>NC_137485.1:16644250-19044250 GCF_918807975.1 Aplidium turbinatum
TAAAAACGTTTTTACTACAGGCATATTTCTAAAAGAATAAACAAGAAAGTCCAATAAAAAAACCCAACATTATTGGAGACAAATCAAGTTCTCAAGAGAAGGCAAGGAATCATATCTTTCACTTGTTTTTAAAAGATTCTTGTATGCATTTAAAAACTGAACTTGTACAAACCGTAGACAAAAGCTTATGAAATGAATATTTTTAATATTGCGTCACTTTACATCTACAACCAGTGCTTAAGCATGTCAATTGTTCTAGGTTTTAAAACAAGACTCGGAGCTTCTATGCAGGCCTGAGCTACTTCAGGCTACTTGAGAGGCAAGCAACAATGCTTGACATGTCAGATGACATATTGATTTGTCTTCCATTTTTATTAATTTTGCTCGATTTGAAGGTTAAGAAGCAATTTTTTATTCTTGTATTGGTAAATACTTTTGATTTTACAGGTACAGTAGGCTATTTTTTTTATTTTTTTTTCTGAAACGTTTTGAAGATTAGTGTAAAATCCACAGCAAATTAAAATCAATTGGTTCATTTTAAAAATTCCTCAAATTACATCTTAGTTGGGAAAAGTAAGCTAAGTTTAGAATATGCAAAATACTCGTTCCGTTAAGAGCAATAAGAATATTTCAATGCAAAGAAAATTAAAAGCAACTTGTTATGTTTGCTAGTTGACTTGAAAAATTTATCGAGAGCGATCAAGAACAAGATTTGAAAAAAGCCCTGACATGTTTGCCATAGAAAACTACTTCATGTTCGCAAATAAAGAAAAATCTTCTTCATTTTTTCATTTATTTTATATCTTCTGACGTTGTATGGATTTAAACATGGTTCAATTTAAACCAACAGTTTCCATAAAGTGGCGAATGACTTTTGGAATCAATCTGCTATTTTGTAACATTGATTTAATATCAAATCTAATACTTTTGCAAATCAAATGGAAAGGTAATACAAGATAACCAAGCAAGTATTGAGCGAAACAAGATACGAAAGCGAAAAGTTGAGTTCAGGTTCTGTCAAGACTTAACAAGTTGAAATCAAGTAAAATGGGAAATTTCACAAAAATGTGACATCACATTTTGTTTGTTCTACCAAGAGTCCAAGACAGAAGCTTTTTTACCAAATTGTTATCTTTAGATAATCATTTTCTAACGAGAAATTTGAGACGATGATTATGTAAGACAACTTTTTTTAAATCGGAAAAATAAATTGAATAAAAAAGAAAGCGATTGAAAGCCTTTCGACCTTCAGGGAGAGGAAAACTATTAGACTTTTTCAAAAAGTTTGAGAAATAGTTTTTCTCAGAGCAAATATTGAGAAAGTAGAAAAGTTTAGCAATGGAAAACAAAAGGCAAAAACGGCTTTGAAAACTTGATGGAATTATTTTCAATCAAAAGTTTTATCAATCGATTTTTTTCGGCAGTTTAGAGAAACCAATAAATCGATGCATCCGACAGAGTGCCACGGTTTTCCTAATTTTCCACGAAATTAAATTATTGGATCAATATCACTGCAAACGTTTGGTATACCATCACTGCGAATGCTTGTTTCAAGTTCGGGTAGCACGCGTTGTGCAGTTCAAAGAAGTAGGCTGACAGTTTGTAGTAGCCAAAAACTAGCCCAAAACTAAAGCTGAAAGCCTAATACTTGGATTTGAAACAAAAATTGATTCCGTTGTTGCAATCTGATTACGATTTTCAAATTTTTTGAAATGATGCAGCAATTCAGTGCAAAAAAATATCCATATATAGTAGGTATGTATAATAGTAGCCTACACAGTAGCCTTTGTTTCATATGCATGAGTGATTAGTTTACAAAAACGCTCAAAAAATACGTTGACTTGATTCAAATCATAAATACCACCAGTATTACACGAGAACATTAGCCTAAAGGCGATTCTGAAGTGTCTCACTTTTGTTCAACTCCGCAAAATATGATTCAGACAAAATTGCAGACATAATAAAAGGACAATAACACGACACTGCTAATTTATGTAGAAACAATCTGAACACACTTAGCAATTAAGTTTGTAAACTGAGCAGCTAGCAATTAAACAATACAAAGAAGGGCGGTGATACGCTGACGCTGACCCACGGTTACTGTCGGCAACTTTGAGGACACGTATCATTAAAATATCATCTCGAGCTATTGCTGTAAGTGGTAGGCCTCTTATGGTAGAAATGATTATGATTTATTATTATAGCCTACGGACTGTAGCAATACCCAGAAAACTTTAATTTTTATACTGCAGTCGAACAGAGCTGTAATTGGTATTGTTCTGACCGAGACACATAATCTATTTTCATCAAAAATTATATTCAACTCTAGTGATTAAAACATTGCGTCCGCTTTGAAATTCTAAACTTCTTCTACAAGGTGGTCTACAAGTTCTGTACCACATAAAAACAACATACGTTCATCTGTAATTTACTGTATTTTTCTGTGGTGGGAAAACCTTTGTGCTATTTTTGTAAATGTAATTGCTTGTAAAATCAACTGCTCGAAAAAATGGCACTAACTCATCAATTTGTAGTACCAAAATTACAAAACCATTTGTTGGGACAAATAAACAAAATTTTGTGAAGTTGTAGCCTCTGCTGCCGATCAACAACAGAGAAGCAAAGTAGTATGTGTAAACTTTGTAATGGTATCATATTTTTTGGGGGAAAAGTTATATATATTTGTAACGTATTTGTTTTAGTGGGGCAGGGTGGTTGCCTCCCCACCAAGCCTCTCCGCAGCTACGTCCCTGGTTTCGCCTGCAGTCTCATGGCTAGTGAAGCAATCAAGAGCAGGAGTTTATAAAAGTTGCTGAACTAACCATGAAGTTTCTGTAGCAAGGCAACACAATGGAAAACATTTAAAATGGAAACATGTTGCCATCCGTGGATGAAGAAAACACTAAATCTCACAAAAGAAACCTTTTTTCCAAATGTATAGTCGCTTTAACACGAGCGTGACGGTTGGAGATGAACAAGCGATCGTAACATTACACCAACTTTTGTACCACAGACCTTTGATGTTCAAATGGCATAGTTAAGAATTCTATCTTCCATTGTCAAATCAAAGTGATTAAAGCGCTTTCATCAGATTAACTCAACACAGAATGTGACGACGCTTTAGTGCAGTTCAAAGCAAAAAAAATTGACAAGTTTTTATTTCGAACACCTCTAAGCCTGATTAGGTGGTAACCCTTTGCGTTCTGCAAAACAGGGTTTCGGGGTCATGGTTCAAAACGAAGCCAATCAAAGTAATTTTTATTCGAAACGAAGTATTTCTGTGTCAAGCAACCCTAGGTGTGTGCAGCTTATCTCCATCAAAATTATTGTTTATTTATACTTGTACTACCAGTTGGAAAAGCAATGCAATCGAAATTAACTTCTATCTATTTAAGCATCAATAAGGGAAAACACCAAGTTCGTCGTAAATTTTTTTTATGTTGACGTGCATCTCATCAATGTCCATGGCCGTTGAGAGGATAATTAGGTCCGGATGGCAGTAAGATTCTTAGGCGAAAATCGAAATGTTTCTAAGAAAAACACACTATAGCTAAAAACACGCTGTGGTTTCTTCGTTCCATGGCCTTTTGAAAAGGTTACGGGCCCCTAAAATTATCCTGGCCCGGGTCCAAAAGTACTCTCTGGACCTCCTGTCAACGCTACTGTCAATGTAAGGCGTAGGCTCAATCAATTGTCATACATCCTAGAGACCTATACCAGCCAGTTTCTATAGTCAACAAAAAGTTACAAGCTAAAGTTTCAGTCACTGGTACTTACTTGTCATCGTAAACAAAATCAGCATGAAAAGTGTTGCAGTAGATAAGAATAGAAACCAGAGAGCAAACCAATTCGACCTTCCAATTCTGCTTCGCCGATCTTGGTGTAGAAGTGATATTCATGACTGATAGAAAAAATTTTTTTTTACAGTGTTGCTAACTAGGCCTATTCTTTTTCACTGAAAAAAAAAATAGAAGACATTAATGAATTACATTAGGCTACATTTCGTCTACTCCTTTCTTCACATTTGGCTCCTACTTGAAATGATTTTTTGTTTCTAATAAAAACATATTATTAAAGGTAAATTTTTTGTTTCACTGAACTCTTTCTTTCTCTTTTTGTTTCTTTAAATCTCTGGGGGCAACAAATTATTTCGTTAGAGTTGATAACCCAGTTTGAATAATTCTCAACACCATATAAAGAACTAAACTTGATAAACTGACATTTGAAATCTTTCTTCTTTGAACATTTTTTTTTTTTGAACGGAGGATAGTCAGAAAACTGTATCCAAAATGTCAAAACTCTAAACTTAGTGAAAGTGGTCGAGGTTTGACCAAACTTGATTTTCGGATACGAAACTGTTTGATAGTTTTTAGGCTACACGCGACTTGGCTGGTTTTAAAAAATCAATTTCAATTCATTAGGCGCGGACATGCATTTCAAACGTTTTTCAATTATTCGATCCTTGTTAAAATATATTAAATTTTGGTTTTAGCCTTTTTCAATTACAAACTTTGAGCTTATCGCAACGGGCGGTTTCCCAGCCACTGAATCAGTCTTTTCATTGATTTAACGTTTGCACGAGTTCTTATTTCACATTTTATACACATTGATTCAGTCAAAGTTTGCAGACGTTAAATCGATGTAAAGGAAGGATGATTTGATGGCTGGAATCGAAGCTGGGCATAAAACAAGCTAAATCCAGTGGCTCCAAAATAAACAATACGTGGTTCCCTTTACAATGAAAAGAACTCAATAAAAACAAAAATCCATGTTGTTACTTGTAACTGTGTTGCTAGCATGGTTCCAGCCAGAACGCTATGGTTGCTATTTTGACATTTTTGTTCTCCAAGAAGAATCCTACTTCAGCCACAGATAATTCATAGCAATTTCTATGAACAGGTTTGGAAGACATTCCCTAACGTCTGTATCAGATCAGGCACATAATCATCATCATGAGCAAGTGAAATTTTTATCAAACTCCGTTTCACTCATACTAACAATAGCGGTTGTCTAATTTTTGATCATACACGCAAGCAGATTGAATCACAAATGCAATTTATGCAGATATTATTTTAAAAGACAAGCAGAGAAAACGTAAAAATCCAGACAGCAAAATCGACAGATTTTGCTGTCTAGAAAGTTATGATCGCTAACCCTCATAACGACGCAAGGTCGTAGCTGCCAACCACCCATGGCAAGCAAATTATTAAAGTAAAGCATTTACGTTGCTTATGCATTTCGTCGCAAACACGACCTTGAAACCCAAAATGAGACCATTGTTAGCAACGCAGCTTACGCTCGCCATCCTGCTCTAAATCTCTAGTTGCGCTTCAGTGAAGATGACGATTAATTCCAATTTGTGGTGAGCATAGAAAGTAGAAACGGTGCTCAATTTAAAAAGTGGTTACAATGTCTTTCAATTTTATTTCAGACTAACCTTGGATAGTTTGTGATCGTAAAAACTACCCTGCTAAAAACTGTGGATACCTTTTGGAAACTAATACTTTTTCTATAGAGTATAAAAAAACGCAAAAATGGCATACAAAAAAGATTTATGTAAACTTTGCCGTTCACTCTGTTTTCATTGTGGTCACTTCAATTTAGTTTGAAGTTTCGCAATAACTGATAAATTATCTTTTTTTGTCACCGTGACTAAAAGAGATTGCTTCAGATAAGCTGGCGATTCTTCTGCAAACTGCAACAGCATCTCTCGATTTCATTTTTCTTTTACATTTTTCACCCGCAAAACAACGTCAAAATTTTGTGTCATCAAAAACTTTTCAAAAAATGAAGTGCTCTTCACTCTAAAAAGGTTTTAATGGGTATTTGGGTCATGCACTGAAAAATAAATCAAGTTACAAAGTTTGATTGAAACCAGAAGTGAGACTTCGGGAAAATGGATCTCTGACAAATTTTGTAAGTTGTCCACAACTCAAAGATCGGACCAAACACGCAACATTGACTGTACTTGACTGCACTGAGTGCGGTCAAAAGCTTTAAATTCACCGATGATATTAGTGTTTTCGTCACTTTTGTGCAGTCGACTGTGATTAACATACGCGTGTAGCATTTAAAACCAATGGTAATGGATTATAAAACTTGTTGGCTATCAGTTGTGAAAAGTAATAAATGCAATTCAATCATTCTAAATTTTGTATGATTTACTACAAATTTTATTGTTTTGCTTTAGGCAAATTTATTATTTTCTGAATCAAATATTATAAACAGTTTACAATCTTCAATCCACGACAACTAATGCAAAAATTCCTTATTATGCTGTGCTGCTGCTATCTTCAAAACTGATTCTACTGTAGCTGTGACATAGGCCAATAGCAAAATCGGCAAGCGTTTCGCCACTCGTCTGACATGACTTTACAAAAACTGTTACTTTCAGCTTCATATCTCAACTTCAGAGTGAATGAGTTTGCTTCCAATTTCGCAAACTCCTTAATAGCGACAACGTGCGGTTTGATTAAAATGTTGAGATTGGTTGATTGGTGGATTCTGTTTTGGAAATATTAGGCTACTTTTATTATTATTATTTATTTGCGTCAGACAAAGTTGTCCATATCCACAACAAAAACAACAAAATAATACACAAACTGCAAATGCACAAAGGTCACAGAGAGCCACTTTGGATGCCGTCGGTTTAAAAGCTCACTAAATGGGCTATCTACTGTTACAAATTTACATACAATGAGCGTTGGAAGAATTGAAAGTATTCAGAACGATAAAAACAATCAGATAAAAACAATCTTTGTACAGTTCAGTTTGTTTTTATTTCTGACCATCACAACAAAAAACTATATATGTCAAACATAGCCGAGGTCAAGAAAAAGGTGGAAGCGACAAAACGCAAAAAGCTATACGAGGACATAGGCTTTTTGTTGAAAATATAATAAAATTTGTAAAAATTTATAACGTTTTCCAAGACATCTGGCTATTAACACCCCCAAGGACTTATTT
The DNA here is from genome assembly GCF_918807975.1 of Aplidium turbinatum. Lineage (NCBI taxonomy): Eukaryota > Metazoa > Chordata > Ascidiacea > Aplousobranchia > Polyclinidae > Aplidium > Aplidium turbinatum. The sequence continues at coordinate 16,651,217 of NC_137485.1, forward strand.
TAGACACACAGAAAGACACCAATAAATTTTGCAAATCGTAAATCGTGCAAAATTTACGCGATTTGCGTTTTCTTTAACTAATTTGTGGAAGCAATTTCAGAATGGCTTACTCTGTTGGGTTTTTGTGTAGTACCGTAATTGAGTTTTTGTGTAGGCCTAGCTGAGTTTTTTGTGTTTTCTAATTTTAGCCGCAGCTTTCGTGTGTAAGAGCTAGCTTTAATAAGTTAATAGCTGTTTATCTGCTAATAAATTTCATACAAATATTACTCTAAAAGTGTTTCCAGAAAGCGTTATAATCCATTATTTGAGTGTAATTTTGCAAAAATTTTCCGGGGGAGTATGCCCCCGGACCCTCCTAGAATACGCGTGCCTTCGGCACGCTCTAACCCCACCATTTTCATTGCTTCCCTCGCTTAACCCACCAGGATGCGTCACTGCACATCAGGTGGCGATGGCTTAAATCAAACACTTTGTCGTCCTCTTCAATTCATCAAATATTTGGCCCCCCCCAAACTTTTTCTGGCTACGCCACTGTACGAGGAGTGGCCTAAGATTTTGTAAGATTATTATGGAAAGTTTGCAAACAATGTTTTTTCACCTTTTTTTCTCGTCCCACCACCGGGAAGCAAATACAACATTTGTTTATGTTTATTTACTTTTCAGAATTTTAATTTCTAACTTGAAGCTGGGGTTAAAATCTGTGCAAACTGCGTATGGTTTAAGATCAGGTGAGTTTTATATAAGAACATTTTTATGACAACACTACGAATCCCTTGCTGCCCGCAATCTTTGAAACACAAATCCGCAAATCGGCTGCGTAGCCGAGTGGTGAGAACGTCTGCGCGACGTTCGAAAGGACGTGGGTTCGACACCGCTCCAGAGCACGCGGCTGTGTCTCGGCAAAGACACTTAATGGCAAGTCAAAAATAAGTGGAGCAGCTGACTCGAAGACTATATGTCACTTCGCTGCTTCCTGTCGTCTGTTGTATCGCATGTGTGATCGCAGTGTACTGTATGTTATCGCAATGGGCGCAAATAAAAACGCGATTATTATTACACATTGTTACAAATTTTGCTTAAATTTACATAGCACTGCAGGTGTTTGAAGCAAAAACTTAGGGACACAGACATAGTGGAATACCGATTTATGAATATATAATAATCAGATAATAATATACTCGCTTTACCGATGTTTCTTGCGATGTGAACAGCAGGAGGGTTATCGCAAAAATCATGAACTGCCAGAACTGGAAACATTTTTCTTTAATTTTACATCTCAAGCGGCGCAAGTTTGACTCGAGGTGAAAACGTGAGCAACGCATCTTCATTCAGCGGCACCCAGTGGATGGAATAATTCGCAGACAACGATACTTGAATAATAGGAGACTTCACTCTGTCATCTTGGTGACCAGGCCTGCGTCAATGGTTCAAAGCCTCTACAACAGGGGTGTTCAAATTTTTATTTAGCCACGAGACACATTTTGCTATTTGTGAGTCTTGGCGGGCCGCATTAGGCTATATTTTCACACATTTTTGTCTTCAAAATTCAGCCTTAACTTCAAGACTGTATTGTGGGGAAGACAGTCACGAAACGTTTTCAGTTCCATCTTACGGCCCCCAAGTGGGATCACTGGTATTCGACAACTGGACCCAACTACCGTATCTTGGCTGCACGAGGAGGTATTGCCAATCTAAGCTACTACAAGTCAAACGAGAGAGTTATACAGTACAATCAACCCCGCTTAATTGGCTCACGTTTAATCGGAATACCAGCTTAATCGGATCACTTTTCGCTGGTCTGGAATCTAATTGATTTTTCTTCACTCAATCGGACCACTACTTTGCTCAAACGGACCACTCTCCCACTAAAATAGGCTTTGTAGTTAACGTTTTTCCCACATGTGTTTGCCAAGATTACATTTCTTTGAAAAAATAATTATTTTTCACCGTGTTTGAAATTTTCTACAATCACTTGCTAATTTTCGTTTCCTGGGTGCTGCCATTTCTGGTGACTCGCGGTAAAAGTTTTTCTTTGCTTAATTTTGTTTAGTAGCGATAACAGTTGCGAAGCTCTGCTTCCACGACTGGCTTTATCTAGTGTTGAAACGAAGAAGTACAACAGAGTTGAGCTCAAGCTTCTTGTGCGGGTCATATTCAATTATATTTTCAAAATTTGCCGCGGGTCTATATAAACTGAACCGCTGGCCGCAGTTGGCCCGCGGGCCGTAGTTTGGACACCCCTGCTCTACAAGTATGCGAACCAGCCAGGATTAAACTCACAAAGAAGCTTTCTTAGTCCGAGGACAAAGATTCTCTCAGTTAAAGTACCGCTCCAAATTTATAACTTTAGTGGACACAAAATATTGTTGCGTCGCTGCACAATCACGCGTACGCTAAATGATGACATGGCGTGATGAAATGATGACGAAGCGAAATTGTTACCAAACAATCTTGTAAACCAATAAGCGGGGTCGTTCACAGAATGATTTGGACCCGATAGCAATGAAATCTCCTGAACCCCAAAATAATTATTCATAAAAAGGAAAACACAAAAATGCTGGTAAAAGCATCGAACAAGGTAGCCTACTTTTTTTCCAAAAAGAAAATATCCTTTCATAAAATTGATTGGATGCAAACGCACTCCAGCAAAATATACCGCGATGTTTTTCTTTAAGTTCGCAGGCCCTTGGGAACGTGTCGGGCCCTTAACATAATGCTGGACCCAGTGTTCAAAAGTGGGCCACCCTGGAACCCCGTCAACACTACTGCCAATAAGCTTCATGTGTTGGGCTTGACACAGAACCAGTGGCGGCTGGTGGCCTCCTGAATTGGGGGGGCTGCAAGGCAGCATATCCAAGAATTGTTGGAGGGCGATATCAGGCGAACCTTGCGGGCGTGTCGCCGAAGGCGACACCCACGGCGGGGGGTCTGGGGGGCCTCCCCCAGAAAATTTTTTACAATTACATTTAATTTGGTGCATTTTGAGAGCATTTTCAAAAGAAATTTGGGAGTGGAATAACAGTCAAAAATGCTGCTGTAGAGCTTGAAAAATACTAATATTTCAAATTTTTATATTCAAAATCAGTGCTAAATACAAATCAAACTATGTTCTATGCACTTCGTCGTTTTCTCAATAGTTCGCTCAGTTTGTTGTCTGCAAATATTTATTGTCGATCGCCGGCATCGGACACGATTGTCCACATACGATCCACACAAAAAAATACACAGAAACAAAAGACAAACAGAAGTACATTCACAGGAATGACGCTGAAGTAAGCAATAAATTTATTAATCAATCGTCCATTTCAGATCATGCGATCCATATCACACAAATTAAACATGCGAAACAAAAATCAATATTCAAAATGAAATATCATACTTAATCTGTTCAAACACCCAACTATAAAAAGAAATTTAAACTTTATCAATCGATGAATGTTGATATCACTGCTGTGCCATAGCAGCCATCAAGGCTAGGTAACGGCATAGCCTACATAGTGGTATTATAATGAAGGAGGTAGTTTGAGTTACGATAGCAGTCATACCTTATCAGGGAATCAACAATAGAGTTTGACGATGATTCACATTACCCAACAAAAAAAAGGCCCTTTTCCGTTGTAATGCATCAAATGTTATATGACATACAATGTTACACAAGACTTGATGTTCACGTAGCCTACGCTATAATGTTTGGGCAAATGGTGAATAATTCTAAATGCATTATTGAATGCAACACGCAAGCGATTAATTCACGTTGGTGATAATTTTCCCATGGTGACATGCATACATTGGGGTACAATATGAACGGAAGAGAACATTTTTAACTTCACTGGAGCTCTTGTAAAATTTTAATTTATTGGTAAAACAGTATAATGATCGTACTTGTCGGTTTATATCCTTGTCATCACACATTGCCGTGTCAAGAAATACACCCAAGTATCTGACGCTATCTACAGATTTGATTTGACTTCCGTTGAGCCGTGAAATTGGATTTAAATTTAACTTTAAGTGATTAGTTAGAAAATACATAGCAAACGACTTTTTGCAGTTAAAAACGATCTCATTACAAAGTACATAATCTTCGCACACACACAGTATATTGCAGTATACATGTAGTATAACCGTAGCTACATCTTTTTTGGAGCACCCTGCATGTATGCACCCACTGCTCCAGAACTAAAAATGCTTGGAAGTTAACATTTTTTATTCTTTCCTACAAAAATTATCTTTTGCCAGCTGAAGCCAGCTAGCAACCCTGCATGTATCACAATACAGAAGGACAAAGACAAAATCTCAATTCTATCACAAGTATAAATGCCCACTGGATGGCAAGTATAATTCAGTTCAATTCAAATTATTTTTCTTTGACAGAATGCAAAAGAAATGATATTGTAAAAAAGAAATACAGTAACAAAACCAACAAAAGGAAAAGGTGGCAAAACCTTAATGGTTTAAGACGTGCATGAAAGGATCTAATATTGCGGTATATGCATCGATAAATATAGTTAAGCACGGCCACCAAACCTGACACTTTAAAACAAGTAGATGAATTAGTTAAGAATCAGTCGCCTCCTCATTCCAGAAACAATTGGAGCGCCAATTCTTAAAGCAATGAGAACACGACTGAACCTAACATTACAAAAACAAACAAATACACACACACATATTGTAATTATAACCATTGATCTCGCTCAAGCCATAGGTGCCACATTTACTCTTTGCTACACATTACTGAGCATCACATATAAAGGACAGCGGACCTTTATTTATAGATGAATTCCATTCGGCGACTTTTTGCCATGGCAAAATGGTCAATTACCCTCTCGTTGAAATCTTTGGTTTCAGTTATTAAGCGATTTTCTATTGACACCATGGCTAATGCAGAAAGTCTTTCAGTACACATGGTGCTGCGGGAAAAGGTTTTAATCCTTTTCAGTGATGAAAAGCAACGTTCTGGTTCTGCTGTTGACATTGGAGTGGTAAGTAGAATTTTAGCTAGCTTTATTACTTCAGAAAAAGTTGATTGCATTCCTTCCAGGTTTAGCAACGAAAGCAGCTGCACAAGTCCACTCACTGAATGCATGTCATTTCTAGAATAGAGAACAGACAGCTCCGGTTTGAGCTTGTCTTTGATTAACATAGGGTATGCTTCACAACATTTTTCTAAAGCTTTTTCTGGAAACTGTCTTGCATATTGTGAAGCATTTTTCAAATTAAATAAAGTGCTTGCTTCAAGATGATTGGTGAACTTGAACCTTTCTTGACACTGCATTAAGACAACATCACATACTTCTTTAGCATCAATGATTTGGGATTCAGGCATTCTCCGTGTGGGTGAAGGTGACTCATTGTCTGCAGCAATGCCTTCCCTTATTCTTTGTATTGCTGACAGAAAATTATCCAGAGAGCACTGCACTTTGAATGACTCAAGCTCCACAGACTGCAGCTGAGCAAACAGTATGTCAACATGAGGCATGATTTTCGAAAAGAAATCTAACCAAAACACAAATTTTGGATCTATGAGCATTCGTTTTATACCAGCAGCAGCAAAGCCAGTCACCGAAGAGTTGCTTTGTTCCAAAGTTGAGCAGCATTCTATAAGTGCGTCTTTTACCTCCGATACAGCATTCACCGTCCTGCTTTTAAAATTCCATCGTGTTGCTGATGGGCGAGGAATACGCCTTTGAGCAACTTGGTCCAAAGCAGCCATTCTTTGAGGAGATTTGGAGAAAAAACTTGGGATTCCCGAAAGACTGTTAAAAAAGACTCTGACACTGGTATTCTGCGAAGTGGCTTTTTGTATAACCAAGTTTAGCTGGTGTGCATAACAATGGACAAAGTGTGCATTGCTATATACTTGCTTGATTCTTGATTGCACACCATTTCTTGCACCACTCATAGCAGCAGCACCATCATAAGTTTGTGCTACAAGTTTGGATGTATTGCTCCCAAGCAAAACTTTAAGTTCCTGAAATAGGATTGAAGACAGAGCTTCTGCTGTCTGGTTAGCAGGATTAAAAAAACCCCAAAATCTTTCAACAGGCTTCCCATGACTTTCATACCGTAGTACAATCACCATCTGTGTCTTCTCTGAGATGTCAGTAGTTTCATCACACATGATTGCTACAAATTCAGACTGTGATATTTCTTCTTTAATTTTGCTTTTGCAAAGCTCAAGAATCGTTTCCAAAAGCTCATTTTGAATAGTTTTGGATGTACCTTTGAATACCTTTGCAGAATTAAAATGATTTTGGAAGCGTGAGTCAAGATTGGAAGCAAAATCAATTAACCCCATGAACACACCAGGATTTTTTGAGCCTTGACTTTCATCATGTCCCCTTAATGGCAATTCAAATCTGCCACAAAATTTTATACAATCTATAATCTTTGACAATACTGTTCTGTTCTTCGTTACTTCTTCATTATGTTTAGTAATGGAGAGTTGATATCCAGAATCTATAAGTGTAGCAATATTAACTCTGCCAAGCACTGAAAGACTCAAAGTATTGTTCATGTGGAAAGTTGATCTACTATGCTTCTCTGTCTTTCTACTGAGATGTTTCAGGTCTTTCACACCTACTTTGGTCCAGGAATGTTCTTGATCTCCACCAAACAGTAAACAGGGAAAGCAAAAGAAAGCATTTTCACTGTTGCAGCCACACAGCCAGTCATGATCATCATACACATTTCTGTTAAACTTCCTTGCATAAGGGTTACCTCTACTGGTGGATGATTGGGAAATGTCAAGGTTTGGAGTGGGTCTTCCTTGTGCTTTGATGCTAAGTTTTTCTTGCAGAGACAACTGGGAAAACCTAATTTTTTTCAATGACATTACAGAATTATCCATTGTATATAAATTGCAAAATCTTCCAATTAAAGTGTAAATTATTATAGCATAAACCTGTTAAGACAAATGAAATCATTGTCAATTTTTTTAAATGAAGGTAGATTCAGAGTCAAAATAAGAGTATCCATGTATATATGATATTTTTTTTTTATTTATTTGCATCAGACTCAAGATGAAAGTAGAAACAAAGCAGATACTCAACTCCGAAGAGCTGAGTCGTAATGTACCAAATACAAAGATTGAGTGTAACAGTCTGTTCGCATTAGTTCATATATCCATTGGTTGGAAGACAAGTTACAGCGGGTTACAAACTGATATAATTTTTTACAAATGAAAGCTTGAAAAATGGTGATATTGTTATCAACGAATGCAGAGGTGATGCTGCATCGTCTCTGCAGATTAAACAACATTCTGTAACAATTATTGTATCCAACACGTAAGCGATTACTACTGGATAGAAGATAGTTACACCATAGTTGACAGGCATATAAAGGCATACAATAGGAACGAAACAACACATTTTTAACAGCAATCAAACGTTTGGAAAACCTTGCTTTTAACATGTTTTCAGAACAATACAATGACCGTAATTGTCGTTTCATGTCTTTATCATCAGGTAGAAGCGTTAATTATTACTCCAATATATTTCAAGGGTCTCAAAGCAGATACGATTTTTATTTAAATACCGTATTATATATGATCGGATTATAGCCAAATTTCAACATCTAGGCTTTATATAAAACACCAACAGTTTTGTTGCAATTAAATATAATGTCATGAGAAACTACATACATTTGACAAACATTGATGAGTTTCTGGAGTCCCTTGACACTTGATGCAAAACAACACAAGCCTTCAGCATACATTAAATGATTGAAGACAGGAGTTGCCAATGCAGCAGCCAACAGAAAGACCGTTTAATTCAGAAGATAAATCATTCATGTAGATGCACTTCTGCAGCATACCGGTAGGGGAGACTCGGGTAAGTTGGCCCAGCAAAATGAAAATTTGAATTTGTGAGCTGATAACAAAACATATGTTAAAGCGAATGCTATTGAAGAGTAGAGAATTCATCACTCTAAAAGTGGACATATTCTTGCATCAAACAAACATTCTTAGGTATATAATTTTTCAAGTTTTCCGAAAAAAATAAAATGGACCATCTTGCCTTCATGTGCGGGTAATTTGGCCCACCATGGAAGGTAAGTTGGCCACGTGGGAAACATGTCCATCTACGGTATATTAAACAGTGGAAAAGTTCTCTTTCTCCCCAATTTGATTTTCTTTCTAATTATTTCTTGGTTTTATAGAGGCATACATACCGTACATAAATTATTCTATGTATGCATTCATGTATGGTTTATAATAAAATCTACTATTAGGCTATAATGCTGTATTTTACCTCAGTAAACTTTTTTTACATGAGTAGCCTACACCAAATAAGCTTTCGAAAATAACAAAGGTTGTATCAAACATCATGTAGTTGGAACGGCATGCCTTTATTCCTAACGATCTGGTCACCTTAACGATACTGATAGGTGGGACCTTGTTTGCAATAGGCTACAAACCCCATTTTTGCATGGGTACCAATATCGGAACATTTTTTAATGTATCTCCGAAACGAGGTACGTTTTAGACCGTCGCTTGAGAAGTGGTTGATACACATTTCCGCGATTGGTTTTCTTGATTAGGCTACTTAGCCTACTATTATTACCATATGGGTTAGGAATAATTTGTGGCATAAAAACGATGTTAGGAAGTGTATTATTGTTATTGATCGCTTAATGCTGATGTAAAGCCGCGATTTACTTACTTTGGATACTTGATGATAGGCTACTTCAATCTTGCAAAAATAAGTCATCGTATTAATTAGTCAATTATTATCATTCTATGTAATACCTCATGAAGGCAAGTTGGCCATGGTGGCCAACGTACCCACCCACGAAATGGGCCAACTTCCCTGCATGGCAACCACATTGCAAAAACTAAAATTTATGTCAAACTATCGAGCTTCTAACAACGGTTTCACAGTCAAAGTGAGCCTTAATAACCACTCTAGCGCTGCACTCACTAAATAATAACCTTTCTTATATAGTAAGAAAAAAATCACTCGACATCTAAAAAATTCTAAAATCCAAAAATTTCAAAAATCATAATTTTTCATACAAAAATCGTGCTCACATGTTTATACTGCTTGCTAGAGCCTCCCAACCTGGTGATAAGATAGTTTCAACAGCACTTTCTCAGTATGCGTACGATACGTAACAATAACTATTTTAGTTAAAAAATTATTTAGAGTGGGCCAACTTACCTGAGTCTCCCCTACTAGACCTAGAGGGCAGACACTAGTGAAGCACCTAACTTAACTATCTATCACTCCTGACGGATCACTGAGTGGAAACAATTATCGTTCCTTGCCCTAGAAAATACTATACCAACCCTCAGCAGCATGGAGTCACATGCAAAGATCAAAACTGGGCAAAGATCAAAACCCTAACCTTATTCCTAACTCTAACCCTTACCTTAATTAACCCTACCTAACTTTAATCCTAACTCTGGCAACACCTGATTGTAACTATGGCAACAAGTGTGTAAAAATAGCCACTTTGTAATAACAATAATAGGATGGATAAAGAAAACCGGACATAAAAGAAACCCATCCTCAGGCAAAAGCAGGTTTCGATGTGGCCCAGGAGAGCAGGTGTTGAGCTCTTTTTATGGTCAGACTGCACATCACAGTCACACAGTAGCCTAAGACGATTGAGGTTCGAGATCCAGTGTAAGTTATTGTTTCTTGTCCTAGCACTATTGTTTCTTGTCCTAGCACTGTTGTTTTCTTGCCCTAGTACCGGTACATCCTATAACCTGTTGAATACCCTAATCCTACAGCTATCACATTTACAGTCATGTCTCATCGCTACTCTGCGAAACAAAACTTAACTTTAAAAAGTCTGTAGAATTATTCGGTTAGGGGGGGGGGCTGTTTTCCATGCAGCCCCAACAGATTCAAAAATTGCTGTGATGTATTCTGTAAAATACCAAAAGAGGTGGAGCTTCAAGGATATTTTTTAGCCAATCAGAGCACTTGAAATCCAAAATCTGGGGCTGCAAAGAATGTTGTCCCAAAGCCATGTTTCCAAACAAATTTTTAAATATTTTAATTTTCAATCCGCAATCCATAAGTGAAAAAAGTAATCGGGTCGGACAAACACAGAGGAAAACATATCTTCCCTTTTTTCTCTTTCTTTCAGGGGGGGCTGCAGCCCTGCAGCCCCATGGCACGAGCCGCCACTGCACAGAACCTCTGATAATGTTTTCAGTGCAAGCCTTTTCCAGGGATATCTAGAGAAGGGGATATGAAGGCTCGCAGCGATTGCCTTATTCTCGTGACACTACCAGGGCGGTAGTTTGTAGTGCTTTAAACATGTGATTCTTTTTAAAATCGTAGAAAGTTTTGTAGTGCAGCTGGTACAACGAGCTACAGAAGACCATTAGCAAATGTAACGTAGAGTATATTTAAAGAATACTTGTTTACAAAGACAGTTGAAAAGTTACCAGTAAGCTGTTTTTTATAACAAAGCCTTTGCAGGAGGCTAGATGTAAAGCAAGTATATGGGTAGTTGAATTAACAAGCAACCACGAGCATGCCGTGAATATCCAGGCCTGATGTTAATAGCGCAATGCAAGTTATTATAATAAGATTTATTAAACTACTGTCGGTGCCAATTGTCATTTTACGATAAACACAGATTATTTACGATAAACAAAAGCCCTTCTATTGTCAGACGTAATAAAAGCCTTCGTACCCCCTTCTTTAGATATCCCTGGCCTTTTCAAACACCTGTAGACAGAGCAACACCATATCATACGGGAACGTTATTCAATCAACAGCGTTATTAATTGAAAGTTTACTGCAAATTTTTAGTAAAAATATTCTGCAAACTAAAAAAATTGTCGCTACAAGGTCGACCGTTGAAAACACAATGATGACTAGATACGAAGCCAACCAACATAACAAGTTACACTTTTTCATCGTTTCAAAGTTGTTGTAACGATGTAAAACGATAAAATGTCATCTGTTGGAAATACGAAAGCACCATCATTGCATGCAGCGTAGCGTCAAACAGGCTAAAAGTAATTTCAAGTCTGCGAGAGATGGAAGTAAAAAGTAACAGCAATTTTTTACGAAAAGTCTCCCAGAAAAGCAGAGAGTGATAAAGAAACGTGGGCCAAGACACTAAGCTAGCACTAGTTTCCCTTTTTGCATTGTTTCAACGTCGCCAGATGTTGATAGGATGTAAAAAATGCAACGTCTGCTCGCCGGGCCATGACAGCAACTCTACTGCACAAAAATGCAGGATTGGCATAAATGGTAGAAACAACGATGAAGGATGATGCTAGTCCAAGTCCACAAAAACTATGTATGGCTGCAATAGCTGAAGGTTGAATTCATAATGATCAGTGCTAGAAGTTGCTTTATACACAAATACTTCTTAAACTACAATTTTACAGTCGAAAACATCACTAGAACACCACAGGATTTTTGAAGGGAAGAGAGGCACATGTCAACAGTTGATGGAAAGGTTTTGTTGACAATTCATTGCACAAATTCCAGCATATGATTGAAAGTGTCATTGGAAAGCAATTGTGAAGTTGATCTAATGTCAAATTCTATCAAATATCCGCAAATATAACTTTCTGAATTGATCGATCAAAAACAAAGGCAAAAAACTTGAAAATCAGGCAATAGCTGGAAGCAAAACTGCGACAAAAACTAACAATTTTCCGCTGGCTACCGTATTTACTTGATTGTAAGCCGCGGCTTATAAAGTTTTTTTTTCCATCATGTTTGCGGCTTAAATTCAAGGGCGGCTTACAATCAAAGGCGGCTTACATTTTTTCTTTTTTGTTTTTGCCTTTTTCCTTGTCGACTTTGCCATAGATGTTTTGCCGTACTGCGTTGTCTGATGCCGACAATTGTGAAGTTGTGACGTGAATTTAAAATTGTCATATGCATTTATGACGTGCATTCGAAAGAAAAAAAGGAGTTGTCAGTTTTATTTATGGTCAGGGTTGCCAACCTTGCGGTTTTCAAAATTATATTGTAAAATTATAAGATCATATAACAGTATTTGCGGTTTACATTCAAGGGCGGCTTACATTAAATTTCTAACACTATCACATGCGGCTTACAATCAAGGGCGGCTTACAATCAAGTAAATACGGTAACCAACAGAGTGTAAAACACAAGATCATAAATATCATTATTATCTGATCACGTCACCGCAGGCTGTTAACTGCACAGCATCCATGATGTGAGTGCCAGTTTGATCACCAAGGTGGCTCAATGTAGGCTGCTGAGTGCATACAATCTGATGCCCTTGCAATTCACGGTTTCATTAGAACTGTAACAAACTGATTTGATCGGACACTGGATTGTCATGCAAGCAATCATCAGGCGTTCGCATGAGATCAATGAGTACTGAGCAACATGTCACTGCAATAATTTAAAGTGTGAAACTTATGGGAGTTAACATATGCTAGTATCATCTTTTAAAGACGGATTGAAATCATTTTGAGATATTCTATTGCAGTAAATGTGGTTCATAATGTAGGTAGCAAATATAGTTTCACTTGTTTAGACAGAAAGACAACCATGGCATAACGTACGTTAACAATGTGATCATTGCATTGCGAAGTTGTAAGAATTCATGCCACAACTGGATGAGCTGCAATGAAATTCACTTTAACATTAAACCTGCAATGTAAGAATAATGGATTGCTTCGTCTGCGGCCGTGTGGGTATCAGTTTTATGGAAGGAAAATAAAGGGAGATATTTCAAATTGCAGATAACCAAATAAAGAAATCCGTCATCAGACGTTGAATTAATGTAAAAATGACGGATTTTGCCGTCTGGGTAATGTTACCAATTGCTCAACAGCTTACTTGCAACATAAATTTTTCTGTTCAAAAAGCAAGCGTGAATACTTGTTGGTGAAAATAAAAATAATTTAATAAGAAATACCGGTTAGTTAGGTTATTCTCAATAAAACAGTCTGAAATGTGCAAACTGAGATAGCTTTTGCATTTAGGGTTAGTTTTTATTAAATTGAAGTAATGTATTTCAGTAAGAGCACAAATGATAACATGATGATAATGAAGAGGAGTGGAGCCCTAAAAAGGTGGGACACATTTGAAAAGTTAGAAAACTCTTTCTCCTGATAAACTGATTATGTGTTAAAAACTTCATTTGATCAAAAATGTAAAACACGTTCAAGCTTAAAATGGCGACACAAATAGGTAAATATCATTGGACTGGCGAGATTCTTTCGTCAAACCACATTCACGCAATTGACGTCACATGCGTCAAATCAATGTCACATGCGCCAAATGAACGTCATATGCGTCAAATAAACGTCACTTGCGCCAAATGAACATAAATGTGTGAAAAACGATGCAACTTTACAAAACGGTCCAGAAGACGAGATCTGTGTTAAATGGGACTCAGTGTTCTTTTCTCTTGCTCTGTGAGGTCTGGATGCCACACATCGATGATGAGAATCAGTCTGTAGGACTCCGCGTACTGCCACACCTCGTGCTCGAAAGAGTCGTCGAATATCAACACTTTACCTTCCTCCCATGTCCTGTACAATTTATTGACATTTTGTTTGTTATATCTCTAAGTATAAAAATTCGGTAGGATATATGTCTGGCAACAATAAAACAATTAAAAAAGATTAACATTTGATAGATACGTTCATTTACTGAAGTCTGTGACTAAACATAAATAAAGCTAAACAGTTTTACACAAAGACAAAAATTTTTAAACATAAAACTTCCCAAGCAGCAGTGCACAAAAACACAATAGCAAAGACTGAGATTACAAAATAAAGACTTTTTTAAAGTTAAAGTAACGTTTCGCCATTCCAACACTTGCCTGAACTCTTCGGCGCAACGGATTTTCGCCCCTTCCCCGGTCTTAGGTATAACTAGGCCAAGATGCATCCTCAGCCTGCAGTTGGTTGGTCCAGTGTGGGCCCACACGTGAGTGCCCGGCTGCATAATACTGGAAGGAAATGAACGATGGTTAGTGAAGTTTGCTTTTTGAATCAGTTTCCAGTAAGTAAAAACCGTTTTTCTCACATTGAATCAAAGTTTGCAGACGTAGATTCTACGTAAAAATCGATCTTTTTTTGGCTAGGTTTACTTTACCAGTTTGTTGTAAAAGTGTTGCTGTGATCGGAAGGATCGTCCAACACGTGACATAAGAAAAAAAAACTAAAAGAAACATCCAAACATGCTCCATCCAGTTCAATTCCGGATTTTTCAAGTTCTTATGTGTTTTTGATATTTTAGTGACCTGTAATTGAATGGTTGAACTTACAATATTTAACACTGTTGTTTCAATGCCAGACTTCTTTACATCGTTTTAACGTCAACGTGTTACGTCTGAACGTCATCGTTTTAACGTCAACGTGTTACGTCTGAACGTCATCGTTTTAACGTCAACGTGTTACGTCTGAACGTCCACGATTGATTGTGTTGCCAATATGCAGCCTTTCTTTGCAATACCCAGACAACAGACATGCAAAAACGGTTGATCTTCTGGCTGGGTAGATTCCACAAACCTGAACTTAATCTGACCCCTGGTACACCCATAAGCATTCGGCATCTTCCCAACGAGTGCGCATGTCTTCGGCAAGCGGCTGCAATCCTTCTGTGGCTTGCCTGAAAACGTCATCACAAGTTATTGACAGTTGGAACGATGGAGCCAACAACTCAGTGGCCGAGTGGTTAGTGTATTCGCCTCAGCTTCAAATGGGCCTGGGTTCGAACCAAGATTAGGACAGACAAAGATTAAAAAAAAAACAGTGCCAATTGTATTCTTTCTAAAGAAAGACAAGACTAGTCAGGATTAGAACTTTGTCGGCATGACAATAATGATAGAAATTGACATGTACAATGACTGAAGGACTAATTATTTTAGAATAGCCAACACTAGCCTATTACACTGGTCAACAAAAAAAAAATTTTTTTCTTGTTGCAAGAGATTTTTTGATCGATTCTGAATGAGTTTTAGCCACTGATTCCAAATCTGCAATCAGATTTTTTCTGCAAGCTCTAGTTTTTATGCAATACACCAGTGGATATTTTGAGGCTTGCAGCATTTGGTCTGAAATTTACAACAAAATTCCAACTATTTAGTTCTGGTTATCACGGCAGTCAAACTCGATTTACAGCGATACGATGATTGGTTTTACAAATGCCAAATAAAAAGTTGATTTTTTTTATTATATTTGTGGCATATAGGCCTACTCATTCCCTCGTCAGAGACGAAATATAACGCCATTCGTGAAGCGGGCCTACAAAGCTTATTTTCAAGTTCCTCTGGGAGATCAAGAGAAGAAATGGGCTCCACATATTGTCTGCCATAATTGCGAAGAAATGCTTAGTTAGAGATTGGACAAAGAAAAAACGTAACGGACTTCCTTTTGGTGTCCCCATGGTGTGGCGTGAACCGAAGGACCACTGCACTGATTGTTACTTTTGTTTGTTTTTCCTGCCAATGCCCTTGGTGTTAATCAGACAAAATATTTCTTATCCAAATATTCCTTCCGCTATTCGACCTGCCCTTCACTCTGAAACGTTTCCACCTCCAGTATTTAATGGTTTTGCATCCTGCGATGATGAAGAAACAGACTCTGAGATTTACCACGACAGTATGGAATGCGAGTATCCTAAGGAAGCAGATGCAGACTCAGAAGGCTCTAATTCTGAAACCATTCAGAAATTTAACCAGTCAGAACTAAATGACTTGGTACGAGACTTATCCAAGCAAGCTGCTGAGCTTTTAGCATCAAGGCTCAGTGAAAAACATGTATTGGACCGTTCCACAAAGGTTTCGTTTTTCAGGAAACGAGATGAAATGTTTATGTATTTTTTTTTCAGAGGAAAAGCTGTTAATTTACTTCAATGATATTCCAGGCCTTCTCGTCCAACTAGGAGTTTCTTCATATGATTCAAGGGAATGGCGCTTATTTATAGACAGTTCCAGGCGAAGCTGTGACAGCTTTTGAAGTGTGTTCTTTTGCACAATGGTAATGCACATGGAGGAGTTCCAGTTGGTCATTCAACTGTCTTAAAAGAATCATATGATGATATTAAGCTAGTCATTGACTTGCTGAAATATCATCAGCACAACTGGATATTATGTGTTGGCCTGAAAATGGTTGGTTTCTTACTTGGTCAGCAAAAAGGATACGGTACACAAAGTTTCCATGTTATCTTTGCATGTGGGACAGCAGAGCTAATGACAAGCATTGGACCCAAAAGGATTGGCCCATATGTGAAACACTTGAAGCCGGCATGCCAAACATGTTAAACAACCCGATTGTAAGTAGATACAAATTTGTTTTCCCCCCTCTTCACATCAAGTTGGGTTGATGAAATAGTTTGTGAAAGCTTGAAGCCCTGATAGCAACTGCTTCCAATATATTGTTCACACATTTCCCTCCATTTCATACGAAAAGATTAAAGCTGGTGTCTTCAATGGACCACAAATTCGTAACCTTGTGCGAGACCAACAGTTCACCGATAAAATGAAAACCAAAGAAAGAGCAGCATGGTTGTCCTTTGTGGATGTCACTAAAAACTTTCTTGGAAACAAAAAGGTTAACAATTACGAGGTTCTTGTGAGCAAAATGCTCTTTGCTTTCCGCGACTTAGGATGCAGAATGACCATCAAAGTTCATTTCTTATTCAGTCATGTGGACAAATTTCCAGAAAACCTTGGAGCTGTCAGTGACGAACAAGGAGAGCGGTTTCACCAGGATCTTATAAAAGTAGAAGAACGTTACCAAGGCCGATGGAATCGACACATGATGGCAGAGCTGGGTTTACTGCTGGAGCATTAAACGAGACTGCCCCCAAAAAGCTTACAAACGCAAGAGCCTCAAACGCCAATTTTTGCCCAGCATGTAGTGTGGATTTCGCTTTCTATTTTCAGCCAGTGAACTTTTCTCACAACATCAAACTTTTAAAGGAGCTTATTTATGCTTGTGATTGCAATAGGTCTGCATGGAGTGCTATGGTTACTACTGTAGTTGTGAAAATGATTCGTTTGTTATGTATATAGTCTATATAGTTTTTGAAATTTTGTTTACGACGCTTTTCGAATGATTTTGTAATGTTTTTTTCAAATATTTCGGTGCATTTCTATCAGTAAGTATAGATCTAAGCTATAGATAAAACGGTTAAGCAGTATTTCAGTGGTAAAAGATGTTTTTTTTCCCATTCATCAAAATATAATTTTTTTGAAAAATATTCAGTTTTTACTCAAAAAAAGAAAAAACAATCAAAATTTGCAAAAAATCTAGAGCTTCTAGACCAAAAATAGCGTCATATTCGGATTCAGCACCCCAAAATTACCCAAGACCAAGTGAACTTGGAAATGCAACAAATTTTTTGTTGACCAGTGTTATCAGCCCATACATTTTATCAAGTCAGAAAAGCCTGTAATGCAAGTTTTCCATGTCAAGGCAGTTCGAGCTTTGGTACTGATCATATCAATATGCTGTTACAACACGTGGCAGGGCCAGTACGACAAAAAAACAGTTGACAAAATAATAAACAAACTTGTTATGACGCAGTTTCAAATCGATGAACACGTGGCAGTCATACAGATCTGTTTGACATATAATATAATTTTGTTAATTCTTAAAATTGCTTTGCATCGAGACAAGACACGAGTACCTCTTTGATAGAGCGTCAATTGCTTCCAATCTCCAGTGTTCTTTAAGCTCTCCTCTTCAGGGAGGAAGAGACCCTTGTCCGTGTCCATGATGCTGAGAGCTTCATCTCGTATCATTTTCCACTTCTTTTCCAATTTCTAGATGTCAAATGTGGCGTTAAAAAGAAATCATTTTACTCTACAGAGTCCATGATGTTTCAGCGACAGTTTGAAAAACAAAGCTTGCTTAACGTCAAATTTAAAAAATTAGGTTATTGCGTTGAGAACAAAATCTGGACAGTAGTATAACGAGAGGTTTGTACAAGGAGGGGGGTAGGGTCAGTTGATTTAATTTTTAATAATAATGTGTGTGTTTTTATATTGCGCTGCACCATTGCAGATGTACTTTACTTTCAGCGTCTTTGGTAATGACTAATGACCCAACAGGGTATCCAACCCATGTCCACCGATTAAGAGGCAAAAACTCTGAAAACTAAGTCATCGAACCGCTGTAACATTTTTGACAAAAAAATGTCCCCACTGCCCGTGGGTGATTTTTTCAGCGATGCTTGAGCATTGAGCAAAGCTATCTTAGGAAACACCATCACACGTTTCAAGCTAATAAGGGAACAAAAAACCTGCTCTTGCGCTCAGAAATCTCCGTACCTTGACATAATGAGTGACTTGTGCCTCTTCCGGTGTCCAGAAGGGATGGGACTTCAAGCGGTCAACGTTGTAAAGTGAACGTTGATACTTTGACAGAAACATGCCTTTGTCTGCAGCGCGTTGATAGATTTCATTGGCCTGGAAAAGAATTCGTGATGTCACACAGTTGAGGTGATGACGCATCAACCAGCTGACAGAGATTACCATTAGTACATCGTTTCAACGGCTAGAAACGTGCAACGTTGAAACAATGTAAAAAAAATACAACTTTTTCAAACCGAGTATGTTTTAATCCAGTGGTGCTTTCATGAGAGCGCTGTAGCTTGGAAATCAACAGTGGAAACTATTGTTTTCGTTCTTAAGTGAAATTGCACATTTTAGCATGCATTGGCACTCATTAATTAGGCTATACGTTTTTGTTGCGACGCAAAAGCTATCTTTTTATGTGGGGGCTTCAAATAGTTACTGACAAAATACAGTTGATGTGATAACTTCATCTGATTTTTACCAATATAACATCAAGTAGTATCTTCGCAATAAAAACACCTCTTGTCGTTAACATCACAAGTTGCAGACACTAATTATTCCGGAGTTAAATTCTTTATAGGAAAAACTGCTCATCTAAGCACGACACGAAGTTTTAAAAAGGTGACTGGGGATTTAACGCCTTCCCAAGGTTTAGTAGGTCGGTTAACTTATATAATCCTCCTGTCCTATGTTTTGTCATTTTGGCATGAGGTACGTCATCAGTATATTACGTCATCGCTACATGACGTCATCACTAACTAAACAAAAATTACCTCTTCGCTTCTGTTCGTTCTGTAGAGCGCATCACCGAGATGGAGGTAGAATTTACCCTCCTGTGTTCCTTCCTCGCCGCTATCGATCCCCTGCTGCAGGTACTTTGCCCCTTTCACCCAGTCCCCACCTGTCTTGACAATGAACCCGTAGTGAACTTGGGCGAACCCGTCCTTCGGGTTTATGCTGAGAGCCTGGATAAAGAAAGGATCGGGACTGAACTTGAAGATGCGTATAGTATATATTTTATCAGTAGAATATTTTAATTTTTATAGGTCGCTGTCAAATTTAAAAACTACTTTGCTACATTATCAGTAAAAATACAGTAAAATGTATATTTTCAAGATGATTGCACAGTCGATATGATCAAAAGTTACTAGACTTCGGCAAAAATCTCAAAACCCATCATTTTGCATAAACTCAGCATCTGGAGAGTCGCGTACAAGCTAGAATTTGCACATGGTCAACCTACCAGCTCGTACAGCGTGGCTGCTTTGTCGTTCTTCCCAATCCACAAGTAACAAACTCCCAGTTTATTGATGACGCGTACGTCACGGTTGAACTGGTTGTACAAGCCTTTGGCTGTCATCAACGCATCTTTCACTTGACCTGTCACAACGTTTCAATTTCGTAACATGTTAAAAAAATTCAACTCAACAAAAAAATTGTGATCCAACCAAATGTAAACGTGTGTTAAATTATGACATATGTTGTACAATCACATTACAGACCTGGTCAGCAAACTATTTCTTTTTTTCACAATAATTATATTAGAAGTTAGCATTTTTTTATACAAATATAGAAATAGAAATAATTTTCTGACTGGGGAGCCTGAGTTACCCAAGAAGTGATGTTTGTCGATTTTTGTCAGAATGGCTTCCTTCTTCAAATTATCCGGGCAGTAGGGATGTTCGCCAACCTAAGTGACAACGTTGAAACGACGTTAAAGAACATCAATTACAAAAATGATTTTCATAACAAAAGTCGTTTTAAAATCACAAAGAAAAAATTAAAGGTTTGATAAAGTTTAAGTTTTATTTTTAACACAACAAAAAAAGGTTGAAATAGTAGATGCAAAATTGAAAATGTGAATCATATCTCTGCAAATGCCTAGAAATTTCGAGACAGCATCGAATAAGCAATAAAGAAAAAATGAGTTTGCGTTGTTGAAAAGCTAGTTATAAAATAAGAAATTGTAACTCAATCCACACTAGACAGATCAGTTAAACAAAAACTGATTTCAAACCGACACAGAGTAGAAGATTTAAAAAAAAATAGTAAAATAAATAATCTATTTTTTAAATAGTTCACAACGAATGAGTGCAAGTCAGAATCTACTTCGCTCTCCTCGATAACTTTCTTCAACTTCTCCGAGATTCCAAACAAAAAATAATTTACTCCAGCTATCGGTTTCAGTAAATGAAATTCTTTTATTTTTTTCACTATTTCATGTTTTTAATCGGCGCCGTTTTATTTTTACAAGTCACGTTAAATCATTCTAGTCAGTGAAATAGAAGATGCTTAAAAGTAAAACGTTTTCTAAAAGAACATTGTAAGTACTTGCCTTGCCAAGAGTAGCGAGACTTTCTATCAGTAATTGATTATTTCTTTCTTGTTCGGCCTGGATGAGTAAAGCTCTAGCTTTTCCGTACCTGGAAACACAAGTATTTTGAAGTCATAGATTTGAACATTAGACAACATTTCCAAACCAAATGGTGAATGATGCTGTAGCCTACCAACATATCGCTACGCGAATGGCATTCTTGCAACCTCGTTCGAAGTTGTCACATTACATGTCAGTGATTGTGTGGATAGATCATGCACGAACTCTGCATGGATCACTGAAGCATTTAGTTGGTTGACCAATTTGATCGTGAACAGTTGCAAGCAGTTCATTGACATTCACCTTTCGGTTTTTAACACATAACATAGCGTAACTTAACCTCCAAAGCACAGGAAAGTTTCTATTTTCAAATAAAAACTACTAGTTTTACTCACACAGCCCGTGAACTTAAAGGATTCGAATCCATCAGTTTTTGAAAGAATACAGCCGCCTCCTTTCCTCTCTTCCGATCCAATAGACGTTCTCCTTCCTCTAGCTCCTTTAGGATGGGTTTATCCTTGATGGTGGTGTACGGATTGGTTTTGGAGTCCTTTTTATTTGCTACAGAAACAAAAAACAATGGAAGGATTTTGAAAGAAAGGCGTTCTGATAGCAGCTAAGAATAAGCAAAAATAATGCTGAAACAGCTTTAATTCGTGGCTAAAACTAAAATGTAAATGAAGGAGCTCGATCTAACATCACTAAATTTCATTTGAAAAAACAGCATTGGAGTAAAAAGGCAGAAAAGATATTAAAAAACGTCCATTGAATTGAAGCTGAATTTTAAACAAATGTGCATGTAATTTTGTAGTGTTTGACATTTGGAAAAATGAGATACAGAATCTCAAAGAAAATGTGAAACATCGACTGAACTGTTGCAAAAAAAGAAAGAAAAAGAATAAGACATAGGCTACAACAATATGAACCCACTAACCTGTTAACTGCTTGGTAAAGAATTGAAAAGTTGGTTGAAGAAATAAAAAAATAGACTTCCTCTGCGAGAAGGAAAAGAAAAAACAAGCTCTACTTTCGAAATAAGTTTTCCCGTAGATAAAGACTGCGCAGTGTTGCCAGATTGCGCTACAAGCCACTTATCAAATAAGAGAAAAACTGAGCCATAGCTTGGTTGAGGCTTCTGCAGCTGGTCCTAGTGGAAATTACGATAGCGTGATGACGACTAACGAACAGGTTTAGGGATCTTGATGACAAAACTTGTTTTAAATACACCACTACTAGGCTAAGTTCGGGCTATTGCAGTCAGCATGCTCGACTTTTAACTAACCCAAACACATTTCATTGCATTTTGCTACGTTTGCGTGAAACCAACCTTAAAAAACAAAATTCTCATTCATGAACGGTAAAGCTTTTGTTTGCCGATTTATTTATGAAACTATAACTTTTCATTTCTCATTCACATAACTACAACACGAGATGCTTGTCACGTTGATGAACATTAAATCAACGAAATTATCAACTTACTTCACATCTATCACTTTTTTATTTTCATAAATCATTCAGTTAAAACACGTTCACAATTTCATTCTCTTAATTCATTCTCAAACTTTCTAATAAGAAATAAAATTACTTTGTTCAAAATAAAACGAAGGATAGCTTGACAGTTATCACTGTCTTCATATCACTTAAACGTTGCACAACCAACAAAATACGTAAATTTTACAAAAAGCAATTGGAAACACCGCATGATGATGCGGTCAAGAAAAGTCGCCATTTTTTACATAGTTTTATTGACAAATCATTTGAATAGTGCAACTTTCACTGACCAGGAGGCGACGTGAATTTTCGTTTGACAAACGCTGTAATCAATCATGTAAGTGTTGATTTTGTTAGTGATCTTAAGAACGTTATCTGACGTAAAGTCGACACAAACAGGTATCAACTTGGTAACATTTTTGCCGGACGAGCAGCGGTTTCCCAAAGCATACAGCATATTTAAGAATACAGCAACACAATACAGGCGTGGTACACTACCAGCATTATAAGAGTTATCACTATGTTCGTCCATATTCCGTTGAAATTGCTCACCAAGGAGCGTGACAGGGTTTGCGTCCAAGGATACAACAATTCGAAGCATTGAGTTATCACTCTGGAAATGCTGCGGTGCGCGTGGTACAGTTTGTGGTACATAGCGTTGAATACTGAGGGCAAGTTTTGCAATGATATTAAAAGAGAGTCAATTAGGAAAATAAGTTTGCTTCTTAAACACAGCAACGGGCCGGATAGAAGGATTTTGTGTTTAGATGAAGATCTTGGGCAAAAGTATATCTTGTTGATGGGGAGGCGTGCAATTGAGGGTCTCTCGAAGAGACATCTCGAGGCTCTTCTCCAGTCTTTAATTTTGTTTGTGACAAGAAGAGACGATGACTTTATTGGGATGATTGGAAGTTTCTGGAAGACAATGACAGCAAGCGATTTGTTGGAGAGAAGCAATGAAAACGTTATTCTGTGGAGTCTAGCAAAGACGTTACTTTTTCTCAAGACATGGTACTTTGGTTTTCGGTTCCGGAGATTGCAAGAAGTTGGATATTTTGTGCAAAAATTCTCTGGAGGAAACACATCCGACAGTTCCGACTTCAAAAAGATCCTCCTATCATGTCCTGGTTTTAAATCAAGCTCGCCTTGCCTTGAATGATAAAGCTTGTTCTGATGTTTCAAAGAAGTGCTGATATTTGTTTTGGTTTTAGGTCCGAGGTAAATGTCAATCACTTTTCTCGCAAATAATTTCGAAGAGAATCCTATCAAAGAACTCTTCCTTTCTGCAGGGTGCAAAGAAACAGTAAGATGCCTTTTACGATGCACTACGTGGGAAAAAGGCGGCATAGATTTCTTTATCCGCATCACCGGAAGAACGGAAATGGATTGGCGGATATTTGAAACGGAGTGATTTCGATGATTCAATGGAATCTTTTTCAAGCCTTGGCCGGTAGTCGAGTTGTTATTCTTGAGAACACCGTTAGGAAATTCTCTGACATTGGTGATTTTATTCATGGGATTCCTCCGAATTACCGCCTCTCTTATCGCCTTTGCTCGTGGAGTGGCATTGCTCGTAGAGGCAAACGGTGCTAAGTTTGCTACTTTTTTAACATTAGGATTTATTGCTGAAAAACATAGTGAAGGCCTTTCCATACTCAAAGTGGTCCAATGATTCTTCTTAACAGTCGTTGAGGCCGTTCTATCTTCACGGTAACATGGCAAATTGAACACAAAACCTTGGCTTTTCACTGTAAGTATATTAGCTTGTTCTATGCTTTGGTTTTGTGATGAAATAGAAATCTTTTCTCTATTACTTGGTACGATTATTGGAAAGCGTCGATTTCGCATTAAAAAATTAACATCCACACTCGAAGTAACATTTAGAGGCACCGTGGATACTATTTCAAATTTCTTTACTATATTCTTAGCTTCACAGCAGGATATAGTCCGACATCGAGAAACTGCATTAGGGCAACTATCTGTTGCTTCTGCTTGGTGTTTCGATAACAGCGGTGTACAAGGGACGTTCGTAACAGGAACTGTGAGTTCGGGTTGTTCTTTTAATGTTGTTTTAAGATGAAAATCAACGACTTGGGTATTGACAGCAAACCTTGGGTGTTTGGTAGGATTGCTGCTTTGGCAACATGAAGCATCACTGCGTCCGATCAACCGACTACCTAGGAAAGCAGGCAAGGAAGAGAAAAAAGAAAACAAGAAGGGAAGAAGGAAACAAAAAAAGGCTGAAAATTTGTGATAATCACAAAAGATCATCATGTGATCAAGTCAAATCTACCCAGACAGCAAAATCCGTCATTTTTACATTGATTTAACGTCTGTAAACGTTAAATAAATTTAAAACGATGGGTTTTGCTGTCTGGGTAACAACTTGCAAAGAATAAAGTAAATTTATCTAAACCAAATTTAGTAAAAAATCTGTGCAGTGGTTGCAATATCGAACGAAGCAGTGGTCATAAGCACGAAGCGCTACCCACCTGAATTTGCAGCCTTCTTGGCCTTGCTCTCCTGCGTCTTTTTAGATGTTTTTGTAGATTCTTTCGAAGATTGAGAACGTTTTTGAGCAGTTTCTTCTGACTTTTTGGTTTCTGTCGACTCCTGTTGAGAGTTTGTGACACAAAACTTTCACAAGAGAATTTTGAATACCAACTAAATGTTAACATGTGAACTGCCTCTGTGGCCGAGTGGTGCGAGCGTCTGACCACCGCTCCAAAAGTGCGATACACCGCGGTTCGATACTTATCGCGTGCATACGATTGTTTCTTGGCAAGAAAGTTAATGACCTTCTTGAAGCTAGATACAAAGATTGGCTTCCCTGCTTTCTCGTCCCCTGGATCAAAATCTTTAACCACAGGGCGTTTGCCTGGATCATCAAATTACAAACTGACAGGCATGCCATAAAACGAACTGAAGCTGCAGGTCTGAAAAAGCTTCACAAGCCAGTTACTCGTTCCATTCAGCTACTTTAACATGACATTAAAACTAAAGAAATAAAATCACAATTGAAACAACAATACCTTCTTCATATGTTTTGATTTTATTTCTTCAGCTATTTCTTTGGCTTTTGCGGCGATATCTGTATAAAATTGATACGGCTTAAAAAAAAATCTATATTAAAAATATAAAAAACTGGTATACAAAAGTGTTAAATATGTGTTATGTGCTGCCCCATATCGACAAGCAGAACCGGGTTTCATAAATGCTTTTATTTTCCGCGTGGTTTTATTAATAGTTTTGTTTAAATTGAATAGTCATGTTTGGTAAGACAGCAAAAGTATGCAAAGTAGTAAAGATATTTGCTTCTTGTTAAAGTTCAAATCTTGTTTGCTTGAATCAGAAGTCTATTGCAAATTTTAACCGTTTCTCTTGTTATGTAATTAAAATTAGACTTGATAAAAATTAAAAGAGCCTTTATTTTTGTATTTTTGTGGATAACATGCAAACGCTTTCCAGATAAAGAAATGAAAAATCAAATATTTAAAAAAGGCCTAAACGAACAAAGTAAATCAAAAAGATTTTAAAATGCAATTTAAAACACGGTGGTGTGCAGCAATAAATGCATAGTCACTGTTCAATTACTTTAACAATACAACCCAGCCCAGAAATACAACAACTGCATATCAGTTGAAAACTAACACACCTTCTTTGGAGTCCAGTACTATGGATTTTTGATTGACCTGAGAAAAACAACCTTGTGTTATGACTATGTTCCGTCGAAAATTGAGTAAAATTGTAGGAAAAAACATCATTAGATCAGAAATGAATGTCTTGAAATCTTTTATACTTTTTCTGAACAAGAATCAGTAGAAAATAGATCGATATGTTATGGTTAAGCAATGGGAAAATAAGTCTGTGATAAAACAGTGCATGCATTGCCATTTCATTAAATGCATTTCTTTAACTTGGGTTGTTGCATGTACTGTTATCATATTCACTAGGAAGCTACTTTCGCAGACACCTTTACAAAAGAACTCATTCTTTTTGAAGGTTTTGAAGAGGTAGATTAGCTAAGTTGGTTTGGTAAATTGATTTTAATGCCTGACTAGCTGTTCCGATGAAGTAAAACGTGTTACTACCAAATTAAAAAATCAACTTTCCTTTAAAACTACGGTTGTTAGATTGATAGTAAGTTTCATATTTCCAGGCTTTTCACAGATTCCCATTGTTTCACTGTCGCACAACGTTAAAACAACATGCTGTTTTTCAAAAACTTTTGGACAAAACTAACCTTCTGGTCTGCAGCTTGTTCTTGCTTTTTCGTTTTCACTGAAAAAGAAAAATTGAAAGTAAAAAAGTTTTTAATGAGATGAGACAAAAACGATCACAAAGTAATTGAAATTTTTCAAAATTGTTTCAGTGCTTTAAGTGAAACCACTTTTGTTTTGAAATTTTTTATGCCTGTTTCATTAAAACCCTAAGCTGGACGCCGGGCTCAATAAAATACATGCTAACAACATCTGTGCATGTCACCTTTTTTTATCGATTATCAACTTGCACATGATTAATACAAGCCGCCTGAACTTTAGCGCAGACAGCAGAAAAACATCAAAACTTGTACTGTATTACAAATAAGTGATGTGGAAGACGCTGATGTCTATCGACCTCTGTTCTGGTTTCTTGATGTTACTGAGAAGTGTAAGTTATTTCAATCTTGCATAGTAACATCTAACATGTACAATACACGATAATCACTTTCCTGTAACCTGCAAACTGGATGGCCAATGGCATGACATGGAAACTTACATTGGTCGTCGGCGGGTTCTGCATTTCTTTTTTCAACTTCAACAGATTTTTCCAATCCTGCGGCACAGAAGCGTTTGAGACTTGAGCATCGACGTAAACGAATGCCACAAATTTACAACAAAAAGAAGAATTTCAAGTTTATTTAATATTTGAGAACGTTCCGACAATAAACAACATAACAATACAGTATTACAATTTAAGCAACAATTACTTCGTTTTTACACGTGTCAAAGTTAGACTGGCAAAATAAGGTAAAAAATAGGTAAACACGACAACTGCTAAATATGTCAGCAAGTCCTCTGACAACACTTAATAATACCGCTATTGAGCTCATTTAAAGAATAGTAAAATTAGTAACTAATCAAAAGACATGTGTTTCAACTACTAAAAGCGAGTTTGACCTCAGGTCAGAGCAGTCAAGTGAATTCAAGTGCCATCTGTTGTTGTAAAGTTGAAACAAGCTGTTTAGGATTATTAAAATATAGAGCACTACTACTACTGATGAAGTAAGCCACTGTATGACCTCGGAATGGCCCGTTTCGGTGAGTCCGATCCCTTAACGGGGGATTTTTTCAATTTTTTTTTTAAATTCTCGGGTACCATAGCCTAATTAATTATCATTGCCGTTTTAGGGTTAGGGGTTAGAGGTTAGGAACTCACCGAATCGGACTCATCGATTAAGCTGTGTTGCTGCGCTCTTGAAATGAAGTGAGTGTTCGTTTATGAATTGAAACAATTTAACCAGATGTCGGGTAAATAAACAAACAAAAAGATGGTTTTACCCATAAATAGACGGTGTGCTACGATTTTGGAAGGATAGAATCTCGTTAACGATTCGGTTGGATGTATCTATCACGTATTCTCAAGCAATTATCCGTCGCGATTCAATGATCGACAACGTGATAAGTGGCTATTCAGGTTTGGTGACATATTACGATTGACAGCCCCAGACAGCAAAATCCATCATTTTTACATTGATACAACGTCTGCAGACGTTGAATCAATGTAAAAATGACGGATTTTGCTAACTGAGCGGCTTCATGGTCGCTTGAAGAACAAGACTTTCACAAAATTGCAACAGCAAATTATACAAGAAAATCAGTAGAGTCAATATGAGTGAAATGGTTTGAAATTTGTTTTGGCGGCCTTTACTTAGATTTATATTCTTACAGTACCGTGTTCATTCTGCTGAATTCATTTTGCAGTTGTCGGAGGTAAATTCAAGAGACAGTTTTAACTGATTCGAAGTCCCATTGGTTCAAAAACGACCTTGGTAATATTTTTGCTAAGAATTTCAGGTAGTCACAGCCAAGCCAAATATTAAAACTGAAGGGAATACGTAATTTGTCGACAAACATATAAATAACTGCTCAATCAACAAAATCCGCCTTTGTTATGTTATTGCAAGATCTGCAGACGTTGAATCAATGTAAAAAGCAGATTAATTAGCCGAACGTATAAAGAAACGCGTTGAGACTCTAACTTATGACAAAAACTATACAAAAGCTTGATAGGCACCGGGCTTCAACGTATTATTTAGTAATAAGGCAAGTTTGATGCCACATACGGTAGGTCGTCTTTTCAAACGGAGATGTGCATGCAACTGCTCTTCTTTTGTCGACATAAAGAGGTCCGTCTGCTCTCAAAGTCAAAGAATTGAAGAAAAAAAGGAGATTGAAAGACAATGAAGATGAAAAAGATAAATGAAGTTATTCTTGGAGTAATTTAGTTTAAATAAAAACAGTTAAGCCCAAAATATAAGCAATAAACTAATCGTCCAACAAGCGATGTTAAATCGAAACTATTTTTATCTTTTCATTGAGATAGATTAAAAGTCCTGATAGTTTTGCTCTTTCATTTCATTTAAATTGCAAATTAAGTAG
Organism: Aplidium turbinatum; assembly: GCF_918807975.1. Taxonomy (NCBI): domain Eukaryota; kingdom Metazoa; phylum Chordata; class Ascidiacea; order Aplousobranchia; family Polyclinidae; genus Aplidium; species Aplidium turbinatum. Next base: position 16,679,993 of record NC_137485.1, read on the forward strand.
CTGTGTAGTCGAAAAAATACAGTTGAAGCTGTAATTTCTACTCAAAAGTTCCACCAGAATGACCACTACCGTACTACAATCACTTCAACGTTTAAAAGCGCTTAATTGATGGAAGATATAATGGCTTTAAGCAACGCGTGGCGTTGCTTTAAGTCACTTACACCGCAAAACACTAACTTAGCAGTTTAGTGCTTTTTCACATCATTCAGCGTTATCTTGATGCGTACACTGATTCCATGTCTACAGACGTTGAATCAATGTAATAAAGCACTGACTTATTAGCTGCAAAAACAATACTTCTACAATAACAAAGAACACACCTTTGACTGTGAAGAAAGAAGAAATAAAATCGTCAAGTCCAATTAGAAGGTTCCCTAATGCACGGAACGGATGCCGGAAAGCAGGATACTGTGATGGATATAGAAGAGAAAGGCAAGAAACAACGTCAGATGACGTCAAAGAGGAGGTGCGAGCTGACGAAAAGTAAATATGAAAATGAATGAGTCAAGTCAAAAGGAAAAAGTATTTAGAGTTGAATGAAATGGCTTGTCTGACCGCAAAAAGGGATATACTGTAGCTACACGTTGGCAAAAAAAAATTATTTCGATTTATACCGAACAGCATAGCGATTGATATGAATTTGAAAAAGCTAAATTGATTATTTTGAATTGAATCTGAAAATCCACTTCTCTCTATTGGCTGATACAGAACCTCTGTAATTAAGGATGTTTAAGCATTACGTGGCCTTGCATTCAAAAACGCAAAAATTAGTAGTTGATGTCTCCAAATATAAAGGTAGAAGATTGCACTTACTGAAAGTCATAATTATATTACGTTTCACTTTTGTGGCCAGTGCTCGCCAGACACACACAATTTGTTTTTGCATCACTTTAAAGTCGACAGACGTTTAAGGAATGTAAAAAATGAAACTTGTGTTGGCTGGGTAGTTTGGTCTACAAACAGTGCAGTCATGTCTGATCTGGTAATTGAAGAAATCATGGAAAAATTATAATGTATTTTGGGATGGTCTTAAAGTTGAGGTTGTAAAATGTATAACTGATGTGGCATGTCATGTACACGCGTGTCGCGTAAGCCGAACATGTTTGATCATTCGTTCGCACTCTATTTCAACTGTTCCAACCAAACCCACCCCTTGAAAAATTATTAACCTGTTACAAAGATTGTTCAAGAGAAAATAACCTTAACAACCTCTGGGTGACTGTGCTTGATGAGGTTGTCCTAGCACTTACCTATCATGGCTTTGTAATCTATCACGCCGAAATATGCAGTGGCGGCAACACCCCACGTGGCAATCACCATGACAACGAGAAAAATAAGCGTTTTGTTCGACGACTTTCCGGTTTGTGTCCTTTGCTGTGATAAAATAAACACAAAAGTTGTGAATCAACGTAGGCTGAACGGCTTGCAATTGAGTGCAATTTGAAGATGTTTGGAGGCATGGAAATCTGCTCTTCCAGCGGAACCTCGAATCAGAGTATAGCCCAGACAGAAAAACCTGTCATTTTTACATTACAGACGTTAAATTAAAGTGAAAATGACAGATTTTGTTATATGGGAGTGGGTAGGAGTGCTCAAAAGGAACTCCGTATTTAAGAAATTTATTTCGCTTTGAAGCGAAACCAACACAAAGGGGTATTGCGTCGAAACAAAATTTCGTTTCAAGCATCTCTCCCAGGCAGCAAAAAACATTGATTCAACGTCAAACGTTGAATCAATGCAAAAATGACGGATATTGCTGTCTGGGCTAGTGCTCTATCCGGGCAGCAAAAGTTATCTTTCGATGCTGAAACGATGAAAAATAGCAACTTCTTCTGGCTGGATAGTGATAAAACTGAATGTGAAGGCACGGAAAGCACAAATTCTCACTGGTGCATAAAACTGAGATCGGATAACATGTAACGCAAGTAGTCATAACTGATTACTCTCATAAAGTGAAGCACCAGCACAAACAAGAAAAATGAGGAAATAAGTCAGGGTTGCCAGATGCCCAAAATAAAAAAAGCCAAACTTGCCTAAAAAAAAAGCCAAATCTACTACAAACTCTAACAAGCCTATGTTTTTCCTTAAAAGACACAAAGCTACCTGTAAACTAGCTTATAAGAAACAAAATCAGTCGGGAAAAGACATTAAAAGACAAAAATAACAGTTTAACAATATCCTAAAGCGACTGGGTCTGTAGCGAATAGACAAACATAGCAGACATCTAGTAAAGAAATTTAAAATTGGATCATCGTCTTCTTGCAGCACCCGCAAAAGACCTTTGTTTCCTGAACCTTCGTCAACTTTGTCAGTTTGATACATGTTCTTTGATGTAAACAAAGATAGCATCCTTGGTGTAACGGTACTTTGAAGTGTTTACAGCATTGCTTTGAGGAATTCAAATGCGTTTTTATTCTCAGCAATGAGTCCAACATTTACAACCGCATTCTATTTCTCTCCTTTGTTTTGGTCAAAGTGACGGTAGAAATAATCCCTTCTACAACTGTGGTGGTCAGAAATAAAAACAAACTGATCTGTTAAACAAGACAAAGCATATGTGGCCAAGTTTGCAAATCCATGTGTACCTGCAGAATTTGTATATGTTTTGACACCAATCCAAAAATCTGCTGTATCTTTTGGGATTTTTCCAGCAAATAGGCTACTTCAGTTTCAGATGACCAACCAGTCAATAAAGCCTATCTTCCTGTATTGTTGCTCTATTTCCTGTACATTATCACCTTGGAGAAATCTCACTGGCAACTGATCAAAGAGGACTCGAGCAGTTTGGGAAAAGACTTTAGATAAGTGCAAAGCACTTAAGCCTTGAAAAATCATCATCATCCCATCACAACATGTTACGCTAGTATTTATTGAGTTAGCACTTCAAGGTTTTCAAGGCAATTTTTCTCTTTTTGTTATACTGTAGTTTGATCTCTTCTTAACATAACGCTCATGAAATTTTTGAATGAAACAAAAAAAAGCCTAAAAAAGCCAAATTTCATTTGGATTTTTTTTTCAAACAAAAAAATCCAAAGAGGTTCAAAAAAAGCCTAAATTTTCAAATTTGGCTTTAAAAAATCCAAACTGGCAACCATGAAATAAGTGATGTCAATGTTTAAATGGCCTACACGGTGTGACGCAAGAGTTTGTACCGTCGTGGCCATGGTACCGTCAAGGTGGTAACGAAGAGGTTTCCGTTTCGGTTCCACCCGAAACAGACTTAAACCAAGTTCGCCAACGCAAAAAAAAAGTATCTATTTTATTATTTACAATTGTTTTCAATTTATTTTTTCAACAGGATTTGGACGTTCTGTTACGTGGAAGCAATTAACACAAATGCAGCCCTACGCAAAGCGGTCAGTCGAAAAAGAAAGATTAAATTTTATCATTCTTTAACCTCTTCATTTGCTGAACCCACTAATACGTCATGAAGTAACAGAGCCGATATGTGTTGATAGATGAAAGAAAGCAGACGCATGTCGAAAAGTTAATTGCAAAGCTTTTCTAGGGTGTTTCGTTCTGCCAAGTATGGAAAATATTTAGAAAGTGATTTCACAAAACTGGCAATGAAGTGTCCAAAAATGTTGCTAATCTAAAAATATGTACCAAAACAATTCCTACCTTTGACTTTTCATCTTTGCTTTTTCCATTGCTTTGATCTAAATACATATTTGTGAAAAAAAATGCTATGAGATAATAGCCTTTTGAAATCACAAACTTTGCCAGACGGTGTGCAAACTTGTAACTTTGCTATGAGGATTACCAAATTTCCTAATCTATAATAATAATCCAATAAATTGCACCAACTAGAGTCATTTAATACTTATTCTTTTATTTTACTCTTGAATGCAAGGTACGCCGTATTGCTATAGATGTGACATGTGAGTTGCTCGACTGAAAATAACAAGTCATCCTGTAAAAATAAATTGTTTAACTATAGCCAGCAAGTCTATATTGAGTATCAATTACCTTCATGAAAACGATTTCTAACACCTTGACTATGTAGGTCCCTATGGTTTTGTGCCATCTCTATGACTGCTCACTGATAAGTGAATAGCTAAAGAGTGGTTAAGCCCTAAATATACTGAGCTGTCATAGACGTTATATATAGTTTGAATGAGTGGAGAGTAAAAAGAATACGCTTGCTACCGTTGAAGTACCCAGTCAGCAAAGCATTGGTGCAACGTCTGTAGACTTTAAAAAAGACGAATTTGTTGGCTGAAAAATCAGACGAGTTATTTTTGCATCTATGCAGCGGGCTTCAACGTTACGTGATTTCGAAAGTAACACCGTATATGATCAACTACTGATGAACAAAGCAGAAAGTGTATGTTAGCGACAAGATTCTTGGGAATACCCATCAGGATGTCTGCGGAATGTATTAAGAAATCGGCCAATATAAATGCTGCGTTAAACCATTGCTGCAAAGCGTCTAAATCGCTTGCTAGTACGACAGTTCTTTGGCAGGGAAGACAGGCCAATGCAATGTTGTTGACGAATTTAATATGTTATCCAACAAGGGAGCGTTTTACATTCAATTAAGCAAACTGTTCTGTGATGTCCTACGGACAATTCGTGTACAAAATAAGCTAATCGTAACATGTTTTCCAATTGTGATCACCAAAAGCACCAAAAATACTGTGCTTTGGTGTTTATCTGTGCAATATTTATTTATTTTTCAACAGTTTATTTAACGTTTCAAAATTTGTGTGTATTTTATACAAGAAGCACTTTGACTAGAAAACCGTAAGATTCTTGGGTTGGTGCACATGTATTTGACTTGTATTATCAAAAGGCAAATGAATATCTCTCTAAAAACAACGTAGCGATGTGATATAAGGATGTCGCAGTGGCAGGTAGGACTACTTGATTAAGAAGCAAAAAAGTTTTTTTTTTTGGCATACTCAACGACCTTGTTGCACCGAAAAATATGTTAGGATTGTAGTAAGCAAACACAATGTCAAACTGAAAGATGTTGATGTAGTCTAATTATTGTTTGAGGGTTTGTTCTTTCAAATGATATGGGCTACTTATCTTTCAAATGATACTTAATTTAGTTAATAATGCAATAAAAACGCGGTAGAAATCTGGGACAAACAACTAATGGCACAGGAAAGAAAAAAATATATTTCAATGAAATAAAAAGTGAAAATCTGAAGGAAACATTTATCAACAGTGAATGTGCTGATCGGGTCTGCTACTATTCGGCTAGTCCAATTCGACTGCAGTCTTTTTTAGCAGAAGGATTATGGTTAGATTTTCAAAAATTTGCCGAATAGAGAACTAGCCGAGAAAGACTGTACCCGAATAGGGAACTAGCCGAATCGGACCAGCCGAATCGGACTAGCCGAATCGAACTAGCCGAAACGGGCCATTCCTTGATGATCAACACCTTGTTTAAACAAAAAAAAAATGCACAAAGGTTATTAATCAAATTCAGTGTTTTCTTACAGGGGAGTGAAAGTGTAGAAACGAACACAATTGGGAGCATCTAAACACAATAACAGAACTTCCTGAATTACAAAAGTTTACTTATTTGAGCTGAAAGCATTGCACGTAGAAAAACTAATAACCTGCATGAGTGGGTTTTCTTTTTCTTGCTTTTGAAGCCATTTTTGATATTTTGACTTTATTTGATACCTGTAAATGCATAGTGGTAATTACAATCGACAGAATCTTGAACAATTGTACACTTAGCCCTAAAAAAATTTAAAATAAAAACACTTAAGCTTGTTATGGGATAATACAGAAAACATATTTTTTGTTCTACTGTTGTTTGTTTGTCGTATCCTGGCTTACACCCGGTGATTGAAGATTTAGATTAAGTGGACGAGAAGGCAAGGAAGCCAATCTTCATGTCCACCGTCCTTCAGGCATGTCTTTAAGTGTCCTGCCACAAACACAGCAGCATGCTCTTGAGCGGTGTCGAACTAGCACTCTTTCGATTGCCGTGCCAGGGTTCTCACTACTCGGCTATGCAGCCGGCTGTTTTCAACAGTTACATATGGTGAATGATATTAGGAAATCTGGTAGACATATGGCAATAGACCTCAAGCTGTAATTGTATCAAATTTTGTCATAACACTATGACCCTCCAGTTGTCCACCTTCTTTTTGAGTGAGCAATCCCCTACTTCTACCATCCCTAATAAAAATCAACACCTTTACTTTTGTATGTACTGTGATGAACAAACAAAAAACTGTTGTAAGACCTAACACCATGTCAGATGTTTTATTGCAAATGCAGGGAAAGCGCAGAAAGTTTATTCATGGGCTTTAACCATTCAAACAAAAGCAAAAAATGAAATACTGTTCTCTGTTTTTACGAAATTGTGCAGTAAAGGAAAGGGTTGTCTTCTACAAACAACCAATTGAAAGCTGGCACAGAAGTTGTTAGATATCAGGACAAGCAATTTCATTCTTATTTCTTTGTTTTTGTCAATTTTATTAGGTTATTAGAGTTCTTCCATTATCATGGATTTCATTGAACCTCAAAGTTAAAAGAATCCCTTCAATGCATCAACTTATTCCACACAACACATGAAAGGAACTTACCACAGAATATAAAAAAGTATGCAAGTCCTAGTGTCAAAAACACTGCAATGTAGAAAAACTATGACATTTACAGAGTCGTCATACAATATTTGTGACCTCTTACTGGCAATTTTGAACTAAGTACAAAGCGAGAAAAGTAGAATTAGGTATTGAGTTTCCTTTATCGAGAGGTGTTAGATAATTTTTGCATTTTGCATCCAATATTTGCTGTTTTGATTTTTACAATTTAATTATATATGATGAATGATGTTACACAAGTCCTGGAGAAATTACTATAACTACAAGTAGAAACTTATCTTGAAATAGATTCAACTTTATGTTATTTAAAAAACAAGATACTAGGCTACTCTATCAGATGCTTTCAGGCAAAAACACAGACTACTATAAAGATTTGTAATTTGTTTTTAATAAAAATACGCAACCTATAATCCTATAGCCTATGTATGTGCTGAAAGCCAAGACAAAATCACAAATTGATGTTGTGTGGTAACATCTCTTTCAAACTGCGTCAAATTTTATAGACAGTTGTTTTCAAACTAATTTTGTGGCAAAAGTGAAATAATATGCTGAAATTATATCAAGAAAATAAATACTGAGCGTAAAAACATTACTTCTTGGATTGTAACATATATAGTTGTTTTTTTCACACCAACCCAAAATAATATTGCAAACTTAGATTGAAAACCATGTACCATAGTCAATGCGATGTAATTATTGTTAATACCCAGATCAATGAACAAAATATATACCGGTACTTGGTACAATAGCGCTGGCTCCCCATAAGAAATACCACAAGTGTATTTTAGTGTAAAACATTCACTGATTTCATATTATACTTTATCTGTGTTATTCTAATGAGGTGTTACGCCAGGGAAAAAAATCAATGACCTGTGGGTCACAAAGCATCAGTGACATGCATTTTAATCAGGGTCGTAGGCACAGGGGGGGTGGGGGTAGGGTCAGTTATAGAACATGGTACCATGTATTCAGGGAGCTTGTGTACAAGTCTCCGCCCTGGTCATAAATGCTATCACTTAACAATACGTCAAAGATTGGAATCGACCAAGACATATGGGTTGAAGTGTGTGAACAGTAAAGCAAAGGTAGTTTTATCCTACTGTATATATTTGGTCAATTCTTGTCTATGACATCATGGTATTTTTTACCAGGGCGGAGACTTGTACACCAGCTCCGTATTCAGTAGTAAAACCATTATTTACTTTTGTTTTATTAGCCTACCATACTAATAGAATTTATTGTAAGGCCTGTCATTCTTGTGATTAAATCCAACACTTAATGACTTACAATTTCAAAGCTAAATAATCAAATTAAAATCATTTAACACAACTTTGGATTCATCAGTAGGCTTAGCCACTTTTTTTCTACCTTACATAAGAATCATTTGAAAATAGAGATTTTAAGTATTTAGGACATGTCCTGCAAATAATCTGATTCATTGCAATTGAACTAGTCAAGGCTATTTAACTACACCGACTTTACAATTTATTATGCAGGAATATAAATGCTACGTCGGTATGAATGACTTCACAAACTTCCTTACCGGAATCTCCAAAAGTTTAACAAATCCTCAAAACTCCTCGATTTTTCAATGTTGTGTGATTTCAATTTTCAAATGTTTACGTGCAATCACTTTTGCACGAACTTCCGCAAAATATTCTCACGGTCATTGCAGAAACCGAGACACATTATTATCAAAAATTTATTCAATGAAGTTGGTTGCCTCTCAGCACCAGGGCCTCCGAGAGAAGTCAGCACTGGTCGGGAAACAATACGAAAAATGGGCCCCTGCATGTTCGTGTTAAGCTGAAATTAGCCTACTTTCCTCAACATGAAAAGAACTTCGTTCAATGTAAAAATCATCAATAATAATTAATCACTGGATTACACTTGCAGCAAAAATGCCATTGAGGCTAACTATTTTGTCTAGAAAGTTTTGTAAACACACAATAGGCCTACAGGCAACGAAAATAGTTCAACCAAGCATTTAATTCAGGAGTGTCCAAACTTTTTTCCCACGCGAGCCAGATTTGATGATAAGTGTTCGCGGGCCAACAGCCACAATAATTTTTCTGAAAACTGCAAGTTGAATTTATATGATTTTTGTGTGTCTGCAGCCGGGTCTGCAGGCCAAAAATAACACATTGTACACAGGGTTGCATTCCTGGGGGGGCTCGGGGGGCTCAGCCCCCCGAAAAACGAAAAGGCTTGATGTAGGGGGGGCTCAGGGGGGGGCTCGTTTAAGCTTCCATTTTTCAGCTTTTCTGGCTGAACAACAACTTCTCGACTGAACAAGTAACACTTTAACAGCTTTCTCACAACAGAACTGCAAAAAAACACGAACATAGGTTGATAGCAATCGCCAATTATCACTTTTGTCAGAAACTCTTCAGACTGGGAATATCAACTTCGTAGTAGCTAATCGTCATGTCAAATGGATTGTTAATTCTCTATTTCAAATAAAAAAAGCTATTCAAGAAGGAAAGTATTCGTTTGATGAAGTTGTTAACTTGAGTCCCGGAAGTACAAAAAACTACTCCTTTAAAGGCACAACATTGGACCAGTTCAAAGCTCGACGTAGAGACTAGCCTACCCTTCTTTTGATAGTAATCAGTTTATTCAAGCTTTGGTTGAGAACATTGGAAGCAGGATGGTGGACACCAACAATGAAAATTTTGTGAAGAGCTTGGAAATTATTGTACCAGAGTTATGGCCTGCTGCAGTCGAAGTTCCATGGCAAGAAGGGGAGCAGAGATTACGAAAAATAGAGGAGAGATTTCATGTCATCACTCCTATTTCCGATTGTATGTTGACAACCTTGTCATATAGCCTACCAGATACGATAAAGTTGTTCAAGAACGTAGTACTAAACATGATTGCTATAAGTTCTGCTGAAGCCGAACGTGGATTTTCACAAATGAACTTCACACAGCTACGATCACGGCTGACCATATCACTTGTTTCAGCATTGTTGTTCATCAGCATCAATGGACCACCTCCTCATTTATGGAATGGCACTGCGGCAACTCAGAAGTGGTTGCAGACTCATCGGTCGGCTGTGGATGTTCAAGTTAAGCATTCTAAGCTGCCCACATTGAATGAACTCAGATCTCCGCAAAAACTGTTTACTGGCTAAAATCAAGGACTGTCGTGGTGCTTTAAACTTAGCCCATAAAACCAAAGACCTGGCAGACAGGCTGTTTGTTTTGTGCAATCTCGTTTGCACCAACTTGGAATATGCTTTTGCTGTAATTGGAGTTTTTTAAACTGTTCGTTAATACTGTAACTAAATGAGATTTTAGTGTAACTGTCACATTGGCAGCTTATTGGTTCTTATATAGCAAATCTGCAACCCCAAGCGCTCATTTCAAGAATTGCATTTCCTTACTTTCCTATTGCAGTCAATGTTTTTGCAAGTGTGCTTAGGATTGGCCCATACAAATAAGTTTACAATTGAGTTAAGAGATTGGAATTAGCTCATGCAAATCGAGTTTCAAGTGTAGGCCTACGCAGTAAAAAAAAAGCAAAGGAGATTGCAGTGTAGCAACCAAGCCAAATTTCAAACTTATAATTTTATATCGGATTCAACCACGCTTTCACGTTTTGTTGCTTCTACCTTTTTCTGTACTTCAAGCTATGTTTTAGCATGGGTTGTTTTTCGACATGATGTTCAGAAGTAAAAACATACTGAACAGTGTTTCTTTTTCAAAAAGGTAAACATTGTTGGCTAACCTACACCGATTACTTATACATACTTTGTCTATAACAACACAGCTAAGTGTTAGAGCCCCCCCAAAAAAAATTTTAGGAATGCACCCCTGATTGTACAACAACAGGCGCGGGCCAAACAAAAACGTCTCGTGGGCCGGAGTTGGCCCGCGGGCCGGACTTAGGACATCCCTGATTTAATTCAACCCTTTCTGAACTTTTTGCAATGCAAAGTTACGGATCACAGCATCAAATAATAAAATTTTGCGACATCTGAATTGATGCACAACATGTATAGTTAGGCTTTTCAATCGGTTTTGAGTCATAGGCCTACTGGAGCGCAAACAATTCTTTACAAATTTCAATAATTGCTAAAACCACGTTCTCAAAGCGCAACCGTTGGAGGTAGCTACCGGAACACAAAAAAAATCATAACAAAACTATTTGGAAAAACCTTTCGAAAGTTGCAATCAATGATTTCTTGTGTAGAGATTATGGGGTGGTTCGTTCTGGTTTGCAGCTGAAGTTTGCTGTGTGGCTTTCTGTCAAAAGTACCAACTCATCCAAAATGTCTTGAAAAATGTCATTGTTGTAGCCTACAAATGGTTTAAATTTCTCCCAAATGCCCGCAACTGCACAACAGGCATATAGGCCTACGATGAAATTTTCATGGAACTTCAAACTCATCGACGATATGTTTGAGTTTGTTGATACATTTGTCAATTCCAACAACTATCGAATGCTTTGCAATGCACGGTAGAATACATTTCCTTCGAATGATTCAGCTAGTTAAGAGGAGTTATAAAAGCGTCCTGTCCTCAGGAAAAGAAAATCATTTTCTTTTAAATTTATAATTGCCACTGCAACTTTAGCTTGCGAGTAGTAGCCTATCTTTCTCTTACTTAGATTACATCTTCCTTTAATTTCATAAAATTCATCAGTGAATCTTGTTCAGGATCGTAATCCACATAATGCAAAGCAGTCACAAATTTAAAACTGCTAGTTGTAGGCTACTTTAGCATTGACTCAGCTTCCGATCAAGCTCTTGTTGGTCTTCAATTGCAAAAGGGTGGGCTAATGTAAAGCATTGGGTTTGACTACACCACGCCTTGATTACCCTCTCGAAGTAAATTTTCTTTGCAAGATGATAGGACAGCTTACTTTAGATTTTTCAGAATTTTTCCTCTGACTGGGCTATAACTTTAAAGATGCCACTAGCTTACAGATAATCAGTTACTCCAAAAATGATAAGACATTTGAACAACGCTGTCTGTAGGCAACATTATAAAATCCAACTAGATTTAAGTAACAACATCCATAAACAAAAAACTCAAATAAAGAAAAAACTCACTACCTTCCAAAATCACATCATGAGAAGCATGACCAACAAAAGGCTACTTGACCACACAAAAACAGAAGATCTTTTAACTATGACAAAATTACATCCAATTGCAGCAATAAGTTAATAAAATCAAAAGTTTTAAAACTATTCGGCCACACTAAAAGATCACAATTCGGAATCAGCAAAGTTTGCACAGAAGGAAAAGTAGAAGGAAAAAGAAAACGTGGCAGACAACATCCAATCATGGACCGGACTCAACTTGGCGACACTGGGCGAGCTGGCTCAAAATTGCCACTCTTGGAAGCAAATAACTCATGTTGATGAGCAATCTGCTGCAGGCGGAGATGATGACTGATGATGATGATTTTGTCGTATCCAGGCTTTCACCTGGTGGTTGAAGATTTAGATTTAGTGGACGGGAAGGCAAGGAAGCCAATCTTCGTGTCCACCTTCAGGCATGCCTTAAAGTGTCCTGCCACAGACACAGCCGCATGCTCTTGAGCGGTGTCGAACCGGCGCCCTCTCGATTGCAGTTCCAGTGTTCTCACCACTCGGCTATGATGATGATCCATAAACAAAAAATATACAGGATTTACTTTCTTTAATCGTGCTTGGACTGATACCTTTAACTTTCCCAGATAACTTATGTTGGATACAACATCCTACGCCTAGCCAACGCAGATTTTGAAGTTAAGGTTCAGTTGTCAAGCAAAAATAGTTCCCGCTTAGCTAAAACAGCACCAGTTTTCAAGTTGACACTATCAATACAATCGAAACCGTTCAGTGATACAGAAGTCATTTCAGCTTCAGATTTTACGTCTTGAAGCTATTCAACATCGCCTACCTTAACACGAAAATAATTTGTTCTTGATGAAAAGCATCGAGAGTGACATTTACAATGATTGAGAAATACTTCACTGTGTAGATTCTAACGATCTTTTTAAGCCTGATGTTGCGAGTTAGTTGTGGCAATATCGAATTCCACGAGCTTTCGGAACACAGTTCCCTAGTCATGTGCTATGACGAATGAACCACTCACTGAATTCAACACCATTCGTCATAGCACATGACTAGGGAACTGTGTTCCGAAAGCTCGTGTAATTCGATATTGCCACAACTAACTCGCAGCATCAGGCTTAAAAAGATCGTTAGAATGTACACAGTGAAGTAAGCAACGATCATGCTGCTAAAAGCGAAACTCAATCAATTGCGATTGAGAAATACTTGGAACTACGCACTTCATTTAAGAATTTGTTGATTATTTAGTTGGTAGGCTACATTTTTACTTTAGTACTAAAAATGGGCCCCCCCCAAAAGTGCAAAAACAAAAAACTACTCGTTTTTTCTTTACAATGTTTTGCTAGGGGGGAAACTGGCCCGACTTCCCCCCCTCTCGGAGCCACTGCCCAGCACAACTGTCGCTACTCGTTCATAAAGACTAAAAGTTTGATATCATATTGTGAAGCTATAGCTTGGACTATTTTTAGAACATAAGCCAACTGTTCTTAGGTTCAGGGCTATGGAAAGGATATTTTGAGCCGGCACAGTAGCCTACCAATGAGATCTTTAGGAACACAAAACAAGACACCTCTGAAAAAGAAAACTCAGGCACCATTCTCAAAACAGGTGAGAATAATGGAAAATTTTTCCAAAAAAGAGGGTTTTCACTAAAAAGCAGAGTCTTCTTTAAAGCCCATTAGCTCAATGAAGCGCCCGCCTCAAGATCAAGCGGCACCTAGCGAATAGAGTAGTTCTCGGCAACGACATTTCAGCAATCGGAAACTTCACTCTGCCAATCTCGGTAACCGGCTCTGTGTCAAAAGCCTCTGACCTACATGTATGTGAAACTACCAGGACTAACTTATCCGCCCCGTTAGCTCAGTGGTTGCGCGCCCGGTTCAAGATCAGGCGGCGCTGGTTGGACTCGCGGGGTGTGTGCTTGAGCAACGCACTTCAGGACTTCTCTTCATTCAGCGGCACCTAGTGAATGGAATAATTCTCCGGCAACAAGACTTCAACAATCAGAAAACTTCACTCTGTCAATCTCGGTAACCGGCCCTGCGTCAAGAGCCTCTAGCCTACAAGTAGGCTATGCGAAACTACCAGGAATAACCAATCAAGGCTTTGTCAGTCCGAGGATAAAGAATCAAAACTAACCAAATGCATTTTGACCAATAACTATGCAGTGTTTTTCTTCAAGCTCCGGGCCGCTAAGAACCGTAGCCTGTTCTTTGGTTGAACAGTGGTGAAATTGAGTAGGCCCTACCGGTAGGTCAAGCAGCCACATCATGTCGCTTTGACATGGAAACCAAATTAGAAAAAGTTCTAGACAGGCCGAACACGGTATTTCTGTTCAGAACAGTCTTCTTCACTGGCACCTTACTTATCTTGGTTTAGTCTATGTGATTTGTTTGTTTATCTTTATCCTGCATTGCGGGAAAGCGGACTTGAGCGCTATGCATCGGTGTACGCCTTCCGACATACACCTGACCCACGCTGCAGCCGACAGCAATGTCTGTTTCCGGTTGTCTACTTAACTTATGACTTAAATTTGGTACTACCCATTACTCGAAATCGATCACTAGGTAGAGGCAATTATCGTAAAGTTTCTTGCCCAGAGAAACAACAGCAAGTGCGGGTGGCTGGAGTCGAACATGCAGGTTCTCGACTGCGAGCCCAACGCGCTAACCACTCGGCCACGGCTGCCGGCGTCTTGAAATTTTATGCCTAGCCTACAATGCACGTTAAAAACTTTACCAGCGTTTCCTTTTTCCTACCGAATTGATTGCAAGCCTATAGGCTTTTTTCTTACGGTGCCAGGTAGATGGGGAAGTTTAATTAGTAGCCTATTCTTTCAGTGCTTTTTTGATAGACTACTTTAAGCTCTCTCTGCAGTGTTTGAAAGCATGTAGACTAATAGGATATGCACTGAGATTAAGTAAGCTAATTTTGATGCAGTTGTATTGACTTGTGTATCATTTTCAAACTGGTGACGCAGGCACTAGAATGCTACCAAAGCAATAGCATTCCAGCATTACCCAATTCTACTTCAGTCAATTACCATATCCTCAAGCGTTGGGTCAATGTGAAAATAATAGGAGTAGTTGTTACAACCATGTTGCACTGGCATAGGACCATTCGGCTTTAACAAGCGGCTTCCCACATTGAAATGGCTATTTGTCCTTTACCTTGTAATGGTTGAAAGTGGGAGCGAAAGACCAAATCAACCGAGTCCTGTTAGCCAATTGAAACAGGAAGAACACTAGGCTATCTCACAACCTGCGCATTTTTGGCAAGACAAAATACAGCACTGATACATTTGTGTACAACTGGAAAACTTTAAGGTAATGGAAGAACTTTTGCTCCGTTAAACTATAAGAAAATCTTCATGTAAAAAATGTGTCGTTTACCGCTTGACACCAATAAACTGACCAGCCATGTAACACAGAATACAGAATCTAAGAGGAATCAAGAATAGAGGGTGTTTTGTAATTGCGAGCTTTATCAAATAGTCTCAGGCTTCTGCGGCACTCTGCATGACAAGGATTGATGGTGTTAGGTGTTTACTGTTTTGGTCCACTAGTTGATCTGACATGCAACTTTTGAGCGCAACAAGATACAGTATTTTTAAAAGGTTGATGTCTAAGAGGGTCAATAATAATGTATTGTTACTTTAATTTGAAGACGGTATGAAATACATTATTTACACAAGGTTTATGTATCACGCAATTACAATTTAATAAGAGAAACAAACAAACAACAGGAAACAGGATACGCAAAGCATAAATAATATAAGCAAAAAAAGTAAAAAGAAAACAACGTCCAAGTCGGCAAGCGGCTTAAGTTTAATATATCAAACGCCGTAAACAAAAAAGCAATGATGGAAATACACTTTGCGTTGTCAAACTTGTGCGTCAATGACAAAAGTGTGCGAGTGTGGTGAGGTTTTGTGGACATGTTAATATAAATATCTGAAAATGCAGAAGAACTAGTTTTTTAGTCGAATTAACCCATAAAAGTAAAGCAGGTTCGGTTTCTTGAACTGCCAAAAAACACCTAACATCACTGTAAATTACATTCATTTTCTTCTAGCATTGACAAAATTTTTAAGTTGATTAGTGTAGATCATTTGTCGAGTTGATTGGCCGCTATTTGGTCTCACAAGGTGGCTGTCAGTCAAAATGTGGTTTAATTGATTCTCGCAAAAGGTGCCCACCTTCTTCAAGAAAATTATACTTCCAGTCCAGAGTAGGTTTTTTATTGTCCTGAACGATGTGTGCAAATCAATGCGGAAACGAGTCTTCAAAAAAGAAAGCGGGTATCAAAAATATTCTATGTAAGAAAACGAGGTTTGAAAAGGTCAAGGAAACGAGTTGGCATGAGAATAAGTTAAAGCGAGGCCGGGGTGAAAATTAGTGGATTTGAAAGATGCTTTACATCTATTCGAAATAAAGCACCGGCCAACAGTTGTTTTTAAATGGAATAAACAACACTGAGCAAGGCTGCTTCAAAACTAACAACCTTAGAATTTGCAAGTGGTTGCTGAGAATCATTATCTGAAGTTGTAATTTGAGACCTTATTTTCCAAACCTAATTGGGGCCTAACTTTGAAATGTGCAGGTCAAATCGGTACCCGCTAATGGATTACAAGACACGCCCAGCTAGCAAATTAGTCCTTCACAGTATTTTACGTCTGCAAACGCAGAATCATTTGTAAAGGCCAATTTTGTCAGCTGGGCAGCTATAAGCTCTGTAAGTTACGTATGGCTTACCACTCAAAATACGAATAGGTTTCAAGTTGTTTGACAAACACATTAACTTGTGTTGATCCAACGCAAAACAAGAAAAAGAAACTAACAAAAAAATGAAAGGTCAACTTGAAAAATAGAAGATTTGCAAAACAAGAGAAAAGCCAATCCTCTTCTAATATTGCATCATTGTGATGTCACCGTGACGTAAGTGGCAAGCGGGCAGTGTTAGACGTCATTACGCATCAGAAAAGGTGAACGTGCAGAAAGCGGAGAGCTATTACTAACAACCAGTTTCGGATGTTGAAATTTCAACCGTCCCGGATCGGTTGGTGACGTTTCGATGACGTCAAGCGTCGATGACGTCACAACGCATGATTCATCGCGCTCGGATATATCTTCCAAAAGTTCGCCGTCTAGTTTCAGAGAGATGTCGACATTGTCTTTGTGTGATGACGCCAGGAAGGTTTCGCCAGAAGCGGCATTCACCGAGTTCGTTTCCAAACATCTGTAAACCAAAGACAGGTGTGAAAACAAAAACAACTACTGATCAACAGTACACACAAACTATGCAAAAGTAGTTGGTATATTCAGCCAAGGAGTTCGCTTTTAATTTAACTAACAATAATCATATTTTTCCTGCAATGCTGAGTTGCACGATTGAAAAATCGATTTGTCGACGGTTAATTGAGTGTTATTATACAGTGTTACCAATATGCAGTGAAATAGCACAACCCAAAATGGTAGAGCATGAAGAAACAAAGGTCCTGTCAATGACTTTAATGATGATCTCCGTTGCTGGACGTTCATCAAAAAATAATACCAAGGCTTACAGCAAAAAATAAATTCTATTCATGCTTTCGTGACCAAACCAAGACACTTACTTTGTATTGCTCAAGCAAAGAGGATACGCAACTTTAAACGCTTCATGCATCTCTTCATGGCCTGAGAGAGAGGTCTGTGTTTTCCAAAAGTTCAAATTGCTTTTCAATTGTCCCAAAAGTAAATTCTTCTCCGGAGATTGAGGCTTATCAGTCCATAGATCTAAAAAAAATACAAGAAACATTAGTTTGGAAGCAGCATCAGACAAAACAGTTTTGGCTGGGAAGACATCGAACAAGTTTTTAAATTCCGCGACAAAAAGAAAGTCGATTTACCGTGGTCTTCAGGAATTTCCCCGGCCAAAACGCCAGCTTTATTCATTGATACAAGAATAGGTTTAATGAGGTTGTTGATGAATGTTCGCTGTAGTTCGGCCACTTGGGGTTTCTCGCGGTCCATAAATGGAGAAACGGGGACTTCCAATGACCTTTCTTCGTCGCCCTGTGGAAAAATGAAAACAATTGGTCAGTATAACCAATGAAAGTCAAATGCAAAACTACTGCTAGGATTTTAATGTGATAAATTGTATGAGTATGGCAAATGGCTGCCTTGCAAGGAAAATGCGTAGAAAGCAACGCGACTCAGATCTACAGAGTGCTATACAAAAACACACTGTATTATTATTACAAAAATAT
This sequence comes from Aplidium turbinatum, assembly GCF_918807975.1. Classification (NCBI taxonomy): domain Eukaryota; kingdom Metazoa; phylum Chordata; class Ascidiacea; order Aplousobranchia; family Polyclinidae; genus Aplidium; species Aplidium turbinatum. The sequence continues at coordinate 16,697,880 of NC_137485.1, forward strand.
TGGGTCTGTTAATCGCTTAGAACACTTTTTACACAAACCTACCTGTATGAAGAATTCTTCACATATCGCTTTGGTCCACGTTATGTGAATGGGTTTTATCTTGGCTGGGCCGCCAATATCTGCAAGCTTGATCACCATTTGGCAAACTAACAGTCTATCCTCATCAGCAGACCAATTCAAACCTGCCAAAAAATGTATTTATAAACGAATGTTATTTCAATGATAAATTTATTTTCTTGCGTGGCGATGAATATTTGCAAACTAGAAATTATTGTTGGAAGTTAAAGATTTGTTGAAATAACAAACAAACATAACAGCTTCAAATAACAAAAAAAAAAATTTACAGCATTAAATTTAAAATCCGAATGTCACAATTTATTAACTGGTAGTGGTAGTGCAGTGATAATTTATTGAAAGACAATTTATAAAAAGAGCAAGAACGTTAACCGAAATGGCGCTTCGAATAAATTCTACAAAGAAACTCAAATTATTACCTTCCTTATGACAGACGGTTCGACAAGAAAATTCAAAAAACGTTATTTTCGATGAAACGTGGACTCCAGCCAGAGGCAGGAAATTAACCAGCTCTGCAGATCATCATAATCCATCGTCGGTTTGTTCCCCACTAGTGGGGGTGGCCGATTGTTTCCGCGCAGCAATTGTTTATGACAAAGTAAACTCACCAGTCCTTGGGCTATCGGGGATATCTCCGTCTTCAGTCGACGGAGACCGGGATAGGGATTGTTCAGCTTTAGCGGAAAATTGAGAGAGAATCTGGAAATGTTTCTTCAAATCTGTAGCGAGGATCGCTTCAACGATGAGAAAGCGTAAACGCTTCCATTCAGCTGTTTCGAGATTTTTCAGAAAGTCAAAGTTTTTGTTTGAGTAGAGAAGATCCCATGAGGCTGCCGCGTGATGGTTTTCCAATACGGAACGATCGTTGTAGAAAATGGCCTAAAAATATGAAAGGAATTAAAATGAAACGTGCTGTGGCAGGCGTAAACTAGTTTAAACCGGTTTTCGTCGGGTTCAAGCCAGTTCGAAAAATCAAGCGATTCCCATGAGAAAACAAAGGATTAAAAGTAGTACAACGCCAAAAACGTGTATCGCGATTATACCAATTAAGTTTCAAAAAACAATACTACGAATTGTGATAATTGTATTAAAGAAAACTATGTTTTTCATAATGTCATTACACAGCAAACTTTGACTCGACCACAGTATTTAAACGAAAAAAAACGATTTTTTTTCATTAGTCAGCCATACTTCATTTCTTCTTTAGTGATACTTCTCAGTCAATCAGAAAAGAAATCAATAAAAGTTTAAAAATGAGCCGGCGGTAAAACATGTTTCTTGCCACATAGTCACAATTGCAATCGTTGCTACAGCGAACGAAGTCACAAAACTTTAACGTTGTTTCTGATGTTCATTCTACGCAAGCAAAATGCCAAACCCACCAACACTAGTCAGGAAGTCCAGATTTTATTTTTATGTGCAAAACAATTCTTAGTTTAAAATTCTGTGTGTGGTGAAGCATCGTGTATTTCTAGGCGACCTGAACAACCTTATGGCTCACAAGTGTAGCAGTCAGAGAGAGCAATATCACAAAAATTAAGTTTTTCACTAAACTGCGTGCGCTGTTGCGCTTTCATTTGAAACGTATCTCCCAGGAAGCAAAAGTTGCCCTTTTTCATCGTCTCAACGTCGCTAGAAAGCGGAAAGGATGAAAAAATGAATACTTTAGCTGGTTGAGGCACCCACATCAACAAGGTTTCGCGTTCTTGCATTAATAAAATATCATCACACTTAAAGTTAACAGGAAAAAGTTTAGATCGCTCAAATATAATGATGTCGCTTCAACAATTGAAAAAAAGTGATTAACTGAGTTTGAATCCAGGTGAAGGTATTTTTAATACTCGGCTAAACACTTGAATAGTGAGGAACATGACCTGAAAACAAAGTTTTCGAAATACACAAATGTAACATTGACATGTGTCAGTTCGATCACAAGGAAAATGTTGACACACAATAGAATTAGAAAGAGATGACTTACCAACGGATGCCTCGTTTCAACAAGAAAAGCATTTGTCCGGCCAGGATGATCGTAGTCGTGCATGGCAGCAGCAAGATAGAGAGACATTAGTTCCAAGGCTGGTATAGCCTGCGCCAAGGATCCGTGTCCGATGTTGTTGACTTGCCTGGTGTTTGCGCTGCTTGTCCCACTGTCAGAATCTACAACATAACCAGCTGTCAGTGGATAGGTTGAAGGGAACGATGCGGAAAATACGGACAGCGGAAAATACGAGAGTGGAAATTGCGAGGGAACGATAGAAGAGAATGAAAAAAAAACGAATTGAGGGAGTTAAGACGAGGAGAAGCACAGCAAGGATAGATGCTCAGGAAGAAGAGGAGCAAGAGCAATAACAGGAAAATGAGAAGGATACTTCTTGAAACATCAAGAATCGGAACAAACGATGGTTGTTGATGATGTTGATAACGACAGGTTGAAACAACGAAAGAGTTTTTGTATCAGAGCACATGCAGGTGTAAATAAGTGATACACATTTTTGGCGAATATTTATTTCTTTGCAAAAAAGCAAACTAAACTTTAGTTCTCGACTCCTCACGCTTTTTCGCGTAGAAATCGCGAAGATGCGCGTTGTTAGTGTCATGCGCTATGATGTTGGAAAATAATCTCCCAGATGGCAAATTCCGTCCTTTTAACACTGATTCAACATTTAAGAATTTAAGTCAAAAAAATGTGTTCAAACGCAAAAACACAAACACTTTGAATCTTTTCGTACCATCAACCAACAGCATTGTACAAGGAATAATTTTTGCTTGAGCCAAACAGGCGTTGTAGCAATTCGAGATAGAAGTTGTGAAAAACGACATAATTTTGATAGGACCGAAGCTGGCGGGGTACGGGTCTCCTTGTCTGATTACCTGACGAGTCGGATGAAAAAAGAGGAGAGTGGTCATGGAAACCAGGGATCTCTTGAGTTGATAGAAACCAACATCCATGGAGAACATCAGCGGCGTGGATTCGGTTGTGATCTGAGGATAAGGAAACAAGTGAATTACAAAGATCAACTCCGACCGTAAATTAGGTCATTTAAGACGGATTTTATTGTCTTGTAAAAGGTCTTTAAATTGATGCATTGCCAACAACGTGGGATCAACGTAGGAATTACGTAAAAAAAACTTAATAGAGGGTAACCGATCAACATTGAAAACCGCTTACATGGTATTTCCCTGTAGCCGTTTTCTAATGTCTTCATGTAACAAACGAATTCCTTTTTGGGAATATTAAAGGTTTCAAATAAACCTGTGTCTTGAAATAACTTGAAAGCCATCTGAAAAACATCAACTTCATCTTCAAACAAAATGCGTTAATTGTTTTACAATTAGCGACAATTGTTGACCAGCCATAGACATCACGTTTGCATCAATTCAATGAATTGAAACGTTGCGTAAATATGAGATTTGATCTGAAAAGTTTCCCACCTGACTTAGCACGCAATTTGTGTTTTCGGCCAATTCGAAGATCTGGAAATTCCAGTCATAGACCGATTCGAGAACCTTCTCTTGGTATCGCTGGAAAAGCGCGTGGCCGTCCTCTTTTATCTCGCAGCTGCACTGGTTCCCATGACGACCGCCTCTTTCCTCCTCTTCCGGGATCACGGAGTTTTCGGAAACTGGAGGAGTTGAGATGGAGCGGACTAAGAGCTGATGCTGGAAGATGTTAATAAAACATGCTTTAAACGTTTTACAACGTAAAAACATGGCGATTATTATTATTTGCAGCATGTACTTACCTCTGGGTTTGCCGAGCAAGAATTAGGCGTGAGGTTTTCCTGGTGGTAATGATAAACTGATTGAATTCCATCGATTTCATCGGAAACCGACTTTGATCGGGTGATAGGCAGCGGTACCGACAGAGACGATGGTTCATCGCTCTCGTAGTCGGAAGATATTTGAGAAACTAAAGAGGAAACACTGACATCAACATTTCATAGAAAGACAATGCATAGTAATTTGAGACAATTGTGACGAACCGTTTTGGAAATATCCAAATCGTTGATGCCAAAGGAAGCGGCTTTTCGACTACGTTAATCCCACGTATCCTTTCGTTAAAATAAACCACAATAATTCATTGTTAAACAAAGTGATGATCGTTGGACAAAAAGTAGGCCTACAGCATACTACACATACTACAGTCAAGAGATGTTTTGTTTGTACTTGCAACCGTATAACGTTGAAACAACGTATTCACGTTATGTATCAACGTATTCACGTTACGTTATGACGTGCGCTTCTTACGTTTTTTAGTGACGCTGTGGTGATGGTGTGCGTGATGATTGAAAGAGAATCTAGGAGAATCTGAAAGTAAAAATATTCAAGCTATGGGACTGAGTGTGAAGTAAAACATAACCTGATAGGCTGATATGACAGAAAGTAGAATGCACCCAGACAACAAATCAGTCATTTTTTACATTGATTCAACGTCTGTAAAAGATGACTGATTTGCTGTCTGGGTAATAATAAAACCATTTCGATGACATTTTCACAAATAAATTTAAAATAAAACGTAAAGTCTTCACGAAAAATATGGTAACTACAGTAAATTAGAAGACAATTCTCCTTTGATTTCGGAAACTTGGGTAAAAATATGATCTGCACAAATCATTGGTGCAGCCAAGTATAAAACAATCAGCAAAGTTTTTTTAAAAATCATAATTGTTTCTTTAGGGTTAGGATGGTTGAATAATGTTTGTCTCATATAAGCGGTCAGTAAAATGCTTACGGGAAAGAGGAAGAGTGGGATAAGTTCGTCTTCGAGATAAATCGTAAAATCCTGGTCCCTCGTTGACAGGGCTACTACAACGGGAGTCCCTTGGTGTGCTCCTGGAAATAAAAAGTCTTGATGAAGGCAAACGGGAAACAGAAAGTTTTTCATTATTATGTACTTGTGGAAATGTTGCGACTAGTATGATGTTGTAATAGCATTTTCTGGTTTTGTACAGATGAAGTAGCGAAAATCAATTCGGACAATAGCAAATCTTTAAAAATTCGAGGCATGCAGAAGTAAATGCACAAAAACCGCATTTGTCATTTCACCATTTTATATGAATTACAAATCTTTGTGGCGAAGGGTTGCCATAAATATTTTTATAAATTCAAAACAGAGAAATGGTAAATGTATGTTCGAATGGTGGTATGGTATGCAATTGAACAGCAACTCCGCAGACGAAAGCCAGAAAGACTTACATTGGGGTCTTATCTTTTAAAATTTTTGGCAATCGCTTTGGTTTGAGAGGGCCGGGTTCTTCCTTTGGCAACCCTGTGGCGGTCGTAGTGGTGGAGAACAACCCGCTCTGCCAGTCCGAACGTCGTTGCTGTGTCCTCTGAAAGTCAACGACCTTCGTTACCCAGACAGTAAATCAATGTAAAAAACGAACAGTATTTGTTTTTACATCATTACAACGTCATAAGTCATCAAATCAACGTTGTGTTTATGAGCAAAGTTACCTTCAAGGACACGTGTCTGGGACCCAAGCACACTGCTTCCTCTTCCAAACCATCACAGTTCTTCTGGAGCCAGACCACCTGCCTTGGTTTCACGTGATCCAACTGGAAAGTGTGAAGTTTAATGGAGAGGTTCTTTTAAAGGCTTGATAAGGGCTAAGTGTATAGCCGAAAACGTTTGCTATTTTGTTTTTTTACTTTTACAATGTTAAATATTGTGATGTTGCTAAGTTATCTATTTTTATGGTTAAAAAAAGTGCCCTCTCTACCTAAATTGTATTTGGACGTTGAATCAATCTGAAACGGACAAATTTTTCTATCTAGAAAAGAATCATTACACGTGAAGAATGTTTAAACGCGTAAGGGAAGCTTTTAAAGATTGATACACTTTAAATTCGTTAGAAATAACGTATCGCTTCGAAAAACTTTCAAGATTTTTCGTTTCTTGTTGAAAAACGTGAATTGAAAATTAAAGAAAGGCTTGAAAAGTAAAGAACAGACGATTCTTCCGAGCAATTTCTAACAAAAAAAAGGTATTTATTTTTCCACTTGGAAACGAGACAAAGGCCTTGAGTAGTTCTCCAGAAACCAAGACCTAATTTGCATTTGCAAACGCAAATAACGTGTAGCTTTACAAATTCCAAAAGCAGCACTTGATCACACACGGTCACATCTCTGTTTACACAACGCTAGAAAGTTAAGTTACGCAAATAATAATTTGGCGGTTTTGAAGCAAAAATTCTAAGTGGTGTCATGTACAGTACATCATTCTTTTTTCAAACCAAGACTCAAGAGATACGTGCTGATTAAAATTGAGTAGGGTTTTCTGATGCCTATGATACTGTAGTATGTTGTTCTTCAACTGGGATTTAAAAACCATAAAATAAAACCTAGCAACGACACGAGATTTAACATAATACAGTAAAGTGAAAATAAACTATAATCTGGACTTAAGAAAGGCTGTTAAAAACTTTCGAAAATTAGCATGGTTCTTATTTTCATAAAAGTTATCACTAAAATTTATATATCTTTATTGTTAACTTTTGAAAACGTTTCTAGGAGATATAACATCAAGTGCCATCGTGAATAATACATATAACTAATGCAAAAATCCCGCAAAGTGAACAAGAACGTTCGCGATAACTTTTCTACGTGATTCCCCGAAACGGAACTAAGACTAAGTAATAAGTATGATTTGGTTTGTGGCGCAAACTCCCAGTGCAAATCCTTTCGATGATTTATCGTGATTGGAAACGTCAAAGAACGCTGCTCATTTACGTGCATGCGCGTGACTTCGCCATGAATTTAGCTGGAAAAATCAGCCCTCTTTACATTGATTCAACGTCTTTAAAAGACAGATTTGTTTGCTAGGTGGAAATGCATGAACGTAGGTTTGAAACAAAGAAAAATCTTCCGCCATGGATTGAAAACTTTAAGTAAATGTCACACATTAAACGGGAAAATACACCACGTACACGCTTGCTCTTTATCACCATTCCTATATACAAATAAAAGATCGTTTCCACTACAAGAAAAATGCATTGCATCGCCTGAGGGAAGCGGGGCGTTATGTAATTAGGAAATTAATCAATGCAAAAGCCGGACAAGTAGTGATGTGGAATTTAGTGCAGCGCAGAGCGTTACGCAACGTTTGAAAGATTTCGACAAAAAGAAGGAAATTATCAATGACTGTTACTGCCACAAGAAAGTTCACCTGTTAAACTCCAATTAATCTCACATAGTTTTTTTTTGCATCACATAAATGTGCAAATCATCTTTTTTATATATATTTTTGTTACCGTACCGCAAACAAAATCCGTCCACTCTCAAAATGCCTGATTTTAGTCTAAGTATAAACAACTACTTTGTTAAACAAAACGAAGTTCGGCTTACCTTGTAAGGGTTGAGACAGTCTTCGAGCTTCTTGATCAAGTCTGAGAAATTGGCGGGTTTCTTGGAAAGTTCATCGACGATAGCGTGAACCTCAATCAGTGTGGACGTGTCGACAAGCACGGACGACATGACGGCCTGCACAGCAATGTACAACATGAACAACTGAAGCTGCCCAATAGCGCATTGTATTTATACACAATGCAAGATACTGGCAATGTGCTTTGCACCCTTTGTAGAGGTAACGCGAGCTAAAAAAGTTGCTGCAGAAATAGATTTTTTTTTATACATTTTTCGAAAACTTGTAAAAACGGGAATACGTAAGGATTCTCACAATAACATACTTATGTTTGTGAAATTCAAGCAATTTTTCGACAGGAAGTTAACGTAGAAAAGACTGCATCGGCGTCAAGTCAAACTGACGCAACGTCACACGTCACGTTAATAAAAGGAATAAAAATAAAAACGACGCAAGAGATGTAGCTGGATTTAGCCGCAGTGAATTGCTACATTGACAGCCGACTATTTTTAAAATGCTTACACGATTTCTCGCGTCAAATGACAGTCGTTCAAGTAAAAAACAGCCAATTGAACAAGAGAGATCTGGTGCATATCCTACCCAGAAAAAATAGTCTATTTCGGTGAGAGTAGAATTTCTAACGCAGTGCGTGACTTGATGGCGGAATTTCGTCAAACAAGAGTTAGTGAAACCTGAATCAAAGGAAGTTCCCTTTGACTAGTGGGGCCTCCAAGTAAACAAGAAAATAAAATTGTGTTGGAGTTAGACCGCAGTGACCGGCCACACTGACCGAAGAACCGCACTGAACAAAATCAGGGACAAAGTTTCAGATAAAAAATGTACGCTACTGCGCGATAGAACGTACTTCCATGATTTCAAGCCAATTCAACTGCTAAGATAAAGATAAGCAAAGTCGCACGGGGATAAGTATAGAAATTATTTTCAAATAAAAAGATTGAGAAAAGAATTAAAATAACGTCAATTACGATAAACTTCATTGCAAATGAGAACGCTCTCTACGAATTAGATAACTCAATTTTTTTGTGATATAAAATCCTTTATGGCTGAATTTCTACATAGATTCTTTCAACTTCATACATTTGAACTTGCGATGTAAAATAGATAAGTGCGAAAAGTAATTATAGTTGACAACGTTATGTACGTTTGTTAGCCGAGCACACAACTACAGATATTTCCCAGGAGCAGTTGGACAAACAATGGAGCCGCGTAACCTCAACAACTTGATATGTTGTGAAAAAGCGGGCAATCGACAATTTGTGAAAGTTGAAAGTCAAAGTCCTCACTATTTCTACGTCAAATTTGTGCAATACAATGTCGGTCCGACGTCAAGTTAAAATTTATTTTTAAAATAGACTACAGACAACCACACAATAGAAATAAAAGCAGCTATTGTGATGTTATCCAAACACAACATTGAGAGGCACCAAGCCTATAATTAAGATGATCATATCCTGGGCCAGGACAATGAAAATAAACGTTTAATCTTTGGAAAGAGAAATGGCGTTTTTGCATTATTTTAACGCTACTAGACGCTGAAACGACGCAAACACAGCAACTCTGCAAGCTGATTTTTTTTTCAACAATTTTTGCAGCAGAGACGCGAAAGTTGTCCAACAAGCATCTAATACCCGCAACGATTCCCAAGTCACTTTGCAAAAACTTGAGTTGCTGACTGCAATCAAAATAAGTGAATGAAACGTAGCCACAAGCGTTGACAAGTTATCATTACTGAACCCAGACAGCAAAATCCGTCATTTTTACATTGATTCAACGTCTGCTGTAAAAATGACGGATTTTGTTGTTTGAGGACCTGACTTGAACGCGAATGCTAATTGTGTCACTTAAATCGAAGGTTATTGAAGTCTGTGCTCAAAATAGCACAATTGTACATTGGCATTGTTGAATGACGTGAATCGCTTCAAGATTGGTTCAATTTGGTGTTGAAATACCACACTAGGCATAGAAAGTGGACCAGATAAAATTAAAAGTTTTCCAAGCAAAGAAAGATGAATATTGCAAGTGGTGCTTCCCCCAGACAGCAAAATCCGTCATTTTTAGATTGATTCAACGTCCGAAGACATTGAATCAATGTAAAAATAACGAATTTAGCTGTCTGCCTTTTGACCAGGTTTGTTGGTTATTTGTTCACAAACTTTCGAAGAAAAACAACCAAAAACACACCAAGTTAAAAAAACAATCTTCTACATCGACGCATTTCTTGATGATGATTCAAGGCGAAAAAAAAATGACCAAAGCGTTTAAAAATTTTAAATCCAACAGCAACTTCATAATTGCTGACGAATGCTGAAACGTATGTAGGCTAAGTCAGTTAGTTGGAATCACTGCCATTGATTTCTTTCAAATACTCATATTAAGCATAATAACGATGCGTTTTTTTAATGAAAATGTATTTTTACACTTTAATTAAAATTCAAATAATACTTTCTTTTGGTAACAAGGTTGGTATTCTTACGTTGCTTTAACGTTACCTAAAGTAGGATGAGGCGCATTTCTTAGTGGAGTCGAAAGCAATTTTGGATTGAAAAACAACTTGATTGAATGTGACAAAACATTGTAATTGCAAATTGAGTACTCGTAAATTTTATAATAAAAAAAAACAACCCGGCTGGGAAAATTAATCGCTTTTGCATTGATTCAACGTCTGCACTCTGCAGGCCTTGAATCAATGCAAAAAACCACCATTTTTTTCTAGCTGGAGAAAGACTAACTTCAACAAAACGATATGTACAAAGCTAGATGTAAACAACCGAACACATGATTGCCGTAGCAGGATGTGCCTGATCCACGGCATTGGTAACGGATCCAGTTTTTTAAGTCTGGCCTTGAAGCCTCTACGGCGAAGATTCTGATTAAGAGGACAGAAATAAGAAGAGATTTCTTGTTCCTTACACTACACAACCAAATGCCTTGCTAAAGACCATACTAAGACACAGCCTAAGTGGGCGTCCAACCAGCGACCTTGAGCATCGATTAAATACTTCCAGACAGCAAAATCCGTCATTTTTACATTGATTCAATGTCTGTTGAATCAAGTAAAAATCAATGTCAATGTAAAAATAACCGATTTTTTTGCCTGGGTTGCTCGTCTACACTGAAATGGTCAAACCAGAATTTCAAAACAGCTTGATATTTCAACTTCAACCAAATTGAATGAAAATTAATGGAAACTTTCTTTAAATCTATGCAAATCACCGACTATCATGAGAAGGGGGACAAAGTTTATACCATGGTACATTCAAATGCTTCGATTCGATTTCGATTTCAATAAGATGTCAGCAAGTTTCTGGAAGCCAAATGGATTTAGTTTAAAAAAAAAAAACATTATTTTAAATTTGAAAAAATTTCATCGCCATTCAGCCGACTGTCCTTAAACCTCTCTTAATTTAGCTTCAAACTGAGTTGGCAAAGTTATTTTTGCGTTAAATTAGCGTTCGCGAATCGACTTGGACCCGGTTGGATTTGACAAGCGTCAGAGATGACGCCATTTCAAAAATACGTAAACAAATTAATTTATTGACAACACGCTTCAAGCTATTGCTTGCGAACTAAGTTGAACTACCCAAGCAGGATTAACACAACCTCATGGCAGAACATCTGGTCAATTTTGATCCTTTTTTGCATTAAATTGATGTAACTAGACAATGGTTCAACACAAATGTGGTGACTTGTTCTAAGTGAGCGACAACTAATGCAATCAGTGCAAATCTGATTGACCCGAACTTAATGAGGTTTTTTGTTACAATAAAAGATATCGACCGTAGGTTGGTTAAATGCATCTTATTGGTTCTACATAACATTAACTTCAAGCAAAAGTGGTGCTTTTTTAAACAACCAACTGCGCTTAAAATTCGGATTACAGCAAGACGGTCATTCCTGGCAAATCAGATTTCTTCAGAACTTGCACAACATGGCTACGGCCCTAGCTATAGATTTGCATTGATATAATTAATGTAAACACCTACGGCTACGAAAATCCGTTCGAAGATGAGGATGACTATGTGCAACGTAGTTGTGTTCGCGATGATCACATCCAGCTGCTAATATCCGTCTTTTTAACATTGTTTCAACGTCTGCAGACACTACAGCGAGATTCTCGTCAGCCATGACGGTTTGCGAGAAATAGTCTCATGATTTAGGTTGTTCCACTTGGTTCGCCTAGTTGAAGTGATATTGTAAAATTGGTAGCCAAACCAGGATTGATGCAATGGTTCCTGAGAGAGAAGCTGCAAATCCGTTTAAAGAACATATTTTAGGAAGGCCAAAGGTGCATTTTTTGCATAGTTTCGATGTTGCCAGACGTTGAAACACTCCTTGTAGCAAAATGGAAAGAAAAAGTTTAAGATGTGGAAAATGTGGAAAAGCCGCTCTAGAAGTAGTCATCCATGATTCATCCCTAACATCCATAGATCTTAAATCCTTATCCATCATTGAGTAGACATTGAACACATATCATTAAAAATTGAATAAAACACGCAGATATCGTTTCTAGTGCTAGTTGCAACGCTCATCTGATAAACTGGCGTTGCAACTGGCGCTAGAAACGATAATTGTCCTGATGAACACCCAAACTGTTCAGTATTCACACGCAGACATGTGGCACTGTACGTATAAACAAATAAAGCAGCCACTATCCAGAGACAAATCTGGCTGTTTGCAAATGTAAATCCATCGCATGGTTGATCCTATTAACGAAAAAGGCCATTGATAGTTTCAAAACGTTTTATCTAACCACGGATCTACAAAATCAAAAATAAGATTGAAATTGATTTCATAACAGCAGAAATTAGAAACAATTAGTGACATGGCAGTAAATTCTTTCTTGGCGTAAAAATAAGCCGTTTCAGCGTTGATGCAATGTCAAAAAATGGACAACTTGCTGTTATGTTTAAATGGTGGAGAAGACACAGCTTAACGTGGAAGTGCTTGGTCTCTAATTATTAGAACGGCGAATGTCAAACACCAATTAACATTCGCTTGTCGTAGCCAAGTAGTCCGATCTACATCAGTTTAGACATGGCAATCGAATATTTTTACGTTATTTTGACGTCTGCATAAGTCTAAAAGACAAACAGCTAGTGAGATGACAAGAAAAAAAACTGTGGTGGCTAGAGTCAAGAAAAAATTCATATCTAGAACTTTGGATGTTTGGCACGTGATTAATATCAAAACAGACACGGAAACACCAGTGCGACATATCACCTTGTTCTTTGACTGAAAGTCCCTACCCATACAGCAAAATCCGTCATTTTTACATTGATTCAACGTTTGCAGACGTTGATTTGAATCAATGTAAAAATGACGGATTTTGTTGTCGGTACTGATATCAGAAACAAGAACTACTACTGGACAAGTTACATGGAAAATAAGGTTTACTATATTACTAGGCAAGGATGTGTAGAGAACTACAACCGTAAATGGTCTATTCTTAATAACAAGAATACACAAAATCACAAGACACTACAAGACAGAAATGGTTTTAAAATTAAGATTTTTTTCAATACTGTTTGTTAAATTTCATCGATTAGTGCGCCCTGCCATCATAAATATAAAAAAAAACAAAGTAAATTTCAGCAAATGCTATCCGCCATCGTCAAGGCAATTCCAAATGATCCTGGAATTGATGATGAAAACTAAATATAAATTCCAAATTGAGAAGTGTAGGCAACATAGAATAAAAACTGTAACATTTTTTTCGGCATGTGATTTTAATCATGTTAGATGACAGAGCCAGTAGTTTAGTATGTTTTGGTTGAAAATAAAGCAATAATGTGCCATCGCCTTGTCACTTTGAAATAATAGATTATAAAAAATAGATGACTTCTAAAGACTACTAAAATACTGATAGGCCTGAAAATTATCTTTCTGTCGACTGGTCAAACGTTGAATCAATGTAAAAATACGAAGTTTAATAGTTTGGTGAAAGTACATTCCCAGAATGTGGCTTTTGATGACCTGACCAAATGCGTTTCTTTTGCTTGGCAAGCCAAGCTACACTGCGTGTGCGGCATAAAAAGTCTGCTACATTCTTGGGGGCTAAGTCGAAGTAGTTTGGTACCAAAATAGTAAAAAGAATAAACTAAAAGTATTGACATTAAAAAATTTTGAAAGTAACGTATTTCAATATGTGCTAAACTCAATCATTTTTTTTTTAAAAACAAAAAAATTGAAAATTAGTCTGACAGTCTGACACCCATTTATCTTACCATTACTCCTTTTCCATTTCTCATAATCCCAAAGCAAATTTCCTGCAGCTATGTTCAGAAGCTAATCAATGCAGCATTAAATCAAACAAAATAGTAAACCTACAAAAACTGGATTATATCAATCGGAAAACAAAATGCTCAGGACTCACCATAGAGTCGATCATCTCACTGTAAAAACACAAAACCTCGACTATGATTGTCCTGGAGAGAGGTGAGATCACAAATGATATTGGTCAACTCACTTCACAGATGTCGAACAGCCAAGGGCTACCACAATCACAACTACTAATCAGACCGTTCCAGTTAATTACAGAGCGACCAACGCAAACGACGACCAATCCTGCTCCGCGGCAATACGCAAATGTGGGCGTTTAAAACAATCAAAGGAAAACTTTTCATTTTGACTTAACTATCATTAGTATTGACAAAAGCTAAACAAACAAGGTCAAAGTTCGGATAGTGCGTTCACAAATACGTCATCAAATCGTAAAGTTAACTTTGCGTCGGACGAGCAAAAGGTTGTAAAACTTTAATGGCGACTTTTGTAAATAGCGTTTGGACAAGATTGATGAACGCTCCGTGTGAGCTCCGGCGTCTTATAGGATAAAGCCAGCTATCGTTTTTGAATTTGGCTTCATCACTAGACGTTAAATTAACGAATATTTGGAGTGCTGTTTCGTTCATAAAGACAAACCATGGACATTATCATCATCAGGCGTGAATCAACAAAACCTCAGCAGTGAAAAGTTTAAGTGTCAAGCAAACATGAGGGGGGTGTAAATTTAAAGACGATGGGTCAACGCAGTGGCAGATACACAGTCACACAGTTTTGATAAAACCAACGTCTAAATACGTAACAGTTTGGTGGAACTCTCCGCTTCGAATCCACGTCAATCAAACAAACTGCCAGCAATGACGTATTACATAAAAAAAGATGAAAAAGCATTTCAGACTCCACACGGTCCAGATAACAAAGGTTGTTCTTTTTTTACATCGTCTCGACATCGGCAGACGTTGAAAGGATGCAGTAAAAAAACTTATGTTGCTGGCTGGAGTAATATCAAATCTAGATAACCAAATAAAACAGAGATACTGCTCCACAGAAGAAATTTGACCAACAAAAGCAATGTTGCTACCTGTGTATCAGGTTCTGTCTTCCTAGTAACGTAATTTTACGTCAACAGCAAGAAAATGAACTTTGTGAATTACGCAAGGCATCCAGACGGCTACCAGTGGTACATATTGTTGCTTGGAACAACAGTCTGGCTTCGACATTCTTGTTCAACAAAAGGAAACTTATAGTGTAGAATGTAGATTGAACAATGAAAAAATTAATAGGCCACAAAAAAGCATTGTGAAGGCCAAGGACTACAGTTCTTTTAACGAAAAAGTTCTTCAGAGTTCTCTCCACAACAAAATCTGACGTCATAAAATAGCATAGGCAACCGAAAACATAATAATATCTTTGATACATGAAACTGTGTGTCAAAAAGCAACTTTAAGTACACTTTCCGGTGTGACGCACAACAAAGTCAAGTATGAACTACATTGGCCTACTATCGACAGGTCTCGCTTTTTCGTGGCCCAACATGAGAATTGAACATGAAAAAACAATTAGTTTTTGTGGGAAAAATGGTTGGAAAGCTTAGTCAATACAAAGTAGTTGTACAGCGTAGTTTACTTTGTTGAAATCAAAAAGTCTTCAACACTACCCTTGAACTTTTATACTTTTAAAGAACTTTTATACCTCTGACGTAAGGAACAACGAAATACAAGTTTTAGCAAAATTGTAATATGACTAAGACCAAGAAAAAATATTATTCATCAAAACAAGATGAAAAACATCGTATTCGTGGACCACAAAATGGTAAAACATGTATGTCCCAGACTCGACAAACTGTGCAACCCATAAAGATTTCTTAACTTTGTTTATAGTAGTCATCGGAATGGTGGTAGTAAAATCGCTGAGCTTGAAAGAGATGATTTATCTATGATATAATCAACAAACTTAAAGTTGTTCGTTTCATTGACGGCTAGCCAACAAAAGCGATTTTTTTGCATAACTTCAACGTTAAACCAGGGTTAAAAGCATGCCGGTGGGCGATCGGCCTCAAATACAACACAAAAATGCTCCTTCTATAAATTTTTGTAAATTCATTGAATGTTTTGATGGGGAAAATAAATTATGTTGAATGAAAAACCTTGATTAAAGGCGTGTAGTAAATATCGAAGTTCATGATTAAAGTGATATATGAATGAATGGAAGAATCAAGAATGAGCACTTTTGGCATGATTGGTCGATGTCGATTTAGTAGCCTATCCTACGATGTGAATGAGGAATCCAAAATGATGATCATACTTCTTAGATGGGGCATCACAAGTTAATAAAATGGGCGGAATAAGACCCTGTCAAAAGTGAAAATAAACGAAGTTTACTTACGATGATAAATTAAAGAGTATTTCAGTAAAACCTCAGAGCCAGCAAATCTTTTACTCAAACTGAAGACGAAAAAACTCACTTAAAGCAACACGCCTCGTTTTCATATTCACATAATAGTTCAAATCTAATTCTGCAATATTTTTTAAAGGCAAAAACTAAAACGGCTTTGTGTAAACCGCTTCTTTAATATTTGTGCATAGTTGCGCGTTTGTGGCCAGTGTTTGTTTCCCATGTAATCTTTGAGAAATTTCCGAATCTAGATCAACACGCATAATCACAAGTGGCCACTTGATCACTTTTGCAATTGCATGTTTCTGCGCTTGAAAATCCAACAAAACAACCTTTCCACATAAAATTAAATGCGATCCATTTACATAACATGTGACATTCCAACGCTGTTTCTAATTCTAAGTGGTCATTGATTGTGAAGCAAGTGGAAAGTTCTGTTGAGCAGCGTACGATATAATATCAATCAAAGGAACATACATATGAATATATAGCCTACTGTTACATAACACTAGCATTTTCATAATTTTATGGTTTATCACTTAAGCAAACAGAAACACAACACATGTAGATTGTAGATATGTAGCCAAAATGCAACACTTCAATCACACTCTGGTCCATGCAACACAACAAAAACAGTTGAGCCAAATACTCTTTTAACAGACCTGAAAAATATTATCACATGAACTAGTTTCGTTAAAGTGTAAATTTTTGCAAAATAAAATTAACACAGTCTAGCAAAGCTTTGACACACGCGGTTGGGATTCCACGGCGAAAGACGTGTGAGTCTGTTAAGTTATAGAATATAATACGAAAAGCAAGCAAAAATCAAAGTTATCTGTGGATTTATCAAAAATTTTCGCTAAAGTCTTCACTCTCGCCCATTTTTGTGACTGAATATTAAACATACACATCGTAAGATCAGATATAATTGCCGTTCGGCGCCCGACCGCAAGTTGTCGAAAAACTTACAGCATCTTGGCAAGCCTAATTAATTGGTCCACGGAAAAGTTGTTTTCTGACGTGAATTTCTATGGCCTAGGGCAGCTGCCACACAAAATTCCAAACCTATACAAAACGCAGAAGTGTTCCCAGACAGCAAAATCCGTCATTTTTACATTGATTCAACGTCTATCAATGTAAAAACGACGGGTTTTGCTGTCCAGGTTTCGTCGGAGTGTAAAGTTGACAGCGTTCGCGTCACGTCAAGAACCACAGAAAGTGCGCTGATTAGAAAAACGTCACAACACAATGAGCTGCAAATCGCGAGCTGTCAACTTACAGCAAGTGAAACCAGACATACGAAGCTGTCGCTTCCACGAGCTCCGTCTACCTGTTACTTCAGTACAAGCTGCGTATAATGTCCAATTCGTTTATCGTCACTTTTTAATTGATATCGTTGTTTTGATTGTAGCCAATACGTAGCACAAATGTCACAGATAGATGCTAAACTTGTTAAGCCAGTCTTGTCACAACGACCTAGTCCTAGACGAAAGCAAAATTCCTAAAATGCTAGCTGAATTAATTGCTTGGTGCATATGTCAAGCAATGACTACTGGATCACATGTGACATTTATCTTCCAGCTTCAAAACAGTAGTGTTGTCAGGCTGAGCAATTCAGCATTGCACAGTTAGACGCAGAAGATGCTAACCTTCTGCTTTTCCTTGCCAAGCTAAATTAACGAGCTACGGCACAGCACCAATAAAGACAAAAACTAATGGAAACGAATACAAAAAGAATAATTATACATCTTCGCTGTATTACTACGCGTGGTTAATAATAGAACTTGACTCAACTTCATAAAAATCCGTGCCGTGGCTGTGTCAAGTAAGTTTGAAACAAAATTTACCCTTTCGCATTCGTCAAACCTGACCTGACATTTCTACTTGAACAAGAAACATAAGACTCCAGTGACCATTTCTGAAAGCAGTCCTAAGGGTTGCAGTAAATGATGAATTGGCCTATCCACCACCTAGCTCAGTTGAAACTGGACAAGACCACAAAATACGAATGATATTTCTTTGGCATTAATTACGGTATTCAAAACAAAATTTTCTGACATAACTTTAAATAGAAATAAGTGGAAGTGCATTACATTTATATCACATAAACTCACCGGGTATTGATTTTCATTGTTTAACTTGTACGGTGTTAATAAGTAAATCTATAAATAAAATGACTTGCGTTCTTTTGGTGAATATAGGCTACTAGGTTAACTCCTGATGTTAAGGATGATACCTAGTTTTTATTACCTGAACCTGTTAACAGGTTGTGCTTGTTTATCTTGTTTCAGCCCTTTACCTGTGTTGTGTTTACATGTTTCAGCCCCCTTGATAAAGTCAGTCATGCTGACTGACGAAACGTCGGTAATAAAAGCTAGGCATCATCCTTAACATCAGGAGGTAACCTAGTAGCCTATAGTCACTAGAAGAACGCAAGTCATTCTATTTATCAAATGCCTGATGAACAGTTTCACTCTGTTTTTACTATTATTAGAATAACATAAATCTATCCTAATAAAAATCTTGAAAAATTAGGCACCGGTTCCGTAGAAAATCCACAAGATTTTCCTGAACCAATTGCTAATAAACAATGCGGAGAATTCAATGCAAAATTTCAACCTCACATGACTCACATGCTAAATTGTCTTGTTTGCCTTTGACGTTAATAAACGTCAAAAATAAATCATAAACGAAAAATACTCAAGAGCAACCTCTTCTTCAATTTGACAGTGGGCTTGGCCAGCTCTATAACTAAGCGGGTCGTTGTAAATTAAATGAGGAGATATAGTGATAGAAATGCGACCAAAGATGATATAGGGCTGCGCTACTGTTGTTATTAGATTCAAGTTAATTGAAACTTCATTTCGTTCTTTGAATGTCCAAAACTCGGGTTGATGGTAAAACATTAATTTAATGTCGCGAGATAAAAGATGAAAGAGCTGAAACAACTTTGATTTAATGCTAATAAGTGTAATTTAATGCTAATAAAATTAGTGTAATAACCTTTTTTCTTTTGGCGTTGATTCAACGTGTATAAACATTGCTTTATCACATGTTGGTGGCGTGGGATGCAACGACAACAAAACAAATGCTTAAATTCGCACAGGCGTGTATGAGAACGGAAAGAATTATTACGGCCAGAAATTATTTGACAACTTAATAACAAAAATGATTATTTTATTTGGTGTCCATTCCCAAGACAGCAAAATCAATCGTTTACAGTGGATTCTACGTCTACGTTGGATCAATGTAAAAATGATGAATTTTGCTGTCTGGATTGTGACACTAACAATTGATACCGTAAGGCAGCAATAGCACAAAAGTAGCCAAAGACCACACAAAATATTCACGAAGACTCTATTTATCAACTACCACTCAGACTATTATGTTATGCCAGCGATTCTAACTGTTATAAAGCGAAGCAGATGCCTAATAACGTATTTTTGGAGATGAAAGAAAGCGCATGAAACTACAAATGGAATCACCACTAAGCTCAAATGACATTTATTCTAAAGAGGAAAATAATTCCAGCCTTGTCAACTTTCGAAAAATGCCACAGGCCACTAGCCTGTCTTGGCCACCTAATCCATCTATTTCCCAGGTCCATTCCAACTTGCAAATTTCGTTTTTGTGTGCACCAATCTTTCGTAATTTATTTTACAATGATTCAACGACTGTAGACGTTGAATCATTGTAAAAAAAGACGGATTTGCCTAGCCAAAATGATGAGCTATATTCACGACAAGTACAGAAAAAATGAAAAGCTAAGCACTGTACACTTGTACAGTAATGCCAAAGAATTTGACTGACATCTGCCTGAAGACAGATTTTCTTGGGAACGGATTTAGTGTGTTTGGATAAACTTAAAGGCTTTCGAGTCACGACAGAAATCAATTCGCTTGAAGAAGTGAGCAGAAAACACTGTTGCTTCTAGAAGGGAACACTGAGTTTAATCAGGGGTGAAAATATTGAAAAGTTTCACTTGGACACTGGACAGCTTCGCGACTTGCAAGAAAGTTCAACATTTCGAAGACAATACCTTTGTCCTCTGACAGCATATCAGTGGTAAAAGAAGAAGAAAAAAAAACAACTTTGTTACCTTTTTTTTGGAGCCAGCCAAGATGGTGGGTAGAGAGGTTCTTCTCTTGTGCATCACCTCTGACCACTTGATGGCCTCTTCAATTGTCTTATTTTCTTTGATGACGTCTAGCGAAGCTCTTCTTGGGGTTTTAGGTGGCTGTAAAATAGAGTCCGTCAGTAATGGTAGAGCCGGAGTACTGTGCCTTGACATTTTTTCTCATTTTCTTGAATTCTAATGAAGTCTATGTCAACTTGGAAAAATATAATTATGTACGAATGCGTGGTTATGTAAGAAATTGATTTGATACTGAATTTTTTTTTTTTTTTTTATAAAACTCAGTAGTAGTAGTTTTGTTTGGCGTTTTCACACTTGAAGCTCGTTATAAAACTCAGTGACAATATGAAAATAATAGATATAATGAAAATATGCAATCTGCTTTATCGGACAGTTTCAACAAGTCACTTTTCTGCATAATTTTCTTCATTTAAATGGGAATCCGCTTAATCAAATCAATCTGACTGGGTCCAGATGTGGTCGCACTAAACGGGTCCACTGTATATTCGAAAATACGTGTGATGGTGATGGCTGAAAAGGGCCTGTAAATTCTATGAAACGTCGTCCATCAACCAACCTTTGGACTTCTCTTACTTTCCTGCACGAAATAATTGAAAACCTCTATAAGCGAGAATTTCTCAAAAAGAATGCCTGCCATCGCTGTTCCAACCGTGTTGCACAGAAGTAAACGAATGTGACCAAAATAGGTGTACAAGCCTATATTTTTCGTAAAAACAACACCATAAAACGGTATTTTAGTACTGTATTGGGTTTTTAAGCACACTAAAATAGATTACGCTTAAATGTAAAAAGGTAGATAGAGATTAAATTGTCAAAACAACTTTATATGGTCAAAAACAACTTTAAATTTTCGTAACAAACTGTGTTTAGAATTAACATGTTTATATATATCAGGTTATTTTTGAATTTGCTAATTATACGTTGTCATAAAATATGTAATAATATTATGCCATTTAAGAAGCTGCAACCAAAATAGTTAATACGCAACAACGTTATCGAAATGCTTTCAGACAGCCTTCCTGTTCTTGATATGAAGTTTAATGGGGAAGTGATATAATACATGCAGCCGATACAGCATATGTTTGCGCCCCGGAGTTCACAAGTGCATACTTCAAAATACAAACAGCAGCGGCTCAAAGAAATTTTGCTGCTGTTATAAAAATCGATGGGAGTATTTTTAGTCCCCATGTTCTTTAGGTAATACCTGCACTAAGCCAAGTGAGCTCGAGACGTGCTTTTAAACTTCCTTTTGCAATAAAATAAAGCTTTTATATCAGACGAGGCGATTTTCGAATTAAGTAATTTAGTTTATTTCGTGATTTGAACCCTTGCATCGAACCCGAAGTTCTGCTACAAATATCTCGTAAGCATGGCACACTCCGAAGCAAAAGTGAATACCGCATAGACCTCACTCCATCTCAAAAATTCTCTTTCTTCGGCCTTTTGAGGTCTATTAGTTCACTACACCAACATCTTCTAAACTTGTTCTAAGTATGACTGGTGCATAAAGATGAGGTGATGTGCGTTTTAAACAAAATGTTGGATATGCACTATGCAGTGAAATAAACGTATGATCGAAAAAAGCAATGCGTTGATAGAAAAATATTCTTGAATGCTATTTTCGTCGGTGATTTGAGATGTGATTCATATCTTTACAAGATGATATTTCTGATCTCATATTTATGAATATTCTGCCATTTCATATCGTTTTTAAGCTGAATAAAGAAACCTGAACACAAATTCCTTCTGCAAACCTTATAAAAGAAAAACTCTTGCGAAAAAACAGCTTGAAATCCGATTTACACTCAAGGTCCCAAGCTAGTATCCCTTTCCTCTTCAAGTGTTTGTTGACAAGTCTATAAAGATTTTAAAAATACTTTTGCCACCTCTTCGATGCAGCAAATGCTTCTGAATGATCTGAATGAATTGATGCATTGCGAAACTAAAACGAACCTGCATGACCTGAAAAAAATCGATGCACATCGAATTTTTTGTGCACATTTTGTTTATTTGAAAGGAATGATTAAAACCGAAGACAAGTACGTGAGACGAAGCTGCGTTTGGACATTGGCGATCTACATTTGCGTTGATGCTATGTATGTTTTCATCGGATCCATGCTACCGCTCAGAGTTGAAGATAAAGCAGATGACAAAAACAAAAGCCAATTTTGTTGTTTTGCTTCGGTTATGTCTGTGTCTCCCGCTCCCCAAAATACAAGCAAGTGCTCGTACCACTACTTTTGTTTGCCCGGTGAGCTTTGAATCAGGTGTATGGTGTCAGTATAGATGTGTGGAGAGTGGAGAGTGTCCGTGTCTAAAAAATTCTAGTTTGATACCTGACGAAAAATCGCATCGTGAAGATGGCAAGTAATGCACTACATGGAGCCTACCGTCATATATCACAAAGATAAACTGAGTGCTAAGCAGCCAAACAATTCGTTAGTCCTTTAAAGATTTCGGTCAACAGTTTCAAAAATACTTGATTGTCTGCTTGGCGTTTTATATTCCAATAAACTACGTTATCAACCATTCCAAGGTCTCTTCAGGTGACACGTCAGGAGTGCAAAACTCCATCCCAGGTAACAAATTAGTCGTTTTTTTTATTGATTTAACGTCTACAGACGTTGAATTAATGTAAAAACGACTGATTTGTTGTCTGGGCCGCTGTGGCTGGAGTAATTTTGTCCTTGCAGCACGATGCAATGTTCGAAAATAGCAATTATTTAAGACAAAATAAACGTAAATAACATTTGAGCTAGCATTAAGAAAAACACAAAGTACGGTACACCTCAATCAGTATAGCAGGCCAACGACAGCTATATGGGCACGACACGCAAACAATAACAACAATTGCAACTTGCAACAGCACAATAGCTACGCAGTTTGAAGTTAAACCACACAAATTTGATGACATAAGCTGCCAATCTTAAGGAGTGTGCTATCATTAAATTATGAAACAAAAAAAACACCCAGCTTGAAATTTGCGCTGAAAAAAGCATATTTTCTTGCGGAAAATGTACAAACACTTACTCTGGCTGAAGTTCCAATACAGACAGTCTGTCTGATAAAAAAGCATATTTTCTTGCGGAAAATGTACAAACACTTACTCTGGCTGAAGTTCCAATACAGACAGTCTGTCTGTATGGGTTACTGTTCGGTTTCTTCATCAAAACAACACAAGGTACAAAGGCGTCAGATCCGAATGCCATTTCTGAACTTGGTTTCCTCGCGTAGCGTTTAGAGCCGTGAAACGTGCCCCCCTGCACAGAAACACATCCTGTTATTAAATACAACAATTGGCATTTCGTGATGCAAAGATATATCTCAAACATCACCCACAAAATGTCAACGAAATAACATTCGAAGTCATATGAAGCTGCATCTGACCAAGCAAAGATGACATACAAATAACACACTGACATTTTAAAAGCAGCGGCCAGGCGTACTGTCAGATCAGAACCATAGGTGAAATAAGGGCGATGGACTATACTGTAAAATTGTAAATGATGGAATACTTACCAAATGCTAAAACAACTCACCCTTTCTATATAGATTTAACATCTGCAGATGTTGAATTAATGTAAAAAGAATGGGTTTTGTTAGCTGAAGAGAATTTTGTGTTCAATGGACCATGGTCCAAGAAACTACCAAAGACCGGCCATCGCAAATGAACTTGTAGATATACGAGTAGAGTTACGAAGTAAATGTATAAGTGACACCACTTAATTCCATTAACCCATTTCTTGGGAATATTGCATTGGAAGCTAAGGTAGTGTTGTATGGGTACAAATGGCAGTGGCTACCATTTACACAAGGATGTTGAACGTATTCAAGCAATCGATGTTCTCAGCCACAATTATCAACAAAACTGACATTCTCTTGTTTGATGCGATGATAGGATAGGTTACGTTTCTTTGTGTGCTGCGTTGACGTAAACGGCTAAAGCAACGTAATAAATTGCAGCGCAAGTTCAATATTTGTACAACAATATTGCAGCACCAACAGCACGTACGACCAAAAATGCTGCCAATTTGACGCAGAAGCGTCTGTGCTTAACTGTTGAAATTTAAATTAACAAGAAATTTGGAATTAATGCTTTACAACTGTTAAAATGATTTTACCGAATAAGGGTGTTGTTTATGGTAGGATATCATTGCAGAAGCATCAGTGTTGCGAGACTCAGTATAAATCTATATGCTCTACTATTTCGTCGTCCTAATGCTATACAAGCTACAAAAACAAGAAAATCAATAAATTAATAAAAATGTAACCTAAAAAAACGGGTGGTCAACAAGTTGTAGAAAATTAGTGACGATTTCTAAAGTCACAAACGGCCGTGACAAGAAAAGGAACTGCCGCTGATCTTTGGTGTTGTTTTGTGGTAGGTTATTGTCGAAGAAACAAGACAAAGTGCGAGGATCAAATTTTCAATGCTGGTGGTGAAATCCGCCCCAAGTCAAGCGCCTGACTTTGTGAACGAAAGATCAAGCAACTCCGGTTCGATTCTAGGGGTGTGCGCTTGAGCAACGCACTTCAAGGACAACCTTGTGAGTAAAATAATTTGCTGGCAATAACACTGACAAGCGGAAACTGCACTCTTGTCGGTACCGATGACCAGGCCTGCGTCGGTAGTTTGAAGCCTCTGCAGTCTGCAAGCACGCGAAATCGCCAGGATTAATCTTCCAAAGAGGATTATGCAACTTGGGTAGAGACTCGTTAGGTTACTTTTTTAAACCATAAACAGACATAACTAAGCATCGACACTACATTTAACATTATGAAAACAAAAAAGCAATAAGTGAACGTTTTCAGCAGGTCAAACAGACTTTTTGAAGCCTATAAAAAAGCAATTTTAAAGAAATACTAAAGAATCGTACAGTATCACAGCAAAAATATGGTCGAATCTAAACATTTGAGAATCTGCTTAACTTGTTCACACAAAATGATAGCCGAAAAATTACGCAGCTTAACGGGTCAAGTATGAGTTGAGGTATGTATGGTATGAGTTGAGAGGTAAAATGAAATGTTCAGAGAAGAAGTACCTAAGCAAAGAAAATCTACCAAATTTTCGAAAGCAATCTACCAAAATTTCGAAAGGTACAGATGTTGAATCGATGTAAAAACAACAACTGCTGCTTACTAGTACACTTTCTGACAAAGCAGGGTCAAGATTCATTTTTTTGCATTGAAAATACAGTATGAAAACTGTTATAAAAGCAACCGTTGATGCGAAAAGCGGAAAACAAGAAACTGTCAGCCACGTAGTTTTGAAAAGCCAGGCGAGAAGTAATTTTAACTTTGAAAAAGAACGGAATTTTTCATTAATTGCTGTTGGCAAATAATACCTTGCCTAATTTGTGCTTGCCTAAATGGTAAACAACATTCTTTTTGATAGAGACACTGCAATTACGTACATTGTTTCCAAACACTTAATAAAAACCTTTCTATAGGGATCAAAGCAACATTGTTCTGTAATGATGCTGAAATTGTAAAAATAGCAAGTTGTTAATTTGTTTACCTGTAGCTAAAAAAACAACGGCAAAGTCATAATAATAAGCGCCACATTGCAACCTATTAGTGACACAAAAATATATAGCCTGGTGGTATTTTTTCTTCAAACAGTCTGTTTGGTTTTCCGCGAAATATCCAAGGCATTCTTCAATCTAAACCTTCGATCTTTTTTAAATCATTTTCGTTAGCCAACACCCAATCTTGCTTATGCTCTCAAACTAAAGCTAACCGTTGCTGACTTAAAGGTTCTGCAAATGAAAACGACCTAGTCCATCACGCGTAAAATTTACAATGGCGACAACATAAAGACCATTAAAAAAGCTGGCAAACAGTAGGGAAGGCTATTTAACTAATACGGTTAGAACAAAACGGAAGACAAGTCAGAGCATCTCGGAATTTCTTAGTGTTTGCGAATGCTGTTTGCTTTACTCCCGCAGATTATTTGCCTATTGCCGAAAGCGTTTGCTTCAGCCACTTAGAAGCATTCGGCAACAAGCAAACACAGGTGGACAATTTTCCTCAACTCCGCAGCACAGGCAAGAGCGCTGCCAGGCTGCTACAGACTGTCTGACTGATGCAACGGGTGTTGTTCCCGTGACACGGTAGCCTTTTCGTGGAAATCGTTGATATAAAAGTGAATTTTTAATAAGTTACACAAAAACGCATGCTTAACTTTTTATTCTTATACTCGCAAAACTTATGACAGCAAACACCAAAACTAATGAATAACTTTCATTAATTTTTTTCTGTGTTGGTGACAATCTGCCTCGACCTCATGCAAACATGGTCTCATGTCAATGTTTTTAATAAGCAATGCATTGGTATTGTCGGTCCTACTATACAAAACGACAGTATGAACACACCTCCAGGAGTGTCCAATATTAAGCACGTAATGATGGCAATGGACGCATCATATCAAAAAGTAAATTGATAGAAGGTGGTTAGCAATCTACCATAAGTTACGTAATGAAATTGCATCATAAACAGCACGGATACACATAGTTCATGCAAGTCTGCAGTTTCACGAATACAAACTAGAAACTAGAAAAAACCTTGAACGGGAAGTGAAGACTGAACACAAAATCAAGAAAAACGAATCGCACCATCATCAAGATTTGAAAATTTTTTTATTGCATCAATGTTTTCAAAAAAAATGCCGTTTTCGACAAGACGCTGTTTTTCAGGCAGTGCTGCTTAATTGTGCTGTATATACTGTATCTTGCTGCACAGTGTTTAATTTTACTGTATATATTTTGAAAACGTGCCACTAAAAACGTACCATCTAAATTCTAAACCAAACTGAATAAAGTCGTTCGACCACTACCAGTTTTACCATAAAGGGCTTTCTACAATTGTTCCAACAACTTTTACATACATTCATGAAAGGCAATTTTGATGGATTTTTTTTGTTCGATGTGAAAATGCAAAATAAAACTTTAAACAAAGGCACCAAGAGGCCATTATGCCCAACACCAAAACCGAAACGTTTTAAACCGTCAAGACTTCTATGAAATAGTTAAATTATGCAACTTTCGCACGCTATGTAGATAGTTTAATTTAACAAGGATATAAAACGGCTAATAAAATGTGCAAGGCACTGCTTTGAATCCACAAGAAATAGGATGAAGTTCGTTTAAATGTGTGGCGCTGTAGCTGGCGATAGTATCGGCTAATGATGGAAACATTAGCGATGTACATGACACAAAAGCCACATCAAATTTCCTTGATGAAGTAAAAATAAATGCTTTTTCGTGCACCTTTAACGCGAAATCACCTTTTTTTCGATCTGTGATGTCCTTATCTTGAACCGGAAACTGAGCGACCTTAACGGCTAGAGACGGCAGGAGAATTAAAAAAATTAAGTTTATGTTTGTGAACACCCTGCGAGCTGTATGTGAACCTTTCGAGGTTGTAGCCAGTGGCGCTTAAAATTGAACACTCCTGATATAAAACTGTTTTTAATTGATCTATTGTGACGTACATGTTTGATACAACGCAATGATGCAGCAATTTTCGAACGGAGGTCAGTGATAGGTCACGTTAGGCTGAGTAGTGAGTAGATCTGAAGTGCAGCATTGCCACGAGCACGGTATAGTGCCAACGCGAATATAACTATAAGTGTGGTTAAGACACTGAAATTCTAACTGTTTTACAAACAAGGAATTAACCGAAGTGTCTTTTTCTAACTAAAGCATTATAGTGCAATGTGTTGATTGTGTTGTGCGTTTACAGAATGCGATTTATTGTGCGATGAAAAAAATAAGGTAGAAAAATGGGGTGAAGGCAACCGCTGTGAGCAAAAAATCGGCCACCTTACCGGTGGGAAAAAAATGATTTTGGTTGACGACGTTGATGACAAAAGCACCACCTGTTTCAACCAACAATTTGGTGAAAAGTATCACTGCTTTTTCGACATGCTCAATAATTAGCTGTTTCTTCGCAAATTACGGTGACCTTTCAATTTTCATCAATAGTCGATTTAATCTCACAACTGTCTTCAATTTTATAATATTGTATATGTCTTATTGTAATATCAATTTATGAAGCAGCTTTCAAAATAACAGTCATTTTATTGCGTGTGAAATCACTTTCAGGCAAGTTTCAGATACAAAAACTAGTTGAATTGTAAACCCATTATTGCATCAAATTTGCTGACTCAGGATTAGTTCAATTTTTCGACCATAAAAATATATACCAATTGTTCAAAAATAACATAATTACTCAAGTGTCTTTGAACAAAATAATCAAACACTCAAACATTCCCAAACCAATTGCCACCATTCCGTTTGCTGAGTCAACCTTTTAGGCTTCTGTGTTTGCACGTGCTCTATTTCAAATCAAAAAAGACCAATTTCCAGAGAAAAAATACAATGGTCCCTACAGCAGTGGATCCCAACATTGGGGTCGCAAACTTCTGAAAGTTTTCCACTTTTAAAAGTTATATATATGGGAGTGAAGGCAATGATTTAGAAAAAAACTAAACAATAAAATTAAAGCACTGACATTCCTAAACGTTTTAAGAGTAATTTTCAGAACTCCACTCAGGGGTGTACTTTGAAAGGTTTAAAGGTAGGAAGGCTTGATTTTTCAAAAGAATGCGGTGACTACAGAAAGGTTGGTAAACGCTGTCACAAAAGGCCATGCCAGCGTCAGCCATTGGTAGTGTGTACTGTACATGCATTGATAGAGTCTACCAAAAAAATTCATAGACAATAAAAATTATTCTGAAAAGTTATAACATTAACATCCTATTCACTAGGTGAAAACAAAAACAAAAGCTGAAAATACGGCACAATTTCAGGTTCACACTCAACAACCATTCAAATCTGGCAAAGCATAACTCAGTTCAATTGCATGTGATCATGTGCAGCAAGGAGATTTGAAAAGCAACTGAGCACAACTAAAAATCAAGCTGATAATTAATATCCGGACTCGTTTTTGCACTGAGCATCGGCATATTTTCTATTAAGATGCTTTCAAAAATAAAAATACTGTATTTGATGCTTTTTTCCACCTCTAAAAAGCAGATGATATTTCTATAAAAGAGAAAAATGGTTGAAACGCTTAGTCAAGTTTAATAAAGAGAATACAATGAAGGCCAGTGAGGACCAAGATTTAGAAGCTAAACTCATAGTTTCATCTTATAGAAGCATAAGCTTAATTTCTGCATTTTGAACATTGCCAACGATTGTAGTTGCATGTAAGCGGCACCAGTTCATAAAGTTCAGGATGCAAGCTGTGATATCTCTCGGTTATCAGTAAGGCTGACGACATTTCATTAATCCTCTCACATGTTACACTCTCCAAACTCGAAATCGTTGTTGCGGAAATACAGCAATAAGAAAAACAGCTGAAGCATGAACCCAAAACTTGAAAGTGTAACTGTTCAAATAAAAACTCGCAACCGAACAATCCCAGACAGCAAAACCCGTCATTTTTACATTGATTCAACGTTTGTAGACGTTGAATCAATGTAAAAATAACGGATTTTGTTGTCTGAAGATACTTATAGTCTCTTCACACTACAACACTTCAAAGACTGAAACATTTGTCAAGTCATGTCTTTGCAGGAGAATGCATGAATGATGCATAAAAAACAACCATTCATGTTTGATAAGTGGCAAGTTTTGAACTGACTTCTAGGAATACAACTCGGCTGTGAACTGACAACTGGACTCATGGACTTTTTAAGCCATTTCTAACGCTTGATCTGTTTTACAATGTTTGAACAAGGGATGCTAAACGTACGGAAGAACTTTGCACTTGAGTAGCAGCTGAAGAGCAATTGGCCATCAAAACCATAAAAGAGATCAATAAAAATTCTCTCTTAATTTACGACGCTGATTCGTGACAAAAAGACAAAAATAATGTGGTGGTGATGGACCAAAGCATGCTTTGCAAGATTTTGATACCCTCAGTAATCCATCTAATAGGATTATCTAGTAAAAGAAAGTGCAGCATCAGCTTTATAACACCTAGTCTGCGTGCACCCCAATCAACAAAATGGTGAAGCATTGGTGTCAAAAACTTGCTGTTGTTAAACGTTTTCCAATGTCACAACACTGTCAAAATATGATTTTGCAGTCCCGCACCAATTACGTCACTATCGACAATGACATCACATGGAATTGAAAAAATCTCAAAATTCCTAGAATTCTGGCAGCTTACCTATATTCCATTGTCAAACAACTATGCAGCTCACCTGAACATTGCTTTCTTCGCAAAATACACAGTTGTGGCTTAAAAGCAGCAGCTTACAAAGAATACCTGCATTGACAATTGGCACCGTCGCTTATTACCTCGTATTTTTCTTAATATAGAAATGGAAATTCTTAAATAAGCACCACCCGCCAGCAGCTTGATGACTATTGTAAACAGCATTGTCGTAATTAAAGTGTTGACGAACTTGTATACAAATTTTCCCATCAAAGAATCTACACACAAGATGCAATTAAAAACAAAACGATAGAGACTCTTGACAAGGAATGGAATTCCAAGAAGTCAGCACTCTATCCCGAAAATCAGACCTTTCCTAAACAACAAAATCCGTTATTTTTACATTGACTCAACGTCTGCAGACGAACCAATGTAAAAATGACGGATTTTGCTGTTTGGGTTTTTGCATTGATTCACCGACTACAGACATCGAATCGTCTGTAGACGTTGAATCAATGTAAAAGAGAATTGGTTAGCTGACTGGGACATGCAGCATTAGCCGCCCAATCTACAAATCTGTTTGCTTCTTCTGCGTTAAAATAACTGTTCTTTTTTTGGTACACGAAGAATCTATGTAAAATGGACATATGGGAACACTGCTGCATTTTGGCTGAGAAGAAAAAACTCAACATACACTTTTCTTTCCACTACAAATCATAATCTAGAAACCATTCTGTTGGGATGTCGCCTACTCAGACAGCAAATGAATTGTTTTACATTGACTCAACGTCTGCAGGCTGTCTGAGTAGAGCTAAGTTAAAGCATCTTTGATTATCCAAAACTATGGTATAGTTGCACTACTTTTTGTGCATCCTCGTTGAACAAAATAACGCATAAAATACAGGTAAAGTTTGGTTTTGGCAAAACGAAGTCACAAATGTAGTTTGGAACAGCAAATGGATCAACCACCTCACATCTATTCGCGAACAATCGACTACTGTGTATTCAAACCATATTTATACATACAATTTTGAAATAGCCACGTTTTCTGTGAAATTTCAAAAATAATTAATCAACTGCCCGACAATTTTCAAATTACAGCAATGCTCATAACTGGGCAACCGGAAATTCAACAAACTTATATTATATCCTTCCACGATGCATAATTTACAAAGTTTTAAAAAATACACTGAGACAGATATTTGGAAATGCCTGTCATTTGAAATTCGGAAAGTCCCTATCATATTTCACCGAAATCCCCTTTCACAGTTGGGGCTTAGAAGCCACTGTAGTAGACAGTCGCGTTATTTCATTTTTTGGAAAATGTTCACAATAAAGAAAGGTTTACAAGCAAGTTGGGGAACGATTTGATAAAAAAAAGTAACGAAATCTTTTTTCTTGCGCTAGATTTCATAAGTCAACTATCTGATTATGTTAGAAAATAATATAGATGATTCAAATAAAAACGCTTTGTTAAGGGAAATTTTGCAATCAAAAAAGCACAGAGGAAACTCGCAGCCTTTTGCTCACCTTCATATATAAGGTCTCACTGCAAAAACGCTTTTGTGCACCGTACAGCTGCCTACTACTGGCGAGCAATTACGTCGTGCAGTCGTGGCATAAAAGAGCATGCATTCATTAAAACAGGCAGGACATTACAGACAGGATGAGTAAAAGCACGCACATTCCTACGCAACGTTTCCCTAATCGACGAAGTCAATCTACGTAATTGCTACAGTCATTCAACGGTTGATTTCACAATCTCCGTGCATGTTCAGTGCTTGCAAGTTACACTGGACAAGTTACACTGCACGGCTGATAGAAAACGTGACTCCCATGCGAAAAACGACTGTGCTTTACATACTTTGGTAATATTTACCAATAAATACTATTAATTATCATACTACAAAAAGTCCAAGCAAAACAGCCAAGCAGAGCAAATTATATCAAATATAGTTATTACTTGTTACTTTCTAAAACCTCTACAGCCTGTTTCACCCTAAAAGTGGGATCATCAGAAGGTCCTTTAAAATATGCAAAAACAATAAATCGGTAATACCTGAAAAGATATTAAACATTATAATCTTAATTTAATCTGCAAAAAAATCCTCAGAATTACAAAGGACTACCTCCATCGGATCCAAAGCCTCAGTTAAGACGTTCAAATGGAGACCAACCTGTTTAATATCTTTTCAAGTATTAATTACCGATTCATTGTTTTTGCATATTTTAAAGGATCTTCAGATGATCTCCCTTTTAGGGTGAAACAGGCTGTAGAGGTTTTAGAAAGTAATAACTATGTTTGATGTACATTGGTAATATAGTTATACCAATGACATTTTAAACTGGAAAGCTGATTTTGTTATATACATATAAATGACAAGGTGAAAATGAAGACACTGAAAAAGGTCATAGAATAATTTTAAAATCAAACACAATGTTCATAACATTTAGTAATTGACGGTACATTCAACTAGGTTTATGCTCGATACCATTATTATAATACACACTAGACAGCAATTATTATTAATGCATTTGCATATACTGTAATACATATACCACAAAACATGACGTTTTTATGACTAAAGTAACGAAAGTTCGTATATTATGCAAGTTTCGTTGAAACAACGTATGGTTAGTAGCAAGTTATTGACACTCAAAAACAAAAAACAAGAACTTACTTTCTTGGTTGTTTTTGCAGTGACGCCTTCTGAAGCCCAGGCCTTGTCGTTACATAAGTCACCGGGAACAACTGCAGCTAAATACAAGAAAGGTTTTGATCAAAAAATCATCATTGCGTGACCCAATGAAGTTCACCAACACATGAGTACATTATGCCATTGACACACCATTCAAACTACACACTTTTAAAGCCTTTGGTCTGACCCAGTTCAAAAAGTGGCTCACTCCATACAAACACAATGAATTAAAGCGTGATAATGTTTTAAAAAAATCAGTGTCAGAGCACGTAAAGATATCTGAGAGATAGATAATCATAAGACAACCTTTTGTATGGTCTTCAGTTCCCATTTGTGCTAATCGAGGATCCTCATGGAAGGACAGTTTCGTTCCAATAATCATGGAGAAGTATACCAGCCATGAAGATAGCACACTAGGCAGAATAAAAAAATAATATTAAGTTGCTATTGAGGATGTCATATTGTCATAAAGGTTTTCACACTATACATTCAAGAAACAACAGAAATTCTAATTCCTGATACACAACTGTTAAAATAAATCAAATATAGTTATTACTATCTGAATCCTTAACAGCTTGTTTCACCTATACGGATCATCAGAAGTTCGTATTCAAATAGAATCTATAATAATGATTTAATATATGAATTATTATAATTATTTAATATATGAATATATAATAATGATTTAATTCGCTCTGGTTTGCTTTTTTGCTTAGCATTGAACACTTTTTGTAGTATTAATAGTTTTCATTGTTTCAACTGTTAAAACATATATATAATAAATTGAGCTTCGCCTTTAGCAGCATGCCAGTACCTTTCAGCATTAGGCTAAAAAAACGTTTCATCTAGACTTGAAGAATAATGTTAAAATGAACGGTAGTTTATAACTGTGACAGAATTTTTTCAAATTCACTTTCTCAAATGATCGCAAGAAGCAGTGTTGGTGAAGCACACATTTGAATTACGAAATTCAATAAATCATAGCGCACATGCAGACAAACAGTTTAAAATTGATCATTACCGAAAACTTATGCATGATGGCGGAAATTTTTAGTATGGCTTCTGGCTACTTTTACTAATTATCAGATGATGTATTGAAAGTTAAATTAGTATAAAAAAAGCTTAGCGAGCGATCGTCAAGATCTTTAGATGTGTGTGAACGTCTGAACGATCGTCCATGATTAGCAACAAGTTTACAGTTGTCTTTCCTGGACAATACAGCCAAAAGTATTGTTCAAATCGTCGGGTTGCCACTGTGATGGTTTGCACAAAAGCAACACAAAAAGTAACGACAAAAGTTATCAGCCTGGTAGTAGATCAATACAATGAATAGACTGTGACTTACCACACGTTTCACTGTAATATATGGGTCCGCTACTACTCGGTGAGTCCGATTCGGTGAGTCCCCTATTCGGTGAGAGCCTTTTTCGGAGAGTTCTCTATTTGGTGATTTTTTGAAATTTTTTTTGAAAATTATCGGGTACTGCAGCCTAATTATCATTGCCGCTTTTACATCGTTTTAACGTCGCTAAACGTTGAAATAATACCCCCCTAACCCTAAAACGGCAATGATAATTAGGCTACGGTACCCGATAATTTAAAAAAAAATTCAAAAAATCACCGAATAGGGAACTCACCAAATCGGACTCACCGAATCGGACTCACCGAATCGGACTCACCGAATCGGACTCACTGAAACGGGCCATTCTGGTAATATATATATACTGGGACAATTGCTCTCATTAACAATAATCGTTTTGTACACGATTGGTCAAAAAACTGATGGCAACAAATCATTGAGACAAGTGTTCCCCAGTGAATGAGTCAAAATTATCCACATTTGTAAACAATATTACACGGATATATCAGGGTTGATCGGTTCAAACCGGTTAAAACCTGGTTTAAACCGGGCAGTTTTGACCACCTATTACTGGTCAAAACCCCTTTAATGTATGAATCAAGTTGCTTTTCAATTGAATTAAAAATATTACCCTCCATGTTTAGTAATGATGTTCAACTATATTTTGTTTTGATCAACAATAACCTAAATGCTGGATTTGGAACAAAAAATATTCAATTTCTCTGTTTATTTTTGATATTTCAATCAGTTGGTTATTTTAATTATTGAGAAAATTCAAATTCTAAAAAAATAAGTTTCTGATGAACCAAAAAATGCTTGGTAGAACGATGAACCATTTGCACAGCCAACTGAAGTACAAGAATTTATTCCAACAAAATTTTTTTTATGAAAAACATTTGCCATCAATTTTGCCATAAAATTTGCGCAACATTTGCCCTCCCGTTGCGTAGCACATAAGACGTAGCACGACATGTAATTAAGGTAGTAGTCTTAACGCTGTTTGATGTCTTGTTTTTGGCGGCGCTGAAACAAGAGAAAAATCCAAGATAAATATAATCTTTCGTACGAATTTTACAGGCAACCATCTGTGGCTGCCTGGCAGGTCGGCATTGGCAGCCATTAATGAAAGTTCAGGCGCCATGGCTGCCAGCTATTTCGAGGCCTGCATATCAAAATGGTCACAACTCACAACTGCTTTTATATTTCCAGGTAGCCGACCATTCACTACATAAAAATATTTTTCTGGGTTTTGACCGGTTTAAACCTAGTTTTCACCGGTTAAATCCTGGTTTAAACCGCTTAGTGGTCAAAACCAGTTTTGACCACTTAGAGATCAACCCTGGGATATATGCCAGCTCGGTGACTTAGTGGATGAAGAGATTGCCTCTGAGTTTATAGACATGGGTTCAACACGCTGTCAGTTCACCGCAAAGACCTTATACTAAAAATAACATTAAATTTTATTCCCGATTAACACTCAGCATTGAGGAAAAGGAGTTAGTATTGTACTCGGTCTACATACGGCTGCACTGAAACTGTCTGTCCCATAAAGCACGGAGTGTAAGGCACATCTGATGGGTAACCAGCTAAATAAAGGCACACGGTACGTATTAGTAATACTATACCCAGAATACTGCTTTTAAAATAGATTCTGACTACAACAAAGAAACAAGTACAAAGCTTAAACTCACCTTTGTAATGTGTAGGTATACCAATTTACAGGTAAAAGAAAATGAGGAAAAAATAAAAATCCCAAACACCTTGACAACAGCACAAAGACAAGAATTATGATCACAATGACCGAGCGCTTGAAATAGGTTTTGAAATAATGTAAGGTTAAGTAAAAAATAACTGGAAATAGAGATAAACTCATGAAATTAAGGGAATCCAGCAAAGAGGACAGACATGTCTTTTGAACCAACACTACTCTATTGAGTATGACACAATCTTGAATGGGTTCTGAAATGTTGTAGATATTCTTTTTAATTCCAGCATATTTAATGTCTTCAGCAAACATTGCTTTTATGACCATGCACACAGTTTCAAACACACAGCAAATATATAACAACTTGATCAGCATGAGATGGCATGAATTGGAATTTTTTTCTTCATGCTCGGAAACTGCAGAAGAGAAATGCTCTTTCATAGAATATACATTATAACTACTTTTTACAGGTTTTCTTGGGCTGTCAGCAACAAAATTAACGGTGTTTCGATTTCGAAGTCCATCCTTTGACCAGTGCAGAACTGGTAAACAATTTTTTTCGTAACACGTCAAGCCGTTGTTGCAGTGTTCACTATTTGTTTTTGACACTACTGGTCCCATAAAATCATACTCAGGCTCTCTCGAAGCACAAACTTTGATTAAAGCTTTTTGCATAGTGGCAGCCACATTTGTTATTACAAAGATGCCAGTAAATAAAAAGAACGTTTGCAGAGCATAATCTTCCACATCAGCAGGCTGTGTAACATTCATATTCATTTTTTCCACATCATTCCAAATTAGAAAAATTGTTAATTCAGTGACACAAATTACATAATACAATTAAAATCTGCAAACAGTAATTTTAGACATGAAAGTGTTGTAAGTTAATGACTGGCTTGGCAGTGGATTAAGCTAAAAAAAAAGTCAAACATATCATGCACATAAACAAACTGAAATATGAAATTCAATGAAAAATCCTGTCAAAATTGACATCACTTTTAATTAAAAGTAGTAACAAGTAAAATAAAAGTAATTCGTATTTTTAAATATAATTTACTCTATTATATATATATACAGCTTTGCCATTAACATTTGGACCTTTTTAAAAAACATAATGCACTTCAACGGAAGGTAACTGAATCAGAAAGTAATAGTGACATGTTTTTGTAAGCTGAAACCAAATAGCTAACTGCTCTAGGCTGCTGCTGAGCTGAGTCGGAGTCTGCCTCGCTTTGTTCTGATTCAGTTCTGAGATCAGAACTGACGATGCACTAGCAAGTGCGAAATATATTTTCTGTTACATCTACTGAC
The DNA here is from genome assembly GCF_918807975.1 of Aplidium turbinatum. Lineage (NCBI taxonomy): Eukaryota > Metazoa > Chordata > Ascidiacea > Aplousobranchia > Polyclinidae > Aplidium > Aplidium turbinatum. Next base: position 16,735,410 of record NC_137485.1, read on the forward strand.
AACTGATCCCTGTTGCCTTAGCAATTGAGGTTTTAGCTTTCTGAAACCAAATAGTTACATTAAATTTCCATGGATTATATACAATTTATATTCCAACTTTTGCAAGAAAAATAATAATAGTGATAATACTAATAACTCATGCATTGTGCAATGTACATCATCTATGCAGTTGGTACTGACTTGTTAAAATAATGTTAGTGAAATGTTTATTTCTCTTTACCAAAACATCATTATGAAATGAATGCAAGTGATTTGAGTGAATTACAGTGAAAGCAAGACTGAACTGAATCAAGAAATTCTAATTTTTAACCCTAACTTCTGGTTTTAGGCTTGGAAACTTAACCATGAGATCCAGCAGATATCATACAGTTATCCACCTAGAAGCTAAACACTATCAGTAACAGTAATAATAATACACTTAAATCTGGGCAATGCCAATATACTTAAAATACAAGTAGATACTTGAAAGTGAAACTATCAATCAACAGTACCGTAGTAATAAAGCCTATGATGTCAACGGCTAAACGTCTCAAACAACTTGAACACTTTGTGAAAAAACATTTCAAAAAAGAAATTTCAATTCGGTGAAAACTATTCTAAGTAGGCTATCAATCAAATACGGGTACTGCTAAAATTGCTTTCAAACATTACACAAACCTGTTGTTATGATAAAACAGTTAATAATATTAAATTTGAACTCATTAACAATTGTCAGTATCTGATGGAGAGAAGATGATTACACCTATGTAGGTCAAAGGAATCAAGTGAATCGTCTTAAAGGGAAAATGTTAGGCAAAAGTGTGGTAATCACTACATTCTGAATACAACCAGTTCATTTTCAACAGCAGTGCAACAACAAACGCTTTTCCAAGACTCTTATAACCTTGCTACAAGACTCAAACAAATAAAAGTAACTAAGTCAAATATTATATTACCAGTGAGCCTTTTCACTAGCAATATTGCAAAACAAACACAGGCGGTCACTTTCCAGGTCATACACTACTTATTTGCAAAATCAACAGTTAAAATGGTGAGTAAATAAAAACTGCAGCTGCTGCAACAAGGCCCAACAAAGGTATCTTTTAAAAGTGAGCTATTCTTTAACTGTAAATGTAGTTGAAAGAACAACACTGGTACTTTGAAAAAATCTAATGTAACAAAAGGAAATATTTAGATAAAATATAGGCTACATATATTATTAGCTCATTATTACTTTATTGTTTATTATTATTATTGTTTATTATTTATTTATATTTAGTTTATTGACATTTATTAAGCTACATATATATACCGGTACACAATTAGCAATATGACATTTTGTGCAATTTCATTTGCAGGTGCCGTAGGAGTGTAGGTCTAATGCTAGTGATAGTAATACCTCTATTTAAATATTTATGAAAACAAATTTAAACCACAATGGAAGCAGTAAGCACCAAGCAGATATACAATATTGTTTTGAATGTTAATTGGTATTAGTGCAATAATGCCTAATCATAGCAATTGATTAACTATGCTGATTACATGTGGTTTATTCTAAGCCACTAAATTAATTTCATAGGAGTTAAAACAAAAATCAAACAGAAAAACTGCAAAAGAGTACCGGTATTAAGTTTTATGAAACACATGAACCCTGCTTTTAAAACTATGGTTTCTAACCAAGAAATGACAAATAAAAATGTGAGATTCAAAGCAATAACAAAGTGTACCTGTGGAGAACCTGCTATTTAGAACTATTGACTGTTATCAGCCGAAGGTAACCTAAAAAAAGTATTCCAAACATCTTATGTGGACTCAGTCTAGTTAATTTTTAACAGCACCATTTATCTGTGTTTTGCTTTTTAACGCAAATCAATTTTTCACTATAATTGGTAGGCTAGCCTATGTACTACAACTTAAGCAAATATAACTTTTAATGTTTATAAGCTTAAATGTTGAAAAATGTGAAAACACTTAGATAAGCAATTTTAACCTAGGCTCTGGTAGAATAAAATGAAAGTAATTATTTAGACAGTAGGACAAGTTGCAAAAACTTGGGCCTTGTGTATTGCGTCAAAATCGGAGCAAAAATCTGCTTCTTGGTTATTGCAGCTGGTGTCTTCCTTATTCATTTGATCAGGGCCTTAATGATTTCTTACAAGTTTATTCTCCCCTTTCACCAAATAGGCCAAAGCTGTTGCCTATAAGTCTTTTCTAAAGTTCTCCACTTTAAAGGATAGAAAACAAACTCAGACAAGCTTGGTTTTTGTTCAAAACTAGATTAACATTATTGCGACTTAAGCTTGTTATACAGTGCTGTGGCCTCAAGTTTATGTCAGGACAAACATGGTTGCAAAGGGTTCAATGAAGACAAGTAACGTTTTTACAAAAAAAACAAAGGAAACGAGGACAGTTTCTTCTTTAGGCTACCTACATGACTTCACATTAGCCCAACGATGTGCAGGAAGCAAAGCACTGCCGTTTACAAAAAAATAAGCCTACACACTTTCTGGATAAAAATCTCCACTGTATGATACACTGATAACTAGGCCTCACATCTCCACTGTATGATACACTGATAACTAGGCCTCACATCTCCACTGTATGATACACTGATAACTAGGCCTCACATTCAGTAGGCTACACATAACAACTTCAAGGGCACTCAGACAGGCTAATTCTCAATGTTGTTGCAAACATCCATAATACAAACTCTCTTGAGTCCAGTGGGCCTATCTGCTATCATTTCCTTGGCCTCAGGATTGCGAAGGACAGTTAATGCATGGAATAACAGCAAGAAAAGTAATTTCTTGTGAGTTCGTAGATCAGGTTTTAGATGAAAACAAAAACTTTTCTCTGGTTGGTTGGTTTTGAATCTTTACTCTCGGACTGACAAAGCCTTGAATCTCGATAGGTTATTCTTGGTTGTTTCGCATACGCACGGCAGAGGCTCTTCTTGGTTACAGAGACTGACTCATGACAGAATGAAGTTTCCGAATTCCGATTGTTGAAGTGTTGTTGCCGGAAATTTATTCCATCCATTAGGTGCCGCTGAATGGAGAACAGTCCTTAGAATGCGTTGCTCAAGCGCACACCCCGAGAGTCGAACCAGCGCTGCTTGATCTTGAAGCTTCTTCGTTCACGAAGACACGCGCGAACCAACTGAGCTATCGGGGCGAACTCTGCGGCTCTGCCTAACTTTTTCTCCAACAAATAATTTTTAAAAAACGTTGGTGTTCACCATTGGCGTAGCCAGGGGGGAGGGGGCAAAAGGGGCCATGGCCCCCCCAAATTTTCAAAGTTTGGATTCCGAAGTTGAGTCCTTTGTTGAAAATATAATATAATTTGTAGAAATTTATATCGTTTTCCAAGACATCTGGTTATTAACACCCCCAGGACTTGTTTTAGACACACGGAAAGACACCAATAAATTTTGCAAATCGTAAATCGCGCAAAGTTTACGCGATTTACGCTTCTTTTAACTAATCTGCGGAAGCACTTTCAGAATCGCTTACTCTTTTGGGCTTTTGTGCAGTTTTTGTGTTCTCAAATTTTAGCCGCAGTTTTTGCCCGTTCGTGTGTAAGAACTACCTTTAATAAATTAATAGTTGTTTATCTGCTAATAAATTTCATACAAATATTACCCTAAAAGTGTATTCAGAAAGCGCTAAAATTCATTATTTGAGTGTAATTTTGCAAAATTTTTCCGAGGAAGCATGCCCCCAGGCCCTCCTATAATACGCGTGCCTTCGGCAAGCATTAACCCCCACCACTTTTATTGCTTCCCTTGCTAAACCCACCAGGATACGCCACCGCACATCACGTGACAATGTCTCAAATCAAACACTTTGTCATTCTCTTCAAATCATCAAATATTTGCCCCCCCCTCCAATTTTTTTTCTGGCTACGCCACTGGTGTTCACTAAGTTACTCAGTTAATGAATTAAATTTACTAACCTATATTAAATTGCACGAACAAGTTTGCGGCATTATGAAGACGGACAGTTTTGTCTGATGCAAATAAATAAAAAATACCTAAGTTACTAATTATTCTATTCAAGGTCGGCGCGTTCATGAGGCTAACCAGGTAGCCGTGAGGCGCAGCCTTTTAAAGGATGTGTAATCGATCGGCTAATATTGCAGTCTGAGTCGCCACATTGTAAATGAACAAAAGCCGCCACAGCGCAAACTGTAGCATACAGTTCGCAGCAGGACCGTTGAGAAAATAATTTCTGCCTAGAAGGCCGACCAATTCGATTCGCCCGGACCCCGTTCATCCGCCATGCGAGCCCTTTTATGGTCTTTCCTTTTTCGTATTTATACTATTGGATCGCTACATAGGCACATTTGTCCGACTCAATGGCTCAGTTGATTAAGCGTCTGATTTCAGGAACAAAAACACTTCAAGATCAGGCGGCGCTGGTTCGACTCTTGGGATATGCCTTTTGAGCAATTCCAAGTAGGCTATAGGTGTAGGCTAGACTGTAGACCTACAGGAGCCGGAGTCTCAGTTTTCGATGGGGCCGATATAAGTGGCGCCGAAGTCTGAAATTCTTGGCAAAAATAGGAGCAAGATTGGAGCGTTACTACAGAGATAACTCTATCTCATCATATTATCATAAATTATCTCGGTGGTAACGATTGGAGCCGAAGTCTCTTTTTTACCAGTTGACATTTTTAACCACTAATTTTAACATAGGCCTACAAATATTTACGATTACCTACTTGCCACAGTTGTTATTTTTGTGTACTTCTGTGGTTTCATTTTCTCAGCAGTATTTTTTTATTTAATAATAGGTATGCTTTTCTTTTAATGGCAAGATAATTACCGGTAATAAGAACGATGCCATTACTGCTATAGGTCGGTATATAGGCTGCTAAGGAATAAAATACCTGGATTGTGGTTTATGTTTTGCGTTTCGAGTCCATATTTTTAAAGTATTTAGAGCAGGAATGGATATAGCCTATGGAGTCGCAGACTTTTTCTGCCCCTTTCTGACAAAAAGAAGTAGGCTATGGTTAGGCTAACCCACATTTTAGCGAAAATGAGTTTTTCTGGAAATTGGAACATTTAAATATGGAAAAAAATTTCTGTCAAAACAAAGACCTCTTAGCCTACATATGAAGCATCTCTTTCAGCAAAGTTTGTTCTTTCAGTTTAATGCTTTTGTATTGAGTAAAAATAAACGCGTTTCATCAATTTTCTCAGAACAGTGTTTTCGGGGTTGCTTCTTTTTATCAGAAAGGGGCAGTTTTGGAGTCAGAGGGGAGCAGAAATCCACAAAACCTGACTCCGGATACTTTTAATTCCATGGTCTGCTCTCTATTCAGCGACACCAAGTGGGTGGAATAATTCACACACAACAGCACTTCAATAATCGAAAGCTTCTCCCTGACAATCTCGGTGACCGGGTCTGCGTCAATGGTTCAAAGACTCTACTTTCTTCAAGCATGCGAAACTGCTAGGATTAAATTCTCATGAAAGCTTTATTTTCTTCGTTTTCGATCCTCGGAAAGTATTCGGACCTCTCAAATGATCTCGGCAAGAGCAGGGCCGATAAGATGGTTTAGGCCCGATAGCCTACCAAGTAAATCTTCGGGCCCCAAATGAAGACATATTTAAGAAACACGCACTGTATCCAAAGAATACGTGGTGGTTTCTAGAAGTTCCCAGGCTCCTTGTAAAGGTTACGGGCCCCTAAAATCATCTCAGGTTAAAAAGTTCCCTTTGGACCTCTCTGTCAACGCTACTGGTATGAGTTTGACAACACCCCCTGAATTTACTGATGCGCAGTTAGTAGGCTATTCGAGGTGTCTTGTGGTTGTGGCTAGCCTCGGCTATAATATATGAATTCAGTTTCCAGTAGGCTACATTAATTCATAGCTACAAATATTATCATCCCAAAGTCGTTACATTTTGAAATCTAAAATCTTTCATGGGTTGAAAACTTTCATTTAAAACTCACCGCAAGTTAGCCTACTTAGAATTATAAAGAGTAAGCCAAAGCGTGTTGCTGGCGCGAACATGTAGAGAAGTAGAGAACGATAAGTAAACACACGAATTTTTTCATTGCTTTCGCGAACATTTAGAGAACTATCATGTAAACTAAACGAATTTGGAACCAACAAAAAAAGAGGACAAAGCTATAAAAGGTTTAAAATATGCATCGATCAAGGCTTTGTCAGTTGGTCAGTCCGAGGATAAAGATTCAAAACCAACCAACCAAAATATGCATCGATAAAACAGTGTTTGGGAAACAGTATCTTAAAAATGCACATAGAAAGGAGCCTATAGTACATCAAATATAATTATTATTTACTAAAATCCTCTGCAGCCTTTTTCACCATAAAAGGGGGATCATCGGAAGCAGTAGCGTAGCCAGGAATTTTCAATGGGGGGTTTTGACGACCCAGCAGCGGGGGGTCTGGGGGCCTCCACCAGAAAAAATTTGAAAAATTACATTGAATTCGGTGCATTCTGAGAGCATTTTCAACAAAAATGTGGGTATGAACATTCCTGTAAAATGGTGCTGTCCGGTGAGAGAGAGAGAGAGAGAGAAACCTTTTATTTCGTCTGTTGCGACAATAGTACAGTACAATTATAAACAATACGAATAAAATAGTACCATAGCTATCTAAATACCACAACAGACAGTGCAAAAAAAAAAAAAAAAGAGGTGGCATAGCAAAAGGATAAGATCATGTTTTCTTCGGAATTTTTCGCAAATAAAGGTAAGTCTCTATGTTTTCTTGTTGCTAATTCCTGGCTGAGATGTTTGGTATTGGCAAAACTCGCTCTTTTAATGCAGTTTTGTTAAAAATTTGGCAATTTTTTTTAGACTGAAAGCATCATTCTCAAGCATAAAAAGACTGAACGCATCATTCTCAATATCGTGACGTCACACGCGTGCCAAAGGGGGGTTGTAACCCCCAAAACCCCCCCCTTGGCTACGCCACTGATCGGAAGGTCCTTATTCAAATAGAATCAAATAGAAAATTAGAAAGTATATTAATATTCAAATCGAAAGTATAGTATAAAATAGAAAGTAGGTTATCGGATACAAAGTATTAATTAAACTAAATTTTCTGCTAACACAAGTAGGTTATAGACAAGCCTCCACTGACCCCATGTGCAGTTCTAGCTTTGCAGGCTATTTGATTTTTTCTCTGCAATATGAATAGCTGAAGAAACACCGAAGAACTTTTAAATAAACAGAGTTACGCACCAATAATAAGCTTGGTCGTCATGGTCTGATTGGCACGCCTTTGTATTGCAACAAAAACTATCAAGTCAAATGTCTAGCTATCAAAGAAAATCTACAAAGAATGTGGTTTTCTGACTCTGGGCACTTGCTTGCTAATTGCAATTTTTGCATTGATAGGGGAGGGGAAGCATGCTGACAGGTTGTTGCAGTTAATTTTGACAGGATTTTTCTAGAAATCATAGGCGGCTCTGCTGCTGGTAGATCTGAGATCGATTCCAGGTTGGACAACAATAAATGAGACCATAACATTATTATTAGGTATAAAAGGTGAGGTCAATGGGTTTAACATGTTTTTTATTTTATATTTGTTCATCTGAATAACATAAATAAATAAACAAGTGAAAACATTTCAAACTTTTTCAATATCTATGTTATAGCAATTTAACGTATATACTGGTACGGAGGTACATACACAGGCTGATTTTAAGCCATTCGCGCCCAATGGTCTGCAACGTCTAGTGATAAAATGATCTCTGGCTCAAGCCATATTTTTCATCTTTAGCTCCGGGCTGGAGGTGATAGTGGTTCCGGAGCCTAAGGTGTTTGTACAAGCTGTATTACCGTATGTGTGCTTATGGTCAGGTTCATAACTTTGAATGAATCTTTTTTTTTGTGTCATTCTGGTACTGCAGTAATGCTAGAGTAGGCTACACATGTTACCTGTAACATTGGTCAACTCGTTGCACCTAAAATAAAAAATGGAATTGTCAGATTTTTTTTTCAAAAAGGTGTAACCTACGGTAGTAGTAGGCTTACAACCAACACAAAATATTTAGCAGTACATCATGTTGCAAATTTGCAACATTGAGCTATAAAGCAAGGTTGCTAGATTGAAATTACCAAAAAAGCCAAACTTCCTAAAACTCCAGCCAAAATGAAAATAAAAAAGCCAAATTATTTTTTAGAAAAAGTGAACTCAGTCATGTTCGGAAACTTAAATAATTTATTGGTAAAGCTTTCGCCTACGCAAACCTGGACTAACAACAAATAAATGTCGAACATGCGCATAAAAACAACAATAAAACAATGAAAACTATTAATACTACAAAAAGTGCTCAATGCTAAGCAAAAAAGCAAAGCAGAGCGAATTAAATCAAAATATAGTTATTACTATCTGAATCCTTAACAGCCTGTTTCACCTCAAACGGATCATCAGAAGGGTCTTATTCAAATGAATAACGCAAATTATTCAAATGAATAAGACCCTTCTGATGATCCGTTTGAGGTGAAACAGGCTGTTAAGAATTCAGATAGTAATAACTATATTTTGATTTAAAAACAGCAATATATTTTTCTGTTCATTGTATTTTGTGTGAAAAGCATTGCCAGATTAAGCAGCTTCACTCACGGAAGCCATGACATATTTTTCTGTTCAATATAACATTGTGTGTGAAAAGCATTGCCCTACCTGCCAAGCTGATATAATTTGCAGACTGTATTGAACAGATTCATCTTGTAACAGGTTTGTGGTCTAAAATGTACCTTGACTGCAAGGACCAACCAGTGGGTAAATATAACCGTTTTGTTAGCGAAACACCATATTTTAAAATTGAGATATGATATATACTGTAATAATAATAATAATAATAATGTATTCTGGTCCAGTACACATGGTACTACAGAGAAAAACATTAACATACTCGCAGATAACAATTGATAAGAAAACATAAATAAATAAAAATAAGAAAATTTTGAAGAGAAAACAAAAATCACAAGGAACAAAAAAGATAAGACACAATCATAAATAGTTTTCGACACGTCGCTTAAATGTCGCAATAGACATACTATTGACTACAGCATATGGTAAATTATTCCAAGTATCGACTACTCTATTGGCAAAGGAAAATTTACGGCAGTTCAGTTGAGCAAACTGTTTATGCAATTTAAAATTATGGCCTCTGGTTGAATTAGAGTTAAAAAGGAAATATTTGGAACATGGTGATACCGAAACATTGTGTACTAATTTAAAAACTTCTATCAAATCAAAAATTAATCTCCGTTTTTCCAACGAGAGAAGGTCTAGTTCAAACAGTCTTTGTTCATAGGTTAGGTTTTTCAGTCCATAAATGCATTTTGTTGCTCGTTGTTGCACCCTCTCTAGCAAATCAATGTCCCGAACAGAATGGGGATTCCAAGCCGCCACTGCAAATTCCAAGTGGGGCCTGATCAACTGTTTATATAATCTTAAAAAGACATGCTTGTCCCTGCTGACAAGTGTTCGTTTTAAAACACCCAGGACCATCTCCGCCTTTTTAACTGCATACGAGACATGGGTGGATGTTTTAAGATCAGTCGTTATCATAACGCCCAAGTCTTTTTCACTCTTTTTAGGGGCAATTGGCATGTCACCTAGAACATACTGATGCTCTAAGTTGCCATGACCAAAGTGCAGAGTGGAGCACTTGTCAACATTAAACTGTAGTTGCCAGGATTCAGACCAGTCCATTAACAATTTCAAGTCCGTTTGTAGCAGGGATGAGGCAAGACCGGGATCATCCCTGCTCAATTCTGTGTAGATTTTCATGTCATCCGCGTATTTCAACAAGGTGCTATGACTAATGTAGTCATCAGCGTCATTGACATAGGCAATAAACAGCAGAGGTCCAAGGCAACTTCCCTGAGGCACACCGGATATGTTACTTCATTGCTTATGATACAAAGTTTATTTGCAGTTTTTTTGTTTTTCACATCAAAAATAAGATAACAAATCAAGTATGACTTTAGCACTGTCATGTCCTCATATTGTTTCTTTCAAAGAAAAACACGGAGTTGCTCCTTTCCAAATTACTCAAAAATGGCTTGTCAACTGCAGCACTATGGAAACCAGACAGGTGTGGCCTTTGATAATGAAACGAAAAGTTAAATTGAATTGATTACTCCAATGTCAGTTATCGTATACACAGCATAACCAGAATCATGAGCGATGAGTTTAATGAACACAATACTTTCTCCATAAAATAGTGATGCACAGAAACCCTGTGCTTCAGTTTTTGTTATTCAGTAAACTTAAGTTCAGATCAAAGGGATTTTGTTCAAAATTTTCTTCTGTTTTAAACAGATTTGTTTTTATATTTATACAATCCAAAATATGATGATGTCATGACTCACATCAATTTACTTTAGGTCAGGGCCAAGTCGTCTATATGCCGGGTCTGCAACACATACTCTGGACGATTGCACACATGTCTCCATTGCATTTACTTTGGATGTTATGAAGGGTATTTGTCCGAAAGTGTTGGTTATATTTATTTAGTTAACACCATGTTTTCATTTCATACAAAATTCAAATAACACTGTGTTTTTTATTTATATATATTGTTCTTTATTGTAATAAATGTAGCTTATTATTTTGAAAAAGCGCTATAATGTTTCTTTTCTTGTATTTTACATCAAGAAAGCACATTCATCGACACGCCCAAGACACCAACCACTTCTTGGCTATGGATCTCAGCTATGGACAAACTTACTGCTTCTTGTGTCAAAATTATGTTTATGACAAAGAAATTGAATTGATCGCCCAAGTATGTGAAGTATAATGTATATTTTGCAATAGCTCAGTTTCTGCCTCGATAGCTTAGTTGGTTAGTGCGTGACTTCGTCAATGAAGAAGCTTCAAGCCTTCAAGATCAAGCGGCGCTGGTTCGACTTTCGGGGTGTGCACTTGAGCAACGTATTCTAAGGACTGCTGTCCATTCAGTGGCACCTAATGGATGGAATAATTCCCCGGCAACAACACCTCAACAATCGGAAACTTCACTTTGTCAATCTTGGTAACTGGGTCTGCATCAGTAGTTCAAAGCTTCTACAAGTATGCGAAACTGCCAGGATTAAGCTCTTAAAGCTTTCCCAGTTCGAGGATAAAGATCAAATCAATCAATATCATACATGTGCAGCATTGTGTATTTTTCTAATTTTAAGACCTTTCATTTCAAACGAACTTAATGCATACCGGTACTGAAATTCACTTTCAGATTTAAGTTTTAGCTTGAACTTATGATAATTAGTATCGTAAATCTTATTGTATGCAAGCATGTGCTGGTCTTGAAACACAGAACGCTTCATCTTTTCATTAATTTGAGAATATCGTGCTTTAGGTGTTCGCTGAGTTACTGTATCCCCAGCTGGAACAAATAAAATTTTGTGGCATAGAGTTAGATTGCACGGAGTTAGAAATCAAATGTTTTTTGCAAAGGTTTGGTTCTACAAACCTGCTAACTGGTGTAAGACGTGCTATTTAACTTGATTACAGAGATTTAAAGTTACTGCCCCCTGCAACAACACCTTGTTTTGAAGGACGAAAATTTGGTCTTGGGGATTTGCATTCCTCAAGCAGCAAAGCGCACCCTATAGAAAAATGAGATCAACTGACGTCTCAGACTGAGCTTGAAACTTTATGCAAATCTGCTGTCTGCACGATGAATACGCGGGAAATGTTATAGCTTTGGTTGTGATTTCTTTTTCAATTTCTTCACAGAAAGAATGGAGAAAGGTGTGCAGATTTAACGGATGGTGTGAGAGCCTGTTATCAACCCTGCCATACTGGGAGCCGTCAGGTAATTGCTCGTTTTTATTGGAAAGCTTGTTTTAAAATGAAAGAACGACTAATGGTTCCTCACACCATGAATTCATCGTTTATCATCAACAAGAACAATACGTTTAAAATAGGACAAAAAATGAAACGTTGAAGCTTTTCTCTGCACGGAGACGAATAACTCAGCTTAAGGTCTACTGGGCCATTGCCATTTACCAATGCAGCATTGGATCTCCCACTCAACGAACATGTTGATTTATTTCTTAGATGCTGAATTAGAGTACTTACGACTTAATCCTAAAAGACGTAAGATTGCAGAAGACAGCTACGTTGGTCTCCGGGGCCTTGTCAACTTGGGAAATACTTGCTTCATGAATTGCATACTACAGGTATTGCAGGCGGCTTGCGGAACAGGTTTGGTAACCTTGTTTTAGAATTTTCGATAATGTTCTAATGGACGTTTTTCAATCGAGAATAAACTTTATCTAAATCATATTGTACTGGACACACTCAGTAGACAAATGTCCTTTTACATAGTTTCAACGTCGTTTAGTAATTTGGAAGGCCGGCTTTTGTGTTGTCAGTGACTTGTCATAGCCATTAGCTCTGTGTAACATTCCATGGATCGACTGAGAAATCATTTCAAAATAGAGATTTTGCCATAGATATTCACTATTCAGATGTGAAATGTATGAATATGGTAATATGCGGTTAGCGATGTCGAGTGGAAACGTTTTGGTAGTAGCGGTAGCCGCCATCTCTTTCACGGGGATGGATCACCATGTTTTTTTTTTGCGTGAAAACACTTACATCAGGTCGACCAAGTTCAACGTTATTTAAACACTCAAACACCGCGCTGTTAAATTTAACACCAAACAGTTGTCTCTAATCTTCTGTTGTCTCAGGCATTTGTTCACACCCCCATGCTGCGAGATTACTTCTTGGCCGAACGACACGAATGCGAGAAGGATCGATGTTTGGTTTGCGAAATGACACATCTTTTTCAGGTAATGAAATTTTTACTTTCACTGCTGTTTTTGTACCATATGTGCAGACATAAGGGAGCCTGGCAGAAGATGAACAACGTCACAAAAACGTTGCTTTTTTGCATCGTTTAATCATTTGCGACAGTGGAATGACATGCTATAAGAAATTTTACTTGGGTTGGCCCCAGACAGCAAATCAACCGTTTTTTACATTGATTCAACGTCTGTGGACGTTGAATCAATGTAATTCAACGTCTGTGGACGTTGAATTTGTTGTCAGGAAAACTGCAACTGCCAATGCTCGGAAACTTTTCTCTTTTGTACTTACATCGTTTCAACGCTGCTGGATGGTCATGTTTTATAGTGGCGCAAGCTAAGTGCACGCTTCCAGCAACTTTGACTTTACGTTTGTGGAAATAAGTCAAGCGCTACTTTGATTTCTCGCCGAAGTTATCATCAGGGCAAGCGCAAACGTACCGTGTTGTTATTATTCATCATTTTGTTTTTATTTTAAAACATATCTTCAGTTTCAATATTTTTAAAGTGATAGATTGATTGAAGGAATGTTGGTTTTCGGACTGGGAAAGCTTAACTTTGAGAGCTTAATTCTAGCAGTTTCGCATACTTGTAGACTAAAGAGGCTCTAAATCACTGACGCAGGCCTGACCGCGAAAATTTTTTCCCTCGAACTTTCTGTCGCATTTGCATGTTTCTGTAAGTGTAGCCATTACTGGTTACCGCGCGGCGCGCGTAACTGTTTTTACCGATTTTCGCCCTCCAGCAGGCCCAAATGTAAACATTGAACTTGAGAAAATACATAGCCTAGAGACCACCTAGTCTAGTCAAGTTTAAAAAAGTTGAGAAAAGAAATTGATTCTGGTCACTAGTCTAAAAGTAAGATTTTCCGAATGGATTAAGAATTAACCCTAACTCATTAGCCCTAACCTTACATTTTTTGAAAAGTTTTTGTGCACTGAAAAAATTAATGTAGGCCCAAAGAAAAACAAATTGACTTCGATGGACGTCGAACCAATGTCCTCACGATTATGAGGCAAACGATGAAACCAATGAACCAAACGCGCCAACGAAAAATGATTACATTCACACGGTATAAATACAAACTCTATGCGAAGTAGCAACAAGTTCGTGGGAAAAAAAAATTCGCGGCCTGACCACCGAGATTGACAGAGTGAAATTTCTGCTGATGTTGAACTGTTGTAGTTTGTGAATTATTTCACCCACAAGGTGCTTCTGAGTAGAAACCTGTTCTTAAAATCCTTGGCTCAAGCGCAAACCCCGAAAGTCGAATCAGCGCCGCATCATCTTGACTTTTTCTTGATCTTTCTAATAGGTGTCAAGTTAAACCTCTTCAGTATTATTATATTTGTGTACGTAAAGAGCAAGCTTTACTTTATCAATGCAATGGGTTCGACACCGCTCCAGAGCACGCGGCTGCGTCTTGGCAAAGACACTTAACGGCAAGCCAAAATAAGAAAACCAGCTGACTCCAAGACTATATGTCACTTCGCTGCTTCCTGTCGTCTGTTGTATCGCATCTCTGATCGCAGTGTACTTGTGTTATCGCAATGGGCGCAAATAAAAAAAAACACGATTATTATTACCTAAAAGTAGACAAAATATACAATAACTTTTAGAAGTTCTACGTCGGCGAACCTACAGCGTACGTTCCCTTCCGTCTCCTCCACCTGGTGTGGACCAACGCCCGACACTTGGCCGGTTATGAGCAGCAGGACGCCCACGAGTTCCTGATCGCTGCTCTTGATCTTCTCCATCAACATCTTAGTGCCAGGTCGGAAAAAACAAACAACCTGAACAAACTATTTAACTGTATCATTAAACTAGTTATATAAATGTTATTATTATCGGGTTGAAATAAGGCTCAGACTTACGTAAAAAGCATTGAAATCTACGTTTCTACAATGTACAGTGACTCTTCCAACACCAAGGTTGGCAAAAGGAGTGGACGGTTGTCCGTCTCAAGAAATTCATCAGACAGCATCCTACTCAATCATTCGGACGAAGCCGCTAACGGGTCTGCAACTGCTGGTGACGACAGTAATGAGAGCGGGAACCCTTGCGACTGCATCATCGATCAAATATTCACCGGTGGGTGGCAGTCTGACGTCACCTGTCAGCGGTGCAGTGGAGTATCGACAACCATTGACCCGTTCTGGGATATTTCTTTGGATCTTCCAGGTAGGTTCTGCAGCTCTGGCAATGGACTGGAAACTTTAAATTACAATTTTGGTGGAGAGATAACTTTGTTGAACCATCTGATTGTTTTGTTTGTCGTCCAGGCTTACAGCCGGTGGTTGAAGATTTAGATTAAGTGGACGGGAAGGCAACGAAGCCAATCTTCGTGTCCACTTTCAGGCATGCCTTTAAGTGTCCTGCCAAAGACACAGCCGCATGCTCTTGAGTGGTGTCGAACCGGCGTCTTTTCGATTGCTGTTTTAGGGCTTTTACCACCACATAAGCTGATAAATCCAAACAACGACATGGCATATAGCATGATAAAAAGAAATCAACTAAAATTAGTTAGAAATCAACTTACAAAGACAAAAACGTTTGCATTTTTTTTTATCTAAGGTATATAATGTTATATGCCATATCGTTGTTGGGATTTATCTTTAATCTAATTCCATCTATAGAGTTTTGGTTTATTTTATTTTTTTGTAAAATTATATATTCGCACTGGCGGTATCATTAGATTTATTTTTTAAATTGAAACCACATTATATTTTTTCTTGTTTACCTTCAGGGTCAATGTCCAGTCCCTGGCATTGTATGTCACCTACTCAAACCTCTGCTCCTGGGATGGCTGCTTTAGGGGCCGCTCCTGCTCCTGGGTCTGTTAATGGGTCAGAACAACCTCCGATGTCATTAAAAGATTGTTTGAACAGGTAAAGTTGCGGTTTTCGACATCAAAATCCTTGTGGCATCTTTACATAGACGGAGTTGCTTAAAAGAGTGATGTCTGTGTTGTATAAATATTTCTGTGTTGAGGTAGCAAAAAGCTACTCAAGCCTTAAAGCAGCCGGCGGCCAACGCGGCCATGGCCGCTAAGTAGTGCTTGAATGACCGCCGGTGCTACCTCCTCCGTCGGCCAAGTTTGGCCGCCGGTGTCTTCTAGTCAATTATTTAATTTCGCAATAGAATGATCGTGGATTAAATGTCGAAAATATGTAGTATCAAAGAGTGACGCAGAATTAGGTCAGCGCATCATAGTCACTACTGTTGTATTGAATATATCCAGCTGCGATCACCAGCGCTGTAAGTCTTGTTTGCAATTCCCGATGTTTATTTTAACGAAGTGTTAATCCGAAGTGCTAATTTACATCGGCTGGCAATATTGTCGTTTTTATATCGATTCAATGTTGTCGGACATTGAATCGTTGTTAAAAAGGAGAACTAGGTTAGTTGACATCCGAGGGGAAAACACGTGTCTTCATAGTTGAGAACGCTGTGGGTTAGTGACTTCACACCCTCAATGTTGACATCATAACGGAATAAATGGTCAGGTTTTATGAAAGGCGGTATGCAGTTGAAACAATTTACTGAGCTGCGAGCAGTTAAAACAATTTAGGGTCGTTAGATGGTCCCGCAATACCGGATTACAATCCCGATAAAGCATTTAATGCGTGGTACAACGATTCTATTGCAGGACGTCGCCCAGACTTCAACAACGCTAAGTGATCATTTTAACATTGTTGCAAGTTTAATGCTATTTACTTGTGCTATCGTTATTGTATTTTGGCCTCCAAGCACGCAGATTTGGCCGCCGAGAAGGAGCTCTAGGTAGGCCACGATGGCTGCCGGAAAAAAACACGAGTTTTAAGGCCTGCAGTACTGTACTTACTGAGAGAAGATTTCGCTTGTTTCCAACTTTCTCCGACCCTTAAAACCAATGATGAATCATGTCTCCTATAAAGTCGTTCTTCTTGTTTTAAATCCAGAAATTGTGCTTTTGATTCAGAATTTCTCAGTGTTTCTCAACTTAAAGAATAATCTTTGCGGTTCACAGCTTGGACATGGCGTGGAAAGGGATAAATATATTAAAATTTTTATTACAAATTTTTTGAATCGTTACCCTCAAAAGAAATTGAATTCTAATTTACAGAAGGTATTGGCTTTTTTTCGCTGTCAAGACTGCTTTAACGACAAACGGAAATGTCACATGTTTGAAAACGATCTTGGCCGGATGAAGAAGCTTTTTTGATTTTAAACATTTATAAGTTTCTTCGCTGTAGCGCATGTCGGTCAAACATGTATCGATTTCCTATCCAACTTAAGACAAAGATTCTTTAATATTGCATCATAACAAAAAACATTACTGTTTCATTATTTTACGCAAGGTTTACAAGACCTGAACACTTGGGAAGCAGCGCCAAAATCAAGTGCAGTCGTTGTCACAGTTACCAAGAATCGACCAAGCAATTGACTTTGAATAAACTTCCAATCGTGTGTTGTTTCCACTTGAAAAGATTTGAACACACTAACAAGGTGAAAAGATTTTCTTAGCTTATTATTTTTAGGTTAAGTTTATGGGTTTCGGATTGAACCCCGATGGCAAAATCTATGGTTTATTTAAGTGTTTATTATCCTTCCCATTATAAAAAAAAAATTATACCACTTTGCTGATATTTTGTACATGTTCATTTCACAAGTACACTTGTTTGACTTTTAATTCTCCCCCAGTCTCGTCGGAAGATTCCCACCTACATATCTTTTCCTATGGATCTGGACCTAAGTCCCTTCATGGCTTCCAGAAGGAATACGAGAGATGAAGCCAGTGTGGATGACGCTTTGAGGGAGAACAAGTGAGTTGCTGTTTGTGCTTTGTTTTAACATTCAAGTTTATTTTTTATTTCTTTGCCACCGAATCATTTCTGCAGCTTCGTAACTCGAATGTTTCACGAAACTTGAAGTAAAAACAAAATTCATTGCACTGGATTTTATTAATTGTATAACACTTGGGTCAAAGATGTGTTATACATAGACTTTATGTGTGTGTGTGCAACATGCGTATGATGTTAACTCGTAGCATAGGTTTGAGATAAATTCGACTGATAGTTGCTAAAATCATTCGTTGAATTTTACCCATTTACTGGATTTTACCCACAAAAAGAATAACTCAGGATACACGACTTTATGGCGCGGTGCGAACACGAATGAAGCCATCCCCAGGCTGCAAGACGCGAATGACGCAATGCCCGATTGACGCAAAACATGAATGACGCGAGGCTTGGTTATTTCTTATAAAATCTAAAGTTGTTTTTGAATACTTCAATCTGTGATGGCTGCTTTGAGACTATCAATACTATACAAGTATCCTGGACAACAGCTTACAAACTCTAGAAATAGGCTACTTTTTATGTATTGCGGCACTCGAGTGTTACGTCATTCCTGCCTTGCGGTATTCGAGACTAACATTATTCGTGTCTTGCGGCCTAGGTATGGCGTCATTCACGTTTGCGACATTCGGACGGCGGCAAGAAATCGTGTATCGATTTCCTCACACCTGCTTTGAATTTTTACTGAGTCATGCTAAGTTAGTATAAGTGAAGAATTGACCTTGAAGAAGTACGTGAGTCACAAAAAAGTTTTTTTGAGATATAGAAGGTTTTACAATGCGTTAGCAATTGAATGGGTTAGACCAGGGGTCACCAAGTGGCGGCCCGCTGGCCGCATGCGGCCCGCCACGCTGTTTTGTGCGGCCCGCGGAAGGTATCAGCGCACAAGTATAACCAAAAATACTTTTTCTTAAGGAATTAAAGAGCATGAACTCAAAAAATACTTTCCGGGAAGCATATTTTCGCTTTGCATACGATTCCACCGACCTACCAATCAGATTGTAGTTCTAGGTAGGGGTCGTTTAAAATTATTCCAATGCGATGTACAATTGTACAGCCACACTGTCCCAGTAGTTGATTAAAATGTCTGCTTTCGAATTTCGAAAATGTCTGTGAGCATAGGGTTGCGTATTTTAAGTTTGTGAATGTCCTGTAAACACTAGTGTGCGTTTCACCGTTATTGGATTTCACGAGCACTCGAGCAGTGTTCCTTTATGCAAGTTTTTGTTGGCAAAATAGGTCGGTGTGCCAACTCAATTTATAATAAATTGGAAAAATATTATAAATAAATTTAAAGACTTTTTCTTGTATTATGAAAATATTTGGCTTAGTACTGCAAAATGTTGTTAACAATTTCTGCCATGCTAATAAGCACCGCAAGTGACATTTGTTTAATAATCAAGGAAAGACGGTTTTATAGACTCTCACAAAAAGGATGAAAAACCAACTCATTGCTTTTTTATAGGGAACACTGTTCATGAGTTACGAAAGAAACGTTTTTTCGGTGATTTCCACAAGCGTTTGTTTCATGGTGCCTGGTTTCTTTCTCCCTGTTATTGGAGCCTATTTTTTGCTGATATGTTTGCAGGTCACTATTGTTGCCTGTATTGCGATGTGTCAAACATTTCCATGTTTACTGAAACTGTTAATGGCAAGATATCTTTTGTGAAGCGAAGTGACAACACCACTCTTTGCTTGGCGATGAATATTCTGATGAAGCCGCTCGCCTCGTTATACGTGCGCAAAACAAGTGGCCTCGTTTATTAGGCAATGTTAAAGAAGTCAAAAGTGTTGTTAAAGGAGCTTGGCCTGGCAGTAGCGTTGTTCGACTAATTTTGTTGCTGCGGTATTCTAAGATTTAAGAACATGTAACGCTGGATACTGGGTACGAAATGCGTTCTTTTTTAGCATAAGAGTCAACCTAACCAAAATTTTATTAGTGCGGCCCGCCACAGCTCTCCTAAGTGCCAAAGTGGCCCGCATGCAAAAAAAGGTTGGTGACCCCTGGGTTAGACGATATAGTACTGGGTTGGTGTAATAGAAATCAATTTGCTTACGATATAAATTTCTACGTTGGAAGATGCCATGACTATAAACTGCACAATTTCAGCATTGACTCAAAATTTCAAAATTGCAACTGAAGTGGTTCCTAAAGCCAGTGTCTTCAATTGGGATGTACACGTCTTAACGGCTGCGCCATAAACAAAAAAATTTCATCAAGGAGGTTTGAAACTATGTCTCAGCTGCAGCCAAAACCATCCAAGCTGCTTTAAATTTTTCAGTTACACTTTAAACACCACCAAACGGCATTTGCATTGTAATGCGAATCTCCATGGGGTGGTGATATAGAGCTGGAACAAGGGATTAAAGTAGAACTTGCCCTTGAAGTGAAATGGTTTTTAGTTGAGTTTTGATTTGAAAAAGCGTCGCGTCCTATCCACAAAGTATATTTAGCAATGGTTCCGTTAAAAGAAGGGAGCAAAATAAGTTGCACGAATCTTGAAACCTCCGACAGTTGCTTTAATGAACTGACCAATTTGAGACTGACCCCTATGACGCCAAAATGTTTGACTCGACAGTCGCTGATAAGTTACGACTGCGTCTCCGGCACTCGTTACCGACACGATAAGCGAGCTAGCAAACGTTGTCTTTTTTGCATCGTTTCAACGTCGTCAAATGTTTTAACAATCGTGTGCATAAAAATAGCAGGTTTGGAACATGCAAACTTGCAGTTTAATTGCAAAGTGTCCACTATAAATCTCGATTTTCGGCTCTTTTTGTTTCTGCGACAAACGACTATCCAGCCCACTGTGTATATCATCTCCAAGTTTTTCTTCTCACCATGCGTCTCCTTCACCATATTGGACCTTTAGCGATCACTTGATGCAGCTGATTTTATTCTTTATGGACATCATCAACTCGAAAAGAACGGCTCTCTGTGGCGTTTATGCCCTTACGTAGTCACCACTCGTTGATCTTAGCTGCTATTTTCGTCTTGCGATATTACCGGTAATTGAGAGGAATATTTGGCTGAATAAAATTGTCAGAACATTAACAGGAAATTTTCAAATAACATGATATGCTTTCTTCTGGTCCAAACTAAGCTGAAATATCTCAAGGTGTATAAGGTAATAATCTGCTTTTATTCCGACGTTTCGTCAATCAGACACGACTAAATTCTTCAGGGCTAAATGTCATTTACACTCTTTTTCTAGTTTCAAATTTGCGCGCGATAATTTTTGTCTGGAAGTTGAATTTTATTTTACATGTTTGGTTGGTTTACGCTTTGTTGTAACATGGTCCAGTGTTTTGCCATGCTAGACAGGTAGTCACTACCTGATCTAGCCCCTGGAAGAAGTCAGTCGTGTTTGATTGACGAAACGCCGGAATAAAAGCAGATTACCACCTTATACACCTTGAGATATTTCAGTTTAGTTTGCACCAGAAGAACGCATATCATGTTATTTAACTAAATGCTTCGTGAACAGAGCCTCATTCAATTTTTAGGAATTTTTTAGCAAACAATTTAAACTAAGATTGTGTTATGACTGTATCGTTCCATTGCTGAGAGCAGTAGAGCACGATGCTGTGCAGTACTTAGTGTATTTTCTCGAAACTGCAGCTGGTTTTGAATTCGGCAATTGTTGAGTTACGTCGTGAGCTATTCGGTTGTGCATATACTAAGCAATTTACCACCGATATTTTAACTAGGAAACAACGCACTGGTGTATCCGTTATTACTTAACGATCCAGTTCACTAATCTGTTAGCGTTTGCTACGCTTTATCTTACTCTGGTTTTATAACAAACCCCATAGTCTGCAAAGTACCGTGTCTCTTGCTTCACTTTGGTACGAATGATTGAAAGTTTGTACTTCCCCTGTTTCTATTCTTGTTTTTCTTTTTTTAGTTGAATCACGGGGGTTAGAAATTGATACGGGGTTAGTAAAATCGCCAATGGTTATGGTCGTCGTTACGATTTTACTATTTTTTGAACCAGTCAGCGAATCATCCCGGTCGTCAGACCACTCGGCATGCGACAACTCAACAAGTGCTTCAACTCAGCAATTCCATTTCAGCCACTGCCAAGTCATCATCATCATCATAATCCATCGTCGGTTTGTTCCCCACTAGTGGGGGTGGCCGATTGTTTTCGCGCAGCAATTGTTCTAATCCCTTCTCTCCATTTCACCCTGTCCCTTGCATCTTCCTCCTTCAGTCCGACTTTTTTAAATTCATCCTTCACTTGCCAAGTCAGCAAATGAAATTTATATGCTCACGTCGGACTTGCTTGGTCATCGCTTGCTAAACTGAATTTGCTGGCTTTTGACATGCCAAGTTTCGGCTTGCTCAATTGTTACTTTCTTCTCACTTTCATCATTTACCAACTTCAGCAATGCTTCGCGCTGTTCAGAAGAATTAAATGTTTAACGAATATTCCAACCAACATTGCTTTAGGAATTGTGAAGAATAATTAATTATTATTGTTATTCTTGCTACAAATCGACTGCCGAGAAACATATTGCTTGAGGAAGTCGGCAATGAACTGTCAAAAAATACTGAGTTTTTTTGGGTTCTTAGTTCAAACTTGTTTTGTTAATTTGTAGACAATTCAAGCCATAAAGCTTTGTGGCTATCTTTACGTTTAGGAACGTGAAAATTGATTTGAGACTCTCTGTCGTTATGAAGGGAGAAAGTTTATGTGTTTGTATGGCAGATGTCAGTGTCACCAAATAAAAAAAGCATTTAAAACCTTTTTCGATTATCGCCTGTCATTAATGTATCACTTTTACGTGAACAACGGGTGCAATTTTGTATTAAATGCACCCGGAGAATTTATACTTCTTTGAGGATATCTATTATTTAGCCATGTTATTAAACTGCCAAAAAGTCCCCAACACAACGTACCGCAGTAAGCAGTTGATTGTCGTGATTGCATCAAATGTGCATGGATGATTGACAGCGTCTTCCTTTTTAAACAAAATTACCCAACTCAGGCTTGGCATACTAACTACGCTGCAGATTATATAAATACACACACTAACACAGTATCGAAAAAGCTTTTTCTTATTAGGCTTTAAGAACGGATGTTGAGTACTTTTAGGGTGCTGTTAGGTCCAACTCGGTTTGGGGTTTCTTCTATCACAATATTTTTGAAATTTGATAAAGAAATTTTGTTGAATTACCTTTGTAGGGTAGTGTTTACCTGTGTAATGCAATAAATATAATCGACACGCTAAGCATTGAACGTGGTCATAAAAACAGCAAGAAAGCTTTTTTTTTTCATCATTTAAAGATACGCAAATTGAACAAATAAATACAAAGCCTTTGTAATAAACAAATGAAAAGGTCAGGGGTGTGCAAACCGTGGCCCGCGGACCAAATGTTGCCTCGAAGTTTTTTGCCCGCGCTATACGATTGTAATTCATGTGTCAAGTTTGCGACGTTTAGTAAACATATTTTTGTTTGGTAACCCGACAAGTTCAACCAGTGTGAAATCAAGCAAACAAATCTTTACCCATCCCTTGTCGGTAGCGTTGACAGGGGTCTAAGGGATACTTTTGGGCCCGAACCCGGAATAATTTTAGGGGCCCGTTCTTTAGATATAGTACTTTTTCTTAGAAGTGTCTTGATTTGGGGGCGAGGATCTCATTGGTGCTGGGCCCAAATTATCTTCTCAATGACCCTGTCCCTTGTAGTTACATCATTTGATTGCTGTCCCATTTTATCTGTGGTAGTCTATTTCTATTCGCTCGCACTTAGCGCAAAACTTAAACTAATTTTAATCATCCGCGTGTTGAAACACCAGAAAACCAAATTGTCTTCTGTTTTGTCGTTGAATTGCTGTGTGAACAAGGAGTGAACCTCCGTACGCTGAGCATCTTGTTGCTGTTCTCGCTATCCGTGCTCCGTCTGAAGGGGTCTTATAGCTAAGCGCGAAGGGGCTGCGCTGTCATTTGTTGCGTGCACAGTCGTCATAATTTATTTATTTGTATCAGACAATGTTGTCTAAGTAAACAATAGATATTTCCAGTTGTGGCCCGCGGACCAAGCTGGTTATGTGTATTTGGCCCAGCAGTGCTGTAAGTTCACGCACTAGGTTTACATCAGGCCACAACAAGTTCATTTGTGAAGTAAACAACGATTATGCTGCTAAAAGGGAAACTCGATCTAATGCACACGAAACTTTGTTTCAAAGCGCAAGTCAAAACGACTGGTAACTACTTGTTGTTACATTAGCGTTTTTTGTTTTGATATGCTGCAATCGACACGTTAACCTCAGCATTATGCACAAAGCACTCTTCCACTGGAAATGATTTAATTATCGCTCCACAATCGACATGAAACTGCTTCCCAAATTTGATTACGGGATGATTATTATCGATTTTCACTCTGCTATAATTATTGCATACAAAACGGCAATTATCTAATTTAATGCGGTTGGTTTTCAGATAATTGCTCTTTTGCAGCAAACTTTGCAGCGATTTTCTTGTCAGCATAGCTTATGGTTATCTCTGTGTTGATTTAAATCAGAATGGGATATTATTGGGTGTTGCGAATTAAATTTAGAAGGTCTAATATAATTGTAAAACGTCGTCGCTCATACGTAAGCTACTACGACCTAAGGCGAATTCGGTGCTGAGCTTTAAAATCTTGCCCATTGTTAAGAAAGGCGAACGAAAGAACGAGATGTTAGTCTTCATAATGAATTGTCATTGCGTTTTTCTCGTGTGGTTGTTGGAAGGTTTTCTAAATGACCAGATGTTAAGCTTGGCCGGTGTTAAATATACACTGAAAATTTGAAACAGTTTCAAGTTCAACCCAGCAAGCAGATCAATCGTTCTTTATATTGATTCATGTGACATTGAGTCATTCAAATAGCAATAAATTGAATCATTGCATAAAAGACTGATTTTCTGGCTTGGAAAAGTACCTGCGGTTTTGACATTTTTAAGCGTAATAGTCCGTGGATCACAAAAGCAAACAATTAGTTACTGATCACTGATGATACCCATATAGTAGATCAACGACTGTTGACTGTGTCTCCTCAATTGAATTTCAATTAACTAGCTACTGTTCCCAATTTGTTGTGAAGACGGTTACCCACACCACAACTACACAAGTATGGCCACTGTTGGCGGCCAAGCTGCTGCTCATAATGTTGACACAACCCCATGTGCAGCGGTGGTTTTCCACATAGCCGCTCTTCCTTTGCGGGATTATTTATTCCAATTTGATAACACCCAAAGCAACCAGCATTGTGGTGAAAAATGGAGTATTTTATCAATACGTTGCATTCAGATTTTGGTCCAACGGTGAACTGATGCCATAGAGATCGGGAAGGGTGGCATAAGATTTGTTGTATTTAATTGGGAAAGTTGAATTGGTTTTTCTCCAAGAAAGTAATGCCATTGATGGCTAGAAAATTACAGCGGAAAAAATATTCAATTTACGAAAAATATGACTCGTGAGCTGAAATTTTATGGTAAATTGTCAACTTAGCGGCCCATATTTATGCAAAAATGCACATTTCCATTTCCGAATCATAATGCAAGTGCAACACTGTTTCTCTGTCAGGTGCCAACAACAAAAATTTAATTTACCTGAAAACTGGCATTTTGGGTCGCACTTTTCATTTTATTAATTTTTGGTGAGCTGGTTCGCTTTCCCTACTCCACTCTACTTTGTACATAATTTGATCTTCAAGCGAATTGCTGCTTTGGTAGGCAGAAATATATGCACAAGTTTATTTGGCATCGATGTGACGTTGTCGAGTGTTCGATCAACAAAAACTGCTGTAGCAGGATATGAGGAAGTTGCGCCATGGCTTGAAGCTAGCATTGTTGAAATAGCTTACTCAGAATTGCAGCTGGCTGCAGTACCGTTTCTGGTTGAGTAGTTCTAAGTCCTGGTGCAGCACCGCTTGGGAATTGGCTAAATGGGTTCTTTTTCTCTCATTCAACGTCTGCAGTCGTGAAATTAATGTAAACCAGACGTTTTTTTCCCTTTGAGATTTTTCGCAACAATCGTCGTCTTGCAACATCGCTGTTGCAATAATTCAATTGCCTCTCAGGCTAACTGACCTTAAACTTTAAGCTTTAAATGGCCCCAGGGCAGTATTTATGTTGCCGTTTCTTCGAAATTTTCGTTGTAATCATGCTTGAATATCGGTGCCTACTTTCTTGATATACGAAATGACTTCATTAAACTATTTTTTGTTGTTACCTAACGAAATACCGCATAGTTTCGTATTTGCATACAACTACAGTAAACTGATCACATGCATAACAAAAGCGCTGTCAGGGTTTAGCTAAGACGGTGCTATCTTTTTTTATATTATTTTCAAATGCGAGTTGTACGTACAGTATTTGATACTGGTTTCATGTTACAGTTCTGACTTCAATAAAAAAAATTATCAACTCCACATTTTTTTTGTCATTTACAACATACTTTCTATCTGTTTTTTTTTTCGCTGAGGCTTTTCGGTCATTTGTCCGAAATGACTTGAAACAATTCGGTCATTTTTTATTTATTTTGGTCATTTTTTCTGATGAAAACCTTATTGGATATTTGTATTAAAATTCGTATTATCACAAAACTGCTTCATTTATGTGGCTTAATTTATTATACAAATTGTTGCAATTATAATTTGCTTTTAAATATATTTTTTGAAACTATTTTTATTAAGTCTACCTTACTGTGAAATTATAAATGCATTTAAATCGCCAAATATTTTATTTCGTTTTTAATTTTTGTGAAATCTTGATAAATTTCAACTAAAGTTGATCAATCACTCCTTGTCTAAAAAATAAATAGTGCGTAGCCTATGATCCCTGGTATTTGATTGTACTTAATTGTATCTCACGTTGGACTTCATTTTTTTCCCTGAATTCATTTGGTCACACTAAGCCGGTTTCCTGAACTTTTCACTTTGCTAAATCTTTATTTTGTGACGTCATAATTTCGTTAAACTTTCAAACTGAAAAGTTTTGGAAACTTGTCAGTTGTCACTATTTTTATTGTGTGTAGTACTGTAAAGTTTAAATCGCCCTTGTTGCAAGTGTTCAACTGTTCATTGTACAGTAATATTCGGCCTATTTTTTCTTTTGTTAAAGAGAGGGATTGGGCTTGTTTTGTTGAACTTCAGCTCGTGTTTAAAATCGCCCTTGTTGCACTGGCAAGTGTGGATTGTAATTGTAGCCCTATTTTTGTACCGTTTTCGCATAATTTTTTTTTTATCTTTTCTATCTCATTTCCAGGTTTTGTGGCTGTGAAAATTAAAGATAGTGACATCCCAACACTGTTTTTGCATATTTTAAACCTTTTGGTTTTGCCATCTTTCCCTTTTGTTGGTGCCAAATTCGTGAGTTTACTTTGCCGTTCTCTACATGTTTGCGCCAGCAATGAAAAATAAATTGAATATTGGGCTGCTATATTTCGTCAATTACGTGCAAATATTGCAACTGAGTATGGGTCCACTCTTCACTATTGCTAATTTCATAGGCAGTTTTCAGAAAAATGATGTTTTAGTCTTTATGACTTTTTTTGGCTGTGTTCACATTAGCTTTTGGAGCTTAACTCCTCAATTTGTTTTTCAAGGTACTCGCTTTTCGCCGTCGTCAACCACTTGGGATCCCTGCAAAGTGGTCATTACTCTGTGTTCGTCCGCCAGCATCGCGACCAGTGGTTTCAATGCAACGATTCCACCATTTTGAAAGCTAGCATCCATGACGTCATGCAATCGGAAGCATATTTACTTTTCTACCATAAGCAGTATCTGGAATACGAATAGCTCGCTTCAGCAGCTTTCTGCATCTGAACAAAATGCGACGAGATTTTGCTTTTGGAAAACCTTGGCCAACGAATGCCAGAGTGTGTCTCAGTTCAAATCATATATTTATTTCTTGAATTATTCGTTCTTTTTGCAGGTGCCTGACCTTAGTTACTGTAATACTGTATTAAATCAATCAATGCTTGCACCATGTATTTTTTGTATTGAGAGATCACAGTGAAGAGTACATTTAAAGGTCAGATTAAACAATACCAAGAATTAGAACGGCAGGTACTGCGACAGACAAAATTTACAGAGGTCTGGGATGAAGTCAGTTAAGTTGGTGGAACAAACATTTAAGCGCACAAAATTGTTTTAGTTCGTAAGAAAAAAGAACGGTAGTACATTAAACTATTACAAGGGCAAAGTGTGACAATATATACAAAACGTATATCAAAAGCGGAGACATAAGAGTTTGTACCCTTGTCTATATTTTAGCAGCTTACCTTTTCCACACCAGGCCTTCTAAACAAACAGGCGGGTGACAGCATATGGAGTATGCGACAGAGCACTTAATATTTACACAATTGACTAAACAAGCACTGTTCGAGTTATGGGGAAACGCCCCCCACGTTTAAAGCAGATCACTACAAAGAACGCTATTGCAGCAATACAAACAATCATTGCTTGCATGCAATATGTGAAGGGTTCCAATACTAATCCAAATTAACGACTTGTGCGCTTGCCAAAAACCCCATTTATGTTATGTTATCATTAGCACAACAAAGTTAACGACGAGTACAAATAAGAAAAAAAACGTGGAACAGTGTGGTTTATCGTTCTGGGTTGGAAAGGTGTCGAGCCCTGTCGCTCAATATCCCGCTGGAACTTGAAGGTGCGGTGCTTTCATCAGTGCTCGTCATGCTGTCGTTAGAAAAATGGCGAACTCTTGATAGAATGTCGATTGAATTTTTATTGGTGTCGGTTTCGTCTGAAGATTTTCCAAGTTTGGTGCAGGTATCAGAACTTGTTAATCCAACTCTGCAGAAAGATTTTATGCTTGCTGTGAAAAGGTTGCTTTACAGTCGAACGCGCGCAAGCAGCGTACGCAGAGGTTTGCTACAGTACTAACTTATCATTACATTACTAATTAACTAATCACTAATAATTACATCACATATAGTTATTACTCTAAAAAGTTACTAATAATTACATATCATGTTGAAATTAAAACATGCCAGTCTTGTAATACAATATCCAATATATCACTCAATTGTTATATACATGAATTTGCAACAACAAAAATATGTTCCACTATGCCAAATGCTTTTAGCTTGAGGAAGCTTACAATTCAAATATGACTGAATTTTTGTGCAGCTTACACTTAGCATGAACAGCGTTTGTGTAACGTATCACAAGGACCACAGTACATTATTCCACTTACCCATCATGACCCAGAAACATAAATTTGTCCATAAAAGTTCCCAGCCATGACTTTTGCACTGTAAGAATAATAATGATAATTGTTATCAGTAATAACAATAATACAACGTTTCACTAATAAGGAGTAGTCACAAAATACTCTTCGTCATGTAGAGGAAAAACAAAGTCCTATAATATTTGAACAGCCTAACACTTTATCACAAAAAAGTCCTTTGAGTCTATCGACTAGGATACTGAATAAGTAGGTAATCTAATTTTAGGGCAAAAGTGTTGGATACACTCATTCCAGTGCACCCTTTATTGGCACTTACAGGTTAAACATTTTCAAACAACTGCATTAATCTTAGCTTGGTGCCTCATAGAAGTAGCCTATAAAGGACATACTGTATATTATATAAAGAACATAAAAAAATCATAACAATATATATAAGGACATATATAAAATCAACATTTTATCATGTAGCCCATCTGCCCATGCAATTAATGCAGTTCCCACACAGTGGGCATGTGAAGAACCATGCTTTTACTAACCTTTTTCTGGTTCAGGAGGTGTGGTAGGTAAAGGTTTGGCAGGAGGAGCAACTTCTTTTTCTGTTTCTTCTTGATGACAAGTGTGTGTTGCAACATATGCATTAATACTTGGTACACAAGACATGGTGATTTTTTTTATTTGAAATAAAAACAAGCACTACAGCTCACATCTAGGAAAATGTAATATCATACAACAGGTTCCAAGCATAACACAACCTTTACAGAATGTAGCACTAAAAATCAAAACGTGATAGACAAATAAAATGTGTCTCAATTTTGGAGAGTTTACATTCTTGAAATAGCTGGCCAACCATGTTACAGCATGTGAAAAAAAAACATGTTTATATCATAAGACCTATCACTGTATTCATTTTAAGGCTGTGGCTACATTTCCTCACACAAGTGTTGCCAGACAATGAATTTTGCCTCAATTTGAAAAAAGTTTAAAGCTGTAAAAGACAAAACCTTGTGATTTGAAAAATTTTGCAAGTCTTAGGCAAAAACATCCCTAACCTTTACTCTTGCCCTAACCCCAACCATAATCCTAACTCTGGCAACACCTGCACAAAACAATGCTTTTTGATCGCAACCAAGGCAATTAACATGGAAAAACAGCTACTTCATTGTTTTAATTATGGTAACGATCTTGCTAGGTCAGTAACAAAATATTGTTGAACCTGTCAAGATCTGTTGAAATATCATATGATCCCATTTTGTTACTTTTCTTCATATCCTTAAGACCCTAACCCATATGATGCAAACTTTTTATGCATTTAATGGCTTACATGTTCTTTTTCACCAACATATTATAGGCGTGCATGTTACTTTTCGCCAATTCCTAATGCAATATCACCCAATACGCATAATGGTACCGGTACTTGAACAGCCCCTACCTGTAACATGTTATGAAAATTTATAAAACCATCAAAGTATTGTATTGTACATCCATAAAAATTAGCTTTTTTGATAGGAGTCTATTTCTTGAGCCTATAATGATGTTTGAACTAAAATTTCATCAAATCTGACTGAAAAGGGCTTTGCTAAGCTACATTTTTATCTTCATTTTACAAATTTTCTTTTGCAGTAATTTAACCTGAGACTATAACGATGCTCGTTTCAAAGCCTTTTTGCTGTTATTTTGCTCTAAAAACATGCTCTATTGATGGGCTGGTTAAAGATTAGATTACCTACATACCAGTAGCATAGCCAGGATTTTGTTCGCGTGTTTGCCAAAGACGACACCCAGCGGCGAGGGGTCTGGGGGACCCCCCCAGAAAATTTTTAAAAATTACTTTGAATTTGGTGCATTCTGAGAGCATTTTCAACAAAAATGTGGGTATGAATATTCCTGTAAAATGGTGCTGTCCGGTGGCATAGCGAGAGGATAAGATCATGTTTTCTTCGGCATTTTTTGCAAATAAAGCTAAGTCTCTATGTTTTCTTGTTGTTAATTCCTGGCTGAGATGTTTGGTATTGGCAAAACTCGCTCTTTTAATGCAGTTTTGTTAAAAATTTGGCAATTTTTTTTAGACTGAAAGCATCATTCTCAAGCATAAAAAGACTGAAAGCATCATTCTCAATATCGTGACGTCACACGAGTGCCAAAGGGGGGGGGGGTTGTAACCCCCAAACCCTCCCCCCCCCCCCTTGGCTACGCCACTGCTACATACAACCAATCAACCTAGTTTACAAAATGTACAAATGAGGTAAGGTTGATTCAAAAATCTGTAATAAAAGTTAAAACTACCTGAAATCCTTTTCTTTGAACAATTTTTTTCGTATTTTGAAGAAACTGTCCCTCTTAATCCTTTGACAGTTACTAGGCTCTGTTATGCTGCAAAACTTTAATCAAGTCCGTTTGCTGACATGGGTAACCACTAACTTTCCATCCGTGAAATTGCTTAGTACATAAAAGCTAATAATTTTACATGTCTCAGTGACTGATTCTGCTTTCAAAGTCGTGCTAAGCTTGTTCCTTTTCAACAAAATATAGATTTCTTTTAACGCTCTGCCCAATTTGAACGCTTTTATTCTGTGACGTAACACACATAGCATGCGTTGAGCGCATGATCACCTCGTGGGAAGAATGGCGCAAACAATGAATTGCGAAATAGAAAACAAATCTCTTGTGCGTGTTCAGGCTGCACATGGCAAAACGCCGCTATGACTCATCTCAACCAAGACAAAGAAGTCTGAGTTTAAAGTCCAACCGATGGCTGTTGATTTGATCTGGTTAAATAATAGATGGTTAAATCGAGTTTGTTTTTTTAAAGTGATAAAGTACCGTACAGTAGCCTATCTATAGACGCTGCTGTTTCTTAATCCCTGATCCTGTTCCGGATTTTTGGGAACGAAAAGTAACACAAAAATGCCTTATTTAGGATGCAGAATGGCACGAGCGCCACGAGATAATTTTTACCTGTTTCAGCCCCCTAGATAAAGTCAGCTGATAGATGAGCATTATTCCCAGACAGCAAAATCCGTCATTTTTACATTGATTCAACGTCTGCAGACATTGAATCAATGAAAAATGATGGGTTTTGCTGCCTGGGTATCTTATCTTAAAACTTAAAAAATTGGCCTTTCAGCAACAAAAGTGCCCATTTTTTCATAATCCTGCCCCCCCAGTCAAACATCGTTGCGGCGCCCCTGGGTATAGGCTACTTTTGGACTCTAGCTCGGCGTGGTTTAAGGGGCCCAAAATCTTTCCAAAGGCCACGAGTTCTTGAAGAAACTGCAACTGCCGCGTATTCTTTCGATATAGGGCTAGCGCCTAGTGTGTTTTTTTAGAAGTGTCTTGATTTGGGACCGGAGAATTCTATTGATACCAGGCCCAAACTGTCCTTTCAACGGCCCTGTAACCTATAGGCCTACTCATTAACAGCCTACATCATTGTAAAGTTTATAGCGAAAAATGAGCAGAGAATAGGCCCCACAAGTAGTTGTGTAATGTCATGACGACCTATCTATAACCTATGCATGGTTATTGCTTATTAGAAATTGAGATAGATTTTGGGTCGTAAAATAATAATTTAAATTTACCGTAGCCTACCATAAATATCTAAACAAAACCAAATCATCGCGTTTGTGAAATTGTTTAGCAGCCTATGGTTAAACTTTTATTACACTGTTACCCAATGTTAAGTACTATTGAGAAGGAGCCATCTTCCTGGCGTCAGCGCTACCTGACTGCTCAGTGCTCACTGTACTTGGACAGATAGGCTATGTCCTCAGTGTAAAATAACCACTTGCAGGCCTAAGCAGTAGCCTACTGTACCATAACCTACTTTTTGTAATGAACGAAGTTGACTGGAAGAACAACGAAGCCACAAAGCTGGGAATTGTCAACAGAAACGAAATTCCAGATGCGTTCACTGCTTGCTCACCAAAAAAAATCACAGTTCAGTTGCAAAATAACAAATACAAAATGTGACATTGCAATACTACAATCAGTTCAGTAGGCTTTATCACATATTTCATTAAAAATCATTTTGTACAAATTTAGCCTACATGTTTGGGTCGTGAAAATTTAGATTTTTTTTAAAGGTTACGCCATCAAGTATTTGCAGACCCTTGCACTAAGTGACGACAAAACTTGTATTTTGCACTTTTTTGAGCGAGGTAATTTGCAGCAGCAGCTGCAATTGCAGCAGTAACTTGCAGAACTAGTCAGCTGACCTGCAAAACAAAGAAAGTCAGATAGTTTCTGAGCCAACAACAACAAAAGCTTCCAATAAGCTGATTCGTCAACTGGTTTCCTCCCGTGTTTAAGCGAATTGATCAAGTTGTGTGTTTACTAACTCATTCCAATCAGGTCAGCCGAGGACAATATGAGCTCACAAAAGTAATGATACACTTCGCAACAGGGCCTCCGAAAGAAGTCAACACTGGTCGGCAAGGCCGGATTTAGACTAAGCGCTGCCCTAGGCAGATACGAACAGTGCAGCCCCCCCAAAAAAATTTTTCGATGGTGCGCTACGATTTATATTTTCAATTCCTTACAAAAAAGTTATTTGCACTGTGTATTTGAATACATCAATGAATGTCATTGTATAATGAAGTAATTGTTTAAAATCGCTTCCGGCGGGCTTTTTCTCTTGCAAACAAATCAATAATTTCTTCAAAGTCTGTAGAAACAAGTAAAGATGAGGTAATCCTCAAAAATGTGAGATCATTCGTTGTTTACATACTTTAAGCATCAAGGCAAGTACACAAAATAGCCTGCAACTTTTCCATCAACTTAACATTGACTAAAAACATTTTTTTTAGACTCCTTTAAATTTACTAACAGTGAAACAAACCGAACAAAGATTAATAAAAATTGCACAGGCAAACCCTAGTCCTCCATAGCCTTCTAAGCGAGACAGATAAATAAAAGAAGCGCTAAGCAGCACATATTGTTGAAAACCAATCAAGCGTGAAGTACTCTAGGGGCGATGACTTGCCAATTGCCATACATGATTTGCCGCACTGTTTATAAATGTGTGTGATGTGATAACATATTTATTAATTCCTATATATCTGTTGTGAATTATTATATTCACGTACAGTATTATCAATGTAATATATTCGTATATTTTGCCGCCCCCAATAATTTGCTGCCCTAGGCAACTGCCTACTCTGCCTACTGCTAAATCCGGCCCTGCTGGTCGGGAAACAATAGGAAAAATAGGCCCCATAATATTTTTTAGCAAATATACAACTAATTTGTATCTTACATTGCATGTTCGTGTTAAGTTAAGCTGAAATTAGCCTACTTTCCTCAGCATGAAAAGAACTTCGTTCAATGTGAAAATCAACAATAATCACTGGATTACACCTGCAGCAAAAATGCCATTGAGGCAAATTATTTTGTCTAGAACAGCGGTTCTCAACCAATGGGCCATGGCCAGGGATATCTAAAACAGATATCCCTAGATATCCCTGGCCTAGATATCCCTAGATATCCCCTAGATATCCCTGGCCTTGTTCTAGATATCCCTGGCCATGGAACACTGATGGGCCAGGGAAACATTTTGAGATGGGCCACAGACCAATATAAAAAAGGTATGTTTAATTAAGAATTTAGTTTCATTCATTTGCTATCATTTGAGGCTTGGGCAAAGGTGTGTGTTTTGTACCCACGTCCCACGTATCAGTAAAGAATGGATCAAAGTGCTGTTGCCTTTCCGCAGTGGCCTACGTCTTTATGTGAAGTAGGCTTTTCCACTTTGTTGCAGATGAAAACAAAGGTTCGAAACCGATTAAATGTGGAAGATGGTATACGTTGTGCGCTCTCTTCAACCCCTCCAAACATTGATGTATTGGTCGATAATGTTCAGCAGCAACTAATGCACGGTTGAATAAATAATCTATCATAAAATATGTTCTGCTGTTTTTGTTCTAACTAAACCTATTTTATACTTTTTTCTTTCATAAAAAATTATTGGGCCACAGAACTTTTATGGCAACGAAAATGGGCCACGTAAGAAAAAAGGTTGAGAACCACTGGTCTAGAAAGCTTTGTAAACACACAATGCAGGCAACGAAAATAGTTCAACCAAGCATTTCATTCAAGAGTGTCCAAGCTTTTTCCCACGCCAGCCAAATTTGATAATAAGTGTTCGCGGGCCAACAGCCACAATAATTTTTCTATAAACTGCAAGTTGAATTTATATGGTTTTTGCGTGTCTGCAGGCCAAAAATTACACATTGTACAACAAGCGCGGGCCATACAAAGTTACGGATCACAGCATCAAATGATAAAATTTTGCGACGTCTGAATTGATGCACAACATATATAGTTAGGCTTTTCAATTGGTTTTGAGTCATACTGGAGCGCAAACAATTCTTTATAAATTTCAGTAATTGCTAAAACCACGTTCTCAAATAGCAACCGTTGGAGGTTGCTACCAGAACACAAAAAAGTTCATAACAAAACTATTTGGAAAAACGTTTCGAAAGTTGCAATTAACGGTTTCCTTGTGTAGAGATTATGAGGGGGTTCGTTCTGGTTTGCAACTGAAGTTTGCTGTGTAGCCTATAGCTTTCTATCAAAAGTACCAACTCATCCAAAATGTCTTGAGAAATGTCATTGTTGTACAAATGGTTTGAATTTGTTCCTCATGCCCGCAACTGCACATCAGACATACGATGAAATTTTCATGAAACTTCAAACTCATCGACGATATGTTTGAGTTTGTTGATACATTTGTCAATTCCAACAACTATTGAATCCTTTACAATGTAGGCTACGGTAGAATACATTTCCTTCGAATGATTCAGCTTGTTAAGTGGAGTTATAAAAGCGTTCTATCCTCAGAAAACATCATTTTTTTAAAAGTTTATAAATGCTACTCAGTGTTGGGCGCGATAACTCATTTTTCAGTTAAGCGATAACGATAATCGATAAACGAAAAATGCCTAAAGCGATAACGATAAACGATAAATCAAAAAAAAGTTAAGCGATAACGATAAACGATAAAATTATCGCCGATAATGTCCGATAACGATAATTTTTTTTTCTTGATTAGCGCTGCCCCATCCTATGCAGCACGAACTGTTTTCATCAACATGACGAAAAATCGAACATAATATAGGCTACTGTAAAGGGACAAAACTTTTTGTAAGTTATGCATGAATAGAATCGCAACAGCCGCAATGGGTATCGAATCTTCAACCTCTTGATCCAGAATCAAACCACTGAGGTAACCGCCGTGCTTATAATTATACCTTTAGATACCAGTTAAATGCTTTTATCAATTGAGTTACACTACCGCTTACGTGCAGTAGGCTAGGCAAAATAATTAAATCAAATGAAAATACCATAAAAAATTCCAAACTTTGTATTTTGCTTTCTGCTTCAAGGGCTGTTTACAGCAAAGACAGCAATAATTGAAAAAATTCCAAAAAACGCAAAATCAAACGAAATTTATATCGGAACAACAATATCGGATTTTTTAATGTTAAAATTAGCCATTTAATGCCAAAAACTCTCTGATAAACTCCTTGAGCTTCCGATCCTGGGATTCCACTGAGTGAGTTTGCAGCGCTTCCCCAGTTCTCTGGCTGAATTTTAAATGATTTTTCATTCAAATTCACTAGGCTATTATTTGTTACGTTTTTTGTCTCTGTGGCCTCTCCTTATAAACCGATTTCTTATTATGTTGATTAGTTATTTGTTAACTTTGATTTGCAAAATTACCATTCCGCATTCATAATATTGTTGCCCCACGAAACCTTATGGCGTTTATTAGGCTATGTGACCGGCTTTTTTATGACTTGTTCATTAGGTTAACATTTTGGTGCTCTCTCACTTTGGGCAGGTGCCCCCCTTCCTACTTTTTTCGCTCTGGCGAGAGCACTGAACAAGGCCTACTGTATTGTTCTTGCATCTTTTCTCGACGGTCATACACATAGCCTATCTACTTTATGTTTACTGCATGGCTAATTTTCTTTAACTTTAAGCAGGAACAACTTTTAACTTGCTACGCCCCTAACCTAAGCCTATGCAATAAAATACAACTCTCCAGAGTCTTGATCTTGAAAAGTGCGGTAAAATGCACGATGCTGCAATCAGAGTTGCGCTTACATTTTAATTGTAAAATTCACTCACGATTGCCGATTGCAGCAAAACAACAAGAGAATTGTTGCATGCATTTCATTGCATTGCAATTTGCAACTCTAAAAATTATTGTGTTGTCAAGGCCGTCGCTGCAGGGGGGCGTGTTCCCTCCCCTGACAACGACCTGTGCCGCCGTGCCTGTGCACACACACTTCAGGCACTGAAGAAGAACTGGTTTCAATTTTAGTTTCAGTAACTAGGTGGCTAGTTGTTCCCGACAATTTTCACCAAATCAAACGTCATATAAAAACCGTTCAAGTCTACTGAATATTACGTCATGGAAATTCCTAAAACATGAGCCAAAATTGCACCAGCGTTAATAAGACTTGTGTCAGACCTGTTTAAATCTGTTTGGACCTGTTTGGGCCTGTTTAAACATGAATGCATTGGTTCACTAGCTCGAACACCTGTTGAATGACTTCATAATTGTTTTTCATTATTGCGTCACAGTACTGCATACGTGAATTTGAGATATTGATATCTATTCTGGTCATTCGTAAAATGATTGCTTGAAAGTTGGCCGCTCATTTAACTGTTGGCTTAGTGCTTGCTAGCTGGACAAAAGTTCCGTCTTTTATCCAATTAATCTGTATTGTAGTGACAGTTTTTTTAGAGGTGTAGGCGTTACACCTATTTTCGATAGCCTCGGGCTAATTTTACTGTAATACACTGTTTGAATAGACGTTTCGAAAGTGTGTTTATTTTTGGGTCATTGCATGCAGACGAACGGATTTGGGAATCTTACGTTACAATTTTCCCACGAAGAGATTATGGTTTACCGCTGTGACCACTAGTAAAAATATTACTTTTCATGGTTTTTCCACTTGTGTGTTGACCCGAAATAAAATTTATCGGCGATTATCAGCGATAATCAAATATTGCCTTTGGCGATAACGATAAACGATAACTGAAAAAATAATTGAGCGATAACGATAAGCGATAAAAATTTATCGCCGATAATTATCGCCGGTAAATTATCGCCGATAATGCCCATCACTGATGCTACTGCAACTTTACTTTAGCTTGCGAGTAGTAGCCTACTCTTCTCAGCTTTCTCTGACTTAGATTACATCTTCCTTTAATTTCATTAAATTCATCAGTGAATCTTGTTTGGGACCGTAATTTACATAACGCAAAGCAGTCACCAATTTAAAACTGCTAGTTGTAGGCTACTTTAGCATTGACTCAGCTTCCGATCAAGCTCTTGTTGGTTCCAACTTGATGCATTCAGGTGCGCCGGCAGCGGGGGAGGGGCAAGAGGAGCGGATGCCCCCCTGCCCTCAATTTTTCTGTGGATGGGAGGGCAGGGGGGCAATGGTGCCCTTTTAAGGTCATGTAAGCTACCGGTACTGCACATTTTGCAATACGATATAACAATTTCAGCTACAGTCAAACTTCGATACTATGCCACCCTTTGGGACCGAGAGAAAGTGGCATAGTAGCGAGAGTGGCATAGTAGCGAGAGTTTGTAAAAACAGCCTTGTGACGTGACTGAAGCTGATGAGCGTCTCGAGACTGGTGGGTTTTTCACACTGGATGAGATTGCGAAGGAGATGTTGCGCAGCGAGAAGCCGATTGAAAGCGAAGATGATGAGATAACTGCTTTGTTGAGGAGGAAATCGTTTCTGTCGAGGAAGCCCAGCGGGCATGGAGCACTGTCCAGAAGTTCATGCAGCAGAGAAGCTGGAAGCCCAGTGTGATGCAAGCATGCGATCGGCTAGACGACGAGGTGCACGAAATCCGCCGAAAGAACATGCGCCATCTGACGATTCCTCAGAGTTTTGGGCTGAGCTACAGTAGATAACTTGAGAGAACACATTACATGCACATTGCACATACATATACTTTTGCCGTTTTACAACCGTTTAATCGTTTCATTCGTAGCGTTTATTGTTCCGGTAATATTGTAATACTGTACTCTCATGTGGCATATTAGCGAGGGAAGGGGTGGCATAGTAAATATATTTTCTATTGAATTTAGTTGGTGACGATCAAAAGTGGTAGCCTATAGGGGAGACTGGGGATAAGCGGGACAAAATTTTAAGGGATCAGAAAAACCCAAATTACGATTTTTTGCTTCGCGAGATTTTATTACTAGCGCTTGCATTTTGTGGAGTTTGATGCCCTTCATTTATTATGAGTTGCATAAAATCATGATTTTAAAGAAAAATTAATGGTTTGAATTTGAAAGCAGTGAGTCAAATGGGTATATTTGGAACACGTGCAGGATAACTGGGACACAGTGTTAGGAGAAGTGGGACACCTTGGGGTAAAATGGGAAGTACAAAAAATGCACACAAATTTTGCTGTTGAAGCTTGTCTTTTAGTTTTATTACAATAATAACAAACTCAAATAACGAAAATGATGTTAACAGTCAGCACTCAGCACACTATAGAAATGCAATGTTTTAAACATGTTTGTGAAAAAATATCCTTGATCTTTTAGCGAATGTTCCTTTCTAAGATGACTTTGAAAGAATGGAGAAATAATAATACCAAGTGGAGAAACAGTGTGGGAGTTAAGGACTTGCGGATGAACAAATTTGTTGTTGAATTTAATAGTTTTCCTTAAAAAGTTAACAATCACCTCTTCATCTTCACTAGATGTTTCATCAACTTGAGCCACATAGAATACAGGATCGAGAGCCTTCTCAAATTTTTTTAAATTCTGCAAGAACATACATATGACCCCACTTGCAAGGCATTCGGATCCACACCTCCTAAATAAATGGGATCTAAAGATTCATCTTCACATTCCATTCCTCAAGCTCGTCATCTTCGCTATCCGCCATGATCATCACAACGTCGTCATCATCTGAGCTTTCATCACCAGCGATTTGTTTCTTCTTTTGCAGACGTTTAGGCTAAGCGACACTGCAAAGTTAGACTTTTTCCAGTGTCTTTTCTCAAGATCTAACCCTACGATGAGAACTACCACTACTATCGGGGAGAACTGGGACAGCCTGTCCCAGTTCTCCCGCATGATGTTTTTACGCCATTTTATAGTTGTACTATTTTTCTTGCAAAAAGATGACTTCTTTACTACCATCAATGCAAGCTGATACCTGAAGCAACACAGCCAATTCACTAAAACAAATATATCTTTCTAATTCGAGCACTAAGTATTACAAAATAATGCCAAGCCTAAAAATTAATTTTTTCCATTCAAAAACTACTTACAGCGACTGAAGTTGAATAGCTGCTACAACAATGGTCTCAACTGCACACCAGTGAAAGGAAACTGATGTTTACGTGAACACGTGATCGTTAGCATGACTGGATGTAAAACGCGGGAAATATTGCAGGTTTCCCAGTTATAACGCGTCCCAATTATACCCACTCTCCCCTAGTATCGAGAGTGGCATAATAGCAAGGTGGCATAGTATCGAAGTTTGACTGTATTCGTTTTTAGCCTTATTATAATCTTTCATTTCTGCCTCAAAATAATATTCACGACACAAAATTCTGTATCACAATAGGTTAGCCTACATCATTATACCATAGCATGATGCTCTTCCGTCCGTGCCATTGTTCTTTGTATACCGGACACTTGTATCATTACTCGATGATGAGCTGATGGATGAGCATTATCGCTATATCTTATTTTAAAACTTAAAAAAAAATTGGCCTTTCAGTAACAAAAGTGCCCTTTTTTCATAATCCTGCCCCCCTCTCAGTCAAAAACCGTTCCGGCGCCCCTGGATGCATTTAAGATTTAAATAACGTCTTTAGAGCTTCAATTGCAAAAAGGTAATGTAAAGAATAGGGTTTAACTGCACCACGCCTTGATTACCTTCTCGAAGTCAATTTTTTTTTTTTGCAAAAATGATAGCACAACTTTCTTTAGATTTTTCAGAATTTTCCCTCTGACTGGGCTATAACTTCAAAGATGCCACAATTAAGCTTACAGTGGATCAATTACCGTATTTACTTGATTGTAAGCGGCGGCTTATAAAGTTTTTTTTTTCAATCAATCTATCAATCATTTTATTTTTCGTCATTAACGCGTCCGGGACGAAAAAGATACTAACTACAAAAATCGATATAAACCTACCAGCACGTTAACGAACGAGAAAAGGTGGCAAAACCTTGAAAGGTTTAAAACGTGCCTGAATGAAAAATTATGTAGTAGGCTATATATCAGTAGTTAGCACGGCCACAAAACCCAAAAAAACAAATAGCAAAAAATAAAACAAAAACAGAGAGAAGCACACATGTAATAATGAATGACAGCCTAATGAAAAGTGTTGTGGATTGAATTTGCCAGTTCCAATATTGATGTGGATGAGCAGTCATAATGATAATAATAATAATAGGATGGAGTTTTCCATCATGTTTGCGGCTTAAATTCAAGGGCGGCGTACAAGCAAAGGCGGCTTACATTTTTTTTTTTGCCTTTTTCCTTGTCGACTTTGCCATAGATGTTTTGCGGTACTGCGTTGTCTGATGCCGACAATTGTGAAGTTGTGACGTGAATTTAAAATTGTCACATGCATTTATGACGTGCATTCGAAAGAAAAAAAGAAGTTGTCAGTTTTATTTATGGTCAGGGTTGCCAACCTTACGGTTGTCAAAATTAGGCTATATTGTAAAATTATACGATCATATAACAGTATTTGCGGCTTACATTCAAGGGCGGCTTACATTAAATTTTTAACACCATCACATGCGGCGTACAATCAAGGGTGGCTTACAATCAAGCGCGGCTTACAATCAAGTAAATACGGTACTCCAAAAATGATATGACATTTGAACAACGTTGTAGGCAACATTATGAACTCCAACTAGATTTAAGCAACAACATCCATAAACAAAAAAACTTTTTACTTTCACAGATAACTTATGTTGGATACAACATCCTATGTCTGGCCAATGCAGATTTTGAAGTTGAGGTTCAGTTGCCAAGCAAAAATAGTTCACGTTTAGCTAAAACAGCACCAGTTTTCAAGTTGAAACTATCAATATAATCGAAACCGTTCAGTGATACAGAAATCATTTCAGCTTCAGATTTTACTTCTTGAAGCTGTTCAACATCGCCTACCTTAACACGAAAATGATTTGTTGTTGTTGATGAGAAGCATCGAGAGTAACATTTACAATGATTGAGAAATACTTGGAACTACGCACTTCATTTAAAAATTTGTTCATTATTTAGTTGGTAGCCTACATTTTTATTTTAGTAGTAAAAATAGGCCCCCCTCAAAAGTGCAGAAACAAAAAAACTACTCGTTTTTCCTTTACAATGTTTTGCTAGGGGGAAAACTTGCCCGACTTCCCCCTCTCTCGGACCCCTGCTTCGCAATGGTGTAATTCAAGTTTTTCTTTGTGAAAGTCAATTGGAAAACAACTTTTCAGTTGCATGTAGGCTGATATAGCCTACGTTGTTAATTTTAGGTATGAAATTATGACTCAAGGTAATGAAGCTTGTTTTCACCACATGTTTGAAATGTTTGCCTTGGCTTAGATAACCCAATGACATCAGAGTGCCAATCAGTAGAAGCTGAGTTTTGTCGCTTCTATATTTTTCTCAACTTTTGCTATGTTAATGTGTATTGTTTTTGCTGTGATGGTCAGAAATAAAAACAACTGAACTGAACAGTAGCCGATCTAAAAAAAATTATTGGGAAGGGAGCACCAAAGTGTCGCTTCAACGAAGTAATATTTCAAAAATAAAAAATGAACAATTTAAAACAGTGTTTCATGGTGTCAGGGGGCTTTCCCTCCTAAAAAAACTGACATATTTAAGTCTTAACCTTGTTTTGGTGACTTTTTGTGCATTTTTAGGCCCAATATTGTTGACACACATTTTGTATTTCAAAATATTTATCAAGACTGGACTTCAGTGAAAACTTGAACCTACAAGTTTTAGTTAAAAATTAAAGTTAAGTTTCAAAATTTTTTTTCCACGACCGCAAAAGGACTTGAATCATTTATTTGTTAAAGGTTTGAATAGTGTTGCGTAGTCTGTGTTTCTCGGCAGTCGTGTAGCAAGAATTGAAAGCGATAGACACGTGTTTCGCCTATGAGGCTGGGCTGGGTTCATCAGTATCGCACCACTAATTCATGCCACATAGTTCTCAACCGCTGCTTTTGTGAGTAGTCACTATAGTCAGGTAGTGCTGACGCCAGGACGATCGCTCATTTTCAAAAAAACGTTGCGCAGTCTGTCAGAAAAATGTTGAAAACTCGTCGAGGTGGGTTCACCTGCAAGGCCCATTTCACATCATGCACTGCAATAGGCCGATTTAATTGTTAACTGGTTAAGTGATCAATGCGTTTACTTTGGAATGTTGCATTATTTTCGTAAATTTGAAAACAGGCCTGAGTGTGCTTTATTCATTTTCGTATTCTCTTTTTACATGTGTGATTCTAAGAAGCAGACATATCAAAAATGAGTGCAGGGGCGCCGGAACGGTTTTTGCCTGGGGGGGGGCAGGATTATGAAAAAAGAGTAGTTTTGTTGCTGAAAGAACTTTTTTTTTAGTTTTAAGATCAAGTAATGATACAAGTGTCCGGTATACAAATCACAATGGCACGGGAGGGCATCATGCTATGTTGTAGGCTAATTATATAGGCTAATTACCTACTGTGATACAGAATTTTATTTTGAGGCAGAAATGAAAGATTATAAAAGCTAATAGCTGAAATTGTTATATCGTATTGCAAAATGTGCAGTAGCTCACATGACCTTAAAAGAGCGCCATTGCCCCCCT
The DNA here is from genome assembly GCF_918807975.1 of Aplidium turbinatum. Lineage (NCBI taxonomy): Eukaryota > Metazoa > Chordata > Ascidiacea > Aplousobranchia > Polyclinidae > Aplidium > Aplidium turbinatum. Next base: position 16,779,102 of record NC_137485.1, read on the forward strand.
GCCCCCCATCCACAGAAAAATTGAGGGCAGAGGAGGAGTCGAACCAGCACCGTTTGATCTTAAAGCTTCTTCGTTCACGAAGTCACGCGCTAACCAACTGAGCTATCGAGGCGGACGTGACTAGAAAGGTTCTCTCTTAGCCCGTTCATTTAGTCCGGGTAATTGTTGGAGGGAAGTAAAAAGTAAACCATGGGGGAGAAAGTAAAATAATGAATCTTCGGCCTTGAAGGATCAAACAAAGTTAACACCAAAATTGCTCCTCTGCTGCCACCTACCAGTTAAAATAATATTAACCAAGTCAGACAATATCACCCCCTTCAATGTAAGCGACAATGCTGGTAAAGACTAGATTGGTACAAAAAGATGATGAAAATGATGCAGCCTAGTAGTGCAAATACTTTCATTTCTTAAGGCGCTCTTCAAAAGCTTATAAACACTTACGCCTTCTTGTCCACCTTGGTAGCTCAGTTGGTCAATGCGCCTGGCTTTACGCACAAAGAAACCTTAAAATCTGATAGCGCTGATTCTGCTTTCGGACTGTGCGCTTGATCATCGCATTTCAAGGACTGCTTTTCATTCAGCGGCACATAATGAATGAAATAATTCACAAACAACAGTTTGGCGTTTGAAAACTTCACTCTGCCAATTTCGATAATCGGGCCTGCTTCAGTATTTCAAAGTCTATTAAGATTTTCAAGGTAATGATAAGTAATTAAAGAAAGTAATCTAAGTAGGCCTAATATAAGATAAATAGTAAAACTTTCTGTGAGTTTGATGCCGTCACGAAGAGCCATATCCATGTAATAACTCCCCAGTCATCAACTTAGCAGTGTACGAAAACACAGGCAACAAAACTGTCAACTTGGTTACACAAGGGCGACTTAGCCTACTTTAATCTACATCCATAGTCATGCCTGTGTCCCAATTACCACAAATAAACCATCAAATTGAATCTTTTTTGAATCAAACTTGCACCTTCGAACAGAACTAGTTTTAGCATTTGATGTAATATTACAATGAAATCATAATCAATGTTCTTTCAGTATCATCTTTACGTTAATAACTCGACATTTTTGCCCAAACATTTTTGCAAGTAGCTGCATTAGTAGGATAGGCTATGGACAAAAAATTCAAAATCCGAAACAGGTTTCCATTGCTAAAACAGAAATCTCTTAAAGTTATCAGTACCCAGCAGACTTTCAAAATTGTAGGCCTACCGTCTACCGATGAAGAAATGTAGGCTAGTATCCTGATATTATTTTTTTTATCTCGCTTCTAGGTTTAGTGGCTGTGCAATTTTAAGATAGTGGTAACACTGTTTTATCGATGTATATTTTAAACTTTTGGGTTTTGCTATCTTTCCCTTTTGTTGGTGTCAAATTTGTATGTTTACTTTGCCGTTCTGTACATGTTTGCACCAGCAGCAAAAAATAGAAAATAAATTGAAATAGTAAAATAAATTGAATAAGCTTATCTCTGCTTGCCAATGGTAAGCTCTTTTACACTTACTTTTTGCAAATGTTGAATCGAAAGTTATCATTCTGCCCAAATTGCAATACCACATGCAATAGTTTTCAAAATTGATGATAATACATTTTACATTCATTGGAAAATATCAATGTATCTCATAAATTATAACAATCATCTAAAGTTTGTAAACTGGTGAGATGTCGAAAAATCATAGTAAGCTTGATTTGCTCAAATAACTGGACTTTTGCAAACCACTCTTGCCTCCCTGCTTTTGGCGTTTTTTAACTTTGCGATCTTTGCCTTGAGATATATCCAGAGAGTCAGGGCCGTTGACAGGACTTCTCGGGCCCGGTACCAATTTATTTTCGGGCCCCTTTCGACAAAGTTATTAATATAAAGGTTGTGTACAAACTTTTATTAATGTCGTTTAAGCATGGTCATTTAACAAATCTTGCACAATCTTAAAATTTCTTGAACCGCAAAACTTACTATCTCGATCTAGCGATTGCTTTTTTGAACTTTTGTTTGTCACATGGTGTTAGAGTATTACTTCCCGATTCCATAGATGTTTCGCTAGTCATTCTATGCTCACCAGAAGAGAATTTACAGCACTGCAGACAGTCAGAAAATTTTCAATTTGATTTGGGAAAGGTGTTTGGGCCTAGGTCAAACATTTGCTGATTGCTGCAATCTGAAAAGCGGTTTTGGTCTAATTTTTAGTGCAGAAATAGGGATAAGAATCTTCTTACCTGTGTCATTTCAGTTTTTGAGTTTGAACAAATATTAGCCTGTTTAATTTGAAATCCGCGTTTCGGGTAATATTCGTGGTTAGGGAAATCACTATACGGTAACAGACTAAATTCTTATTTTACTGTTTGGTGGCTGAAGTGGCTATTTTACCACCAGAAAGCTGAAGTGGGCATGGTACCCAGAAGGGGAGGCGGTACTTTACCATCTGGCGGCTGAAATGGCGGTTTTAACCTTTGATGGCAATTCCTTTAGATCTGACTATTAAGATCTTGATAATGTTTGAAGTCGAGGGGATTTTTTTAAAATCCGGGCCCCTTAAATATTCCGGGCCCGGGTCCAAAAGTACCACCTAGACCCCTCTGTCAACGCCCATGCAGAGAGTGGTGGGCTGGTGGCATATTCATTATTCATGTTGGTGTACAAGCAGTTCTTGATGGCCTACCCAAACAGCAAAATCCGTCATTTTTACATTGTTTTAACGTCTGCAGACGTTGAATCAAAGTAAAAATGACGGATTTGCTGTCTTGATGGTTTGACGTAATAGCGATTATCTCACTGAAAACACCCATGTTGACTGCGTAAATGACCTGTAAAATCCCAGACGGACATTATTACATCATAGATCCGACAACTTCAAACGAAATATATTTTACACTAAATGGTTTTTTGAAAAAAAAAAAAAATGACGGCATAAAAGAAATCTGCTTTGTGTTTTGTATGTGTTGTTTATTATTTGGCCAAAAAACATTTATTTTATCACTGCGCATTTTGGAGATTATTATTACTGCACGATTTTGATTTATCACTGTGCCTTAGAATTGGGTATGGCCATGGTACGCAACTACACATATTAAGTTTCACAATGACTTTGAAATAAGTAAACTTTCCTTCGTGATTTTTATAATCTAAACATCTTTTCAAATTAAAGTAGCACACAAGCGAACTTGCCTACTTTTTCCCACACTGTATTAGAGCAGAAAGTCAAACAAAAAAGTTACAAATAGGCTACTATTTTTTGAAGTCTCTTTAGTAAGAAACGGTTAAGGTTTGTTCCAACGACCTAATAGCATTCGAAGTGCAAGATCGTTGGTCCAGGGCCGGATTTAGCTGATGGGGGGCCCGGAGCACTTTTAAATCGGGGGGCCCCCGTGCAAAAAAAATTTTTGCGCCTACGGCGCGAAAACCCACTTCTAGGCTACGTCTACAGTAGCATTAATTTAGTACTGCACAGCATTTTTCAGAAACTTCAAAGGCTAAAACAAAGAAAAAATATCACAAAATCACATTTTTTCCACGTAGGGGTCCTTCAAAAGTCGGAGGGCCCGGGGAACCTGCACCCTTTGCCCCTCTAAATCCGGGCCTGCGTTGGTCTGCAACGGGGTGCCACAGGTTTGGAACCACTGGTTTAGCTCATAGCAAAGAAAAGCAAGGCAGGAAATGAAAACCCCATAAAGAAATCCTACCACGGGCGAAGCCAGTTCAATCGCAGCGCACCAGATCTTGCACGACTTACAAAATTGTTATAATTTGACGATACTAAGCAATAAGAAAAAAACAAATAAAAAACAAACAAACAAGAAAAACCAACATCATCTTCTTGCCGAAATTCAATTTTACCCAAGGAAGTCAGGCTATGTCTTACAGATATGAAGCATGCTTTGGTGTGAAGTTACGCGGATAGAAAGAGGATTTTAAGATGTAGTAGCAGCATGCCGCAGTAAAATTGGGTTATTTCCAGTAGCGTTGACAAGGGAATTCTGGAGATAATTTTGGACTCTGACTTGGGATGATATCAGGGGCCCTATTAAAATATTAATGCTTTTTCTTAAAAGTGCCAGGGCATGAGGATCTCAGTGATACCGGGAAAAAACTATCCTCTCAACGGCCCTGCGTCAAAAGCCTCTACAGGTATGTAAAACTACCAGGAATAACCTATCAAGGTTTTGTCAGTCCGAGGACGAAGGTTCAAAACCAACCAACCACATCCGTTTGTTTTGATATGATATGGTCAGCTATTGAGCAAACTGCAAACTTAGTATGTGTTTAACGCCTGCTGAAAAAAAGTGAACACCAAAAAATGGTCACTGGTGCACAGTGTCTCGACTATTTAGTTTCGTAGGCCAAGATTTAAAACCATGGTATCTCTGTAAATTGGGCAGAAAATTTCTTATAGATCTGGCAACTCTTCCAAATACCACGTAAATGGAGTAGTGGACTTTGGACTCAACACTGTGATGTTGGAATGAAAATAAATATCATTTTCGCTTTTGTGAGCTAAGTGGCACTTGCTCGGCTGTGGGTAAAGGGCAAAAAAGAGACTGCGTCAACACAACAGTGAACAAGTGCAACTCTATTGTCACATGCACTAAAGCGGTTGTGAGACTAAACCCAATTTTCAACTACCGCATTTGTAGGGACAGAATTGATTTGATACATGATCAATTTGAAGTTAAGTTGCATGTGTCTCTTGATGAATAGTGAGGACAAGTAAGGGCAATAATGATTGCTTTTGGTATTTTATGATAGTGAATGTGTTGATAATCAAGAGAAGAAAACAGTCATTGAAAGAGTTCACTAGTCATAAATGAAAAAAATGCAATGTTTATGGTATGGTGGGTGGTGGCCTAGCCTCTGAAGTTTTCTAAATAAATGATGCACGAGAATCGCAACAGACTGACATGTGGATCCGCAAATGCAAAGTGCATTAAATTGCTTTCAAATGGGGAATACTCACCCCTTGAAATTAGCTTATTTTATTAAAAAAATGTTTATGTCTCCAATTATAATTCATTTTCCATGACAACAAGATTTCCAAACAGAGATGCTAGACAACAGTTTATGTTTTATTACGGTACTTAGCCTATTCCTTCTTTATAAAGCTTTGGTAGAGAGTTTGCTTTGTTGAACCATAGAGAAATAAAACGTAGTAACTTTAGCGGGTTTAACATACTTTATTTCACACAAAATATAACATAATTAAAATAAAATAAACTCAAACGTTTTCGACGCGTACGTGTGTCCTCATCAGGAATTAAATCTGCAATACATAAAATGAAAAATCGTGGCTCATCGCCTGTGGCTCATCATTCCTTTTGTGTGTGTTCTAATTGTTTTGTCCAATGCCTGTAGTCTACACCTCATGTGATCTGTTTCCCACCGCATAATTTACTCGCAATCATTCTTGTATCATTTGTTGAGTTTGTGCTTTCAGTCCAGAGTGAAATTTATCTTACGATTTTTCATTTTATGTATTGCAGATTTAATTCCTGATGAGGACACACGTACGTGTCAAAAACATTTGATTTTATTTTAATTATGTTATATTTTGTGTGAAATAAAGTATGTTACCTAACCCGCTAAAGTTACTATGTTTTATTTCTCTATCCTTCTTTACAGCAACATACTTTAACTTAATTGAAGTTATACAAAGGCTTAAAAACAAGTGATTTTTCATCGTAGCATGTTCAAACTAAGAAACTTTACTTATTTCTGAAAGTTAGGAATATTATGTGACTCCAACAAGATCGCTAAACATGGAGTATGATTCTCATCTTGCACCTCAATTTGCACATCTAGTTGTTGAAATGATTTTCTTGTTTTCCAACCATTGCAGTGACTAAAATGTAGATTATCTTTGCAGAGGGGGAAGTAATTATAGGCCAAGATGTTACAAACTGCAAATGTTAGTGCCTTGTTTGCTTTGCAGTGACCTCAGTACAGTTTGAGTGTACCAGCATGAAATAAAGTGCATCAGGAAATTAATGCTCAAAGCTTTGGCGATACAACTTGATTCTATCAAACTAGTTTCCATATATGAAAATAATTTGATATCTCTACAGCCTGTGTCACTCTAAATAGGGATCATCATAAGGTCCTTATTCAAATAGAATTCTATTATTATTTTTATTGTAATTTCTATCTGAATAAGGACCTTCTGATGACCCTTTTAGGGTGAAACAGGCTGTAGATGTTTTAGAAAGTACGGTAGTAACTATATTTGCTGTAATTTGCTCTGCTTGGCATTGAGCACTTTTTGTAGTATTAATAGTATTTATTGTTCAACTCTGCATTTATATATTTTTAGCAGCATACACATATCCTGTTACTTTGTAATTGGTAGAATAACTTCTGGTACCTGTCATGGCAGAAGCCCATGCTGCTGTTGCTTTTTCATTTTCTGTGACACCAGAAGGGTTCAATGTCCATGTGAGTACATAAGATTTTCAAATGTAAAAGTTTCTTTAGCCACTTGTGGACGGTTTTCTTTTTAAAAAATTTCTTTTGACTGAAATTGTGTTTCTGGATCGGTGGTTGCTTCAGTGCACAACATCATAATGTTGCCGAATAGGCGCCGACTTTTCAAAAAACCTTGAGGGGCGACAAAGGTGATGATGTCATAACCATAACGCTATTTTACTCTATTAAAATGTTCTTTGATTATCAAGCTTATTATCTTGACAGTTTTCATTTAAATGTACAATTTCAGATATCTCGAGATGCCCTTTTAGCTGTTTACTTTTCTGGTGTTCGTTCATGGAGAAAGCGCCGTGTCAGGTTTTTGGTATGCTGTTCGATTAGATTTGCTTTTAAAATTTAATATTTTTTAATTAGGATTTATCGTTAGAGATTTTTGTACACACATACACATATAAAAACGAAGTATCATTACCTGATTCAACATATTGATTTTAAACACTCGGAAAAATTGTATTTACAAGGATTTTCATTGAATATTTTTGACACATCATGGTATCTTCATCAGTAATTAATAGCAATAATTTTAGATGCTTGAAGAAGCTCTTAACTTCATCTGTAAGCCCTGCATAGCAATCCATTGTTAAATCAGTAATTATATGCTTGCGGCTTTTCTGCTTTGCATGTTTTGATTAATTTGTTTCTCAAATTGTTTATCTGTAACACCTCATGTTGTCTATTACATGTTGTATATAATTTTCTTTTGCTTATGCATGATGTTGAAGTAGTCAGAAATATTGATTACTGTGCTATTTTAGATAAAATCTATCTCTTAATTGTTGAACTTTGTACTTTTGATGTACCTAGCTAAATTTTAGCATTGTTATTTCTAATGAGGAGTAGGCCTACCCCTAATTTGCATTCTTCAACTACTGGCATTTGCACAGCAATCTAATCTCTTAGCATAATTTATTAAAGAATTGATTTTTTTATAAAAAAAGCATCTTCAACTTCTTAAAATTTAATGAGGACACTAGGACATGTGTCAAAAACAGTTGATGTAATTTGTTTTAATGTAGTTGTTTTTGTGTTTTTGAAATAAATGTTTTGAATCAGGTAATGTTTCTTGGCTTTGTAGAACTAACTATTTTGCGATATACTGTATAGTATAATTAGAAAGGGCAGTTTGCGTATTGTTTGTTTAGAAATAAAATTATTCATCCAGCCTGATTTCTGCCACCCTGTACATTGATGAATTTTGACATGTCATCAACTGTTCTTTGTAGAATCGGTTTTACAGTGGAGTATACCCTGCAAAATTCACAAGTCTTGCTTTCTTCTTTACTGCTGTTATTCTGGGCGGGATTTGGGAATATGATGTGACATTTGGCTTAAGTTCCAAGATTCATGACTTTTTTCACGACGTTTTTGAATCGTAAGTGTCTGACTGTCTGTGTACAACTGTACAACAATCGATTTTTAAAAATTCATACTGCTACAGTAGGCCGATATGCTATAGGCTACAATAGTGTATGGTTTTAAATTAAGTATGTCATATCATGATTTTCAAAACACGCTGTTGTGATACATAATAAGGTTGGTTGTGGGAATTGAAATTCTCACACTAAGAAAGTCTTTTTGAAAGCTTAATTTTGGCAGTTCTTTTTACTTGTCAGGCTTTGAAGAACTACTGACACAGGCCTTGCCACTGAGATTGACAGGGTGAAGTTACTGTCGGTTGTAAAAGTACTGTCTACTCCATGCACTGTATGGAGATTTGTTATTGGAGTGTACTGTTTTCAAAAGCGTGTAACTTAAGGGTTGAACTATCATTTCCTGATCTTATTGTTTGTTTGCAGTTAGGTGTTTAATTAGCTGGTAGTGCTGTTGGGATGATGCTATAAAGGGTACATTTCAGCCAGGCGCAAATCTAAGAGTTTTTTTCAGGGGGGGGCCAGAAAATTTGAAAATCAATTAAAAAGAAAGAAAAAGCTAAACAGATATGAACAATGATACTACGACATATACGATATGCTAGAAAATAGACATTAAAACAACCATTTTCATCAATTGTGATGCCGAGGGACTAATATCAGCTGTTTAGAAGCATATCAAACCATTTGATGCGGAAACATACAATTTTTCACAAAATTTCGGGGGGGGGGCCCCCTGGGCCCCCCCCATAAATCCGCGCCTGATTTCAGCCTCATTTTGCAATCGTTTCTAGCACTAGTTGCAACATTCATCTGATGAACTTGAAAGTAAAAGCAACAACAAACAGGATGGTTTATTGCTTCACTGGTCAACGTTTTGCGCACCATGACAATGCACATCCTCAGAGCTAATAACATACAAAATAAAATTTCAAAAGGTTATAATAAATATTAAATTTTATTTTGTATGTTATTCGCTCTGAGGATGCGCATTGTCATGGTGCGCGAAACGTCAGTGAAGCAATAAACCATCCTGTTTGTTGTTGCTTTTACTTTCAAGTTCATCAGATGAACGTTGCAACTAGTGCTAGAAACGATGATTGTCCTGATGAACACCCAAACTTTTCAGTATTCATTTTACAATATAGTTCTCATTAAACGAGATGAAACACCAATACTCAAACCATTTGAACACAAGCTTATAATATGAATGAACACTTTCTAGTTGGCTTATGAGAAATCGTGAATATTACTTTGTATGTTACAGGTCGTCGTATTTCTATTGGCTGTTGTCATACTTTCTATCATCGACTATCATCTGGTTGGGAGTGGTGTTGCTCATACGCTACTCGCTCAAGCTTTTGCTGCAGTATCGGGGGTTTATGTTTGAACCACATGGCAAAACATCTCTGACAACCAAAATATGGGCTGTAAGTACATTTTATTGAATTGTTGTGTTACTTGCTTCATTTTCTTGCATGCGCAATGCACATAGATCATGCACACGTAGAAGAGAAGTAGTAGCTTGTTTGTGCCACGTCCATCAATGCCTCTTTTCAATTGGTTGTCAGAAAAGAGGTGCAATCAATACAATGTAAAACGAGCTAGCTTGAGAAGCTAACTAGCTTTTTGATTGTTCTCAAATGGATAGGCCAGAAACGGAAAAAAGCACCATTCATGAATCACTTAATGTTTACTTGCAAATGAAAATGTAGTGTCTGCTTTGGTGATTCATTTATCAACATTGTTTTGCCATATCAAATGCTAGTCATTGCCTTTGCATTGTGAATACATCTAACAAGTGTATTGATCGGTGTACCGTGTGCCGTTTCTGCATTGGTAGCAACTGACTTGTTCATGTGGATAGCAATTGACTAGTAGACCGAAATGTTGTTTTTCTGTCAGTATGGGAACTTCGTTCAACTTTGCAGTGTATATATAACTTGCATGTTTCAAACATATAGTTCCTGGCTAATAAATTATTGATTGGAATAGATTGTTTGCAAAATTCGCTTGCAAATTTATGCAATACGAAAATATCCAACTGTTTGGATAGTTGTTTGTTTTTCATTTTGAGCAATCATCAAATTCCAAGGATATCTGAAAGCGCTGATCCTTCAATAACTTGCTTTATGTGTCTGTGTCTATGAAGCGGAAAATTTTTTTCGAAACTACATTGTTACCGTACCTAATGAGTCACGCATGAACTGGTAATAGTTGGACGTTATTCGCAAACAAACACATGTATTGTATCCTCATCGAAACGGGCGGATCTAGCAAGTAGTCTTAGGGGGCGATTCCAATGAAACAATGATATCATTTGTAGATCTGTATTATTCTGACCTTAAAAATACACCGTAAATAAAGTTACTTTTCTGAGTTTTAAAGGAGGCAATCGCCCCTTTCTGGATCCGCCACTGAATCGAAATCCCAAGCGTTACTACAACAAAAACAAACGTGAATATAACGTGAAACAAACAAGTTTAAAACCATTTCTTCAGGTTTGCGCCAAAGCTCTTGGAGGTTCTGATCCTAAACTATACAGCTACCAATCTTCCTTGCCCCGACTGCCAGTACCGAACTTAAAGGACACCGTGAGGCGGTACCTGACCAGTGTGAGACCTCTCCTTGACGACAAGCAGTACGAGGCCATGGATAAGTTGTCCAATGATTTTTTGAGCACAATTGGTTCACGTTTGCAACGCTATCTCATTGCAAAGTCGTGGTGGGCCAGCAACTATGTTTCAGACTGGTGAGTTCTGGTTTCTGGCGTTTGTTAAAAAGAGATATGTTAATGGAAAATTTGCATGCTCCGAAACTTTGCTTCGATTCCGCTTTATTGTGCCATTAAATTGCCTATGATTGATCTCAGTTGGATTGGATAGAAACCAAGAACTAATATTGAACCAGCACGCCTGTTGCATTTTGATGCTTTTGAGATATTCTCAGTTGATTTATGATTATGGTAATGATGTTAAGCTTTGGAATTTTAAAAACTAATGAAAGGTCAATGCTGGATTGCTGGCTCGTAACCCAGACAGCAAATCAACCGTTTTTTACATTTATTCAACGTCTTCAGTTGTTGAATCAATGTAAAAGAATGATTGATTTTCTTTCTGGGAAAGAAGAGCTTTGATTTCTATTCACTGATACGTGCGTTTGTTCTCGAAGTGATATGCCATGCTTTGGTATTGCTTCAGAAACCTTTATGTTTGACTTTGTTCGTTGTTTTCGATTTTATTGAAATGAAATTCACTTCATTCTATTTGCTTTGATTTCGAATTTTCCCTTTGTACTTTGCTTTGGTTGTTATTTCGATAGTTGTCCAGTTTTAAAAATACAGAATTCTGCTGTAATTCCATCATCAATCATTGACATAATATGCTTCCAAAAGTAAATCGTAAACTGGGGAATGCTATAAAATATTCAGCCTTTCTTCTTCTGTTTTTGCCTTTGCAATCATTTTACTAGCTCAGTTGCTACCTTGCAGACAAAAGTTGTCTTTGTATCGCTTTGACGTTTGCGAACGCGTTTTCAACCATCAAATCCACGTAAAGATGCATTGCGCGAATGAATAATTATTTTTTTTTACTTTGCAGGTGGGAACAATATGTGTACCTAGCCGGCCGTGGACCCATCATGGTCAATTCCAACTACTACGGCATGGATCTGTTGTACAATCGGCCTACTCACCTACAGGCTTCAAGGGCTGCCAATGTGATTTACTCCATTTTCACATTCAGGAGCACTTTGGACAAAGAAAATATTCCACCGGTTAGCGAACCCTTGCGTATTCTTCTGATTCTTTTTCCTTTAGTGTGTAATTTTGACCAAGTAACTCTTTTTATCTCAATAAATTCCCATTCCCTTCAAATAATGGCAGAAAGATGAAAAATGTCCAATGACACAAGTGTGCCATCATCCTTTGTACTGCAAATCATGATGAATCTCGTGGCTTCATCAATGTTCTACATTTATGTTGCTAGGTTAACGCGATTTATGAGTCGTTTCAGCTGCACTAGTTCGATGGATATTGTAGCTTATGACTGTAGAACAACCTTGAATTCCTCGGCTCATTGGGGGTTCGTTCAAGCTGTTTTATCCCTCACGTTCTTTACATAGTACAGGAGTTCGGTCTAGAGCTGACTACGTGCACCTTAACACATTTAAATCTCACTCAACAACATCAATCAGCGAGGAAACGTTTTCAGACTGATTTTCAGAAAATGCTGTCAGCTAAAACATCACAGACTTTAAAAGCATAAGAAATGGCAGACATTCTTAAGCCGTAACGCAACGTCTTAGTATGACAAACAAAGTGAAACTTAATTCACGCAGAGCGAGTAAATACAGCAGTACTTATTTTCAAAACTCGGTTTTGTACAGTTTTCTACCCCCTCTTTTTTAGATAAGAGTCAGTGGCGTGGTTCCTTTGTGCAGTGCTCAGTACGAACGAACGTTCAACACGTGCAGGATACCTGGCGTTGAGACAGGTGAGAAAATACTCGATGTGGTTGATCTTGTGAACCTCAAGGCGCATTCCTGTGCCCGTTTTTCTCGCGACTCACACGATGAACTGCGTCTGTTGAATATCAGCATTTTTGTGCACATTGTCGTACAACCTGTACGGTGTAATACGTGCCGAATGTTAAAAAACTTTATTTTGGAATATGTTTGTTATAAGCCCATCATTGTTAATGCCCTATAGCTTGTTTGATGAACATTACTAATTCATCAGTAACGAAGTAAAATCGGATAATATGAAACCAAGAAACTTTTAGAAATAATTGATTAAACTACCATTCAACGTTGGTTTTTAGTATTTTAAAGGTTTATGAAATCTCTACTTAACCTGTTTTTAAGTTTACCGATAATTTTACGTCTTGATGGGGTATTTTCAACGTATGTTTCAAATTGTTTGTCCATTTAAAAGCAACTTGTCTATTATGTCAGTAAATATAAAGTGAAGCATTGGTTTTACAACGAAATGCCTTTCTGACGTCAGCAAGCATGCCGTTGGTATGTCAAATACCGCCTGAAGTACCTACGTGTTATTATCAATGTTCGTGCCCTCTAGATCAGTGGTTCCCAACCTTTTTGTTGTCACGGACCCCTTTAGACAAATTATTAATTCTGCGGACCCCTACCTAAATTTTTCCTGAAACTCAATGAACATACTATTGACTATTGCAAAGAAATTTATTTTCACTCGAGTCAGTTCAATCATAGTACCATTGACTATTGTAATAATTATGCTACTCAACTACTGTACGGTGTCATATTGCATTGCCGCTGTGACTCCTGCGGCAAATATCAGCTTAAACAGTTGCTCAAATAACAAAATGAATGGATTGTTCAAGAAATGTCAGCAGTATTTGAATATTAAGGTGACCCAAAGTGCCATGCCGAAACTTTTTCAACGTAAGCAAATTTAATGAGATGGTTGTTGTTGCCTTTCCTGAACTAAACTACTGAACTGCGGCTGAGTTTTTGACAATGCAACACGCATGTCATCTTCAACGTCCACTGTCCAGGCGATTTCAATCTTGTTTTTATTGTAACAAGAGCTGAGAATCCTGCCTCGCAAAGGTTAAGTGGTTATGAATGGTAACAAAACAATAATCGCTTGCTTTGCCTACAATGGGTAGGTTTGCAGTTGTGAGCACCAAAATTCTTCGACAGTTTTTGAATGAAACTCAAAGCGTAATAACTCTTTTGATCTCAAATCAATTAGGTCATCTTTACTGAGATCGTCATCGCTAATGTTGTTCAAGTCAAAAAGAAAAGGATTTCGAATCCATGTTTCAACTTCGTTCGGCAGGTGTTCTAAATTAAAATAACGTTGAAATGAGATTTGCAGGGTTTCAAGTGTGCGCAAAATTTTTCTCTCATAGAGATTCTCTTTGAGTTTACATCTTTGTTTAGTTCTTTGAGAGTACATTCTCTTTGAGTTTCATCCATCAAGATAAGATCTTCTAACATTGGAAAGTTAGCGCAATTACCTGCTTCCAATCTGCGTTTCCAAACCGGCAACTTGGCTAAAAACGCTTTCAGTTTTTCAGCTGCATCAATTATTGTCACACCTGGTCCTGGAATGCCACGATTAACATTGTTAATGTGACCGAAAATATCGGCTAAGTAGGCCATGCCGTATAGAAAACTTTTACTCTCGAACAATTTTGAGAGGGGACTTCCTTTTGCTTTCAAAAGAGTTGATACCTCATTTTTTAGCTGCTGCAGTCGACTTCTCTAGATAACCAACGTACCTCAAGATGATACAAAAGTACTCCGTAATCTGACCCTACTGCTTAACAGAGCGCGTTAAAAGTACGGTGGTTTACAGCTCTGTTTTTGATGAAGTTTACGACTTTCACGCAATTCGTCAGAATTTCTTTGAGACTTGCTAGTAAAGTTTTTGCTGCTAAGGCGTACCGTACCTGTGCAAGAAGCAATGGGTAACAACCACGCGAGGAGCTTTATTTTTTACTACTGTAAAGCAGCAAATCCGGATTTGTTCCCAAGCATAACTGGTGCTCCATCCGTGCATATAGAACAAAGTTTTTTTTCCAAAATTCATCAAGGTAATCACGGACCCCCAAGGGGTCCGCGAACCCCAGGTTGGGAATCACTGCTCTAGGTCGATCGTGCATTTTTAACTATTGGGTCTCGACAAAGGCGGCACAGTCAACTTGATCAGCGTTTTGCAATGGCTAGAATACTTGTTTCAATACTTGCTGATTTGAAAGCGAGTTGTACGATGGCGCCGTGAACAACTGAAACGATTGTCATTCGGTTTGTAGTTTTGTGCGGACATAAAATCAGTTAAAAGGTCAACCACTTTACTACCATATTGACACAAGAGCCGCTTTGCAGCGCAGCCCTCTGGGACATATTCATGACGTCGGCAATTGAGCATCCACGTCAAATTGTCGACGTTGATCTAACGTCAAAACTCATTTCAATGACTCTGCGCTTGTTCAAAGACTTTCAATGCGCGTGTGTTCAGTCTGCTTCAAGGTGACCCGCTCTGTCGCACAGCGACCAGCCATTGCTTAATCCATTTTCCTTCTTTTTACATTTATTCAACGTCCGCAGACGTTAAAGCAGACTGAAAGAGCATATTTTTCCTAACCAGTTCTGAAGTAGGCTGGCGTCAAATGACTCTGAGAAAATGCTTTTGTTTTGCGTTCTTCACGCGAATCTAACCAACGAAACTAAATATTGAAGCGATGTAAAATGGGCGAATGTGTGTTCCGGATGGCTTGCTATTGTTTGAGAACAATTTTGAATTTTTTTGTACATCACATCTTTAAATCTTGTTTTTCATTTGAAGACAATGAACGAAAACTTGAATCAGCACCTACTGTTTTTTGGTTTCGTTAGAATGCTTTTTCTCTATGATTCCTTTTTTTACAGCAGAATACACTGTTAAGATTTAGAGCAACAACTCAAAACTTACTTGATTTGATGTTGAATACTGATGCTTATGGGAATGCAATGGTTTGAAAAAAAGTCATTGCGGTTTCCGTGTACAGTATCATGTTATTGATTTGATATCTGTATTGTTATTGTTCAGGGACATGTGTCTTATTTTCAGAAAAGTAAACCTATTCAGTCGCTGTATCTGCTGTCGAGCGTTACAGCGCATATCTTAGCTTTCAAAAGTTTCAACGTCCGGCGACGTTAAAATGATATAAAAAAGGAACTTTTGCTATATAGAATGTGTGTACATATTTTTGCGGAATCTGAATTAGAGAAACGTTTGTAAAGAATATAAGCTTTATAAACAATAGTGGTGGTCTCGCAAAGTACAAAGTACGTTTCTGAGACGTCTCAAATTTCAACTTTACCTACAAGAATCCTTCAGCCTGTTTTCATGGTCACGTTTTTTGAGATGTTACATTCGCTTCGCGGTTTCTGCTCCTCTTACACAATTCATCAAAGAATCATGCGGTTAGAAAGGTGGTAGTAATTTTGTTAAATTTTGTATTCAGAGCCGACTGAATTTGAGATACAACCATAATTGTATCATGGAATCCAGAAGTTTGTGAGAACGGAGTTATATCTTTAGTTTTAGCTGATAACATTATCTTCATAATACGTTGTAATGCACACGTTTGACGATGTTTTTGCCAGATCTGATACCGACGTTGTAATCAGGATCTTCTAAGCCTCTCTGTCATTTACAATCATTGATTTTGGCAGTTGTGTTTGTGGTCTGTTTTCTCAGACCGCTTTAATATGTTAGTAATCTTCGTTCATCCATGCTTCATTTCCTTGGTTCATGTCTAATAGTGTTACCTTTTCCGGGTCCCCATGCATGTGGACGTGTCCTACGAATTGCATGTGCTGGCTTCTTGTTGTTCTTAATGTCAAGCTTTTTTTCTGTTTTTACTATTTTCAAAACTCCGTTGATACTTTCTGGTTTCACTGACCACGGTTTTCATGGCAAAAAATCCATATCATACAGTTTGCCTTTTGTGTGAGTTGTGTCAGCACTGGGAAAAACACTTCTGAAGCGTTCACCTCCGTCCGTTATCAGTGCAAAACTTTGGTGCGGTTTTTAATGCTTAGGAGTTTGAAACAAATCGTTTATATATACAATGAAGCCTTTTGTCGTCGAATGGTTCAACAATCCACACTGGCGTAACTTTAAACGATTTGCAATTTGCTGGGTAGCCGTTTGAAACGTTCATGGCTGAATATGTAGAAAATACATGGTACCGTATGTGTTGTGGAAGATTGTCAGAGGGAAATGAAAGATTTTTAAGTACAGAGAAAAAAAATTGTCACTTCTAGAATATGAGAGTTTCGGTCTATTCTGTAGCATTCTTAAACAACAGAAACCAACAAATCAACTTATCCTTGTATCGTTTTTTTTTTAAGGCCAACCTTGCCCATCTCACTATAAATGTTGCCATGCATCAGCGCTGTGAAATTTAATACTTCGTCTGCGTTGTTGGTAGGCCATGTAGCTTAGCTGTAGCGTCGTGATTGGTCAGCAATCGTTGACACATTATTGTCAATTAGTCGACGCATAGTCACTGTTGTAGTTTCTGAGGCATGTGAGGCAGGGTGCCTTGTATCATGGTGCTGTCTGCGCTTTCTTTTGCCAGCAAAATTCGTCCTATTTTGACGTGTGTTTTATTTATTTATTTTTTTTTATCTAGGACAGTGAATCTACTACACCCCTGTCCTTAGTTTCTCTATTTTCTTGCAGGTCCTTTTGTTGTATTTTGCAACTATCAACATCAATAAAAGCGCTTTTGTGTGGGTTCCCAATTTTAACATTTTTTATGTGCAAAATTCCTGTTTTTTCTGTCGAAACTACGCAACGGTTGTAAACTGTGTGTCTTCCCAGACAGCAAATCAGTCGTTTGTTCGTTGTGGTTGTTGGACCGATTTACTACGACTTTTCGTCATGACGTCACAGTACAAAGTCCGCTGTTTGTTTTTCATAGGCGAGTCACGTATTCCCGCGACCTTTGATATTTGTGTTTTTTTGATGTTGTTTTAAGATGTTTTGACGTTCAATAAAGCGGAATTTTAAATCGGAAGAGTATTTTTGGCATGAAGTTACTCAACTGGAATGTGGATTTTGTTTGGCCAGAGTTGCGGTTCTCAGGAAATACAAATATCTCCGCCGCCATAGACCACAACTAATGACCTTAATCAGTTTGATATCGCTGAACATTGCATTGATTACAAAAAAGCTTTCTTTTAAAATACTCTTTCTTAAAATCTATATCTTGCTGGCCTAGAGCTGCTCTAACTAAGCAAACTAGCACATTTTTGATACTGGTAGAGTGGTGGTACAACAGATAGTTTAAAGATATCCATTAAAATTTCCCGTACAGTTGCTAGTTATGTTCATGCATACGCTTGAACTGCTGTTAACAGCTTTGTCATATTTATAAATAACAGCTGTCTTTTTGTGCAAGGACTAGATTAATGGACGTTTTTATAAAAATTTGACACTTCCTCCTACTAAAGTTCGTCCGTCGAATGCGTGGTCTCGCAGTAACAACAGTTGGACAAAGTACATGTGGTTGCCTGTTCAACGCTCATTCCAAGTTGAGGTCCTCAAGGCACACTGCTGTGTGCCTTGACACTTAAATGACACGCTTGAAAGTGGGCACGAAGTTGGCTTTTTGCCTTCTGGTCTACTCTTGACTTTCAACTATCTGGCATAAACCTGGGAACCTGGACAAGTTCTTGTTCATACTATTTTTACAACACAAATGCTGCTTTATTTCGCTTCATATTTGTGCAGCATCATGCAGGCTCAAGCTCGAGAATGACGACCAGTTGACTTGAAGATAAAAACGACTTTTTCGCAGTCTTCCGCTTCCCATTTTCTGTTTTTGTTTTGGACAACAAATGTTGCCTAAAAATAGGGTTGTCACATTTTATCTTATGCCTGGTCCTAAAATTAAGATTGAGTAGACGGGAAAGCTAGGGATGACAATATTCCTGTCTGCCTTCAGCCGAATGCTCTCAGTAAGTGTCGAAGAGAAGTCCTCTCGATTGACCAGCAGAAATCTTTTAATACCAGATAATTGGCTATCAAACGCTTTCATCATTTAGTAGACAGACCACCCGGCATTCACCATGGGCTATACTCAACTTACACTTAGTACACAGTCACATTATTTTGACTGTTCGAATTGGGACTGCAACATGCACTCATGTGAATTGTCCTTGGATAGCTACGTCACTTGGAAGTTTTTAATGCAGAAACTACCAGCAGCAAACAAACGACTTCTGCTTGTGCGAGTACGTTTCACAACGAAAGGAAAGTCTATTTATTGTGATAAATTAATAAATCTAGCATGTGCTGTTTTTAAAAATACCTTTACCACTCAGTTCTGTCTTCATTTGCACAGACACTATCCACCATTGCATGGATTCCCGCCACATCGCTGTTTACCATCAAGGTAAATGGTTTAAGTTGGTCTGCTACAAACACGGTTTGCTCCTGGAGCCGAAAGAGTTGGAGATCGCCGTAGAAGCGATTCTGGAAGACGACACGGAGCCAGCACCCGGAGAGGAGCACCTGGCAGCTCTGACCGCAGGAGAGCGAATACCGTGGGCCAAAGTGAGAACAACTTAAAAAAATTGGAATACAGTTTTAACATTTGCCAACATAACACAGAAAACGTTCTATTTGTCGACATTGCCACCGTTGCATGAAACGGATGTGTTAAGAACTTCAACTGTTTATATGTTTTAAGGCACTTCGGTTTTGTTAGTATGCATGCAAAGTCTATCTCATATTGTCATTAGTTGTGTGGGCAAACAAGGTGATGTTGGTCTTGTTTGCTCACCCGTAGACTTGAGTTCGGTCTATTTGCACTTGATGTCACTGGATATGTTTGAACGTGAAAAGTGTGTTTTTAACGATCAGAAATTTCCAGTTGGAAAAATTCCGTTGATATTATGCGCTGACGAACGATCAGAAATTTCCAGTTGGAAAAATCCGTTGATCCGTTGATCTTATGCGCTGACGCATTGTTTTCGCTTTTTGTCGCAACTTACTTGGGTGAAAATAATACTATTTGGATATTCAAATATACCTAATCTATTTCTATAAACTGAAGAATAAAGGTGCTATTCTCATGGCGAAATCGATTCGTTAATAAATTAATGCTAAGGTATTAGATTGTTTTGCAAATACCAGCATTCGATGAATACAAATTAGCAATGGTTTAACGAGGATTAACCTCTAAGTCGTTCTAGTTTCTGTGCGTTTGTGCAATTTCAAACATCAAACCGACACATTTTACTTTGATTTCACGTCTAAGCGACGTTGTATCAACATAGCAAAGTAGGGATTCGATGGTCCGCGTGCTGCGTTGAAAACGGAAATTTCTCTAATCGTATTTCCACAGACGGTGCCAATCGGGAGAATAGTTTATCGACCTCGTGTCACAAGCTCAACTTCTCAGCCAGCTCATGAGTCGATTTTACATCAATTTTTGTACATTTTGCAGGCGTTCAATCAACCTATAAAAGGATTGATTTTTTTTAAATTCAGGCAAGACAGGAATTTTTTTCTTCTGGAGTCAACAAAAAATCTCTCCATGCGATTGAAAAGTCTGCGTTTGTGGTCATCTTGGATGATGAAGAGCATGTGACGAATGATGAAGATTCTGTCGGGATCACATCTTTTGGAAGATCTCTTCTCCACGGAAAATGCCACAACAGGTGATCTTTGAAGAAACAGAATTTCCAATGAATTTGTCGTAGTTGTAATCCTGTAATGAAAAGGCAAAAATGGAATGGGTTGCAATCATGGTTTCAATTATTATCCAATCTAGATCTTGTCATTCGCTTCATGTCAGCCTTTTTTCTATCTTACAACGAAATATATATACCTTCGACGTAGGGATTGTAGATCATAGGGATGCGAATACTGCAACCGCTTTTGCCTTACCCGCAACACTAAAAGGGTTATGTTTTTTCTGATTTACAAAATAATGTACTTTTTATGGGTTATGCAGGAAGAGCGAAGTTGGTTTTAGGTGTTTAGTTGAAAGCAAGCCAGTAGCAAAGTGTAAAAAATGTCAAACTGGCAATTAACCCTATTAATGTTGCCCAAGCAGCAGAGGTGCGCGTCCCGTAATTTACTGTCCCTACTTCGACCCCTACCACTACAGTTTCTTTCCGTTGATCAACTCTACGTTCACTCTTTATAAACCAGGGGTGGGGAACCTTTTTAGTATTGCGGGCCACATAAAATGAGAAATAACATTGGCGGGCCACTAAAAAATTCGAAATTTATTTACAGATAAAAAATGTAGCGAAGTAGACAATGATTTATTTCACTTTCACAGCTAGTGGAAGGGCTGAAAGCTTTTATTTTTGGTGAGTCGTGTGATGTCTGCTGACACGGAAGATGCTGCAACTCTTAACTGTATCTCCAGGTTTTTATCAGTCAATCTGGAGCGAAGCCGACTTTTGTTAGATTCAATTTGGAAAAAAACTGCTCGCAACGGTAGGTGCTTCCAAACAGAGACACATATTTCAAAACATGTTTCCGCATGACTGGAAAGTCATCAGCATTTATGTAGCGTTGATAAAAGTTGAGCAGTGGAACGTTTTGGTACATCGCTTTCAACGTACAGTCATTCTGGAGCTCTACTATTTCATGTTGGAAGTTACTAGGAACATCAGTTGCAATCACATTGAAAGAAGAGGCAAAAATATCTAACTCCATTTCTTTACTTTTTATGTCCAAAAATCTTGTATTAAATGTCTCCATAAGATTGACACACACATGGGCATATTTGGTTGTTGTAAAAGGCTTTTGCTCTTGCAAGGTAGGGAAATGTGCGGTATTATTGTTTTCAAGTTGTACTTTCTACAGATGTAGTTTAGCTTCAAATGATTTCACTTTTGCAAACAAGGAGCCCAATTTTAACGCGGGCCACATGGAACAGTCACGCGGGCCGCATTTGGCCCGCGGGCCGCAGGTTCCCCACCCCTGTTATAAACAGTGAAAGAACTCAAGAAAATTTTTTTTAAAAATTGCTTCAATATCTGACGACGTTGAAGGGTAAAGTTATACAAAAATGGAAACGCTTGCTTGCTGGGAAAAGATCGCTATGATCTTGACGAATCACTCTGTCAGCAATTGTCTATGTGCAAGCTGGGGTCGAGTGAGGACTTGGAGGGTTTACGTCTTATTGTCCAACTCTGTATAACTGTAGAACATTACTGTGGTAAAGTTTTACACTTCCTTGTTGCAACTTTTCGGTCTCAACACAGTCGCATGATTTCGTCTGAAATTGATACTTGCACCACAATCGTTTGATGGGGAAACAAGGAAGCTATTCGTATTGCGACAGTAGCAGTTACAACAGAAGCGTATCGCAAAAGTAGCAGTGACATAACAAACAATTTCCAAGTACCATGTTATTTCACTGGTACAATAGGAACATTTTCACAATAATAACTTTACAGATAATTCATTAATGGATTTTTATTGACTATAATAATATCAGGCTTCCTCTTAATAAAATTTGCTCTAACAATGACTTTTTAACAAGAACTTTCTCTTCATTTCTGTCTTTCTATATTTTACAACTTTTTTCTCCAGGTGGTTCGACAAATCGTTTAACTTAATCGTTTACAAGAACGGTCGTTTTGGCGTCAACGCTGAACATTCGTGGGCCGATGCACCTATCGTTAGCTACCTCGCCGAAGAAACGCTCAGCTACGAATGCCTCAACTTATCGTACGAAAGCGACGGGACAGTTTCCGGCGTGGCGAAGGTCAGACCGAACGCGCCGCAACGTCTGCAATGGAACATACCTTCTCAGGTGGGTGGTTGTGTGAAACTCGCAAGACACGGATTAAAACTTAATGATAAAAAATGGTGCCAAATGAAGTATGCAAAAAAACAGCATATTTGCTATCAGATTTAGAGAAGTGATAGCCTGTTGAAAATGGAATCGTTAAACTACATTGCAGCGAGTGGGAAGTATTATCTTGTACGCCTTGAGGTTTCACGAAATGATCTACATTTGACAATTAAACAAACATTCTTAGTTTCGTTGCCGGGTTTGCTATTCGTGCCTGCAGCTTCAGTTGTACTGAATCTTGCATGTTCGAGTGATGTAAAATTGTCATTCCCTTACAGTGTCGCGAAGTGATCGAGACGAGCCTCGCTCTTGCCAGGGACTTAGCAGACGACGTTCATCTTCACGTGATGCCATTCAAGCACTTCGGCAAAGGATTGATTAAGACATTCAAGATGTCACCTGACGCCTTCATTCAGGCAGCCCTTCAACTTGCCCACCTGAAAGTAAGAATTTCCAATTGACTGAACTTGTAGTGTGAACTGTTTTTCATCTTGTTTGAGTGAAACGTTAAAGCAACTACTTTGCCTCAGCAACCGCATTAATATGCTGTTTTGAGGTTGGACTGCTACCCTACCTTTCTGCTTAACCAGTCTGGTGCTTGGTAGTTGAAGGTTTGGCCTATGTGGACGAGAAGGCCATTCTTTGCAGAAAATTGGGTGGCGCCACGTTTTTGAAGCGTGTCGTTGGGATTGTCTTTAATTGAGACACTTGAGGGCACTAATTCTTTAAAAGTGTCGTTGAGCGCGCCACGTACTATCTCACTGCTGCTTGTTGGTGCAGTTGATACACCTTGCGTACCTTACACGATTGTGATATGCAACTTTTACCAGACACAACTTTTCATGGTGTCTCATTGTGTCTTCAAAAGCGGTAAATGCTAAAGCATACGCATAGCTTGATTTTTTTGTGTGTTTTTGCAGGATTACCCATTTCCTTGAATGATTTCATGCATGATTTAAGTAAGGTTAAGAAGAAGACGTTGATAAAATGACTGGGTGTAAATTGCGTGTGCCAGTGAGGTAAATTGTAATGCAACGAATCATATTTTTGGTACTGATGGGATTCGACCCGATACATCACGTGACCGAAGGATGTTTACATTGTTGCCAGGATAAAGGACACTTTGCACTCACCTACGAAGCGTCAATGACGAGATTGTTCCGGGAAGGTCGCACGGAAACGGTTCGCTCGTGTACCAGTGAAATGACTGCCTTCGCAAGAGCCATGGAAAACCCCGAATCAAACGTAATTTGTCGTTGTTTTGCAGTTGATTTAGTAATCTGAATGCTATTGTGGAAACTGAAGGTAAAGAGAAAGTGTTGAAGAATTAAGTGCTTGTTTGATAATGGCGCCACCAGGGCCTCCAAGAGCCCTGCCGGGCCCCGGTGCAGATGTTGCTGCCGGGCCCCCCCAGCACGACATGTCGCATGATCTCACAAATCACAAGCAAAATTTGTGGTGCGGGTTAATCCACAAGGCCAATGCACACATGGTGTTCTGAACAGTGTTTCTATTTTAATATCAGATCTGTTTAAAATATAATACAAAGAATATAATACATTAGGTTTAACACTCCATTATTTCACAAAGAATGCAGTATTGTAGTGGTGTTTACAACTTTAAATTCATAAATACATGAAGAATGCATTGCTATTGGTTCATGACATTAAGAAATACCAAGTTCATTTCTGGATCAATACTCAATAGGCTGTTGCTTTTTATTTTCACTCCTTTGGTTTTCTTTGCTTGTTTGAGTAAAATTGCATTTATGCAGGATTGGAGGTCACTTTCTCTTCATTTCCACAGCAAGTGGTCAGTACTCAGTAGAAAACAAAGTTGAATATATTTCTATTTTCAATCTACCAATGATGTAAATGTACCTACATCTATCACTATACTATGTATCGAGACTTTACAGACACCTTGCATAACTACAGAATGCCTGTTTGAATCAATATTGACACTTTTCCTGAAATTCAAGAATAAGATTGGAATGGCCTGGCCAAAAAAGACTGCTAAGAAATAAATAGTGAAAACAAACAAAAAGAAAAACTTAAGAAAAAAAATATATATATATTTGTTGATATTCATATACTGAACATATTTTTGAAAATCAGCACCTTTCTGCAGTGCTGGAAAAAGTAGGTTGCACTGCAACTAGGACACTTCTAATTCTGTCTAGAGTTAAAAGTACTTGTACTTCAACAGAAGTGAAGACCTATGATTTTTTACTCAAATATCGCACTTTCACTCATCTTTTTTTTCAATTTCTGTTAGACTGTTATGACATTTGGCCCTGCTACAAGGACAAAAATTATTTTCCAGCACTGCTTTTATGAAACTTGCTTGCATTAATATAGCAAAATGAATTAACAAACCCTAAAAACGCAAAAATATTGTACTGTATATATATCAGAGATCAGAGAAGTTTCATGATTTCAGTATAATTGTAGGCTGTGTTTAGATATATTTACACTATATACTATAGTGTAAATATAGCCTCAGTAGCGTTGCCAGATAAGGAATGCTGCAATTTGAGAAAAGTTTAAAGCTGTTGAAAACAAAAACTTGTATTGTGGAAATTTTTGTTAGTCCTGGGCAAAGATCAAAACCCTAACCTTATTCCTAACCCTTACCTTAATCCTTCCTGACTTTAATCTTAACTCTGGTAACACCGGATTGTAACCATGGCAACAAGTGGGTAAAAAATAGCTACTTCGATAATTTGTAACCAAAAAAAAACAGTTTTGTACCGTACTGAAAAAGTGACAGTGAGAACATCTTGCTCAGCGACTCTAACAATATTTCAATACACATAACAGTCACTGCTTGCTTAAGTGTCATAAACTGACAATTTGTCAGAAACATGCATGGATTACCTTCTGCGTAATTACTGTAACCTACCCTGATCAATCAACTGCTGATTGAAACATACACACCCAAATATTCACATTAAAGCACCCAGACTAACACTGAAATTAAAACATTGAAATAAACTGAAATATTCACTCACACTGCAATATTTGCATTAAACATAAACACTGAAATATTCACAATAAAACACACATACAGCCCTCCAAATCCTTGACAGACATTTCCACCACATTCAACTATGCAGGGATTGCAGGCCTTGCCGGTGGACATGTTCGCTAGTCTCTGTCATGATTACACCTAGACTTCCAACAGGATTACAAATCAGTGACTGCACAGTACACATCTGATCTAACTATTGTTAATTGTAGAGTAAGAATGTACAGTTATACATTTTGGAAGTTGCCTCAGGGTATCTCTCTTGTTTACCAGTAGTAGCCTTGAAGTGTTTACAATAGACAATGAAAATCTGCAAATGATTTAATTTGACTTGGTGTTGCATTTTTAACAAGCCGAAGGAGGCAGTTCAGTTGGACCTCCACAAAAACTGCAAATTCAAGGCCTGCACACACTGAAATATGACATAAAATCTACTCTCTGAAACAAGCCTATTCACATAAAGCCTATATTTTTTAGAGGAGCTTTTCTAGCCTTTCTACCAGAAAAATTTCTGATGTGTCAAAATCAATTGTTTTGGCTAGTTTTGATTCGATGGTTAGCCTGGCCAAATCAACAAGACCTTAGCGCTAAAATATTAACATTTTGTCGGGCCCCCCTGAACTAAAAAAATTGAAAATTCTGTAGTTTTTTAAAAAGGAATGCCCATGATGGGCCAATCGAAATACAAAACTAATATAAAAAAACAATATTTTATGCAAAATCGACTTCAGCACGCAAATTTAAACATTTTGACGGGCCCCCTTGAACTAAAAAAAATTGAAAATTATGTATTTTTAAAAAAGGGCATACTCCAGAGGGGGCCCAATCGAAACACGGAACTACTGTAATATAAAAAACAATATTTTATGAAAAATCAACCTTTGCACAATTTAAACCGATGCAAATTTAAACATTTTGTCGGGCCCCCCTAAACTGAAATAATTGAAAATTCTGTAGTTTTAAATAAGGGCACACCCATGAGGGGGCCCAATCGAAACACGGAACAAATATGATATAAAAACAATATTTTATGCAAAGTTGTTGAAATTTTTAGCGCGTGAATTTAGACATGTTGTCGGGCCCCCCTGAGCTCACCGGGCCCCGGTGCAATGCACCGGTTGTCCCCCCCTCTTGTGGGCCCTGGGCGCCACAATCAATATAATGCTGTGTGACATCAGTGATGCCTGATCAAAAGCACCTGGAAAGTATTCTTGCAACTGTTTTGTTTGTCCACTTACCTCGAGAGAAAAGCCCCCCTGTGTTTTTGTGTTAACGTTCATACCAATGCGTTATTGGTTTCTCTTCGACTTTCCTTGTTGCATCTTAAAATAACTCGAGTTAGTCTTTTGTTCTTCTTGGACGGCCAAGACAATTATTTCATCTCGTGACTGAGCTCCGCGGTAAAATGAAGATAAAGTCAATCGCGGCATTAAAACTGGTACAGGTACGGAAAGTGAAGTCAAAACGTCATCTGACGTCATCAGTCACGGACGTCATCTGAGGAAGCGCTTTGTTATCTTCACCCTTGTCGTGATGTTTTGAAATTTTTCTTACGGTTGTCTCTCGTTTCTAGGACGAAGAGCGTTACGCTCTGTTGAAGGCGGCTGTCGCACATCACGTGATCATGTACAAAGAGGCAATGGCGGGAATGGGCGTCGATCGCCATCTTTTTTGCTTGTACGTCGTTTCGAAGTTCCTGAAGCTCGAATCACCCTTCCTGCAAAAGGTTGGTTTGGTTTCAACGGTTTCAACCCATCCCGCAAAACTTGCTATTGTTAATTGGATTGTCTTACTTCAATATGGTCAAAATGTAACTCAACTACTTTGGGCTAAGTTGAGAACGTACAACCAAATCTAACAATATTAATGTAAATTCATCATTACCGGCTTGCACAATTTTGTTGCTCAAACTGTACGTTTTATGTCTGGGCAGTGTTTCAGCTTTAGCCAGCTTAAACTGTGTATGAGACTTTGCGTTGTTGCAACGAAATTGATTTGAAACTCCAAAGATTTCGTTCTCTAACATCACTGGAAGGCCCATCAAGCTAAATACTTTTCAGATTCTTGCAGCTGTAAATCAACGGAAATTTTCATAAAAATCTACCTTGCAGATTGACTTGATACATTTTGCTTTTAAATATCATTAATAACCTTCGTTTAATTATGATTTACTTACTGCAGCTTTCGTTAAATTAACTCTTCCATGACGTGAGGTTTATTAATCATGAAAACGACATTAATTTAACTGAATAAAGAAGAAAAAACTGGCTGGTGTCTAACCTTGTAACGGTGGTGCTATGAGCCAGGTATTAAGTGAAGTCTGGAGCCTTTCCACCTCCCAGACGGCGATGGACCAGGCCCGAAAGTTCGGGAGCGCCACAAGCAAGGACACTGTGCCATCCGGTGGCGGGTTCGGACCGGTGAGTGTGACGTCGCAATGACGTCACAGGCGAGTGCTGCCTTGCGCTTTAGCTTTTAATCGGCTGATTTAGAGAAAAACAAGATTACATGACTGATGGTAACTTCTTTCTCATTGTTGTGTCTTCTCTTCGTGGACTCACTATCAGGTTCTCACGGAACCGTGGCGCCTCTCCACCTCTCAGACATCTCCCCAACAAGCCATGCGCCTAGACTTGAACCAGCATCCGAAATTTCTTTCGGGCGGTGGCGGATTTGGTCCGGTACGTCATTTGACGTCGCATCCGGCATGATTTTCGTTGATGGTGTCACCTTTTAGGGTTGTTTGTTGTAAACTCAAGTCGTTTTCTCTTCAAACATTCACGATCAGATGCTGGGCTCTTGGTTTTTGTGCGCCTCGTGAACAAACGTAACTATCTCACAGCAAATCAACCGTTTTTTACATCAATTCAACGTCTGCAGACGTTGAATCGATGTAAAAAACGGTTGATTTGCTGTTTGGGCGTCTTCACTAACTTGCAGTTGTTTATACGCATGGTCTATGCTTGTTTATTTCATTGTTGTTGTGATTTGGCAAGTGATCTAGTCACAGCTTGAACAGATTTCCATCGTTCCGAAGCATGCGTTATCACTAGATGTGAATTGTTTGTATGTTGTACTTTTACGTCGTTTTTACGTCTTGCCGCATAGTACGAATCAATTTCCATGCTGCCAATGCCTGTCAAGGTCTTGAACAGTGAACGTTTTGAGAGTACGATGCCATTTCAACGGTCGCTTTCAGTTCAAACCCAGACAGCAAAATCCTCCATTTTTACATTGATTCAACGTATGCATACGTTAAATCAATGGATAAAGGACAGATTTATCAAAATTGGATAAAAACTAGCTGGTAACGCTTCCCACCAGAGGTTGCAGTGATTCGAAGGAACTCGACAGTTTTCAATGAAATTTCATCGCAAGTGAACGTTGAATCAACCAAAAACCGACCCAGCATCGTTGTCATCCACGCATTGTTGTCGACAAACCGAAAGCTGATGATCTTGAATCGATATTCTCATTTGACGTCTTACATCGTAAACATGATACGTTCCATCATATGCGCTTCACGTCTTCTGACACTCCATTGACGAAAAGTTGAAAACCTGCTGTTTCACTTTATCTTTTCTTGGGCTTTTGCTTACACACGATACCTACACTACCAAGGTAGCAAAATACATGTAAAAAGGCTGGTTTTGCTTGCTGGATGCTTTGAATTGCTTTATCATATTTTATGTATTAAGTAGATTAATGGTTTTTGGCATGAGTAATAATTATAATTATTATAGTGATTTTTTGCCCCGAGCCATTTCGTCTTCAGCGTTTGAACCGATTTCAGTTGTAGAAACGCACAAATCTTAATTTGCTAAACTTGACTTCCGCAAAACCGAAACAGTAGAATCAGGGCTAGTTTAAGATTTTTCACAGCTTTTAAGTTTAATCAAACGTTTAATTAACCGTGACTGACAAAATCATATAAACGATATGCTTAGAAAGTTCGTCTTTTTTAAATGGATTAAAAAAGACAAATTTTGCTATTTCGGTTACTTTGTTTTCTCAATCCAATAAACATCTCGGTAATAAAATTACATAAAAAAAAAATACATTTCATATTTCCAGCGTCCTTTATTTGTCTACCATTCGTCCAATGTTATCCCAGTAAATATTTGCATTGATATTGCAGGTGGCCGATGATGGCTACGGTGTCTCGTACATCATCTGTCACGAAAACCTCATCATGTTTCACATCTCCAGCAAGTACTCATCCCCAGAAACGGTTGGTATCTTAGCTACGCGGAACGACGACTGTATGCTTGGTCTGTTTTGGTACATCTTCCACAGACAGTAAATCAACCGGTTTACATACGTCTCCAGACGTTGAATCAATGTAAAAAACGGTTGATTTGCTGTCTGGGCCAGAAACGCAGTCGTTTTACTGGTTACATCAATCATCAACATCTGCAAACGTTACGTCAAAGTATGACGTAATTGTGTCGTATCTTTTAGGATTAAAAAATGACGTAATTGAGTCCTATCTTTTAAGATTAAAAAATGACGTAATTGAGTCCTATCTTTTAAGATTAAAAAATGACGTAATAAAAAAATGACGTAATAAAAAAATGACGTAATTGTGTCCTATCTTTTAGGATGCCGACCGTTTTGGCCGAAACATTGAGGAAGCGATGTTGGCGATGAAATCCATTTGTGAACGAGCGAAGAAGCAACCAAATGGAACGAAAAAATAACGTTGTATTGTTGTTTTGGTGTACGTACCCAGTCAGCAATTCATTCCATTTTTACGTTGATTTGAGGTCTAGGGACGCTAAATCAATGTAAAAATGGCGTTTTTTTGCTGGATGAGGTTGTTTTATTATCTCTTGTGCTTACCGTATGTTTGGAGTGGTTTCAAAGGCGTTTTAGATTTTTACAACATTAATTTGCAAGTTTTTGGTTTGGTGGGTGATATACAGTTGAACGCTCATCTGTGTCTCTAGTTTTTCATTTGTCAACAACTAGCCAATTAAACCTTTTATGCATCGATTCATTGATTGTAGGAAAAGTCTCATTTGATGTCTAGGTAGGAAATGTCCACCTGATGGTCTGTGCTTCTGTTAAAACAGTTGTTCCCATGTTTATGAAGTGAACCAGTATGCAAAAGTAATTGCCGATGAATCGTTTTACTTGCAGAAAACTAGTCTCATATCACGCATCAACTGCATTGCATATCAATGGCTGGAGTATCATTGGACAAAGTCGAAAAGTGATGAATTAACAAATGTGAATTATATCAAGCAAAAATGTTACAAGTCAGAATTCTGAGATCACTTAACCTCAGCTTGCAAACAGATGACTTCGACTCCGTATGCAGAACTTGCGTTTAGACCAGTAGCTTGTTTGATGTTTTTTTATTCGTTGTGTTATTTATTTGTGTCTGAAATTTGACATATCGAAAGCATAAAAGACTGACGTTGCTGCAGTCCACCCTATTGCATTATCCTTGTCCAATTTTCATACATAAAAACTTTTATCACCCTCAAAAGTTTGTTTTAATAGTTAAGTTTTCATAACATTCTTTTAACGCTGTTATACGTAGCCGCATGGCCCTCTTTTGCCTACGATTTGTTTTTATTTTGTCTCATCTGATCGTGTTTCTGTCGTGTCTCGGTACTGCACGTTAGCCTCATGCACTGGCGTTCTCTTGGCTGGATCATCAACAGCCATCCAGGCTAGATGGCTGTTGTGGATAAGACGAAGTTGAAGTTTCCTTTAATGTATTGCACCGTTTTCCCAATTTGCACCAATGTACGTCAATGTAGACCGAGAAAGAACACGTTTCTGTAGAAGCAACGCGGTAAATATGAATGTTCACAATTCAGCTGATGACAACAAATTTGTGATAGTTTCTGAAGAACCGCACAATTTTTCATGGACTTGTAACCATATACAACGCATGTAATTGATGTTCATTTAACCGAGTTTAGGGTTATGCAGTCCCAGCTAGCAAAATCCGACCTTTTGTATTGGTCCAAGGTCTGCAGACGTTGAATCAATATCAAAATAATCGATTTCGTTAGCTTGGTGACACTGAAGATGTTAGATACTTATTTTTGTGTTCATCGTCAAGCACCTCATATTGTTTTGTTGCTTACTGACCCTCAGTGGGTATCGAACCGAGGTCCTTTCGATTGTCGATCGATCGCTCTCACCACTCCGCTACGTGACCGATTGACAAATCGACGTAACGGTGAAGTGCTAAAATCGAAGCGATCAAGATCTTGACCCGATGACAACTTTTGGTGAAGTCTGATGTCTGAATACAGAATAGTTTTTCCTGACAATTACTCTTATCAAATACATGTAACAATAAATATTTAAATGAAATACAGCACGGTCTTGCGTAGTGTGCAACAAACAGTGTGTGATCGATATAGGTTTACTTAAATAGCCTACCCGAAGCACGCTCTGTTCTTTCATAATCGCCGCGGATACCCGCCCCACTGATCGGTTTTTACCCAAGCAACCATAGGTTGGTTTTGAAGCTTTATCCTCGGACTGACAAAGCCTTTGATAGGGTATGCCTGTCAGTTTCGCATACTTGTAGACAGGGCCTCCAAGAGCCCTGCCGGGCCGCGAAATTTTTTTCCCACGAGATTTCTGTCTCATTTACATATTTTGGTAAAAGTTTGTATTAAAAGCGTTTGAATGCAGCATTTTCTCGTTGGCACGGTTGGTGCAGTGGTTTCATCCTCTGCCTAGTGATCGTGAGAACGAGGGTTCGACGCCCGTCGTAGTCAAAGTGGGAAAAAAAAGTGGGGTTAGGGAAAGCTTATGTTTTATTATCTTTGCTGAATTTCATTGGAAAATAGTTATTTCGCTATTTGAATCTCTCAAAACACTTTCGGAAAATCTTACTTTCAGAGTGACTAGAATCAATGAGACAGAAATCTCGTGGGAAAAAAAATTTCGCTGCCGGGCCCCGGTGCAGATGTTGCTGCCGGGCCCCCCAGCGCGACATGTCGCGTTATATCTCACAAATCACAAGCAAAATTTGTGGTACGCGTTAATCCACAAGGCCAATGCATACATGGTGTTACTACTGCTTAAAGGGCTGTTTACAGCAAAGTCAGCAATAATTGAAAAAATTCCAAAATTGTTGCATGCATTTCATTGCATTGCAATTTGCAACTCTAAGAATTATTGTGTTCTCAGGGCCGTCGCTACAGGGTGGGGCGTGCCCCTCCCCTGACAACGACCTGTGCACACACACTTCAGGCACTGATGATGATGGCGTATGAGCGGTTTTTTCAGGCTAGATTGGAGGGTAGAAAATCTTCAGCCACTCAGCAGTCTCGTCGTCCAGGCCCTCAGACCCAGGGCCGGATTTAGCTGATGGGGGGCCCGGGGCACTTTTAGATCGGGGGGCCCCCGTGCAAAAAAATTTTTTGCGCCTACGGCGCGAAAAACCGTCTCTACGTCTACAGTAGCATTAGTCCAGTACTGCACAGCATTTTGCAGAAACTTTAAAGGCCAAACGGAAAAAAATAACACAAAATCACATTTTTTTTCACATAGGGGGGCCCTTCAAAAGTCGGGGGGCCCGGGGCAACTGCCCCCTCTGCCCCCCCCTAAATCCGGGCCTGCTCAGACCATGCGCACCGTGTGGAGGCCGGTGGGTTAGGCAGTGGTGGATGACATGGTCTGCGGTCTGTTTCGTGGCACCACACTCGCATTCTGATGAAGGAGCCAGGCCCCACTTGTGCAATGTGCATGTCCGAACGAAAGCGGCACTGAAGAAGATCTGGTTTCAATTTTAG
The DNA here is from genome assembly GCF_918807975.1 of Aplidium turbinatum. Lineage (NCBI taxonomy): Eukaryota > Metazoa > Chordata > Ascidiacea > Aplousobranchia > Polyclinidae > Aplidium > Aplidium turbinatum. The sequence continues at coordinate 16,812,114 of NC_137485.1, forward strand.
TTTCATTAACTAGGTAGCTAGTAAAAATATTACTTTTTATGGTCTTTCCACTTCTGTTTTGATCCGAAATAAAATTTATCGGCGATAATCAAATATTGCCTTTGGCGATAACGATAAACGATAACTGAAAAAATAATTGAGCGATAACCATAGGCGATAAAAATTTATCGCCGACAATGCCCATTACTGTCCTAAGCCCACCCATAAATTACGTTCTGAATCCACCACTGCTTGGAAGTGACGTCTTTCTGGTAGTTTAGCGCTGAAAAACAAATCACACGCAAGAATGAGCCAATTGTATCTTTCTTGCGGTAAACTCTACAAATCATTCCTTATGAAAATGAAGTTATTTCAATCGAAATTACTGCTTCGAAGCCCCAAAACGCTTGCTCCATAACGTCGTAGTCACGGGTACTTGGAGGCGCAATAGCACCCCCAAAATGAGTTTTTAATAGCATTATAATGTTTTAATGACAATATATTACATGTGGTATGACGTTTCATCCCTGCGTTTCATAAACATTTGGCTGCATTAAGTAGCTATATTTTAAAACAAACTTTTCATTAAAAATATTTGCATCCCCCAAAAGTTGCTTTTACTACCCCCTAATATTTGCTTTCTGGCTACATCACTGCCCTTGCTGCTAGTAATGCTGCTCAGGGGTAAGTTATTGCGTAACTTCTTCAGCAATAGGCCTAATTTCGTTTGCTTGCTTTGCTTAGGAAGACATTGAATTTGAAGATTTCTTGCAGTTTCGAAACTACATTTTTGCGGAGGCTACAGCGATAGGCTATGTAGCCAATTGTTTGGAAGATCTTTAGAATTATGCAAACGTTCATACCAGAAGCAGAAAGAACAACTAGTTGAATAAATAATTGTGAATACTAGATATATTTACAAGACAGGGCTACATTGCATATTTGCACAAGTATTTATTTTATAAATTCTCTTTTTATGCTTTAGTTCCGTAACAGCCCTGTTTATTGCATACCGTCCATACCGTGTTTATTCATATTGACAATAGCCTATATAGCATGTTTACTTGCACCCAATGAAAGCTTTGTAGCTAAATATTAACTGGTGGTGGTGGTGTACTGGTGTATCCTTGTGCGATCTTGATTGAGCATTTGTGTGACGACACAGAGGCGAAGTGACCATGACAGGTGATATGCATCGTTTGACAGTGATCATCTTTTGCTTTCGATTGCTTTTGACAACCTCAGCTATTGAAGGTAAGTAGATTAATAGAGTAGGTTGAATAGCATAAAAATTACCTTATCGAGCTTGTTTTTCATTGCTGTTCATGGTTGAGAAAATTAGGCTTGTTTAAACTAACAGCATTGATAGACTGACATCTTTTGTAGATAAACCCATTTTAAAATTATAGCTTACGAATTTACGATACACTTTGATTAAAGTAGCTTCTGCCTTGAAGTAATTCCCTTGTGTTAGATTCTGTTATGGCCAAGCTAACACCAAAACAAAATTTTCTGATCGATTGGTGTTAGTCTAAGTCTCTAAGAAGACCATCATGTGAAATAATTTACTCAATGTATTTCACGTTATTACGTTTTAAATAACTTCTTTGGTGGGAAAGTGTGAGCACATTTTAAAATAGTCTTCACTGAATAGTTGTAGTAAGATATGAACCATGCTTGCACCCGTAAGTTACAATTGCGTGACTAGAAAACATGGCCAGACTGGCTGCTGGTGCTTCAGAAAAAGGGAGAAATAGCACCAATCGGAAATGCTTACAAAAGTTTACTTAAAGGTAGCAGTCCCAAAGTAAACTCTACCATCAGTCTGCCGAAGCTACATGATGACTTTTTAGAAAAGGCATTGCAGGCTAGGTGGTTCACAGCAGCAACAGCGACTGTTGCTAGATTTTTCTCAGTCCCAGTAACAAACACATGGAGTCAAATAGGTGGTTTGTAAGCCTAAAAAAGCAAACGCCAAGCCGCTGAAAGAATGTTTTGTTGCTGATGCAGGCTACTGCGCGGTATGTGATCCCCAACCACTGAAGAGCTTAAGGATATATCATTATGTAGCCTATAGTTTAGTAACGTAGCTAGAGAAAGGTTACAAATAATAGAGCCATCTTAATGTAGGCTATGTGCTATTGCAACATCTAGGCTACTCGAATTCCCTGTCCTAAAAGCAAGCTGATTCGCATAGGATTTGGCCGAGTTCAACGCCAGAGCAAGAGCTCACGTGATCCTCTGGGCTAAGGCCGACGTGTAACTCAGGAAGAAGATAGGGTTATGATTAGAATAGGGTTCAGAGTTTGATCACAAGCTATAGGGAAGCTTGAACCAGTGGGAATCGTAACTCGAACAACTCGGGTTTAATTTATCAAGGGCAAGATTTTGCAGAGGCATTACATGTTTCCACAGCTTGTGAATTTATATTTTAGCCTATTTTACATGACTGTGCTTATTTCTAAACGGAGTCAAAGTTGAAAAAAGATTATAGTGACAGAGAGTCTATCCAAATCAGTTTGGGGCATAGGCCTAAAATACGATATCTTTGTTCGACAGAATAACTGTTAAAGGTTAAAATGTCTATGTTTAACAAGTTGAAGCTTCTTTATTAACCAACTTCAACACGGTAGCTTCAAACACCCATTTAATCATTTTATATTGAATATTACCAAAAGTTGATAAAACAACCCAGCCGATGTTCAGTCATATTTTTTATTGCATGCTTTCTCCGTTCACACAAGGTTTGATTGGAATTGGAAACCTTGGACAACCAAGAGGTCGACGTTTTGTTTTATTGAATTGTAGTTTTGTATTTATTGCAGGCCAAGGCTATTCGAAACCAAATTATCTGAAAATTTCAAAGTGTTTTGTTTGGCCTCACAATTTCACGTTTTGATTTTTAAATACAATTCTTCCTTCTTCCTTGTAAAAGTATCAGTTCGCTTAGGTTACGTTTCTCTTCTTTCGTTGGTAAACTGTCATCTGAGGTAATTTCGTTTGCACTGCACGAATCCTGTTGCTTTGATTGTAGCAGAAGAGATCAAACCAGTTTGTCATTGTCACTATTGTCCATCGCTGGTTGGTTCCATAGAAAACAATAACTACAGATGTGAAAAGTTACGTGAAAACCAACTTGCAATAGCATGTCATGATCAGTGATGCACGCGCATACAAAAAATATTGACGCCGTCAGCGTAAACGCAAACGTTCGAAAAAACATACGCCGTATGCGTCAAGGCAACTTGTAAAAAAAGTTGGCGGCGTCAACGTCATACACTAGCGTAAACTAATTTTGTTTGCTAGGTGCCAAACATTCACACGGTATAAACCACTCGAAACAAACAAGTTTTATTTTGAATTTCCACGAAGAAACACAAGCATCTGAAAGTGTTCATCTGACATTTTGCTGTGTTTTATTTCCAATATGTCTTTGCCCATTGAAAACATTCTTTCAACTGCAGCGCTGGAAGGTATTGGCGTGTTGTAGAGAAAAAAATACTTTAAAAAGTATGCGTTGACGCTATGCGCTAAAAAACCGCGAAAACTTTACGGCGTAGCCTCAAGCGCAAACTATCCAAAAAAATGTGGCCGCAAGTGTTAGCGCAAACAAAAAGTCTACGCCGCAATAAGTATGCGGTGTAGAATTTGCGGCGTATAGGCTACGTACATCTCTGGTCATGATTACGTGATTCTTACCACTCACCAGTTCAGTGGAGGGGAGGGGTGGTGCATACTTTTGTTTCTGTAGTGGTTCTGGATTTGATTCTATTTCAGGTTGTATACAAAAGACTTTAAAATGGTGTCAAATATGTTTTTCTCCTTACCTAAAACAGTGTAGGCTAGGCTAAATAAATTGAGTAATGATGTGACAATGCAACTGTTATGCAAAGTTATCGCTACTAGTCCCTGTTGATGGATTTATAAAAAGGCAGGAGAAGGGCAACCAGAAAGTCACTATACAGTATAGGCTACACTAATTGCATTCCAATAGTATATTTTTTTTTACAGATGAAATCGATTTTCAAGCTTCGGCCCATGTGCAGACGTTTGATCGCGATGCGGTTGCAGGTAAGCTGAGGACTGCTTTTGTTTCCTTGCCAATCTTAGAAGTGATCGAAACAATTTTTGTTTGGATGAAACTATTGACTTGGATAGAGTAGACGAAACGAAACGGAATTTTTCTACAAAATTGTTTGTTTTTTTCACTGGGCTGTTTGAAACTAAAATAGTTCGATGTTTTAAAATGTTTTATTTCGACAAAACGTTCTTTGTTTTTCGTTGAATTCGAAGCTATTTGCTAATTAGCAGAAAAAAACATTGCGGAATAGGCTTCGTTTTGTTTTATTCGCTTCGTTTTGATACAAAATCTGTTGTCTTGACTTCTTTTCATTTCGAATTAAATTGTTAGTGAATAATTTCGTTTCGTTTCATCAAAAAGAAAATGTATGTTCTGAAAAGTTTTAACTAAGCAACGTAGGCCTATTTCTAAACAATACGAAATGAAAAAAGGCGAAGAAGACATTCGTACGAAATTTTTATGCTCTTTGGAAATATTATTTGAAAGTCCTTTTGTTTTGAACACTTTTACACACATAGGTGTTACTTTTTGATAATTATATTATGCTTTTCAGCTCGTACTATAAGAAGCACTAGTGCAAACAAGACCTGTTCTTCTGCTGTCAAAGCAGTTGACTTTACCCTAACAGAGACCAACAGAAGTTTGCATTGTAATTGTTCTGCTGATGCTGGTTTGAGTGTTGTGAGTATTTACATAATTTTTTACCTCCAATCTCTAGGGAGCCAGTGTCTTCTGGCTTTATTTCCACTTCAAGTGAAGTCGCCGGTGCAGATTGCAGTTCTCCACATCACTCTGTCAACAACATCTTCCTCCTTTACTCCCAATATTTTTATATCTTCTGACACACAATCTCTTCATCTTCTTTTCGACCTTCCTCGCTTTCTTTTATCAACTTCCAATTGTCAACCACGTAGCGAACGATATTGTAGTTTACTTTTGGCGTAACAAAATTAATCATGTTTCTCGGCAGCCGATTGTAGTAAGAATTAACAGCGATAGACACCGTGTTTCGCCCATGAGGCTAGGCTCCTGATAGCCGGAAAGAACACCCCTTTCTTCACAAAATTAATCATTTCGAGAAACAATTTACACCCAGAAAGATGCTTTGATCACTCAAATATACAATTTTAAAACTAACTCAAAATTTACAAAATGTAACGTATGGTAGGGTAGGCCTGCGTGAAGCCTACTTCTCTCAGATTTTCAGTTCAAAATTCAATTTTTTGAAAACTGTAGCCTACTTGTTTAGTGTAAGAATTTTCAGGGAAGCGATAGCCACTCATTGGTCTTTCTTTCTCCAGATTTGGCAAGACCAAAATTGTCAAAGAATTACTTCCGACGAGTCGGTTTCCGTGAAAAATAACACATTGATAGTAATCAAAGGACAAAATAAAGACTGGGTCGTTTACTGCTCAAACGGAAAAGGATGCATCTACAAGATTACTGTGTTAGAACCAGTTCAACCAGGTATAGGCTATAAAACAGTTTTTTTTACTATTATGATCGAGGGAATCATATTTCTAGATAATGGCTTGAGACTTCCCCTCGTCCAACATGCGGTACAAAGTAAAAAAACACTGTTATAAAAGAAATTTGGCACAAACTCTTCTGGCTACGCATAGCCTAGGCCTTGTGCCTACTCTTATTCATAACCTATGGCTATACCACTGCTTAAAGTCGTTGGCTACGCAGAGCAGTTTCATAAGGGAATTTTAGAATTTCATCATGCGTAATGAAGCATTGGTGAACTGCAATTATGGTCATCCACTGTCACTTTACGGTGAGGCAATTAAAGTAGGCATAAGATGAAGTACAAAATGCAAACTTATAATTGCAGTAGCCCAATAACATGAAATATTGGATTGTTGAGAAAATTTAACCGATGTTGAGATTAGGCCTACTGTAATTACATTACATTACTGAAACGACTTTTTTGGTCAAAAATTTGAGATTTAGATTTTTGGAAGAGCACTCTCGTTTACGTACTACACCGTTGCTACTGTCCCATAGGTTGGTTATAATTTTTGTTGAAAATAGCCAGCTAGTAGGTTTATTTGTAACAAAAAAGTGGTCCATAAATTTATTTTGGCTACGCGTTTCTCTTGGTATAAGCATCCAGCTTTCTCGTTGACCTTTCTGCATATCAAGTAGTAGCCCATGTCTCCTCACCGGGTCATTCGCCCATGTAGGCTTACTAGGCTATTGACGAAACCTCACTAATTTTTGTGTTTTAAAGTATAAGTATTTGATGCATAAGTGTAAATATTTAATTACAAATTCAAAGTATTAGCCTACTATTATTCTTGATGATACTGTTGTGGCTGTGATATCTTAAAATGGGAGACGCTCAAACCGCGCTTTGGCTGCACTGCTGATTCTAATCTATGCGATAGCCTACCTGACCTTTATTTCTGCAATGTAGCTTAACATAGCTTCCTTTCAGCTCAGGGAATATCAACAAGTGTGCAAGGCATTCTTATGTTTCTCATCGTAGCTATTCTGATGGTTTTGGGTTTCATCATTGTCAAGAAATATCGATTGCATATGTACTTGTGCTGCCGCGACACTTGCTCTTCTCCCATTGAGACAGGTAAGTGAAGTACTGAACCCATGACTAGTCTAGCCTCTGTCCTGCTTGGTAGGGCTGTTCGAAACAATATTTCGGAAAAATTTTTATTCAAAACATTCTGCATTGTTTCTGCGTAAAATTCACTTGTCTTGGTTTCGCTTTGTTTCTTAGTGAAAATATTTATTTTAATTTCAAGCGATATCGTTTCGTTATCCGCTCGAAACGGAAATGTCAAAAGATGGAAAACGACGTAGTCTAGTGTAATAGTGGTAGGTTAAAATCATAAATGCTTGACTTTGTCAGTGTTCTTCGAAGATTTAGTAATATTAATCGCATTACGGCGAGCGAATATAGGAAAAAAATTGCAGGGGGAGCCCTAAAGTTGCGACAAATAAGAGTTTTTGAGAGAGAACGTGTGTAATATAAAATTTAAGGTTTAGTAGCCTAAGTTAAAACAACAAAAAATTACAGGAGGTCTCCCTGAAAAAATTGATTAATTTTACCTCGTTTTGATCACTTTGCGTACTTTGTGACCCAAAAATATAATTTTGTTTACGATGACCATCAAAGCTAGATTACTGCGGAAGTTGAAAGTTTTAGTGCAACATTGAAGCTACTACTTTATTATATTTATGATAATCACAGAAGGGTTTCAGTCAATAATTTTAGGCTACCTGCCAGTTTTTCATACAAAAATATTGCATTTCGATCTTATTGCATGTCGTTTTATATATCCCAGTTGTGAAACAAGGTTAGATCTTCCAGCATGAAGCGATTACCTGTTGTGATATTGCACAATTTGCCTCGTTGTGTAGCCTACGCCGCTATTTTTTAATGGGGATGGGGTTGAAAAAAATTTATGAGACCATTTTAACCGCAACCAACATTTAGTTGATCGCTGAAACGAATGTGGGCCTATGATAGGTCACTAAACGTACCGTACACTTGTCATTGTGAAGATGATTAGGGCTACAAGATGGTCGAGAAAGCTTGACGAACATTAGCGTACGCTTTTTTGTTAACAATTTGTTGGTTAATGCAAATATGCAATGTAAATCGTGAATCCACTGTCGATGCAGAACTTGGCCGGTGTTTCCTGTGGAGTACGAGGACTTTTTTCGTTTGAGTTACGTTAAGATTGCATTTTGTAGCAAAAAGGAAGTTAAAATACTCGTTGCAGTGCTTTGCTTTTACTTTGGGATAGAAAAAGGTGGGTTAAAGATGATAAAAATCTCTACAAACCCTGCGTTTAATTAGTATTTATTTATCAAACAAAACAAAATTTTGGAATAAACAGTGTCTTGTTTGAAACACCCCTGAGTGAAAGCAGTCAGTTTATCTTGAAATAAACACTTTTTACGCAATCTCACGCATTTTTGTCTTGACCCTTTTTACCTTCTAGCGGCTAGACTAGACTAGCCTAGGCTAGACTAGCCTACGATTCTCATGCATTGGCATTTCATATTTCTTTTCAGTGCATAACGAAACCAAATTGCTGAGATCTCGAAATCATACAAGATGAAAGAATTTTCTATCAAAATGAAACAAAACATTGCTATAAAACGTTTCAACGTAACATTAAAGTTGCTCATGCTAGGACCTAGGTCCTAGATGTCCAATCAAACCGTGGAAACTGTTGCCTACTAAAAAATAGGCTAGCTATCAGCGAAAAACAGACTGGTTATTCAAGCTGGTGGTGAGCCTGGGTCAAAAATAGCCTACAGTTTAGCTTCAAGCAGATGTAGCCTACTAAACTTATAAACAACAAAAGCAAGCTAAAAATTTAGAAAAATCGATGCCAGCTGGCAGCAACTCAATTTTTCACTTTTTTGCTTCGTCGCAGATAGTTTCTTGGCTATAATTGCTGTATCACAACACAAATAGGCTACGTGTTTACGAAACTTGATTTACATAAAAACTAAGAAAAATAGAGGATGACGCATGTAAATAAAGCCATGATAAGCCATGAAACAACACAAAAACTTCAAATATCAAGCTCAGTGGGAAGGGGGTTTCACTCTTTAAATCGCTTTATATCAGACCTGATGTAATCCGATTGTTTTTATCGTTCTGAATACTGTATTTTCAATTCTTCAACCGCTCTTAAGCTGACGACATCAACAGTGGGGCTTTGTGCATTATGCCTATTTTCTTATAACCTGTTGAATACCCTAACTCTACAGCTAACACTTCTACATTCATGGCTCATCGCTACTCTGCGAAATAAAAACTAACTTCGGTTTAAAAAGTCTGTAAAGTTATTCGGTTAGGTGGGGCTGTTTTCTATGCAGCCCCAACAGCAGGCCCGGATTTAGGGGGGGGCAGAGGAGGCAGTTGCCCCGGGCCCCCCGACTTTTGAAGGGCCCCCCTACGTGGAAAAAATGTGATTTTGTGTTATTTTTTCCTGTTGGCCTTTAAAGTTTCTGCAAAATGCTGTGCAGTACTGGACTGATGCTACTGTAGACGTAGTAGAGATGGTTTTTCGCGCCGTAGGCGCAAAAATTTTTTTGCACGGGGGCCCCCCGATCTAAAAGTGCCCCGGGCCCCCCTTCAGTTAAATCCGCCCTGCCCAACAGATTCAAAAATTGCTGTAAAACAAGGGTCACCAAACTTTTTTCTCTGAGGACCGGATTGCTGCGAGATTTACAGCTGCTGGCCGGATGCAAATTGTGAAAAGATATCAACTATTTAGAATCTCCAAGTCCATTGACTTGAATTGAGCACAATAAATAACAAAGTCAGCGGTGGAATAGCAAAGTTGTGATGAAAATCGAAAGGTTGCTGGAAAAGTTATCCCCTGCTGTGATACACTACAGGGCATCGTGCTCTTGAAAAAACATTACATCTTTCCAAATTTGGCCTAGGCTGTCCCCATTTGTGGTTGCCTAATTCATTCATTCATAGCTAGTCACGCCAGTATCGAAGCCAGGTATAAGAGCATTGTTTGTGATGTTTTTGATAAACAGCAACGTTTGATAAACAGCAACGTCAGTCCTTTACAAAAAGTTTGGTAACGTTTTTCCTTAACAGTTGTAGTGCAGCTGTTATTTTGCGGGCCGTAGTTTGGTGACCCCTGCTGTAAAATACCAAAAGAGGTGGAGCTTCAAGGATAATTTTTAGCCAATCAGAGTGAAAAAAGTAACCGGGTCGGACAAACACAGAGGAAAACATATTTTCTCTCTTCTCGCTGCAGCCCCATAGCACGAGCCGCCGCTGCTCGGACTGACAAAGATTGTGAAAAAAAATTGATGAAATAAAAAAAATTTCCCAGACCGGGAATCGAACCCGGGCCGCGTGGGTGAGAGCCACGAATCCTAACCACTAGACCACCTGGGAGTCGGTACTTGGTGCGTAACTAGAGTAATAGATTATAAGCTGCTGTAGTGTACATGCTTCACAGCCTTAAGTTAAACGAACCTACATCATTGAATTTCACGTTGAATCAATGTAGAAATGATGAATTTCGTTTGCGCAGTAAGACTAGAGACGTCAGTCTTTTTAATTTTGCAAAATAAGGAACAGTTATTTTTTTGCGCTAACAATCTGTCTAAAATTTAAATGCTGAAACAAAATTTGCGCTTTTGCTTCTATGAAATATTTGTTCTGAAATAATGAAGGTATTTACGTCGACTAGGCTACACTGCAGATTCACCAATTCGATTTCAAAGAACATTCACTTATCGTAATGTATGCATTGAAAGAAATAAACAACCAAATAAAAGGATTTAAAACAAACAGCAAAGGAGGTTAACTGTTAACATGGTCACCCTTGCAACAGCATTTTCCAAGATTTATCATCCGCACAGCCCTTAGCCCCCATCCTCATCATGTTGGGAGGTACATTGGACCACTTCCTAGGCATGCGGCCGCACTTCTGAGTTTCTGACTTACAAAATCAAGTCAAAACCACCGTAAACTAATTTATAATAAGTTGTTTAGCAGCTTAATTTTACATTTTTTGCAGTTTATGATGAATGAAAACAATTGCAACTTGAAAAAAAAAATGTGTGAAACGATTGGGGATAGTATAAAAAACACAACAAAAAACGTAAAAAACAACGTGAGAAAAACTATAGCATGACCTCAAAACCTAAAAACTTTTAACTTAGGTTGTATACAGTAGAGTAGCCCATATTTAAAAAAATTAATTTGAAGTCTTTTGCAGCCGGGAAAGATTGCGATGCATACGTCTCAGTGGGAAAGAATACAAGTGACTTGAAATTTATTGAGAGAAATATTACAGAAATTCTTCGAAAGAAGTATAACTACAGTTTAATTGTAGATGAGGACAATTTACTACCACGCTTAGGTATGCTTTGGTTAGTATTTTGTGGGAGCTATGTTAAGTTGTGATACCTTTTTATGCTTTAACTTAACCAGTAGATAGCTTTAAAGTTTTCCAAAGTTCATTGTTTGGTAACTTCAAAAATGATGTCTTTACTTTGAAATTGGTTTGAAACTGTGGTAAGTTTAAGTTTCGGCATGTTACACTATGCAACATAAATTATAAGCCTATTGTACTTTTTGAACAAAAAATTGTAAACCTGACAGATGAAATTTATCTGGTGTGAGGTCAGTTTGCAACACACTCTGCATGTTCGTATCAATGGAATCTCTGATTGTGCGTTATGTTTCTTTCAGAACCTTCAGAAAAAGTGAAAGCAAAGATGCACAAATGCCGAAGACTTATTGTAGTATTTACACCAGCTTACATGGCCAACGAATGGTGCATGTATTGCTTTGCAGAAGGTAAGTTTCATGTTATTTTTAAATAAAATGCCTGAAATTTCTTTCGTAAACCATTACCTTCAATGTAAGCATACTCAGAAAACATTGTTGAATTGATATAGTTTAGTCCGATTGAGGTCATTAAGGACAACTCTGCCACAGCTGAACGGCAGTTCTTTGGTAGAGTCCAGTTAAGTTGTCTGAGTCTATGAATCGTGTTATTAATCGGCCTCTAGCGGTTTAGGCTTACATGAAGTTTTACAAATCGTGGGCACTATAGCGCGTTAAAGAGCAAGTTATGAGTTTAAAAATATAGATCATAAACAATACGTTAAGGAGATTGAATAACATTATTTTGACTACGCAAAAAAAACTAATAAACGTAATAAGTTCAAACGTTTTCGGCAAAATTCTATGTCCATCAGGAAAGCAAAGTAATTTAGGTCTTCTGAAGAAAACGAAGATAACTGTGAATAATATTAAATAACTATGAGTTATCAGACTTACATACTAACAAACTGAGTATAAGGCTACAACTACGTTAGGCCACCGTGCATTTTATGTCCACGTTTGAATAGAGCAATAAATAAAATTCTTACCATGCTCTTTTTTATTGCAATTACAAAACAAAAACACACGACATTTGGCCACGAGAGTAGGGGAGCATCTGAATCCCGGATCTGAACTTGCCTAATTTTATTAAAAACAGTGCAATTAAAGACCATAGTCGAAACTGCCAATCGTGTTCTAGTGATAAACTCTCATTGGAGTCTTTCGAGATTGTTCGTAATGGTTTGTCCGAGTTCGACACAAAGATTCACTAGGCACTAATTATTAAATCTTCCAACCCAAGGCTTAACAAGCAATTGTTTGCCGGTGGAGCCTCCTATCTCTTAACCGTCTTTGATTGAATAGTTACGTGTGTGTTTCACTCACTGTTGCTTTTGTTTTGTGCAATTATCTCGTTTTGTGCTTTAGTGCATCTTGCGCATTCTGCCTGGATATACTTCTCCTCAAACTTAATTCTCTACTTGATCCGTTGTGTTGTGTAGTCATTTTGTATGTGACCAAGATTGGCAATCTTTCAATGTTTAGATCAGGATTAAACAATGTTTTTGATATTTTAACCTCACTGTGTTTCTCTAGTATTTTCTCATGCAATGTAGAATTACTTTTTCTTTCATAGACTTGAAAGGATTATACAGTATGTATTGTATAGTCGAAAACGTTCGCTTTATTTTATTTTTGTGTTACAATGTTAAATGTCGTACTATTGTTGAACTATGCCTGTTTATGGTTGAAATAAAACATCAAAATGAAATTTCCTCAGTGCTAAAAAAATGGTAAAGAATGTATCAAAGCAATTCGAAATCCCAACAGTGCCCAAACTGAAAGGATGACAAACCAATAGCATCGAGTTTTATTTTTGGCTTGGTTCAGGGTTGAGAAAGCTTTTGGAGCTCAACATTGAAATGATATTCCTTGTGAGTGACGTCAGCATCATACGAGAACTTGAAACTTTTAAATCACTGGTCGGGCATGTACCCAAGGTACGTAAGTTGGTTTTCGTAGAATTCAAGGAAATCATTATGATTTGTCAGCTACTTGAGCTACTACGTCAGTCAGCTACTACGAAAGTTCAACACAAAAATAAACGAAATTTAGAAATATCTTTGCTTGATTTTGCCACAAATTTTATTGTCTTAATTTCGTTTCGAAATACAATATTTTTGAAGAATTTTATTTTTCACACAGTTATTAGTTATAATACAAGTGTAGATTAGTTTTGTTATATTGTCGAGGTCGATTTATATTTGTAAGCTTTCTTAGTAATAGTTAATCTATTTTGGTTCTACTTGAGTGAGATGCTCTGCAAGATCTGTTTTTCGTATCTTCTGTATGTTAATGTTCTCTCTGATGACAAGTCAGGTTCAACAAAGGTTCGGGTATGACCTTGATAGTAACCAGCACTTAAACGCCTTCAAAGCAAGATGAAAGCAAAATTTGTCTTATTAGCTTCGATTTACCATCAAAGAAGTACGATATAAAACTTTTTCAAAGATTTTAAACCAAAATTAAGAGATTTTTTGATAGCTAAATTGTTATAGATATTACACGAACACCAAATGAATATCCACAGACAAGTGCTTTAAAAATTCCCATACGGATGCTACACATCAAAGCAAATTTTATAAGGGTATAGTCTACGTAGTTTCCTAAGTAAGCATGTAGAAAAATATTTAGCAATAAAAATTTATGACTTCTGTCTTTGGTAGATATTTGTCTCAATTCTTCCCATGTCTCAAAATAAATCGGAACAAGAACGCATTATCCGGGAAATTCGCTGTCATATGCCGGCTTCAAGGAGTGGTTCTTCTGCGAACCGAGGAATCCGCTCTCCTATGCTCAGTGATGCAGAAGATATTGACCAAAGATCAAGTAAGAAAATTTAGTAATGTAATGAAAACCGATTGATGTTGTAGACAAGGCCTGCATTGGTGGCGGCATTTGTGATCAGTTTTCTTCGCTCTGTGATATATCATAAAATATGGCGGATATTGAGCTAATTTGTATCCAATAAACTTAAACCCGGTCTCTGCGTCTTTCCAGATTGGCTAGTCATTAAAGGAAGCGTCTTGGTCATTTGAGCTAAACGTGAAAATGATGTTGGCGATTCTTGACATTTTAACCTTCCACTTTGGTGAATGAAAATCAAACTCTGCAGTTTCAGTAACATTTGTGGGGGAAACAGGTTACACACTATTTGTAACGTATCGTGTCTTCGTCCATTGCTTTGGCTCCTTTGAACTAAGTAGAACCGTGGACGTCGCTATAATAGCATCTGGACGAGAAGCCAAACGCTAGGTCTCATCTTGCACGGCAAACAGGATTGCCATATTGACGGTTTTAACGCCAAATTTTAAAAATCTGAGTGTTTTTTAATGCGTTTGGCAGGCTACTTTGATTTTGGCATTTCGATATATTTTTAGCGTGTTTTTAATTTTTTTCAGCATTGTCCAGTAAATAGTTTAAGAAACTCTGTTTTATCAATGCGCAGTAGCCTATTTACAAAACATCAGGCTTTTCATAATATTTCATTTTGGGCTGATTTTGTCAACAGCAGCATGATTACTGCAAAAGCCTACATTGTTGCGATCGTGCAGTACTTTAACCTGAAAATGTATTAAAAAAATATCAAGTTTGCCGTGCAAGATGAGGCCTAGCGTTTGGCGTCCACGGTAGAGCCTGTACTTTTGCTTTGGGCCCTTTTACGTGTCCTCGTGTGTCTGATACAAACGCTGTTTGAAACAACTCACCAGAACTGTCAGTTATCAGTTCACATTTCCGATTTTATGAATGAAGACGAAAGAAGGTTTTTCATTTGTATATTTCACATAGATTATTTATTAAAGCTTTTGTAGAGAGTTTGCTTTTTTGAACCATAGACAAGCAAAACAAAGTAACCTTAGCGGGTTTAACATAATGTATACACTGATGAGGACACACGTAAGTGTCGAAAACGTTTGAGTTATTATGTTAAATATTTTGTTTTGTGTGTAATACATTATGTTAAACGCGCTAAGGTTACTTTGTTTTGCTTGTCTATAATTAATTAAACAACGCGTCAGAATAATTACAACACGATGAAAAAAAACCAGTTTTGAACAATAAAAACTTTTTTGCACTGAATCAACATCAACAAATGCTGAATAGACGCAAATATAACTAACCAAGTGATTTGTACATTTAGTTCGAGGGGACAGTGATTCCTATGGAGGAACTAAAATATACACTTTTGGAAAACCTGCTGGAAATCACAAAGATGACCTTGATATGGATGATGTAAACAAGGCCCATGACGTAAGAATAACGTATAATTTACGTAGCAGCAGACAATAAAATATCATCACAAAACTTGTACGATAGTCATTCGGACCAACTCCCCATATGGCAAATTCCTTTTACATTAATTCAACGTTGGAAGGCATCTAATCAATGTAAAAAAGGATTTATTTACTTGTTAGGTTATTGAAGACATTCAAGTTCATGCTTTGATGAAGTTTTGTAGCTTAAAATTTTTTCTTTAATCTAGCATTTTAATTTTTTTCACTTTTGTAATAGGGGTCCTCGTTATACAAAAAGCCACTTATTAAGTTTATAAAGTATCGTTTGAATCGAAAATGATTTTGCAATTACTTTTTTCAGGATCAAGAACTAGAGTATGACGAAGAAGATCCAAGCTCCATCCCAGTTCATCAGTACAAGGCAAGGAAAGACTTCCTCCGGATCACTATGGTGGATACATAAGCTGCAAACTCCACCAAAACACCAAATCGATGCTCTCTGATACGGGCAGCATTTTGATCTACATCACAAAATGCTACCAATTGCTATTGGAGAAGTATCTTTTCACAGACGTTCGTTTGTTTGCATCTGAGAAAATGTTAATTTGTCATTGATTGTGAAGTTTTTTATTGCTTTACATGAAATTGATTAGGCATCTCAAAACGGAAAATAAAATTGTGTATTGCAGTTTTGCATTTTGCTTATTATCGAAATGAGGGGAAACTTGTACTCAACGGGATGAGTCTGTAAGACTAAGTAAGTATAGAATATAATCAGGCCCGGATTTAGGGGGCAGAGGGTGCAGTTGCCCCGGGATGCTCTTTTGAGGGACTTCCGACATGGAAAAGCGTGATTTCGTGTTATTATTTCTATTTTCTCTCATCCTTTGAGGTTTTTGAAAAATGCCTCCTTTTTCTTTCAAGGTTAATTTGTGGTCAAGGTGGCGACTGAGCTTGGCGTAAAGGCATTAGCAACGGTGGGGGTAACTTTCAAGATACTTTTAAAAAATTTTTTATGGGGGGCCCCCGATCTAAAAGTGACCCGGGCCCCCTCATCAGTTAAACTCGCCCCTGAATGCAATGTACATGCTTTCACCACTATGTAGGTAGGGTTTAAGAAAGCAATGTGTATAGTAGCAGATAAGATTCCATAGACGTGCAGGCAAAGAAAATCTGTCCACGGTATTGTGATGAATTCACAGCTTTTGTTTCATCGTTGGCAATCCTCAGGATGTAAACTCATCAGATGTTTGGCCATGAACTAATTCAGCGTAAGCTATTTCTCTCAAGTTTGCTTGCTGACTTGCAGGCAGAGAGGTCAAGTAAATGTTATTGTTTTCATTGCTGTCATCAATACCCGCATAGATTCCTTCTTCAACACCGCAGTCGGAAGTAACAGTGTCAACTCTTCCATCCCCAACGCTAACATCATTGGCTATGCTGTATTCTGTTTCTTTTGAATTTGACTCCGGCACGCGAGGTTTAGACCTTCCAAGTTTGGAGGTAAAAGTGGATACAGAAATAGAGATTGTCTTCAGATTCTTTTTTTTCTTTTTCATCATACCTTTTGGGTAATTGGCTTCATTTAGCCTATAACAATATGAAAAAGGCAGTGAAGCAATAGCACTACAATTTATCAGATAATAAATTGTTCCAAAATGAAACTGCACGTTTTCTAAAAACTGAATGTAAGTTTAAATATTTTCTCGAAAACATGAGCAGGCACAATAATTTTTTCCCATTTAAGTTTTTAATTGCCATGTAATTTTATAAAAAACACTATTTTTTGTAATCGTCGACTGGTGTACCTTGTATCATCACTTCCAGTGCTGATAGAATCGCTTGAAACATCAGCAATTGCACTGTACGTTGCATCTTCTAAAAAATGGAAAGAAAAGTGTCAACATACTGTTTTTTATAAACTTGGTTGGTTGGTTTTTGAATCTTTATCCTCGGACTGACAAAGCCTTGATAGGTTATTCCTGGTAGTTTCGCATACTTGTAGAGGCTTTTTGACGCAGGGCCGGTTACCGAGATTGGCGGAGTGAAGTTTTCCGATTGTTGAAGTGTTGTTGCCGGGGAATTATTCCATTCACTAGGTGCCCTGAATGGACAACAGTTCTGAAGTGTGTTTCTCAAGCGCACACCCCGAGAGTCAGACCAGCGCCGCGTGATCTTGAACCGGGCGCGTAACCACTGAGCTAACGGGGCGGTCTTGTATGCTTTAATTTAATAGTTAATACTTAACAGCTCCATTGCCTTCTACATCACTGCATCCTCATTTATTTTTCAATTGTCATTGCTTCCGAGACGACAGAAATAAAAAGAAAACATCAACAACAACTATTCTACCAACCACATATTGAATTCATTGCGTTTGCACATCCAGTTGCAGCAAGCAAGTAGCCTAACCCGGATTAAATTCGTGTTTTTCGCCCTAAGGTAATTTTGAAAAACGCCTAAAATGTGCAAGGAAAAACAAATGAACGAAACTACACAAAATTCTGCACTCAAGCTAAACCTGAGCACAAGTAATGCCATTTACCTGATGAATCATTTTATTTGACGTCATCATTTGGCTTACGTCATTCCAGAGTGACCCGACAAAGTTGTAAAACAAAAGCAGGTTTTTAGTCACCCACTTTGTAGCCTATGACCCTAACCCAGTGGGGTAGGGTTGCGCAAGAAATTTTTACCGGATGGATTGCAAAAAACTTGTTTCATTCGCCTTCATCGTAGTTTTTAGCAACCCTGATTCGAACCAAAGTTGTTAGGCTACTTGCTCGCAAACTCTAACTGACCTTTAATAATGATCTGGAAAAAGTAACTTCGAATTGCGCTGAACTAAGATTTTCAGATAAGTAGCCTATTGCATGAACACAATTAATTGCTTTCCCTGATGCTCGCAACCAAATTCGATTAACCACAAATTTTGGAACGACTTGGACCAAACAAATTTTCACCATCAAGCAACGTAATTGAAAAGGAAATCAAAACAAAAAGAATTTCGAGTTGCGACAAAATTAAGTCATATATCCTCTTGATATATTTCGTTAGTAACACCGCTGAGTGGTAATAAGTCAGCCAACTTAGTTAATCAAAGCACAAAGCCACTGGGGCCTACGTTTTGTTTCTCCATTATTTCTACTTTGTCGTAGTACGTTTTGAACAAATGATAAGATTTTGTAACAAAAACAAAGAAATTTTGCTTCCAAACCAAACGTAAGTTTGACAAATAATTATCATTTGAGAATAATTGTTCTCTTGCCAGTTATTTTTGAAGTTTCCTGGCTCTTTTAGGTATAGGCCTATCTACTTATGGTTGGTTGCATCATGAGTTAATCGTTTACAAGTTAGGCAAAGTAACCAATAACCATTTAATTCGCAGACTATTTTTTTTGTGTGCATTAATCGTAATCTGCTGACTCGAATTGTCGATAACTGATGATCTACCGAAACTTCTCTTATGCTATTTCTCAATTTATTAATAGGCCATTTAAGAATTTTGCTGTTGGTACATCCCATAGCGATCTATATAGCCTACACATGCCTTGCCAACGTGCGATCCTTATAGACGTGACTGAAGGCCGGTGTAGTTTTCACTACATTACCCTTAATCAATCGTTTTTGATCTTAATTATGTTTTCAATGTTTAGTGGAATACTTATACAGTATAAAGCATTAGAGGAGATGCCGGACCTATTATACATTTTTTTCTTTTTTCCTCTCATTTTTTCAGCTCATATCAAAATTAGACAATTTTTTTAGGAAATACGGTCAAAGTCAATGTTTATTGACTGTATAAATATCGAGAATCGAATTTATTTTTGCAAAGTTAAAGCTTACAAAAACTGTTTTGAAGAGTGTATAACAGGTCCTGCCCTGAATGACCTACAGTATTTATCATAAGCAAACATTTCAAAATAGAACACGTTTTTTCACTTTTTTTTACGAAAACAAGCACATAAAAATGTGACATAATAATACTATTTACAGACACTTTAATTGCCAAATAATGATTGATTAGCATTACATCAATTGCTCTTAACTGGGGAGATGCTTTTCATAAGGAGGGTGTTAAACTGTTTTCTGCCACGGCAAAAATTCATTATTTTTGTTGAAATGACTTTCGTAGCTTGCGTGTAATATAATGTTGCTAGAAAAGTAAGGTTTAATTTTGAAACATGCAAAAGTTAATTCTTCAAGTGCTTTAACTCGTTGTATAAAAGATTGATTGATTGATTGAATTTTTATCCTCGGACTGGGAAAGCTTCTTGCAGAGCTTAATCCTGGCAGTTTCGCATACTTGTAGAGGCTTTTTGGACATTACGGTATAATAGGTCCTTCAAGGATTCATTTTTAATTCTTAGTAAATGCAAAAGTAGTTACACAAGCCATCACTCTGAAATTTTGTGACAACTTAGGTTAATTACCACACAACCGCAAACTTTTGCAAATAGCTTTAATAACAAAAATTATTTCCTTATTACTAAATCTCCCGCAAATGACAAATTTGACAAATTTACATTTTGACGCCAAAATTGAAAATCCTGTGTTTCTCTTCAACTGGAAGCTTTTATCACACGAAGCTTCATACAACTTTGTTGGACTAAAATCTCGATCCAAAACCAAAAAAAAAGAAAAATATTTATTTTGAAGTAAAGACAATACAGCGCTGTGTAATAGGTCCTGCATATCCCCTACTCATTAAAAATGGAATAAAATAATTTTTAATGAGTTTTGCGCACCATGCAGATAGCATCACGTTTTTCACCTGCAACTAGTAAGCTACTCTCAAATGTTCTTTTGATTTCATGCAGAACTGTCACAACTCGCCCAATCGTTAGCTTAGGCCACATGCTAAAATCGCACAAAAGTAACTTAAAATTGGCAAAATGTAGATAAAGACTAAAGATCCATGTCAATCACTTCTTAGACCAAACAGCACCTATGACAGATATTAAGTTTGAAGTGGACCTTCAGACTTTAGTCGTTTCAAACTTTGCACGATGCCATGGCTTGTCACTAGAGATAGTCATGGTACATTCAATCCACAAAGTCGAAGACCTTGCTATAAACAGAACTGATTTTACATTTTCAATAAAGGTTAGTTTTATATTTTAATAAGGAGCAAAACAATTTGTAAGCTTATTTACAAAAAAAGCATTTTAGAGATACTGGGCAATAGCCATACTCACCTTCAGAGTTTACAGAAGATACATCAGGATTTGAGAGTTGGCGAGTTTTTGTCTGATGAGTCTGTATTGAAATGTCGCATGTTTCATAAAACAAAGTTAAGCTTGATAACAAGTAGTTAATTATAGAATAGTACAAAACATAGCAAGTCAACCACATAGGACGAGCAGCTGTGGATGATGTTGAGTCATCATCGACTTCGATGAGTATTAGCTCACAAGTTAAAGAGTGTCAATCAGAGTTGACATAAAAAATAGGGTGATTAAGAATGGTCGATCCCAATTTTTGCCAAACTTAAAGTGCCTCTGACAGGTAAATAAATTTGCTAAATTTACCTAAGATACCAAAAAGATGACACTAACAAACTTCCCTGACCAGCAAATCGTAAAAAATATCAACAGGCTACTAAGTTACACGCTTGCAAACTTTCGTTGACATCGGTGAATCTGGCACTCATTCAATTGCGAAAATAAAAACGGCAACACCGCTGTGACGTCACAGTAAGCGGGAAGGATACATTCTTTCTCTGTGATGACTTGGTAAAGTATGGTACGACTACTGCAAAACGTGAATGTGTGGGGCTCTGTTGGTCTAAAGCATGCGCAAATTAAGAATTACCGAAATGAAAAAGTGAACTTATTAGGCCTATTACTATCAGGTTTCGATCAAATAGGTTGAGTTTACTTTTATCAAACAGCATCTCAATTCAATTGAAATTGCAGTTTCATAGGGCTACAATTTTCATACTTTTTTATTTGTCCTAATCTGGCTATAGCCATTTGCAGTGTAACAACAGTATTTCACAAACAGCACCTTTGATTTATGGTTGAGGCAATGCCTACAAATTGCTGTTTATGTGACATTGTCAGTGACAAAGACCGTGTGCTTTCTTTTCCCACTTTCCCACAAAACAAGGTACTGAGAAGAAAATGATCAAAGTTTTCTTCAAGTGTTCGAAAGTGGGATGGGCCATACAAAACTAGTCGTATATGTTCACTTCACTGAAGATGATTTTGTTAATACCACTAAAGTAAAAATGCCTACAGGCATGTGTTGGAGTGTATACTACAAGGTGATGCTCTCGGAAGCAACAATCGGATTGTGATGCCGTCATGCATTGTTTGGCGAATCCGAAACAATTTTCCAGATCCAGATGGCCGTTACACAGGATTTCAATGGCCAACTGAAGGCACATTATGAGAGAGAGAGAGAACTTTTATTTATTTTTGAATAGTGATGATGAATTAAATATGAATGATGATTCGTACGATTTCTTCATTTTTACTTAAAGTATATTTTAGGTTTTGTAGGAACGTATCCAGTACAGTTTTATTAAACTGCAAAAAACAATAAATCTTCGAAAAAAGCAACCGCTTGTACCAACTCCGACCAAACTGTGATCCACCAATTACATCTAGGAAGCGTTTGTTTCATCTGTTGCTAACGACGTCCACTTAGGATGACGTAATACCACCAAAGTCGTCCCAGAGCAGTGAAATATGGAGTTTCGCCTGTGGTGGCACTGCGGAGCAGTCGTTTGATTAAGTTACGCCCTAACCAGTCGAGCTACGAGGTTAAGATTAAAAAGTTCGCTAAGTGTAATTCTGCGCTAGGAAATGCTTTAAAAAGTTACTATACTTGGATCCCACCTGTCAGGGGCACTTTAAGTTGAATTGGGGGTTCAAAACATGGTGACCTCTAGTAAAAGGTCATGTCAACGCTTGAGAGATTTCTTCGACTGGCGGCTGATTTTAAATCGCGGCTGGAGCTGCAGTGCGAGTATCGTAAGTTTAGAGCGTAGTAAACTTGTGAGCAGTGCAAGTACAAGGTATTGTGTAAAGCAAAATTAGTGTTGCTTACAAAGTATTGCGTCCTAGTCTTGTGTAAAAACATTTCTGTAGATGATGATTTGCCCCAATAGCCTTGTGTGCAGTCAAGTAGGTTTCACATACTAGCTTACACAAGTATAATGGTAGGTCTAAGTTGCACCCTACTAAAACTGTAGAAAAGCTGGTTTGTTTGGAGTTTTAGATATGAAATAAGTTGGTTTACACCATAAAATGCACAGAAGCAACTATGTGATGTTGTATGGTATTCCTTTCTGCATTGTTCAGTTTTGAATAACTGTCTTGTATGCTAAAATCTAGGTAAATGAGTCTCTCTCCAAAATTTTGTTTGCTACCTACACCTATGTCAGTAGTTGGCCTATAATGACTGTTTTACCTTTAGTTGTAAACCTACAGTAAAACAAATACAGTATAATAAGTTGATAAGAAGAAATGCAATAAATGTTTTGTCCCTGGTTGGAATAATGAAGTTAAGCAGGCTCATGCTATTGCCAGAGAAACTTACATCATGTGGGTGAAAAATGGGAAACAACAGAATGGTTATCTGTATGAGTTGATGCAGAATAAACGAAAGGAGTTTAAAAAAGCCTTTCGCCGTTGTAAAAATGCCTCTGAACAACATAGAGCTAATGCACTTGCCTCAGCACTCAACTTGGACAGCTCACAAAAGTCATTTTGGCAGAAGGTAAAAAAATCTACTCGCAAAAATAGTTCTCTTCCTGTAAATGTTGGTGGAGTAAAAGGTCCTGAAGCTATTGCTGAGATGTGGAAGCATCATTACAGCTCCTTGCTAAATTCCAGCAAAACCAACACTGAAAAAGAATTTGTTAACTCGTATATTTCTTCTAAGGATAAATATCATAATTTTTCAATATTTCGTTGCAACATGGACACAGTTGGTCCCTTGCTTGCCAAACTGCCATTAAAGCAAGCTGCTGGTGCTGATAAAATTTCAGCTGAACATCTTGTTATGCTGATTATTCTATTCGTTTTTATATTAGTGTACTTTTTAATATGTGTCTTAGTCGTGGTGTTGTACCAAATTCTTGCTTGGACACTGTTCTAGTCCCAATTGTAAAGAATTTGAATGGCGACATTCAAGATTCAGGTAACTATAGACCTATTGCTGTAGCTACAGTAATCTCAAAACTGTTTGAACGTTTTATTTTGAATCATCTATTGCCTTTTTTGAATACTAGTGACAATCAATTTGGGTTTAAGTCTGGCCATAGTACTGACATGAG
This sequence comes from Aplidium turbinatum, assembly GCF_918807975.1. Classification (NCBI taxonomy): domain Eukaryota; kingdom Metazoa; phylum Chordata; class Ascidiacea; order Aplousobranchia; family Polyclinidae; genus Aplidium; species Aplidium turbinatum. The sequence goes on from NC_137485.1 coordinate 16,835,603, forward strand.
TGTTTTCTTATTAAAACAAGCAGTGTCCTCTTATATCAGTCATGACACTCCTGTATATTCTGTTTTTTTTATGCTTCAAAAGCCTTCGACAAAGTCAATCATGATTTATTGTTTAAAACGCTTATCACACGCAACGTGCCTATATATTTTGTTCGCTTATTGAAATACTGGTATAGTAAACAAACCATGCAAGTGAGGTGGGAGGTCACCTGTCCCAATCATTTAATGTGTCCAATGGAGTCAGACAAGGTGGGGTGTTAAGCCCCTATCTTTTTGCAGTATATATTGATCAGCTTTCTTATGAGCTCAATAAAACAAAAGTTGGTTGCTATGTTGGCAACTCTTGTCTAAATCATATTATGTTTGCTGATGACATTTGCTGCATCTCGCCTAGTTTGTGTGGCTTATAAAATTTGTTAGATGTTTGCCACAAGTATGCTGTTGAACCTGAAATTACTTTCAATTCTAAAAAGTCATTTGGTAGGCTATGTTATTTTCCCCAAAAAACTTTTATCTTTCACGTGCTCCTCTGCTACATCTAGGTAAATCTGAAATTGTGTTCACGGACTCTGTAAAATACCTGGGTGTATTGATTGAAAGTTCTCTCTCAGATGAAAATGATATTTCAAGGCAGGTACGCTCTCAGTACTGTGCTGCAAATAATGCAAAATCTCATTTCGCTAAATGCTCACCCGCTGTAAAAAACATTGTATTTCGCTCTTATTGTATGTCCTTTTACGCATCCCAGTTGTGGAACAAATTTAGATCTTCTAGTATAAAACGATTACATGTTGCTTATAATGATTCTTTTAGAATATTGCACAACTTGCCTCGTTATTTCAGTGCCCGTGAATATCAAGTGATGTATAATATAACAACGTTTGATGCTTTATTGAGGAAAAACATGTTTTCGTTTATCAACCGTTGCATTCGCTCCTCAAATCGCTTTATATCAGACCTGATGTCATCTGATTGTTTTTATCGTTCTGAATACTTTCAATTCTTCCAACGCTCATTGTATGTAAATTTGTAACAGTAGATAGCCCATTTAGTGAAATTTTAAATCGACGGCATCCAAAGTGGCTCTCTGTGACCTTTGTGCATTTGCAGTTTGTGTATTATTTCGTTGTTTTTGTTTTTAGATATGGACAACTTCGTCTGACGCAAATAAATAATAAAATAATAATAATAATATCCGTTCAGCTAACTACAGTACAGGAGCCTACCACTGCTACAGTTGCTGCTTGTTAGTGTCAAGTTAATCATGCCATTAAAGTGCTGTGTTCCACTGTGTAAAGGAAACTATGATTCAAGCTTATCAAAATTATCAGTCTATAGGTTTTCAAAAAATGAGCAGGAACGTCTTAAATGGATTAAAGTTATCCCACGAGCAAACTTGAATGTGACGAAGCATACAGTTGTGTTGTGTTGTTAAAGTCTGAAAAGTGTGAAAATATACTAGGAAGCATAATTAATTATACTGTAGCTGCAAGTGCACAGACACCGAGTGAGTTGGAAAAATCGAAGTATACGTTGGATATACGTTGGAGCATATGAGGTAAACTTCACATCTTCGTTGATTTTCAAGCAAGGTAGATTAGATCCAACAATAACGTTATGTTGATGATAATTGTGCCTTGTTAATGAATATTGATGTTTATGTGCTACCGCTGTCAACAGCATTTATTTTTGGCTGGTTCTCAACTGATAATTATTGTAAAATCATTCAATTATGAGATGCGTTCTTTTGCCTGATGAAGTGTGCTTTATGTACAAGAAAGCTTAGTAGAAAGGCCACATCACACTTCAGCTTGTGTGCAACTCAGTGCGGCTTGGTTTTGCTTTAAGATATCAAATTATCCGAGATAAACGCCAGCAGTGGCGCCGGCAGGGGGGGGGGGGCAGGCGGGGCAGCTGCCCCCCCAATGTTTTGGGCATCATATTTTTTTCTTTTTCTTTTTTATCAATACATGTTAATATATTTTTTTTAATATTTGGATCCCAACCTAAGTAAGTCAACTCAAGTTGCAAGAGGGGGGGAGGTAAAAGCTCTCTCTTTAAAAAAAGTATGGAAAACCTTGATGACTAAATTGTGCAGTAGATTAAAAGATTTTCTACAGAAGCAAAGATATAGACTTTTTAAAGTTTTAACTAACGTCACATTGATGTAAAAAAATAACAACCTGTTAAAATTTTGATACCTCACACTCCCATGACTTCTTCCGCGCGCATTTTGGCATTGGTTGCTTGCAGTGATTCTTTCACTTAAACAAAACGTTTTGTTTCAGCAGTTTTGAGTTGTTCGATTCTTAAGTTGTAAAGCAGACTCAATTTCTCCAATATTTATCATTTATGTTTCTTCTTTAATCTCAGCAGAGTATAAAACTTGTAAAAGTTTTTCATCCATACGACGTCATGAATGAAATTATATCTCAAATCAGCGTAATGACGTGACATCATCTAAACATTTTACCGAATAATAAATTTACAAATTCGATCGTCAAAAGTGGTTTGGTGGTGGTAAATATTACGTAATGAAAAAAATGTGATAAGGTTGGAAGACATTACGTCATGTATTTTCAATACAAATATGAAGTTTAAAATTTATTCTTTTGTTCATAGTCGTAATCCACCTTCAAAGCGGTACTACAAAGAACAATTTTTGATAAGGGGGGCATCAAGAATAAGTCGACATGACTTTTAACCCTTAGAAGGTTGGGATCTTGGAGTCTTGCTCAGTTTGGGGGGGGAGGGGGCTGTCAATTCTTCATATGCTTTAGGAGTGATATTTCTGTTATTTTGGCACGGTTTCAAAATTTGGGATTCACTTTGTAAAATTATTCACGCTGAGGATATCCGAAAATTAAAACTATGTAAATTTTAGAACTGCTCATATACGTTGAAATGTTGAGGTCACTTATGAGTGTAATTTGTAGCGTGAGTTTACACATTATTTTTTGGTAGAGTAATGAAGAACGTGCATAATAATGTTGTGATTAATTTTTTTTACATTATTTTACATACAGCCAATGCCCTTCACGCTGTGAAACAGTTAGGATTAACGAGACATGGGCCAAATTAATTAGGCTACTTTCATCCAGCTGGTGGGAAAATGTTTCATAATAGAATATGAAATATTTCAGAGGATGTGCTGAGAAATGCCTTATATCTTTCAATTTATAACCTTTATTCGCTCAAAATTTCAGCTCAATAGAGGTGAATAAAAGTTAGGAAAAGTCAAGAAATCTCGTAGTCGCAGCCTCAGTGGTTTTAGAGATAGGCCTACAACTGTTGATACAAAAAAGTTGAATTGACAGCCCCCCCCAACCTTCAAAGGGTTTGCATTAAGTCAACAGATCTATGCCTGGTTTACGTCAGCTCCGGGGATCAGTGAAATATAAGGTTGTCATCTTCAGTGCAACAAGACCATTGATTGATTGGTTTAGTGAGGATTCGTAGTCCCATTGCTTTGATTTTGAGTGATCATACTGATTTTCAATTTATTCCTACAAGACGTTATGTAATGAAAAAATATATAACTAAGGTTGGAAGACGATACGTCATGTCTTTTCAATACAAAATGAAGTTTAAAATTTACTCTTTTGTTCATAGTCGTAATCCTCCTTCAAAGCGGTATTACAAAGAACAATTTTCGATAAGGGGGGCATCAAGAATATGTCGACATGACTTTTAAGGTTTACGTCAGCTCCGGAGATCAGTAAAATATAAGGTTCTCATTATCGTGATTGTAAGCCGCGGAAAATTTTTTCTCTAAAAAACAGATTCCCGGGAAGCTAAACATTTTTTCCAGCCCTGGTAGAAAACAAGAGAAATTAAATAATAATATACCACTGTCTTGCATGTCTTGCACCAGTGGCGTAGCCAAGGGAGGGGGGTTCGGGGGTTTCAACCTTTCAAATTGAATTTACGGATGTTAATACATTGTTTACAAGAAAAGTTGTAGCCTATGATGTAGTTTCTCGTCAAACTGTGCAAGGATGCAAGCCATCTGCAACTGCTGAGATCGCTTGTTCGATCTAGATTAACATCTAAACAGCTATTCTTTATACAAAACTTGAATATATCAGAAATAGCCTAAAGTAACTTCATTGTCTCAAAGCTTTTTGTTTGACACTCATCAAGATGTATGACATCTATGACGTTACATTTTCTAAACTTTGGGTTGACTTCAGAGCATAAAAGTTAGTGACTTACCGGAATAAGATCGTTTTTTGAATCAACCAAGGAGAAAATTGATAAATAATAAAACTGTAATAATCTCGCAAAAAAAGCAATCAACCTATGTCTCTAAAGCAAAGTTTGCCTAATTTTAAACGAAACTGCATTAAAAGAGCGAGTTTTGCCAATACCAAACATTCAAATATCTCAGTCTGGAATTAACAACAAGAAAACATAGAGACTTAGCTTTATTTCCGAAAAATGCCGAAGAAAACATGATCTTATCCTTTTGCTATGCTACCGGACAGCACCATTTTACAGAAATATTCATACCCACAATTTTGTTGAAAATGCTCTCAGAATGCACCAAACTGAAAGTAATTTTTCAAAATTTTCTGGGGGAGGACCACCAGACCCCCGCCGCTAGGTGTCGTCTTCGGCGAACACGCCATCGGGCTTCGCCCGCCGGCTGTCAACACCCCCCCTTTCAAAATTTTTGACTATGCTACTGTCTTGCACTGTTAATATTTTGCCCTCCCAATGTTGAAGGTCTGGCGGCGCCACTGAACGCCAGACAGCAAAATCCTGACAATCAGCCTCCAGTCCAGACAGCAGCATGAGCGTTGTCAAGACCTCTTATATAGGCCACCATGGTTCAAAAGGTGCCAAGAGGTGAACTTATGTTAGAAATAATGAGATTAAAACAGAAATCACGCTGTCCATTATATTGTCTTGGGGCGTAGTCGCTCTTCATTGTTTTAGTTACATAAGTGACTTTACTTTATTCAGTTAGTTTGAGAAAGGAATGTTTTTGGAAAAATCAAGGAGCAATTTATAAAAACTATTCTTGTTTTTTACAGAAAATTTTAACTGTCCATCATCAAATAAGGAATTTACAGCGACCCAAAAAAACACAGAAACAACACTTCGGAAAACAGCCACTGTTTTGAGTTGTTTTCTACAAGTTACTTTTGAATTTTAAATCTTCCAGTTACTTTTCAATTTTAAAGCTACGAAAGTTATTAAATAATTTGATTAAAATTATATAGACCCTTTGCAACCTTGGCACCTTTTGCACCCAGTTAAATAGCAATTTAAAAAAAGGAACATGAACAGTTTTCATTCCATCCCACTGAATAAGATGTTTAACAACAGCAACAACCAATGACATAGAATAGACAACAAAGTACAGTAAAGGAGTTGAACAACATTATTCAAACTACAAAGAAATGTAAAAACAAACTCAAACATTTTTGGCTTAGAGCTGAGCCTTATTAAAAAAAAAAAAACATTGCACAATTTGCAGATGCTGTAAATTTTACAGCTACATTGTACCATATATCGATTTTAACAATCAAGAGGCTAGTTTTGCCCTCAGTGAAGCTCAGTTTGTTTTGCCAATATCAATTTCTAAACTTGCTTAATCGCAAAAACACATACTAAGTGAAATACTGTAATACAAGGTTACCTACCTGGGGAGGGTTCTTGGTGGCCACAAATTTAAATTTGTTTTTAGTGTTTGACGGTGAAGATTGATTTGAACCAACAGGTGTCTGCCGCTCGCTATGTATTCTGCAAGCAGACAAAATTGCGTGCTAATTAACGGCTTGAGTATTAAGATAGTGTTTTTGTTTTTCAAATTTTAAAAATCGTAAGTTTTGATATCAGCAGATCCGAGTTTTTACATTCGTAGACTGTAACGCTTGGTCTCAATTTCATAAGGAGTCCAGTGAAGTGGTAAACTCGAGAAAAAAAAAGTTATCAGCTGGTTACTAGTGGTGCTGCGAAATATAGTGTATAGCAGGTTATTATTCATAACCAAACAAAGACCACTGGGTGTTTTTTGAGCTACTTGGACGCATTTCAGGACTGCTCTCCATTCAGCGGCACCTAGTGAATGGAATAATTCCCCAGCAACAACGCTTCAACAATCGGAAAACTTCAATCTGACAACCTCGGTAACCGGTCCTGCGTCAAGAGCCTTTACAAGTATGCGAAACTACCAGGAATAACCGATCAAGGCTTTGTCAGTCAGAGGATAAAACTTCAAAACCAACCAACCTACTTGATAAAAATAGCACTTTGTTTAAAAATTTACTGATCTGGTTGGTAACACTTTGAATAATGCACTCTTCTCAGAACCAAAATGGCGTAAGTTACTCTTCTTACCACACTTTTCATTTTTCTGTTAAAAACCTGTTAAGATGTTTGCTCATCACTTCAACTTGAACGAAAAATTTCAAATTGCCAACCTAGGTAATGAAACGTATGCTGGAGGTTTCAAATCCTTGCATACAAACAAATCTACAAGGAAAACTGTTAAACTTTATAGGCTTACTGTAAAAAAAAACTTTCTAAAAGATATGGTCATAATCCCAGACAGTAAACCCAAGAATTCAAGATAGGCTAAAGAGAGGAACTTTGACGGTTCACCTCAAAATTTATCTAACATTAGGATGTAAATTTGATGCAATTTAAATCAATTTAAAAATAGTTGTCCAGGGGTAATGTCTGCATCATGATGCTGCTTACTTAGGAACTTCACGTCTTTTTCTAGCTTCTTGTATCTTTTTTGCCGATGGTGGTGGTGGCCGACTTGGAGTAGGCTTTTCTAAACACAAATATTGTAAACCATGGTTTTCGTAACGATTAACGTAAAAGGAACTTCTTTATGAGGACATAGGCACATGTGCAAGCAAGGTGCATTTGAGGAGCACCACATAATATGATGATGATCATCTGCATTTAGATCTATGTCATTGACACTAACTTCAAAATTCTTAAGGTGAAATATTTTTGTTGTGGTATAATTTTCTGTTATGCTTAAATTCAACACATATCGTCAAAGTCAATTTTCCTCAAAAGGAGAATAAAGACGTAATAAAACAACTAAAGTAAAAACTGTATATTTGTTGTTAAACAATATTTATGAAAGCAAAAAATAGCGCTAAACTATAATAGCTTCCACTAATGAAGCTCTTTATGGGACCGTAGGACTGGGGGTTTAATCAGAGAATTAAACACTACAAGTCCTAATAACTTTGAAAATGGCCACCACGTTCATGCAGTAGCCTCAGAGCATGGCGACCTCTTGAGCACTAAAAAAAAAAAGGTTGTGGCTGGTAGTCTTTAATGGCAATTACAGCGTTGTCTGCAGACTAACTATTCTTTTTTAGAGAATGTGAGAAAATTGATTCTTTGCTAAAATTATGGAAGTGAATATTTTATTTTCATACATTGAAAGAGTTTGTGGCCCAAGCCAAATAATTTCTTGCCCCATTTTCGAACAGGCCCATGATTTAAAAAACATCAAAGCCAACCATTTTAGGCGTACTCGTAAACAAATTGAGCCACAGATGGATTTCAGGGATGAAGGAGACTCAATGATGCTCATACGGCATTGAAGGCGGTAGCCTGCCATCTATGACGGTTTGTTGCAAAATAAACAGGAATAGTTTGAATCATAACATGAAAACAATAAGTTTCCGGTTATGAAATGCACTTATACTATTTTTATGGTCTAGAGAAATTTAAATCACAGTATATTTGTTGCGTAAAAAAGATTGGCTAGATACCGAATCTTTCCGAGCTTGATGTAGAACATCGCTAATCTGCAGTTAGGAAATAATATGCATTTTTTGTTTTGATCTTGTTGAAGAAATCCATTCGATCTGATTGATGAAACGTTGTAATGTAATCAAATGTTTAGAATGAGTTTGGACGTTTAAATGAAGTAAACTATTCCAAGGAATTTACATTCTTTCTAAGTAATCATGGATTCCTGCACAAGAAGCCTCAGCTAATTACACTATCATCATCATCATCACTATCATCAATTACACTATATAGTACTATATAGTATATGGCACTGAAACGGACATACTTTTTCATTGAGAACATAAATAAAGTAATATCAAAAGCTTTATTTAAACATAACTTTACAGTCATTTCTTACGTTTCTCTTCAGTGGTTTGTGATTTTTCTATCGTTTGGTTTGGTCTTGGAGGTGGTGGGACATTGGGGCGAGGCTTGGGCTTCAACTTAGGTGAGGAAAGAGTTCCTGTTTTCGAAGTTTGAGAAAGAATTCTTTCACGCGGACTTTTTTTCGGTGAAGGAGTAGAAATGTCAGACGCATTGAAAACTTGACTTGTCTTGAATTGCAATGTTGGAGGTGCTGCTGCTGCGTGAAGTTGAGTTTGCACCAGAGAAGTGCCACTTGAGACAAGTTTTCTATTTTGAACATAGGTGGGTGGATCCTCTATGGAATGGTAAGTATTCTCCTCATTGACTTCCTCATCAATCATTGAAGACTGGGGATTGTTTTGCTGAGAAGATACAGGATTGTTTTGATTATTGTCCTGAGCACAAGTAACGGTTGTTGTATAGTCATCCACATCATCTACCAAAGCTAAACGTTCAGCTTGCAGTTTATGTAAAGTATAACCACTCTTCCGGCGATTGCAAAAAATTTCTTTTCCACACTTTGCTTCCTCTGAAGATTCAATGTCCTTTAATCTATCTTGTTCGGGATCAGTTGCTTTTAAAACAACCGGTTTTGTTCTTGGAAGAGTGGAAGGTGACTTGGAAAGAGCAGTCTGTGTACTTGTAGAACCAACATTTTCGCTAGATAGCTTTGCAGCTATAACGGATGTAGCTAGATTGCTGGAAGTTTCAGGCTTCTGTGAAATTTTTGGTGGGCAAGGTTTCAACTGTGATCTTAGATTGAAAGATTCAGATGAAGGTTTCGGAGAACTTGGAAGTGGTTTTGAAGAAACAGGCTTATTGAGTAGAGGAGGAGGCTTGAGAGTAACAGTATTTTCGGTCACCTGATGGTTAGGAGATGATGATGATGAAAAGGTAGGTTTTGATGGTATTGATGGTGGCTTCTTCATGGGAGTTTTGTGCAAGGATGAAATGATTTGTGGTACAGGGTTATTGGTGTTGGATGGGTAATTGGATGGCTGTTGAAGTTCTGCTCCAACCCCTGAAAAGCAATGAATGGATTCCACGATATTTGAAGACGCCTGTTTGTTCATATTTAAAGAAGAAGATGTTTTATTTGTTGTAGAAGAAGTTTCATTGTTGATTGAATTCACAGAAGTTGCTGGTAAACGAGGAGATTGTCCGTTGTTTTGTCTCTTTAGTATCATTTCTGCAATCGGATGAAGTTTCTGCGATGAAGTTGGAGATTTTTCTTTGCTAGTGTCTTTGAGGAAATTTTTATCAATCGGTTGATCAACTTGGTCTTCATTTTGATCTTCTTTGATTAATTTCTTAAGTTTTGGTTTTGTTGGAAGAACGGGAGGAACTTTCCCACTTTTCTTTAGCGGTGAAGCTGATGGGGTTGAAAGTTCTGTGTTAGTAGGGAGCAATTTATTTGTTGGGGGCCTATATGGAAGTTTAGGAGCATAATTAGATGCTGTTCTAGGAAGAGGAGGAGGTTGGGCAAGAGTAGGTGGAAGAGGTGGAGGATCTTTTGGCATGGAAGACTTGCGATCAATAACTTCGAAGTCTTCCCCATCACCACTACCGCGAGCTTCAAAAACGCCACTGATGTGCTTTTCTTCTAATGGCGTCGGAGGGAGAGGTCTTTGTCCTGGGAAACATAAGACCAATTTCAAATCATGCTGTTTATGGTGAAAATGACTTAATTGTTTGGCATAGCATGATATATACACGGTTATAGGTGAATTGTTCGTAAACAGTTGTTCGTAAAACAATATTGTTCGTAAACGGTTGTTCGTAAAATTAATTCTTCCCCAGCTAGAAAGCTACGTATATTACACGTTGATTTTTGGTTGATTTTAGGTAGTATGGTATCTTAGGTAGAATTCAGGTGTTATTAAGGAGTTTGTGTACACCAACACAAATTCACTTGTTTAAAAAACATTTTTTTAGAGACATATTTTAGCTATCATTTAGTATGACTAGTTTGTAAATATGATTCTAGAAGTTTTATCAGGGATTATTTTTTGAATATAACGCTTGCAAAAATAACACGTGTTTTCCACGTATATTACACGTGTTCAAAATCCTATGATTATTTGACTAATTTTTAAGGTATATAAGGTAAAATCACACCCAGAAGAGGGCATACAAAAGAGAAAAAATGTTTACCCGAGCATAAGGATGTTTTACCGGGATTTTTTGTATTTTGATTATATGTTGTTTCCACGTGTATTGCACGTTTCCATCTGTTGAAAAGTAACACGTATTTTCCATGTATATTAAACGTGTTGAAGTTCTTTCGTTCATTTGGGCAATTTTTAATCTGTGTTAGGTAAAACTACCTCCCAAGGACGGTATAAACAGAAAGAATTCTCCACTCAAGTGGATTGGTGTCAACCACGCTCCTCCGCATTTTTTAGGATATAAGTTAGATTATGTGTTTTTGTAGGTGTCTTTACACGTTTTTATTACGTTATGTAAAAAGGAAACTTCATGACATTTTTTAGTCGCAAATTAATGTGATCTTTTAACGATAGTTCTTAGTGTAAATTTAAGTGGTCTCGCTTACTGATATTAAACAATTACTTACTAAGGTTTGGTACGGTAGCCACTTTAACAAGTCGAAATTCTGCCACTAAAAATGACTAGAATGAAACCGCCAACCAATCATAAGCCCGGTTTAAGTGACGTAAAAATGACAAAAAGAAGATGATAGAAAGCAAATTAAGTGATGGATTTTTTGTCAGCTGGTTGGTTTAGGGGTTTTGTCAGCTGGTTGGCTTTCATTGACGCGGGTTCGATTCCCACCACTGCTATTGCTCTTTTTCTTCTCTAATTCCAAATAAAGTTCAAAACAAGCGTTAACTCTCCGAATGAGTGCTAGAAGGGTCACAATTGGACAGTAGCCTCTTATACGTTACTCGACAATATGTGTTATACAAATGTGTTAAATAAATACAAATGTGTTAAATTGTTGATTTCAGATACGGTACGCGGAAATTAGGTAGAATGTGGGTGTAAAAACACGTAAAATCCACCACCAAATATACGTGTAATACACGTGAAATAGTGTCGACACTTATACGTGTATTATACGTGAAAATTAACGTATAATACACGACCCAAGGAACTTAGAATCTACGTGTCAGATACGAGGAAATTAGGTGTAATGCGGGTGTAAAACACGTAAAATCCACCACCAGATATACGTGTAATACACGTGAAATAGTGTCTACACATATGCGTGTAGTATACGTGAAAATTAACGTATAATACACGACCCAAGGTACATAGAATCTACGTGTCAGATACGAGGAAATTAGGTGTAATGCGCGTGTACAACACGTAAAATCCACCACCAAATATACGTGTAATGCACGTGAAATAGTGTCTACACATATGCGTGTATTATACGTGAAAATTAACGTATAATACACGACCCAAGGTACGTAGAATCTACGTGTCAGATACGAGGAAATTAGGTGTAATGCGGGTGTAAAACACGTAAAATCCACCACCAAATATACGTGGAAAACACGTGTATTAGTGTTGTCAGATACGAGGAAATTAGGTGTAATGCGGGCGTAAAACACGTAAAATCCACCACCAAATACACGTGTAATGCACGTGAAATAGTGTCTACACATATGCGTGTATTATACGTGAAAATTAACGTATAATACACGACCCAAGGTACGTAGAATCTACGTGTAATACACGTGAAATTTCTAGCTGGGTCGTAAAACAATTCTTCGTAAATCGTTGCTTCGTATACATCAATTGTTCGTATAGTGAATTGCTTGTAAATAGGTGATAGGTCAATTGTTTGTAAACAATTTTTCAGTTGTTACTCAGGGGCGCCGGAAGCGTGGGGCAGGGGGGCATCATGGAGGGACAGGGGGAAATGGTGCTCTTTTAAAGTCATGTAAGCTACTGCACATTTTGCAATATAACAATTTCTGCTATTCGCTTTTAGCCTAATTATAACACAGGCTAACAAAAATATTTTGGCACAAATAAAAATGAGAGTCGTTTTAAAGTATTGCAAGGCCCCTGATTCCGAAAATGCACTTAGTTTTTTCGAATTGGCTCTAGTTTTCGAGATATTCGACATTGAAAATAGTTTTGAAATCGTTAATCAAAAGCTTGCAATCAAAAGCTCAAAATAATATTCACAGCACAAATTTTGCAACACAGTAGGTTACATCGTTATAACATAGCATGATGTCCTTCTTTGTATACCGGACACTTGTATCATTACTCGATAGTGAGCTGATAGATGAGCATTATCGCTATATCTTACTTTAAAAGTTTAAAAAAAGTTGGCCTTTCAGCAACAAAAGTGCCCTTTTTCATAATCCTGCCCCTCCAGTCAAAAATTGTTTCGGCGCCCCTGTTGTTACTCGTGCAGGACATTTCCTTTGAAAATGCTCAAATCTCCAATAAGTAGTTTCTTGCCCTTGTGCGTTAAGTGCACTATAATCTTTGTAATAAAGCTGGCCACCATACAAAAGTTTTGGCTTTCCTTTTTCGCTGCCATTCTGAATCAGGGACTCTACAGTCTACACTCTGTCTGCTCGTCTACAGCACGTCACATCTAGCACATCTCTAGCATATACGCTACCCTAATTAATTGTTCGTAAAGAATTGTAACTATTTTACCAACGATTAGTAGCCTATTACGGTCAATTGCATGCACAAAAAAATGCTTTACAAAGAATTGTGTCACGAAGAATCAATTTTACGAACAATTGTTTACGAACAATTGTTTTACGAACAACTGTTTACGAAAAAAACGTTGGACACCTATATACACAGTAGCATTGTAAGTAACAATGTTGTGCCTTTGTTGTATTTTATAAGCTGAAAGCTTGGAGTTTATTCTGTTTACACTTTAGTCTGCGTAAATGTGGAATAAGGTCAACCATATTCAGGTAGCTATGGGTCGACAAAGTAAACATCTTGTACGTACAACATAAAAAAAAAAACTGAAAGAAAAAAACAAAACAAAACAACTAAGAGCTATATGGCACATACCGTACGGCTTTGAGAAATCGTCTTTCACCCTTATTTATTTCTGCGATTACATTGCACTTAACTTGCATTATATAAACTGGTTTTCCCATCTCCAACGAGAGGTGCAACTAAATAGAAAAATTAAAGTGTGATCTCACCTGGATGAGGTGGAGGGGAAAGTTTAGGTGTTGGAGGAGCAGGAGGACTAGAAAATGGCATAGAAATTGATCTTGGAGAGGAAGGACTCGGAATAAGATTATTTGAAGAGGGCAACTTATTTTTTCTGAGCTGAACTGAGATCATCTCTCCATCTTCTCCTTTTACTGTGGTCATAATAACGGGCTCTGCATTCTAAAAAAGATGGTTTTAATAACCAAATAATGCAAGAACCCATAATGCATTTTAAGCATTGTCAACATTATGGCTACAATATAAATTCACAGGCTAACGGATAACTTTTTGCATACTGTAAATACAGGTAAGTGTGAACCATACAATTTTAATTTTTTTGTTTTAGAAAATGCAAATGTTGACAAGAAATTCTTTTTTCTTTTTTCAAAGTATTCTCATAAACTGTTTTTGCTATATCGTAGAAACAAAATGATTTTTATGGATATTATTGGGATCTTTATTAAACAGATGATCTACAATGAAACCGACGTAAGTACAAGCTTTGAAATCCTTAAAGATAAGATCCGGTTAATTGACTCATTGATGCCTTAAATATTCGTTATCCAAAAATTTTATTCTGGAGACGATTTCAAGCAAAAAAATTTCTCGTAAAGATTTCCATACTTTATTTCAGTTCGTTGATATATCTTCTGGTAGCAAAAAAAAATGCATGTCCCTGAGTATATTTTTTTTAAATCCTCTCTAAACCAAGGTATTCATGTATGTAGCAGATGAAGCAGTTAGAAAACCCTTGGCCAGAGCTATATCGCTGTCGCATAATCCAATAGTGATATAACATAAGTAGCCTACCAACCGGTTTAGAACTGCACATGCGACAATTTCAAAAATAAATTTCTCCAAATTCATCAGACAGCGTAGGCTTCTGACTCAGTGAGTGGACTAGCACGACACCTTCCACATCAACTACTTCATAGACTATTAAATGTAAAGCAAGTTTATCATATCTTCTTTATCTATCTATCTATCTATCTATCTATCTATCTATCTATCTATCTATCTATCTATCTATCTATCTATCTATCTATCTATCTATCTATCTATCTATCTATCTATCTATCTATCTATCTATCTATCTATCTATCTATCTATCTATCTATCTATCTATCTATCTATCTATCTATCTATCTATCTATCTATCTATCTATCTATCTATCTATCTATCTATCTATCTATCTATCTATCTATCTATCTATCTATCTATCTATCTATCTATCTATCTATCTATCTATCTATCTATCTATCTATCTATCTATCTATCTATCTATCTATCTATCTATCTATCTATCTATCTATCTATCTATCTATCTATCTATCTATCTATCTATCTATCTATCTATCTTTTATTTTCTATGTAGAGTTGCTATATATGATATTTAAGACATTGAAAACTATACTTTTCCTCATACATGAGAAAAAATTTGATGTACACCAGACCCTATTAAACAAACTACTGTGCAAGCGACGTCGAGTCGGGCGAGGTGGAAAAGGTTTGTGTACCAACTATTTTGCTGAAACAATTAACTCATGTCAAAAATTATAGCATTTGCATTACAAAACACTGTCTAAAACTTCTTTCCACGATAGACAAAAATTTAACAAATGACTAAATGTCAACATTTTAGCTACAGTAGGCTACAGTAAACTAAAATTATAGTTTTACTTTGGTTCCCTGGTTAGATTCTTTTTTATCACCAGATTTGTTTTTGGACCCTCTTCCGCCCATTGCTGTGCCACCGTTTGAGATTCCGTTTTCTTGAAACTGCTGACTGCCGAGTTCTTGATTAGTTTGAGCAACACCTAGAAGCGATGAACAAGTCCAATGTAGTATTGCGCACACCGGAAAAGCCACTTAATAATGTAGCCTTGAAATGCAGGAAACAATTCACTGACTTACCGTCGTCAACAAATTCCAAATAAATGCTAGCGGGTAGTCCAATGGTTTCCATGTATGCGGCTTCGTTTGGCTAGAAACAAAACTTCAGATCGTTATTGGCAGTTGGTACTAAGAGGTTTATATCACATTTTCGTCATGTAATAATAATGCAATTAACTCATGATCTTTGTAATTGTATCGCAGTATTTTTTTCTTGTTATGCTATTTATAATATTCACCTACATTTGAGGTGACTTGCTGTCCATAGAGTACTGGATCTGCTTCATATATTTTTTTTATTCGTACCGGTATCCAGATTTATGTCTATAGTTGAAAAGTGGAGTTGGTTTTGGTTTTTGAATCTTTATGCTCGGACTGGCAAAGCCTTGATAGGTGATTCCTGGTAGTTTCGCATACTTGTAGAGGATTTTGACGCAGGACCGGTTACAGCGTGAAGTTTTCCGATTGTTGAAGTGTTGTTGCCGGTGAATTATTCCATCCATTATGTGCCGTTGAATAGAGAGCAGTCCTTAGAATGCGTTGCACACACCAAGAGTCGAACCAGCGCCGCTTGATCTTGAAATTTCTACGTTTACGAAGTCACGTGTTTGGGTGAATGGGAAGAGGAAGCCAATATTTGTAAGCTTATGTATTTTCAAGTATAACAGAAATACCTTGCCACGACAGAAACGTGTGGTCTTGATCGATATAAAACCACGATGTATTTTTCGAATGAATTTATTGCGAGGTGCGATTTTTGCACATTAAAATGACTTTTTGCAAAAGGATAATTGTGGTTGTATAATACTTAGTGCGTAGCCAAATCAGTTTAGGCGAGAACAAGGTTAATCGTCTTATGGTCCTTTCTTCTCTGGATAAGCAGTGTTTAATGCAAAGTCCAGTGTAAAGTCCAAGCTTCTTTAGTGTGAAATTTATTTTGGAAAAATCAAGTATGGAGCTAAAAAACGATTCTTAAATTTCTACCTTGTGGCAAAGCCTTATACTATATATAGTGTATTTATATATAGCATATTTTGTGCATTTTGTGCAATACACTGTATGTAGTGTATTTTGTGCATGGGATTAATGGGCTTGTATAAATTACATTTGAATACACGTTCTAAACCGCTTTTAGCAAAATTTGACAATGTCTTTGTAAAATCATAAGCTGCACGTTTACAGGTTGTTTATTTTACTAGATAAGTTACATCACCAAGCTTTGATAGAAATAAAGATACCACCCAAAGCTTACACCCTACGCTATTGTAGCCTACTAACACATTTTATTTCCATTGCGTGCGCGTGTATCTGTAATTTAAAAAAATGAATTCATAAACCCCGTGAGAAACCAAGTGATCAAATGAATTCTTTTTGACTGAGCACTGTTTTTACTGTTTTAAAAATAGATTGTAGAGTTAAAAAGTGATAAGACGTTTGACAGGATTTTCGTTCACAATCGATAAAATGAAGTCTCATTATTAAACTGTTCCACCGTTTCAGAAGTTGTTAGCCAAAGCTAAAATTAGTAAATCCGACTAAGGTGGTCTTTTATTGATAAGTTGTTCATTTTGCTACTTAAATTTGCCAACACCCTTCAATGACGCCATTGATCATGTCAAACTTGTTTTGAGTGTTGTCATGTTGTGATTAGAGCAATAAAATTCCTAAAATGTGTAACAACAAGATCTTGGCAGCTTATATTTGATATCTTTTTCGATATGATTAAGAAATTTAAACTTCAGCTGGTTTATATCTACAAACACGAGAAAAAGCTTTTGTTTAAGGTGGGGTGCATGTCATTCGTTGGGAGTGTCATATTGTCAGTTATTTTTGAATGACTTCATCAATGTTTCATAGATTGCCGAGAAGTGTTGGTTCTCATTATTGCTTGCTTTCTTTTGCAGACGAAGTTTTGATTCTAACGGTAATAAGTCGACGCTATTTCAACCAAATGCAACGTTGATTTTCACTCAGGTTGAAACTAGCATTGGCAATGTAATATCTTGGTTTTCCTACCTAACAAACTGCCCGAAACAGAAGCGACCATGTATTTATTTTGTTGCTGCAACGTCGTCAGAATGAAAAGCATTGAAATTGAGGCATTAGAGAAACAAATCTCTAACAAAGCATTCAAAGAATTCTTGAAGTATCAACTCGGACGTGGGTGTTTGGAATAATCTTACTTTTGCAGTGTGCAATCACTCATTGTAGCAATTGTGAGAACACAAGTGCAGGCTACAGAACATTTTTTAATGGAACACACTGCAAAATCGAGTCACATTGTTCAACAACAACAAAAAAAACATGTCAGCTCGATAGTCATTATGAGTAGGCTACTCACACGTACATGAGCCAATGCGTCTTTTACCCAAGTCTTAAAAGTGACAAAACAGCATCATAAAGAATGGCATATTATGACGTATTTTTATACACAAACAATAAGAATTATTTCATGACAAACCTCTATCCTTTTACATTTGTTGCTTTTCTATACAAAGTAGCCTATACCCGGAAGGTATTCTATTAAGTGCAAATGCTACCAAAAGCTTAGGAATGGTAATCTTGAAAGACTAGCTTTTTAAACTAAACAAAATCTTCAGATATGACTCAGACTCAGGTCGACATAGTTTCTCACCTGAATCGTTTCCTGGCTGTTGGATGACTGGGTTGAGTCTTGTTCGTCATCCGTTTGTTTGTCTTCTGAAGAACTAAAATAAATAAACAACGATGACGGTAGGTGACATTAGAAATCACACAATTCTTTGAAAAATTCCAATTATATTGAAAAGACAAATAAAATATTTTATTTTGTTAAAAACAAGTGAACTAGGGTCAACAAATATTAGCATATTGGTCTGCAACCAAAAAATATTTTATTTAACGCATAATTCACGTTAAACAGAAAAAAGTGGTACAAGACATAACGGTTTTGACATATCTGTAGGCTACCGATCAAAAAAGCAACAAAACAGATTCATAAAAAATTACCTGATTTAAAAATATATTTTTGTTGTACAGAAAGTGTGCAATGTAGGCCACGTCAATATATTGAATATGCCCACGAAATTTGATGGGATATGTCATTTTAGGACAGAAGTATTTTTATGACATCAACTACGACTCCGTAGCAAGAGCGATCTTCTCCTGCGAGGAAGTCAGCGCAACAAGGCTGATACTCAGTAATAGAACAGCAAGAATTGCGTGTTGCTTACTCAAACAGTGTAACTTGCCGATTATCCAATCAACAAGATGGGATTATCTCGGCTGCCGAGCTGATAACTCTTGCAACACTCAGCCCGCCGAGAAAGCTACAACTCCATGATTTAATCTTTTCATGCATTCAACTCCAAATGGAAAATTGACTGCTTTGTAGTTTTCTAAGGCGTAGGCCTACCTTCAAAAAGAGCTGGCTGCTTGAAGCAGGTTTAAAATATTAATCCTTGACATAAACCGCATACCGAACGGTTCGTAAAACCCACAATCAGTCTAAAATTGCACACCTCCTTCTACTCTACGCAATGGAACAACTGGGGCATCGTTTCTTCTGTAACCGCCCGGTTGTAATTTCCCATAGTATAAATACATTGTGCGCTTTTTGACTTTAGCTGAGTTTGGAAGTTGTCAAAAATTAGATGTAGACCAGATGTACAAGGCGATTTAATTTATTGATGTAAATTACGGTAGCTTTGTGGAAATGCCACGACGCTGAAGCAGCAAAATCAAGTCGTTAAGAAATTTAATTAATTAACTGTGTCGTGTGGCTATGCGTAGAATTTGAGGTTATGTGATTTTTTTTAGCACAATAGTGTCCACCCTATTATAACACCATGATCTTCCAGTTGTCAATTTCAGTATAAGTGAAAAATCTTCGCTAACTTCATTTAGCGGAAAAAAATCTCAGGAAGAAAAAAATCCTTTGCAAGAAATACCTCGTCAACAAATTAAGTGTTTTTCGACAGAAAAATGCAAAATAGAGTAACAAGAAATGTTGTACTTTTATGTATAATACATAGGGTATTAAGGAAATATACCAAGATGCATAAGCATATATTTTTCAGAGATGTCCATTACATAAAAGCAGCCGTTAATAAATTAGTTTCATTAAAACAATAGAGGGGGATGGTGTAAATTCAATCGCTTTCCATGGTGTGGTGATGCGTTGATCAACCATTAATGTTTTCAGAATCAAGTGATCGAGAATTTCTTTAGATCCGCTGGTGGTAGAAACATATTATTAGCATAATCGTGTTTAAAAAACACTTCCAGTTTCTCGGAAGTTCTTCCATTAACCTCTTATTCAAATTTACTGCAATAAAAAGTTGATTACAATACATAATCATTAATCACATAGCATACGTAATTGTTCTGCTGCGTAGGTTGTAAAAATTATGACGCGTATCTGTAAAGTTGTCAAGATTGTTTTGGTCACACAAACTGAGCAGTTATTCTAAACGAGCCAATCCTTAGATTTTTTGTGTGCATAAAATAATACCAATCCTTGATAGGGCAATTTTCACAACATCACATCTAAATCGTCACAGAACCGATTTCATGAAAATGGTGTTAATACAAAAGGGTTTTCTGCTGTTCTAAGTACGGTTTAGACAATTTAGATTCTTGTTCGTAATTTTGATGTTTCAAAAAGCTATAGCCATCAAAACTTATATTATGAGATCCATCAAAGCTAAATCTAACAAGTACGTAACACAGTCAAATTTTAATTAGTAAAGGTTTTCTGCAAATACTACCTTTGCTTTATCCCCTGCAAAAGACAAAAGAAAGTAAGAATATTCCAGACAAGCTAAAATTTTACTTAAAACTACTGTAAATGCTTTGTTTTGAAAACACAGTTTGACTAGTTTTCGGAAATGGTATAGAAACCTCTCTGTCAAACAAGTTTTTGGTTTTGCTGCAAACGCAATCGACATCGAGTATATTTTACAAGGTCTTCTTCCATGTAACATAAACATTTTGATTTTCTAAGAAAAATAAACCACTCACTTTTAAAAAATAGATTTGAAAGATGCATTTAGCGTTTTTTTCTTTGCAAAGTCAAACATGGCCAACTAAAGTCAAATAACAGAAATATTCTAACAACCGACAAAAGACTGAAAGACGCAATTATTTTGTGAATTATTTTTTATGTAGAAACTGAAATCATGAACTGAGAAATAGCGCATCTAAATATACGGTACTATTTTTTAATGTAATGTGATCGTGACCAAAATTTGCTGAGTAACGCGCATAAAACAACAGTTTAACAAAGATTTTCTCAACTTCAGTCACATATACCGATCTTTTCTCAAGCTCATGAACATTAACGAAAATATTAGATACGTATCCAGTCACATAAAAGCGTGCCTTATAAAGAGGGTTTCTATGCGACAAATTGTTTTCTTTGAAGCTTTTGCACGTGAATAAAACGACAAAATATGACATTGTTAAAGCAGCAAGAGATTATATCGTCGAAATGATAAACATCTCATTTGCGGCATACAAGCTACTTTACACAAGACAGGTCATTATATAAATAACTTTGCATTTGCCCACTACCGGCAAGCATGAAGTCTACAAAGACTACATTCAACAGCAGGAGAAAAGATTTGATATCAATTTGAAAAAAAAAAAACGATGCAAACAATTTGAATATTCTTATTATTGTATGCAATCTTCAAGAAATTAAGTGAACTACATCAGTACATCAGTACATCATTTTATGTCAAGTGCCTGTTGAGCTCAATGCAATAGTTGTCTTCTTTAAGCAAACCATTGTGCAAAGATGCTAAAGTTTTTTATTGGAATTCACAGATCCATAATCTTACGCACTTTTCCAACAGCTAAACTTATAGAAATTTATTGAAAATGTTTTATAGACGTCTTTTGTCCTGCACACACAATAGGTTTTTCAAATACTTTGGTGTTGTAAGCTATACCCTGCTCACAAGCTAGCATTTATTTCGCAATATCTGCAAAACGTGGAGCATCATTTTTGTCTTCATCGTTTCTGTATGAATAGAGAACTGACCTTTGGCTGCGGTTTTAGCTAAGCAAATCCATGTTGACTTAAAGCTGCTGAAAATCGCATCTTACTGTAACTTGTAAGCATTCAAGCAGAATGTAGCTTAAATTTAATATTGTTAGTATAATTACATGATTAACGCAGCTTCATAATGAAAAGTTGCTTTGCTAATTCAAACACAAGATCGCATTATTTTAAATGGTAGTGTTTCAAAGATCAATGTTTTAAACTCAGACAGTTTCGTTAAAATTTTTTTATGATCTTCTTACTAAATGTGTTCTGTTATAGAGCCTATTCTGCATAATACAAAAAAGTTTATGTGCCAATTTTTGAAAACCACTATGCACTTGACTCAAACAAAATCTGAACGGTGGTTTAGGGCTAGGTCAAAGTTGTCAGGCTGTTTTTTAACAAAAAATATATCGAGCTTACGACCCAAGCGTACGCTGACATTTTGTTGTAAAACGAAGGCAATGAAACTTTTTATTATAATAACAATTCACTTAAAAAACTTATTTTTAAAATGACATTCTTTTACCAAGTCGCTTCATGTTAACAACATTACAAAAAAAGCTCTTCTTGTTTACTTGAAATCGGATGATCGTTTTTCTCAACGCACCCGCAACTCTTGCAAACCGCAAAACCACAGCATCAAAATAGGTTTTGGATTAATAAAAAAGATTCAAATTTTTTGTTTGGCAAGTCACTGGTAATAACACAGAAAGGAAACACAACTAAGAAATAAAAAGTTGCATTTAGAAAACCGCAAAAATTGTCTACACTCTACCTCACCTTGATGTAGAAAACAAGTAAATTTATTATGTCGTTGAATAAATCTTAACGTTTTGATGGCCGTACTTTTTGCGTTATATAACCTACAATACATAGAGCAGACGCAAACATTACCGCAAGCTAATACAGTAAAGCAGAATTCTATATACAGCTTTGGCAGAGCAGTGTTTCTAATTTGGGCAAAATAAGGAAAATTTAATTTACAAAATTGATCTATCTTCATTAGTACTTTCTAAAAATACATCGGGTAATTCCAGAAATGCATTTTACTTTTCAGTTTATGTATAAACAAGAATTATTACCTAAAGCTTTTTCTTATTTATTAGCTGTTCTGTAACTTGCTGGGTACAAGAATCTGCAACTGCCATTGTACAAATGCGGCAAAATGATGAAAACCTTTCCGACATCTCACAAATTGTTGTTTATATTAATGTTTCAAATCTTCTTAAGGTTGTATGCAATACAGCAAGGGTAATTGGAGTCGCCATTTGTGTTAAACTTTAGAACTTTACAAATTGAAAAATAATTATTAACAGGAAAAAAACTTGACCAGAAAAGAAAAAAATAAATTAAATGAACTTCGAACTGAATTTAAAACCACCACTTTGTCGAAACGTTCACTAAACAGAAACACTGCAAAAACATTTAAACTTCTCCAGAAATACACCAAAATTAGATTATCACCGACAAGTCTAACTCAAGAAGGAATCTGAATTTACTTGATAAGTGATAATGAGATTAACGTTGCAAATGATGAACTTTCATCAGATAAACGTTGCAACTAGTGCTAGAAACGATAATTATCCTGATGAACACCCAAACTTTTCAGTATTCAATCATTGCTTTGATAATACTGTAAAACACAGAGAAAATGAAAAATCACAACAAATAACGATTGTTACTCATATCGTACATTCACAAAGTTTGTGCCAATGTTAAAATATATTCTTGTAGATGGATAACCATAATATTTTAACTCACTCTGTATTTATTATGTCTGCTCTACTTTGCATTGAGTACACTCATTGTTACATTGATTCTGTACAGTATACTGTACTGTATAATATTATTTATTACATTATTGTATTGTTTGAAGACAATTTTCATATAGCTCTGTAATAAAACAAGAAGACGTTTGGTTTAGTGTTTCAATTTCGTGGAAAATTAAGCTGGCCTTAAACAGTGTGATTTAAAAGTTAGGCTAAAGAGCAACTTTTCCATGCAAGATTAGTTTGTAACACATATTTACGCAATCATTAACAGAACTAATTTATCACGAAAAAAACGGGCATGTCCCCCCGAAACTTCCAAAATGGACTTAAAATGTGACTGCCGATATGCATTGGCACACGAAGGCTTCTTCTATTTTTTTACACCATTGAGTTATTGTTTGGCTGGTTTTTGGATAGCAGCAGTCAAAAAGACAATCATTAATCTCACCAAAGACAAAAACAAAACTCAAAAACATCGGCCAGTAACCAACATCTGTGTGAAGCTTAAGGCGGTTTAATAAAAAGTACCAGGGCTGCCAGGTTTGCTATGCTGTTGAGTGTTTTACCAGAGTTGTCCATATCTACTGCAAGGTCCACTGAGCCTAAACTGGTGGACCGTTCTCCTGGGTGCATCGCCACCTCAAAATAACGTCGTTCCCCGCCGCAACGGGGTGTAGCAGGCTGGTTCTCTAAAGTCTCTGACCTGGCTATGTTTATTGTGCTCTGTTAGCTGTGTTATTTAGTTGTACCCCTTCGTTCTTGATGAAAATAAAACAGTTCATTACCGTAAATAGTGTCGTTTTGGCTATACACTGTGCAAAAAATCCAGCGACTCTGTTCTGCACTGACAAGATAAAAAAAAAACAAGAAGTTGAGAAGTTTAACTTGACGCATAGTTAAGACGTGGTGTGATCCCATGATGACTACTGCTGGTAAATGGATGTTATTCCAAAAACCATCAATGAATGCTCCCCTCAAGAACATCTTTTGTACCCTATTGCCCACATGCGTTTATCATGATTTTTTATTACCTTGCCACTGCTCATGAATGACGACATGTCAGTTGAAGAGTTATTCACTTCTCTTCTTCTTTCGTGTGATTGGTCAGATTTCAAGGATTGTTCAGATTTCAGGGTAGGTGATGGATTGCCAGGTGAGTGTAGTTTCGTCCTGTTCTACTATGCCATGCATTCCATTTGGCGCCTTGTAAATGAGGCATTCAAGAACGACATGGTCAGCAGTTTGTTTGTCCGCGCCGCACTCGCAAACCATTGCGGGAGGCGGACCTCACTTGTACATATTGGAATGGAAGCGGCTGACTCCTATTCGAATTCTATTGAGTTTGACCAATGTCGGCCAGGGCAGGTCCATACCAGGACGGCGCGCCACCGGGTGAGATATAAAGTTACGAAGGTTAGTATCGGAGGCACACTATGCTGTGTTCTAAGTGTCTTCCCATATAATGTGCTGTACTGGTGGTAATGGTATAGTTGCTGAATGGTTGTAATGATTCAAGGGCATCTAGTTCAAAAGGGTGTCTTCACTTTCATCGCCGAGAAATTCCTGTGGAGATTCTCTTTACTGTTGTTATTATACATTACGCAATTGAAACTTTTTAACCGCAGAACAGAATATGTCAACGACCGAAGTATTACATCAAACAAAGACATCCCATGTTGAATCATTAGACATAAGCGTAAGTTTTGAACAGCGCACCGGAGAGCATTTCCTGCAACTATGTCACGTGTGATGTAAGTGAAGATATTGAAGTTATGTTTGACATCGCTTTTGTTTTGTGTAGCCTCTTACCTTCCCATCTACCTTTAGCTTCGTGTTTCCTGCTTGAAAGGAAAGTTGGTTGAGCTTACTAGTTGTCACAGCTGCAAGTTGACAATTGAAATTAATGACTAAGTACATGGACCGGACATCCTCAAGGCGGTACAATCATGTTTTGAATTTTTTACAAACTACAACGTTGTTGTTCTTGGCTTTACTTGTAAAACAAATCCGACCATCGTTAACATCAAAATAATCTTTTATTATTATCGTCTTTGCTTCCATTTTTATAGGTGAGGTAATTGATGCCGATCGATTCTTCCAATGCGTTTTGTCCTTGGTATTGCTTTCGTTTTTCTCTAATCAACTCTGAGTCTTTCTTCATGCAACCTTTTCATTTCAATCTTCTTTTCTTCTTATTGATTGCCAACTATCACTCTTATATGACTATTCAATTTTCTTCCAAGCGTTTCAGCCATTTCAATGTCATATCTCCTATTGACTTGTGTCTACTACTGTTGCTTACTACCTGACAGTGGCGCAACTCACTTTGCCTACGTTGTGGTCAGCATATTTTTTTGTTTTAACAAAAATAACAAATAATATTGAAATTTATCTAAAGTTTGTTGGCGATAACTTCTCATGCTGCTTGGGTTTAAGGAAATTGGTAAGTGCAAAAATTAAAAAGTGCTTGTACATACAGTAGTAGTCTGTAACTCAGATTAGTTTAGTTTTTCAGTAACATTACGTGTAGACTTTTGTTTCTCTAGAAATAAGTTTGGGTTAAATTAAAATAGGCTACATCAATTTAAAAATATTTTTCATCCATTTGGCTAATGAAGCATGCATAAGACAAAGAAGAATCTTCAACAAAACTTTGCTCACCTGACAAATTTCGAATATCCTAAATTTTTCAAGTTCACAATCGTTTGTGGTTTTGGCTTTAGCTGTTGTGTCTCTTTGTGCGCTGCGAGAAACTTTTGCACTTGTGTTTTCTTTTGGCTCGAGCTGTAATCAACAGACTTTGAATGCCGATACTCAAAGTCTTCTGCGGGATTGCGATATCCTGGAGAATTCACCGCATGTTGCGCCTGAGATTGTACAACGCAATCAATATTTACTGGATTCACTGAGGTTGCTTGGAGCATTTAGAGTAGAAGTCTGTTACAAACTCAGTGACAGAGTAACACCGCTCGAGAGCATGTATCTGTCAAGACACTAAGCATGCCTGAAGGTGGTCACGAAGATTAGCTTCATTGTCTTCCAGTGTACTTAATCTAAATCTTCAACTACCAGATGTCAGTAACCACACTGCACACGATAAAAAAGTGGCAAAGTGGAGAGAGCTTTCGGTTCGAGTGTTGGTCTTTCAAGTCAATACCAAATCGGGGACTTCATAAAAACAGCACCGATTTTGTTCTTTCTTGCGTTAGCGTTAGGCAGCGAGAAAATGCTGAGTAATAATGCAGTGAAAATGCTGAGTAATAATGCAGTTCAGGGGCGGCGCCAGCCAAAAATGAGTGGGGTGGACAAAAATATTTCGAGGTAATATACTACCATAAAGTATGGTCACTAAGATTACCGATTGCGATGTAACTCACTGCAGCTCGGTTGTGAAATTTATTGAAAAATGAACAAAAGGAAATTGAAAGGGGGCAAAAGCTCGTTTTACATTGAGCGCACTCTAAATTATGAACAAAAGAATAGAATGGGGCCAAACGTTCCCATACATTTCCTCTGCGGTCCATAGAATTGCCGACTACGATCTTGATGTTAGCAAGCATGTTGTTATTTTATGTCATGGAGCTGCAATGATAGGCGGCCTGATAAAAATTTATTGGGTGGCCCTTTAAACAGAATTAAAAAAAAACCTGGCTATTACCCAATAATACCCATAACCATAGGTTAAGAATCACTGTCACAAAAGTTTTATTTTGCGCTCGCAGGTCAGTTTAAAAGCTTTCACCAATTTTTGAGGCCCAGTGTTATCGGCAATGTCTCGCTCACTGCTGATCTGCACCAGATGTTCAAGTCTTTGTGATGACATGGCAGGTTGCAGATAATAATAATTTATTGTCTTAACTTTGCTGTGGATACGTTCACAAGATGCCACAGTCATGGACAAAGTAGCAACAGTAGCAATAGTTTGAAAAAATTCGCTGTACAAATGATTTAAGATCGTTTTGTCCACACAATTTCAAAAGTGAAGGCAAACACAACCACGCGGTCTTGGTCTATCCACTTTGGTGCTTTTTAAATTCTAGTTTCCACCTGTGTCAATTAGCTGACCTCAAGAAACGAAGATCCTATTGCCGCCCAACCTGATTTTCATCGAAATTATAGAATTTGACTAAATATTCAACTTTAGGCAAATTTGATGGAGACATTTGACATTAATTCACATGCTTGATCCGAGTAACGCTTTTTATGTTCATTTAGCATTCTGTCAAAGGATAAAGAAAAATCTCTTCTTAACTTTTCTGTAATGGATTCAGATTCACTCCACGGAAGACTGTTGCAACCTATCAATAATATCTGGCAATCTCGGAAATGGCTTGGTGGGTAGCGACATCGCTTAGCCGGCGTGGTGGTTTCACTAGTAATTTGATTTCTATCCGTAAACAGCGATGAGTTGAAAGCCAATTTGTTAAAATCTTCCTCTGAACGCAGTGAGTCAAATGCTCTTTTCAAGTCGTTGATAGCAGTAACCCTAGTGGTGAGATCCATTTCATCACTTTTTAAATAATCTGAAGCCTGTTTACTTAGCGAAAAGCATTTATGAGGAATAAGACTACCTAAGCATTAGAAATTTCAGTTTGCTTGATGCGGAACAACAAACCAGTAGCTACACCATTACCTTCGTTTGACATTTGTTGGAACATTGACAGCAGTGCTGGATATAGCCTACATTAATAACCCATTCACATCATCTGAACGTGCAGACCATATACGTAGCCCATATACGTGTCTATACGTAGCCTATCAGATAACGAGTGCAATGCAATTTTTCTAGACGTGATTCCCTCCTTTTTCAAATGCTCTTTAAAGAAAAAAATGTCTCTTGGGAGAACAGTCCATAAAGTGGTAGATGTTACCAATTGTTTCAAAAATTGTTTTGACTGTCGCTACATTTTCAACACTGTGCCCAAGCACAAGATTTAATCGGCGTGCAAAACAATGAAAATATACCAACAGTTTGGCACCCGCTGCAACTAGGTGTTGCAGTACACCTTCATCCTTTCCTGACATGTTGGTGGCCCCATCAAAACCTTTGCCTATTAAGTTAGGTCTTACAAAGCTTATGTCTTAGCTGTGATAAAAGCCATCACCTCAAAATGATAAAATTAGACTAGCCTACAATCAATCAATACAACAGAGCGATAACAATGAAGATTCTTCATTTCTTCGTATGTCAATGCTGTAAAAGTAATTCATACGTAAGAAGTTGAAATTAATTTATGACGTAGTCACTAGGCACCCCTAACCCCCTGCATACACCCCCAAGTTTTCTCATCGGATCTCGACGAATTACAAAATTGACTCTAAATAGGAGTGGGGTGGACATGTCCACCCCAGTCCACCCCGTGGCGCCGCTACTGATGCAGTTGTATCAAAAGTATGACACAAATTGAAAAACAATAGCTGCGAAAAACCATAGCATTCTACAGCAACAATGAATGAAACTACTGTACTGTTGTTAGAAACGTTTTCTTGGTAATAAAGCATAAAGAAAATCTCGTGCAGAACAAACAGCGCAATAATCAACGTATCGTTCGCAATAATTATTTTTTTTCAGACTAAGCGACCCATTGCCTTTGGGGTACGAGTAGCTCAGTACTTGCCGTTTGCCAACTGGTTCTAGAATTACGTTGCCTGAAACAATTTAGTTTGCAGCAATAGATATGTTTTCAGAGCACAACTTGTAATTTATTGGCGTGCGCAAAGAACAGGGGCTGGGAGTTAATCTTCCATTCATCCTGGTATCAAGAATTTTCAATATCATCTTTTACTTTTGCGTTTTTCATTCACAATTTTTTGTTATTTGTTGCTTGTGCTTATTTTTACATATAACTAAAAATTTGTTTGTGACGTAAGTGCGAGGGAAGGAGGACGCAAGGATAAACACGTAACTAGGCGCCATAATTCAAACCAATGTTAGCGAGTTTTGCACAAGTCTATTATTTATTTATCAGCTGATGGGCAGTGGCATACCCAGGAAAAAAATTGGGGGGGGGGGGGGCAAATATTTGATGAATTGAAGAGAACGACAAAGTGTTTGATTTAAGGCATCGCCACCTGATGTGTAGTGGCGTATCCTGGTGGGTTAAGCAAGGGAAGCAATAAAGCTGGCGGGGGGGGGGGGGGGGTTAGAGCGTGCCGAAGGTACGCGTATTCTAGGGGGTCCGGGGGCATACTCCCCCGGAAACTTTTTGCAAAATTACACTCAAATAATGGATTATAGCGCTTTCTGGAAACACTTTCAGGGTAATATTTGCATGAAATTTATAGGCAGATAAACAGCTATTAACTTATTAAAGGTAGCTGTTACACACAAACGGGCAAAAAGTGCGGCTAAAATAAGAGAACACAAAAAACTCAGCTACACAAAAACCCAACAGAGTAAGCGATGCTGAAATTGCTTCCACAGATTAGTTAAAAGAAGCGTAAATTGCGTAAACTTTGCGCGATTTACAATTTGTAAAATTTATTGGTGTCTTTCTGTATGTCTAAAACAAGTCCTGGGGGGTGTTAATAGCCAGATGTCTTGGAAAACGATATAAATTTATACAAATTATATTATATTTTCAACAAAGGGTTCAACTTCGGAATTCAAACTTTGAAAATTTTGGGGGGGGGAGCATGGCCCCTTTCGCCCCCCTGGATACGCCTATGCTGATGGGTGACCCAAGATCAGATACTTTTTACAACTTTTGTAAAGAATAACTTGCAACGAGTTATCGGAGTAGATGCATTGCCATTATACAATGTAAACTATCTTCAACCGTTGTTGTACCAAAATTGCAAGTTTTAAAAACTGAAAAATGACATTAGCTAAACCTATGTTGGGTTCTACAGACCTACATTATTACCATAGTTACCACCACGGCCAATGATAACAAACTGGTGCATCGGCATAAACTGTATTGTATTGAGACCTCATGTTTCTGATCACCAATTTATTGACCAAAAGTTTAAGTTGGTTCACTGACAAACCTGGTTTGGGGCAAACTTTGTTTGTTTGTTTGTTTATCTTTATCCTGCATTGCGGAAAAGCGGACTTGAGCGCTATGCATCGGTGTACGCTTTCCGACATACACCTGACCCACGCTGCAGCCGACGGCAATGTCTGTTTCCTGTTGTCTACTCCACTTGTGACTTAAATTTGGTATTACCCATTACTCGAAATCGATCACTAGGTAGAGGCAATTATCGTAAAGTTTCTTGCCCAGAGAAACAACAGCAAGTGCGGGTGGCTGGAGTCGAACATGCAGACTCTCGACTGCGAGGCTTCATTTTTATTTTTGTTCTATCTGCACCATTTTGTTGGTTTTCTTTACCATAAGTCCAGGCTTACACTGTTCTTGCTTAAAACAAAATCGGCTACTATAAATAAAATGAAAAAGTTCCTATTTCAATGATTTAAAAACAATTCAAGAAATTTCAGTTATTAAAGCTTTATTGGAGAACTTGCTTTGTCCTATGAGTGCTTAAAACCGAGTAGTAATTGTCACACTAACAATTAGTCAAACCTTAAGAAGAAACAAATTTATCTTTTTTGCATTCGAAACCTAATGTAAAATTTAAAACGAGGTTGGAATAATCAATCAGCTCTCCGTAAGCTTCATTTCATATACAGTAGAGAGACGTGTGTGACACTGAACCTTAATCAGCATTGCAAATAGTTTAACAAATGCAAATTCACCTCAACATACGCGCCTTCTTCTTCCACGTCCAGATTAAAATTGCATGTTGGTTGCAAAGACGTGTCTGAATACCGTTTAGAGGTGTCATGCAGTGGAGGAATTTTTATTGTCGATGGAAAATTTGTCAAGGCTTCTGAGTTTGAACACCGAACTTCAGATGATGTACTGGAAAGGTCGGGTGTGCTTTTGCTGTGTTTTATTATATTAGACGTAGGTGGTGTGACTATTTCTTCAGTTACTTCAGCTTGTTCCAGCCCAACACGAAGCTCTGACATGTCTACCATGTCAAACCTACCACCGACTTGATTTTCTGATTTTTCTTCGGCCAAAGCAACTGGCATAGGAGCCATATAAATTCCATCGTCTTCTGATGAGAGTTTGTTATTGCTAGCAGTAGGAAAAGCGTAGATGCCAGCAGGAACATCATTTGCAGATGGCATCACCGATAACGAATTAGGTTCAGCATAAATGGCATTTTCGTTTTTCCCAAGCTGCATTAACTGAATTTTTTGCTGAACTGTTAGCTCTGAACTATCCATACCATTGCTCTTGTTTGCCTGCATGAACCAAAGTACAGTACACCTTGGGACGGGAAAGCTTTTCTAAGATAAAGTACAGTCATTACAGATGATAGCAATTGCCACTTTCAGGAAGCCATTCTTGAATCACTCGTTTGTTTGGGCGCTTTGAGTAAGCTATTGTTTGTCATACGTCATCAAAATGCGTTTCGTGGCATCTGCTTAGCTCAGGTCAATGCAGTAGACTGTAAAATTATGGCTTGGGAGCTAAAGAAAATATAAATAGCTTACTTGTGTCTTTTTGATATGAGCAAATATCAAAAACGTTTAAATTTTGAGACATTTTAAAGTGAATTATCATAAGAAAGTACAAAACAGTGCATGAAATGCCACACTTCATGCATCTTCAATAGAAAGCTGAATAATTGTGCATAACAATTGTTTGAATATTTCATACGGTACGTGTTTTTATTCTAGCTGATTCTTTTCGGAAGAATTGCTAAAACACCAGCTTTGCTATGCCATAAAGCTACACGTCATGCATTTGGCAGTATCATTGCAAGGACACGTGCAATACGACCCAGGCAGCAAAATCCGTCATTTTTACATTGATTTAACGTCTTGTAAAATGACGGATTTTGCAGTCCAGGGACTATGCGTACCTGTGTAAAATAGGTGTGTTCAACCAACCATAGCACGACTGCAAAAACACTCATACAGTAAATCAATCGCACGAGAGGATAAGTTTTACAAAGTCTTTTTCATTCAACATTTTAACTTCCCATTCCCACAATAAATTAGCTGGAAAAATTGTAAGCACAAGTTTTACCACAAATAAAATTGGACATTCAATATTATGGGCACATTTAGTGACTACCTTTATTGTAGATTTTAATGTGATAAAAACGTTTTGAAATAAATTCTGCACATTTTGCACTTCAAAAAATGAATACCCTAAAGGCAATTTCTCAATCCAAAACTTACCAAAGAATAATCAATTTGCAAAATGCATGAAGCATTGTTCAGCAAAAATATGACGATGAATTTGCAACTTTTTCGGCTCTTATCGTCAATGCTAGGAACATACGACTTCGCAACAAGCAACAGTATGCCTATACTATAGCCATGGGTAGATTTTTAGATTCAGTGGTTAACGAGCAAGTCGACAGCATGAAAAATTGTGAAAACAATTTGCAACTTTAGCAACAACGGACCTTGCATGTTATGAAAGATCATGACAGTTTTTTTCCAATCACCTCTAAATGCGACGTGAGAAAGGTTTTGAAATATTTAATGTTTGAGTTCTATTTTTCTAAAATTGTGTAGTCTACACTGATACATCTGTTGATCCAAAACCAACCATGAAAAACACTTTAAAAATTGTGCAATAAAAACAACATTACATCAAAAATCGTGAATTGATGATTTTTTTAGGCATTGATCAGCCCCGTCTTCGGCATATTACCCGCACGACGAGCAATTTAATTATATGATGAGTAGATTTTAAGAGATGCTGTGGTTGATGCACGTTTACGGTTGGGGATCAATAGCTTTGGGTTTATATATAGCATATCTTGTCATGGATCTCTAACGAAAGCAAAGTCCGAAAACGTAGAACTATATTTTACCGATTTTCGTGGAGTGTGCGAGTAAAAAGTGTTACAAATACACAATTTGGTAATTTGTATTTTGAAAAAAACAAAAATTAAAGACATGATAACGATATCGTGTGATTGGGAAGCAAAGATAAAATATTTAAACGGATAAATCTTTTACCAGAAGCCATATACTAAAGCCTATCCCGCTTGATTTTTATAGGGACGCGTTTGAATTTATTGGAAATTGGGCAAGGCCTTCTGAAAAGTGTTGTCATTGAAAAAATGACGTCATTTATTGTTAGAGTTAGACAAGGACTAGGCTGTCTTAGAGACAAAGCATGTTTGGATGCTGAGTTTAATACTGTATTGAAAACCATGTAGTTGGACCGCATAGTATTGCAATAGCAATCGAGTTTGCAAAACTTGCTATCTTTACAACGATTCAAGGAACAACAACGTTTTATTGCAGACAAACTGCGGCTGCAAAAACGCCTGAGACATCAATCTGTGTTTTCTTTAATTGGACTTGTTAGCATCGAAAAATGGCTGTTTGGAACAACATGACTGTTGTGTGTATGTTACGTTGTACACTGTACAGTAGTTAAGCAAGTTTAATTTTGAGGCACAATTCACTTCAAATGCTAAATGAGATTTGGTTGCTTGATCGAGGGAATCTTTATCCTTGGATTAAGAAAGCCTCTTTTAGAGCTGGCAGTTTCGCTTTCTTTCCTGGCAGTTTCGCATTTTTGTAGAGACTTTGAACCAGTAGCGTTGACAGGGGGTCCAGGAGTACTTTTGGACCTTGGCCCGGTGTAATTTGAGGGGTCTGAAACCTTTTCAAGGGGCCCTAGATTATGAAGAAATCACCGCGTATTCTTTGGATACAGTGCGTTTTTCTTACAAAATTTCTTGATTTGGAGCCCAAAGATCTCATTGGTACTGCACCCAAGATATCGTATCAATTGGAACCACTAGCGTTAATTAACGGTTAAAGGTGATCCATTAAACTGAACATAAACTATAAACTACGAACGTTTTCGGCCATTCACATGTTAGCCTTTTTCATTGTATATGGCTGAAAACGTTCGTAGTTTATAGTTTATGTTCAGTTTAATATATTATGTTAAATGCCGTGTGGTTGCTTGGTTTTATCTGTCTATGGTTGAAAGAAGTCACTTCTTTACCAAAATTGGTTAAAGAAGAATTGCAGTTTCATAATTTGAAAAAAAAAATCGATTTTTATGAGTGGAGGAGTATTTCGATACTCTTGTTACTGCTTGGATGTTTCACTGTCTTTATCTGCAGCCAAGAATACTCATGAGATGGAAACAAAAACACAACATCACCACACGGCCATTGCTCGTTGGCGTTCAATCACCAGACAGTTAACCGTGCAGGGTCACACCGGGATATGGGCACTTGAAACAATTAAACTAATAACTGATTGTTTTCTAGAAGCCTTTTAGCGTAGTTTGTTGGAAAAAGAAAGTATCTCAGAGAAATATATATAACTATTGGGTAACAAAATATAGACCCTACTAAGGTACCAAAAGCCCCAGGCGACGACGACGATGAGTACCATTTTAGTTCTCAATCTAACAAATGGTCGTGGTTTGTTAAACTTCAAAAAATTCTAGATGAGTAGCCTAACAATGAAATGTTAAACGTGTTTGAGTGATGAATTATTCAGATGTTAACAAATCACCTTCAGAAGGATTAATACGTGTTTTTCTCTTTTCCTTAGCGTTGGGCATAATTAATGTACCATCGAAGCTAGAAGTAACCAAATGGCACGTAAGATAAATTGTGGAGATAAGCGAACAAATTTCTTATATTGGCACTACAACAATTTTTTGCAATTCTATACTTCAAAAAGTACAATAGGCCTCTAATAGTTAACGTGGCGTTGTTCAAAGCTTAGACATGGCATATAAATTGCTTATTGCGTGCATTCGCTGAAAAAAGGCAATGTTTAAATCTATTTCTATGTTAAATCATTACCAAAAAACACTGTACACCACTCAACATGCTTGGACTACTGTTTTCCACTTAAAACATTTGACTGATCTATTAACTGGTTTCTTAAGCGGCTGTTCATCACTTATTGCCCTCTACTTTGTGTCAAATTTAGATTATATCTTTAAATTAGATTTTTGCAGCTTGGGTTACTTAATTTTAAATAGAGAGGAAATTAAACTAAAAACACCAAAGTGTGTCAAATTTCTATGCTTGGAAAGAGTTTCATGCTGATTTTGAAGTTTCGTAAAAATTGTAAAATTGCCTTTGGTTTTAACAGTATGTCAACTTAAGTTCAAAAAATAAGAAGTTCCGGAAGTCATAAGTTAAATTTTACATCGACATAAAATGTAATGTTCCTTACAAAAACCAAACACATCGCTTCCGCACCAGCCCAGCAGTTAAAACCAATAGTTTTAATCCGATTCTATTTGCAATACAACCGGTAGAAGACGTCTGACATCATGACAATGTTTTTATTACCGCAAGCACATCAGATTCTTATCAAATCTCAAAGATAGATGACATCTTGCGGTGAATGGGTACGTCCAGTATTATTAGCGTCAGTCGTCATATGCGCATCTCTTCCCGGCCTACGAAAAAAGAAGCTACGCCTGCTATTGTCTTGCTTGCTATAAAAGCAAAGCAAGAGGCTGGAAGCGGCAGAGTTGGCTTGAAACTGTGTCAGTAACGAGTCTTTTGAACAACCCAAAAGTATTTTGCGTCTTACAAAGCTCCACAAATTTACAAAGAATGACACGTCCGAGCATTCATTTTCTGATTCTAGGGTTGGTTTCGCTGACAACATCATCATATTTGGATTACATTCCTATGCATCATCGAACAAGCTACCATGCTTTACTCAAACAAGCGAGATCATTAAAAGCTAGATCAAAGCGACAAGCCACTAATCAGCTGACAACGTTTATAAATAAGCAAGGGTGTCAGCAAACCTGCAGCAAATTGGGGCAATTTTGGGCAAGAAACTGTTTCTCTACCAGTAATCCTTTATGCAACAGTCTTAATGATGAGAAGAAAAACCAGCAATTCAAATGTATATCTGGATGTCTCAATTCAAATTCACCACCAACACCAACGCCACAGCGACGACCATTCCCAAAGGTTAGAAAATCGTCTTGGTTGTGTTCTTGTCTTGAAGTGAAAGAAGCTGAATTGGTTTAAAAGAAATTTAGATTGGAGGCTACAGCAGCTTGCCATCATTGTCGAGGAGTCTTAGGCTATCTCACTTTGCAGTCCAGGCTTCAAATTTTTAGCCTACATTTTACAGTATTTGAATTTGATTCCGGATCAAAATAATCTATACAAAGTAGGACATACAAAAATAAAATATGCAAAATGTAAAATGCACAAAACAGGAATCTGAAATCTACACATAGGTAGATTTGTTGATAGTCAAGAAATTTTTATGCAAAATGATTTTAAATAATAAAAGTAATTTGCGTTCTTCTGGTGACTAATTACTAGGTTACCTCCTGATGTTAAAGATGATAACTAGCTTTTGTATTTCCGACGTTTCGTCAGTCAGCACGACTGACTTTATCAAGGTGGCTAAAACAGGTTAACACAACCTGTTCAGCAACGATGGCACAACACAAAAACATACTGATAAAATGAATAAAGTAAGCAGCAAGAATCAGAATTAAAACACGCAACAAGATACCTAGAGGTTAAACTGAATGCAGTGAATGCCTAAAACCAGTAGGCTGCTTTAGGCATTCACTGCATTCAGTTTAACCTCTAGGTATCTTGTTGCGTGTTTTAATTCTGATTCTTGCTGCTTACTTTATTCATTTTATCAGTATGTTTTTGTGTTGTGCCATCGTTGCTGAACAGGTTGTGTTAACCTGTTTTAGCCACCTTGATAAAGTCAGTCGTGCTGACTGACGAAACGTCGGAAATACAAAAGCTAGTTATCATCTTTGACATCAGGAGGTAACCTAGTAAATAGTCACCAGAAGAACGCAAATTACTTTTATTATCAAATGCCTGGTGAACAGTCTCTCTCTGTTTTTACTATGATTTTAAATGTTATAAATTATTTTGTAATTTTCAGGTTTCTATCGGTCGCCCATCAATTAACGCCAAAGCCCAGCAACAAGTTCCTTCAAACAGGCCTTCTTCTCTTGAAGGTAAAAAGCTCAGTACATAGCAATGTGGTCACCTGCATGTAAGACCAGTGAATCTGAATCTACAAAATAGCTTATTAAAGTACACGAAGTTTGAATCAAAAAAAATCTTAAAACATCAGTTTGAAAACAGTTTCAATGTTTTTTTTCTCAATAAATCAACTATTTCATTTATCATTTTGATTTGAGGGAACAATTTTTCAACACATATATTTTTGCAATAAGAGCAAGTTAAATTCCAGTGTTTTACTTCACAGAAGACACAGAAACAACTTCATCATTGCCACCGATACTGGCTGAATTGGATCAGTTAAACTTGACTTCAGCCGATAAATGTCGGATAGAAGGACTTGAGGATTCCTTGGCATGTGAACTTGAACATGAGGATCCGGAAGAGGCAGAAAGAGTGAGGAAAAGTTATTTGTAGGCTGCTTATGTGAAAAATATTATGAGCTCCTCTTGCAAGTTTTTCCTCTTTTTAGAAGATGTTTAGATTGATGCTTTAAAGAAAGTGTGTCGAAATGATGAAGCTGTGTCCATCTTTGTGTTTACTAAACAACGTAGCATTAAATTTTGTTTTGGCCCACAGAGGTTCAATTTATAAATGTTGCAATTCATCATTTTACTTTGTGCAGTAAAACTTTCAAAAATGGATAGAAATGCAATCGGTTTTCTTTTTATTATCGTTTATACAAATTTTTGTGTCCCTAACACAACATAAAATCAAGATCTTGACTGAACGAGAATTTTTTGTCTTCAGGTGTTCAGAGAAGTCTTTCCAAAGCTTAGGACAAGGTATGCAGAAAACAATGAACAATTTATCAAAGAACAAACTACAGGTATTAGCAACGGATGTAAATTCAATGATGTTAGTTCGTATAATAACATTTAAGCCAACCGCTGTCATGAAAACACTTTCAAATAAATTTGGAGCAAAATCGACATTTTAAACAAGTTTTACTGTTTTTCACAAACATTATTAGAAACTTTGCAAAAGATGCACACCAGTGAAAAACAGCGTGGGGGGGCATTTTACCGGCCAAAAGTCGTTTAGGCTTTTTTCTTTAAATACCTTACCAGTGTTTTATTACGTTTTGGCTGATTAAACAATTCATCTTTTACAGTACTGTATATCCAAAATATTCTAGAACGGTAATTGTAGTAGCCAGACTATTTATGACAGTATATTTTATAGCTGAAAACGCAGTATATTGTAGGCCAAAAAACGTTAAAACATTCACTCACTCTTATGTAGCAGTGTTTTATCACTATTGCTAAAAAGTGTAAGCATTATAACATTTTAACTTTCGGCGCAGAAAATCCGAGAGAGCCTCAAACTCCTGAAATGAACAAAGAGAACCTCTCTTCTTCAAGAGAACGGGAGCAAGAGAAAAAACATGTACGATTCGAAAGATCGGTTAACGAAATGTAAGTCATCTATCTGCCGTTATGAAGTTGATTGGTGCGACTGCTACATGTTTTCTGGTTGTCGAAAAAATATAGAGGCTCATTGTCTTTTTCTCTTCACTAAATCTGTAATTGTAGGTAATGACATGATTATGGTTAATTATTAGTAGTAGAAATGATTTACTTGATTACCAGTTGACAAAAGCTTTTGTCTGACTACAAGACATATAGCTTAACTGATTATATCAAAGACATCAATGACTTTTAAACAATCATTCTTTGATCACGAAACGTTTTAATTAAGAGAATGGTGACTAGAATGGCGTTTGTATAGCGCCGCATCCGGAGTAGGATACTTGGAAGAGTGGATTGTGACGATAAATTGACATCTTATTTCAATTTAAATTAACATTTTTCTAACATTAAATGACGCATTCCATTTTGTAAAAATTCAGGTGTTGGAAATTAATTCTAACGTTGCAAATTTTTATCTTGTACTTTGTGGTGGCTTGCTCCTTAATGATATTATTTTTTATAAGCATAAAGATAAAATCACACACTAGCTATTAAAGGTTTTCAGAAATCTAAACTTGTCACTTTTTTCAGACATCAAAAAAGCATCAATGACAGATCGAGAAGAAAAAGAACAGTGGCGGATTCAAGCGACCAAGAAATTTGCCAAACTTCCTACCAGATCTCGATGCCTTTCCATGCTCGACATTTTCACACTGGTGAAAGAGTATCGCTGTATTTTCATCGGAGTCGCGACGGATCAAACCGATATGCCCAGCTGTTCCAAATAGGACAGTGCCAATCACATATTCCGGTCATCAATATTAGTTCGTCGCCGACAAGACCTCAATGCAAAGAAACCAAAATGAAAGTTCTTGCTGATGTGGTGATTAATGTGAACTCGGTCGATAGGAAAAAGTTCAGAGGTTGTGTTGATATCAATCCCAGTCAAGCTTTGTGCAGAGACTGGGTGTTGATGTCCAACGCATGTAAACTTTATCTTCCTGGTTAGTCGCTGCATTCGACCGATCAAATCGGTACCTTATCTTCACACTGTTCGACAAGACGTCTTGAAATATAGATGTTGATCGTGGCTGAATGCTCGTACTTCACAAATTTATATTTATTTTATACTGTGTTTTTTTAAGGCATAAATAAAATTACATTGCTTCTTATCATTGGCCACCTTGTTGTGTATATGTAGTACGGTAGTCTAAGTTCTAACAAGAAGGTTTGAACTGCTTGCCTCTATTATGGCGCCTATAATAATTTCTGCTGTTCTTTCTTTGTAATTACTCACTTCAATCATTAGCGAAAAGTAAATCGTTTCGATCGTCAGTTTGAGTTTCTACGCAATAAATAAAGCTTAGTGAAAATAAGAAGATTTTTGAAGTTTTATGCCAAAAAAGCATGAGGAAATCACTTCATGTGAACGCTTTAAAAGCTTGTTTTGTGTTCCATTTATGTACATTTCTTTTTTATACAAAACCGGCTTACGTAGTATTATATTTCACCTAATTTATCATTTCTACTTTCGTGCTTGTTTGTAATGCATTTATTTTTGCGAAACGTTACTTTTTCTATTTAATCTGTTTTTATAATATATAAGAAATAAATAAAAGCGTTTCAATAATTGTACTGTAAACTTTAGGAGAGAAATTTTTTTTCGCTAAATTCCTTTTTTCCTAACTATATTCCTAAATAAACGATTTGGAACTGAAGTGACTTCCAATATGAACCTATGGGTTAGTTCCGTCTAAATTATGAATAAAGACATATTGTACCATGAGCGTAAATAAACATTACATCTTTCTGATTATAAGGCAAAATTACAAGGTTAAACATGTCATGATGACAAAATATTACCAGGAACGCATTTGTTGAACTTTTGTAATCTTCACTTCCCTTTCAATAACAAGCAAAAATCTTAACTAACTTTTTCGGTGAGATGAGTATTGTTAACTTGTGTATTTAGATTGCGTTAAGATGGACTTAAATTATTTTTTGACACCCGCTACAACTTGTGAGCAATTACTTGTAAACCGCATGTAGCTCCAAGCTCACATGAAATTATGTCTTCTGCGGTTTGACCGGTCGATGACAAAGGTTTCTTTTCAGCAAAAACGTAAAGCTGGCTTGACAGGAAGCGAATTTGTAAAAATTAAAAAAGCATAGCCTACCTTGCTCGCTAAAAATCTGGGAAGGACCAAGTATAAATCATCGGATTTAATAAAGCACATTTGTATTTTGATGTTGAAAAGTTCTATTTCAAACGATACTTTCAATATTCATTAAAATTGTTGAGGTCATCAGGCACACCTTGACAACGCAGTGCGTAAGGTATTTGGCAACACAGCTTTAACATAGAGAACTTTATCTAAGCCTTCCGCTACAGTAGTTGTATTAGTATAAACTATAATCGTGTGAGTCACCACAAAGCGTTTTTATCGTAGCCTACGTTTCTAAGCTCAACTCCGAGTATTTTAAGTGTAGTTCTATATATAGACTAAAGGTTTGTGCTGATTCCGTTATAGCACAACGACGTCAGCTCATCAAAAATTAACCATTTTTTGCTGCGAACAAATTTGACTGGCTTAAATGTTAACACCTAGCTTGGTAAATTGGCTCACCATGCGCGAATAAACTGTAATAGCCTACTGGTTGAAAATAAAGTCCGATTGGATCATTTTCAGCCTATTAATAACTTATTGTACTTGGCGACATTGAAAGTATCAAAAATAAACGTAACCATGATGTAATGGACGTTTATTACAATTGGACTGCCTGTTGCAGACGTCGAATCAATGTAAAAATGACAGATTTTGCTCTCAGGGTAATAACAAATCTTGGGCATGGTGGCAAGGGTTGGGACGATTGCAACGGAAGTGGAATCAATTTCAATTACGATTACCTACCACAGCTGCGATTACGATCATTTAAACTTTCAGAGTAATCGATTATTATAAATATGATTGCAGTGATTTCTCCATTTTTCTGCTTGTATTAAAAATTTTAAGATCACTATTGTGATTTTGTTATCAAGTAATTATTTGCTCTGCAACCATGATACCAGTTATGCAAAATTCCAAGCCGATTGTCATATAATTAGCCTATTCTAGTTGCACATTCTGCGATTAATAATCACGAATATTTTAAAGTTCAAAGTGATTGATTGAGATAACTTGCTCATTATGCAACTGCAATTACGATTATTCTAACTTTAAAAGATTTGATTGTAAGCTTTAAAATGAATGTAGCAGTGACTTGCTTACAAGAAAGCTGCGTAAATTTTTGTCAATTCGTTGGGAAACTATACGCACTAAAACAGCGAAAGAAAAAGCGAGTATCGAAATACGCACATTCAATAAAAAGCAGCAGTAAAAAGTGATGTGACAAGACAGATACTCAAATGCTACATAATAGCATCAGGTTTTTTGTTTAACGGTTTATCACGCGATAGGTCGTGGTCAAAATCTAGTTTCGGGTGGACCCGGTTGGTCAACCAATCAGCCACACTTTAACACTTTATCCAAACGCCATGTTATGGTCTGTTTAGGCCCAGTTGAGATTATACGAGGGAGGCTATTCACTCTTTAGTTTTGATTTATCGCTATAGTGAAACGGTATCATATAGAGATGATCTGGTGACTCATAGAAGATTTTATTTCGTCGAGATCCTCAGGACAACGTAAGCCAATCAACCTTTTGAGAAACTAAATAGTCTGAACAAACGATGGGCAAGTTTTGAAAGTTTAAGTATTTTATAAAAAAAACTTCAAAGTTATTAACAATAAAACGTTTCTGCGATAACAGTGCAAAGGTATTGCGTGCTAAGAAAAGATTGGCACCACCTGGATGAGAACAGTGAAAGAAAGAATGGTGTGGAAACATATCGTTGGGGTAAAACCAAATGGGGTTATGTCCAAAATCATCAAACTGAGATAACCGCAAAAAAATTGTTCGAA
This sequence comes from Aplidium turbinatum, assembly GCF_918807975.1. NCBI lineage: Eukaryota > Metazoa > Chordata > Ascidiacea > Aplousobranchia > Polyclinidae > Aplidium > Aplidium turbinatum. The sequence continues at coordinate 16,877,977 of NC_137485.1, forward strand.
TGTTTTTGATATCTCAAACGATACCTCAAATGATATCTCACAATACTTACAACCATGCCATGCTCTCCTTGTTTTGCAAGCCTGGAGTGCTGGAAAGAACTACGCTCAAAAACCGAGACACTGCAATAAAACTAAAAGTGGACATAACCCAGTTTGGTTTTACCTCAACGAAATGTGGAGGCCATCTGCCAGCAGTGGCATGACCGGCTGATGATGATGATACCGACCTGTAAAACCTTCTAAAATACTTGGCATAATGTGGTCGCTTGTCACCAAACCAAAACATTTGGTATTTCATATTATTTTTCAGACTAGATTTTGTCTGTTACTTTGCTACAAAATTAAGGTAAGGAAATGCTAAAAAAATGGTATAAAAGTGCAAACAATTTTGTCTTCATTAGTTTGCATTTAGTTTAGTCTACTTACGACAAAAATTTTTGGCATTACAGGGTCGTTGTCACCAAACCACAACATTGGTGCTCCGGGAATAGGCGTTTCTTTAAGATCTATTGTTAGTTGAGGTTGCAAAGCGTAAGATTTTAAAAACTTAATAACTTGCCATTAAAGAAAAAACTTGTTCTTGTTTTATAGCTTTCAAAAATAAGCCAATAGGCCTATCAACTTTCAAGTTAAACTTACACGTGTATGGCAACAATTTTGCAAACTCAAAAACCTCAAGTCTTGATATTTTCTCCTAGTTTCAAAAAGATATTTCATTTATGTGGTTGTTCAAATGTAGCGCTTTTTGAAAAACTTATTTGAACGTTAAACCATTCCTCTTTCAATGACGTTGATAAAACATATGCCCGTGTATAACCGTAGAAGAATAAAACATTTTGGTGAACGAACAAAATTTGCCCAAGTTTTGTCTTTGCAAATGTAGTTTCAAAAACGCAACATTACTCACAATATTTGAAGTGGTGTGTAGTCTAATACACGGGGTGGGAATCTTTATAGGTAAGAGAGTCATGAAAGCTACATTTTTGGAAATGTATTTCCGTAAGAACCACATAATGCTTTAACACTTAATACAACTAACATGTAGTGGCAGGTGATGAGTTGTAAAAGTGGAAGCATGTGTTTACTGAACATGAGAAAAACAGCGAAGGGTCTGAGATACCTTCTCGCATTATGTGGTTCTTACGAAAATTTTGAAAAAATGCATTTAATTTGGTGGATTCTGAGCGTATTTTTAGCTTTAAAGGCATACTAAATGACAACTTCAAACGGGAATTAAACATTAAAATGCGTAAACTGAACGTTCAAAAATACATTTCCATATATGGCTCACGAACCATGAGTTCCTCACCCCTGGTCTAAAACTCCAGTCATCAACTTGAAATAAGCTTCTACATCCGCTTACCAATCGCATTCTTTTACATTTGATTTCTGCAGATAGCCTATACTGAACCAAAGTTTAACATTCATCCCAAATTGCAATACCAAATGCAAAAGCTTCTAAAAATGATGATGCTACATTTTACGTTCAAAGAAAAGTGTTAACGTACTTCAAAACATAATAATTTACAAAGTTCCGAAACTGGTAAACTGTTGAAAACTCATGGTAAAAATAGATTTGTCTAAAGAACTAGACATTTTTGGCCAAATGATTTCAAGAGCAGTCCTTAGTATGCGTTGCTTAGAGAAAAAGTAAAAAAAACTAACAAGCTTACCTGCGCCCAGCAGGCGTTTGAATCCTACCCTCTAAGAAATGAAATAAGACATCGTTGGTCTACATTGCCTTTGCAACGTTTTATACACATTTTCGTAATTTTGATTGCATTATTTGTTGTAGGCACATCTTAAAATTGTATGCAAAAAGCCAATGTTCCAAAGATGATCTGCCAGAAACAAAACTGACAAACAATTGAGTAGTCCAAATAAGCAAAACCAAACGATCAAATCTTTCAAAAAGAACAGCAAACATCAACTGCTGTGACCAGGATTCCAACCTGGTTTGTCACGGCCACAACGTGAAGTACTAACCATTATACGATCGCAGCGATGTAGCAGAGGATGGTTTCGATCCATCGACCTCTGGGTTATGGGCCCAGCACGCTTCCACTGCGCCACTCTGCTGTTAAATCTTGGCAAGCATTACCTTATTTACCGATCTCATGAGCATGCACAATGCACATGTTTCATTTAAACAGCTGGGTTAATATTAATTTTATTTGTATCAGACTAGGTTGTCCATATCAAAACCAAAAAAACAAAAACATAAAACGATATAATTTGAAACAACAGTTGATCGATGAGTCTTTACATACCTTAGCCTAAGACAACTTTTGCAGCTCGGTTCTGATGCTTTTGTTTCGATTGCTTGTGCAAAGTAGCAGAAATCATAAAAACTGAGTTTTGTAGGCTATTTTGTGTATTGAGGTATCGTTGGTTTACGTTGCTTTTGCGATGTTTTACACAAATATTAATTGCAATATTTGTTTCATGCAAATAATAAACTTAATAGGCAAACGTCAATCTTCTAAAGATAATCTTCCAGAAACAATGTTGACCAAAAAAATAGAGTAGCTTAAACAAGCAAAAGTAACCAATGGAGTTGTGCATTAGCCTGCCATTCCACATTCCCTTGTTGTGTTTTGCAAAGCGAGCATGAACTGCTGTGACCAAGATTCGAACCTGGGTTGTTACGCCACAACGTAAAGTACTAACCACTATACGATCACAGCCATGTAGCAGAGGATGGTTTCGATCCATCGACCTCTGGGTTTTGGGCCCAGCACGCTTCCACTGCGCCACTCTGCTAGTGAAAATTGGCAAGCATTACCGAATTTTTACCAATCTCATGAACTTGCACAAATGCACATGTTTCATTCAATCAGCTGGGTTGATACAAATTGAAACAACACTTGATTGATGTTGTAGGTTGATCGACCAGTCTATAGGCTTCCTTAGCCTAAAAAACTTTGGAAACTCAGTTCTGAGACTTTTGTTTGGACTGCTTGTGCAAAGTAGCAGAAATCGTAAAAACTGAATTTTATATGTTGTGTATTAGTTGGCCTATATTGCTTGTGCGTTGTTTTACACAAGTTTCAATTGCAATATTTGTTGCATGCAAATGATAAACTTGATAGGCAAATGTCAATCTTCTAAAGATAATCTGCAAGGAACAAACCTGACAAACAATCGAGTAGCTGAAATAAGTAAAAGAACCTACCACTTCACATTCCCTTGTAATGTTTTGCAAAAGCGAGCATCAACTGCTGTGACCAGGATTCGAACCTGGGTTGTCACGGCCACAACGTGAAGTACTAACCACTATGCGATCACAGCGATGTAGCAGAGGATGGTTTCGATCCATCGACTTTTGGGTTATGGGGCTAGCACGCTTCCACTGCACCACTCTGCTGTTGAATGTTGGCTAGCATTGCCTTATTAGCCATGTTGATACAAATTGAGAAAACACTTCATTGATGTTGTAGGTTGATGGATGAGTCTTAGCCTAAGACAACTTTGGAAGCTCAGTTCTGAAAATTTGTGGCATGCAAATGATAAACTTGATAGGCAAATGTCAATCTTCTAAAGATAATCTGCCAGAAACAATGCTGACCAATATAATCGAGTAGCCGAAACAAGCAAACGCAACCAATCGAATTGTGCATCAGCCTGTCATTCCACATTTCCTTGTAGTGTTTTGCAAAAGCGTGCATCAACTGCTGTGACCAGGATTCGAACGTGGGTTGTCACGACCACAACGTTAAGTACTAACCACTATACGATCACAGCGATGTAGCAGAGGATGGTTTCGATCCATCGACCTCTGGGTTATGGGCCCAGCACGCTTCCACTGCGCCACTCTGCTAGTGAAAGTTGGAAAGCATTACCTTATTTAGGGATCTCATGAGCTTGCACATGTTTCATTTAAGCAGCTGGGTGGATACAATTAGAGACAACACGTAATTGATGTAATAAGTTGATCGATGAGTCTTAGCCTAAGACAATTTTGGAAGCTCTGTTCTGAAAATTTGTTGCATGCAAATGAAAATGATAAACTTGATAGGCAAATGTCAATCTTCTAAAGGCAATCTGCCAGGAACAAATCTGACAAACAATCGGGTAGCTGAAATTAGCCAAAGCAATTAACCGATCGATTTGTGCTTTTGCCTGCCATTCCACATTTTCTCGTAATGTTTTGCAAAAACGAGCAGCAAGTGCTGTGACCCGGATTCGAACCTGGGTTGTCACGGCCACAGCGTGAAGTACTAACCAGTAACCACTATACGATCATAGCGATGTAGCAGAAGATGATTTCGATCCATCGACCTCTGGGTTATGGGCCCAGCACGCTTCCACTGCGCCACTCTGCTAGTGAAAGTTGGAAAGCATTACCTTATTTAGCGATCTCATGAGCTTGCATATGTTTCATTTAAGCAGCTGGGTTGATACAATTGAGATAAATCTTGTTTGATGTTGTAAGTTGATCGATGAGTCTTAGCCTAAAACAACTTTGGAAGCTCAATTCTGAAAAATTTGTTGCATGCAAATGATAAACTTGATTGGCAAATGTCAATCTTCTAAAGATAATCTGCCAGAAACAAAAATCGGGTAACTGATATAAGCAAAATCAACCGATCGAATTGTGCATTAGCCTGTCATTCCACATTCCCTTGTAGTGTTTTGCAAAAGCGAACATCAACTGCTGTGACCAGGATTCGAACCTGGGTTGTCACGGCCACAACGTGAAGTACTAACCACTATACGATCACAGCGATGTAGCAGAGGATGGTTTCGATCCATCGACCTCTGGGTTATGGGCCCAGCACGCTTCCACTGCGCCACTCTGCTAGTGAAAGCTGGAAAACATTACCTTATTTAGGGATCTCATGACCTTGCACATGTTTCATTTAAGCAGCTGGGATGAAAAAACACTTGATTAATGTTGTAAGTTGATCGATGAGTTTTAGCCTAAGACAACTTTGGAAGCTCAGTTCTGAAAATTTGTTGCATGCAAATGATAGACTTGATAGGCAAATGTCAATCTTTTAAAGACAATCTGCCAGGAACAAACCTGACAAATAATCGGGTAGCTGAAATAAGCCAAAGCAACCGATCGAATTGTGCATTGGCCTGCCATTCCACATTCCCTTGTAGTGTTTTGCAAAAAGCGAGTTTCAACTGCTGTGACCAGGATTCGAACCTGGGTTGTCACGGCCACAGCGTGAAGTACTAACCAGTAGGCCTATACAATCACAGCGATGTAGCAGAGGATGGTTTCGATCCATCGACCTCTGGGTTATGGGCCCAGCACGCTCCCACTGCGCCACTCTGCTAGTAAAATTTGGAAAGCATTACCTTATTTAGGGATCTCATGAGCTTGCACATGTTTCATTTAAGCAGTTGGGTTGATACAATTGACTCAACACTTGATTGATTTTGTAAGTTGATCGATGAGTTTTAGCCTGAGACAACTTTGGAAGCTCAGTTCTGAAAATTTGTTGCATGCAAATGATAAACTTGATTGGCAAATGTCAATCTTCTAAAGACAATATGCCAGCAACAAACCTGACAAACAATCGAGTAGCTGAAATATGCAAAAGCAACCGATCGAATTTTGCTTTAGCCTGCCATTTCACATTCCCTCATGGTGTTTTGCAAAAGCGAGGAACAACTGCTGTAACCAGGATTGTCACGGCCATAACGTGAAGTACTAACCACTATACGATCACAGCGATGTAGCAGAGAATGGTTTCGATCCATCGACCTCTGGGTTATGGGCCCAGCACGCTTCCACTGCGCCACTCTGCTGGTGAAAGTTGGAAAACGTTATCTTATTTACCAATCCCATGAGCTTGCACATGTTTCATTTGAGCAACTGTGCTGATACAAATTGAGACGACACTTCATTGATGTTGTAGTTAGATCGATAAGAGTTTACCTTATCCTAAGACAACTTTGGAAGCTCAGTTTTGAAAATTTGTTGCATGCAAATGATAAACTTGATCGGCAAATGTCAATCTTCTAAAGACAATCTGCCAGGAACAAACCTGACAAACAATCGAGTACCTAAAGTAAGCAAAAACAATTAATCGATCGAATTGTGCATTGGCCTACCATTTCACATTCCCTTGTAGTGTTTTGCAAAAGCGAGGATCAAATACTGTGACCAGGATTCGAACCTGGGTTATCATGGTCACAACGTTAAGTACTAACCACTTTACGATTACAGCGATGTAGCAGAGGATGGTTTCGATCCATCGACCTCTGGGTTATGGGCCCAGCACGCTTCCACTGCGCCACTCTGCTGGTGAAATTTGGAAAATATTGCCTTATTTGCCTATCCCATGAGCTTGCTCATGTTTCATTTAAGCAGCCAGGTTGATACAAATTGAGACAACATTTGATTGATGTTTTAGGTTGATCGATAAGGGTTTATCTAAGCCGATGACAACTTTAGAAGCTCAGTTTCGAAAATTTGTGGCATGCAAATGATAAACTTGATAGGCAAATGTCAATGTTTTAATGTTAATCTGCCAGAAACAAACCTGACAAACAATCGGGTAACTGAAATAAGCAAAAGCAACCGATCGAATTGTGCATCAGCCTGCCATTCCACATTCCCTTGTAGTGTTTTGCAAAAGCGAACATCTTGACCAGGATTCGAACTGTGACCAGGATTCGAACCTAGATCGTCACGGCCACAACGTGAAGTACTAACCACTATACGATCACAGCGATGTAGCAGAGGATGGTTTCGATCCATCGACTTCTGGGTTATGGGCCCAGCACGCCTCCACTGCGCCACTCTGCTAGTGAAAGTTGGCAAGCATTACCTTATTTAGAGATCTCATGAGCTTGCACATGTTTCATTTAAGCAGCTGGATTGAAAAACCCTTGATTAATGTTTTAAGTTGATCGATGAGTTTTAGCCTAAGACAACTTTTGAAGCTCAGTTCTGAAAATTTGTTGCATGCAAATGATAAAACTTGATAGCAGGGAGTCGAACCGTTTGATTTTTCCGGTTCGGGTCCGGTTCTGGTTCAAAGATTGTTTCCAAATTTGGTTCAGTTCCGGTTCAGGTTCGAAGAAACTTAAAACCGGTTTTATAAGTTCCGGTTCGGGTCCGATAAAATTAGGCTTAGGCCTACTATTGGCCAACTACTAACTAGCCCAATTGGGCGTGAAAACCGCAAGGTTGGCAACACTGATCTCAACACTGCTTTGTTCAATTAACTTGCCTTTGTTGTTTGTTGCACAAGTTACAATCAAACTATATTTTCTATGATGTCACAGAACAGAAGTTGTTTACCTCAAAAAATTCCTCTCCAAAGCATCGATGATAGTGGATCATGTGTTACGGAATAGGCTATAATTCATCCGTACAATGTGGCCTCCAAGATAACAACATGCTACGTACAACTTCACTTACCACAATGCGAACAATGACGTAATGCTGGAGTGAACCGCTTTTTTCAACCGGTTCGGGTTCGGTTAGGGTTTAAGCTAACTCAAATTTTCGGTTCAGTTCCGGTTAAGGTTCAGACAAAATCGCACCAAAACCGGTTTACAAAAATCCGGTTCGGGTTCGGTTCGACTCCCTGCTTGATAGACAAATATCAATCTTCTAAAGACAATCTGCCAAGAACAAACCTGACAAACAATCGAGAGATTGAAATAAGCCAAAGCAGTTAATCGATCGAATTGTGCCTGCCATTCCACATTGCCCTGTAGTGTTTTGCAAAAGCGAGCATCAACTGCTGTGACCAGGATTGTCATGGCCATAACGTGATGTACTAACCACTATACGATCACAGCGATGTAGCAGAGGATGGTTTCGATCCATCGACCTCGGGGTTATGGGCCCAGCACGCCTCCACTGTGCCAATCTGCTAGTGAAAGTTGAAAAACGTTATCTTATTTACCAATCCCATGAGCTTGCACATGTTTCATTTGAGCAACTGGGCTGATACAAATTGAGACGACACTTGATTGATGTTGTAGGTTGATCGATAAGAGTTTACCTTATCCTAAGACAACTTAGGAGGTTCAGTTCTGAAAACTTGTTGCATGCAAATGATAAACGTGACAAGCAAACGTCAATCTTCTAAAGACAATCTGCCAGAAACAAACCTGACAAACAATCGAGTACCTAAAATAAGCCAAAGCAACCGATCGAATTTTGCATTAGCCTGTCATTCCACATTCCCTTGTAGTGTTTTGCAAAAGCGAACATCAACTGCTGTGACCAGGATTCAAACCTGGGTTGTCACGACCACAACGTGAAGTACTAACCACTATACGATCACAGCGATGTAGCAGAGGATGGTTTCGATCCATCGACCTCTGGGTTATGGGCCTAGCACGCTTCCACTGCGCCACTCTGCTGGTGAAAGTTGGAAAGCATTACCTTATTTAGCGATCTCATGACCTTGCACACGTTTCATTTAAGCAGCTAGGTTGAAAAAACACTTGATTAATGTTGTAAATTGATCGATGAGTTTTAGCCTAAGACAACTTAGGAGGCTCAGTTCTGAAAACTTGTTGCATGCAAATGATAAAACTTGATAGGCTAATGTCAATCTTCTAAAGACAATCTGCCAGAAACAAACCTGACAAACAATCGGGTAACTGAAATAAAACAAAGCAATTAATCGATCGAATTGTGCCCTCCATTCTACATTCCCTTGTAGTGTTTTGCAAAAGCGAACATCAACTGCTGTGACCAGGATTCGAACCTCGGTTGTCACGGCCACAACGTGAAGTACTAACCACTATACGATCACAGCGATGTAGCAGAGGATGGTTTCGATCCATCGACCTCTGGGTTATGGGCCCAGCACGCTTCCACTGCGCCACTCTGCGAGTGAAAGTTGGAAAGCATTACCTTATTTAGGGATCTCATGAGCTTGCACATGTTTGATTTAAGCAGTTGGGTTGATACAATTGACTCAACACTTCATTGAATTTGTAAGTTGATGGATAAGTTTTAACCTCTTCCTATACCTCTTCCTAAGTCCAACCGTTCTCCTCAACGTGGTGGAGAGGTGGCAACAACGTATGTTATATACGTTGGCTAAACGGCTCTGGCCTGGGGAAAGACCTGGCAAACTACCCCAGAACTTTTGCCAAAATACTCTCCGAGAACGCACAAGATCTTGAAGACTTAATCATCAAAGTGAAAAAGGAAAGTGAAAGGGCTGGATTGAAACTCAACATCAAAAAAACAAAAATTATAACAACTGGTAAAGCAGATAACATAAACATCAAGATCGAAAATCAAGAAATTGAAACAGTGAATGAATTCATATTTTTAGGCTCAAAAATAAGCTGGGATTCTAATAACTCACCAGAGATAAAGAGAAGAATAGCGCTGGGAAGAAATGCATTTGTTGGAATGAATAGCACTTGGAAGAGCAAGGATATAAAATTAGAAACAAAAAAGAAGTTGATCAAAACTATTATATTCCCAATTGCAACTTACGGATGCGAAACATGGACAATGAACAAAACAGACAGAAGAAAGATTGACGCATTTGAGTTGTCGTGTTGGAGAAGGTTACTGCGTGTTCCTTGGACAGCCAAAATAACAAATGAGAAAATTCTTGAACAAATTAAACCGGACATATCCCTAGAAGCTAGAATCGTCAAGCAGAAACTTTTATATTTTGGCCACATAATGAGAAGCAAATCAATGGAAAAAGACATCATGCTTGGTTTGGTGAGCGGAGGAAGAGGAAGGGGGCGCCCGAAAACAAGATGGCTTGACACGATTGTAAATGACAGTGGCATGGGAGTGCATGAATTGAAGGAGGCTGCGTGGGATCGAGAGATGTGGAGAAAGATAACGTATAGAGTGACCGAGAGTCGTAAACGACTGAACGGATGATGATGATGATGATGGATAAGTTTTAGCTGAAGACAACTTTGGAAGCTCAGTTCTGAAAATTTGTTTCATGCATGCAAATGATAAACTTGATAGGCAAATGTCAATCTTCTAAAATAATCTGCCAGAAACAAACCTGACAAACAATCGAGTAGCTGAAATAAGCAAAAGCAACCGATCGAATTGTGCTTTAGCCTGCCATTTCACATTCTCTCGTGGTGTTTTGCAAAAGCGAGGAACAACTGCTGTAACCAGGATTGTCACGGCCATAACGTGAAGTACTAACCACTGTACGATCACAGCGATGTAGCAGAGAATGGTTTCGATCCATCGACCTCTGGGTTATGGGCCCAGCACGCTTCCACTGCGCCACTCTGCTGGTGAAAGTTGGAAAACATTATCTGATTTACCAATCTTATGAGCTTGCACATGTTTCATTTGAGCAACTGGGCTGATACAAATTGAGACGACACTTGATTGATGTTGTAGGTTGATCGATAAGAGTTTACCTTATCCTAAGACAACTTAGGAGGCTCAGTTCTGAAAATTTGTTGCATGCAAATGATAAACGTGACAAGCAAACGGCAATCTTCTAAAGACAATTTGCCAGCAACAAACCTGACAAACAATCGAGTACCTAAAATAAGCAAAAGCAACCGATCGAGTTGTGCATTGGCCTACCATTTCACATTTCCTTGTTGTGTTTTGCAAAAGCGAGGATCAAATACTGTGACCAGGATTCGAACCTGGGTTGTCATGGCCACAACGTGAAGTACTAACCACTATACGATTACAGCGATGTAGCAGAGGATGGTTTCAATCCATCGACCTCTGGGTTATGGGCCCAGCACGCTTCCACTGCGCCACTCTGCTAGTGAAAGTTGGAAAGCATTACCTTATTTAGGGATCTCATGACCTTGCACATGTTTCATTTAAGCAGCTGGGTTGAAAAAAGACTTGATTAATGTTGTAAGTTGATCGATGAGTTTTAGCCTAAGACAACTTTGGAAGCTCAGTTCTGAAAATTTGTTTCATGCAAATGATAAACTTGATAGGCAAATGTCAATCTTCTAAAGACAATCTGCCAGAAACAAACCTGACAAACAATCGAGTAGCTGAAATAAGCCAAAGCAATTAATCGATCGAGTTGTGCATTGGCCTGCCATTCCACATTGCCTTGTAGTGTTTTGCAAAAAGCGAGTTTCAACTGCTGTGACCAGGATTCGAACCGGGGTTGTCACGACCACAGCGTGAAGTACTAACCACTATACGATCACAGCGATGTAGCAGAGAATGGTTTCGATCCATCGACCTCTGGGTTATGGGCCCAGCACGCTTCCACTGCGCCACTCTGCTAGTGAAAGATGGAAAACATTATCTTATTTACCAATCCCATGAGCTTGCACATGTTTCATTTGAGCAACTGGGCTGATACAAATTGAGACGACACTTGATTGATGTTGTAGGTTGATCGATAAGAGTTTACCTTATCCTAAGACAACTTAGGAGGCTCAGTTCTGAAAATTTGTTGCATGCAAATGATAAACGTGACAAGCAAACGGCAATTTTCTAAAGACAATCTGCCAGCAACAAACCTGACAAACAATCGAGTACCGGTACCTAAAATAAGCAAAAGCAACCGATCGAGTTGTGCATGGGCCTACTATTTCACATTCCCTTGTAGTGTTTTGCTAAAGCGAGCATCAACTGCTGTGACCAGGATTCGAACCTGGGTTATCATGGCCACAACGTGAAGTGCTAACCACTATACGATCACAGCGATGTAGCAGAGGATGGTTTCGATCCATCGACCTCTGGGTTATGGGCCCAGCACGCTTCCACTGCGCCACTCTGCTGGTGAAATTTGGAAAATATTGCCTTATTTGCCTATCCCATGAGCTTGCTCATGTTTCATTTAAGCAGCTGGGTTGATACAAATTGAGACAACATTTGATTGATGTTTTAGGTTGATCGATAAGGGTTTATCTTATCCTAAGCCGATGACAACTTTGGAAGCTCAGTTTCGAAAATTTGTTGCAACCAAATGATAAACTTGATAGGCAAATGTTAATGTTTTAATGATAATCTGCCAGAATCAAACCTGACAAACAATCGGGTAACTGAAATAAGCAAAAGCAACCGATCGAATTTTGCATCAGCCTGCCATTCCACATTCCCTTGTAGTGTTTTGCAAAAGCGAACATCTTGACCAGGATTCAAACTGTGACCAGGATTCGAACCTGGATTGTCACGGCCACAACGTGGAGTACTAACCACTATACGATCACAGCGATGTAGCAGAGGATGGTTTCGATCAATCGACTTCTGGGTTATGGGCCCAGCACGCCTCCACTGCGCCACTCTGCTAGTGAAAGTTGGCAAGCATTACCTTATTTAGGGATCTCATGACCTTGCACATGTTTCATTTAAGCAGCTGGATTGAAAAAACACTTGATTAATGTTTTAAGTTGATCGATGAGTTTTAGCCTAAGACAACTTTGGAAGCTCAGTTCTGAAAATTTGTTGCATGCAAATGATAAACTTGATAGGCAAATGTCAATCTTTTAAAGACAATCTGCCAAGAACGAACCTGACAAACAATCGAGAGACTGAAATAAGCCAAAGCAGTTAATCGATCGAATTGTGCCTGCCATTCCACATTCTCCTGTAGTGTTTTGCAAAAGCGAGCATCAACTGCTGTGACCAGGATTGCCACGGCCACAACGTGAAGTACTAACCACTATACGATCACAGCGAAGCAGCAGAGGATGGTTTCGATCCATCGACCTCTGGGTTATGGGCCCAGCACGCTTCCACTGCGCCACTCTGCTAGTGAAAGTTGAAAAGCATTACCTTATTTAGGGATCTCATGACCTTGCACATGTTTCATTTAAGCAGCTGGGTTGAAAAACACTTGATTAATGTTGTAAGTTGATCGATGAGTTTTAGCCTGAGACAAATTTGGAAGCTCAGTTCTGAAAATTTGTTGCATGCAAATGATAAAACTTGATAGGCAATGTCAATCTTCTAAAGATAAGCGATCTGTTATAGCCTGATGCTGCGGTTTTTTTTTGGCAATATCAAATTACACTAGCTTTCGGAACACAGTTCCCTAGTCATGTGCTTTGACGAATCATAGCACATGACTAGGGAACTGTGTTCCGAAAGCTAGTGTAATTTGATATTGCCGAAAAGAACCCGCAACATCAGGCTATAACAGATCGTTTGAATCTACATTGTGAAGTAAGCAACGATCATGCTGCTAAAAGCGAAACTCATTCAACTTCTAAAGATAATCTGCCAAAAACAAACCTGACAAACAATCAGGTAACTGAAATAAGCAAAAGCAACCGATCGAATTGTGCATTAGCCTGCCATTCCACATTCCCTTGTAGTGTTTTGCAAAAGCGAACATCAACTGCTGTGACCAGGACTCGAACCTGGGTTGTCACGGCCACAACGTGAAGTACTAACCATTATGCGATCACAGCGATGGTTTCGATCCATCGACCTCTGGGTTATGGGCCCAGCACGCTTCCACTGCGCCACTCTGCTAGTGAAAGTTGGCAAACGTTATCTTATTAATCAACCCCATGAGCTTGCACATGTTTCACTTGAGCAACTGGACTGATACAAATTGAGACGACACTTGATTAATGTTGTAGGTTGATCGATGAGAGTTCATCTTAGCCTAAGACAACTATGGAGGCTCAGTTTCTCCGAAAATTTGTTGCATGCAAATGATAAAATTGATAGGCAAATGTCAATTTTGTAAAAATAATCTGCCAGAAACAATGCTGGCAAACAATCGAGTAACTCAAATAAGCAAAAGCAACCGATCGAATTGTGCATGGGCCTACTATTTCACATTCCCTTGTAGTGTTTTGCAAAAGCGAGGATCAAGTACTGTGACCAGGATTCGAACCTGGGTTATCATGACCACAACGTGAAGTACTAACCATGATGCCATCACACCGATGTGGCAGAAAATGGTTTCGATTCATCGACCTCTGGGTTATGGGCCCAGCACGCTTCCACTGCGCCACTCTGCTTGTGAAATTTGGAAAACATTGCTTTGTTTACAATTTCTATGAGCTTGCACATGTTTCATTTAAGCAGCTGGGCTGATACAGGTTTGGTTTGGTTTTGAAAACTAATTGAGGCAACACTTGATTAATGTTGTAGGTTGATCGATGAGAGTTTATCTTAGCCTAAAACAACTTTGGAAACTCAATTCCAAAAAATTGTTGCATGCAAATGATAAACTTGACAGGCAAATGTCCATCTTCTAAAGATAATCTGCATGAAACCAACCTGCCAAACAATCGAGTAGCTGAAACAAGCCAAAGCAATCGATCGAATTTCATATTTCCTTGTAGTGGTTTTGCAAAAGCGAGGATCAAATGCTGTGACCAGGATTCGAACCTGGGTTGTCACGGCCACAACGTAAAGTACTAACCACTATACGATCACAGCGATGTAGCAGAGGATGGTTTCGATCCATCGACCTCTGGGTTATGGGCCCAGCACGCTTCCACTGCGCCACCCTGCTAGTGAAAACAGGAAAACTTTACCTTATATACCAATCTTATGTGCTTGCACATGTTTCATTTGAGCAACTGGACTGATACAAATTGAGACGACACTTGATTAATGTTGTACAGTAGGTTGATCGATGAGAGTTCATCTTAGCCTAAGACAACTTTTGAAGCTCAGTTCCGAAACTTTGTTGCATGCAAATGATAAACTTGATAGGCAAATGTCAATCTTCTAAAGATAATCTGCCAGGAACAAACCTGACAAACAATCGAGTAGCTGAAATAAGCCAAAGCAACCGATCGAATTGTGCATTAGCCCATACCATTTCACATTGTAGTGGTTTTGCAAAAGCGAGCATCAACTGCTGTGACCAGGATTCGAACCTGGGTTGTCACGGTCACAACGTGAAGTACTAACCACTATACGATCACAGCGATGTAGCAGAGGATGGTCTCGATCCATCGACCTCTGGGTTATGGGCCCAGCACGCTTCCACTGCGCCACTCTGCTAGTGAAAGCAGGAAAACTTTACCTTATTTACCAATCCCATGAGGTTGCACATGTTTCATTTGAGCAGCTGGGCTGATGGTAGGCACTTTAACATCACCCACTCGTCGAAGAGTGCCTGCTTTTCAATGTAAAATTGCTTTGTGTTTTAGTCACAATTTTCCTTATAAACTCCATTGATTGCAGTCATTAACACCCTTCTTGCACTCAGTTCAGTTGCAGAAGAAAAAATAGTAACTTATTAGCAGAGGGTGAGAATCGATCCCACAAAATCGAAATTACTACTCCTCTGCCCTAACCATTAGGCAACGCTAGTTGTAGCGAAGCATTCAGTTAAATTTCTTTGTATCAAAATTTTTGATCAGAATATCACGTGTCGAGTCACATGACTGAAATCAGCTGGATCGCGAGTACGCTTTTCGACGAGTGGGTAATGTTAAAGTGCCTACCTGGGCTGATACAAATTGAGAAAACACTTGATTGATGTTGTAGGTTGATCGATGAGAGTTTATCTTAGCCTAAGTACTTCAACAACATAAGATATGCAGACGACACAGTACTAATCGCCACATCAAACTCCAGTTTACAAAATTTACTCGACATAGTCATTAAGCAAAGTGAGAACCTTGGACTTAATTTGAATGCAACGAAAACCTTCTGCATGACCATCTCATCAAAAGAAATAACTCCAGTATGCACTATCAAAATACAAAATACAACAGTCTCACAAGTAAACAGTTTCAACTATCTGGGTTCTATGGTCACTTCGAATGGTCGATGCTGGAGCGACGTAAAATCAAAAATTGCACAATCCAAACAAGCTTTCATCAAAATGGACCAAATACTGAAATCTAATTCAATCTCTCTAAACACTAGAATAAGAATTTTACATGTGTCCATTTGGTCAGTTCTGCTACATGGTTGTGAATCCTGGACTGTATGCCCGAAGATAGAGAAGATCAACAGTGCTGAAATCTGGTTCATTCGTAGAATGATGGGAATTAACTGGATGGATAAAACCACTAACGAAGAAGTGTGGCGACGCTCTGGGTGCACCCCTGGCGTCCTCATCACAAATATCAAAAAAAAGCAAATGACATTTATCAGGCATGTCTACCGCAAACGCGGAATTGAACACTCGGCAATGATGGGGCGATTTCCTGGTCAGAGACACCAGGGGCGTCCACGTTTGGAAATCTTCAAAAATCTTTCAACATGGACAAACCAAAATTTTGAAAACCTAATTATAAGTATGGACAATCGATCGTTGTGGAGACTCACAGTAGCCGACGCCTTATTCAGGCATGGCCGATGATGATGATGATGATGAAGACAATCTTGGAATCTCAGTTTCGAAAATTTGTTGCATGCAAATGATAAAATTGATAAGCAAATGTCAATTTTGTGAAGATAATCTGCCAGAAACAACGCTGACAAACAATCGAGTGGTCGAAATAAGCAAAAGCAACCGATCGAATTGTGCATTAGCCTGCCATTTCACATTCCCTTGAAATGTTTTGCAAAAACGAGCCTCTACTGCTGTGACCAAAATTCGAACCTGGGTTGTCACGGCCACAACGTGAAGTACTATCTACTATACAATCACAGCGATGTAGCAGAGGATGGTTTCGATCCATCGACCTCTGGGTTATGGGCCCAGCACGCTTCCACTGCGCCACTCTGCTTGTTAAAGTTGGAAAACTTTACCTTACTTACCAAATTCATGAGCTTGCACATGTTTCATTTGAGCAGCTGGGCTGATGCAGGTTTTGTTTGGTTTTGAAAACAAATTGAGGCAACATTTGATTGATGTTGTAGGTTGATCGATGAGAGTTTATCTTAGCCTAAGACAACTTTGGAAGCTCAGTTCCGAAAATTTGTTGCATGCAAATGATAAACTTGACAGGCAAATGTCCATCTTCTAAAGATAATCTGCCAGAAACAAACCTGACAAACAATGGAGTAGCTGAAATAAGCAAAAGCAACCGAACGAATTGTGCATTAGCCTATATCATTTCACATTCCCTTGTAGTGGTTTTGCAAAAGCGAGCATTAACTGCTGTGACCAGATTTCGAACCTGGGTTCTCACGGCCACAACGTGAAGTACTAACCATTATACGGTCACAGCGATGTAGCAAATCTGGTTTTGATCCATCGACCTCTGGGTTATGGGCCCAGCACGCTTCCACTGCGCCACTCTGCTGGTGAAAGTTGGCAAACTTTACCTTATTTACCAATCCCATGAGCTTGCACATGTTTCATTTAAGCAGCCAGGTTGATACATATTGAGAAAACACTTGATTGATGTTGTAGGTTGATCGATGAGTCTTAGCCTAAGACAATTTTGGAAGCTCAGTTCCGAAAATTTGTTGCATGCAAATGATAAACTTGACAGGCAAATGGCAATGTTCTAAAGATAATCTGCCAGAAACAAACCTGACAGCCTACAATCGAGTGGCTGAAATAAGCCAAAGCAACCGATCAAATTGTGCATTGGCCTACCATTTCACATTCCCTTGTATTGTTTTGCAAAAGCGAGGATCTACTGCTGTGACTAGGATTCGAACCTGGGTTGTCACGGCCACAACGTGAAGTACTAACCACTATATACGATCACAGCGATGTAGCAGAGAATGGTTTCGATCCTTCGACCTCTGAGTTATGGACCAAGCACGCTTCCACTGCGCTACTCTGCTGGTGAAAGTTGGTAAGGATTACCTTATTTAGCGATCTCACGAGCTTGCACATGTTTCATTTAAACAGCTGGGATGATATAAATTGAGACAACACTTGATTGATATTGTAGGTTGAACGATGAGTCTTTACCTAAGCTTAAGACAACTTTTGAAGCTCAGTTCTGATGCTTTTGTTTGGACTGGTTGCGAAAGTAGCAGAAATCATAGAAACTGAGTTTTATATGTTGTGTTATAAGATATCGTTGGCCTACATTGCCTTTGCGATGCGATTGCGATGCCTTTATTGCATTATTTGTTGTATGCAAATGATAAACTTGATAGGCAAATGTCAATCTTCTAAAAACAATCTGCCAGGAACAAACCTGACAAACAATCGGGTAACTGAAATAAGCCAAAGCAACCGATCGAATTGTGCATTAGCCTGCCATTCCACATTCCCTTGTAGTGTTTTGCAAAAGCGAACATCAACTGCTGTGACAAGGATTCGAACCTGGGTTGTCACGGCCACAACGTGAAGTACTAACCACTATACGATTACAGCGATGTAGCAGAGGATGGTTTCGATCCATCGACCTCTGGGTTATGGGCCCAGCACGCTTCCACTGCGCCACTCTGCTAGTGAAAGTTGGAAAACGTTATCTTATTAACCAAACCCATGAGGTTGCACATGTTTCACTTGAGCAACTGGACTGATACAAATTGAGACGACACTTGATTAATGTTATAGGTTGATCGATGAGAGTTCATTTTAGCCTAGGACAACTTTGGAGGCTCAGTTCCTCCGAAAATTTGTTGCATGCAAATGATGAAATTGATAAGCAAATGTCAATTTTGTAAAGATAATCTGCCAGAAACAATGCTGGCCAACAATCGAGTAGCTGAAATAAGCAAAAGCAACCGATCGAATTGTGCATCAGCCTTTTATTTCACATTCTCTTGTAGTGTTTTGCAAAAGCGAGGATCAAATATTGTGACCAGGATTCGAACCTGGGTTATCATGGCCACAACGTGTAGTACTAACCATTATACGATCACAGCGATGTAGCAGAAGATGGTTTCGATTAATCGACCTCTGAGTTATGGGCCCAGCACGCTTCCACTGCGCCACTCTGCTTGTGAAATTTGGAAAACATTGCCTTGTTTACCATTTCTATGAGCTTGCACATGTTTCATTTGAGCAGCTGGGCTGATACAGGTTTGGTTTGGTTTTGAAAACTAATTGAGGCAACACTTGATTGATGTTGTAGGTTGATCGATGAGAGTTTATCTTAGCCTAAAACAACTTTGGAAGCTCAATTCCAAAAAATTGTTGCATGCAAATGATAAACTTGACAGGCAAATGTTAATCTTCTAAAGATAATCTGCCAGAAACCAACCTGACAAACAATCGAGTAGCTGAAACAAGCGAAAGCAACCGATCGAATTGTGCATTAGCCTTCTTTTTCACATTCCCTTGTAGTGGTTTTGCAAAAGCGAGGATCAAATGCTGTGACCAGGATTCGAACCTGGGTTGTCACGGCCACAACGTGAAGTACTAACCACTATACGATCACAGCGATGTAGCAGAGGATGGTTTCGATCCATCGACCTCTGGGTTATGGGCCCAGCACGCTTCCACTGCGCCACTCTGCTGGTGAAAGCAGGAAAGCTTTACCTTATATACCTACCAATCCCATGAGGTTGCACATGTTTCATTTGAGTAGCTGGGCTGATACAAATTGAGAAAACACTTGATTGATATTGTAGGTGGATCGATGAGAGTTTATCTTAGCCTAAAACAAGTTTGGAAGCTCAATTCCAAAAATTTGTTGCATGCAAATGATAAAACTTGATAGGCAAATGTCAATCTTCTAAAGACAATCTGCCAGAAACAAATTACCTGACAAACAATCGGGTAACTCAAATAAGCAAAAGCAACCGATCGAATTGTGCATTAGCCTGTCATTCCACATTCCCTTGTAGTGTTTTGCAAAAGCGGACATCAACTGCTGTGACCAGGATTCGAACCTAGGTTGTCACGGCCACAACGTGAAGTACCAACCACTATACGATCACAGCGATGTAGCAGAGGATGGTTTCGATCCATCGACCTCTGGGTTATGGGCCCAGCACGCTTCCACTGCGCCACTCTGCTATTGAAATTTGGAAAATATTGCCTTATTTGCCTAACCCATGAGCTTGCTCATGTTTCATTTAAGCAGCTAGGTTGATACAAATTGAGACAACATTTGATTGATGTTTTAGGTTGATTGATAAGGGTTTATCTAAGCTGATGACAACTTTAGAAGCTCAGTTTCGAAAATTTGTCGCATGCAAATGATAAACTTGATAGGCAAATATCAATGTTTTAATGATAATCTGTCAAAAACAAACCTGACAAACAATCGGACAACTGAAATGAGCAAAAGCAACCGATCGAATTATTATTAGCCTGCCATTCCATATTCCCTTGTAGTGTTTTGCAAAAGCGAACATCAACTGCTGTGACCAGGGTTCGAACCTGGGTTGTCACGGCCACAACGTGAAGTACTAACCACTATACGATCACAGCGATGTAGCAGAGGATGGTTTCGATCCATCGACCTCTGGGTTATGGGCCCAGCACGCTTCCACTGCGCCACTCTGCTATTGAAATTTGGAAAATATTGCCTTATTTGCCTAACCCATGAGCTTGCTCATGTTTCATTTAAGCAGCTAGGTTGATACAAATTGAGACAACATTTGATTGATGTTTTAGGTTGATTGATAAGGGTTTATCTAAGCTGATGACAACTTTAGAAGCTCAGTTTCGAAAATTTGTCGCATGCAAATGATAAACTTGATAGGCAAATATCAATGTTTTAATGATAATCTGTCAAAAACAAACCTGACAAACAATCGGACAACTGAAATAAGCAAAAGCAACCGATCGAATTGTTATTAGCCTGCCATTCCATATTCCCTTGTAGTGTTTTGCAAAAGCGAACATCAACTGCTGTGACCAGGGTTCGAACCTGGGTTGTCACGGCCACAACGTGAAGTACTAACCACTATACGATCACAGCGATGTAGCAGAGGATGGTTTCGATCCATCGACCTCTGGGTTATGGGCCCAGCACGCCTCCACTGCGCCACTCTGCTAGTGATAGTTGGAAAGCATTACCTTATTTAGGGATCTCATGACCTTGCACATGTTTCATTTAAGCAGCTGGGTTGAAAAAACACTTGATTAATGTTGTAAGTTGATCGATGAGTTTTAGCCTAAGACAACTTTAGAAGCTCAGTTCTGAAAATTTGTTGCATGCAAATGATAAACTTGATAGGCAAATGTCAATCTTCTAAAGATAATCTGCCAGAAACAAACCTGACAAACAATCGGGTAACTGAAATAAGCAAAAGCAACCGATCGAATTGTGCATTAGCCTGTCATTCCACATTCCCTTGTAGTGTTTTGCAAAAGCGAACATCAACTGCTGTGACCAGGATTCGAACCTGGGTTGTCACGGCCACAACGTGAAGTGCCAACCACTATACGATCACAGCGATGTAGCAGAGGATGGTTTCGATCCATCGACCTCTGGTTTATAGGCCAAGCAATGACCAGCACGCTTCCACTGCGCCACTCTGCTGGTGAAAGTTGGAAAGCATTACCTTATTTAAGGATCTCAGGACCTTGCACATGTTTCATTTAACTCTTTCGCAACCACCGAGGTCACGACGTTTTAATCTAAATAACCAGATATTTTTCACAAAAACCTGTTGTATGTACACCGTAATAATATCTCTTGTGATCGACGTAGACGCACAATCTTGACATCAAATGAAAGCATACATCTTCAGTAGGGTGGAGTGAAAAAACCTCTCTATAAAATTTTTATTAGCTCGGGGTTGGAAAACTTGCCAATTACTACTAAAACTAATTGTGAAAGATTGGAATGTAGTCTGACGAAAGCTTGATCTGCCACCAGCCACTTGAAAATTTACCATTGGGCCATTCCGTGTCAATTCACACAGTCAAGAAATTTAACCTCTTCAATTTTTCTTAAATTTTACACACCTTTTCATTATCTTATGTGATGAACACCTGCAAAATTTAAGTGAAATTTATTGAGAGACACGAGAGTTATAAAGCATTTAGTTTGGGGGGTCTGCCGAGGGGACACAATTTTTTTTATTTTTGGCCATGTTTGAGGTCCTATTACTGCTTAATAAAATTAGGTAAGAATCTAATTTTTTTACAGGTGATAGTACTTCTGCCAAATATTGAAAATATAACATCTTTTATATTGTCACTTTAGAAGGTCAAAGGTCATAGACATCCAAATGTGGCCGTTTCCAGCTTTCGGTTAAAATTTTCCAAAATTTTAAAACCTTGCTAAGACCCTATTTTTGTTTTGTTTTGGCTAAAATTTAGTAGAAATGTTGTTTACAGGATTCTCTATGAAATTTCAGTGTAAATTTTCACTGGGGTCATGGGTAACCGGGATATTAAAAGGACCTCTTTTTTGCTTTTTGTTATTTCGACCTATGTTTCACATAAATACCTCCCAACCCCTTTATTTTGTACTGAAATTTTCTCAGTTCATAGAGAATCCTGTAAATAACATTTCTACTAAATGTCAGCCAAAACCAATTAAAAATAGGGTCTTGGCAAGGTTTTAAAATTTTGGAAAATTTTATCCGAGAGCTAGAAACGGCCACATTTGGATGTCTTTGACCTTTGACCTTTTAAAGTGACAATGTGAATGGTGTTGTGTTTTCAATACTTGTCAGCAGTACTATCACCTGTAAAAATATTGGGTTCCTATCTAATTTTATTAAGCAGTAATAGGACCTCAAACATGGCCAAAAATAAAAAAAACTGTGCCCCCTCGGCAGACCCCCCAAACTAAATGCTTTATAACTTTCGTGTTTCTCAATAAATTTCACTTAAATTTTGCAGGTGTTCATCATATAAAATAATGAAAAGGTGTGTAAAATTTAAGAAAAATTGAAGACGTTGAATTTCTTGACTGTGTGAATTGACACGGAATGGCCCAATGGTAAATTTTCAAGTGGCTGGTGGCAGATCAAGCTCTCGTCAGATTACATTCTCATTTTGCACAACTAGTTTTAGTAGTAATTGGCAAGTTTTCCAACCCAAGCTAATAAAAATTTTATAAAAAGGTTTTTTCACTCCACCCTAATCTTCAGCTACCCGAAGATGAAAAGTTTTGCAATAAAATTTAAAACATTCAAACAAAAATCTTACAACTAGCAACTTTCCAAACGGTATATTTTTTAACTTCTAAAAAAAGTAAAAATTGGCAGAAAAGTATACTTCATTATAATCTTTACTACCCAAGCATGGTACAACAATATGAAAATATATTTAGTTTATTCGAATGCCAAAACAATTCTGCACATTAGAAAAATTTTCCTTCTTTTCTGCGCACAATGCTTTAGGAGATACAGCAGATTGAATAAGGACAGGTAAAGACTATGGATGGATCTGCCATCATTTACATTTTTTTTTGCTTGAAACACGTTTTAAACTTGGACGTATGGATACGTCCTTGGTCATCATGGTTAAAATCTCAAGACGTGTGTATACGTCCGTGGTCGCGAAAGAGTGAAGCAGCTGGCTTGAAAAAACACTTGATTAATGTTGTAAATTGATCGATGAGTTTTAGCCTAAGACAACTTTGGAAGCTCAGTTCTGAAAATTTGTTGCATGCAAATGAAAAACTTGATAGGCAAATGTCAATCTTCTAAAGACAATCTGCCAGGAACAAACCTGACAAACAATCGGGTAACTGAAATAAGCAAAAGCAACCGATCGAATTGTGCATAGCCTGTCATTCCACATTCCCTTGTAGTGTTTTGCAACAGCGAACATCAACTGCTGTGACCAGGATTCGAACCTGGATTGTCACGGCCACAACGTGAAGTACTAACCACTATACGATCACAGCGATGTAGCAGAGGATGGTTTCGATCCATCGACCTCTGGGTTATTGTCCCAGCACGCTTCCACTGCGCCACTCTGCAAGTGAAAGTTGGAAAGCATTAGGCTACTTTACTTAGGGATCTCATGACCTTGCACATGTTTCATTTAAGCAGCTAGGTTGAAAAAACACTTGATTAATGTTGTAAATTGATCGATGAGTTTTAGCCTAAGACAACTTTGGAAGCTCAGTTCTGAAAATTTGTTGCATGCAAATGAAAAATTTGATAGTCAAATGTCAATCTTCTAAAGACAATCTGCCAGGAACAAACCTGACAAACAATCGGGTAGCTGAAATAAGCCAAAGCAATTAATCGATCGAATTTTGCCCTCCATTCTACATTCCCTTGTAGTGTTTTGCAAAAGCGAACATCAACTGCTGTGACCAGGATTCGAAGCTAGGTTGTCACGGCCACAACGTGAAGTACTAACCACTATACGATCACAGCGATGTAGCAGAGGATGGCTTCGATCCATCGACCTCTGGGTTATGGGCCCAGCACGCTTCCACTGCGCCACTCTGCGAGTGAAAGTTGGAAAGCATTACCTTATTTAGGGATCTCATGAGCTTGCACATGTTTCATTTAAGCAGCTGGGTTGAAAAAACACTTGATTAATGTAGTAAGTTGATCGATGAGTTTTAGCCTAAGACAACTTTGGAAGCTCAGTTCTGAAAATTTGTTGCATGCAAATGATAAAACTTGATAGGCAAATGTCAATCTTCTAAAGATAATCTGCCAGAAAGAAACCTGACAAACAATCGGGTAACTGAAATAAGCAAAAGCAACCGATCGAATTGTGCATTGGCCTGCCATTCCATATTCCCTTGTAGTGTTTTGCAAAAACGAACATCACCTGCTGTGACCAGGATTCGAACCTGGGTTGTCACGGCCACAACGTGAAGTACTAACCACTATACGATCACAGCGATGTAACAGAGGATGGTTTCGATCCATCGACCTCTGGGTTATGGGCCCAGCACGCTTCCACTGCGCCACTCTGCTAGTGAAAGTTGGAAAACATTACCTTATTTAGTGATCTCATGACCTTGCACATGTTTCATTTAAGCAGCTGGGTTGAAAAAACACTTGATTAATGTAGTAAGTTGATCGATGAGTTTTAGCCTAAGACAACTTTGGAAGCTCAGTTCTGAAAATTTGTTCCATGCAAATGATAAAACTTGATAGGCAAATGTCAATCTTCTAAAGAAAATCTGCCAGGAACAAACCTGACAAACAATCGGGTAACTGAAATAAGCAAAAGCAACCGATCGAATTGTGCATTAGCCTGCCATTCCACATTCCCTTGTTTTGCAAAAGCGAACATCACCTGCTGTGACCAGGATTCGAACCTGGGTTGTCACGGTCACAACGTGAAGTACTATAACCACTATACGAACACAGCGATATAGCAAAGGATGGTTTTGATCCATCGACCTCTGGGTTATGGGCCCAGCACGCTTCCACTGCGCCACTCTGCTAGTGAGAGTTGGAAAGCATTACCTTATTTAGCGATCTCATGACCTTGGACAACTTTGGAAGCTCAATTCTGAAAATTTGTTGCATGCAAATGATAGACTTGATAGGCAAATGTCAATCTTCTAAAGACAATCTGCCAGGAACAAACCTGACAAACAATCTGGTAACTGAAATAAGCAAAAGCAATTAATCGAATTGTGCATTAGCCTTCCATTCCACATTCCCTTGTAGTGTTTTGCAAAAGCGAACATCAACTGCTGTGACCAGGATTCAAACCTGGGTTGTCACGGCCACAATGTGAAGTAGCCTACTAACCACTATACGATCACAGCGATGTAGCAGAGGATGGTTTCGATCCATCGACCTCTGGGTTATGGGCCCAGCACGCTTCCACTGCGCCACTCTGCTAGTGAAGTTTGGAAAGCATTAGGCTACTTTATTTAGGGATCTCATGACCTTGCACATGTTTCATTTAAGCAGTTAGGTTGAAAAAACACTTGATTAATGTTGTAAGTTGATCGATGAGTTTTAGCCTAAGACAACTTTGGAGGCTCAGTTCTGAAAATTTGTTGCATGCAAATGAAAAATTTGATAGTCAAATGTCAATCTTCTAAAGACAATCTGCCAGGAACAAACCTGACAAACAATCGGGTAGCTGAAATAAGCAAAAGCAATTAGTCGATCGAATTGTGCCTGCCATTCCACATTGCCTTGTAGTGTTTTGCAAAAGCGAATATCAACTGCTGTGACCAGGATTCAAACCTGGGTTGTCACGGCCACAACGTGAAGTACTAACCACTATACGATCACAGCGATGTAGCAGAGGATGGTTTTGATCCATCGACCTCTGGGTTATGGGCCCAGCACGCTTCCACTGCGCCACTCTGCTAGTGAAATTTGGAAAACATTACCTTATTTAGGGATCTCATGACCTTGCGCATGTTTCATTTAAGCAGCTGGGTTGAAAAAACACTTGATTAATGTTGTAAGTTGATCGATGAGTTTTAGCCTAAGACAACTTTGGAAGCTCAGTTCTGAAAATTTGTTGCATGCAAATGATAAAACTTGATAGGCAAATGTCAATCTTCTAAAGATAATCTGCCAGAAACAAACCTGACAAACAATCGGGTAACTGAAATAAGCAAAAGCAACCGATCGAGTTGTGCATTGGCCTGCCATTCCACATTCCCTTGTAGTGGTTTTGCAAAAACGAACATCACCTGCTGTGACCAGGATTCGAACCTGGATTGTCACGGCCACAACGTGAAGTACTAACCACTATACGATCACAGCGATGTAGCAGAGGATGGTTTCGATCCATCGACCTCTGGGTTATTGTCCCAGCACGCTTCCACTGCGCCACTCTGCAAGTGAAAGTTGGAAAGCATTAGGCTACTTTACTTAGGGATCTCATGACCTTGCACATGTTTCATTTAAGCAGCTAGGTTGAAAAAACACTTGATTAATGTTGTAAATTGATCGATGAGTTTTAGCCTAAGACAACTTTGGAAGCTCAGTTCTGAAAATTTGTTGCATGCAAATGAAAAATTTGATAGTCAAATGTCAATCTTCTAAAGACAATCTGCCAGGAACAAACCTGACAAACAATCGGGTAGCTGAAATAAGCCAAAGCAATTAATCGATCGAATTTTGCCCTCCATTCTACATTCCCTTGTAGTGTTTTGCAAAAGCGAACATCAACTGCTGTGACCAGGATTCGAAGCTAGGTTGTCACGGCCACAACGTGAAGTACTAACCACTATACGATCACAGCGATGTAGCAGAGGATGGCTTCGATCCATCGACCTCTGGGTTATGGGCCCAGCACGCTTCCACTGCGCCACTCTGCGAGTGAAAGTTGGAAAGCATTACCTTATTTAGGGATCTCATGAGCTTGCACATGTTTCATTTAAGCAGCTGGGTTGAAAAAACACTTGATTAATGTAGTAAGTTGATCGATGAGTTTTAGCCTAAGACAACTTTGGAAGCTCAGTTCTGAAAATTTGTTGCATGCAAATGATAAAACTTGATAGGCAAATGTCAATCTTCTAAAGATAATCTGCCAGAAAGAAACCTGACAAACAATCGGGTAACTGAAATAAGCAAAAGCAACCGATCGAATTGTGCATTGGCCTGCCATTCCATATTCCCTTGTAGTGTTTTGCAAAAACGAACATCACCTGCTGTGACCAGGATTCGAACCTGGGTTGTCACGGCCACAACGTGAAGTACTAACCACTATACGATCACAGCGATGTAACAGAGGATGGTTTCGATCCATCGACCTCTGGGTTATGGGCCCAGCACGCTTCCACTGCGCCACTCTGCTAGTGAAAGTTGGAAAACATTACCTTATTTAGTGATCTCATGACCTTGCACATGTTTCATTTAAGCAGCTGGGTTGAAAAAACACTTGATTAATGTAGTAAGTTGATCGATGAGTTTTAGCCTAAGACAACTTTGGAAGCTCAGTTCTGAAAATTTGTTCCATGCAAATGATAAAACTTGATAGGCAAATGTCAATCTTCTAAAGAAAATCTGCCAGGAACAAACCTGACAAACAATCGGGTAACTGAAATAAGCAAAAGCAACCGATCGAATTGTGCATTAGCCTGCCATTCCACATTCCCTTGTTTTGCAAAAGCGAACATCACCTGCTGTGACCAGGATTCGAACCTGGGTTGTCACGGTCACAACGTGAAGTACTATAACCACTATACGAACACAGCGATATAGCAAAGGATGGTTTTGATCCATCGACCTCTGGGTTATGGGCCCAGCACGCTTCCACTGCGCCACTCTGCTAGTGAGAGTTGGAAAGCATTACCTTATTTAGCGATCTCATGACCTTGGACAACTTTGGAAGCTCAATTCTGAAAATTTGTTGCATGCAAATGATAGACTTGATAGGCAAATGTCAATCTTCTAAAGACAATCTGCCAGGAACAAACCTGACAAACAATCTGGTAACTGAAATAAGCAAAAGCAATTAATCGAATTGTGCATTAGCCTTCCATTCCACATTCCCTTGTAGTGTTTTGCAAAAGCGAACATCAACTGCTGTGACCAGGATTCAAACCTGGGTTGTCACGGCCACAATGTGAAGTAGCCTACTAACCACTATACGATCACAGCGATGTAGCAGAGGATGGTTTCGATCCATCGACCTCTGGGTTATGGGCCCAGCACGCTTCCACTGCGCCACTCTGCTAGTGAAGTTTGGAAAGCATTAGGCTACTTTATTTAGGGATCTCATGACCTTGCACATGTTTCATTTAAGCAGTTAGGTTGAAAAAACACTTGATTAATGTTGTAAGTTGATCGATGAGTTTTAGCCTAAGACAACTTTGGAGGCTCAGTTCTGAAAATTTGTTGCATGCAAATGAAAAATTTGATAGTCAAATGTCAATCTTCTAAAGACAATCTGCCAGGAACAAACCTGACAAACAATCGGGTAGCTGAAATAAGCAAAAGCAATTAGTCGATCGAATTGTGCCTGCCATTCCACATTGCCTTGTAGTGTTTTGCAAAAGCGAATATCAACTGCTGTGACCAGGATTCAAACCTGGGTTGTCACGGCCACAACGTGAAGTACTAACCACTATACGATCACAGCGATGTAGCAGAGGATGGTTTTGATCCATCGACCTCTGGGTTATGGGCCCAGCACGCTTCCACTGCGCCACTCTGCTAGTGAAATTTGGAAAACATTACCTTATTTAGGGATCTCATGACCTTGCGCATGTTTCATTTAAGCAGCTGGGTTGAAAAAACACTTGATTAATGTTGTAAGTTGATCGATGAGTTTTAGCCTAAGACAACTTTGGAAGCTCAGTTCTGAAAATTTGTTGCATGCAAATGATAAAACTTGATAGGCAAATGTCAATCTTCTAAAGATAATCTGCCAGAAACAAACCTGACAAACAATCGGGTAACTGAAATAAGCAAAAGCAACCGATCGAGTTGTGCATTGGCCTGCCATTCCACATTCCCTTGTAGTGGTTTTGCAAAAACGAACATCACCTGCTGTGACCAGGATTCGAACCTGGATTGTCACGGCCACAACGTGAAGTACTAACCACTATACGATCACAGCGATGTAGCAGAGGATGGTTTCGATCCATCGACCTCTGGGTTATGGGCCCAGCACGCTTCCACTGCGCCACTCTGCTAGTGAAAGTTGGAAAGCATTACCTTATTTAGGAACCTCATGACCTTGCACATGTTTCATTTAAGCAGCTGGGTTGAAAAAACACTTGATTAATCTTGTAAGTTGATCGATGAGTTTTAGCCTAAGACAACTTTGGAAGCTCAGTTCTGAAAATTTGTTGCATGCAAATGATAAAACTTGATAGGCAAATGTCAATCTTCTAAAGACAATCTGCCAAGAACAAACCTGACAAACAATCGGGTAACTGAAATAAGCAAAAGCAACCGATCGAATTGTGCATTGGCCTGCCATTCCACATTCCCTTGTAGTGTTTTGCAAAAACGAACATCACCTGCTGTGACCAGGATTCGAACCTGGGTTGTCACGGCCACAACGTAAAGTACCAACCACTATACGATCACAGCGATGTAGCAGAGGATGGTTTCGATCCATCGACCTCTGGGTTATGGGCCCAGCACGGATTCCACTGATACCTTCAAATATTCCGTGAGGCAAAGCCTGAACGACACGAAAGCCCAGGTCAATTTATTGAACGTCTAAGAAACCTTTTGTTAAAATAGTTTGAACTTTCGGGTGCTGAACAATCATTGGACGGATTGGCAAACCTTATAGTTAAGGAACAATTTACCAGAGGTGGGCACCCGCTACTTTTAAAGTAGCGCGCTACCCGCTACCGCTACTTGGGCCAAAATAGCACGCGCTACCGCTACCCGCTACCAAATTACAAAAGTAGCGCGCTACCCGCTACCGCTACTCGGACCAAAGTAGCACGCGCTACCGCTACTTCTTCTGTTACTTTTATCTAAAATGACACTAGGAAACACTCAAGTCTCTAGTGAAGCAAAAATAACCTTGAAAACGAATGTTAACGATGTCATTTTAACGTCGTTATAGAAAACACATTCTAAGGGAAATTTATTGTTAGGTTACGCATTTTTCAAAAACACGACTATTTCAAAATGGGAGTCACTTAGTCCTGCCCGCTTTCGCTTAAGCACATCTTTTCCAACAAAGAAAAGTCTTCCCATCGCAGCACTGGATAGAATGGGGGTGTTATATTTGATGAACAGATGTTTTAACTTAACTCGGTATTCGAAAAGCTCAAGTAGCCTACTTGCTCCTGTCCGAAAAAAAGGCGTCCACAATTACTGCTTCCTTCTGCACCGACGTTTCACGGGATGGCGCCAACACACCAAAAAATTCATCCTCGGAGTCGTGACTGGTGTTGGTGTCACTCTTCTCGGTATCAACCTGGCTTGATGGCTCCCGCAACAGTCGATTTACATCTGTCTTGACTTTTTCTTGCAGTGCGTCAGCATCATCCATGGAAACGTAGTGCAGAAATTGTAGCCACGACGTCTTGAAGGAGGGATTAAGACATAATGCCATAACGCATTTCATGTCGTTGAAGCACTTGTTGAGTCGTTTCTTCACCCCTTCAAGGACTTTTACTTTCAACTCCTCACAGTCTCACAAAATCACTGATCTCGGTCAACTTCATCGCGCAAATTGTAATGGTTGGAAGCAAGACTCCGTAATACGCCTTGGACTCGCCCTGGAGAATGTCTAAAGCCTGGCAGATAGGCTTCATGACACGAAGATATTCGCCGAAGGGGGCTCAAGTTGTCAACCTCCTAGTGGTGAGCCCTGGTAATTGATTCTTGCAATCAAGCGAATGACAACAAATCGAGACAGCAATTGTCTCATAACCAAGAAGATTCGCCGAAGAAGTCAACGTCAGCTAGAAAAGACCGAAACTTTGCAGTTTGCAACCAAATCGATTAAATAGCTGCTTGACCACTCCAGTGTTGCCAAAAAACAAGCATTTTTTTCAATTTAAATTAAAAAGTAG
This sequence comes from Aplidium turbinatum, assembly GCF_918807975.1. NCBI lineage: Eukaryota > Metazoa > Chordata > Ascidiacea > Aplousobranchia > Polyclinidae > Aplidium > Aplidium turbinatum. Next base: position 16,909,024 of record NC_137485.1, read on the forward strand.
CGGGTAGCGGGAATGCGACTGAAAAAAAGTAGCGCCTCTCCTGCTACCGCTACTTTGGAAAAAAAATTAACGCCGCTACTGCAGCCGCTACTCCAACTAAAAATTAGCGCCGCTACTGCTACTTTTACCAAAAAAGTAGCGCGCTACTGCCCAACTCTGCAATTTACAGATTCATGTTCAAAAGATCTTTCAGTTTATTTAATGGAGAAAAGTCCAAAGACTTTAGAAGACATAGCCAGTGTGGCGGAACAGTATTTAGTTGCCCATGATGAGAAGTTGTCGACCGAAGAGATGTTGTCATACGATAATGACGAGGAGCAAACAAATAATTTTAAAAGAGGTGCGGTTCCAAGAGAAGTACGTTGTTTTAATTGTAATGGCTTAGGTCATAAGGCTGTTAATTGCCGGAGGAAGACTAACAGAAATCATCAGGAATCGAGAAAGTGGTGCAATCGTTGCAATAGGCAAGGACACGAACCAAAGGAATGCAAGGACAAGTCGTTTTCCCTATCCAATCAGTCTGGGAAGAATGGAAAAGACACGGACGTTTATCGATGTGGTTGTGCGATAATGATTCATGAACCAGCGCTTGAGGAGGAGAGATCGGGTGAAGATGATCAGTTAGAGAAGAAAACGGTAAAGAAGACGAAAAAAGATGCTTGCAAAAAATAATACCTGAAGATTACCTGCCAGTAGTGAATGGAACAGTTGGAAACAAAAAGGTAAAAGTCTTACGTGATTCTGGTTCTACGACAGTCAGTTAATGGGAAAAACTGGCCATGTGATGTCGATAAATAACACTTCAATTCAAGGACCGTTAGCGAAGATATATATCGAAACTCCGTATTGTAGTGGGACTGTGAAAGCGTTATGTTTACAAAACCCTTTAGTTGATCTTATAATCGGAAATATTACTGAGAGAGATTCTGAAGTTACTTGTTATTCTTGTGGCAAGAATGGTCACTTTGCTCGAGATTATTCTGGAGACAATCAGCGACAATCTCACGATCACGGATATTACGAGCGCGAAGAACCAAGGAGAGGAGACAGGCGACGACCATTTGGAGTTTGCTACAGATGCGGTAGACGCGGACACTTCGCCAGGGAGTGCGTTGCTGACGGCGGACATTCGAAAAACAGACATTGCCGTGACAACCATTGCTACCGATGTGGGGAGATTGGACACATAGCCAGGAGCTGCCCTTTTGATGAAAAGGCTTGCTACAACTGTCACAAAGAAGGTCATCTGGCCAAGGACTGTCCGGAGAGGAAGTGTTTCCGATGAAGAAGATGGGTCATCTTGCTCGCCGGTGCATTGAAGACATTGAGGACGTTGGAAACTCACAGTAAACGTGATAATTATTGTTTTGAGAAACGCTGTCGTTGGTAGATCATGCAACGATGGACTAATGAGAACTGTTCTATTGAGTAATTAATTGTTTTTGTAACGTGATTTGTATCGATTGTGTTGTTATATTGTTTGCAACAATATTCTAAGGGGGGGCGTATGTCACAATCAATGTGCAAGGCCTTGCGTCGGGCTGCTTTGTATCTTGATCGAGCGTGCTGTTTTGACTGTAAAATTCTTATGCTATATGTTATCATCGGTTATTGACCTGAAGTAACCTTTGATTGCAAAGTCTGTATTATTATGTAACGTGTTTCCAGAGCATTCGGGACATTCATTCAGAACAAACCTGGACTGTTGTTTTGTTTTTCATAATTGCCAAGTGACGTTTGTCATGATGTCATAAGGATGTTTACTAGTGGATTCTGTGATTGCAAAATCTTTATTATGTGGCGTGTTTTCTGGAACCTTCTGCCCTACGTGACAATCTAGAAACTTCTTTAAACCTGCTATAAATAGTGGTGTAAATTGATGGATTATTATTATGAGTTGATGGTTGCGATTATTGAGTTGATTATGAGAGTTGTATTATGAGTTGATTATGAGAGTTGTGTTATGAGTTGTGGTTTGGTAATAGGTGCAGAAACTATTGGTGATTGAGATTTGAAGTGATTGAATACAAGTAGAAAGGAATTGGTGCTGATATGAATTGTGTTCAAAATTAGAGTTATTTGAGAAGCCGTTCGTTAAAGTCCTTCAAGAATTTTCATTATCATTTCACCAGTAGAACTTACTCGACATTTAATTGACTGCTTTTCGGTTATACCCATTAAACTACGTCATTGAACCTTTCCAAGACTATTTCCTGGTAAGAGATAGAAAGAAACTGTGACAGAAGCTCAGTTCTGAAAATTTGTTGCATGCAAATGATAAACTTGATTGGCAAATGTCAATCTTCTAAAGATAATCTGCCAGAAACAAACCTGACAAACAATCGAGTAGCTAAAACAAGCAAAATCAACCGATCGAATTGTGCATTGGCCTTCCATTCCACATTCCCTTATAGTGCTTTGCAAAAGCGATCTTCAATTGCTGTGACCTGGATTCGAATCTGGGTTGTCACGGCCACAACGTGAAGTACTAACCACTATACGATTACAGCGATGTAGCCAGGGCCGGATTTAGCTAATGGGGGGGCCGGGGCACTTTTAGATCGGGGGGCCCTTGAGCAAAATAATTTGTCGCGCCCAAGGCGCGAAATACCTCCTCTACGTTTACAGTAGCATTAATCCAGCACTGCACAGCATTTTGCGAAAACTTCAAAGGCTGCAAGCAAAAAAAAAACACAAAATCACATTTTTTCCACGTAGGGGGGCCCTTCAAAAGTCGAAGGGCCCGGGGAACCTGCACCCTCTGCCTCCCCTTAAATCCGGGTCTGGATGTAGCAGAGGATGGTTTCGATCCATCGACCTCTGGGTTATGGGCCCAGCACGCTTCCACTGCGCCACTCTGCTAGTGAAAATTGGCAAGCATTGCCTTATTTACTAATCTCATGAGCTTGCACATGTTTCATTTAAGCAGCTGGGTTGAAAAAACACTTGATTAATGTTGTAAGTTGATCGATGAGTATTAGCCTAAGACAACTTTAGAAGCTCAGTTCTGAAAATTTGTTGCATGCAAATGATAAACTTGATTGGCAAATGTCAATCTTCTAAAGATAATCTGCCAGGAACAAACCTGACAAACAATCGAGTAGCTGAAATAAGCAAAAGCAACGGATCGAATTGTGCGTTAGCCTGTCATTCCACATTCCCTTGAAATGTTTTGCAAAAGCAAGCTTCAATTGCTGTGACCAGGATTCGAACCTGGGTTGTCACGGCCACAACGTGAGTTATTAGCCTGTCTGTAGTGTTTTGAAACATTAGTCTGTCTGTAGTGGTTTGCAAAAGCGAGCTTCAATTGCTGTGACCAGGATTCGAAACTGGGATTTCACAGCCACAACGTGAAGTACTAACTACTATACGATCACAGCGATGTAGCAGAGGATGGTTTCGATACATCGATCTCTAGGTTATGGGCCCAGCACGCTTCCACTTCGCCACTCTGCTAGTGACCTTTGGAAAACATTACCTTATTTTCCAAACTCATGAGCTTGCACATGTTTCATTTAAATCAGGGGTCACCAACCTTTTTTGCATGCGGGCCACTTTGGCACTAAGGAGAGCTGTGGCGGGCCGCACTAAAAAAATTGTAGGTAGGATGACTCTTACGCTAGAAAAGAACGCATTTCGTACCCATTATCCAGCGTTACATGTTGTTAATATTTATCTTAGAATACCGCAGCAAAAAAATTAGTCGAACAACGCTACTGCCAGGCCAAACTCCTTTAACAACACTTTTGACTTCTTTAACAATGCCTAATAAACGGGGTCACTTGTTTTGCGCACTTATAGCGAGGCAAGCGGTTTCATCAGAATATTCATCGCCAAGCAAGAGTGGTGTTGTCAGTTCGCTTCACAAAAGATATCTTGCAATTAACAGTTTCAGTAAACAAGGAAATGTTTGACACATCGCATTCAGTGGCGCAGCTAGGGAATGTGCCGCCCGGGGCGGATTCAGATTTTGCTGCCCCTTCAAGAAAAAGCATGTGAAAACGAAATGCGTTTTTTATCAGATTATAATCAAAAATCGTAATCTGAAAGTGCCGCCACCAGACGTGCCGCATGGGGCGCTCCTTCCCTTACCTACGCCACTGAATCGCAATACAGGCAACAATAGTGACTTGTAAACATATCAGCAAAAATAGGCTCCAATAACAGGGAGAAAAAAAACACGCACCATGAAACAAACGCTTGTGGAAATCACCGAAAAAACGTTTCTATCTTAACTCATGAACAGTGTTCCCTCTAACCAAGCAATGAGTTGGTTTTGCATCCTTTTTGCGAGAGTCTATAAAACCGTCTTTCTTTGATTACTATTAGACAACTATCACTTGCGGTGCTTATCAGCATGGCAAGAATTGTTGATTAACAACATTTTGCTGTACTAAGCTAAATATTTTCATAAGCATAATAATTCCACTTTGTACGCGTTTTAATCAACCACTGGGACAGTGTGGCTGGTCATCGCATTGGAATAGCTTTAAGCAATTCCCACCTAGAACTACATTCTGATTGGTCGGTCAGTGGAATTGTATGCAAAGCGAAAATATGCTTCCCGGAAAATATTTTTTGCCTTCATGTTTCTAATTTCCCAAGAAAAGTACTTTTGGTTATACTTGTGCGCTGATACCTTCCGCGGGCCACACATAAAAGCGTGGGTAGAGGCAGTTATCGTAAAGTTTCTTGCCCAGAGAAACAACAGCAAGTGCGGGTGACTGGAGTCAAACATGCAGGCTCTCGACTGCGAGCCCAATGCGCTAACCACTCGTCCATTGCTTGTGCAAAGTAGCAGAAATCATAGAAAGGAAGTTTTGTACTGTATATTGTGTATTAAGATATCGTTGGTCTACACTGCTTTTGGGATCTTTTACACACATGTTTATTGCAATATTTGTTGTAGGCAAATGATAAACTTGATAGGCAAATGTCAATCTTCTAAAGATAATCTGCCAGGAACAAAGCTGACAAACAATCGGGTAGCTGAAATAAGCAAAGTCAACCGATCGAATTGTGCATTAACCTGTTATTCCACATTCCCTTGTAGTGTTTTGCAAAAGCGAGCATCAACTGCTGTGACCAGGATTCGAAGCTAGGTTGTCACGGTCACAACGTGAAGTACTAACCACTATACGATCACAGCGTTGTAGCAGAGGATGGTTTCGATCCATCGACCTCTGGGTTATGGGCCCAGCACGCTTCCACTGTGCCACTCTGCTGGTGACTTTTGGAAAACAATACCTTATTTTTCAATCTCATGACCGTGCACATGTTTCATTTAAACAGCTGGGTTTATATAAATTGAAAGAACACTTGATTGATGTTGTAGGTTGATCGATGAGTCTTTACGTACCTTAGCCTAATACAACTTTTGAAGCTCGGTTCTGATAATTTTGTTTGGATTGGTTGTGCAAAGTAGCAGAAATCATAGAAACTGTGTTTTGCATAATGTGTATTAAGATATCGTTGGTCTACACTGCTTTTGGGATCTTTTACACACATGTTTATTGCAATATTTGTTGTATGCAAATAATAAACTTGATAGGCAAATCAGCAAATGTCAATTTTAGTCAAATGTCAGTCGAGTAGCTGAAATAAGCAAAATCAACCGATCGAATTGTGCATTAGATAGCCATTTTAATTAGTTGAAGGTCGCTTTTGCTCGTCGCAACTACAATGCACGTAGTAGGCCTACTAAATATGATTGCTATAAGTTCTGCTGAAGCCGAACTTGGATTTAGGAAAATGAAATTGATGGTCATCACACAGCTACGATCACGGCTGACCAAATGACTTGTTTCAGTAATATTGTTCATCAGCAGTAGCGCACCCAGAAAAAAATTTAGGGGGGGCTAATTCAGAAATCTAGGCCGAGTGATTTGCGACAATACTGACAGTAGGCCAATGCCCATCTCTTTTATTAATATTTAAAGGCACTCACGGCCCACAACCCACCGGTTGCCGATACATCAAGATTCGTTCTCTCAATCAGATTACAAGTTGGCCTAGTGAACCCCATGCTACTAGCACCATCAGCATCCTCATTCCTACGTCCACTCTCGCAATCTTCTATATATCTCGACTTTTTCGTCATGTTGACAAAATAGAATTAGCTTTCCGTTTGCCAACACAAATAAGTGCGAAAACAGTTTGAAACAAAACACTAATTTTACAGTAAATTTGATGTGGACATTTTTCCTACTTACAAAACATTCAAAATTAGTTCGTATTTTCAATTAAAGTTCCAGACGCCTTCGTCTCTCTGCTCCAATGTCGTATACAGGTTTACACCACGAGAGTACGGGAGCATCTGAACTTTAGGGAGTTAACCCTAGCTGTAGCGATACAGGGTTTAATTAGGACGCCCCACTCTAGTAGTGAAATATTTCTCAAAAGGAAATATGCTAGAAATGAGAAACTTCTTGACTTTTAGTTTTTGTTCTTTGCGAATTTTTTAAACCTACACTGGTCATTTCATAATAAGCATTTCGTCTCAGGTGGCTATAGAAATTTTCGTGCAATGCTAGATATATATAATTTAATGTAAATGCAATATAAATGTTACTGCAATTACTTTGAAATGTAAAAACGCCCAAAAATGCCTTATATTTATGAGCAAAGGTAATTTTTTGTTTAGTATAGCATTACTTTATGTTTTAATTCAAAACTTTCAATTTTGAAGCTATTTTTGGGAAAATAGAATAAAAACCGACTTTCTGACGTCTTTTCATCTCAAACAATTTATTTCAATAAATTTATTGGGTAAAAATTTAATTTCTATACGCACAATACACATCGCTATTGTAAAATATTTTGGCTCTGTGATTTTCATAGCTCCCGTTATTAGCGATTAATTAGCCCGGGACTAAGATAGCCCGTGACGTGCTAACCGAATACGAAAACAGCTCGTATTAAGATAGAGTTGAAGAAAGATGCCATCAAAGACCATACCATGGAGAGTTCTTTTTGCATAGATCAAAAATTCTCTGCTGACTCATTTAAAATTTTACGCAAAGGCAAATCCCAATTTGACACCAAAATTCAGGAAGCACTGTTAACGCTACAACCCAAATTCAAACAAACAATTATTTGCTGGAGGCGCGTCCATTTTTCTTAACATTTACTTGATATATTACGTTCCCTGTGGTGCACATTTTTTTGTAGTTATTTATGTTGTTGATTTTTCTTAATGTAAATTTACCTTGAAGAAGTTGAAATTTATTGCATTTTTTAATTAACTTATTTTCAGATTTCTGATGAGAGCTTAAAGTTAAGCCGTAAACGTTCGACTGTTAAAACTATTTGTAAATATGTAAAATATATTGTTATAATGCTCAACCCTGTTGTATTGTTGTGTCTTATTCATATCTAACCTGTAAGCAAATATGGTATAACTTAAATGGAGAACATACAAAAACTTTATTTTTTGTGGCGGGTTTGGGGGGGGCTTGAGCCCCCTTAGCCCCATGCTGGGTGCGCTACTGTTCATCAGCATCAGTAGACCACCTCCTCAAATATGGAATGGAACTGCGGCAACTCAGAAGTGGTTGCAGACTCATCGATCGGCTGTGGACGCTCAGGTTGATACTCTGTCAGGTTCACAGCACGCTAAGCTGCCCACATTAAATGAACTCAGATCTGTGCAAAAACTGTTTGCTGGCTAAAGTCAAAGACTGTCGTGGTGCTTACAACTTAGCCCATAAAACCAAAGACTTAAGCAGACAGGATATTCGTTTTATATAATCTCGTTTGTAATATGCTTTTGCTGTAGGCCTATTTGGAGTTGTAGCCTACTGTTCGTTAATAACTAAATGAGATTTTAGTTTAAGTGCCACATTGACAGCATATTCGTTCTTACTCGCAAACCTGCAAACACAAGCGCTCATTTCAGGAGATGCATTTTCTCACTTTCCTACAGTCAATTTTTTTGCAAGTTTGCTTAGAATTGGCTCATACAAATGAGTGGCCTACAATTGAGTTAAGAGATTGAAATTAGCTCATGCAAAACAAGTTTCAAGTGTAGCCTAAGCTTACGCAGTAAAGAAAAAGCAAAGGAGATTACAGTGTAGCAACCAAGCCAAATTTCAAACTTATAATTTTATTTCGGATTCAATCACGTTTTATTGCTTCTACCTTTTCTGTACTTCAAGCTATCTTTTAGCATGGGTTGTTTTTCGATATGATGTTCACTTCTTCAAAAATAAAAACAAACTAAACAGTGTTTCTTCTTTAAAAAGAAAGGTAAAGATTGTTGGCTCATCAACACCAATTACTTATACATGCTTTGTTAATAACACAGCTAGGTGTAGAGCCCCCCCAAATAAAATGCTAGGAATACACCCCTGTCGATGAGTCTATGCCTAAGACAACTTTGGAAGCTCAGTTCCAAAAACTTCTTGCATGCAAATGATAAACTTGATAAGCAAATGTCAATCTTATAAAGATAATCTGCCAGAAACCAAGCTGACAAACAATCGAGTAGTTGAAATAAGCGAAAGCAACCGATCGAATTGTGCATTAGCCTACCATTTCACATTCCCTTGTTGTGTTTTGCAAAGCGAGCATTAACTGTTGTGACCAGGATTCGAACGTGGGTTGTCACGACCACAACGTGAAGTACTAACCACTATACGATCACAGCGATGTAGCAGAGGATGGTTTCGACAGGGATATCTATAGAAGGGGATACGAAGGCTCAAAGCAATTGCTGATTCTCATGACACTAGAAGGGCGGTAGTTGGTACTGCATTAAACATGCAGTTCTTTTTAAAATTGCAAAAAGTTTTGTAGTGCAGCTGGTACACTCAGCTACACAAGACAGTTAGCAAGTGTTATGTAAAACATATTTAAAGAATACTTGTTTGAAAAGACAGTTGAAAGGTTACCAGTTAGCTGTTTTTTTGACAAAATCTTTGCAGTTGGCTAGGTGTAAAGCAAGTATACGGATAGTTGAATTAAGAAGTGATTATGAGCATTCATTGAATATTCATACCTGGTGGTAATAGTGCAATGCTGGTTGTCATAACAAAGTTTATTAAATTACTATATGTGCCAATTGTCATTTTACCATAAACAGAGATTATTTACGATAAATAGAAGCCCTTCTAATGTCAGACGTAATAAAAGCCTTCATATCCCCTTCTCTAGATATCCCTGGGTTTCGATCCATCGACCTCTGGGTTATGGGCCCAGCACGCTTCCACTGCTTGTGAAAGTTTGCAAACACATTGATTCAACGTCTGCGGAAAGGTTAATTTCGCAAATTTTCATGGTGAAGTATGATTCTAGAAAAGCTCAAAATACGAGCACGCACACAGATACACCAAGAAATTAAATGCACGCACACTCGCATAGCGTGTAACCTTTTCCTCATTGATGTATATTCTTTGCAAAAACAGCCAGCTTGGTAATGAGAAGTTTATTGTTAAATTCTCCGCAGACAAAAAAAACGAAGTTTGTGTTTATTGAAAGACCTGTTTGGCAAACCATGCAACAACAGTGCATGGGTCCAGGGCAAGAGCACAATTCAATACATCGTCTCAGACTTCAAATAAAGGGAGATGGGATGCATAGCAAAACTATGATTGAACAGGAGTTGATGCTGCAAAGCACAAGTGTTTTCAGGTGCGGTACCTAAAAGTACAAACGGAATTTCGAAATTGTGTTTTATGTTTAAATCGAAAACTTCTGTGGCTTGCAATTCAAATATCTTGGGGACAGCTAGTTAAAAAGCAAAAAGAACAGTGTTAGGAACAATCAAGAAAACGAAATATCTTCTGATAACATCGTTTGTGTTTGAAACAATCATTTCTGTATAGTGCACAGTAGAGCACAGTACTAAAAATTTGATAAAAAATTTAACTTTCTGTCACATTATCCCCATACTATAATTATTAAATCTCACTTGAAATTAACTTGTCACCAGCAAACCAAAAGCTTGAAACTGAAAAATTGTTTTACAGAAATTTTTGAATTAAAGAATAGTCTGCGCATTTGATCGAAACTTTGCGGAATACTGACAGGAAGAAGACAAAAAGAAGACCAAGCGGTCCAAAGAGTCTAACGTAAAGACGGATGCAAATCGAATAAAAACAAGCAAGACAAATAACGTAATTTGAGCAAAGAAATAGCATCTTCAGTATGGAGATTTCATTCGTGGAAAACACCAGGCAAAGTAGCGGTTACATTTTAACCGTTTTTCATCATTTTAACGTTCTTAGACGTTAAATTGTAGTGAAGGTGGCTTTGTTATTTCATAAAGAAGGGTAAGCTCTGCCACTGTCTGTATCGTCGTCATCATCAGTGGAAAAATCCATGATGGCTGCAGATCGCTCCTCTCCAAGAGAGCAACTTCTCTCGTGTGGGAGTCTGTGGAAGCTGTCCGCGGATCCGGTTCGGGCAACACTGGACCCTTCCACGTCGGATAAAGAAGTGAGCTGGATGAAAAGCAGTTGCGTTGAGAAATTGTGTTAATATTTGTTAAAAAATTGCACTTCATTTCAGAAAATGAAACATCTTCCGACAGGTGTCAAAACACACAACAAAGCTTGATATGAACGACTCGGTTACATGTCTTGTAATACAAAGGAAATTGTTTTCACACTAGTCAGTTTATTCATACACAGCTAAAGATCGATTTCGACCAACCAGCAGCTAGATCATCTTCAGTTAAGGTTAATCAAATAGCTTTTATTGTATTGTGTTCGTTTGTATTACTTCACTTCAGTTAGCGTTTTAGCACGGTTAGCAGTTGGCCACATTAGGTATAAACCATAGGCCAGACTCGCAGCAATGTGCAATTGTTCACTTTATGATATTCAATCCAGCCAACGAAGAGCGACAATGGTTGCTTAACTACTTACCTTGTACATGTCGTGCGGCTCGCTCCGCATCCTCCGGAGATGGCTGGAGGTGGAGAAAAAGACTTCAGGAGAAGATTCGTATCCGAGCTCGAATTCGTTGTCTGAATCGTAATCTGAACAAAATTTTCCGAACATTTGTTCACAAAAGTGAGATAAGAAAACGTTACGACTGAGAGGCACTGTATTTCAAAAAAACAAAAATCGCATCGAATGAGCTCTTCTCTGCAGTGTGGAATAGAAAGTAAACTACAATGGAACTAAGCAAGCCTCTTCTGGTGCTTGTCTCTAGCAATGTTACACAGTGCACTTGCAAGGCCTTCAACCATATGAAAGTAAGAAAGTTTCAACCGTAGCTAATGACAGTGTGATCGGATTGTTAATTACGCACGTTGCACAAAAGCAACAAAACGCAAAGATAACGGTTAACCGGAACTGGTAAGAAACGGATACCTGATAAGACACGAATATCTGATTTGCCGTCAAGTTGCACAACTTCAGATAAATCGGTAAAGGAAATGTCCAAGCGACCCTGTAATTATAATGTCTTAGAAACGTAAAAGTTTTCGGTCATAGAGAATCTGTGAACGGTTCTAATTCGACACAAAGTTGTTCTTTCCTGAGAAAGCGTGACGTAAAGTTGCTAAGCAACAGCTGGTTCTTGTGACGTCAAACGCAACGTATGTTTATGACTCTACACAACTATAAAACAATTCAAACTATAAAAAGAACATACAAAACTACTGTACTAACTACATACGCAACCACAAAAAGCTACCTTTGACGACGAGGGCTGGGCGGGGATGCTGCTGCGATCTTGAAGCAAATCTTTCCAAAACGTTTTGCACCACTCCTCAGTGAATATTCCTTGACCGTGTTTGACGCCAACTTCAAAGAGCTCTTGGTGTCTAAATGGAAAGGAATCGATTCCCGTTAAAAACCAAGTTTGCAACTCCGATCAGACGAGTAAGCAGTTATCCAAATTAACTTTTGTCGAATGTTGTCGATGGCAAAAGAAAGACATCGGCAGGTTATGTTCTGCGTTGGTGATTTGTCCAACTTTGTTTTCCCTAGCCGACTTTATAACGATAAAATTATCCGTCACGAGTTTAGTCGTCAGATATTTTGCATTCATCATACAATCAATCGTTGCTGCTTCGGCAATGTACTCCAAACAAACGTACTCCACCCGCGCTGAGAAACCCATGTCATAAGAGCTAACCAGTTGGTAGGTTGACGTCTATTCTATGTCATTGAGCCTCTATCGGACATTTAAGGAAAGTAAATTTGATGTGGACGTTTTTCCTATTTACAAACATTCAAAATTAGTTCGTATTTTCAACTGAAGTTGCAGACGCCTTCGGTTCTCTGCTCAAATGTGGAATGTGCTCAAATGTTGGCTAAGGCTAAGGTGCAATGAAAACTGCTAAAATGTGAAACTGTATTAAATTGAAACTTCTATTAGCGGCATGCTACAACTGAGTGCAAACTCACTTATGGAACTCTAGTGTTTTATAAGTTGAAATGGGAGGTCGCACGTAGTAGCAGTATTCTGAGTGGATGACTTTTTCAAGCAGGTAGTTGCAGGAGATGTAAGATAGACGAGACTGGATGTCATTCAAATCAGGTACCTTGAAATAAATGCAAAATAAAAGTTGTTTGTTCGAAACAAAGTGCAGTGAATTTCTCTGTGAAAAGCGATTCGGAACAAAATCAAACATTTTTTGTCGATTTAAAACGATGAGAATTTTGAAAATATTTCGCTCCACACAGCCAAGGCAAAGTAAATATTGTTTTTTCTCCAAACACGACAGATACCGACATTTTTAGGCAGAGCTTAACAAATTGTGGCTTAGACATTTGTAGATTAAATTGGATATTCGAAGATCGTTATAGTTATAAGATTAATTAACCACATTATTGTGGTTTTTAAGAGAGCATCAATTTAAATAACATGCAAAGGACAAATCGATTTAGGCTTACATTCTAAACTAGAATGGGTTCCAGATAAAGAAAAAAAGATCTGAGGAATTTCAAAAGAATTGCTGAGTATGTCGTCAGTGGATATAGAACCAGCATCCTTAAGAGTGCCAATGCGAAAGTCTATTCTCTCAGCACCACACTGGTACGCAAGAAGCGTATCGTAATGTGCAGAGGTATTTTAAAAATTACGTAACACCAATGTAAATAAATATAATTTGTGACCACCTTGACTCTACCAGTCCACCTTCCGCTCAGTCTCTTCCACAGGAGCCACCATCCGGAAAGGCTGTCACCGTAGTTTGTAAAGTCTTGCTCATCTTGAGCTCCCACATCCACAGCGATCACTCTTCGAGCTCCACGAGCATGCGCAACATCACCTTGAAGAATCAGGAAGAAAAAGTTAGTAAGAGGAGTCAAGTTGAGCGTTGCAAAGATGCAAGTCATGTGGAGTACAAAAAAGCTATAAACAAGCAAAAAAACCTACACTAAGATTAATTTACAATTTTTACTACGAGACAATGCCTGTACATGAAAAATACCAACATCAGCAAAAAAAAGAATTTATACATAAAAATAATAATTCGACAAGCCAATATTGTAATAAAACTGATCGCACAACCAGCTTAGTGTGCAGAGTCCTTACCTTTGGCTCAACAGGAGCGGGTTCAATACCCAATGGGATTATACCAAAGAGTTTACAAAAATGATGTTCATTTTGTTTTGGCTCAGCGATCAGTGATGAGAGAATGGATTCATAGTAACAATGTACTTGATTGCAGCACTACAGCATGTAAAACACACACATTCTGACAAACCAAACACAAAGCGAAATTTTATTTTTAATAGAAACCTGTGCTTTCTATGCTACAAATAGAACAAAAAAAATCAAAATCGCCACCACTGGACCGTCCCTACCTGGGAGATTATTAATGTAGCCACCGTCCATCAACAAATGGCCATCTTTGGGATCACACAAAGGGGGCAGGTAGCCGGACAAAGACATGCTTGACCGAACGTATCTCCACAACCAACCTGAAGAACATGCGATAGATGTCGTTGCAGCTTAAATCCGTCAAAATTACGCTAAGAAAACGGTGCAAAATAGGGAGTTTGACAACAAAAGCTTAAGCATGCATTAATATAACGACGTAAATTGTCGTACAAGAGCCTTTAGAACTAAAGGTCTATCCTATACCATCTGGTATTGCTGACGTTTTGAAGTAGACGACAAAAGGCCTCTTGTACCCCACCCTGTAAGTTACACCGTGCATTCGTGCAACCGTCATGCTAAACAAAACCAGCCAGCCTGCACCTCCACCCCACTATCCTTCAGCTTATATCCACTATCATCTGAACGGAACAGCTGGATGGGAAACAGAAAGTGGAGGCTCTAACAAGTATAGTCACCCCACCTATCCCCCAGCACATAGCTGATGTATAACCGCATAAAAGTTCGAACATATAGGCTTATGTTTCTCATTTTTTATAATTTGAAGACGACATTTTGTCACCTGAAAACCAAGGAAGGCCATGTCTAATTGGGATGTCTTTTATTTTCATTAAATTTTCGCGTCTACGGACTTTTATGTTTCTATCACATCTTAACGAGGAGTCAGTCGATTTTTATATTGATTCAAATTTCATTTTATAATGACAGGAACAGACTTTGAATCGATGTAAAAAGCGAGGATTTACTGGCTGGGATTTGACGCATTTTGCGTTGTATGTGGGAAAGCCCCCGAGGAAGTGAGAAAATGGAGTCATATTGAAGAGCCACTTATAAAATAAATGAATGTGTGCAAGAGAAATTTGGGCCTTCATCGTGGGACCATGCTTACAACTAATGACAATTAATCAAGCAGTGCGCCCAGCATGCTTGTTTTGTCCAGTAACAATCAACTGCAAACTGCAAAGCAATGAGCTTTTTGCTTTTTAAGTCTTCATTGCAAACAAGGTGCTTGTTCATGAGAAAAAATAAACAGAGCGGGATTTACAAAAAAGCTGTTTTTTTAATTAACCAAAATGCAACGATTCATCAAACAGCATGCATGCGACCAATCAAATGAGAAAATCGTATTCTCAGTATTAGACATATTTTCTTGGGCAAGTATCAAATGGCCTTGTGTTCCGTAAATCCTTATAATGATCGAATTAATTTGAAAGATGTGTAACAAAAAAACTGTGTAAACATGTTCACAGATGCATTTACCATGACGTATCGATAAAAAAATAATATTTTTTACACACTAGAACAGATATTCTTGCTTTAAAGATTTAGAAAAAAAAAAATGTTTGTAAACTTCCGCATATTCAGTGTGGGTTCAGTGGTGGCGATTCTGCGTTGTAATATTTAGACATGCCTGGAAGGTTGTTTACATAACACCCATCCAATAGGAGGTGACCGTCGCGGGGGTCACAGAGTGGGGGGAGAAGGGGATGGTAAGTCATGCTTGCTCTTACAAACTTCCATAGAAAACCTGCAGTTGTTTAGTTCAATTTAATGAACCACGTGTCGGTCTATTCTACATTACTTCATGATGCATTCGGGTGAGATTTACATGGAGAAAAGATCTCTTCGGATTTACAATGTAAATTTTACGATTCGAGCTTTGAGAAGTGATAGATTACTTTGATGTACCAGAAACATATATGAAAAAAACTTCAGTATAACAATTTCAGAAATAATGTTGAACATAAAATTACAGTATTAAATCAAAATTAAAACTAAAAAATTCTACTAACGAAAACTCTTTTCTGACTAAACTCAAAAAATTCCTGTAATTTGTAAACACTGTATTTATTGCCGAAGTATTTTAGATAAACAGCCAACTAAATCTTACAAGTGGAAAACAAGCAAACACTGAGGTAAATTATCAGTTGATATGTCTATAAAGCGCCAAAAACATGTCGAAACTACGTAAAACTATCATTTTAAAACAGACATGATGCATAAAAACGCCAGGCTGCAAAAAAACGCCTGTCAAGTTAGTTGAAGGAAGAGGGTCGTCATTCAGTGCATGTAACTGTGTAAATAAAACTTTCAATTGTAATCAGTGCAAAATAATCTGCAACATTCCAAAGGTGTGATTACAGAAAGTGACAAAAAAGATGTTTACTTTTAAAAACATCGAGCGATTTTCAAAATCACGTTGCTAAAGCAATTAGAAATAGCGAAATATGATGCCAATGCCAATGCAATGCTACATCGCTCTTCCCTGGCACCAACAATATTACCCTCAGTTATATACAGTACACAGCCAAAGCAGATGCAATTTGACATCATTTCAACGTCTAGTGACGTTGAAGCGATAAAAAAGCAGCAAAATCCGCCATTTTTACATTGATTCAACGTCTACAGTAAAAAAAGACAGATTTTGCTGTCTGGGTGACAATGTAAAGGCTAAGGAGCAATGTCAGAATGAAGGGGTGACATTTACAAAGTGAAAGGTTTTTGTTACGTGAAGCAAAGTTAGCCCAAGCCAAAATCTTACCGTCGGTGTGGACCTTCATTTCTGATGACGTAATGTCGGTTGTAATTGTGAAGTAGGGAATCCACAGATCCTAATCAACGTACAAAAAACGTTACCAAAGAAAAAACATCATTTTGCAAAAAAAAGTTAAGAAAGTTAAAGCAGACATTGTTTTCTCACCTCTATCTGAATGTCCTCGTACACTTGCTTGATCGCCTTGTTGAAAGCACTGCCACTGAACATTGACGTGAAAGGGTAGGTCAGGTCGAACAGCTTGGACAATATGGAACCCATGTCTTTGCATAAGATCAAGGTTCGCTCCCTGACGGTCTCTATGTCCCTGTGGGCTGCCCATAGTCCCCCAATGAAGGCACCGATGGACGTACCGCCCACCATGTCAAAGGGTATTCCTGTTCAGAAGAGGGTTGATAAAGGACTGAAGGTGCATGGTACATTTCAGTGTTACTTGTAATGAGTTTCAGGTTCATGAAATTTTGGTTGCTGTTTTATTGCAGTCAGTAAACGTCGCCTTCATATACATTATCGCTAGAAATTCAACCAATGTAACAAAGAGTAACTTTTGTTGGCTGGCATGTAAAAAAAAATAACTGGTCTCTAACAAAGTGTTATATTCACAGAGATTACTTCGGTAAATTTCATTCAGTCAAAGAGCACTTTATCGATTTTTTCACAACTTCCGATACCCTAAGCCGAAACTTTTTTTTATCTCAGGGCGAACCTCTAGATCTTTGAAAATGTGATGGCGGACCTGGCAAGCGAAAAGAGAGCAAATTTTTTTGGTAAACCGGTATTTCTCTTGAATTGCTTGCAAGTTTTTCATACATAGGTCTCATGCTTGGATTATCTTTAAAGTACTGTATGTTCAACGAGATCAGCAAAAAAAAGCAAAACTTTTTATGAGAAATAAACCTTTGTATTATAATAATTCCAGATTATAAAAACACACTGCACATTTGCATAACCTTTGATTGAAAAAAAGGTACCCGGACATTTTGCCGAAAGGACTAATTGCCGAAAGGACTAAATGCCGAATGGACAAATTGCCGAAATTATACAAATGCATTATAATGTATTATCATAACTTAATAACACATAAAGTCATTCACAAACAGATTTCACTCACAAATTATGTGCGACAGCGCGCAAGTATCCGACAGAAGTGTTATATAAGCAAACGTCTAATACTGATCTCCAAAACTGTGGAGACTGTATAATGTATATAAAGCAATTTTTAGGCAAACAACAGTAGCAAAGTAATTACTACTTCAAAGCCACTGCTAGCATGGTAACGAGACTTGGTGTCACTTCAAATAATTACCAGTTCAAAGGCACTGCTTGCATAGTAACGAGACTTGGTGTTGCTTCAAAGTAATTTTTAGGCAAACAACTGTAGCAAAGTAATTCTATTTCAAAAGCACTGCTTGCATAGTAACGAGACTTTGTGTCAATTCAAAGTAATTTTTTTCCAAATTGTTTCGGCAATTTGTGCATTCGGCAATTAGTCCTTTCGGCAATTAGTCCGTTCGGCAATTAGTCCTTTCGGCAATTTGTCCATTCGGCAAAATGTCCTTCGGCATAATGTCCTTTCGGCAAAATGTCTTTCGGCAAAATGGGTTTCGGCAAAATGTCTTTCGGCAAAATGTCCGCGCACGGAAAAAAACATGGTTCTGACCAAAAAGATATCGCACCATTTAATAAGCTAAACCACTCATTTCATTGCCTCAGATTCCGAGAACACATACTTTCTATCCCTAATTTTAAAAATAATACAAATTTTATTTGAATATTTCTTTAATTTCCCGGCGGCGCACCTGGCGACCTTCCATAACGCATCAGTAGGCCCCGGTTAAGAAATGTTTCCCAAAATGCATAGCTTTTATGTTGATTTTAGAAAGCAAAAAGACAAATCAAATAGCTACAAAAACACAAGAAAGAAACTTTAGTTTAAAACAAGTTAGAAACTTTAGTTTAACTTTAGTTCAGTAGACTTTTGAATACTAACTAATCTGCTCCACATCACACAGCCCTTTGAGTAGCAGCCGGTGAGTTAGGATCATCACGGCGATTGCTGTGAAAGTCACACTTTGTTCAATGCACAAGTGAAAGTCGTTAAGCTTTAGTGGGAAAGAAGCCACTTGCCTGCTGTCATCAACGATTGCATGACTCCGGTATGGGATAATCCTCTTGCTCCTCCACCTCCAAGTACAAGAGCGATGGTGGTGCCGGTCAGGAAGCGAGCGAGTCGAGAAAAGTCGTTGAATTTGTTGACAGGCCTAGAAGTTACTTTCTCCCAATATTCTTCCTAGGATTAGAAAGCATCAAGTCCATTAGGCACACGGATGACAACAATCGTATCTTTATCGCGAGTGTGGAAAATATTATTGAGGGGGCAAGCGATAAAGAAGACTGGAGGCTGTTTTCACAGGTTTGGACAACTAAATACTAAACTCTGCTGCATCAAAGAATACAGTAGGAATACACATTTATACAAAATGTGTATTTTTATATCGCTTTTTATCCACCGCGTGTGTCTGTTATTTTCGGCGCAAACCGCCTTTTGTTGATTATTCATTGTAGGCAGAGTACTGGTTGTACAAGACATTTTCGTGGAAGACTGTGAAAAACGAAGAACACCCCAGACAGCAAATCAGTTGTTTTTTACATTGATCCAACGCCTGCAGACGTTAAATCAATGTAAAAAACGAATGATTTGCTGTCTGAGACGGACAGTGATTGCTCGCTCAACTTTCTTGCTCCAACAATTGCGAGCAAATGTTACCATTTTGGATTTCTTTGTTCTGGCGAAAAGCCTTCTGCTTCCTTTAATGTGCATGTGGTCAGTCAACCAGCCTCGCATGTTCAACCAATCGACAGTTCTGGTGGGTCGCACCACCCCGGGACGGTGGAGAAGAACCAGCATCTTCAACGCTCTCACCGCCATCCCTTCTAGCTGCGATTCCAACTGAAATGCATAGAAAGTTTTTAAGCACTATTTTCTACCCTTATAGAAATAAGTCGATCCAGAGCTTTCTTGGAAAAAATTGTTTGAAATAATGAAACGCACAGTTTCCACTAACGCCCCCTTTTTTCTTTTTTTTCTTCTAAAAATATCTTTTCCAGCGCTTGTTTAGAGATGATATCGTTTCAGCTCTTTTAACAGTTACGTCTGTTAATTTGTCTGTTGCATAGCTGAGTGGTAAAAGCCCTGGAACGGCAATCGAAAGGGCGCCGGTTCGACACCGCTCAAGAGCATGCGGCTGTGTCTTTGGTAAGACACTTATAGTTATGCCTGAAGGTAGATACGAAGATTGGCTTCCTTGCTTTCCCGTCCACTTAATCTAAATCTTCAACCACCGGGTGTAAGCCTGGATACGACAAACAAAAAAACAGTTGTAACGTGGTTTAAGTTTCTTTTTAATCTCTTCAAAGTTTCTTTCAATTTTGCGACCGGTGAAAATCTACGACATCACAAACCTCTCCTACAGAAGGCTCGCTATCGCCGAGCGCCACAATCAAGATGGCGTCGGCCTGTCGTATGCAACGCTGGGTCCAGGGAGACATGCGCACGTCGGTTTGGTACAAGACGATATGGTGCATGTCCTCATGATGGGCGAGCCAGTTAGAGAGCCGGTAATCGTGGACACTGAAATGGAAGAGCACCAACTGAACACGGCCACCACACGGCATTTAACATAATATATTAGAGTGAACATGTCTGCTTTGTAAAGCGCTGAGGAGCAACGCATTATGCGATGGATACAGCGCTTTATAAAAACTAACATTATTATTATTATGAACATAAAACTATAAACCACGAACGTTTTCGGCCATACTCAAGTTAGCCCTTCTCAAGTAACGAAAATAACTGATTTTACAATAACATCCACAATTCTACATTGAAAATAATTGATCTACACAAAGAAAAAAAAAATTTTCATACTTTTTAAAAGTTTAAACAAAATCTGAAACCTGTGAGGAAGCTTCTTAAGACAAAGCTGGAAATTGATTTTTTTAGACTTAACAGGGCAGTGCTAATTTTATAGCGAAATTACTGCTCTCGCAAAGCTAGACTAAATACAGAATAACAAGTTTTCGTAAAACGTAAAACCGATGCACAACATCAAAAATACGGAACAACCCGTCAAACGTACGTTTGCAAGAGCCAATTCTTACCACCCACCTGTCTAACGCGTTGTTGCCAAGTCGTTTCTTGACGAACTTGCTGTGTAGCCTCAGCACCCCGTTCCCGCAGATGTGGGTGAGTGCGTGATGGAGTTCCATGGAGAACTTGTCCAGGGGGACGTCGGAAGTGGCAGGGAGGATGGCGACAGTGGACAGGTTGGCGAGGTGGTTCGATACGTTCCCGTAGGCAAGTTTCGCTGGAAATTATGCATTGGGATTGGTATGATGCACAAAATAACATTGAATCAACGTAAAATCATGATATTTGAACCACATCATGAGGTCACACATCTTTCGTGTTGACCAAAGTGACAGACCAAGTGAAATACCCGATTGTTTCTAAAATAACTTTATCCAATCAAAAGTGAATAGCCCAAGATGTAGTTACCAAACTCATGCTCACCAAACGTTTCGAAAACTAAACTGTTTTCATCTTCAGTGTCACTAAATTGATTAAAATCGGCTAATTTATCATATTAACTAATATTAATTGAATAGCAGTGAAGATGTAAACAGTTTAGCTTTCGAAACGTTTGCTGAACATGAGTTTAGTATCTACATTCTACATCTTGGGCTCTTTACCTTTGGCTGGATTGACCAGGCGTCCCAGCCATTTTGTTGCTAGATTTCATCTGTCTCAATAAAACCCTGTTTTTCACTTCGAAAGCGTTCCCTACAGGCAGTGAACTTACTTTCTTCTGGCACGTGATGGGTGTGGGTATGGAAGTCGATGGTTTGGTTCAAGGTGGGCTGTCGCTTCTGTGAGAGCAGGTTGACAAGGAGCTTGTCTGACATCAGAGAGACAAGGCGGGACACGACGCTCGGATGGTTCGACTAGATACGGAATGGTAGTCTTTTTTAAATATTCCATATTGCATTTTTGGTCGTTAATGGAAAAATATAAAGCAACCATAATAAGCGATACGCTGCTTCCCCAATAAATATAAGACGTGGCATTCGTGGCAAACCCTTAATTTAAATGGTGCGCGAACAGTTGTTCGAGTGTGGAAAGGTAGTTTATTGATGTGTCGGCTCTGACGACAAAATTAATGCAGAAACGCGATCTCAATCACGATGAGACGAAATGATCACAATCATTTTGAATAGAAATATTCGCAATCGCAAAACACGTCGCCTGTGCTTGGTCGATCGGCAAACTTTGTGTCTATGGATTGAAAAAGTTTCTTTCGAAAGCAGGAATTATAAAGTTAAGACGTGAAAGAACCCAATGTTTGTATGCAATAATTGCAATATACAGTAACTACTAACTTTAAACAAACTAGGCTTCAGGAAACCCAAGGGATAAATGTTCGATTGTTATTAGTAAAACGTCAGAGCGAATACGTAAGTGACTTTGTATCTGAGTGGCAGAGGCGTGGCCAACTGGTAACGGCCATAGCGGCTTGGGTTGCAATGGTAACAGCCTCCGACCGACTAACCAAAGGCTCAGACGTAGCCTACCAAACGCTCATTCAAACCTTGTATTTCTTGACGGAAGTGGCATGCTTTAAGGTGGAGATAAAACTTCGCTTGTGCTTTTTGCAACCACACAAGTTAAACCTTCACCACTAATAAATCTTAAAACAGACAAAAATGTTGACATGCACTCTAAATAATACAAAATTGAGCAATATCAACCTTATAATACGTTTCTAGCTCACCCTGATGTGCTTGATTAAACCTTCGGGTATTTTAGCCAGCTCTGTATCTCGTACAGCGTGTAAGGATGTGGGACGTGCGATGCCTCGCAAAGCTTCGTTCTGCACAACAAAGGTGGCAAAACATGCAGACACGTTAACGTGGTGTTTTTCAGCTGTTTCTATGTAACTAGTTGGGAAATTACAGAGCAAGCCGTCAGATTAGAACGGAGCATTGTATGATTAAGGCTGGCAATTTGGATATTAGATTGCTTTAATTAGCTAATCAAGCTGTGATAATATTTTAAACCCACTTTCTGCAATAAGTCAGTAACGAAAGCGCATCATTAGTGAGCCTTCTTACCATGCCGACGATTTCGCCTTTACCAAACTCAGCAACCAGTTCCTTTCTGCCATCAGGCTTGGTACAGACAGACCTCAAACGGCCGTGCAAAACGATGTACATGCAATCGCTCGACGTGTTCTGCCTGCAATTGAGACGGTCCAGTTTAGTTGCAAAGCCTGCTCGGGAAAAGTACATATAATATCGCGGTGTAAAAAAACGCCAGCAAAATGGGTTTTTCTTTTTAAAAATAAAAACTGTTCAAGATTTCGAAGACGTTCGTTTCGCCACGCCCACGGCGTAGGTGTAAGCTATGCGATCGTAAAACATGTTTGGAAGGTAAAAGAGCACTTAGCGCAAAATTAGCTACATAGTGAAATTTGAATCAAAGTTCTCAAATTGGATGAAAAACAGACGTTAAATCCCAATAATGGCTTTGAACCTCTCATATCCTGCAATATGGACCATCTTGAGTCTGATGTAAATAAATAAATAAAAATAAAATAAAGCCTTGTTACGTTCTTAGTAACAACTGCTGGTTATGCATGAACTATATCCTTACTTATGTATGGGATCCATACAAACGTTATTCTGAACGATAGAAAATATTACAAAGTCTCAAAACTTATCATAAAACCACAGTGGTTTGCATTAAATTGTCATGCAATGGAGGTAAAGCTAAAATAATTTTTTTAAGTCGCTGACTTGTACAGAGGCTTTCCAGCTTCGACGACCAACCAGTCCAAAGCGAAATCGATCTGACGAACAAACGGGCTCACCCTCTCCATCACAGTGTGGGCTGTGTTGAGCACTACGTGTGGATACTTTTGCATCATTTTGTAAAACTTGTGCCGGGCTATGCAGGCCACCACAGAATCGGACGCGGCAGTCACCCCAAAGAAGGAATGTTCACCCGTGAGCACTGCAAGCTGGCCTGTGATCATACCCGGCTTTGCCTTGAATAGAAGAACCTGCAGAAAAACTTGTGAGAACTGTGGAAAGTGAACAGAGGTCGGTTGCATAGCCAAGTGGTGAGGGCCCTGGAACGGCAATCGCAAGGGCACAGGTTCGACACCACTCAAGAGCATGCGGCTGTGTCTTTGGCAGGACACTTAAAGGCATGTCTGAAGGTGGGCACGAAAATCGGCTTCTTTGTGTTCCCGTCCATTTAATCTAAATCTTAAACCACCGGGAGTAAGCCTGAATACAACAAAAGCAGAATGAATCTAAACTATTTTGACAATATTCTGTTTGTCTAAAATTTGTTTATTTTGTCATTGACAATGCATGAAAAGTTTTGAAGTTATTAAGAAATTTCTTTTCGTTTTAAACGAAAGCGAACGGAAGAAGCAATTAATTCGACGACGGCTGTTGTAGTCTAGCATAGCTTTCTGTTCCGTTGTGAGACCAAATCGCTTTGACTTTAGAAATACTTTAACTCCAGACAACTTCTTTTTCTCCAAAAAATAGTGAGGGAGAGAGTAAGGGGGACCCATGCTCAATCGGACCGCAATGGGGAAAAAATAAATGGCCCGATTGGGCGGGAAGTCTTATTAGAAGGAAAAATTGTACAGAAAAGTCGATTTAAAACCGGTTTTTGCATAAACGAAAGTTTCAAGTAGTCATACTGCACAACAGACAAGGATTGTTTTCTATCCATCAGTACTACTGATTTACAAAACTAGATTTCACAGACTAAAAACAGCTATTAACAAAAGTTATCCGTTTACAAACCTCTCTCTGTTCCTCATAGCCCACTTCTGGTAGGGTCTGGGTAACTTTAAGAAGACCAGTCACAACAAAGTACAGTGACACATCTTGATCGCCTTCTTTTACCAATTGAACGTCTCTACGCACCTGAACACAAGATTGAACCGGTTGTTTTATCTAGGAAATTACATTTCCTCAAAACTTCTCCCATATACGAACACACTCGATCTTACGTTCACAGCAAGTGAAATTGATGAAAAAACTCTGACCCCTACAGTACACTAATAAGCACAATATACTGTAGATGAGTATGCCACAACTTCACAACTTATATGTCGAAAAGACCAAAAAATAAAGATTAAACGCTAGTGATCGATTTTGTGTATTCTCAATTTACAGAGAAGCTTGTTCGATAATAAGCGCTAGTTCGTTCCACAAAATCCTTAAAAAAAAACTTAAATCTAGTCCTTGAATTTCTGCAAGTATTTGGGCGGCAAATCAGTCTTTCTTTACACCGATTCAAAGTTTGCAAATGTTGAATTGATGTGAAAATAGACCGATTTTCGCGCTTAGTATAAAATAGTAGCAACATACCTTAAACAAACAAATATTTTCTTGTAGCATTTCACTATTGTCAATACCGAAGATGTGAGCCAAATCTTGGGTGACCAATTCTAGCACTTCAGGCTCGTTAAGCCTGTACATCTGCGCGAGAATGTTAAAAATTTACGTCATTTCGACATTTTGATTGATTGAACAACGATCAACAACTTAACTCAAGTTTCCAAGAGCACTTACATCTTGTCAAAGTCAGCCAACAGTAAAGCGGTGCAAAAAACGCAACTTTCCTGTGTGGATCAAAGTCTGAGGTTCAAAGTCGATATGGCTCAACGGTGGTAAATCAGAATGTGTAAAATTTCAGATTATCTCTGTTTCGACTTTCAATAAAACGGTGCGACTTTTCAAGTTTTACTTTGAAGCGAAGTAAAAGAAATTGCTAAAATTACACTCCAACAAACTAGTATATCGGTGTACAACGACATACAAGAAATTATTGGTTGTAAACAGAAATAGTTACCAAAGGCAGAATGGTAAAAGTATCGGAGCCGATTATAGGAAGGACGATTAAGAATGAAAAGTCGTAAAACTGCATATTCAGCTTTTTGCACCACGTCAAAAAGTAATGTTGTTTAACGTTGGAAAGGTGTAAAGAAATTGAATTGTGAGACTAACCTGGGAAAATTGTCTATCGCTGCCTTCTTGTGAGGAAATGGAATCATTAATATCGCAACTGTCCACGCTCGTCTGCGCAGGAAAAGTAATTGTGAAATTTCAGTCGAGAAAAATTAAAGACCAAAGCAGGCATCACACTGCCAGTGAATACATTCCTGTTCATTTATCACGAGTTAGTATCAGGCAGCAAAAATGCGTCATCTTTACATTGATTTGACGTCTGCAGACGTTAAATCAATGTAAAAATGACGGATTTTGCTGTCTAGTTTGTTCAACTACAACACTGAAGCATTTCGTTGGCAGACTGAATAGGTACGCACAAGTACATCTCTTGCTCTCAATGATAAATTTACGCGAAGTGACGTGAAATTGTGACTCAATATGTACCACAACGTTGATGAAAAACCATGTAACGACATTCGAAGTAATGTTTTTCACAAAAATCACATGAGATTACCAAGCTGTCGGCAGATGCAATTGTTTGTGCTTTCCTGATGTTTTCTTTCAAAAATTGGCGCTGGTTCAGCGGGAAACTCGATTGCCTGGAAAAGATTATATTTTCTGTTAGATGACATTAATTTCTGGAAGAAAAATCAAGACATTTTCTTTCTGAACCCTAAGAGCCTACGCAGTGAAGCAAGAAAGCCATTTAAACACTTTCCGCGTCATTCTGTAATTCTATTGTCAGTTGTCACTTCACAAAGGCAAGATACGAATAAACGCCACCAGTGGTCCACTGCTAGTGCGAGTACGAGCTAATCCCAGCTCGCAAACTTTGTCTTCTACTACAGTCTACACATCGTCAGAAGACGTTAAATCAATGCAAAAGGGATTTGTGAGCTGGAATAACAAAATTTTCTAACTGGAAACAAGCCCAGTGGTCACGGTCTTCGCTTCTGCTTTTGATTAGACTTCAGACCAGACCATACCGAGGAATTTCAACACATTGCAGATTGTGATCTTCCTTACTTGTAGTGCAATAATACCGTGCGCGAACATTTTGCCGAATGGACATTTTGCCGAAAGATTATGTGTTATTACGTTATGATAATACATTTGTATAATTTCGGCAATTTGTCCAATCGGCATTTAGTCCTTTCGGCAAAATGTCCGGGTACCGTACAATACACAGAGTCGCGCACCTGTGAAACACGTTGTCTCCCTCGTCTACAACGGTATCCACCTCGGTGAAACGTAATTGCTTCACTTTGCTAGGCGACTGTAAACGGTACAATATTTTGTTAAATTTATCGCACGTATACAGAGCATTAAAAACCTCTTGTGAGATTTATAGGAGTTAAATAGAATAATCGAGCCTATTTACCGCAGATGCATAATATATGAGAAAAGAAAGTTCCCAAAAGAGATATACATTGATCCTGTGGGAGATAGTTTTGTATAAAAAAGCATGACGTTTGCCAATATAATTCTGATACCAAAATAATTGGAGAGTAAATAACTTTAGAATTATTAGAAGTCCTGTCTTAGTTGAAGAAATATATGACAGATTGTCTTTTCGGCAAACCAATCGATACACGAATTATAAAACGTAGTCACAACTCACAACTTTAATGTGGTGCATTGACCAGACTGTTGCGAGATGACACACCAAGGTGGCAATTTGAAAAACATTTTCCGAAATCGCCCTATCGTATTAGGGACCTTGACTGGACAGTGAACTACGCCGACATTCTAACTTACTTCTACGGTTGAGATGGGCAACGACATTGTCCGGTGACCAGCAGGTGGCGTTTCACACGGAAGAGACTTGACCGAGTTCGATTGCATGACTGGCAAATGATCTAACGTGTTTATACCAAGCTGCTCTTCTAACGTAGACGAAGAAAATCTGTAAGATGATGACGGCTTTAAGAAAACAAGGCAGGCTATACTGCAGCAACTGATCTTTTACGTCTCAGAGGTCGATACGCTTTATGCACGCTTGTAAATTTCGCTGATAATAATTAATCTGTGCAAACACGTAATATCATTTTTATGATGGCTGAAATTTTGATAAAATATGCATCTAAAAAGTGAAATACTAATCTTTTCATGCACCGAAATGATTGATGCAAAACAATTTCAAAAGTATCAAGAAAACTACAGTCGGGTGATGTAAGCCTTTGTAGGACGATGGAAAGGACGCCGGGTCGATACAGGACGAGCATACGGCCGTGTTCTTGGGCAGACACTTAATGAGGCGTTTGCAGGTCACGGACACAATTGCCTTTTTTCCTTCGTTCACTTTACCGTCCAGCCACTGGGCATGGACCTGAATACGACAAAAAAGAATGCTAAAAACATCATCACTTTAATAATAGAATTACTTGATGAAAAGCTACAAAAGCTCCCACTGACCGAAGAAAGCTGACATTCAAAATGTATCTGCAATCATTCGTTGCTCTTACTTGTGTTTCTCAAGCAAAGTGAAGAGAGCTTGGCTGGAGGATTGCTTTCGAATCTTGAGCTTATCTTTAGCATCATCGTCATTCTGCGGATGGCAAAGAAAAGGAAAGTTTAATAAGATGACACAGATTTGAAACATAAAGCTGCCTGGCTTTCCTTAACGAAATCAAAAATTAAGCCAAGCAAGGATAGCGTGTGATTACGATATATAGAACGTATAATTTTATTTTTGAGTTAATAGTTTGTGATTACATCAAGTACGATACAAGACTCATCAAAAACGTTGTAGAGTTTTTAATACAGTATATATGTAAACATTTCTGGCACATCCAATAATTCGCACGATATTTCAACCACGTAATACTGTACAAAAATAAATCTGCGTTTTCAAAATCAAATTTTAAGAAAATTGAAAACAAACTGTCGAAAGGTACGAGCTAGTTAAATAATTTGAATACGATTTCACAATTATCTTTGCAAGAAAGAGGTTATGATTGCATCAACTGCTGTCGCAAAAGCAACTTAATTCCTTTAACATGCTTACAGGTTTAAGTAATTCCTGAGAAAGTCCGAGGTAGTTGTGCAAGGCAAGAAAAGTGACGCGTTGCAACCTTGTCATTATCACTTGAACAATTTGCACTAGCGACTCCTTGCGGTTTCGAAACGCTTCACTGAATGCTTCTGCTGGTAACCTGAGAATGGATGTTCGTTGTGAAAGAATGTTCATAAGTCGCTGAGCAGTTTTGTTGCAAAGCGCATCATGAAATTAAATGCAGTTGCTCTAAGAATGTGAGTGGTTATGGTGGGCGTAACGTCAGTGAAGCATTTCAGGACTTGTTATTTCCTGTTTCAAAGGACTCTAGGTATTGGTAGAAAAAGTAACTGACCCCACTAAAAAAGTAACTGATTCCTGCCACTAGCAATACTTCTCAGTATGCACACAAGAAGTAATTTTTGACATGCTGGCAGAAACGCCATTCCACGTGCAATGTAGATGTGCGGTGGTCAAGAACTTTTTTTCTTCAGAGGTTCAGATTGTATTCTAAGTGAGAGTGAAGCACTTTGGCAATCTTTTGTAAAATAAATCGAAAAACAAACTTTTTTCGAACAACTCAAAAAAGAGTGAGCTAGAAAATATCATAAAGAATTTTTCAAACATATCATATCAGTCAACAAAACACCATCATCGTTTTGTCTTTTGTACAAAGGTCGTTACCCAGACAGCAAACCAACCACTTTTTGCATTGATTTAACATCAGCGGACGTTGAATAAATGTAAAAAGCGGTTGGTTTGCTGTCTGGGTAAGATTACGTGGGTGGAGCCACAATACACCTCACAAATAAATCTATGATTATTATAAATAGTTTAAAACCACAGTACGTGCGGCAATCAGGAATTGATGCGTAAGCGCCAATATTTCCCCACAAAATAATCGCAATGTGAACACGTTATTTCAAATACGCTGCATAATCTAAATAAACCGAAAAACTCAAACATGTTGAAAACTCTGTGCTCAGAAAAAGAAGATACAGTTCGTACCTGATCACAATAGATTTCTTCACAGCTTGCGCGAAAACAGTTTTGTAAGGGGCAGGGTGGCCTGTGAGAACGTCCAAAATGCTCAACAAGCTATGAAGGCTTTCCCCTACCGAGATTTCGCTAAGTTTTGCCTAAAAAGATTCAGAAAAAATAGATTAACAGTGCTGAAGTAAATTTTTCCTGGACAGAAAATAACTTGGCTGCGGCGAGTTTAAGTACAAAATCTTAAAGCTTGACCAAACGGTAAGATAGTTAGTAGTTACACAAGGTTATAATTAATAGTTCTTCATGCATCCATGGCCACCTAAAGATACGGCCTGATTTGTCACATTTTGCAGAAATTTCCAGGTTTTTCTAACTTTGGGCGAACGTTTAAATAATTTTTTCTAAAACTTAGATTTTTACGCTTTCTTTATTCTTTTCCCCAGATGACACAATAGGTTTTAACATCCTCACATGTTGAAAAACAAAGAAAAATTGATTTTGTAAATTTTAGTCTGACTGTTAATTTTCAATAACAGTCTGATTTTGCGTTTTTCAACTTACTTTTTCTCATTTGCTTCTGCTTCCCCAAGGCAACAAAAAAGTTTTTTGTCATTAGGAAACCGCAAAAAGTAAAAACATCTCAAAAAATGTCAGTCAAGCACTAGCAGTAGCTGTAATCAAAATCTGCAAAATGTGACAAATCAGACCGCATCTCCAGGTGGCCATGATGCATCATATTTTATGCGGCATAAGATCTGGTCAAAAAGATTCAAGATGTATCGTGTTTTTTATGAATTGATCCTCAATCAACTACAACAGCAATATGAAATCACACGTAGTACACCCAGTCAGATTATTATAAACATAGTGCAAGATATCAAAAATAGCAGTTGTTGGCGAAAGAATGTCTAAGTTGAGATAAATTTCTTGAATTTGCGTAGTTTTTCATGAAATATGGCAACACTTTCGTAATAATTGCATAATCTCTTAATCTAAAATACTTTTCTTCTTTGCTTGCGAGCTCTGGTTGAGAACATAACATCGCATTGAACTGGCAACACTCGTTATCCACACCTCAATTCCGTCTTGAACAATGTAGAGATCGACTTGACCCTCTTGCACTACGTAAAGCCATTTGTCCGCTTCACCAACGTTGAAAAGATAATCACCAAAATTTAAGTGAAGGGTCTCCATGTGTTTGCACAGTTGAAGGAACACGCCCTTCTCAAAATGGCCAAAAACCCTGAACATAAGTTATTGAACAAAAAAAATTAAATAGAAATGCAAAACGTGGAAGCTACAAAAATACCAACAGAAGATATTGCAAAAAGCTTTCAATCTGTCAAATGACAGAGCACTAACAAAACAACAAGTCTGTGATTGACAATGCAGGAAAATTATATTCGTGGTGAACTTGTTAGCAGATGCTGTCGTATATTATCTCATCTTGTGATCAATTAAGAACTAATGAACCGTGGGAAAGAGCGTTATTAACCGGGGACGCTATTTTGAAAGTCACGTGCAAACGTGCTATGGATTGCACATTTACCAACTGAACCGTTCCAGAAAAACAATTTTAGGAGGCTGTGAAATTTGAAAGCAGAACGATAAGCAAGTAGAGATGCAAGTTGTTTTTTGTTTTGTTTTTTAAATTGTTTTTTGTTTTTCACCAACAAGCTGTCCAAAATTTAAATGTTAAAACAAAAATTTGTACTTTGCTTTTCTGAAATATTGGTTTTGAAATAATCTAGACATCATCATCATCATCATGATAATCCATCGTCGGTTTGTTCCCCACTAGTGGGGGTGGCCGATTGTTTCCGCGCAGCAATTGTTTTAATCCCTTTTCTCCATTTCACCCTGTCCCTTGCATCTTCCTCCTTCAGTCCAACTTTTTAAAATTCATCCTTCACTTGTTTCCACGTTCTTCTTGGACGACCGCGTTTCCTCTTCCCATCCACCTTTAGATCTAGTGCCTTTCTAAGAAAACTTCCTTCCTCCCTCCCATCAATAAGATGTAAACCAAAATACAATTTTACCACCAAACTTTTCATTAAAATCTTCTTTTGGCTTTACCAATGTTCGAAAAGGATGCGTAGTGTGATAAAACAATTATATAAAAAAAATAAAGTGTATCACACTAAAATTGGCAAATTCAAGTTTATTAAATTTGAATAACTTGAAGTTACCAATTTAGTGTGGTACTCTCTACTTTTTGTTGTCAACTTGCATCGGTGGGAACATTATAATACTCCAAATAATACTCATCATAATAGGTTATATGGAATGAAAGAAATAAACAAACAAATAAAAGAAATTGAGACAAGTAACAAAAAAGGTTGACTGTTAACATGGTCACCACTGGGACCGAACAGTCCTCATCGTCATCATTGGTAGCACTTGAAGTTGGGTGGTTCATTGGTACCATTTACTGAGCATGCGACTACACTTACAGAACTTACTGTAGTCAAAACAGCAGCAAACTAATTTACAATAAGTTATTCAGCAGCTATAATTCAGCACTTTATTTTGCAGTTTTTTGTTATGAAAAATGAAAACAGTTGTTACTTGAAAAAATGTATGAAACGATTGGAAATAGTAAAAAAACGAAAAAAATCAAACAAATAAAACGGATAAAAAAACAAAAAAAAAAAGTAAAAAAACGATTAAAAATATGACAACTAAAAAAAAGTTTTTAAATTTTAACTATCCGAACAAGCAAGTAACCACGAAAGTGTATACTTCCTGAGCATCTTGTCGTAATTGAAAAGAGTAAGTGACTCACTTGACGCTTTGAAGTAAATACAGAACTTCGTCGGGAAGAGATTGTATCCCTTCCTCGATGATATCAGCTTCCAACACTTGAGATGGGAGCTCCTTCTTCTTCAGCAACGAAGGCTTCTTCTTCCTACTGAAGACCTTCTTTGCTAAAATCATCATCCTCTCTCGTTTCTGCAGCCTCCTCCCGGAGCGGCTGTACTCTGGAACGGAAACACCTTGCTTGATGAGGGAGACTTGCCGCTGGAGTTTAGATGCAGTATCTTTTCCCTGAAACCACAAATCTTCCTTGTAAGCAAACGCAAATACAAGCAGCTTTTGATAAGTTGACATCAGTGACGATCGGTGAGGGAAAGCAAGGAAAGCAGTGCTTACCTGAGCGAAAACTATGCAAAATATAATGACTGAATTCTAGGTTTAATTTCTTATTATTTTTATCACGTCTATTTTAACTTGAAAGTTACTGTATTCGTGACTAGAATTACTCGGAACGCTTGTGAGTAGTCTAAGTCCTCACCAAACCGCATGTCTTGCCTATAAATGCCAATTAACGCAAATTCTCCTGTCAGAAACAACCAGTGAAGCTCCAGGGAAGCAACTATCAAAGTTGCTTTCCCCAGGTTCAAAAATGTCAAAAAACGCCTTCGTTTTATCCAATCCTCACTCGTTTTGCAAAACGTCACCAGCTGCTTAGCCAATCAGATGTGTTATGGTTAGAGTTGCTTTCCCAGTGACGTCAATGCGTACATTCGCTAGATTAACTCGTCAGAATGGTCTCTCGTCACGGTACACAGCACAGCATCATAATGCCGAAAAGACTGTTGCTGTTTTTTGATGTCTCCTCGCCATGTACTTTAGCCCAGTGGTTCTTAACCTTTTAACAGTGGGGGACCGGCAAAATTTTTAAAAAATGTTCGCGGACCGGCAACCAAAGATCGTAGTGAATAGAATGAATATTTGTAACCTTTTGTTAATTAAAGTTGTCGTTGCGCACCATAATGCAAGGTTTTAGCATATGATTTGTATTCAGGACGAAAATTAGAATAAAACGGCAATCAAATCAACTAAACAGAAAAATGTCCATCCATTTCCATACAAAATCAATGTCAGTGGGAAATTTGCTACTGTTACGCTGCCAGTAGCCTATGTCAGGAAAACGAGATATCAAAGAAGTTTCTAAAACACGTAGCTCTGTTTCGGCATCCAGGCGATTTCATTGCTTTGTAAATGCCAGACATGAAAAAGAACTGTCGTTTCTAAATAGCTGGTTGAAACAATTACCATCAAATCGATTGTTTTGAAAGTTAGGCACGAATTCGTTTGCAAGAGATAACCAGAAGTGTGACGATGATGTTTTTCGAATCTGGACTGCAAAGTAGAAGCATAACATATTGTAATTCAATCAGACTTTCTTTTTCATGAAGATTAAGGTCGCATGTGTTGACATCATCGATGCATGGATTGTTTATCCAAAAGTTTCCATGTCGAGGATCTTCATGTTACACGAAATGAATCGTTAAAATTGTTAGCCAACTCTTTCAATTGTTGACTCACAACGCTCAGCACCTCTTTTTACTTTTTTCACCACTCCATTTCACCAGCATTTTCCATAGCAAATCGGCTTGTCTTCATTCCATTCTTTGAAAAACAAGATCTTTGCTTTCTCAAACTCCGGTTCTGGCAAATTTCCCTTGCAGGCCTGACTTTATCCCGGAACTTCAAACTTATCTAATTCCAAATTTTCGTCTCCAACGACTTTGAAATTTTTCAAAACTTCTTGAAAACTATTATGCAATTTGTCACAAAAACATTATCAACGGCACAGAATTAGGTC
This sequence comes from Aplidium turbinatum, assembly GCF_918807975.1. Taxonomy (NCBI): domain Eukaryota; kingdom Metazoa; phylum Chordata; class Ascidiacea; order Aplousobranchia; family Polyclinidae; genus Aplidium; species Aplidium turbinatum. The sequence goes on from NC_137485.1 coordinate 16,943,011, forward strand.
ATCAAAAAGTTCACCTTTATTATCAAACAATTTTACGTGGAGATATGTCAGTTTTACAGCTGGGCATGTTTCACAGTGCTATCACAAGTTTACAATATGCTAATGACTCCACATTAAAATAAGCTTTGCAGAAAGTAAGATCTTTTGCGGACCGGCAAAAAAATTACACGGACCAGCACTGGTCCGAGGACCGGCGGTTAAGAACCACTGCTTTAGCCTACTAGATTTCATAGTCATGCCTTTGCCCTTTTTACAGCGTTGATATAACGTTACTTCGCCAATGAACGTTCAGGTGTGGATGCAATATTTAGTTCGTTAAGCTTCTATACGCAGGAGGCAAACTTATCCAACTTTTTGTACAAATTGCTTGCGGTTGTAATGTTTAGGCCTAAGTGTTAGTTTTTGTAGTGTAGGCCTAACTGAATATCTCAGAATGAACATTCATGACGAATTAAATATTTAGACAACTATTATTCCATGTCTAACACTGGATTTTGGTCCTGCAACGTTAAAATTAAGATTGTTCATGACTTCTAAACATTAAATGGATGTATGATCACGACAGGCGAAGCACAATTTGACAGATTTTTATTTTTGATTTGTTTTGGAAATGCTCTCAGAGCGCACCAAATTGGAAGTGTTTTTCAAAAATTTCTGGGGGACGCCCCCCAGCTGGAAGTGTTGCCTTCGGCAACACGCCCTCGGCTTCGCCCGACGGTTACGCTCTTCGTGCCTACTACCTTGCTGCAGCATATTTCCAAGTTGCTTTCCCAACGGTTTAAGCCACCGAACGTCACTGGTTGACATTAGCCTGAAATCAGGTTCAACTCTAATGTACATTCAATGTTCGCCTGCAGATGCCAACTAATGTAAAAAAATACTGAAATTTTCACACCGAAATTTGTAGCAGATATTCGTAATGTCTGCAATATTTCAACAAACGAAAATTTGTGCCACATTTGTCATGAAGCCAGTCTAGCTTCAAAGTTAATAAAGGCAATGCAACAACTGCATTCATGATACAAAAGAAACTTAAAATTCTCAGCACAATATTCACTATTCAGTCAGCATCATTTGGTATCACTATATCAATGCAGCGTTAGCAATAAAACGGCGTAACTTCAGCATAAAAAAACTTCAAACACTCCAATGAAACTTTCAATGACGGCTTAAAAAAAGAACAAGTCACCTTTCGAAGAACTTTCCTTGCATAGAATTCGACCTTTTCACGTTTGCGGAAGCGATATTTGCGGTTGTGGTGAACCTCAGGGATAGATACAACTGCAACAAAAATAATCTCCTGGACGCAAAAGTACAAAATCATGTGATCAGCGGTAAAACGATTACGAAGATTTTTGCATGTGACCTTTGATCCCGCAACTACATGGTGCCGAATCTCAGCCAGCAAATTAGTTTTTGTTTATAAGGAATTATGTCTATAAGCGTCGAATCAATGGAATTTATGCGTTAAATCAATATAAAAAAGGATTGGTTTGTTGGTTGGGATGGAGTGTTATTTTCATAATTTTTTTTTAATTCTTTATATTAAACAGTTTAAATGGGAACAATTTTTTAAGCCTGGCAAGTTGCAAATATATAATACAAACATTAATGAAAATAGCGGAGGGAAGTCTTTGTTAGAAGAAAACTTTCCATAAACTGTGCTTTTGTACAACCTGCGCAAGTCACACTGAGCAGGAAACCTGAGATAGACTGCAATTTGACACCCACGTATATACTTCTATTGTTGTGCTGCTATAGCAATCAAGTGATTGGCAATCTACGGTACAACATAAACTAAGCCGGATTTAAATCAACTACTTCCAACAACAAAATAACGTTTAAAAAACGCTATACTACGTTCGATAAACGTTAAACGTATAAACATCGTGTAAATAAATACATAAAGTAGGTGTGTGGTTTGTGATCATACCTGTGACCCGTACTCTAGCCTTGATCATGTACACGATGGAAAGGAATATGACAAAGAGAGTGATCAGAGTGACCATCCATACAAAAGCCTGAGGTTGGGAAACAGCGATAAAGAGAGTTAAACGGAAGACGAAGGCCACAAATATTAGTATAAACAAACTCCATAACCAGAAAAGGTGGTTTAACTGCATTGCGTACGATTACATCTAAAAATACATTTCAAAATACCGTAGCTTCAAAGTATATTTTCCACAAATACGTCCAAATAAGATCATTATTGAACTAAGGCTTTACCAAAACTTCACAGAGGCATAAATTAACTTGGGACTGATGAATACAGTGTTCCTCACTTAAATGACCCTTTTAATACATCCGAAAACCTTCATAAGATCATTATTGAACTAAGGCTTTACCAAAACTTCACAGAGGCATAAATTAACTTGGGACTGATGAATACAGTGTTCCTCACTTAAATGACCCTTTTAATACATCCGAAAACCTTCATTTTTAAAACATTAAACAAACTTCAAAAGGTAACTTCTATGGCTTAGATCATTTAGATGTCAATAAAATTTTAGTTTTCTGTATATTACACACTGCCTGAAAGAATAACTTTTAATGTGCAATGTGCATATGACAGTAATGGCACCACAATTGAAATACTAGTATAGCCTGCTACCTCGCTTTATTGTATAATTGTATTGTTTCGGCCGAAAGCAACTTTATGCTTAGTATATTAATATCATGGTAACTAAATTTCAGTGTTAGTAATAACACCAATATTACCAAGCATGGTTTTAAATAAAAACTAAAATACACAATGCCATAAATGAATAACTCTTTTCAAGCATTAAGGTCCTCTTTATCTTGATTTAAGCCTTTTCAGCAATCTACAACTCTCAACTGGGTTAAAACACCAAACACTGTCTTTTGTCTTTCTGGTCCCAACCTATCAACACATGTATTCAACAGTGGTTTGTCTATCTGCTTATTAGAGTGTTCCTTTGGAATGGCATATAAACAATGACAGCACCATACACAATAATTTGGTCACCGCGTAAATTGGCAATGTCATAATTCATCGCATCATGCACTGAGGCTGAGTCACATATAGATCAACAGGTTGTCTGGTAAATTTCTAATTTACTGGACTTTCTGTAGCTGAATTACACACAAGGAAATCCGGCTGGCTATAAACTAATCAGCTTTATTGGGTTCAGCGCATGATGGCAGTTAAGTGCAGATGCTAATAGCAAATGAAAGTTGAACAAGGTCTACACTAAATCAAACACAAGCAACCGTACGTTTGTTTACCTTTGCTTGTTTCCAGGAAAGACGTGATCACTTGATATGATCACTCAAGGACAAGGTCTTGCTAATGCTACGGTTTACAGCAACAGCTTTACTAGTTTTTTTTTTTTTTTTATAAAATTCCAATTGTGTTTACCATTATAAAAATAGCTACCACAAATGGCGATGGCAACTCTCCACATGTCTAATCAGGGAAAGTGTTACCGTCTGTGTAATATACAGACAGCGTATTGGTAGCAGTTAATTGTTGTGTCTAAATTGCAGCAACCGCAACAACAAGAGCTTCTCAGTTCTTTGTACCAGCACATTGCATTCTGTGGGGTACGAAAAGTGGGTCTGCTACTATTCGGCGAGTCCGATTTAGCGAGTCTAATTCGGCTAGTCCGATTCGGCGAGAGCCCCTTTCGGCAATTTTTTGAAATTTTTTAAAAAATTATTGGGTACCGTAGCCTAATTATCATTGCTGCTTTTACATCGTTTTAACGACGCTAAACGTTAAAATAAGACCCTAACCCCAACACCTCACCCCAATCCCTAACCTCTACCCCCAACCCCTTACCCTAAAACGGCAATGATAATTAGGCTACGGTAGCCGATAATTAAAAAAAAAATTTCAAAAATCGCCGAATAGGGAACTCGCCGAAAAGGGCTCTCGCCGAATTGGGCTCGCCGAATCGGACTCGCCGAAACGGGCCATTCCGACGAAAAGTGAATCGCTGATGATTCACTGCTGATAAGTTTTTATTCAGCACTTTAATTCGGTGTTTGAAAATGTTGCAAAATAGATGCTTGAAACCAGCTTATATTACTGTACCAAGCCTTAAAGCAGCCGGCGGCCATGGCCGCTAAGGAGTGCTTGAATGACCGCCGGTGCTGCCTCCTCAGTCGGCCAATTTGGCCGCCGGTTTCTTCAGCTAATTATTTAATTTTGCCATAGAAAGATCGTGGATTAACTGTCGAAAATATCTAGTATCAAAAAGTGTTTGAAAACTAGGTCAGCACGTCATAATCACCACTGTTGTATTGTGCGGAAACATTTGCTATTGTATGGAAAATATCTAAATTACATTGGCTGGCAACGTTGTCTTTTTATGTTGATTCAATGTTGTCGGACATTGAATCGTTGTTAAAAAGGAGAACTACCTAGACAACAAAATTCGTCATTTTTACCGATTTAACTACTGCAAACGTAGAATCAATGTAAAAATGACGGATTTTGTTGTCTGGGAAGGTTAGTTGACATCCGAGGGGAAAACACATGTCTTCAGAGTTGAGAAATGTTTCCGCTGTGGGTTAGTGACTTCACAGTTCACACCCTAAATGGTGACATCATAATAGTATAAATGGTCAAGTTTTATGAAAGGAGGTATGCAGTTGAAACAATTTAGGGTCGTTAGATGGTCCCGCAATACCGGATTACAATCCCGATAAAGCAGTTATTGCGTGGTACAACGATTCTAAAGCAGGACGCCGAGACTTCAATAACACTAAGTGATCATTTTGGCATTGTTGCAAGTTTAATGCTATTTACTTGTGCTATCATTATTGTATTTTGGCCTCCAAGCACGCAGATTTGGCCGCCGAGAAGGAGCTCTAGGTAGGCCACGATGGCTGCCGGAAAAAAACACGAGTTTTAAGGCCTGCTGTACTAACAAGCTTCAAATTTTAAAAACTATGCTCATAACATAACATGTCAGTTTTAATCACATTAGTCATCACTAGGGCACGTTTTTATTGTCTTAAAAATCCAGAAAATTGACTTTATTGATCTAACAAAAATTTGACTAAATAAACCACTTTATGTTGCATTTTATATCTAAAATAAGGCTTCTTCTTCAACTGTCTTGCCTGAACCAGGCCTCGGATGAATAATTAGACCAAATATTCCTACTATAGTATATGATACTATATATAATATACGTTGTATGAATGATTGTTTTGACAACGACAAATAATTGACAACGAAATTACACAAAAAGTAAAATCTTTTTCATATCTTGGTCATTTAATAACTGAAGATGGGAGGTGTGACCATGAAATTCTTAGACGGATAGAAATTGCAAGAACTACATTTGGAAAAATGAAAAATATTTTAACCAATCAACGTTTAAATTTATCAACTCGTCTCAGGATATTAAAATGCTATATCTGGTCGACCCTATTATACAATTCCGAAACTTGGACAATGTCACAAAAAATGGAGAAACGGATCGATGCCTTCGAGCTCTGGACATACAGGCAATTTTTAAAAATTTCATGGAAACAAAAGATCACTAACGATGAAGTACTCTCCAAATTCAATTCAAGCAAAATGCTCTTACAAACAGTCAAAAGAAAATTGAAGTATTTCGGACACACAATAAGGCAAAATTCATTACAAAGATCATTAATAGAAGGGAAGATAAACGGTAAAAGAAGTAAAGGCAGACCTAGAATGATTTGGACAACAAACATCACAAAATGGACAAAATTAACTTATGAATGTGCAGTACGCACAGCTCATGGTCGAGAACAATTGCGCATTGTATCCAACCCTCCATACGAGGAAGGAACAAAATGATGATGATGAATGATTGTTTCTGCCTTGTCGATTGTTTCAGATAAGTTTGTCTTTGGCCAGGTGCCCGCTTTCCAAAATTTTTACCAGGTATGCTCCAGTTTTTGCTTTCTTATTACTTGGCCGAGAAATCTATACTGTTTGGTTTTAATATTTCAAAGAAAGATCTGGTTTGGTTCAATGTAAAGCTGCTTGGACAAAAAAAAATGTAAATCAACAAAAAACAGTGAAGTCTTCAAGAGAATACATTAGGCACAACTAAAGGCTATACAAGCACTAAGCAGGCAACTAACTCCACAACAATCACGTTCACCAAGAACAAGAGTTGAAATGTGACATAATGTTCAATTCAGTAGGCCATAGCCCTAAGAAGGGCTGTGGAAATTTCTCCCTAGAGCAGTGTAGCCCTACTGTTCATAATCATAAAAGAAATCAAGAGCTTTTGGAGGTAAACATTGCATAAAAAATGTAGTTGCTTAAAATCAATTTCAAGTAGGCCTAGGCTACTCACTAATATGTACAGTGATAAACAAAGACAAAATTACTATGGTGTTATAGTTGTTTAAGACAGGAGGGAGGCGCACAACATGTAATCATTGTTAAAGGGAGGCGTGCCAAACAAAAGATTGAGAACCAGTGGTCTATATTCATCACCTAAGTAGGTTACAACTCTTAGGGCCAAAGTAAGCAAAACAATTTTTGTGTTTTGACTTTTGTGTTTTCTTTTTCACACTTTTGTGTTTCAAAAGTGAAAACACAAAAGTTTCACACTTTTGTGTTTTCACTTTTGACTTTTGTGTGACTAATGTTAATAAATCGAATCTGTTTGATTCAGGAAATTAGTTGTTTTAAAGTATATTCTGACAACAATAGCCTGAAATTCTACTAGTTTCTCTATTGAAGAATCTATGATGAGTCACATGTAGGGTACTGTTCAACTGACTTTGTCAATCATGATAAAATGTACTATATATATTCGGCAACAAATAATGCTTTCTAGAAAGATCTCCCATTTGCATAGCACAATAGTAACATAAGTATAATGAAACGTTTTAATTGCATAAAAATTTGGCAGATGTTAAATGAATGTAAAAAGGGCACTTTGTTAGCTTTAGAAGTAGCTGCTAAACTCCGAACTGTAATTTTTATTTTTGTTGAGTTTTACTTTCAACAGATATTGATTTGCCTAGCCTATAACCTGTTTGCTTCACATTCATTGCAAATGCGACAAAAGATACTGTAAATCATTGCTACACTCGGCTACCGAGAAACAAAATACTGTGAATAAATTTTGCTGAAATAGAATCGATTAAACCAGTGGTTCTCAAACTGTGCGTCGCGACGCCCTGGTGCGTCGTTTCAATTTTCCAAGGGCGTCGCAGAAGAGTTTCGTTTCGTAGCTGAATTCAGTTTATCTTATAAAGATGAGGTTAATCCTTTGATTAGCAGTTTCAGTTGTCATCAAAATTGTTAACTTCATTAAAACACGCCCACTGAAGTCAAGAGTTTTCAAAAAACTTTGTGGAGAAATAAATGCAGCTCATCGGAGTTTGCTCTTTTAATTTTCATCCAAGTGGCTTTCGCTTAGAAAATTCTTTGAACGCTTCTACGAATTGGTGGATGAACTTCAGGCTTTTTTGCAGCAAGAAAATAATCCACTTGCAGATTGTTTAGCTCAGAACAATTTCTTATTGAAATTAGCTTACTTTACTTGTGTGATATCTTCGCCAAACTGAACATTTCTATGCAAGGACCGAATAAAAATGACATTTCAGATAAAATTGCCGCATTTGTTAAAAAGCTGCTATTGTGGAAGGAAGATATAGCAAACCTGTCTGGAAGCTCTCGATACTTTACTTTCTTGTCCAATTTGCTTGAAAAGAAAAGTATGACGCTGCCTTCAAATTTGTGAAGCATATTTGGGCAACATTTGTCCAAGCTCAAGTCGAAATTTGCAAAATAGCCTACTTCCCGAAAAATTTATCAAACTACGTATGGATTCGTGATCCTTTCGTCCAACCTACTCCACTGTCTTTTACTGCACAAGAAAAAGAAGCCTACATTGACCTTTCTTGTGACAATTCCCTGAAAAGGATGTTTAATTCAGGAAATCTGGCAAATTTCTGGATTTCAATGAATGGCGATTATCCAGCTTTGGTGAAGAAAGCACTACGAATTATTATCCCATATGTCACGTCATATTTATGTGAAGCAGGATTTTCTGCCTTGGCTGTGATAAAAAGCAAATTTCGACCACCAATAAACACTGAAAGAAAAATGCGGGTGGCAATTTCAAAAATTCTCCCAAGATTTAATGAACTTTGTAAAAACAAACAAGCCCACACGTCACATTAAATAATATGCATTGCTTTTTGTTGTTGTATCAACAAACAAAACTTTAATAATAAGTTTCCTGATTAACTTTTATTTGCTGGTGCGTCGCAAGTCCAGAAAACTTTTCCAGAGGCGTCGCAACAAAAAAAAGTTTGAGAACCACTGGATTAAACAAATACTCACTCTCACATTTTAAAACACAAAAAAAAATGAACCTGAAACCTAGTATTCCGATGAGTTGTAATGGAAATAAAATAACATTACTGATGCTGCATTTAGCCTCGACACTTCTTTGTATTGTCTTCCAACTGCAAGGTTGCACTTTGCACGCTATTCCATATTTATCATAAATGCACACAAGATATAAAGTGACAAGACAACTGTTTACAGCAGGGTTTTGTTTTCATGGTGTATTTTTAGTGTTTTTTTGATGACAGCATATAAGTGTTTATACCATGGCACAGAAATCTCTCATCTCCATGTTTGTTAAATATTTTACAACAAAATTAAGTACTTTTAACTCACGAAACACCAATAAAATAAATCTATTTACCGAAGAATTTTCCATGCTCCAAGAACTTGGCAACCAGAAATTTAAATCAAGAAGGTCATTCATTCTTGGCTGAAAAACAAATAACTACTGAACTAGAAATTTTGTATATAAAACCTTTGTGAAACAGGAGCATTTCAAAACCTAATGGTAGAAGTTCACTGTAAAAGCTACAAATTAGCACTCGAGGTCAAAAATGAAAATTTCTGTTCACACTTATACGAAAAAAAAGAAGATTATTCAAGGTATCTGATTATGAATTAAAAAAAAGGAATGAAGACGTGTTTAAACTTGTAGGCTAAAGCAAAAAAAATAGTGCTGGTACCAGTAATGGCACAAATAAAAATTAAGTTAAGCCAATAATACTAAGATTTTTGTTGCTTTTGCATTTTAGTTTTCTATTTTCTACACTTTGTTAAATTATATGAAAGTTGAAAACAATATAAAATTAACAAACTGAAATGTAGGGAAAGATTAAAAGCAAAAAATCAAACTAAAAAAATTCAAAATCAGACTTCAATAAATAGAATAGTATAATAATAGCTTTGCCAGAGAAATAATTTTTGAATACCATAGACAGATAATTGATAAGCCTATAGCAACTTTATGGAATTAAATTGCATAATTCAAAAAAATATACATAAAATACCGTAAAAGGTAACTGCATAAATTTAAACGTTTTTGCAAACTTTCTGCCCTGGTATAAATTTTTTTCCTGGCGAGGGCAGAAAGTTTGCCGAAAGCGTTTGAATTTATGTAGTTATTTTTTATTTTATGTATTGTTGTTGGATTACGCAATTCAATCTCATCAAGTTTCGATCAATTATCTGTCGATAAGAATTCAATAAAGTATATACCGTATTTATCCGTGTATAAGTCGCAAAATTTTGCACCACATCTTGCCCAAAAAGGTTGGGGTGCGACTTATACACGAGGGAGGGTGTGACTTATACACAAGGTTCTGAACTTCTGACAAACAAATGCTACAGATCGCGCAATAGCGCTGCTATTAAGCATTTGTATTTTCCGTGCGAGGATTGTGAGTGTCGCATTGCGAGCCCCAAGAACAATGGGACAAACTATTTGGCATCAGTGAAGATGAAAACGAGTTTGAAGGCTTTTAAAATTTTGATTGTTGTTTTTTAATAAAATTTGCTAAAAAAATTTTGTACCAATATTTGAGCCAAATTTTGGGGTGCGACTTATACACGAATGCGACTTATACACGGATAAATACGGTAGTTTAAATTTGCAGCCTTACATGCTACTCAAAACTGTGGTTCTGAAACCTAAAAAATAAAAAAAATTTGCAAGCCGTTCTGCATGCAATAGGCTACTACAAAAGTTGCTTAATATAAAAGTTGCACTACTGTAATCATAAAAACAAAGAGAGTAAAGTGAAAAAGCTTCAGAAATCAGAGCTATAAACTACTCAACTAAGGTATGCAATGAACTAAGTTGTATTCTGTTTTAATAGCTTCATAGTGAGAACATACAAACAAAAACTGAAACGGCCAATGGCGCAATTTCTTACCTGATTTTAGAATCTTTGTGTGTAATTTGTCCACTTTCCTTTTGTGGTGGGTCAACTTTAAAATTACGGTATATTGATTTAATCTTTGGATTGCATATCTGTCAAGCTCAATGAAAAAAGTGCTAACATTATATCATGGTGTACAACATTATGACGCGATCCGAATTCCGAATGCCTCGAGAGGGCCGACTTTAAATGCAGCAAACCTAGTGTCACTGTCCTAGCAAAAGCAAACCTCTTAAACTTAGCATTTAGCAAACTGAAACCTCGCAAACAAAAAGGTTGCCAAATGATATTTTTTTTAATTTCTTGTCGATTTATTAATCGGGTGCCTGTTTTTTAAAACTCTTTTGAATATGTGATTTGTTTAGTATTGATGTTCTGTTTTCACCTATAAAAAGCTTTTAAAATCTCTGCCTTGTTGGTTATGATTAGTTTTGATATAGATACGTTTAAAGCAATGCCTCTGCAATTAACATTAACTTTTTTAATTGCAATTAATTTAATTGCAATTAACATTAAGTTTTAATTTAATTAATTTAAATTACATTAAGTTAATTGCAATTAACTTTGCAATTAACATTCGTCGGCAGCAGTGGCCGAGTGGTTAGCGCGTTTGGCTCACAGTCGAGAGCCTGCGTGTTCGACTCCAGCCACCCGCACCTGCTGTTGTTTCTCTGGGCAAGAAACTTTACGATAATTGCCTCAACCCAGTGATCGATTTCGAGTAATGGGTAGTTCCAAATTTAAGTCATAAGCAGAGTAGACAACCGGAAACAGACATTGTCGTCGGCTGCAGCGTGGGTCAGGTGTACGTCGGAAGGTGTACACCGATGCATAGCGCTCAAGTCCGCTTTCCCGCAATGCAGGATAAAGATAAACAAACAAACAAACAAAACATTTGTGAAATATTGGAAGTTAATATTAACGCAATATTTGTTTGTTTGTTTTTCATATGTTTATCCTGCATTGCGAGAAAGCGCGCTATGCATCGGTGTACGCCTTCCGACGTAGGCCTACACCTGACCCACGCTGCAGCCGATGACAATGTCTGTTTCCGGTTGTCTACTCTACTTATGACTTAAATTTGGTACTACCCATGACTCGAAATCGATCACTGGGTAGAGGCAATTATCGTAAAGTTTCTTGCCCAGAGAAACAACAGCAAGTGCGGGTGGCTAGAGTCGAACATGCAGGCTCTCGACTGCGAGCCCAGCGCGCTAACCACTCGGCCACTACTGCCGACAAATGCTGCTGCTGCTGCTGCTGCTGCTGCTGCCACTGCTACCTATTCAAAAATATTCTCCAAAGAATGAACTAAATGTTTCTAATCTTGCAATGCACTAACAACAAATTTAAGAAAACACATTTAACGAAGTTTTACATATTAGCCTATAGACATTTTACGTTAGGCTTCCATAATTTAAAATGATTTATGAGCTTTATTCTTTTTGCAGGAATAAAGTTTATTGAAACTTGCCAATTGTTTAATTCTCATTTACTTTTGTTTATTCCAGAATCCAGACCAATTATTTCATTTCATCTTCTATTCCATCCCACTCCCTAGGAAAAGCGGTCAAGATGACCAGTTCTGGAGATCTTGAAGATCAAGATCACCAAGAATAGGCTATGTCATCTTGAATATCAAGATCAAATCATCAAAACAACGTGACCTTGAAGATCAAGATAGTGATCTTAAAGACTAAGATCACTTATTGTGTAGGCTTAGCCTACTTAAAAAATAAAGTTTTTGATCAATAATGTTGCAAAAAAATTACTATAAGCAACCTAGGCTATAGTTAAATGTAGTTGGCAACTATTGCTTTTTACTACCGTACGTGTTCACTACATTGCTAACCGTTAGTTTTTACTGCTCGATTGCTGGCCTAAGAATTGTAGCCTAATAAGTTTGTTATTTGGCCTATCAATCGTTGTCGTAGTTTGAGTAGAATCACAACGTCACACCGAAGGCCGAGGGTGGGGGGCTGGGAGAGACTGGGTAAAGAGTGCAACAGGGTAGAGCAATCTCTGTTTTTGGAAAAACGAATTGGAAGAGTTTTTTTTGTCTTTGTCCTGAATGTAGTTTATATTAAGTCTTTGTTTTGTGGTGATTAGTAGGTTAATATTTTGCGTTAACGGTCAAAGAAAAAAAAAACTACTTAACATGACCTTCATGAGACTACACGGCTTTAGGTTTCTGGTTTATTTCTTTTATTTGAAGAGAGTTTGACTTGAATTGATAACCCTGATAACAGCAGACCGGAAAGATTAGGCTACTTCAATGACAAGAGATAGCTTATGACTTTCCATTCTTTTATTTTCTTGTGTTCGGATTTTTGATGGACGATGAATGAACAGAAAAATCTATGACACTTGTTGTGTTCGGATTTTTGATGGACGATGAATGAACAGAAAAATCTATGACACTTGGAGGCACAGACATAAGATGCAGAAATCGTATAGACTGTGAAGATACCATCGACTGAATATCATACGAATCCGCGTACGAATCGAATAAAATCTGAATTCTATGGACTTTGTGTCTGAATCAAAATTATGTAATAATAAGGATGATGTGAATCCGAACATAACGCGACTGAACATCAGAGTAGGTTACAATAAGCGAATTGGATTGGAACAACGATCGAAATGATTGAATGTTTGTCAGGGAGTATTTATAGCATTCCCAGACTAAGAAAAAGGCGAACGTCCAAATGTTTTGGTCGCTGCATAAAGTAAAATGTTGGAACAACGATCGAAATGATTGAATGATTGTCAGGGAGTATTTATACCATTCCCAGACTAAGAAAAAGGCGAACGTCCAAATGTTTTGGTCGCTGCATAAAGTAAAATGTCCAAATATAGGCTAGTCCAATTAAATTGAAACTGAGTTCAACACGTGGTGAGGACACTTCGTTCAAAACAATGTTTGGATAAAACTCTTTTTGGGATTCTATTGCTGAGACCGCATCAATCGCACTGGCTGGCCTTTCACTTTCAAGAATTCGTTTCCACTTAATTTTCCACCTGGCAAGTTCATCTATCATGGATTCGCAGTCAATGTCTCCTTTGTAAAATTGTACTGTATTGTCAATGTCACTATGTCTCAAACGTTTTCTGCCTAGACTGGACAAAGTGCAGGCCTTACTTATTAGAAGAAATGGTGTATTGGAAACGACAATAATAAAACGAAACAAACAGTTGCTTACCGAATTCTTACATATTCCCTAGTCACTCCAAATCCCCAGTTCTCCAGATTTATAAAACAATGACCACTCCAGTCCATGCCAAAACGTAAAAAGAAAGATCAACTAGCAAAAATTGTTAATGCATGGCCGGGTCACTCAAGCATGAAAATAGAATGGAGCAGAGATACAACAATAATATTAAATGGGCGGGGAATCGTTTCTAACACACTAGGCCTATTGTTGAAGCGACATTTCTAGGTACAATGAGTTGAATTTGGGCAGCTGTTTTAAAATGCTCATGAAATCTTCCAATGAAATCTTCGTATGGCTGTTCGTGTACGACGCCTACGTCTATTCATAGTAGGCCTACATTAATACTGCATAGACATAGGCGTAGCCAGGGGGGGCGAAAGGGGCCATGCCCTCCCCCCAAAATTTTTAAAGTTTGGATTCCGAAGTTGAGCCCTTTGTTGAAAATATAATAAAATTTGTAGAAATTTATAACGTTTTCCAAGTCATCTGGCTATTAACACCCCCAAGGACTTGTTTTGGACACACAGAAAGACACCAATAAATTTTGCAAATCGTAGCCTAAATCGGGCAAAATTTACGCGATTTACGTTTCTTTTAACTAATTTGTGGAAGCAATTTCAGAATCGCTTACTCTGTTATGTTTTTGTGAAGTTTTTGAGTTTTTGTGTAGCTGAGTTCTTGGTGTTCTCTAATTTTAGCCGCAGGTTTTGCCTATTCGTGTGTAAGAGCTACCTTTAATAAGTTAATAGCTGTTTATCTGCTAATAAATTTCATACAAATATTACCCTAAAAGTGATTCCAGAAAGCGATATAATCCATTATTTGAGTGTAATTTTGCAAAAATTTCCCGGGGGAGCAGCAACCCCACCAGTTTTATTGCTTCCCTTGCTCAACCCACCAGGATACGCCACTGCACATCAGGTGGCGATGGCTTAAATCAAACACTTTGTCGTTCTCTTCAATTCATCAAATGTTTGGCCCGCCCCAAAAATTTTTTTCCTGGCTACGCCACTGTGCAATGTGCATAGAACGCTTAAAATGTTTTCAAAAAATTTCGGGGGGGAGGCAAATGCCCCCCCTGGTTGCGGGCTTGGCCTAGGCCTACACAGCGAATATTTCTCTTCCACATTGACACAACACACGCAGGCGTTAATATGCTAAAAAGAACCGATCCGCTGAAGCGATGTTTTTTGACTGATCCAAAGTCCAAGTCAGCAACTCCAAGTCAGAATTCCAAGCAGAAGTTAAAAATAAATATTCAAACCATTTATGGAAGTAGGTAATTAAGCCTACAACCAGAAGCAAAAATCCAAAGCAAAATATATTTAAAAATAAGTCGGTTCAAAATCCACAGATAGCCTATTCAATATGGTCAGACCTATAAGGAAAACTAGTCATTTTTCGAATGATTTAGTTTGGTTTTGAATCTTTATCCTCAAACTGACGAAACCTTGATGGATTATTCTTTGTAGTTTCGCATACCTGTAGATGCTTTTGACGCAGTGCCGGTTACAGAGATTGACAGAGTAAAGTTTCCGATTGTTGAAATGTTGTTACCGGGGATTTATTGCATACCTGAGGTGCCGCTGAATGGAGAGCAGTCTTTAGAATGCGTTAATCAAGTGCACACTCCGAGATTCGAACCAGTGGCACTTGATCTTAATTGAAGCTTCTTCGTTCACACAGTTGCGCTTGCCAACTAAGCTATCGGAGTTATTGACCCAACGTGGGAAGACGTTGAATCAACGGAAAAAGTGACCGTAACTGACTAAATACCGTATATAATTCAATGTGAGACCATAATCCGAATCGGGGTCGAAGACAGATTCGGAAATTAGGTTATCAGAGCACACTTTCAAAAACGACTGTTCCAAGACAGATGCTCACGAATATACCTGCAATTAAAGTTTCCAAAGTTCAAAGTAGCGATTTATCAACCAATTTCTGTTTTTTAACATGTTGATTTCAATGTGATGTACACAAACAATCAGGGGCGTTGACAGGGGGGTCAAGGTGGTACTTTTGGACCTGGGCCCGGAATATTAAGGGGCCCGGATTTAAAAAATTCCCCGTGACTTCAAACATTATCAAGATCTTAATATAATCAGATTTAAAGGAATTGCCATCAGAGGTTAAAACAGCCATTTCAGCCGCCAGATGGTAAAGTACCGGGCTCCCTTCTGGGTAACGGGCCCACTTCAGCTTTCTGGTGGTAAAATATCCACTTCAGCCACCAACCAGTAAAATAAGAATTTAGTCTAGTAGGCCTATAATGATTTCCCTAATCACAAATATTAGGCTACCCGAAACATGAATTTCAAAATAAACAGGCTAATATTTGTTCAAACTCAAAAACTAAAATGGCACAGGTAAGAAGATTGCTCTCCCTATTTCTGCACTAAAAATTAGACCAAAACCACTTTTCGGATTTCAGCAAATGTTTGATCTAGGCCCAGTGGTGCCGAAGTAGGGAGGATGGGGGGATATATCCCCCCAATATTTTGGCAGCATCCCCCCCAATAATTTATAAAAAAAAAAAATTTGCTATGAAGTTTTACTTCGATTTAAGCTTAGTTGTTTGCAAGCATCTAGCATTGCTGTTTCTCTTTTATTGATGTTTGATCACAGTTCTAAATTGTCTTGGACTGGATTTGACGCTAGACAATGAAGGACCTTCCTTGAAGGTATTAAGGACGAGTTGGACCAGGCCACTGGCCACGGCACTGCAGTAATGAAGAAACTGCAGAAACATATTTGGGACTTGTGCTGATTTTGAAGCCTTTGGCACTTATGGAGCAATTTAGTATCACGTTGCAAGGAGAAAAGCTTGCCATTGATTCTTGTGGAAGAGCTGTTTCAGACCCTGAAAATCACTCTAGAGAAATATAGTGATTTGGAGTTTGAGAACAATTATTATAAAAATGCAGTCTCACTTCCAGAAAAATTTGCTGTTAATTTTATCACGCCTTTGCAAGCACCACGGCAAAGAAGAGTCCCTGAAAGATTGGGTGGAGGGCGGAGGCTCGATGGCAGCTACTGCAGACACTCAACTGCATTATAAAATACTTTAAAATCAGTTATGGACAGAGTTATCTCTGAACTGACCGAACGGTTTGAAAGTAGCCTGAATTCCGATTCGGCAAAGTAGAAAGAACTTGCACGAATTTTAAAGACGGCTTAGTTTCTGAAATGGTCAAAAATTATCCAGAGCTTAATAGACAATCGGTGAGATCAAATTGATTCATTCAGAAAGGCAACAGGAACAAAATCTCGGTACGATGCTAAAAGAGCTGACCGGCATTGTCCGAGTTGAAAAAACCTGGCTGAGAAATAGCATAGGCCTACTTTGGAACAGGAAAAGTTGAATGCTAGCATTGTATGCAACATTCACCAAAATATTCTTAATGACATCAGCATAAATGACATTGCTAATGAGTTTTCAATGCGCACTACCGCAAGGCGTAATATGTTCGGTTGTAACAAGTTCTTGTGATGTGTTTGAAAGTTATTATTTTTGTCATAAATTTGCAGATGTTCTTCTGTAGCTTCGATTGTTTTCAGTCTCCTGACTAGTGACTTTGTCCTATAGCGCACTAAGTGTAATGATTGTAGTGAAGGAGAGGACGTGAAGAAAAGTAAAACTTGTTTTTTTAACTAAGTAGGCTATTCATTGGAAGGTCATGGATTCGAATCCCGCTGGAGGTAGGCTACCAATTTTTCTTTGCTTGTTTCTTAATCCTACAGCAGTCATTCACTAGAGCACTGGTAGCACTTTTATCTCCATGATTTCTTACCTGTATATTATGCTATTAGCAGCTAGTTTACCGAGGTCCGGTGATTGTTTAATAAACTTAGGCCTAATGCCGGTACCACTAAAATTGTGTAAGTTATAAAAATATGCATCCCCCCCAATGTTCAAAATCGTCTAAAATTTGATAAAATCTTGATTTTTACCCCCCAATCCTCAACCAACTTTGCACCACTGCTGCTAGACCCAAACACCTTTCCCAAATCAAATTGAAAACTTTCTGATTGTCTGCACTAACTTTGCACTAAATTCTCCTCTTGTGAGGCTAGAATGATCAGCGAAACATCAATGAAGTCGGGAAGTAGCCTAATACTCTAGCGCCATGTGACAAATAAAAGTTCAAAAAAGCAGCCGCTAGGTAGAGATAGTAAGTTTTGCGGTTCAAGAAATTTTAATATTGCGTCGGATTTGTTAAATGACCATGCTTAAACAACATCAATAAAAGTTTGTACCCGACCTTTATATTCATAACATTATCGATGAAGGAAGCCCGAAAATAACTTGGTACCGGGCCCGAGAAATCCTGTCAACGGCCCTGCAAATAATACGTAGGCTACAAAATGGTGTGGAAAACCATGAAGAATTAACTCAGGGTCGTTACAAAACCTTTTTTCTCCATTTATTTCAAGTGCACAATGTCACCTAGTGGAAAAAACTGTAGCCAGTTGACTGGTTGAGAAAAAATACTTTGTTCTGAGTTGTGACAGAAATGTTTATCAGTGTTTTTTTGTATTTCGTGAGAATCAGCAATGCCAGGTTATCTTCTCGTGAGCGATTACAATACAATGAAAAAATAAATCGATCAGTCAAACCTTTTGACACTTTTGCAAATACTTGATTGAATACATATACTAAACCTGACCAGTTCTTTTGTACCTTGTAGGCTACTTGATATACGTACCGTACAAAATGTGACTGGGTGAAATATATAAATGATGAGCTCCCATGTTTTTTTCTTCTGCTTTTAAAGTTTGCAGATTTTAAACACAATAGCAGATGTCTTGTGTTTAAATATTTGATAGGTTCAGTAGCCAGGCAGCAGCTGCTCCTCAGATTAAAAAAATATGTTGCAAATTCAAGCAAAAACTCACAATTATTTGAGAGGAGATTGTGAAACAGAAAGTTGTAAAATAGCACCAATTATGGTAGAAAGAAGACAAGTTATGTTTGCCGAACGACGCATTACATTTTTGCTCTCAACAAGTTAGTTATATACAATGTGTCTGATCTGAGCAGCTATTTTGGCAGACAAATTAGGTGTCACCGCGGACACACCAGTTTTAACGTCGATCGCCATGCTCAATTACTTTATCTTGAACTATATTTTGTCTTGTTTTTTTTGTTTATTTTTTTACTCATAAATTGTTAAAAAAAATTTACTAGCATATTTTTTTTTATCTTTTTTCTAAATTTGGTAATTGCGGCCATGCCATATTTCAAACTGATTGACCTGATTTGGTATCATACACGTTATAACGTCCGCATTATGTCGCTTTTACCTTTTTCTAGACCTCTGAGCACTATGTTTGTCATATATTGTTATTTTCGTTGTGATGATCAGAAATAAAAACAAACTGAACTGATATCTACGGTTTATTTAAAATTTCAGCAAAGTCACTCTGAAAGGCTTTCATCAGACCAATAACCTGCGCTTAAAGAGTTTAAACGTTTCACTAGGCATTCTAGCGCTGGAAATTATATTCTCGCAACAATTGTTCGTGCTATGCAGTGACGTCAGGGTTAGAAATGGTTAAGCCAAAGATTCAACCTATTTCGTCCCCAGAACACTTCATACCCCGATTTCAGGGGATGAAATCGGGGTATGAATTGTTCAGGGGATGAAATAGGTTGCATCCCATATGCATCCGGGTTAGGTTAGTTTAGGCACCTTGACTGGTTAACCACAAGGTTGTTTGGTGCTGCCATAAATTTCTATTGCTATATATATATTTTGACTTTTAAACAATGAAAACTATTAATACTACACAAAGTGCTCAATGCCATCAAAAAGCAAAGCAGAGCAAATTAAATCAAATATAGTTATTACTATCTAAACCAGGGGCAGGCAACTTCTATAGTCGGCGGGCCTGATATGGGAAAATGAAGTACTTGGCGGGCCGGATTCATTAATCGCTACATTAATCGCGTATTTATCTACCTAGACTAGGAATACATTGTATTTAATGTAATGTAAACTTTAAGTTTAAGGTATAGAGATTAAAAACAATATTTAATGAATTTATTACCGTAATGTACTTCAATAGCTGCTGAAGTCAATGAGACATCTGTGGTCGATCAAAGTTGTCAAGTTCTTTGAACTCTGGCTGCATGTCGGACGTAGAAACCCTCAGTAAAACCGCACGGGAACATCAGTGAGATTGGATCGCAGCTTTGTCTTGTTAATGGTCATGGTCGAAACTGTTTGCTCGCAAATGTATATACGGTAGACCCGAACAGAACAAATAGTTTCATGGCCATCTTTCTCAGGTTGGCAAACTTGGACTCATTCAGTGATGCATAAAATTTGTCAATACTTTTAGATTGGAATATCTCTTTCAGGGCAGTCACACTGCAAATCAATCAATTCCAGCTGTAGAGCATCCAGCACCTTTTCAAAGTCAGTTGTAAAGGGTGATGACAAGATATCAAACTCAGCAGAAAGTTTCTGGAAGTCCGCAAAACGACGATCAAATTCATTGTCTAGTGCAGATATCATATTGGTGTACTTCTCAATTGTCATCATCCGTGACGCGACAATTCATCGAAACGACAGTTAATCGAACCGACTGTTTATCGAAACGACAGTTCATCGACCGACTGTTTATCGGACAACGAATCTTCCGAAACAAATTTTATCTAGGGTTAGGGTTAGTCGTTCGATTAATTTTCGTTCGATAAACAGACGTTTCGATTAAGCGTCATTCGATTAATAGTCGTTTGATCAATGGCCGTTCGATCTATACTACTGTCGTAGTACCGTCATCATCTGGGGTGCCATAGTTTCGAGTGTTGGAAAGTGTGTTGTGATATTCTGATTGAGCAGACGAGAAAATAGTTTTAGCTTCACCCTGAATGCCTTCACTGTTGAGTACATTTCGTGAGCAAAAGTGCCCTTCCCTTGAAGTCTGGTGTTCAATTCTTACAAGAGACAAAGAAAAAGGATGGAAGGGCCCGGTTATGACAGAACATAACATGCTTGTCACTTGACTAAAAACCGAAAACAAAGAACTAAAGAATAACTAACAATCACTATTATTTGA
This sequence comes from Aplidium turbinatum, assembly GCF_918807975.1. NCBI lineage: Eukaryota > Metazoa > Chordata > Ascidiacea > Aplousobranchia > Polyclinidae > Aplidium > Aplidium turbinatum. The sequence goes on from NC_137485.1 coordinate 16,963,518, forward strand.
CGTAGTAAGCAAGTAGTGGGGGGTTGCGGCAGAGTGTGGCCGTGGGCCATTATCATGTAAAGACCGGAAACTGTCTCCGGGCCGCTCGAAATCCCGTGGCGGGCCGGGTCCGGCCTGCGGGCCGTATGTTGCCCGCCCCTGATCTAAACCCTTGACAGCCTATTTCACCTAAAGGAGGATCATCAGAAGGTCCTTATTCAAATAGGACATTTTGAATTTTGAACCTATTCTATTTGAATAAGGACCTTCTGATGATCCTCCTTTAGGTGAAACAGGTCGTCAAGGGTTATAACTATATTTGATTTATTTTGACTTTTATGTAATTGTGTTTCTTTTCTCGACTCGTATTAGATAGAAAAATAAAACAAATATCTCTCTCTTAGGGTTAGTGTTATTTTGATAAACCAAACCTCACTTTAGGGTTAGGGTTATTGAATTAAGATTGTAGCCCCTCCATTACAAATGATCACAAGCTGTCACACTGGAATGATCTATTCACTTTCTTGCCTTGATCTATTCACTTCCTTTCGATGTCTTGCTTGAATAAAAAAGGAAAACATAGCCTCATTGGCTATATTCACAAAGTATGATAAATATAATCTCTGTCACAACAATACAGAGAATTTTCCTAACGCGATATGTGAAGGGGAATGGGAAAGATAGATAGTTTAGACGAAATGTCGAGTTAAGCAATCGTATGACTTTTTTACTCATACAAAGCAAATAGGCTAGTGCATGTTGTTTGTTTATAAGCAAACACAAGGCATATACGTGACATAAAACTACTGATAGTTCAGGAAGACATTTAGATGCAATATAAAAATAAAAACAATGTAAAACACTATTCCATTGCTCAATCTTCATCTTCACACTTCAAAAAACATGGTAATATGGCACATTTAATGATACTATCCTACTTTATGCATATGGTTGTACTGTATCTTAGTTGGTACCCAGTCATTTGGTCGACAGACATTTGGTCGACAGGACGTTTGGTCGACAGACATTTGGTCGACAGGACATTTGGTCGACAGGACGTTAGGTCAACAGGACGGTTCATTTTGGGGTTAGGGTTAGTTAAACCTTAACCCTAACCCAAATGTCCTGTCGACCAAACGTCCTGTCGACCAAACGACCGGCTACGATCTTAGTTTACTTATTCATCTGGTATCTGTATCCAGCTGCCAACATTGTGATGTTACAAAATGTGCTGTAGTTCTAACATAATACATCAGTTGCGATTTGCAAAGACTGTGCTCAATGTTGTATCGAACTGATATATGTCTGTAGTAGTAGTATGTTGATTGTTGAATAAACTCCTTGTTGTAGCAAACCAGTTTTGTTCAAGATGGAAGCCATGCAACGGCTCATATTTTTAAATACAGTGAGCTTTTTCTAACATGCTGTTTGTTGTTGTGAAAGTAAGTTGATAGTCAAATTCAGGTTTCTGCAGATTGATCACTAAGAAGAATTACTGATGCAAAGTGTACTGTACATGAAGACCTTTGCTACTACAGCAATGACATCTAACCTGCTCAAGTGACATTTTGATGAGAGTGACGTGATGAGAACGTCAACCAGTGGCATGTGGACAAGACTGGTCTTGTGGAAATGAAGTAATAATGAAAAACAAGAACATATTAGAAAACGTTTTTACCTTCAGAGAACAAATTTATATAAATTCAAGTTTTTTTTAGATTTTCCAGGTGTTGTCGGCTGTTTGGGAACACTGATGCGTGAGTAAACAGCAGCAGCAAGAATGATTGGTCTACAGCAGGCAATGGGCAAGCTGGCCTAATCTGGCCCACCAAATGTTGAAACAAATTAGCACATCCAATCAATTTATTTTTCTTTATTCTTATATACAGTGAACCCTACTAAACAGGTGGAATTGATTTATTGTTGCTTAGGCTACTTAGTTCAGCTAGCCAGCTAAACACTCTTAGTCCACTGGGTCTGCTACTATTCGGTGAGTCCGATTTGGTGAGTCCGATTCGGTGAGTTCCTAACCCCTAACCCTAAAACGGCAATGATAATTAGGCTACGGTACCCGATATTTAAAAAAAAAAATAGAAAAAATCCCCCGTTAAGAGATCGGACTCACCGAAACGGGCCATTCCGTAGTCCACTATAGAATCCTTAACATTACTTGCCTGTCAAATTTTAAGCAATTTTGGCCTGCAAGTTACACAGATTGCTAACCCCTAGTCAGGCCGCTTGTCTACATTCTTACGATTAGCAGTTGTTGGCCTTGTTTGTGCTGTATATAGCCTACTCATGTAAATCTGATCCTTTTTTTTCAAATATTATATCTGCTTTCTTCAACTTGAGAAATATTTAGTTAATAGAATCTGCTTAAGTTGACCATTATTTTTAATTTGATCAGATAAAATTTTAGTTATTGGTATATAATTCTGTTGCTTAATGGTGTTTGCTGATTATTTCTTCAAGCCAGAAGTAGAGGTATGTCAATTTAACATTGAGTAAAACAGTACCATTTTCCGTGATTAAATTTTGGTATTTTCATGCCATTTTTTCTGATACAACTCTTATCTGATATAAGTATGCCACGCACTGAACTTATTAGTTTTAATGACAAATGTTAATGTATCTTTCTTTTATTGTAGTCCTCACTTATTGAATAAGCCCACCCAATGATAAAACCTAATTTTGTCTTGTCCAGAATTACTCCAGTTTTTCTGTAACACAAATATCAGCCCTATAAGCTCATTTTTTCAACGGATTAGCTTCCTGTATATTAAGATGAAAAGTTAACATTTTTTGTCTTACCATACATTATATTGGTTCACACTTCATTGCACTGCTATTTTAGAACTTTTTAATGGGTAACTGTTACATCAAAAAGCATTAATTTATGACGAGTTAAATACAAGACAACTGTGGTCAAAGGTTAGACATTTGGCCACAGAGGCTCATACCACAACGATAGAGATTGGAATTTTACAAAAATTATTATCTGTAAACGTTATCTACTGTTTGTTAGGTTTAGCCGACTGAATCGTTCTATCTCTATTGCCAAAATCAGCAAAGAACTTGCGCTTTAGCAGACATGGCACAAAACATTATTTCTGCAATGAAGACTTTCATCGTTTTTGTTTGCTAAAAAAGCGAATGAGAACTGTTACTTTGTAGGAAAATAACCGAAAGCATTTCATGTATGTCATTAAAAAGCTACTTATTCATTTTTCTTGGATACTGAATACTGATGCAACATGTACATTTTGCATTCATCTTTTTCAACAAAAACTTGAGTTGTATTTTTTATTTTGTTTGGCAAGTTTATGCTTTCATACTTTGCTCCTAATAATTTAGTAATTTTATTCTTAGACACTTTAAGTTAAAGTATTACCGTATTTCCTGCATGTTGCTTTTCATGTTTCTCATAATCACATTCATTGTTATTGCAGATTTTTGTAGAAAAATGGCAGACAAAAGGAAACTACAGGGTGAGATGGATCGGTGCTTCAAAAAGATCCAAGAAGGTGTAGAGACATTTGAAGATACGTGGCAGAAGCTGTATAATGCCAATAATACGAATCAAAAGGATAAATATGAAAGTGATTTAAAGAAAGAGATTAAGAAACTGCAGCGTTTGCGAGATCAGATTAAGACGTGGGCTGCTTCCAATGATGTCAAAGATAAAAAGACTTTGCTTGATTACCGAAAGAAAATTGAAACTCAAATGGAACGGTTTAAAGTAGTGGAGCGTGAGACAAAAACGAAAGCCTATTCAAAAGAAGGTCTTGGCTTAGCGACAAAAGTAGATCCGGCTCAAAAGTTAAAAGATGAGACGATGCAATGGTTGCAAGTCACTATCGATTCCATCAATCGTCAAATTGATACATTTGAAAGTGAAATAGAATCTTTTAGTTCTCATTCAAGAAAGAAGAAGCTTGACCGGGACAAGCAAGACAGGGTGGATGACCTGCGAGACCATCTAGAGAAGCATCGGTTCCATATCAAGAACCTTGAAACATTGATGAGGATGTTGGATAATCAGACCATCGTTCCTGATAAAATCAATGTCATTCGAGATGATATTGAATATTATCTTGAAGCTTGCCAAGAGCCAGACTTTGAAGACAATGAGTTCATCTATGAAGATATGGGTCTTGATGACACTCTAAGCACCACCTTGTCCTTGACTGCAGCATCACCAGGGGAAAAGCAATTCAATAGTAGTGTGAGCAGTAATACCTTTAAAGATGATGATGATTTGAAAGTTGAACAACCAAGTTCTCCTACCATTACAAACCATTCATCTGTGTCTTCCACCTCCAACCACAATAAAGAAGAGGAGGTTCGAAAAAGAAACAAGTCTGACGATATTGTGTCACCCCGAAAACCCAGCATCAATAACTCCCATCGCTTGCCTACATCCAGGTCTGTATCTTTTCCTAATCCTCCAGCAGCTCCAACGTTGTTGAAGCAAGGCTCAAAATCAACCGGGCACAATCAAGGTTATGCTGCAGCCGCAGGAGGATCTCAGTCATCTTCTTCCAATCATGTCACCCAGAGTCAAATCGCAAATTTGCGGTCTGACAACGTGTCGGGTTCTTCCTCACCGACGAAAAATATCCAAACAAGTCGAAGCGAGACATCATCATGGTTGATCAATAACCATACTACCTCCTCGGTGGAATCAAGCACTGTTGAAGTCCAAAACACCGTCAATAGTATTGTGTCCAGTGTTGAGTCTCTGTCCCTTACTGCCAATGGCAATGCAATCACGACATCGCACTATACTGCTACAACTGCGTCTGGAACTAATAGTGAAGTAAAAACATCTTCCCCAGTTTTGATCACCTCAATAAGTAAGCCCATGAATGGAGGTACCTTACCACATGCACAAAATGGTCAAGCTCCTTCTGCAGAAAACTTGAAGTCACTGAAAAAAATGGCCGAAAAAGCAGTTGCAAGTGCAGGATTGGAAGAGTCTTCGACTATTTCACCCGTATATTCCCACACAACTTCTGAAGTTCTGCCTTCGGTTCCGGTACAGACAAGAGCTGATCTTTCATCGTTGGTGTCATCGCAAGGCGGTTCCACTCAACAAATCCCAACTGGGGGCGGAGAAACCCGAATCCAGCCTTTATTGGGCGTAGCACCTCTCGGTCCTATTTCGCTAAATAATGATCAAGGGTACCAACAGACTATGCTAGAAGCTTGTTGGAGACACATGCCTCATCCTTCTGATTCTGAGCGTTTGCGGCATTACCTACCCCGTAATCCTTGTCCAACACCCTCCTACTACCATCAAGGACCCCTGCCCCACCATGACTCCATTGAGTTCTACCTTCGACTGTCCACTGAGACCTTATTTTTTATTTTCTACTACATGGAAGCAACGAAAGCGCAGTACATGGCGGCAAAGGCGCTGAAAAAACAGTCCTGGAGATTCCACACCAAGTACATGATGTGGTTTCAACGACACGAAGAACCAAAGACGATAACGGATGAGTACGAGCAGGGAACCTACATCTATTTTGATTATGAAAAGTGGGGGCAACGAAAAAAGGAAGGCTTTACTTTTGAATACCGCTACCTGGAAGACAGAGAACTCCCATAAGACACGAACACATTCCGTATTTTTACTGTGCAATGTACTGCCATTCACACAACTTGGTTTTCTATTCAGCAAGCCCGTGTCCTAGCTGAACAAAACAATCTATGGTTTTACGTCACTTCAACCCTGGTGTGAAGTTCAATCAATGGCGAAAACAAACAGTTTTACAAGAAAATTTTCTGTCTTGAAATCGTTGTCACTGCAAGCTTATGAGATGAAACAGAACTGGTTACAACAGTTCAACTTGGCAGCTACATAAGCCGTTTTGTTGATTGGGCAAGTTACATATTTTACACTTCAACGAGTTCTTAGCATTTAATAAAACCCATGCACTTTGTGTAAGATAAATGTATTCCCAAATTGGGTTTTTCACGTTCATATCCAACAAAAAAAAAACAATTTTTATCCATTTGCAATTAAATTTTGCTGTTTTAAGTAGATTATGTGTAAGATTACATTAAATTGACTTTATGAACATACAAATCGATATTTATTTTTTTGGTTGAAAACATTTGAAACCTATTTTTAGTCATCTGTCTATCTATTTTTTTTACAATTGATCAACAGTGACGAATTGTGTCCTTTCTGTTGCTAAAAACGTTAGCTGTGTAAAATCAGCATTTGTTGCAAACAGGATGGTGTTCCTGCTTTGCAACACTCAGTTAAATTGTTTAACTGAATCAGTTAACATGTTATTGTTTCTAAAAGCTTAAAATTTAAGCGAGACGATTTTTTGTGATTTTCAAAAAATTTTCTCCTTTTGGCAACGTAAAAACTTTCAAATTTATCTTTTGAAATCTCTACAGATTTTCCTGTTATAAAATGACAGTTACTGTGCTCTTTGTGATCGAAAATAAAGAGCTTGCACTGCTGTGTGTAATTTCTGCTCAGATTTGTTTAGGTGGAGTTTTTGGAAAGCCTCGCTCCTTTAATTTATTTCCGCAAGATGGAGCACATTAGCTTTGAAGTAAAAGTCTTCTTTAAAAAAAAAAAATCGTGTTGTTGGAACAGACAGTTGCAGAAATTCCAGCTTCATAGTTGGAGTGGGGAAAATCGAAGTAGGTCAATGCGAAAGGCTACGTCTGCCTCGAAGACCCCCTAACTAACTATCCATTCCTGGTCTGCAGTGTCAGCTTATTTTTCATGAACATGCTACGAAGCCCGCACATATTGCGTTAATTTTTACAACAAAAAAGAATTTAGCTAAAATGAAATTTGCTTGAAAAACACAGAAGTCAAGAACGTACCTGAAAGCGCAACGTACACCGTCCTGATTCTGAATGTAGAGTGCGTTATGCGAAAGTGTTGCCAAATCTTTCCACATTTTCAGACAAAAAGTCCTTTTTAATTACATAGCTCAAAAATCAGCTGAGGGTTTCTAGTCAAGCATTAACCAAAATAATTTATCGAAGAAGGTTTAATGGTGTTGACAACTTCAAACCGCTTATTTCTGTAGAAATAACAATTTCAAATGAAATCACAAATGCATTATTAACCGAAATAGTAGGCTGGATTCATAACTTGAATCATCCAGTAGCCTAATGCTACGCACCCGAGCAGCTCAGCGAAATAAAAACAGTGACTCCAGCCTTTCGTTCCAACAAATCTCCTGTTTTTCTGTCGTAGTTTTAAATACCTAAAAATAGCCCTGGACAGGCCGCTCTCCTGTCAACATTTGGAGGCACTACGCAAAAAGACCCTCATCACGCTCAGCTTTGTTAAGGGCTGAGACAACTGGTTGGCTGGGGCGCCAGAGCTGACATCTCGCGCATCTTCACAATTATCTTAGTCGACGCGTCTACAGAATGCTGTGCACCTGTCTGCATGTCGCTAGCGTCGGACTATTTCGCAACATGCACAAATGGGGATCCGGGACTAGATTGGGATGCCACCATCCGCGATATGTAAGTGGCAAGGAGAAACATACCGCAGACCACACTATCTACAACTGCGCCATATAGGTTATCGTGTGCTCAACGATGTGCATAGTCTGCTTGAGCTGAATCTCCAATCAAAACAATAGCTGCTGGACGTCTTATTTCCACATCCACATGTCCCAGACAGCAAACATAGACTACGGTATTTATAAAACTTTCTAACAAGTAATAATGACAACGTTTTACGTTGTTGCTTCGATCTATCATTCAGTAGGCTATGTTCACGGCTTCGACGTCAATTCGTAACTAAAATTCAAGGCTACACGGTGTGCTTTGAATAATTTATGGTAGGCCTAAGACATGCCATTCTGCTAGCAGAAGTGTTTCTGTATTCAGCGATTTAAAGTAGCCTATTGACTAGACTCGCGCTAAGACGTAGCTAACTGCAAAGCAACATCAATAGCCTACAAAAACACACCAGGAGTCGGGAACAGAATAGATTAGAAGCGACAAAAGGCAAACATAATAATTGAGCTCGAGATTGATATAAATAAGTGAGTGTAGAAAATGTTCAAGTTCGATTTGCCTTCACAAGACGAAGTGATCACGGTCGCAGCGCAAACAAAAAAGAAGTTAAATAACTTACACTGTATCAGGGAAAATTGTAGCCTACCATTTTAATGGTAACGCCATAGTTTTATAAAGTAATTTATTCAATTAAAATCGCAGGCGTTCTAAAGAGCTCAATATTGTACATCAGATAGCCTACAAGCAAACAGATATATTTTCTTCAGATCTAGGTTCGGCCTTGTTAAATTAGTTTTCTTTTTCAAGAGTAGCCTACTAGATAGTTGGAGCTTGAAGCAGGGCCGTTGAGAGAATATTCTGGGGCCGGTACCAATGAGATCGTTGCGCCACAAATCGTAACATTTATAAGAAAAACGCACTAGGTCTATAGACAACCAGTGACGTGCGGTGAGGTTCCTAGATGGTGAGGCACTACTTTTTTCAAGTCACTTTTACAATAAAATTTTTTAACAACAAAAACGGTGTCATAACTTACTAATCAAAAAAATTAGCAGCATGCTTTCACATTTATTAAAAATAAAATCCATGCGCCTATCCTTTTGGACTAAAACATCTGTGACTTTGTTGTAGAGACCCTTCTTTACTCCAAACATTATCACTAGATATTGAAAATAAGAGACGGGAAAGCAGAAAAGGCAATTTTTAAAGCATAGCCACACAGCCACTTCTTTTTTGAGTACCAATCTCTTTGAAAGTTGCAAGTTATTTTTTTTTGTTCAGTTGTCTGATGCAAACCTTATAAATTTGGAACAGGTCTTCCTTTATTTATGACTTCAACTTTGAATTGAAAGTTTAGATTTTAAAAATCTCTCAGATTTGATACTAAATCTTCCTCCATTTTATTTACATTTTATAAGAAACAATCCTTTACGCTGCAAGAAGTCACATACCACGTAGGCTCGCGGGCACTCCAGCTTGACGAAAAAGGTTTCATAGCTGTGACGTCACATTTGAGGCGTGCCTCAAATCGTAGCTAAATCGTTCATGATGATTTCTGGCGACTTTGCGAAAGAAAAAGGCACGCATAGTGCAGTGTATGGAAGTTTTCTGATCTGAAGTGAGGCAAAGCTGGCGTTGCCTCTCCTTGCGTATTTCAACGATTTTGACCACATGAACGCTCGATAGGAATATCGCCACAGAAACAAATTAAAGCACAGTTTGGGTGTAGAAACGTAAAATTTGGGGGAAAGGGGGCACAACTACAGCAATTCACACAAACTAAAGCACCTAAAAACGTGCAATATTTACTACTTTTCAACAAAAAATATTTATTCTGTGATAACCATTTCTTTGATATAACTTTTGCTTTGCCAGATGTTGGCAGGTGAGGCACTGCCTCACCTGCCTCCCCTGACTGCACGTCCCTGTAGACAACGCTCTTGTTTTTGTTTATTGATGTTTCCAGCCCCCTTGAAAAGGTTTCGGACCCCTAAAATTATCCCGGGTCCAAAAGGACCCCCTATAGACTCTCTTGTCGACGCTACTGGCTCGAAGTCTGGGATTTGGTGATACCCTTGCAAACCCTTACTCAGTCTCAAACAAATGCGTCTCGATCTATCAGCTAACAACCGCTTGTTTTTGTCGTTGGCACAGAACTGTTTTGGATTGTAAATATAGCATGGCGTGTAATTGCTTCGAATGAAAAGCGTGCCGTCTAGAAATAGAACTTTAATCATGTTTTTAACAGCATGAAAATGTTACTTGAGTTCGCCACGCACGTATTAGCTGCGTTTAAGTTATTTTCACCAAGTTCTGATGTTGCTGTTGCATAGGCTAGCTTTACAGCAAATGTGGTTTTATAAACACAAGCTTTGGAAGAAACTTTTGTTGATTTAACCTGCTTGCGCAATAGTAGGAAATTGACTGTGTTGAAGTAAGAGTGAATACCTACGGTACCGTACCAGGGATATTATGAAGATGAACAGTTTAAGTCTGTTAGGCTATTTCAGCTACACTTCAAGGAGCTAAGTTTCTTTTTTATAATGTAAACGGTTGGCTGAGCAAAGTTTTGAGAAAGAATTGTGTCCAGTGGCGTACGCAGGGGGGGGGGCATTGGGCCATGGCTCCCCCCCCCTTAAAAATGTTTTAGTAGTTAACGACGTAGATTAAGGCATTTAATTTGTTTTGCATTGCTCTGTCAAAGCAATTACTGTAACAATGTTGTTTTATAGACTAAGCCAATTCGAAATGCATGGCTCCACCTACCCCACCCCAGGTATGCCAATGTAGCATAGTGTTCTGTAAGCCCATTACAGTGATTAGTGAGAGAGAAATGGATATAGTCTAAACTAAAACCATACTGGGATATCATGAAGACATCTGGGATATCAATGGCCAGTGGCGTAGCCAAGGGTGGGAGGGTTACAACCCCACTTGGCACGCGTGTGACGTCACGATATTGAGAATGATGCTTTCAGTCTCTTTATGCTTGAGAATGATGCTTTCAGTCTAAAAAAACTAGCCTAATTTTAAACAAAACTGCATTAAAAGAGCGAGTTTTGCCAATACCAAACATTCAAACATCTCAGCCAGGAATTAACAACAAGAAAACATAGAGACTTTGCTTTATTTCCGAAAAATGCCGAAGAAAACATGATCTTATCCTTTTGCTATACCACCTGACAGCACCATTTTACAGGAATATTCATACCCACATTTTTGTTGAAAATGCTCTCAGAATGCACCAAATTCAAATTAATTTTTCAAAATTTTCTGGGGGAGGTCCCCCAGACCCCCCGCCGCTGGATGTCGTCTTAAGCGAAAACGCCGTCGGGCCTCGCCCGTCGGTCGTCAAAACCCCCCCTTTCAAAATTCCTGGTTACGCTACTCTCAATGGCCCTCCCTTGAGAAAATCCTGCGTACGCCACTGATTGTGTCTTTATATTGACTATTGTCAGGTCGAGGCTGAAAATAACTTTTTTTTGCTGCATTGGGTGACAATAGGGTAGCCTAACAGATATTGATTTGAGAGTTTAAACTATTGTCCCAGTAAACTACTTAGGCTACCGGTATTTTATGCTTTGGTAAATATTATGAAAAATCAAACAAAGCAAACTTAAAACAACAAAATCGGCTACCTTAAGGTAAAGTTACAGAATTTTTTACATCTTTCTTGTTGGAAGTTAACGTAGGTATTTCAAATACGAATTTCTGACAACCATTGCAAAACATTTTAGGCTATGATTTTTTTTAATTTTTTATGATTATAAGACCTCATGCAATATTTGCCAAGCTTAGGTACCCACTACAGCCATTTGGTTTGTCAGTATTTAATGTAAGCTTATATGGTTTACCAAAAGATAAACTTGAACATATGCCTGGTCTTTTTCTGACCTCATTAATGACATTATTTATCAGATGCTAGATTGAAGCCGCCATATATGGGAATGCAGAATTATCGACGTCAAAAAGAAACAAAGTAGGCTATTTTAGTTGCATTCCAAAAGCTGAATTGAATTGTTTAGGTTACCTCCTATTTTGAGCTGCAGATGTAGCCAAACTCATTTAGGCTAAGAGCTTTTTCTTATCATCTGAATATCAAATGAATTACCGTACATCCATTAGACTTTTCACATTTATTGATCAATAGACCAAGTATTAACAGCACAACTATTGTCGAAGATTTGTGCCAAGAGTGTTTTTGGTGACTGTTTTGGTTTTGGTGACAAGAGTGTTTTTGGTGGTTTTTAATGACGGACGCACTGGGTCCGACTAAGGCTTTTGTAGACCCGGGGCTATAGCCTATATATTATTGTAGAGTGGTAGACCATGACTATTTGAAGGTAATCATAATGTTGGTGGTTACAGGCTTCGTGAGTGTTTGATACATGATAAAGAATAAAGTTTTTTGGTAAAGAATTTTATTTTTCTTTTGCTGCATTTTGGGCGCAAAACGAAAATAAAACAAACCACATTAAAAAATAGTAGGCTACCGTAAAAAGAAAGGCAATATTTCATGCCATGAAGATTTTCTTTGAGATGTTTCTAAGGTTGAATTGTTTAATAACTTAGATAAGTCTGTTAAAAACAAAAGTATTTTGAAATTGTGCAAAACTGTCAAAACAGACTATCATTTCGGTTTGTGCAAAATTTCTTTATCTTGATATCGTTTCGAACTATTGTTATATGCCGCTTTATTTCGTTTCTTTCAAGAAAATTTTACTTTGAATAACTTTAGAGTAGTCGAATTCTATTTTTAACCAAATCATTTTCGGAAGGTTAGTTAGACGTGAGTGCCAATGACGATCAATTTTGTTTAGTCGCCTAAGATTTACATTGAAGCGATTGGGCTATGTGCTAAGATAGGCAACGAAAAAATATCACTAGCCTACAGATTTGTGTTGACTTTTATAGCGACAGTTGTAGCAAGTTTAGTTTCCCAGAGTAGGTACTTGCGGGGACGACCACGTGGAGGTACTTGCTTTCGTCCCCAGCCTACAGATTATTGAGTAGAATTGACTTAAGGTCACAGCTAAGTGGATGAAGAAAAAAATGTAGATGCAAGCAAAGTATCGATGTAGACTAGTCGGTAGACGCATTACTATAAATTTCTTTCTACATTCCAGTTTTGAGTTCATTTTTTTTTTCTAATCATCACAGAGAAAACAATATGCTACATGTCTAATGGCGTATGTAGGGGGGAGGGGGGGGTTAGACTTTGCAGTGATTTAACGAAGTTGAGTTTGGCATTTAAATCTTTGGATAGCACTGTCAAAGCAGGTAACAATGTTGTTGTAGACTAAGCAAATTTTAAAGCTAAGGATCGAATTTTGAAAGAGTTTTCTTTCTCCCAAAGAAAGTTTGTTTAGAACACCCAGAGCCGTGTTAACAACCACCTACCCGTGCCCCCCCCGTCAGAGAGGGCACGGCTGTTTGGGGGGCCACGCATTTTGGTATGTGTAATGTTTTTTGATAGTTTGAAAAAAAAATTGCTGCAAAAGCTCGATATCCAATAGCTTAATTCATGCAATGCCGTATTTTACTGCTTCCCAAACTCTGCCGTATTTTATTGCTTCCCAAACTCCCACGCATATTTAGTTAGTTAGTTCGTGCAACGTTTTTCGGCTTGTAATTTTACATGCACCGGTAACATTTAATGTAATTTTTTTGAATTTTTTTTCAAAATTTTCTCGTTTTGCTCGCTCAACCACATTTTATTCATCTCACCAGCTATGTTGGGAATGCATAGTTTTAGAAGTAGATTACGGAAGCCAAAAGCTTTTTGTCCCTCAAAAAAACTAACAAAATACCGGTAATGTAATATTCCGAAGTAAACACCGTTTACTCATATAGCCTCATATATTTAGCAATTGAATTGATAATTTTCAGTGTTATTGGAGATAGGCTTGACAATGAAATGTGCTGTGAAAATACTATTGGCGAAGCAAAGGTGCAAACACCTCAGATAAATTTTTGAAGTTCTAGCCTGCTGAAAGGCTATACTCCACAACTGGCTATAGGCAGGGCCGGATTTAGCCTAAGTGCTGCCCTAGGCAGATGAGAAAAGTGACGCCCCCCAAAAAATTTTTCGATGCTGATTTTCGATTTTTCGATACAACACAGGCACTTGTTCTCATTTGTCCTCAATGCCGCCATTTTTATAAAACTTCATGAAACTAAAGTTCTTTCGTATACTAGTCTTATTTTTTGGCTTGTTTACATACTTTAAGCATCAAGCCAAGTACACAAAATAGCCTGCAACTTTTCCATCAACCTAATATTGACTACAACATTTTTTCTAGGCTCCTTCAAATTTACTAACAGTGAAACAAACCGAACAAAGATTAATAAAAATTGCACAGACAAAGCCTAGTCCTCCATACTAAGCGAGACAGATAACTAAAAGAAGCGTAAAGCAGTACATATTGTTTAAAGCCAATCAAGCGTGAAGAACTCTAGCGGCGATGACTTGCCATACATGACTTGCCGCACTGTTTATAAATGTGTGTGATGTGATAACATATTTATTAATTGCTATATATCTGAATATATCTGTTGTGAATTATTATATTCACGTACAGTCGTACAGTATTATCAATGTAATTTATTCCATAATATTCGTATATTTTGCCGCCCTAGGCAACTGCCTACTCTGCCTGCTGGTAAATCTGGCCCTGGCTATAGGTTACAAACTTTGAGGTAGTAGGCTACATCGTTTTCTGTCGTCGTGAATAAACTGTTTTTTTTTTTAATGGTAAAGTGACTTAAAAGTTTAAACCAAACCTTCTAGTTCTACTCAAATCCAATTCAATTTGATGAATTTGGTTACATACAAAACGACCTATGGTCACATATAAGCTAAAGAGTGCATTTTGATAAAGAAACAACATTCCTGCGCAAAAATGTGTAAAAAGTGACCAAAATAAGATGATGTTTGTCAAAATTTTCCTTAAGGGCAAGCCACCAGCATCCCGTATCCGCCTTCACTTTTTTCAGACATTAAGATTTGCATTGTCCATTTATCTTATAAATTTTGCTTTGTTAAAAATCTGATTCGTTCCCAACTTTTTCCAGATCCGCTTCTGCATTGTCGGCCTATATAGACCTAGCCTACTATTTTTCTATAAATCTTAAAGTTCTTCACTCTTTGCTGAAATGATAAATATGATTGTTTTTCTACATTGAAGGAGTTTGCGGCTATAACCTACAGCTTCCTTGTCCTATTTTTAAGAGCCTTTAGTAAACATAGGGGCCCATTAATGGATTTTTGAGGGGGCTCAAGGTGGTGCTCACACGGTCCTGCGAGCACCCCTTGTTTACACGATGTACATTACAAATTTCATTTTCTTTACCTGGACTTAAACTTATTAAATTTAATGCGGTGCTTTTTGGGGTTACATTTTGAACAGTAAAATCCTTTTGCTAATTGGTTGTTGTTCAGACCGTGAGGCATTGATACAGCAGCAACATTTCGTTTTAAAACATCGTTTTTAAGCAATCTGTGTCGTGACATCGCAATGTATAAAGATTATTTCTTCAAACTTCAAAAAACGCACTTAAATATTTTATGAAGGTCGTTGCTGTAAAAGTTCTTCGATATTTCAGTTCCAGACCCTGTTCCAGACAAGCAGGTGAAAGGAATGCCAGTCTGCATTCGTTGTAGGCCTACATTGTGCAGCCTATAGACCACAAACCAATAAGGTATTTTTGTGTTCCCATGAACTAATTAAATTTGTACGAGGAAATTATTCTGTAGGGTCTATCGGAATTGGAAACTTAAAACAGACATTGATGCGACATCCCAGCAAATAAAATGTACATATGCCTTAACCTTTTCTCGCACTGCAGTAGGCTATCCTATGGGGCAGCGATTTCCATTTTTTTTTTTATCTAGGAGAGTCAGATTTGATAATGCCAAAGTACCCTGGGGCCAAAAGTCTCTGATAAACATATTTTGCACAATAAAACATGCGTATAAATATTGTGTTATTTACTGTAGTCATTTAAGCATATTTCTGCAGCTAATTTTTGTCCTGATCAAACGAACAACCACAACATTTTGCTACAATAGTTTGAGGTTATCTTTGAACATCTATTCTGTACGGAGTAAAATGTGTCAAACTTTAGTCATAGGAAGTAAGCGGTAGACATATTAATCAATTATGCACATGCTGATACGTAAGCCATTGCGCGGACTGTAATAGAATGCTCTAAACAAGAATTGCCACATCCGTCTCGCACAGCACACCCACGTTTCAAACGAAATCAATAAGAAATAGCTTCATGTAACTTACAAGGAAGCTAAGTTACGTGAAGAAACTGTCACTTACTGTTTTTACCTTGCCAAGACATTTCGGAAAAGGTTAAGAAAGTGCTACCAGGTTGACCTTTTGAGGAAGCTTGTTCGTAGTGGGGCGTCTTATGTTTGAAAGACGTCTTTTTGCGATCAAATGTTGTTGAAAGCAGCAGACAAAAGTATGTGAAACCAAGTTCGTAAGGAGGAAATACAGTTCTTTAGCTGAAGTCACTTGGGTATTGATAGAATTAGTCAAACCATTAAACCAAACTGTTGTAAAGTACTGTACGCGATTGGTAGTAAGGGACAGCATAATGTTAATGGTCACAAATCGTCAAAAGATGCAAAAAGTGTAAAAATACTGGCTGCCTGCAAAACATTCTAAAGTTTTCTAAACGGTGATTTTAGATTATTTGTACAGTATAAAAATCCAAAGCTTTTATCATTGCACAAAAGCTGTTAGAGTAGTACATGAATGAATATTATTTTTTTTTCTACTCACTTTTGTACAACTAAACAGAAGTTTTTCAAATTAGAAACTTTGGAGTCAAACTAATTCAGCATCTAGTGACATTAGACTAATGTTGACATACTGTAAAAGAGGAGAGTTTCTTTTTAAACCAGTTGCAATCTTATATTGAATCATCTACAAAAGCTACTGAGAGTGTGTAGTAAGTCTAGGTATATCAACTTTATAGCCAGCAACAGCTGAAACGTACTCCGACGTTGAAACGATGTGAAAATTTCTACTTTTGCTGGCTGGGTTAGATTTTGAGCAGGTTGCCTACCAAAAGGAAGGGGTTTGCTTTCTTGCATAGGTGATACGACTTTGTGCACATTTCAATACAAATGCAGAATAGCAATAATACAATCATAGTTCGATGGTAATAGATAAAATTGGTTTGTGCCTAAGCACAATGGAAGAGTATTCTCAGCTAGTAAAATTGTCAGAATCGTCAAATTTATATAGCCTAGTGTATAGTGTAGCCTTTCAGCAGGTTAGAACTTCGAAAATCCATCTGAGGTATCCCCACCTTCATCTATAGCTTAGTAGGCCTATATTCACGGCACATTTCACTTTAAAGTTCATCTCCATTAACACTGAAATTTATTAATTTAATTGTAATTATAGGCTATTTGAGTGAGCAGTGTTTATTTCAGAATATTAGTCTACCGGTACATTGTTTTGTTTGGTTTTTGTTGCACACAAAACAAAGTTTCCCACCTATTCCACTTCTGAAGCTATGCATCCTCAGTATCGCCGGCTCGTTGAATAGAATGTGGTTGATGCAACACAAGCGTCAACGAACAACGCAAGCTAGAAAATTTTGCAAAAATAGAAAAAAAGAACATATCAAATATAAAGTTACAAACCGAAAAACGCACAAACTAAATATGCGTGGGCTCTAAGATGTATGTGGGCCCCCGCCTTCAGCTGGGGTTTAAAAAGCACTAAATACGGCGTGGCATGATTTACGCCAGGGGTGTGCAACGTGCGGCCCGCGGGCCAAATGTGGCCCGCGAAGAAAATTTGTGCGGCCCGCGAAGATGTGCCAATTTTGAATTGTGTGCGGCCCGCGAAACGTGTTTATAATTTAGTTTAGTCTGGTAGTCTACTTGCGAACAATTCATTAGAGCGGATTATTGCAGGTTACATTTCGCACCTTCTGTTAACCATTTTAGAAATCTCCCACCAGCCACCGCTAATCCGATTGTATTTAATTATTTGGAACGTCAGTAGATCAGAGGCACAGAATTGCACCGGGAACAGCTCAAATCATAAAACCGTATTCTGACGGTAATTTTGTGAAGCAGTGTCTTATCGATGTCGCAGAAGAAATGTGCCCTAAAATGAAGAGTGAGTTCGAGAAAATAAGTCTGTCACGGTGGACGATAGCGAGGCGTATCGATGATCTTGCTTGTGATATTAGTGACGCTCTCAGGGATAAGGTGAAGAACTTTGTTTCATGGAGTTTTGCGATCGATGAAAGTACGGACCAGAAGGACACAACACAGATGGCCATATATGTAAAAAGGAGTGCTCAAAGACTTGAACGAAACGGAAGAGCTTCTGTCACTACAGTCAATAAAGGGTACGACAACTGGTGCTGACATCTCTACTGAAATAATTGATGCTTTTGAGAAGCTAGAACTGGACTTGTCCAGCTTATGCAGAATCGTAACTGATGGTGCTTGATCCATGTCCGGAACTGGCATTGGATTCATAGGTCCCTTGAAGTCTGCCTTGAAGGAGAGAAAAATCGATGATGACATAGCTATTTTTCATTGTACTATTCACCAGCAAAAATTGTGCGCAAAATCCTTGAAGTTCAAACACGTCTTGAGCCCGCGGTTAAGGCAGTAATTTCATTCGAGCACGAGAGCTCAACCATCGTCAGTTTCAAAAGTTTCTGCATGGTCTCAACACGACACATAAAGATGTAGGCTACTGTACTTTTTCGTTGCATGCATGCATGTTGCGACGATTTTACAAACTGTGGAAAGAAGTCGTGAATTTTTTGAAACTTAAAGGGTACCCAATAGCTGAAATGGAAGACAAAAAGTGGATATGCGATCTAGCTTTCTTGGTTGACATAACTACGCACCTGAATGATCTCAATACAAGACTGCAGCGAAAAAAAAAATCAGTGTATGCAAATCAAATGTATGGTCACATAAAAGGCTTTATAAACAAATTACGACTTTGGAAAGCCCATATACAGACAGGAAATCTTTTCCACTTTCCAACTTTGAGAGACTATGGAATGCATCCTGAGGAGAAAACTGAACTTGCGGACCAATTTGAAAAATTATTGTTTGATTTTTTGGCTCGTTTCAAGGACTTCAAATCTTATTCTCTTCGCCATTCAACACAGACATTGACAAAGCACCAGCTGATATCCAACGAACTGATTGATCATCAAGAGAAAACTGATTTGAAAGCAAAGTATTTAAAAATAAATCTTGGCGATTCTTACCGAAAACTTCTCACCCAAGATGACATTCCATATTTGAAAAAATTCATGGCTTCAAAAATGGCTCTTTTTGGCTCAACGTATTTGTGCGAACAATTTTTTTCTAAAACAGAAGAAGTCGTCCGGAAAAGAATCCAGCTGCAAATTTCTCAGTGAACTCGTTTAGAGTCAGTGTGACAATAAATTTGAATAGCAGTTTTCTTCAGAAATTTATGCCTCTTAACTTATTATTTCTTCAAAGAGATAAGGTCCCCTAATAATGCCATAAGAATAACACAAATAACAGAAAAACTAAGTTTTTGTGCCTGCAACTACTAGAAAGCATATGTTAAATAAACGTGCGGCCCGCGGTTTCACCCAGATATTAATATCTGGCCCTTCTGTAATAAAGGTTGCACACCCCTGATTTACGCTATTGATTATCGAGTTTCTGTAGTAGGCTACAGCTTTTTTTCAAATAGCCATAAAACATTAAACAGACTAAAATAAGTGGATCCTTAAACAGCCGTCCCCCCCGCCGGGGAGTACGGGGGCGGTTAACACGGCCCTAGTCGAGACCGTGCCATAAGATATTGCGACAGTGCTAAATAATATTCCAAATTGGTTATCCTGCTTCTGTTTCAAGCATGTCATGACGTTCGAGTTCAGTCACGTTTACTTCTTTCTAGATCGCTGCTATGTTTGGCATGTGTTGTTTTTGTTGTGATGTACCAACTGAACTAATTCATGTGCTGACCGATTTTTCTGGATACAGAAGGCTTTAAATACCTTTCAATAAATCATACTTGAATTTTTAATGCATAATCAACACAGATTAACAGGTGATTGCTTGGGTATATGAATGACAATGCTTCGGTACGAGACTTCAATTTGAAAGCTAAATTTGCGTTACAAAAACGAAAAATGTCAAGCTGCGTTCGATCACTACAAGTGAGGTGAGGCTGTGCAAAAATACCGACTTTTTGCGTAACAAAGATTAGTTTACATCTTCTCAAAGCCTTGAAAAAATAATTCATTTTTTTTTCTTGTTATTCGGTATCATATTGCTAGTTGTGTATTATTCATGACTTTGGTTTGCGTGGCTATAGCACAGTAAAGAAAATGAATGTTTATGCGTAGCAGAGTTGCCAGGTTGAAATTTGTTACAAAGTTTTTTTTTACCATATACCATTGCTTTAGAAACCTTTGCTCGATCATATCTACATTAAAACAAAATGATGTTTTGTTTACAGTAATTTTAAAATATTGCTTCGAATATTTCTACAATTTTTTTCAAACTTGAGTTGTTCAAAGCAAACAATTAATGTTACTCAAGTGTCTTGCAACCAAATTTATTCTCTATGCGTTTGTTTTCCGTCCTAACAAAATGAAACAGGTTGGATTAGATTTCCAAATTAATGCAAGACACAAAGCTGATGCATCAAAACAATGCTGAATCAACATTTACTTTGTTTGAAACAGCAAGAGCCTTTTGTGTTTCGTCTCGAATTAAGTTTTTTAGTGAATAACCTTGTTTTACTTTTCTAAATAACATTGTTTTCAAACACCTCTACCCACAAAATACAAGTAAGTTTCACACACCAAAAAATTTCATAAAAATTAGCAAAACAAGTTTTATGAAACTGCTAAAGCGAATTTTCTCTGACAAGCCTGAAAACAACCTCCAATAAGTTTCAACTTGACAGATCATCTGGCAACCTTGACGCATAGGGTTCAAATCTTACGACACTAGCAGATTTTTTCGTCTCAAAAGGGATAGTATTGATTTTTCCCCACAAGCTAAGCCAATAATCGCTCGTGATATCATGCCTTTTGTATGCTATCTATTTATCTGATGACGTCTAATAGCCAAAAGGTCGTGTAGTGCTGCTGCTGCTGCGGTGATAAATTGTCGGTCTGCTGCTGACTATAAAAGCTGCGCCAGTTAGGCTACATTGGTTTTAATGATTTCAGCTGCTACAGAAACATTCGATTTTTTTATTTAGAAGATTGCAAATGGTTGAAGTTTCTTTTTCGTCATATTATTTTAAGTTGAATTTTTGGCAGATGTAGAAAGTCGACGTTCCGTGCGTGATTGTAGTTTTGAAACATAACTTGAAGTATCTATTAAATCTAGCCTACATTTGAAAATTCGTATTAGCGAGAAAGTATAAGTTTCTTTTCATTCAAAATATGTGAGCGTAGCTTAAAGAGTCAGCAACATGCGGCCTCTATTCGATTCGGATATGAAATCTAAACAAACGAATTACTAATATTGTTTCTAGAAAGTGGGAATTTTTATCTTTGCACTGAGAAAGCCTTTTTTGAAACTTGGTCTTGCCAGTTTAGTATGCCTGCATTGTAAATGATTTAAAAACCAATGACACTTGTGCAGCATTTTTTGAGTATTCAATTTAAAAAACTTTAGTTTATACTTGTATTTAAAAAAGCTCTGGATGAGGTTCAAATGAATCAGCTCTACTGTTTGTTTTTTCTTCTTTTTAAATGCAAGTAGAAGCTTAAACGTTTACTGAAAAGTAAATACTCAAACAAATGGTCACACTGCGCCATTGAGATGCGGTCATCAAGATTGTCGACGCCCGTTCTCCCGACATGCTGCAGCTATGTGCAAATCGAACTTCCACATTTCCGAAGTTTGGAACCGTGAATGGAGAGAAGTTGCGAGACCAACCCAATTCACAGTCCTTCCCAATACCAACACCCCACCTGGAGCAGAACTACCCCGGAAGGAATGGGTGAAGCTCAATCGCCTGCGGACTGGAGTGGGCCGTTTTAGCAGCAACATGTTCCAGTGGGGCCTCGCCGATTCACCATCTTGTGCGTGTGGCTCAGATTTTCAAACTGCACACCACATTATCTATCAATGTCCTGTATACCGACCACAAGATAGACATGTGGACCTAACAACGCTCGATGAATACACAATCCATTGGCTGCTGCGCCTGGATGTAACAACGTGATCTGTGGCGGCCTCAAACGCAAGAAGAAGATCAAGATTGTCGAAGTCAGTTTCCCTATGTTGCTTCTTTTTTGTACATCTTTTTATTTTCCAGATATTTCTCAAGTCTAAACGTAAACCTGTCCTTGAAGTGCACACTTTGTGAGTCGCAGTCGGTACAAGTTCAACTATAGTTGCTTGATCATGCTGTTTCTTCATTTGCATTCTATTGAGCAAAGCAGGGTGGCTTGTTCATTGACGTAGTTGGAACAGACTGCGGCAGATATAATTTAACTTAAATCGGATAGCTGTCGAGGCAGGCAATTGTTACTGCTTCATTTGCAGCGGATGTATCAGTCCTACACTACGTGACTAACAACATTAGAGCAATGAAAAACATTAGTTTTGATTTGCTTACACAAGACATGACCATGATCATATACAGTGACGTTGACAGGGGCGTTCAGGGTGTGCTTTTGAACCCCGACGCGGAATGGTTTTAGGGGCCCGTAACCTTTCCAAGCGGTGGGCTGGCGCATCGGATAAGGCGTTGGCTTTCCAATTATGCAATCCTGGTTCGACGCCCGGCTTCAGCTGGTTGTTGAAAACACCGCTCACCTCAACCTAAGGTGTAATAAATTGGGTGGGCATAATTGCTGCAGGAAAGGCGGCCGAGAGAAAGGAACTGGCCTCCCTAGGGTCCTACTCTCATTAGTGCCGAAGGCTTAGTATAATGAGAACCTTATCTTCTCATACCCAACACTTGAATCAAGTATGGGACCACCTTTACCTTTTTTAACCTTTCCAATAGGCTCAGAAACCACAGCATTTTCATTGGATATAGTGGGTCGTGACCCACGGAATGTTGTAGTAGTTTGTAATGGTACCGAACCCAAATTATCATCTTCACGGCTCTGATTACATCTCATAATGACTTTAGAAGCTTTGTCAGTTTTTGAATAGAAAAATTCCCTATACAAAACTGATGGTTGCATCCAGATGAGCCAGGCGCTTCAGGTTTTTCATTCGTTTTAAAACTAGCATTCTACCAAGCTACTTTTCAGTCAAAGTAAAATGCTTCACTAAGAATTCAGTGCCAAAAGGAAAACTAAAATTTTGAAATATTTTAGTTATTGTTTTGCTTCGAGTTTACAACAATTGGTTTTTCGAAAGTAAACCAGGCAAAGAATTTTAAATCGAAACAAAATGAAGTATTTTGAAATACTTTTGTGTCGAACAAGAGTCCTTTGTTGAATTTTATAAAAGATTGTGGACCCGGTGGAAAGCTGCAATCCGGAAATTAAAAACTCATTTGCAATGCACCCTACCTTTTTATAAAGACAACAAAACCGACAAATATAATCTTGTGAACTTTTTCTATAAAAGGAAGCTTTGAAATTAGTCACGGATTCTGTCCATGTTTTGTTTAGCCTTGAGCATCAGTATGTGCGTAGATAAAGTTCTATTTTCACGCTCAATTTATAAGCCTTAGCAAATCATTTTTTTTTATAAATTAACATTTAATCTTATTAGGCTTCTTTGCCTTTATGGTTCAAGTCAGTAAAATTTTGTATTTTTTACCGCGTCCACATGGTTGCTATTGACGATTTTTAATTGGTTTTATTTTTGAAAATAAACTTTTTATCTGCAAAAATTCAGATGTTTTAGCTTTAAATCGTCCGGAAGTGTTGAGCTTGTTTCTAAAGCAAATAGTTTTGAACTACAACGTGAAAATATCAATGAAGAAATCTAGTCAGTGGTTGATCTGCAGCCATTTGCAACATTCATGCAATAGGCCTCGGCCTGTATTTAAAATGTGTTATTACCTACGTTTGTATGAACATAATCAATTGACTATAAATATTTTTTTTAACAGTAGGACTGTAGGTTAATCTTACTTATAGTAGCCAGCATATGTTTTGAAAAGGCGTGCAATGGCTGAAGTAGGTTACTGATAAACTAAATTCCATCAGAAATTGACGATCAATTAAATTATACGCTGTTTTAGAGTTTAGACAGCATCGCTATATTGCAGTGAAGTTTTTATATAATTGTGCATCAATGATAGCTTGATGTGAAACAACCAGTGTAGCCTAGATGTGCATGATAGTCTTAAAACAAGTTGAATTTATCAAAGTCGATCAATGTTAAAAACTTTTTTATGTTACTTGCCATGCAGTTCCAAAATAAAGCAAAGCGTAAGGAAAAAAAGCTATTTTTATCGCAAAAAATCCGCAGTTGTTTTCTAACAAAAGCAAAAGCGAACAATCATCGGTCACTGACATCATCAGCCATTCACAGCTTTTGAGAAAAAGGCTAAAGTTGTGTTGTTGTGGTGTTGAACAATTAACTACTTTTGTCAATACGTTTTGCTTTGGATGAGTAAAAGGTGTGGAAAACAATCTTAAGCCATGCCTGCCGCCCATTCCTCATTCATGACAATTAGCGCCTGGAGTGTTCAGGTGACAAATTGCCGTAGCCCAGGGCTATCTTTATCGCTACAGCTTGCTGAAAAACTTATGCGTATACTTCAACAGCATCAAAATAGGGTTTATTGCTTTGTCAGCGTAGCTTGTCTTCGTACCGGCTTGTGTAATCATTTGTTTGTTGGAAAGAGCAAACAGAATTTATAAGATGAGATTGCAACGCCTTAACATTAAAAAATGATTTGTGGACATCAAAACAATGCTAATTTTTTTATATTTTGAAAAATTGTTGTCTCACAGCATGCGGCATGTTTACTGTCCCCTACTTCTACTTGGAACAGGGCACAAGAGCACAAACAGCGTCATGGTAGGAAAGAGATTCGTAATGGCACAAAAGGTGAATGTACATTGCATGAATCATTAGAATCAACCTCTAGGTGGTGAGCCCTAGTAACTGATTCTTGCGATCAAGCGAATGACAATAAATCGAGACAGTAATTACTTATAAACAAGAAAAAATATTGTTAGGCTGTAAGTATACAGTGAAGTAAGAAATTTTCTCACGGTGAAATTTTTGTATCAATTTTGTAAATTCTCCATTAGCCTACCCACTCTTGCAAAAACTTTTCTGTAGGTAGTAAGCTAAACTCGAAGTTAGAACTAGCTGCAATCATGTTGATCATTGTGAGAGTTCGTTTGAAAACTGTTCATGTCAGCATTTGCAATAAAGACACGAATTTAACCGCAAATTTGTAGGTTACCTGTTCCGCAAAGATTAGCAGTTTTGGCATTCATGAGTGTGTATTGTGACGTGAAATTTGGGTCTTGCCTGCTAACGGCAACTGAAACCCAGACAGAAAAGCAACTGTTTTTTACACTGATTCAAAGTCTGCTGACGTTGAATCAATATAAAAAACTATTGATTTGCTGTCTGAGAAGATGTGCTGGATGTGTGCCAAGTGTCAATGATGTAGATATTGAGGTGATACCCAACATCGATATTTAGGTTTTCGTTATCTCACGTTTTTCACTTCTATAAATCACGGAAGTTTCAATAAAGCAATTATCTATAGTTAATAGAGTACACATATGCCATTTTTCAAAGAAAGCTTGAAGTCTGTGGTTGATTCAGTGCTAACGAAAACGTGCTTGCGATGTCGCCAATTGAGTCAGCGTGGTGAGGAGCATGTCAGTGTAATGTTTTAACATAAATACGTCACTATTTTTTTAAAAGTTGTTAACTTTTATTTTTAAACCAAGCCGACTACTCAGTGAGTAAGGTTAGGCTTCATATAGCAAGGCCATGGAAGGAACCAGGCAGGGTGCTGGCTATGTAGAATTAAAATAACTGGAAAACTTTGCACAAGTTTGTTTTAAATTTTAATCCACCTGGAAAATGTAATCTTTGTTTACGTTTATTCAACGTCTGCAGACGTTGAAGCAATACAAGACTAATTTTGCTATCTGAAAACAACAAACGATTTTTTTGCTGCTGTACTTACAGTGAAAGGTTGTCGCTTGTAATTTAGTATCAGTTTTCGTAAACTTACATTACATATCACCATTATGGCATGTATTCAAGGGTATGGGTAGAGGGAGGGGAATGAATAGAGGGTAAGAATTTTAAATTCTAATTTGGCCTTGACCTTGAGATGCAACAAGGTATTCTACTAAGCTGTCGTTACGACTATGCGCATGCGTAGAAGCGTGACGTATGCACGGACATTTTGTATGGAGCTGGCTTAATTTACTTCTTGTAATTACCTTCTGCATTTTCATATGCCTTGAAAATTCATTTCGAAATTTCTACAGTCACTCCGCTCGTTTGTATAGCGAAGTACATGAGCAATTTTGCAATTAATTACAGGAGAATGTATGTAAAAGTCCACGCCAGGCTAAAATCTTCTCATGGTAAACATGTTTATATTAGCCCAGAGCCTTTCTACTACGATACAAATAGCCTAAGAAAGTGCTATGAACAATATTAAGCAGGTCAACGTCGCATTTTCAATGGAGACTTTTATTGTGGGAGATTTTTTAAAAGCCATAATGATTTTGTTTGTGTCATATTGTATTCTAAAATTACTTAAAACAATGTAAAAAATTAATGCGTAGGTCCGTTGTAGGTCATCGGAGTAGCCTAGTAGGCCGACTCTTTGTAAATTAATAATGGCTGTGTATCGCATGCCTGTAGTAATAAAACTAGGTTAAAATATTTAGCCTATCCACGGGTTAGGTCAAGCTGGAATTTTTACAGATGTGTAAAAAAATTACATCAGTGTATTTTATTGTTCTTGAAGTAGACAATGACATGATTGTGAATATTCTCTTTGGGCGAAAGCAGAAGTATCACACAATGAATTGCTGAGCTATCAGTTGTCAGCAATGACAAATACCCTATCTAAGAGCATTTACAAAGTCATATTCAAGCTCACTGATAACGTCAGTTGCAAACTCGACATAATGGAATAGTTATTCTTGATCTGGGGAATTCCACATAACCTTTTATGCCACACCCATCTTGTACGTGTGTTCAAATGTGAAATCATCAGTCTGGTTTCAGTCAATAAGCAGGAGATGGTCTCGATTGATTTACAAAAAGTTTCTGACAATGGCTATGAACCAACATAACAACATCACCAAGCAGTTTATCTATTCATTGCATCACAACAACATCACCAAGCAGTTTATGTTTATCTACTGCAGTGGTTCTCAACGGGGGCGGTACCGCCCCCCGGGGGGAGCGTTTTGATTTTGCAGGGGGCGGTATGATTACCTCGGCTTAAGGGGGGGCGTTTTGATTATTAGGACCATTCTGGTTTAACCCATCTACCGCCCAGCATAACGATATCGTCAAAGAGTTCGTATCTCGGTGGTTTCCCTCATACCTTGTGGAAAAGGGATTCAGCTGTGTTGTTCTGCTAAACTGCAAAGCCCATTTGACATATCCAGCTACGGTATCCATAAGAGGTGATCTTCGAATGTTTCTCACTGGCTTTACACCGGATGTGAAGAAACTGGCACTTGCTCACCAAGCCCAAGGTTCACATTGACTACCAGTAGGCCTATACCCTACTGTTTTCATGCTCGCAAATATATATTTGCTTTTCATCAAATATAGTTAGGTACTAGTCTCTAAAACCCGTACAGCCTGTTTTACCCTAAAAGGGGATCATCAAAAGGTCCTTGTTCTAATAGACATAGAATTCTATTTGAATAAAGACCTTCTGATAATCCCCCTTTTAAGGTAAAATAGGCTGTAAGGGTTTTAGAGACGGGTAACTATAGCATATATTTGATGTAGGCTAATTCGCTCTGCTTGGCTTTGAGCACTTTTTGTAGTAGGCCTATCATGGCCACCTAAAGATATGGCCTGATTTGTCACATTTTGCAGAAATTTCCAGGTTTTTCTAACTTTGGGCGAACGTTTAAATAAATTTTTCTAAAAATTTGATTTTTACGCTTTCTTTATTCTTTTCCCCAGATGACACAATAGGTTTTAACATGCTCACATGTTGAAAAACAAAGAAAATTTGATTTTGTACATTTTAGTCAGACTGTTAATTTTCAATAACAGTCTGATTTTGCGTTTTTCAACTTACTTTTTCTCATTTGCTACTGCATCCCCAAGGCAACAAAAAAGTTTTTTGTCATTAGGAAACCGCAAAAAGTAAAAACATCTCAAAAAATGTCAGTCAAGCACTAGCAGTAGCTGTAATCAAAATCAGCAAAATGTGACAAATCAGGCCGCACCTCCAGGTGGCCATGGGCCTATTAATACTATTTATTGTTTTATATTCGCTTTTCGTAATTAATCGTTTTTGTTGGGGGGTGGTAACATTTTACCAATTCATGAAGGGGGCGTTGGACCAAAAAAGGTTGAGAAACACTGATCTACTGCATTTTATCAATGATTTATTCAATGCTATTCAATGCAATGCAATTCAATTATGATTTTATCAATGAATGCTAATCTATCATCAACAGATGCTACAATGAGTACGCCAAGGATGTCTACTTTCGCCAAGGAGAGCAATAAAAAAAATTATACCAGAAGTCTTGCAATATCTTTTTGCATCCGAAAATTGAATACACAAACACACAAATGTGACATTATTCAGTCATAGTATAACATAAGATGACTTGTTGAATCTAGCGACATTTGAAAGTGGGGGTTAGCAATTATGGTTTTGAGGCATGATAATTCGGTTTGTTGCAGAGATGGGCACAAACCAGAGGAAATCTGAATTTTTGATGTTTTTAGAAAAGTAAATCCTGATCAGGAGTGCGAATTTCCCAGAACACTGGAGCAGGAGCCCAATTACCGTAGGATTTTTTTCAAACATATTGATACCAATGGTCAATGGATACCACCGACAAGTGGTATCCATTGTTTAAGAATACTTGTAATGAATGACAGAACATTTAGGGTTTATTACCCAAAGGAAGAAGATCTTGGGGATGAAAATAGGTGAATAATAGATTTATTTGCAGCAAGCATAGAAGATAGCAATTTAAGCATGAAGAAAGCCTCATCGATCTACAGTATCTTACGGCGACAATCTCAAAGCTAAATTTTAGTCATCCTTGTCAAGATCTTATTTTTGGCTCTGTGTAAAAAATAAATACCCATCACTCTAAAAAAAGGCAATTTCGATTCTTGTTTCAACAACGTATTTGTGCGAAGACCTTTTTATCTGTCACAGCAACAAATATCCGGCACCGGTCTTGGCTTAAAATAAACACGGCTCTCCGTCTTGCAGTGAGATCAATGGAGCCAAATGTCCACAAACCAAAGGAGCTAAATGTCCACGAACAGGATTTGCATCTTAATGTTTTTCAACGGACCCGGGGCGGTTCGGATCTTGTTTGTTTGATAAAAGCTGGATCCAGATCGAATCCTAACTTGGCATGACTTTTAAATTTTGAACACAAAAACGTAGCCTAAGTTGTAAATGAGCTCCTGGCTGGCTGGCAACATTTCCAAACCCGAAGAAAATTTTGAAGCATGAAGTTTGTGCGTGTTACTGTGTAAAGCGTTCTATTAATGTCATGCCTTCGCCTTGATCTGCATTCTGTGCAATCAGTCGTAAGTCGTGACATACACATATGACGGACTCCACCAGTCATGAATTAATGTGATGAATCACACTGAGAATGTGGTCAGGTCAAAGTTCATGTTTCAAAATGGCCTGTTTCAAACCATTTTGCTTGTACATATTTACAGTAGGTTATGCGTTTAAAATTTTTAAGGTTAGAAAGAACATGCGCAAATTAAAATGTAGTCTACAAGGTAAAAGCTAAGTTATTGCATTGAGTAGTCAAATAATGGTAGGCTTGGTTGTAGAGTTCATGGATGAAACTACCGTACCTTGATTAGTTTACTTCATAATTATTTTAGCCTAAATACTTCAGTTGTTGCTTTGCTGTGCAGTGAATGGTTATTTAAGTAACAACAGTAGTTTGTGTCATGCAGTATGCAATCATGTATTTTAATGAAGAAAGATAACATATGGAATGTCAGGATGCTTTATTGCTTGCATGGAAGCGAAGTGCTATAAAAGGTGATCAAACTTACTGTAGGCCTATAATCTAGGCTATTACGTAGTAAATAAGTCTACTGAGTAGTTGGCGACTGAATTCATTAATTTATTTTGCTGATATTTTTAGCAAAAAAATTCTGAACCAAAGCTTTTCAGCCTAAAATTCTCAACCAAAGCTTAAGTAATTGTGCATTAAATCTATTTTTCCCTAGTTTATACTCTTTTCTGTATAATTATGCAGATTTTTAGGTGCTGTGATATTACTTTAAAAATTAAGAACTAGCTGTTCAGAAAAGCGTTTGTGGCTCTGGTTTTCCTGCAAAACGAAAAGACCTCAACAGTAACATCATCATTGTATAATCCAAGATTTTCAAATTGAAACTTTTTTAAAAATTGGACCTGGTCGTTGAACATGGGATGCGCTTCTTCAACAGATGGTGATGCGTTAGCCAACAATAGATCTCGGGAAATAGATCGTGCGATCAAGGAAGATGCAAAACAAACAGACAAGGAAGTAAAGTTGCTCTTGCTCGGAGCCGGAGAATCGGGAAAGAGTACCATTGCTAAACAGATGAAAATTCTCTACAAAGATGGCTACTCGGATAAAGAAAGAAGCGCATTCACGCACGTTGTATTTGCTAACGTAGTCCAATCTATGGTCGCCATTGTCAAAGCAATGTCGAAACTTCAAATAGAATTTGCTGATGCGGACCGCACGGAGGATGCCAAATTGGTGTTGTCTACCGGACATTTGTTGGGAGACTTTGAACTGCACGGAGAGATAGGAGAAGCCGTTATTCGTTTGTGGGACGATTCTGGTGTACGTGAAAGTTTCGGGCATGCGAGAGAATATCAGCTCAACGATTCAGCTGAGTATTACCTTGAAGCTATAGAGCGACTTTGCATGAAAGACTATTTACCGACTGAACAAGACGTATTGCGCACGAGAGTAAAAACTACAGGTATAACAGAAACAAGATTTAATTACAAAAATCTTGAATTTAGACTGATAGACGTCGGGGGTCAAAGGTCAGAGAGGAAAAAATGGATCCATTGCTTTGAGGATGTAACTGCAATTATCTTTTGTGTGGCTTTGTCGGCTTATGATCTATTGCTAGCTGAAGATGAAGAAACAAACAGGATGCACGAAAGCATGCGGCTGTTTGATTCTATTTGCAATAACACATGGTTTAAAAGCACATCTATGATCTTGTTCCTGAATAAGACCGATTTGTTGAAAAACAAAATTGAAAAGTTTCCTTTGTCAATTTGCTTTCCAGACTACAGTGGGGAAAACACCTATGACCAAGCGGCCACGTTTATTCAGCTGAAGTTTGAAAACCTAAACCGGCATCCTGATAAAATGATCTACACCCACTTCACCTGTGCGACAGACACTACCAATGTGCAGTTCGTATTTGATGCTGTATCAGACGTTATTTTAACAAAAGTGCTTGGAGACTTGGGATTAATGAATGAATGATCGGCAAGTTGTTTTATCAATTCAACAAAGCTCAGTTATTCTAACTGATTCACCTTGGTTTTGTCCCTGGTTTTACCGAGTGGATGTGTGTGAAACTCGACTGTCTACTTTTGAGAAATCGTACTCAATGTCTTCTCCCTGTTGACACTTCAAAGTGACACATGGCTTGATTGAGCCGTCTAGACATCGTCTGCAAGAAGTTTACTATCTAGCTGCTAACAAGCATGTAAACACTTGTAAACCAAATAGGTCAGCATGGTGCTAGTTGGTGACCGTGAAGGGTCATGTTTTCAACCAGCAAAAGTAATCTTACTTGTCTTCATCTCCTCTGATGCTGTTTTTACATCGTTAGACGTAGAAACTCTCTAAAAGGGCGACTTTTGCTGACTGGGTTGCTCTGATCGAGCAACTGCCCAAATAAGCTTATCTCGATGATCTATTTTTATACCATTTTATAAATACAGATATGTAATAAGATTTCAGGAAATAATTTGAATTTAATTGAGTTGGGCCAAAATTACGAGGCTTATCTTTCCACAGCACGTGCTTGGATAATAGTACTTCTCAATAAAAGTTTCACAAATATTTCGACCATGCAATCGATAATTTTACACCAACTTTTTGTAAAATGGCAACCATGGCAGACACAAATGGTGGTTGCTGTAAACAATTTAATTGATTGTGACTTCACTAAAGTAACGCTTCTACCATTTTACTTTCTGTCAAATAAGTTTTGATTTTGTTATACATTTTGAAGGAAAATAACTTCAATAAAAATAGTTTGAAGTTCATTATTGATTGCTAACGTCTCCTTGCCAAGAAGATTATAGTACTAAAACTTAGCTTTGATGTGCATTAAGTTATTCGTAATTCTCTGTCTGCACATGTTCAGTGCCATCAAAAAATGTCATCTGCATTATCTTTTGCTCAGAATATAGTCTTAGCAGCACCAGTTGCAGTGTGCAAGTATGGCTGATGTTTAATTGGGCACGTGTTTTGCTATGTGTTTGGGTTTAAGAGATTTCCTTATGTACGTTTTAGCCATTTTAAAGCAAAATTAATTTTATATCAAGCAATACGTGTTCCAGCTGACAAAATTTGCTGTACTATTGTAATCTTTTTCATATTTAACTTCATAAAGTGTCTGACACGTAGGTTACGCTTTAAATCACACCTTTTCTAATGTCATCATTACTTTTTGAATGATAATAGGCTAATGTCGATTAGCGGTATGATTATGCATTCATTAAGCTGCTTAAAATCGTGGCCCTCTACACGCTCTGGGTTCATAAGATTAAATTGGAGGCGTGAAAGAATTGCGTGTTTGTTTGAAGTAAAGATTCGTGCGCTAAATATTTTTTGTTATGATGTTATTGCTTAACCTCATCAAGCTTTCCCTGCTTGCAGACCGATTTGGTGAAGCGATGCGCAGAAGAAACCCAACAATTTAAAGTGGGCAGGGTAAACTCAGCAATTCCAATCACACCAGACAAATCCGCAAATTCGTGGGGTTTAGGTAGTTGCTACAGTGGCGTAGCCAAGGGGGGGTTTTGGGGGTTACAACCCCCCCCCCCCCTTTGGCACGCGTGTGACGTCACGATATTGAGAATGATGCTTTCAGTCTAAAAAAAAATTACCTAATTTTAAACAAAATTGCATTAAAAGAGCGAGTTTTGCCAATACCAAACATTCAAACATCTCAGCCAGGAATTAGCAACAAAAAAACACAGTGACTTAGCTTTTTTTCCAAAAAATGCCGAAGAAAACATGATCTTATCCTTTTACTATGCTACCGGACAACACCATTTTACAGGAATATTCGTACCCACATTTTTGTTGAAAATGCTCTCAGAATGCACCAAATTCAAAGTAATTTTTCAAAATTTTCTGGGGGAGGCCCCCCAGACCCCCCGCCGTTGGGTGGTCAAAACCCTCCCCTTTCAAAATTCCTGGCTACGCTACTGTTGCTACATCACATGTCGTAATAGAAAACCTCATTTTGTGTCATTCTTCCAAGTTGCATCATGGGCCTAAGCAGACTTTGGTTTCTATATGTATACCTGATTAGGCTCCAGCCAGTCACCAATCTGGGATACCTTAACCAGTTTTTTTTTATCTGCCGGATTGCCAGTTCAATTTCTCTTGGTTAAATTTGAGTTAAGTCAAATGGTCATCATGACTTGAACGTTCCGGAACACTTGTGATGCAGGCCGAATCCAAGTTAGAAGTTCAAGCTATAAAAATAGAAAATCCTGATCAGGCCCCGTCTTCATCGGATTAAAATCCATGCGTGGATCCATCTGCTCACCGGCACTGCCTTTTTAAAAATTTGTTTTCTTGGCGGTTTCCATTTACATACTTGCCGCCTATCTTCCTTTTCAACGTGGCTTTCTTTGTTTTGTCGTGTCATTAGTAATTTTGTACGAAACGAAAGCGTAATACTTTGTTGCGTGTATAACTTAGTTTATTTGCATGTTGCGAAACAAAACGTATATTTTTTAGAACGTCAAGACCTTCTGTAAAAATTGAATAATAAATATTAAAAGTGTGTTGTTTTTATTTTATTTATTGCCTTTAATTAGTGCGGGATGTAATATAATTAGTCTTTAACATGACGGCTGCATAGCCGGGTAGTGAGAGCTTTGGTTCGACGTTCAATAGGGTACCGGTTCGCCACCGCTCAAGCGCATGTGACTGTGTCTTTGGCAGGACATTTAAAGGCATGCCGTCAATTGCGGAATGGCGTCCCTTCGATTATAGCCCTTGAATTTTCTTATGATTATGAACAGTAGCCTTTACTGCTCCATTGAGAAATGTCTACGACTCAAGACTTTAAAAACGGTACCGATTGTTGGGTTCCTTCTTGCATAACGCAGTGAGAATAAGTCGGGTAATAATGTGATCACATCGTATACCTGATATAAAATTAAAATGAGCGCTGTCGCTAAAAGAGCCTATCAGTTATAAAGTGACAATAAATAAAAACCATAACATTATTATTATTATTATTGAAATGAGGTACAGTAAGCCTTAATTTTTGTTGCCATGACATAGTTAAATTATATTCAGAGCCGTTAAAAATGTAATATGGACCTGGGACCACTGAGAGGCTTGGTCTCAAACAAACACCACTACCTCAACAGAAAGCGACCATCGTGACTTATTGAGGAAAGAGGTTGTTTTTCACAATAAAGGAGTTGTCTCAATAAAAGAGTTTATCACAATAGATTCCTCCTGAAGAAGCCGCAATAAAAGTAGCTTTTTCAGTATTTTTATTCAAATAGAATCAAACTAAATGTCTGGCATTTGCGTCTTTGCTGCAGCCAACACTGCTCAAATGGCAGCCCAACACCAAAACAACTTAGCCTTCCGCTCAAACGAAAATTGGATTTACAATAATAGTCCTACTTCAAAGTGTCTTGGGCCATGCAGTAGAAGTAATTGGTTGATTGATTACAATCGTTATCCTCGGACTGAGAAAGCTTCTTGCAGAGCTTAATCCTGGCAGTTTCGCATAGCCTACTTGTAGAGGCTTTGAATTACTGCTGCAGGCCCGGTCGCAAAATTTTTTTTCCCACGAGATTTCTGTATCATTGATTCTAGTCACTCTAAAAGTAAGATTTTCCGAAAGTGTTAAGAGATTGGTTGATTCAGATTGCGAAATAACTATTTACCAATCAAATTCTGCAATGATAATAAAATATAAGCTTTCCCTAACCCTACTTTTTTTGAAAAGCTCTTGTGCACTGCAAAAATTAATTTAAAGAAGAAAAAAAGTTTCACTTCGTCGGGCGTCGAACCCTCGTTCTGACGATCACTAGGCCAGGATGAAACCACTGAACCGACCGTGCCAACGAGAAAATGTTGCATTCACACGGTTTTAATCCAAACTTTTACCAACATATGTAAATGAGACAGAAATCTCGTGGGGAAAAAATTTTTCGCGACCCGGTCACCGCGATTGACAGAGTGAAGTTTCCGATTATTCAAGTCTTGTTGCCGGGGAATTATTCCATCCATTAGGTGCTGCTAAATGGAGAGCAGTCCTTAACGTGCGTTGTTCAAGCACACACCCCGAGAGTCGAACCAGCCACCGCTTGACCTTGAAGCTTCTTCGTTCCAGAAGTCACGCGCTAACCAACTGAGCTATCGGGGCTGGCAAAGTTTAAAGAGTAGCTCGTCAGTTTAAAATAAAGTTTATTGTGTAGCTATAACTAGGTTTAAGTTGTAGGCTATGTAAAAAAGACAAAATTTAATCAGAAGTTACTCCGTACACGGAATAAAAACCTAATTAAGCACCAACAAATCAAGTGGAAGAACTCTCCATTCCATGCGGTTAAGATCATTTTCTGCGATTTGAACGGAGCATAAATTTGTTGCTTATGCGGACATTGCATGATTTTATACACTCGACTCAAGATCAAGTAGCGCTGGTTCGACTCTCGGGGTGTGCACTTGAGCAACGCATTCCATGCACTACTTTACATACAGTGTCACTAAGAAGATGGAATAGTTCATGGACAACATTTCAACAACAACCAGAAACTTCACTCTGTATAACACAATGACAGGGCCTGCGTAAGTAGTTCAAAGCCTCTTCAAATATACGAAAACTGCCAGGATTAGGCTTTAAAAAAGCATTTCAGTCCAAGGACAACCCAGATTACAAAATCCGTCATTTCTGCATTGATTCGTCTGCAGAGTGTAGACCAGTGGCGTATCCTGGTTGGTTGAGCAAGGGAAGCAATAAAACTCGTGGGGAAATAGAGCGTGCCGAAGGCACGTGTTTTCTAGGGGGGTCCGGGGGTATGCTCCCCCGGAAAATTTTTGCAAAATTACACTCAAATAATGAATTATACTGCTTTCTGGAAACACCTTTAGGGTAATTTTTGTATGAAATTTATTAGCAGATAAACAGCTATTAACTTGTTAAAGGTAGCTCTTACACACGAACGGGCAAAGGGCAAAAATGCGACTATAATTAGAGAACACCAAAAACTCAGCTACAAAGTCAAGTCTTTTTGTTTGTTTGTTTATCTTTATCCTGCATTGCGGGAAAGCGGACTTGAGCGCTATGCATCGGTGTACGCCTTCCGACATACACCTGACCCACGCTGCAGCCGACGGCAATGTCTGTTTCCGGTTGTCTACTCTACTTATGACTTAAATGTGGTACTACCCAT
Source organism: Aplidium turbinatum (assembly GCF_918807975.1). NCBI lineage: Eukaryota > Metazoa > Chordata > Ascidiacea > Aplousobranchia > Polyclinidae > Aplidium > Aplidium turbinatum. The sequence continues at coordinate 16,999,853 of NC_137485.1, forward strand.
TACTCGAAATCGATCACTAGGTAGAGGCAATTATCGTTAAGTTTCTTGCCCAGAGAAACAACAGCAAGTGCGGGTGGCTGGAGTCGAACATGCAGGCTCTCGACTGCGAGCCCAACGCGCAATCTAGCTTAGACCTCACATATCCTGTCTTATTCCAAAGTCTATCCAGCCAGGATAACAGTGTAAAGCCAACATTTGGCTCAAACTTTTGCTTACAAGGCCGATATTATAACCACAACAGTGCCCTAGATTTTCTCATTACATAGCTCACTGGCACAACATCCAACAGAGCAGAGTTGCCAGACTATGAAAAAGTCTTAAAGCCAAAATAATACAAAGAAAAGGCCAAATGGATATATTTACCTGTTTCTATCAAAAATAATAAAATTTACATATATATTTTATAACTTGTAGTGGATTTTAATAAATTGTAGCAAAAATAATTCTGAAAGTAGCCCAAAAAATAGCAAGTTAGCCTATAAAAGTAGCGGATGAGTTTTGATCCGCCACATTACAAGTATTAAACAAGTATAGAACATGTATTGAACAATGTTGAATATGGTTTCATCTGGTAAGGTTACAATATTAGAGAAATATTGATTATTATGCATTTTGAAAAGTTGTTTTAAAAAAAATAATTCGCGGAGTTTGGCTAATCTGGCAACCCCGCGACTGGAAGCAATTTTTAAATCGCTTCCAGCGATTAGTTAAAAGAAACGTAAATTGCGAAAACTTTGCGCTGCTTTTTTCCTTTCTTTCAAACTTGTTTCTTCTTATTGCAAAAACGAGAGCAACGGATGCAATACGAATCTTCGCTTCCGTTGGCTTCCAACTTTTTTAAAATTAAAACCGAGTTCAAAATCATACGGGGGGCATGAGTTAAAAACCGTTCTAAATCGCATTTAGGTAAAGAAATTACGAAATCGTTTTACTGAAAAATATCAGCTTCTCTTTTTTCAATTTTGACAGGGGAAGCAATGCTTCCCTTGCTTCCATTGAGGATACGCCCCTGGTGTAGACGTTGAATCAATGCAAAAATGCCGGATTTTGCTGTGTGGGAAAGTAGTAGTAGGCCTATAGTAGTCCAGTTTTAATCCAGTGCTGTCCCCGTTACCGAGAGTGGCCGCGGATTCACCTCCAAGTGCCGCAATCGCCTTCACACCATGCCTCCACATCGATCTGTCTAACGCGTCCTCTCTTGTCAAGCCCACCTTGCTACTTTCCTCCTTAACTTTCCTTTTCCACGTTTTCCTTGTTTTCTACGACCCTCCACTTGCAATCTCAGCGCTCTTCTCAAAACATCATCTTCATCCCTTCTCAAAACATGTCCTTACCACCTCACTCCAGTAGCTTTCGCCAACTTATCAACATTTTTATTCAACCCAAGCAAGTTCATAAGTTCTTCGGTATTCCTTTTGTCCATCAGTTTTACACCACACATTGTTCTCACCAGAGATGTAAGTATAGCCTACGCCGCAAATTCTACGCCGCATACTTGCGGCGTAGACTTTTTGTTTGCGCTAACGCTTGCGGCCACATTTTTTTGGATAGTTTGCGCTTGAGGCTATACGTCGTAAAGTTTTCGCGGTTTTTTAGCGCACAGCGTCAACGCATACTTTTTAATGTATTTTTTTCGCTACAGCACGCCAATACCTTCCAGCGCTGCAGTTGAAAGAATGTTTTCAATGGGCAAAGACGTATTGGAACCAAAACACAGCAAAATGTCAGATGAACACTTTCAGATGCTTGTGTTTCTTCGTGGAAATTCAAAATAAAACTTGTTTGTTTCGAGTGGTTTATACCGTGTGAATGTTTGGCACCTAGCAAACAAAATTAGTTTACGCTAGTGTATGCGCTGACGCTGATGACGCCAACTTTTTTACAAGTTACGTTGACGCATACGGCGTATGGTTTTTCGATCGTTTGCGTTTACGCTGACGGCGTCAATCTTTTTTGTATGCGCGTACATCACTGGTTCTCACCATCGCTCTCCCAGTTCTTCTTAAAATCGCCAATTTGTTTTCCTGTAAGCATCACCATGTCTCACTTCCGTCAGCATTGCATATCTTACACAACTAGTATAAAATTCAAGAAAATTTATATTCTGTATTTTCGCATCCTTTTGTGTCCACTGATCTGTGTCCTACTCGACAATGCAAAATCGAATCATTCGCACAATAACCTTTAGCAACAGAAGAGCAAAACTTTCACTACTGTACCAAGATCTCGACATACTTCCCATCACTAACTTGCATCAATTAGAAATTTCTAAATTTGTCTTTAAATTTAAAAATATGCTATTGCCAAGCTATTTTGAACCTTACTTTAAGGAAATTACTGAAGTACATTGCCATGGCACTAGAGCTTCTCAAAAAAATAACTTTCACTTACGTAGTGTCAGCTCAAGAAAAGGCCAAGGCAGTTTGAAATTCTTAGGCCCAAAAATATGGAATGATTTACCTTCTGAAGTAGTAGGGGCTACGAGTGTAAAAACTTTCACAAAAAAATGTAAAATTTATTATATGAAAAAACTTTGTCTGTGACTGTTTTTATTGCCACAACATTGACGAGTGTTATCGCAAATTTTTCGGATTGAACATTGTTGATACTACGTAGACCTAGGTCTACTACTCACGAACTAGTGCTAAGTACTATTTATTAATGGCTGTCATCTTATGAACTGTATTCAAGTCGGCCTATAAACTGACTGATTTTGTTAAGGTTTAAAGTTATATACTATGATTAGGCCTACTTTTAGTGTTTCTGTTTCGTCTTTTATGCTAGCAGTTAGAAGTTGTTGTTTATGCATAGTTTTTTGTTTGTTTTTTTTCTCATAACTTACTACTTTTGTAGGGCATGATATTTTTTGATATTTGAATAAAATCACAGCAATTCACTTGACTGTCGCAGCAGTAAACAACTTTTTGTTTTCATTTTTTACGGAACTTAAGCTTATCCTATTTTAACGCATATCTTGGTTTCAACGTAATGCCGATGTTTGACATTTGTCACATTAAAAACACGGGAAGCAGCTGACTCGATGACTAATATAGTCTTTCGCTGCTTCCTGTCTGTTGTAGATTCTAGTTATGGTGCTATTTTATTTGCATTGTCTATATTTTGTACCGTATACTTTTCTCGCAACAGACAAAATAAAAGGTTTCTCTCTCTCTCTCTCTCTCTCTCTACTTATTTTGTCCTACGATGTGTAGCCGGTAGTCACTTTAACATAGGACAGTTTTCCATGCGAATCAGCTGATTTCAGTCATGCGATTCAGCACGTGATGTTTTGATAATCACGTGATAATCTACTCGAAAAATTTTTGATACAAAGAAAATTAAGTGAATGTATCGCCACAAGCAGCGTGTCCTAATGCGTTAAGGTTAGGGCAAGGGAATAGTCATTTCGATTGCGTGGGTTCGATTCCCATCCTCTGCTAATGTTCTTTTTTCTTCTGCAACTGAACTGAATGCAAGAAGGATCTTATTGACTGTAATCAATTGAGTTTATAAAGAAAATTGTCTTCTTTCTTAACCAATGCGGGTTCGCACGTACGTACGCACGCACAATAGCTGGTTCTCACGGAAAACAGTCCTATGTTAAAGTGCCTACCTGTGTGGTAGCCACTTTAACAAGTCGAAATTCCGCCACTGAAATTGACTACAATGCAACCGCCAACCAATCAGAACGTGTTATAAGAGGCTACCGTCCAATTGTGACCCTTCTAACACTCATCCAGAGAGTTAATGCTTGTTTTGAACTTTATTTGGTAATTACAGAAGAAAAAGAGCAATAGCAGTGGTGAGAATCGAACACGCGTCAATGAAATAACTACTTTCTAGCCCTAACCCTAACCCCTAAGCCAACCAGCTGACAAAAAATCCATCACTTAATTTGCTTTCTATGATCTTCTTTTCGCCATTTTTTACGTCACTCAAACCGTAGCTTGTGATTGGTTGGCGGTTTCATTCTAATCAATTTCAGTGGCAGAATTTCGACTTGTTAAAGTGGCTACCTACCTGTGTAGCCTACTAGAGATGCAGCGAACCCAAAATTTTTATCCGCACACTGCACCGCAACTGAATCACCTATCCGCACACCGCAATTTATCTGGAACTTTGACACTGCACCGCACCGCACACTGCAAATTACGAAATTTATTTCTTTTGTTATATATAGGCTATAGTGTTGGAGTCGTGGCGCCATGGTTGGAGTGGACTTAGAGATGATAAATTAAAAAAATTATTATTTTTCAAATGGTTGGTCGGTTTTGAATCTTTATCCTCGGACTGACAAAGCCTTGATAGGTTTCCTGGTAGTTTCGCATATTCCTGGTAGTTTCGCACATGGGCGCCGATCCCTATAGGACAGTGGGGACATGTCCCCACCATCTTTTTACATGTTCCCGCCATCTTTTTACATTATTTTTATAACGTAAAGGTTTCTGGGAAATTCAAGCACTTGTACCTGAATCTTTATTCTGAAGAGTCTTTGCCTCAGGCTGCATCAAAACTGAAGCCAATTTGTCCAACAAGATGGCTCACACGTGCAGCTGCTGTAAAAGCAGTGCTTGATAATTACAAGTCAGTATTGGAAGCTTTGGAAGTAGCCGTGACTCAATTTGATTCCAATGTAGCAATTAACAAGTGCAAGTTGGCTTTTGAAATCGTTTTCTCGTGGGTCAAGTGTGCTTGGGTTATTAGCTAATAACCAATAATTAGTGGCATTGTCTGCATTCAGTGTCTGGAACTTTTTAACAAAGCCTTGCAAGGTTGCATGGTGACTGTGGCTGGCATGCTTGAAGGTGCTAAACTTCGCCATCTACGCAGTGAAGAAGAATTTCATAGTTTCTTTGTAAATGCTGAGAGGCTTGAGTCATTGAATTTGTCACGTCCCAAAAAGATCTCATATCGTGTTTAACATGGGCATGGTCAACCTCCTCAACTTCAAACACCAGAGACGAAATATTGGTCAGAGTATTTTGCAGTCATTGACAGCGGCAAGCAAAATCTTACTGATTATTTCAAGTCGACCGATCTTGAGCACTACAAAATTCTACAAGAGGCACTCTTTAGTGGAAAGCTACAATTGCATGTGGTAGATAATTATCCTGAGTTCTATAACACAGAGTCCCTTACAGAATAACATATGCTTCTTTCGAATACAGTACAATGGAAAGTCGGTGGAAGATTTTCGAATGATATTTAAGAAGATGCCATCCGCTGATCTGCAGATGTTTCCGCAAGTGGAATTCAGGGATACCTAAACTATTCAGGGATGCGAAACTACAAATGCGAGGCGCCAACTGAAGGTACGACGTTGTCGCGATAAAAGCCATTGCTTTTCTAAGCTATTTTCAAAGCTTTACAAAGCTTGCAGTTACCATATAAGCACAATGATGATTAACGTTTTGCAATATACAAGTGACTGACATCTTCTCTGTTTTTATTTCCAACGTTTTGCATGTGTAAACGACTTGCATCTTCAGTTACGTTGTTAAAAAACAATTGCAAAATCAAGAAATATGTAAAGTTCTACGATAAAATAACGCCAGCACGCACATTAAATACAACGCATATCGACCAAATAAATTAGTTATTTCTAACGTTATGCAAATGCAAACGACTTGCATCTTCACTGCTACTATTTCCAACGTTGTGCAAATGTAAACGACTTCTATCTTTTCAATTACTTTGTCAAAATTAATTGCAAACAACAAGGAATAAGTAGGAGCTTTGTAATGTTACACAGACTTCGACAACTACAACATGACTCCGACACTAAGTCGATTGAACTTATAATTGTAATAACGTAATAAGTGTCAGAATGTAATAAGAATGGCGCAACACTGTCAAGGAAGCCTATTTAAAGGCGACCAATTATGACGTCATGAAAAGCGCGTAAAGCAAAGTGCGAGACACTGGCAAGGGCGAATTCCCACACAAAATTAAGAGTGCAACGGTGCGGTTCCAATACATTACAACTAGAACCGGTAAAATAACCATAGACATAGCAGGGGGGCTAAAGGGTCCGTGGCTTTCCTAAATTTGTACTTAATTTAAGTCATGATGCAGCTTTTGTACCACTGCCACTGGTAAGTTTTCGTACTTTCCTGGCCGTTTTCTCTGGTTCCTCACGTCCAGGTGCATTAAAACGTTTCAACTCATTTTTAGCAAAACAATGAAACAGCAAATGAGTTCGAAATTTGAGTGGCCTGCAGAACACATATGGATTAAGTCAGGGGTTCCCAACCTTTTTTGCTGTTTGTACCCCTTTGTTAGGTTAGAGCATTCTGCGCACCCTCAAAAAAATTCTGATTGAGTTTTTCAGATATATATTGCTAAATTAAATTGCTTTTATAGCTCAATTAAACGTTAAACCGATATTTCACACAAACATGCAAAAATTACCAAAAGAAATTAAATGTCATTTATTTCGTTTGTCACTTCTTAGTGAGATATTTGTTGCTGCTTTAATGACAAAATTCGCTCTTAAAGCGATGGTTCGATTTTACTCAAGGCAACACGTAGATCATCTTGCAGTTGCAGACGATTTTTGTACTTATTCTTCATATACATCATGGTCGAAAAGCCACTTTCACAGTAATAAGTTGTAGAGAATTAACACTGTCATGGCTTCCATAGCAAGACTTGGGAAGGATTTATAGCAACACACCAAAAATCTTCTAACTTTGATTTGTCAAATTGCAGTTTCAATTTTTGGCAGCTATTTATATCGATGATGTTCTCCTGCAAACTATCCTCATTCGACATTTTTTTAAATCAAAGAGAAATTAATTTACAATCCAATGCTGGAAATAATTCATTTCACCAGTAAAAAAGTAATCATCGAAAGAATCAACCAGCATCTTTAAATGGGAAATAATTTCATTTTTGACATTTTGCAGTAAAGAGTTATGAGCAATTTGATCAAGACAAGGAAAATTAGCAAGGTTTCCATTTTCATTTTGAGCAGCAACAAGTAAAAAACACATTGTTATGAGACAATGAGGCTACTTAGCCAACTAAATAACAACAATTATTTGAAGATAATTGTTTTTTTCAAAGCAAAGACCGTAATGCCATAATATCATTTACAATTCCAAAACATAACTGTACTGTGAAATCTGTTTGAAAAGCTGAAGGCCCAAGGATCTTCGTACCCCCTGATGTTTAAATCTCGTACCCCCAAGGAGTACGAGTACTCCCGGTTGGGAACCCCTGGATTAAGTGATGCCTTCTTCAGTGCAAATGCTATTTTCAGAGGTTTATGCTCTTCAAAAGTGTACAAGCGCTTTACATGTGCAAATCCAGCTGTGCATTGCTCTCCCAAATATGTTCAGCACCAGAAATATGAGGAATGTGGAATCGCTTATTCACAAAATTGTTAAAAATATTTTTAAAGTTGTGGGTGAAGTCAAACAAGAGAAATAAACGCTCTCCATTCCTTGAAGGGTGTGCAACGCTGTTTGAGAGCTTATTGCTTCCACATAAATCCATAAACAACTTCCTGAAAATGCATAACCAATTAGAAATCACACATAAATTTTAGCATGTAATATTAAACCAGTTTCAATAAATAGGCTAGACAAGATATTTTTAAAAACGTGACATTATTTCTTTCAATCAAGGTTGTTTCAGTTTTGCCAGCCAAAAAAAAAAAAACTGGCAAAAAACACTTTGCAATTAACTTGTAACTTTTCTCCATATTGGAATTTTAGTAGGCCTACAGCAATTGTTTGTATAAAAATTATTACATTTTAACCATTTGCAGTCCAATTTTTTTGCAAAAACTTTCAGATATCATTAAACCAGTTGGACTTTGAATGAATGTGAAAACAATAGCCTAATGTTTTAGCATGTTATTATAAAATGATAATCAAGGTGGAACGACAATTCTGAACAGCATTTCTTCTATTTTCACATTTTTAAAAATTCTGTTTTATGGACGGGTTGTGAAAAACAATATTGAAATAGGATTAAAATATAATACGTAACAGGGTGTTTAAAAAAATTTGACACCATTTACCTTTGAAATGTTTTGAAATCATTGTTGTAAAAAAACCCATAAACATAGGACTTTTCACAACCTTGATTTAAATACATTTTAAAGGTTAATGGTGTTAAATCTTTGAAACACCCTGTAATACTATTAAATTTTCTATAGATAGTTGTCATCAAGCATATTATAAGCTTACCTATTGCACACATGATTGTCAACAGATATAGCAACAACAAGGAAAATTTCATCTAGAGATTGCATCACTTTGTTAAAGAAGGTTCGAAGCAACTGTGTACTTATCTTTTCAATTGGCACCAGGCACACAACATCTTTATATTTTTTTGCATACTGATTGCACCATAAATGTCAACACAGTTTTCGCTCATTGGCCTTCCTCTGTTAATCCAATGAAAACGCCATTGCAATATTCAACCTTCTGTGCACTGTGCAGTGTATACCTCATCAATAAGCAAGGTTACCATTTTTTCTCCTTCAGATAAGTCGACAGTTCGTTGCTTTAGGTATTGCAAATCTATAGATTTAGTCTCTAGATTACAATCACTAGAAACTTGCTGGAGTATTCTCACTGATGGCAGTATAAAGAACTCACTAAGTTTTTTGTATAGTGAGTTGCTAGTAAGCTGTCACAGAAACGACATGGTTAGCAACCTGGACCTGGGTGAATACCGTCGGCTATTTTTATGGATGTACAACAACTGAAGTTGCTCGGACACAAATTGAATTAGGGGTAGACCTTCATCTTGGCTTTCGTTTTCTTCCAGGTTTGCCTTGCATTGCTCAAGCGCTGCAACAGCCGACTTGGCAAAAGTCTTACTATTGTTACCGCTTGGTGATTCTAGAAGGTTTTTGCAGAATGCCAGAATATTGCAAAGCTCTGATACTTTGCTTAATGAATCAGAGCTCATCAGATGCTGAAATGTTTCTTGTGGGCTGTGGCACAGAAATAGAACATACAAATGCATGCACATCTAAACTTTCCCCTACCACCAAAGATGCCATTAACTTAGGAGAAATGTGGCTGCCATTGTTATATGTTATAAAGTGGAATTCCAAAGAAGATTCTTTTAACAATTTGATATATCCAGATAAAATAACCACTTCATTGAGTTTATCTTTTAAATAACCCAAATCACAACAAAAGTCTTGCAACAGAAATTCTTTATTTTGATCCTGAAGTTTAGCTTTGTCTTTTTTCAGTCTTTCTGTGGCAGTTGCTGCAGAAGTTGAGTGCTTAACTGGAGATTTTGTCAGATAGTGAGACAGGTCAGCAAAAATGCAAGGCACTGCTGATGGCTTCAACCGTGGCTGATTAAGTTTCACATACTTTCTGCGTTGTTGGCGATCTAAGTGGCTATCGGTTAATGTTGTTTCAAAATCATCTCCAAAGAAATGCCTACCACATATTCTTGTGTATGGTGTCACAGTTAAATTTTCCCTGGATATTGCTCTAATCCAAGCCTTAAACATTTCAGTATCTGCTGGAATTCGAAATATTGAAATTTTTTTCCAGTTCTTTTAAACGCACGATTAGCCTACCAACTTTGCACCCTGGAGCACAACGATAGTATATCCCATATTGTTATTGCATAAAAAATCTTATAATGCTGGAGCAGAATTTCACCTTGAACTGTAATATTGTACAAGTAAAAAAGCTACAAATAAAAAGAATTACTGTTTTAGGGAGTTACAGTTCAGTTAGGGTACAATAGGGTAAGCAAAATTGTATGTTTTGGTTAATAAATAGCATTAATAGTTTCTATTCTGCAGCATATGAAATAAATGTGTTTTGCAAAGGATGCAACCTATTTCGTCCCCTTAACAATTCGTACTCCGATTTCGTCCCCTGAAATCGGGGTACGAAATAGGTTGCACCCTTTTGCAAAGCTTTATATTTGGTTAGACTATAGTATATAGCCTACAGTATTACATATGATTAAAATATAGTAGGCAGTCATTTTTTAATACCAGATTAACCTCAATTGTCTCTTTGCAAAATTGGACAGTTAGGCCTGACACCACTACACATCTGTTTTCATGTGCCACTTATCAGTAACTTTTGGAAAAAGTTAGGCTTTATGCATAAAAAGGTCAGTTAGGGTCAGGTAATCTACTCCTTCTTGAATAATACTGATTTTAGCACTAACCACACAGTGAACACCCTTATAAACCAATTGTAACATTAAAATATATTTTTTATTCACAGGCTGCAATGTCTTGTAAATTGGCTTTACAATTAAACTAAACTATACAGTAGCCCACAGATCAGGTTAATCACCGATAACCGTAGTCTACTGATTTCCTGTGCTCACTGACTGCTGACCAGTGCTGACTGCTGAGTACTGTGCAAATGTGCCATCACTGCCATGTATAAGTGTACCGTCAGTTGGCGTCAAAAATGAACACTAGGGGCGTAGTTGCGCATCCCGTTGTAGTTAAGGTATCCCTGGTGGAATTTTCTGTGCGACTTTTGCTCATTTCACCAGCCAGCTCGTGTTCAGCTGAACGGTCAGTTTCAACTTTGCGACGTGTCAAAACTTGGTTACGATCTACTATGACACAGAAACAGCTAAATCATGCAATGGTCTGCCATGTGCACAACACAGATTTGAACTGGATCAACCACCATGATCTCTCCAAGGACTTCTTTTTTAATTCACCGGAGACTCGTTGTCGAGTGTTTGGACGTCTGCTGTCCAATGCGGATGCGGACACAGACAATTAAAATATATATACATCGCATTAGACTTGAACCAACTGTGTTTGCTTGTTTGTCAGAACAGACCCCCGTTCTTTCTAGCTCGCTTCGCTCGTCGCCCCTTCCTACTTTCTTTAGTAAATGTCCCCACCAATTTTATAGAGCGATCGGCGCCCATGGTTTCGCATACTTGTAGAGACTCTTGACGCAGGGCCGGTTACCGAGATTGAAAGAGTGAAGTTTTCCGATTGTTGAAGTGTTGTTGCCGGGGAATTATTCCATTTACCAGGTGTCGCTGAATGGAGAGCAGTCCTGAAATGCGTTGTTGAAGCGCACACCCCGAGTGTCGAACCAGCGCCGCGTGATCTTGAGCCGGGCGCGTAACCACTGAGCTAACCGTGCGAATCTTCAATAGTAGTCAAAATTGCTGGTATAAGTAGACATTATGGGGAGTGATAGATAAATATAATTTTTTTGTACATTTTTGTGATTTTGAGCTGTGTTTGTGTTGTTGTTACCATTTATGGAGCATAATTTGGCACAAAATAAAAGGTTTCTCGCTCTCTCTCTTGCTCTGGGAATCGAAAAATTGTCTGGCAACACTAGCAATAAAAAAGATTTCTCATTGTTTTAACCCGATTTTAACTTTTGTAATGATTATGTGATATGAGATTCAGTGATGATCAAACTTTGGCAGTTTGGATTCTTGCAACAACCATTTTAAAGGGATATTAAGTAAATTTAGCTTGTAGTTTAAAATTAAAATTCTCTGTTCTCCCTGTTAGCTCAGTTGTTACACACCCAACTCAAGATCAAGCGCGCTGGTTCGGCTCTCGGGGTGTGCGCTTGAGCAACGCATTTCAGGACTGTTCTCCATTCAGCTGCAGCAAGTGGATGGAATAATTTCTTGGCAACAACACTTTAACAACAAGCAGAAACTTCACGTTGTCAATCTCGGTGACCGAACTTGCATTAGTGGTTCAAAGCCTCTACAAGCAGTGGCGTATTTAGAAAGTTTGTTAGGGGGAGGCCAAGACATTGTGTCAGTCAGCCGCGTGGCGGCTGACTCGGCGGTTGTATACCAAAATGTCATATGATGCGTCAGAAAGGGGGGGAAGAGGGTTAGCTGAAACCGTCACATATAAGGGGAGGGGGGTCCAAAATCAAGAGCGAATCTGCAGAATTAAGTTAGCCTACTGTTGCAATCAATGAACCAACGAAAGATATCAAACACTTCAGAACATAAACAATAAGTTAGTCCTTCCGACCTCGAATACCTTTTTAACATTCTCGGCGATTTGCAATGACAATTTACAGTTTAATGCGATGGCTGCGCTTGGCAAATATATCAATGACTGCATCATACTCGAGTACAATATCCTTGTTTAAAAACATCGGAGCTAGACCATCCAAACGTGGCTCAGTCATGGTCGTGCGGTAATAATTTTTGGTGCTCTTCCACAAGACGCCCTGTTGGTCAACCAGACAAAATGATGACGTCACACACATTGGAATAGACTATTATGAAGGAGGAAGTGCGGGGTTGAAATGCAATGAAACACACCAGAAGGAAATTGTCTCCCATTTATTGATTTGTTGTTCAATTTAAAGAAATTTGCAATCGTTGAAAAGCACAAGCATAGATCTAACTAACTAAGTTAATACCAAGTCCCAAAATACTACTAGCTCCATCTGGTGGCCACCTAAACTTGACCAAATTCAAACCATTATCAAAAGTTTATTTGCAATGATAAACACATTAAACGACAACCAATTAAAAGAACATGTTACTGTTTATTGAAGGGCTAACTTTCATTTTTATATCTTATTCAATATGCGCGCAATCGTTGTTCGAAGACAGCCCCCTAACGAAGCTTTTGCCCAATGCATTTCAATGGCGAATCGATCGTCTTCCAGTTCACGCCCTGCCTGATCACGATTCTCCTTCTTGCGTTTGAGATCACGATAATTAATTGTCTCCCATTTATTCATTTCTTGCTCAATTTCAACAGATTTGCTAATGTTGAAAAGCACAAGCATAGATCTAACCAACTAAGTTAATACCAAGTCCCAAAATACTACTAGCTCCATCTGGTGGCCACTTAAACTTGACCAAATTCAAACCATTATCAAAAGTTTATTTGCAGTGATAAACACATTAAACGACAACCAATTAAAAGAACATGTTACTGTTTATTGAAGTGCTAACTTTCATTTTTATATCTTATTCAATATGCGCGCAATCGTTGTTCGAAGACAGCCCCCCAACGAAGCTTTTGCCCAATGCATTTCAATGGCGAATCGATCGTCTTCCAGTTCACGCCCTGCCTGATCACGATTCTTCTTCTTGCGTTTGAGATCACGATAATTAATTGTCTCCCATTTATTCATTTCTTGCTCAATTTCAACAGATTTGCTATTGTTGAAAAGCACAAGCATAGATCTAACCAACTAAGTTATTACCAAGTCCTAACATACTACTAGCTCCATCTGGTGGCCACTTAAACTTGACCAAATTCAAACCATTATCAAAAGTTTATTTGCAATGATAAACACATTAAACGACAACCACTTAAAAGAACATGTTACTGTTTATTGAAGTGCTAACTTTCATTTTTATATCTTATTCAATATGCGCGCAATCGTTGTTCGAAGACAGCCCCCCAACGAAGCTTTTGCCCAATGCATTTCAATGGCGAATCGATCGTCTTCCAGTTCACGCCCTGCCTGATCACGATTCTTCTTCTTGCGTTTGAGATCACGATAATTAATTGTCTCCCATTTATTCATTTCTTGATCAATTTCAACAGATTTGCGATCGTTGAAAAGCACAAGCATAGATCTAACCAACTAAGTTAATACCAAGTCCCAAAATACTACTAGCTCCATCTGGTGGCCACCTAAACTTGACCAAATTCAAACCATTATTAAAAGTTTATTTGCAATGATAAAAACATTAAACGACAACCAATTAAATGATTGCTTGCACAGTCCCATTGCTCATTTAACCACCAGTTTGTGTTTAGCTTGTCTGAAGACATATCACAGTACAATGTGTACTTTTCTGTTGTGATAGCATCAGACCTAACCATATGGCTTAAACTGTCATGCCAGGTCCCACTTGATACAACTTATTCATAGTGTAGAAACTGTTGACAACAGTTAACCCATTAAAGTTACTTTGGGATAAGAAAAAACAATCAACTGACCTCGCCACTAAACTGCACAGCTCCTTTTCAAAAAGCACGATGGCTCATGTCAAAAGAATTATGCATCCACTAAAAATAAATTTACCAATTTAACATGTTTTTGTTATTTCTATTTGGAAACCGTTGCAGCAAGCATTTTACGCTGAATTTTATCTAAAGTTGCTTTCGTATTTTTTTAGATCTTGGATATCGCCACCAAACGGTCAACCATCACCATCATTATGTTTGGGCCACAGGAGTTCATACGAACCACATTGAAAACCTGTGGCTGAATTGTAAACGGAAATTTAAAAGAATGGGTGGCACCACAAGGCACATGATACCTGGGTATCTGGATGAATTTATGTGGCGACATCAGTTTCCACGGGGACGACATTTTCCGGAAGTTCTCCGCGCCATAAGGGAGTCCTACCACTTACTGTAGCCGCCACATCGTCCATTTGCCAAAAAAACAGCCCTTTTCAGGGCTACCTAATGATAAAAAACAGTTGCTGCCAGGGCGCCGGAACGATTTTTGACTGGGGGGGCAAGATTACGAAAAAAGGGCACTTTTGTTTACTAAAAGGCCAATTTTTTTTCAAGTTTTAAGATAAGACATAGCGATAATGACCATATCAGCTCACTATGTATTGAGTAATGATAGCCTACAAGTGTCCGGTATACAAAGAAGGGCATCATGCTATTTTATAATGATGTAACCTACTGTCAAGCCTTAAAGCAGCCTGCGGCCATGGCCGCTACGTAGTGCTTGAATGAACGGCGGGTGCTACCTCCTCAATCGGCCAAGTTTGGCCGCCGGTCTCTCCTAGCCAATTATTTAATTTCGCAATACAATGATCGTGGATTAACTGTCGAAAACATGCAGTATCAAAGAGTGACGCAAAGTTAGATCAGCGCGTCATAATCGCCACTGTTGCATTGTGTGGGGAATATTTGTTATTGATGGAATATCCATCTGCGATCGCCAGCGCTGTAAGTCTTGTTTGTAATTCCCGACGTTTATTTTAACAAAGTCTTAATCCGAATTGCTAATTTACATCGGCTGGCAATATTGTCGTTTTTATGTCGATTCGATGTTGTCGGACATTGAACCGTTGTTAAAAAGGAGAACAAAGTTAGTTGACATCAATGGGAAAACATTTTTTGATCATATTTTGCAAAAATTATGCTTCTTTTAGTAATGTACATCATTGAAATAGCTAAAACCTCAATTGCTAAGGCAACAGGATCAGATGTCAGTAGATTTAACAGAAAAAATATTTCGCACTTGCTAGTGCATCGTCAGTTCTGATAAAGGGCAGTTAAAGCCTACAAGTAATGTTTTAATCATTGAAATACTTATTTTATTACCTTGCCGTCATCGTCAACACATGTCGAACGTTGTTTTTCGTTGCTAAAAAGAATTCTAGGGGAGTAGCGAACTTTTATAAAATCAGCCACATTGGAGACACTCGTGCGAGTGTCGTTTGAATAGTACTGGATTACAATCCCGATAAAGCAGTTATTGCGTGGTGCAGCGATTCTATTTTAGGACGTCGCCCAGGCCCAGACTTCAACAACGCTAAGTGATCATTTTAGCATTGTTGCAAGTTTAATTCTATTTACTTGTGCTATCGTTATTTTTATTTTGTATTTTGGCCTCCAAGCACGCAGATTTGGCCGCCGAGAAGGAGCTCCCGTTAGGCCACGATGGCTGTCGAAAAAAAACGAGTTTTAAGGCCTGTACTGTGTTGCAAAATTTTGTGCCGTAAATATTATTTTGAGGCAAAAATGAAAGATTATAATTAGGCTCAAAGCGAATAGCAGAAATTGTTACATTGCAAAATGTGCAGTAGCTAACATGACTTTAAAAGGGCACCATTGCCCCCCCGTCCCCCCGCTTCCGGCGCCCCTGGTTGCTGCCCACATACTTTGTGATATTTATTCTATAACAAACAAACTAGGCTAACAAAAGTGCAATGTTAGATGAAACAAAATAATTTTTTTAACTTACGTTTGTAACGTGATTTTTGTGTGTCAACGTTTAAGGTTTGGACCTATGAATCATTTTGTTTACAAACACGGATGCCTTTAGGAAAAAGACTTCGTGTGGTATTGAAAGAACACGAGAATGCAAGCCCAAGTCATTTCATTACGGTTTTGTTACTTACCTTTGATCCATATTTAAGCCTAGGTTTATTAGGCTTAGCCTAAGTGTTGTGAAAAAATTTCTTGGCTAAGCATTGAACAAAACATAAGTATCCGCACCCACTGTCTCGCTGGTTGTTGTTGCTTTTTATTATTTGCAGAGGTTTCTCCATCCAAATAGGAACAATTTTCTGGCACCTGCACTTACAGCTGACATCACTTGCTTCCTCAACCGAGCTTTTCCAGTTGATGTCGACTGCGGGCCGAGTGACAACAATTCTTCCACGACCTCCCAAAGGATCAAAGTTCTACACCGCTCTAGAGCACACATCGCTTTCCTATTGATCAGTGTTTGTTACATTACTTGATTCGGACAAGCCATTACACCACCAAGTAGGCTATTTGTGTGCCTGATCCTAATCCTTTCTATGACTTTAGCATTTTTTCTATATAAATGGGAGACAATTAATTATCGCGATCACGCAATGTGAATCCAGAAAGACGATCGATTCGCCATTGAAATGCATTGTGCAAAAGCTTCGTTGGAGGGCTGTCTTCGAACAACGATTGCTCGTATATTAAATGAGGTATAAAAATGAAAGTTAGCACTTCAATAAACAGTAACATGTTCTTTTAATTGGTTGTCGTTTAATATGTTTATCATTGCAAATAAACTTTTGATAATGGTTTGAATTTGGTCAAGTTTAGGTGGCCACCAGATGGAGCTAGTAGTATTTTGGAACTTGGTATTAACTTAGTTGGTTAGATCTATGCTTGTGCTTTTCAACGATAGCAAATCTGTTGAAATTGAGCAAGAAATGAATAAATGGGAGACAATTAATTATCGTGATCTCAAACGCAAGAAGAAGAATCGTGATCAGGCAGGGCGTGAACTGGAAGACGATCGATTCGCCATTGAAATGCATTGGGCAAAAGCTTCGTTGGGGGGCTGTCTTCGAACAACGATTGCGCGCATATTGAATAAGATATAAAAATGAAAGTTAGCACTTCAATAAACAGTAACATGTTCTTTTAATTGGTTGTCGTTTAATGTTTTATCATTGCAAATAAACTTTTGATAATGGTTTGAGTTTGGTCAAGTTTAAGTGGCCACCAGATGGAGCTAGTGATATTTTGGGACTTGGTATTAATTTGGTCGGTTAGATCTATGCTTGTGCTTTTCAACGATAGCAAATCTGTTGAAATTGAGCAAGAAATGAATAAATGGGAAACAATTAATTGTCGTGATCAGGCAGGGCGTGAACTGGAAGACGATCGATTCGCCATTGAAATGCATTGGGCAAAAGCTTCGTTGGGGGGCTGTCTTCGAACAACGATTGCTCATATATTAAATAAAGTATAAAAATGAAAGTTAGCACTTCAATAAACAGTAACATGTTCTTTTAATTGGTTGTCGTTTAATGTTTTTATCATTGCAAATAAACTTTTGATAATGGTTTGAATTTGGTCAAGTTTAGGTGGCCACCAGATGGAGCTAGTAGTATTTTGGGACTTGGTATTAACTTAGTTGGTTAGATCTATGCTTGTGCTTTTCAACAATAGCAAATCTGTTAAAATTGAGCAAAAATGAATAAATGGGAGACAATTAATTTTCGTGATCAGGCAGGGCGTGAACTGGAAGACGATCGATTCGCCATTGAAATGCATTGGGCAAAAGCTTCGTTGGGGGGCTGTCTTCGAACAACGATTGCGCGCATATTGAATAAGATATAAAAATGAAAGTTAGCACTTCAATAAACAGTAACATGTTCTTTTAATTGGTTGTCGTTTAATGTGTTTATCATTGCAAATAAACTTTTGATAATGGTTTGAATTTGGTCAAGTTTAAGTGGCCACCAGATGGAGCTAGTAGTATGTTAGGACTTGGTAATAACTTAGTTGGTTAGATCTATGCTTGTGCTTTTCAACAATAGCAAATCTGTTGAAATTGAGCAAGAAATGAATAAATGGGAGACAATTAATTATCGTGATCTCAAACGCAAGAAGAAGAATCGTGATCAGGCAGGGCGTGAACTGGAAGACGATCGATTCGCCATTGAAATGCATTGGGCAAAAGCTTCGTTGGGGGGCTGTCTTCGAACAACGATTGCGCGCATATTGAATAAGATATAAAAATGAAAGTTAGCACTTCAATAAACAGTAACATGTTCTTTTAATTGGTTGTCGTTTAATGTTTTTATCATTGCAAATAAACTTTTGATAATGGTTTGAATTCGGTCAAGTTTAAGTGGCCACCAGATGGTGCTAGTGATATTTTGGGACTTGGTATTAATTTGGTCGGTTAGATCTATGCTTGTGCTTTTCAACGATAGCAAATCTGTTGAAATTGAGCAAGAAATGAATAAATGGGAGACAATTAATTGTCGTGATCAGGCATGGCGTAAACTGGAAGACGATCGATTCGCCATTGAAATGCATTGGGCAAAAGCTTCGTTGGGGGGCTGTCTTCGAACAACGATTGCTCATATGTTAAATAAAGTATAAAAATGAAAGTTAGCACTTCAATAAACAGTAACATGTTCTTTTAATTGGTTGTCGTTTAATGTGTTTATCATTGCAAATAAACTTTTGATAATGGTTTGAATTTGGTCAAGTTTAGGTGGCCACCAGATGGAGCTAGTAGTATTTTGGGACTTGGTATTAACTTAGTTAGTTAGATCTATGCTTGTGCTTTTCAACGATTGCAAATTTCTTTAAATTGAACAACAAATCAATAAATGGGAGACAATTTCCTTCTGGTGTGTTTCATTGCATTTCAACCCCGCACTTCCTCCTTCATAATAGTCTATTCCAATGTGTGTGACGTCATCATTTTGTCTGGTTGACCAACAGGGCGTCTTGTGGAAGAGCACCTAATTTTTCAGGTAGGCTACTTTAGTGAACTGAAACATCGCTCATTGGAGGCAGTTGTAACTGGAAGCGAAGCAAAGATTCGAAGTAATTCATGGATAATCGGATAAGTGCCGAGTTGTTCATCAGCTTGACACGCATCCACAAGAGTTGCAGATCGTTTATCCACAGAAACTGCAAGCCAATTCGCTTTCTCCATCTTTGCAATTCAACAGTAGCTGCAAAGCAATTGCTTGGTTCAACATCCAGTATTTCATGGTAGCAGTCGAAAATCTCCTCGATCGGGCAGTCTTCATCTTCATGAATCAATGAAGGCAGAAATGTGCTGACTTTAAAAGCTAGCGAGCAGTGTTCATTAAATCTCTCATGAATTTGTGCCATGCAATTGTCAAGGAAGAAAAACTGTTTACAAATTATAATACATTGCAAAAAGTAGGCTATACCTCGCTCCCTTCCCGCGCTAGGACGAAACATCCAAGCAATTATGTCTTGGGCTAAAACTTTTTTTTGCAAAATTTGTATTTTTTTTACCTGATCATTAGGGGAAGGCCATCGCCCTTTATCCTCCCCCCTAAATACGCTACTGTCTACAAGTATGCGAAACTGCCAGGATTAAGTTCTCAAAGAAAACTTTGTCAGTCTGAGGATAAAGATTAAATCAATCAACCTTCACGAAGCCTCTAGTTTTAACATTGGCAAGACCTGTATCTGTATATATAGATCGCTATGGTATTATATAGACCATTTTAAAGACACATTGTGTTGTGGTTGCACTTGGAAAAGTTCTCATAAATTTGGAAAATTTTAAAGTTCTGCTGAAAAAATTCATTCAGGGATGTCTTGTGATGCTAAATGGAAAATCGGTTTTCTATAGGGAATTAGGCAAGATTACTTGGGTGTTGGCTGACCTGACCTAACTAATACCAGTAATCAATTAATCAAGTTTATTTTCAGTGGGCTATTACCATTCAAGTTCGGTAATTTAAGTAGGAGCCAATCAAAAAATATATGTATAGGGTTCACCAAAATTCCAACAAAGCAAAACCTTCTGAGAGAGAATAGACAGTGCTAAATATTAAGTATTTAATACTAGAGACCAAACAGTAAACAAAACACTCAATAAACTGAACAAAACCGAACCATAATCAAACAATTGTTATGTATCTTACTCGCCTTTATTTTTTATTAAAAAAAAATAAAAAATACTCATACAGTAAATCACAAAGTTGTTAAAAAGTAATTTTATAAGAAAGATGAATTTGGGTTGTTTAACCATCAGCTATGATCACTGTTCTTCAATGAAATCTTGAATATAACATGCTTGCAGATTGCTTGGTAATCTTTGTGGAAAATTCCCAATGGTGTAGGTTGAAGAAGACAAGAAAACATGAGTTGGTTTTCTGACTTGGCAAAGACTGCTCTTAATGAAGCGCAGAAGAGAATTGACAAAGTGCTGGACATTGATGAAGAAACCAATGCAAAGTCTGATAGTACTTTTTTGTCAAAAAGTTCTTGTAAGTTCCTCTGTCCAAAATGTAACTCTGAAAATAAGCTATTTTTCTTACTCTAAAATAAGGATAAAGATTGTTATAGAACTACATGTCTTACTGGATTATTTTTTTTATAGCAAATTGTTTTATTTACAGTACTATTTTTTAATCATGTAATACAGTACTGACTTGTGGATTTTGCAAATAAACATTTATCATGTTGATAGTAGATCATGAAATACTTGGAGTTAACATTAAAAGTTCTCCCTACAACTGTAGTCACAATGAATCTAAACTTTCAGCAGCTAAAACCCTTTCTATTTTAACTTCAAGTAATGAAAATAGATTTCTTTCTACCTATTTCACCTTTTCAATCCAAACACTTTGGCTCTGACACAATGATTTAGGTACAATTCTGTCAAATCACAGATTCTCTCAATGAGATTAAGAATGATAAAGAGCAGCTGTTTTGTGTTACAAATTTAGTCTGCATGGCATGTAGAATTGTAGATACATAATGTGCAAGCTACTTTATAATCCACATGCAATTGTGCAATGTGCATGGAACCTACTATACATAGGACGCTTTCTAGAAATAGGCCAAGTCCCAAGTATGAAAGTTTTAATAGTTGACTCTGTCTTCCTTTTAGGCATTGCCTTTTGATTGAGTTTACATAATTATGCAGTCTTCCGCAAATATATGGTTGTTAAAATGTTTCGTTGCATTGTTGTCATTCACCCTTTCATGTTTTTTCTTTCACCTTCACCTTTGTTTTAAATTTGTAAATGCAAATACAGTGGAACCTACTTAATTTAAATTGGCCAAATAGGCATACCGATCAATCATGCAAACAAGTAGAAACTTTTTAAACATCTTGAATATGTACATGCTTGAAATTAGAAAATTATTTTCTTGGTATGACATATGATTGCAGATATTCTTGCAACATTGAGGCTTTTGCCAAATTGGACACATCAATGTTTTTTTGGCTTTACAAAGATACAATTTTTTGATTTGTTGCTGGAATGTTTTTTCAACATTGATTAATTATTGTCTGCAACTTTGCCATGTTCCTGAAAGGAAACACAAAATGTGCAACTTTGGTTTGAGAAATTAAAATTAAATAGGGGGCTTTTAATGGTAAAACTCTCTTATCAATCTGAAGTTTACTGCGTTAGATTTATCAACCATTGTTCACAGAGTTGCATGCAGCCGCCTTGTGGTTCTCATTGAATTCTTTGAAATCATTAGCCTCGCATATTGGTAGTCTTTTTGTGCTTCAATCTTTCAAATTTGGCTGACACTGTTTGTACAGATATTGAAGATTCTGCTATAAATGAGACTTCATTGAAGTCTCGGACACAACATCAGTCTCCTGTTGTAGCCACAAACAAGATCAATAAGGGGAATAGTTCTAACAAGAAGCGTGGAAAGCCTTTGAAGTTAGGAAGCTCTTTGTCAAAGAAACAAACTCCTAAGCCTAACAAACGAAGGTGATTCAATGTGGATGATAATTTCTTATTTTTGATGACGTGTTTGTATCTCTTCAGACATGATTTATTAAAAGATTGCTTGGTGAAAAGTTAATTTAAGTTTCCTACGGGAGTTAATTGAAAACTGACATTATAATTACAGTTTCTTTCAAAACTAATTTTTTACAGAGCTGTTTTTAGTTGTACAAGTATACTACATGAAATATGGGAGCAAGTCTTTTAGGCGCAGACAGTTAGGCGCCAGTCAAATAGGTGCGCACAATGTGGCGTCTAGATATTTAGGTGCGGAGCACTGTGGCGTCCATTCATTTAGGTGCTATTTCTAGTAAAGTCTGCAGATTGTATCAGCTTGGCAGGTAGGGCAATGCTTTTCACACAAAATGTTGTATTGAACAGAAAAATATGTCATGGCTTTAGTGAGTGAAGCTGTTTAAACTGGCAATGCTTTTCACACAAAATGTTTTAATGTTATATTGAACAGAAAAATATATTGTATTTTAATGCGCATGTTCGGCATTTATTTGTTGTTAGTCCAGGTTTGCGTCGGCGAAAGCTTTATCAATAAATTATTCAAGTTTCCAAACATGACTGAGTTCACTTTTTGTGAGTCAAGTAATAACTACACTAAACGTCAGTAAAAAATATATCGTAGCCTATATTCAAGCGGGTGGTAGGCTTGAGTGAAGAGTAACTTAGTTTTTCGTCAAAACCCCGACTAGGTTTAATAACGAGCAAAGTCGCACCATTGTGCTTGCAACTTGTAGCCAGGGTTCATATGCCCTACAGAAATGTATTCATGTAGTAGAGCGTTGTCTCACATGAACTCACCACAAGACCAATCCATCCCAAGTAGAAATAATTGCGAAAGATAACAAATAAAGTAAAGTTCCATCTGGCTGCAACCTGTGTTCAGGATGCATAGCAAATGTCCTGTGGAGATGTGCTAATATCAAGAGTAGTAGAGCGTTGTCTCGCACCTCATCTCCATATGCGCATTAACAAAACAACATTTCTGTTCGATATAACATTTTGTGTGAAAAGCATCGCCCTACCTGTCAAGCTGATACGATCTGCAGACTTTACTAGGAACAGCACCTAAATGAACGGGTGCCACAGTGCTCCGCACCTAAATATCCAGATGCCAGTGCAGTGTGCGCGCCTAACTGACCGGCGCCTAACTGTCTGCGCCTAAAACACGTGGACCCTGATATATGATATAACGCTTAAATCTTGTGTAGATGCTTGCATTGCTTGGCTAATTTGTGTTTACAGTATCATTTATGATTTTTAAAAGGGCACGTTTGTAATTGATACAATGATACAATATACTGTATAATTGTATATATATCTTTTAATGAACAAGATTTGATTAAAATAACCTTGTTACTAAACTACAGTAAATGTAAACTAAAACTCAAATGTGTTGATTAGTTGGAATATTGCATGTTACACATTTAATCTAACCGATTTGTTAGCAGAAGAAGAAACTGGCTCATGCTTTTGACATTTATTGCATAAATACTAGCTCTGAGTGTCAATTTGTGCTTTAATATTGGCTTTTTTGATTCTAATTAAGTAACAGTTTATGATTTTTTTTAATTGTTTCTCACAGTGTCGAAGAACAAAAAGACTTGAAGCCATCTTCCACCATTCAGTCGAATCATTTTGATGAAGTATCTTTACTTGATTCAAGCAGTTTATCTAATAATTCAGATTATGGTGCTTCAAATAATTCTTTTCGGAACTTAACTTCAGAACAGTCTGAAGGTGATCTACCCAGCTTTGATAGTCCAAACAATGTTCAACATAAAAATGGTAAACATACCTCAATCCCAATCCCAGATTCAAAACAAAATAGACATCATGTAGTCTCGGACTCTATTGTTTCTGAAGAAGACACACCTTCAAAGGAAATATCATTAAAGAAGGATTTCAGTTGTGGTAATTTATTTTCCTGGCAGCATCAATTATATAGTACCGATACCTCAAATAACAGCTACATCGCATACACTTTTTTAATTATTTTTTTAAAGTCTGTGTTAGCTTATTTATAGTTCTGATCTTGCAGTAATTACAAGCTTTCTCTAAAAGGGGATTCAGAAATAAAATGCATTTGTAAATGTCGTGTAATGAAAACTCAATTTAAAACTTCAGTTGAAAACAACAGAAGTTGTATGTTTGTCAAGAGTTGACAAATTTAATTATTGATTCTGATAATGTTATATCTCACAAACTGACAATTGTTGACTTGTTGTGGTAGCTGGTGTAAAACTAGGCCTAGCTTGTTAAGCATTCATTATGAGTGTAGTGATTTACTTGTTCTTTTCAAGTTATTCCTCTTATTCGTATAATTAAATATTATAAGCTGTGGTTAACAATTTCAGATGCTGAAAACCTTGATGAAGAAGCTGAAAACCAATTTTCAGATGCTGAAACCCTTGTAACTCAATGTCACAATCAAGTTCCCACCGATCGTGTATGTTTTTAAAAAAAAAAAAAACTTTGCTGACTTTTTATTGAAAATTAAGATTTATACATGAGTGCCTATTTTCCTATACCGATGAATGAAAGCAAATCCATTTTATCATACAATATACATAATATGTTGCCCAAAGTGATAAGGTGTTACCGAGCTTAAGGGAGGCCGCTGATGCAAAAAAACAACATCTTATAAAGAAGTACTTAATAAAAGCAATGATGCGTGTTTTGATGTAGCGCTGTACCCATCACAGATAAGCTTCCTTTGATGAATTAAGCTGATAAATTACATTGTTATGTTTAACACACTTTGCATGTTTCTACTAAATCACTAAATAGTTTTTTAACTTTAATTGATCTTTTTAATCGGTTTGCTGGCCTGTTTCTGGCTAAATATATGTTGGTTTGCCATTCCATTAGGTTACATCAAAGGTCCAGTGATGATGCCTCATTTTGTTTTAATGGCACCCAGCTACGTATTCAGATGTAAATACATAAGCAATAAGCATGCAACGTTAGAGTCAGTTTTTACACTCATAAACACACCTTCAGGTCACCCCCGAAGCAGAGCACCCACCCTGCGTTTCTAGAACCACATCAGTTGAAACCGACGATCTCTGCAGTGAAGATGCAACCGCTGACTCATCCTCAGGTTGGAATAAAATACATGAACGCTGCTTGTTTGTTTTTTTCTTCAAATTGTTAGCAGTGTGATATCAGTGAGCACGAGTTCTCGTGTATATAAATATCAATTGTCACGGTTTTTCGTCAGTGAACAATACCCAATACCCATTGTTCAAGGGACGTTTTTTCAAAATTGTTATACTCTGTTTCATTCTTGAGTTGATTTCAGTGTGAATGGGACAGCCGTTATAAGATTCCCACTTCCTGCTAACTAATTTTCCCTGCCATTTTTATTCGGTATTTTTGTCTTTGCAGAGATGTTGTGCGACATTGAGAAGCATCTTCCTCCTGCTGAAGAAGACCGAGCTTTTGACAGTCCAATGTGTCCGAATCCAGATGATAGAGAAACATCGACAGCAGTGCCAATCAACGAACAATGCTCTTCTCCCATGTCCGTAAGTTTTTGAGTAAACTCTTCATAGTTTTCAAGAGTATATTTCTTGAAATTTGTCAGTCCACGTAGAGATGAAGTTTACAAGCATTTGGATTCTGACACCACCACTTTAGGATGTCCGCTTTCAACATTGGTCGGATTGTCCAAAAAAACCTTTCCGGTACTGAGAAGTTAACCCAAGCAAATTGTCTACTTGAAGCGGTTGACTGTCTCTTATCAAGAAGTACTTTAGGATGCATTGCCAATCAAACAGTGACAGTTAACCAGCCACAGTTTAATATGAAAAATCGATTTCGCTACATTATTATTTTCAGACTCACAGCTTCACAGGCTAACTTTGCTGTTTGATTAACAATGCATTCTATATTAGTTGGATGGATTATTTTCGATGATGCAAATGGGAAACTTCATTCATACTAACGTTTCTTCAATTTTTTACGGTTCATTTCTATAGAACACTGGGTTACGGAATTGTTACCTGACCTGAAGTTATATGGCAGACTAGATATAAAAAGATACTTGGCTATTCAGCTCAATAAGCGAAGTTGAGATCTAATGATTAATGCCTTATGTATTCTTTTTATGTTTAAGTGGTGATTTTTGTTGTCTTCTTTTCGACCATAAAATTGTCACCACTTCAGAATTAGCACAGCTTAACTGCAGCAATTGTCGCTTTCATGTATTTGTCTTTTTCATGCCTTGGATACAATTGTGTACAACGCGCAACACATGATACTGTGCTATAGACTGGTGCGACAATGGACCGGAAAAGGCGGTATTAAAGTTTAAACACAATTGGTTATTACATTTTCATAGAAGAGGTTCAGAACGTGTGTTTTTAACATTTTGTAACGAAAATTCAAATTGAATAACGCTATGACACACTTTGAAAGTTTCACGAAACGACGGCTGCATGCCAAAACACAGATTCAAATACTCTTTGCAGGCATCTTCTTGTGATAAAACGAACGACATTCACCCCCATCTAGATTCTTCTGATCGATTTATTGATTGCACAGGTAAGATTTGTCTTTGGTGGACAACTACTGTGGTAACTTTGTTGAGGATTTACCTCTGTAACAAGTGAAACCGTGTTGTGTCGTTTTTTGTATATCGTCACTTTCGATGACGTTTAAAATGATTGCTATAAAAAACCGAAATTTTCAAAATGTGATCACTGAATTCCAAATCACTGCAAAGCTTCTGGTCTCATTTATAAAAAAATGACATTTTTACCAGTGTTGCCAGATGCTTTTGGAAAGCCAGCACGTTACAGAATCTAGTGCAGGGATGTCCAACCTTTTATTATAGTGGGCCGCATTGTCACTTGAAATAAATCAATGGGCCGCAGGACCTATTAAATTTCAAGAAAAATAGGTACATAAAGAAACAATTAAAAACCATTAATTTCATCTTTGAAAATAGGAACAAATAACACACACATAGAAAGAAACAAAAATTTATTTCTACAATACAAAGTCAATGAGATTTTTGACATTGTTTTCCAGCTAAGAGGTTATCAACATTTGCATTAAAGGACGTTGTCTTGATTCTTAGGATGTTTGCTAAGTGTTTGTCGGTCAGTCTGTTTCCTTCTGCAGTTTTGATGTTTTTCATGGATAAAAATAACTGCTCGCAACAATATGTGCTGCCCCACATAAACAATAATTTTCTGGACAAATTAACTAATTTAATAAATTCATTACATGTATTTAATGTAATTCTTTATAAAATAAAGGAAGGGTGTGTTCTCTGTGAAAGTTTTCAAACTTTCTCGACTTTGCAGTTCAATCAGTACAAGTTGGAATTCGGGTGGCGCTTTATCATACTGAAATGAAAATGGATGGGTCACTGAATAATTTTAATTCAATTTCATTCTTTTCGAAGTCAGAAAATCTGACTGTAAATTCTTCAAGCAAATCTTCACATGACTTAGCATACTTTTCATAGTTTACAGACCTGTCTTCAGCTCTTTCAGATAGACTATGAAAATGTATAATTTCGCCAGATTTCAATTGTGACTATAAAAAGTTTGAATTTCCTGGTAAAGCTACTTATTCACTCAAACATTGAAATACACAACAGACCTTTCTCTTGTACATGCAAATTGAGCTCAGCTAGCACTTCTGTGAGGTCAACTAAGAAAGAAAAATCATTCAACCATTCTTCATTTTCTATAAAGTTCACATTTTGTTTCTTTTTCTCCATGAAGTTCAAAACACTCATCATCATTACGTTCCTTCCTCGTATTGAGGGTTGGATACAATGCGCCATTGTTCTCGTACTGCATTTTCATAACTTAAAACACTACTTGGAGTGAAATTGACTAGCGGGCCGCACAAAAATTTCAGGTGGGCCGCAGGTTGGACATCCCTGATTTAGTGCAAACTTGCATAGTAACAGTATATACAGCATAAAAGCATTCCAAACTCACAGAAAAGCTATATTATATTTATTAACTAGGGCTCAGTCTCAGACTATCCACTTAAAGGAGCGATTCTTACTGCTTTCTAGTGTAGCAAATCAGCCTAGTCAAAATCGTAGCTTGCATGTTGGCATGGCTACGTATATAAATCGCTATAGACTTTTATCGTTTTAGCATGACCTTGAGCTACAGTGAATCGTGCTTCTAAATTATTCTGGTGCTTTCATAATTCCTTGTGGGCACCAGCGGCGCAACTAGAAAAAATCAAAAGGGGTCGGCAACGAGAGAGAAAACTAACAACTATTTGTAGAAGTGGATATACCACAGTTAGATTGTTAGAATATTAGCCTAGTGTAAATTGACAGCGCAATGATCCAATTCTGTGATGTGCAAAGCGATCTTTTTCGCTCTGTCTGCGCTTGCTACTCACTCTCAAAAAAAGTCACCCGCGCTTTCGAAAGTAGGCAGCAAATTGTTTGCTCTCCAGGCCCACATTTTAAAAAGTAGTCCACACAAGCTTAGGGCCTGGATACACGTCAAGATTGTAAAGAAAATTTAATTGCCGTTTTTTTGATACCAAAATTATAAAATTGGTGTAAGAATGTGTGAAGTTGCGACCACACGAAGATTACAAATCAGACTAGCCTAAAGCCAGCTGCAGTTTCGTTTTGTGGGTTAATAAGGTTGCATCCTAAGTAGGGATGCCCAAAATAGAATTTCGAATCTTGAAGATTCGAATCCATCTAGAATCGAATCTAAAAGCCGCTTTTTTATCGGGTAGTTAGATTCGGAAATAATACGGAGAAATGAAAAAAATTATAAAAAAAAATGTTTGAAAAAATGCTCCGCCTTACGCAAAACGCCTGCAAGTCACGTGCGTCGTGCACGCCAATCCGTTTCTGCATGTGATTAACCTTACGTGTTACCCTTGCGCGTGTGTGCGCGCGTGTGTTGTTTTGAGAGAACAAAGGTAAGAAGAGAACGATTGAACTTGAGAATGAGAACTTGTTAAAATGATGGCTGTTTTCCGCGCATCAAGTTTTACTACCCTGGAAAGTCAGCCATTCTGTTTTTATGACATCATATTGCGTGAATAAATGACGGTCTGTTAATGTTTTGTATTGCTGTTTATGCGACTTGAGCGTGAAACAAGTTTGGTATGCATAGGACGTAGCTTGAACTGACACACGTTAAGTAGTACGTAAGTCTCAGTCTAGTTAGTCGTCCCTCTTGAAGTTGCAAATCTTAAAGGGGGCTGTCATGCCGACTAGACAACCCCCCTAGTTGCGCCCCTGGACACCACTATCATGCAGTTCGGGTCATTAGAGTAGAGTCTTTATATTTTGCTAAGTTTTTACATAGCTTAAAAAGTCACAACATAATAATGAGCCTGTAATAAATAAAAATACGCACATTATTATTAATAGTAGAAGTAGAACGTCTCAAGTTGACGAATGCAAACTTGCAAAATATTTACGTAACACATCACCATTGTTTGTTTTTTTTGTTGAAGAAGATAAATGCAAAATCTGTTGATATAATAATAATAATTGCTTCTATAAACGACACAGTGATCTTTTCAGAAGTTTCTCCCATCAAACCCACCATTGAAAATTTCTCCGAACACATCACCTCTACCACCACAATCGAATCAGCAGAGCCACCACAAGCTCCATCTGCTGACAGCTCTGCGATTGTCACTTCAGAACTCGACGCCGGTTCCTTTACGGCTGCCGTCGAAGAAAATTCTTCAATTGAGCAAAATTCGGTCGATTTAGACGAAAGTGCAGTATCAGTATTCAAAGAACATGAAGCAAAACTACCAACTGTCACTGAAGCGAACATGGGCGAAGCTGTGAATGCTGTAGGACATGAAGCTACTCTGAGCGAAGCACAACCAGAAACTGAAGATTTCGACCCGGAATCCGACGTTTCTTCTACAGATGATGGTAATTATCATATTTTATTTTTTTTTACATTGCTTATAATTTTATTTTGTTTTTGAAAGAATTTTTATGTTTGTAGGTGTGTTTATGTGAGAATAGTTTGTGTTTTTTCTTAATATCCCGGAGTTAGAACGGGTTTAATCGTCAGGTGTGCAATGCATTTCGATTTATTGTCCGTGTGTAAGTGAATTCCGTAATTGGATAGGAACAAGTACACAGTTAATTTTTTTTAAATGTTTTGATCATCATTATCATTATTTTCCTTTCTAGTGTTAAGGGCTGGATGCAAAGGGCCATTGGTCATGATCATGAACTTTATACAGCGCTTTCTTAATTTCATTTTGTCTCTTTTGTGATGTTTGCTGTCTGAACTACGAATCATTCTTGGTCTATTTTTGTTTCCCCCCACCATTTTGTGTGTCTGCATTAGTTCAATTTTTTTCTTTTTACTATTCGTAGCAGAACTTTGTATGAGTTTAGTTTAAGTCAAGAATTATCAACATTTGAAAGCTTATTTTTTTTTGTAAAAAACGACGAACGGTTTTTACAAATAAAAGATAAAAACGACGGAAACAAATAGAAAAGTTTAGAAATTATTAATTTTAGAAAAATCTTAATTTTCTAGTTTTATGTTGTTAATCAGACTCCAGTTATTGTTTATTTGTTGAGCGACAAATTCATTATTTTTTCTTTCCATCCAGCTGATGCGCAATAGTCTCCTGTGACACCACATTTCAAAACTTTTTAATGTCATGTTTTTTGCATGTTTAAATTTAACATCCAGATGTGGCAATTGGGAATACGAGAGTTCGCTGCAATTTTTATTTTGTGTTTTTATTTACGGTGCTGTTTTTTATCAACAGATGACGTTTTGGTGTCATCTGCAAACGAACCGTTGGTTGCAGAGACAAAGGTGAGGCTGCTACTTCATCAAAATCTTGTCTAACTTACGTCGATTCAATTTTTTTATATGTTAGTTTGATGCAAAATGAAAGAATTTGATTACTTTGGCTGTTCGATGTTGGTCTTTCGGGCAAAAGAGCACGAACATGTTTTTAACTATTTTCATTCTAATTGTATCAAGAAATAAAACCTGAACAAGAAATTTGTTATTCTACTGTAGGCTAGTGTGGCTGTGAAAATAGAAGGACGAAGCAGTGTTTTCTTTAGACTTTTTGCAATTGATTGAGTTTCGCTTTTAGCAGCATGATCGTTGCTTACTTCACAAGGTAGATTCTAACGATCTGTTTTAGCCTGATTCTGCGAGTTCGTTGTGGCAATTACAAATTGCACTAGCTTTCGGAACACAGTTCCCTAGTCATGTGCTATGATTTAGACTTCTCTTTTAGACTTTTTGTTCATGCTCTAGTATTAATTAACAAATGCTGTTTCATAAAAAGAAAGAAAGGTGCCAATAATAATTCTATTGATTAAAGATATTAGGTCTATGTTTGCTAAATGATATAACTGTTATTGAATGAGCACCTGTTTTATTTACTGTCTGTAATTTTTTTGCTCTTTACCGTTTAAAGATGTTGCCGTAACCACAAATTGATTAACTATAGGAGGATGACCATTCACCAGCACCGGGCGCCATAAGCCACGATGCTTATTCCGTTATGAGTCAAAAACTGGCTTCTTACGAACAGCAACTTGTCACCCTGAGTTTGAACAATGCCAACTTGAGCGAAGAAAATGACAACTTGAGGTAAAAGCCACTTTTGCTTTGAGTTTGATCGAACGTTTGTTGTTAACTTAACGTCTTTATGGTCCAAACCAACGTAAAAATATGTTTTCAGCGATATTCTTAAATTAGAGAAATAGAACAGAGTCCCCTTAGCGGGTTTAACATACTTTTATTTAACATACGTTTAACATTAAAAAAAAGGTTAAACCTGCTAAGGTTACTCTGTTTTTTGTCTCTATGGTTCAACAAAGCAAACTCTCAACCAAAGCTTTATCATTGTTAAATTAAAAAAATAAATCGCCTTGCGTGCTTTCAACTTTCTTCACACAGTAGTAGCAGATGTTAACATAAAATTAAATTGAGGGAGCTCTAAAAACCCTGGAAACAGAACATAACTGTCTTTGTCAAGCCTGCCTGTAACTTTGTACATTGCGAACTTGAACTAGCAGTTGTACTACAAGTAATGTTAACGTTATTGCGTATTTTCTGGCAGTGTCACCGAGTTATCAAACTGTCATTGTATATTGACAAGACGTGAACCATGCTTAGAAGTTTGATTGAACGCAACCATGATTTAAGGACAGCGGTATGGCTGTGCAGTGTTGCCATTTACTAATCTCAAACCGTATTTTGCTTCATGTAGGAGCGAAATTGCCAATTTAAAACAAACAGAAGAAAGGGAAATCAACGAAAAACAAGAAAACCTAATCGAGACTGTTGATGACCTCACCAACAAGCTGGAGGTGATGATCTACCTTCTAGGCTATTTTTGCACTGTAACAACATAATGACTGCACAATTTACCTACATGGTCAAAACATTTGAGCACATTGAAATAAAACGTTAATAGCGTTCAAATTCCTTCATTTTGCTTTTACTTTTGAACTGGCATTTTTTTTCGTTTTAACATTAAATGGTTTTAGTTGGTTTTATATACGCTGCCTGACCTTTAGTAAGAAGCTTACTTTGTTGTACAGCAAACCTGGTCTTGCTATGCACTGCATAGCAAATTGTATTTGAGTCTAGTACTTGGCGTTTCTCCTGGCTAGATTACTACAACGCTGAACCATATAAGCAAGCATTGTCCGTTGGTCACAATACCAATGTGTCTCAACTACTTCAGCTATGAAGATCATACCAAAACACATATGAAGATATTATCTTTAGCGACTTAACTTTTGGTTAGGATGTTAGTCAAGTGTATCGTTATTTGTCAGCCGACTGCATAGCCGAGTGGCAAGAGCCTATCTACGACCCTCGAAAAAGGGCCGTTTCGTAACGCTCAAGAGCACGCTGGTGTGTCTCTGGCAAGACACTTAATAGCCTGAAGGTGGACACGAAGATTCGCTTCCTTGCCTTCCCGTCCACAATCTAACTCTTTAACTACGCGGCATATACCTGGATACGAAAAACAATTGACAATAACTTTTCATGGCTCTCTAATATTTTTGCTTTATCATTTTCATCCCCGACAAAAAAAAATATATAGGTAAATATTAGGGTGGCTCTTATTTGGCAAAAAATGAAAAAAATTTGAATTTTGTGTGGGACACCCTTTTAAAAGGTGAGGTTGTCAGAAAAAATAACTCCTGCAAAAAATTTTTGAATTTGAAATTGATTTAGAGGTGGCCCTCCCCCCCTAAAGTTTTGCTCCCTCCTCCAAAATACCAAATCTGCATATCTCAAAAACTGCTTGAGCTAGAGATACGGTTTTTGTGTCAAAAGATGCAGAAAGCATGATTTCCTATATGCTTTGTGAACAGTGATTGCGTCTATCTTAAGTAGAAAAGCAGTTATTTAGAAAAAAACCTGTTTTCGGTATTCTAGCACAAAACAGTGCTAAACAAGTATTGTGGCCCAAGCTATTCAATAAACAAAGTTCATAAACTAACCGGTAAAACTGGTAAAGCAATAAACGAAATAAGTATTCCTAAACTTTTATGCATTCATGCATAGCTAAAATGCCCGTTTTTTATCATATTCCTTGGAGAAACTCCTGAGCGTGGAATCCGCTTTCAAGCTTCAGGTGCTATGCATCGCACTTGTTGGATGGCAAAGGCGATTTATGCAAAAAGCTTGGTGTGCATTTATGGTATCTGTCCGAAGAAATGGTTGGACTAGCCTTGTTTGACTCTCGATTGTCTGTGGAAAGTAAAAAGCTAATGGTGGCAACCATGTTAGATGAAACAGGAGAACGTCCACCAAGGAGACCAAGCATCAAAGTAGATGCGTTTCTTAGCAATAAGGGTCTAGAACAGTATTGCACCTCTAATTCAAAATGGCTTCTTCAGCTGTTGGGTGAAGATGAAGCAATAATTATACTTTCAAAGGATCCTGCTCATTGGACTGAAGATGGTGCATTTATTCAAGCTTTACGCATGGCAAAGGGACTTTCAGTAGTCAATGACAGAGCAGAGAGAGGAGTTGCTCTAAGTCTAATCCAGGATTTTAACAAAATCTTAACTGAAGATGAGTACCAACTTCAGTTTCTTTTGCAAGTTGTTACTGAACACAGAAAACTGTTTCCAAATTCCAACAAGAACAATATTGTCTATTCTTCTTCGTTTAAACCTTCTTTGCTACTCCAGGGGTCAAGGGCTCTGTCTTTTACCACTCTTGGGCAGTGGCGATGCGGTTTAGATGCTTGAGCAGGTGTCGAGCAGCAATCCTTTGATTCGTCCATTGATTCGTCATCCAGTTCAAGCAGACCACGCACACCATTTGGCGCAGTTACAGATGGTGTGGTCTGTGGTTTGTTCCTCTTTGCCACACTCACAGATTGCGGATGGAGCCATCCCCAATTTGTGCATGTTGGTGCGAAATAGTCTGACTCCAGTAGGCTAGCCCAGTACGCAGGCGGTTCAGCCGCACCCAGGCCTTCCTTGGCAAATTATGCATTCCGGTTGGATGGGGGCTGGTGTCGGAGATACAACTTTAGAGTCTTGAGGAGTTCTTCTTCCACTCTGAGCTCCATTTGTTGTTCTCCCAGGTAGCCGCGCTGATGGATTGGTCTTCAGCGGTTTTCATCAGAAGTTGTGCGTCACATACAAATGGGTGTCTCGATTTCAGTTGCCGAGGATGCTCGATTGCTCGCTCACAGACTCGTAGAGATTTGAGTGGAGCAAGTGGTTGGGGTTCGTAGTGCGGCGAGAAAGAGACAGGATGGCTTCTTCGCGACGAAACTCAGCTGGTTGGTTGCCTGCAAGGACAGGGAAATTGTCCAATGGTGTAGGTCGCAGACATCCTGTCACGATGCGCAAGGCAATATGTGAAATATTGTCGATAATATCGCTTCTTCCAGTATGATACTGACCAGAATTACATTTTGATATGAATATCGTTACCAGTGTTCCCTCTAAGGTGCAAAAATTAAGACAAAAAAACGAAATTTTGTAGACGGTTTCGTGGTCACAAAAAAGGTTGTAAAATCAAGATTTGGTCAAAGGCGTTTTTTCTAAATAACTGCTTTTCTACTCAAGATAGATGCAATCAATGTTCAGAAAGCAGATAGAAAACCATGTTTTCTGCATCTTTTAACACAAAAACTGTATCTCTAGCTCAATTGGTTTTCGAGATACGCAGATTTGGTATTTCGAGGGAGGGCACAGAACTTTAGGGGGGGAGGGCCACCTCTAAATCAACTTCAAATTAAAAAAAAATTTGCAAGAGTTATTTTTTCTGACAACCTCACCATTTGAAAGGGTGTCCCAAGCAAAATTCAAAAACTCAATTTTAAGAGCCACCCTAGTAAATATGCAAAAAGTTGACTCTTGCTCCTGAATGGCATCATATTAAGCTCCTTGCATGTGTTTCAACACAGGATTTGGAATTGAAAAAAGATGAAATCGAAAATAAATTACTCTCCGCGCAAGCTGAACTTGCGACGAGACTCTCCAGTGAGCAGGTCCAAAGTCTGTTGGCTGAAAAAGAAGAATCGATACAAGGGTTGTTATTGGAAGGTCAGTACGTTGCATCTTCGTTAAAAGTCGTTGGTTTGAGGTACTGTATCCCAACATATTCCAGATGTGAAGCTAATGTTTATTTTTGTACTGAAAAGTTCTGTTCAGTTGTTATTCATGTCAGTTTCGCATGTATAATCTTCAATCGCTTTCTCGGCTACCAAAGGCTGCATTTTGTACCTGGTTTCATCGTCATTTCGTGTGATGGCGGTTCCAGTGTTGTTACAGCTTGTGTTTTGGTTAAAATGATGTTACGCATGCAACAGCCGTGACTGTGTCCTTGGCACTTCCTTTCATGTTTTCACGTTATTTTATTAAATTTTAGGTGAGACTTTATCGAAGACACATCTACAGCAAAGTAACACGATCAAAAAATTGAGAACGAAACTTGCTGATCAAAACACCAGCAATAAAGAACTTTCAGAAAAACTTACAGTCGTTGAAGAGCAAAATAAGTCATTGAAGTTTGTAAGTCTTGATTTTTTCATCACAAAGTCTTGGGCTATTTTATTCTAACAGGAGTTTACAGCTTAGTTCACTGCCTTCCCCCAACCTCAATACACGTTACACTGAAAAATTTGAGTTGCAACGCAACACATCAATTTTGTGTTTAATCAACTGAATTTTAAGATGTTCCTGCAACGCGGTGTCTTCTTTGTCAGCTGATCAGGGTCACATGGTATTGGGTCGGATCACCTCCTGGTTGGTAGAAGCCAACACAACCTCTAGAAATTAATGTAGGAAACCAAGCAGGTCCTAAAAGTTTAAACCAGTGTTTCTTAAACAGGTGAATGGTTCACCCCAGGGTGAATAAAATTTTTGCAGGGGTGAACCAACCAAAAGGGGTGAATAAGGGTGAACCGTCAGAAATGGATGATAGCTTGCGAGCAGGGCGGATATTCAGGGTGTTCCACCTGTTCAGTAAACAGGTGAGAATATCCAAAAACAAAATCCATTCTAAGTTTTTCATTTTTTAATCAAAACTAATTGTTTTTTATAAATTTCAATATTTTTTATTGTTTGATTTTTTAATAAATTTCAAAAAACTAACTGAAAACTAAAAAGAGAAATGCACTGAAGTGTGTGAACTCATCGATGAGAGTGGCATTAAAAGGACTGATTCATCCGCGATTTGAAAAACTACTTGCAAAAGTTCAGGAGCATCCTAGTCACCAGTAAACAATTTTCTGCAGTAAATCGACTACTGAACTGTTGTTTTTTTGCTTATTGTAATAGTGAAGTTGTTTTGCACTGAGTATATAAGTACAAAAATTTGGTGACTGTGTTTTGTAGCTTTATATCTTTGGACTCGAGAAATTGTAGATTGCAATGGTAAACTTAGCTTGAGTTGATCTTAACTAAAATCGAAACAACCTAACTCATTTTGTGCTGTTATATATAGACGAGATAGTTTTATCATATCAGTCATGACTCATGAGACAAGGGTGAATGAAATCTGGAGATAGATGCTAGGGGTGAACAAAACTAAAAAAGTTTAAGAAGTACTGGTTTAAACTATCATCTTAATGGACCAATTTTTTTTTCGAGAGAAGTATCAGCCATTTGCGCAAGCCCCAATGTGTTGTGCATCTTATAACTCCACTGAGCAATCCTTTATTTATATGCTGAGGTACTAAAGCCACTGATACTTGTAGGAACAAGGAGGTTCCAGAAAGGATGCTTCACGACCAAGCTGGTGTTGTCGAAAAAAAGCAAAGCTAAACTTAGTAGTTACTTGTTCCCCCCTAATATTTGATACAGTTCAGTAACGTTTGTTTTGCGTTATGGTTATTGCCTTAGTGCTAGTGCATTGCACCGAGTCACGTGCGCTTGATTATACGTCGTGCCGCCCTGTGGCTGTGAGTAGTTCGTAGCTATTGCAGCAGGACTTGGTACTCACTACACAGTGATTTGTCACTTGTACACATAGCCATAGGCGTCGAAATAGGGTGGGCCGGGTGGGCGACGCCCACCCTGCCGTGAAACGAGGGTGGGCAAAATATGTTTCGCCCACCCTGTTTTCATGACACTTATGAAGTGTTCGTTACAATTAGGCTATTTCCGTTTTTGTTAAACGCTGGGCTATCCAACCAACTGCAGCGCAACTTCTTGTTTAACGCTATGTCTCTCGCTAGGTATCCGACAGAACAAAGCAATTCCGTAAAAACGCTGCGTTGAAAAAAATGTAGTACCATAGATGGTAGTACTCACTGCATTGTTGTTGCTACGGTAACTGTCACACGCTGGCAATTCCTAGTGAGAGAAAGCTACGTTTGATCTTTTCTCCGAATGGTCTCACTTTCGTTACGTCACAGTCAAACTTCAATTCCGGGTCAGCATATGGGAATATGAATATGACATCATAATGAACATGACAATAAAATAACCGATACAAACTAAAGACGTACTGAAACAATCGCTTTTTACAAATCTTTGCTTTTTACTAGTGTTGTACGTTGACGGCGTCAAATTTTTGTTGACGCTGAGGCTAGCGCTGTCAGTTTATTTTTTAGTTGACGGAAGTGATAGCGCCGTCAAATATTTTGCCGATTTTAAGCGTCACGCGCTATGCGTCATTTTTTGTTTTCATGGAAAATCTCGTTTCACAATGTGTTCTGGCCAGCGCGACTTATCCGAATTACCCGCTTTTGCGTTGGTTGAAATGGTCACCTAGAATACAAGCGGAAGAAGTTCGCCAAATGTTGATCACTTATATCGTGAGCAGTAGGCTATCGAGAACGAGGGATCAGTGAGAGAAAGCAAAAAATCAATGAATGTCATCGCGGAGGTTGAAGATACTTTATTTGTTCTATGCCCCTGAAAAGAGCAATGCTGGTGCAGTGGACCTCGTTAAAAAATGCATATACGCTAAGCCATCACAGCACGCTTGGAACAGT
This sequence comes from Aplidium turbinatum, assembly GCF_918807975.1. Lineage (NCBI taxonomy): Eukaryota > Metazoa > Chordata > Ascidiacea > Aplousobranchia > Polyclinidae > Aplidium > Aplidium turbinatum. The sequence continues at coordinate 17,038,232 of NC_137485.1, forward strand.
GATAAGCTACCTTTCCGAGTAAACGTTTTCAAGACTTGTTTTTGAAATACACCACCCAGCGCTGCTGTGGAACGCATGTTATCACTTGGAATAATAGCGCTAGAAATTAGCGCTGACGCCGTCAATTTCTTTGAGAGCTGACGCAACACTTTAGCCGTAAAATTTTTAGGCAATTCGGGCTGACGCCGTCAATTTATTTCATTGACGCGTCCAACACTGCTTTTTACAAATCAAAATGCGGCAAATCCGAAGTCGCCACTTTAAAGATAACAGGTCACGAGATGCGCTTTTTAAATCGCAAAGGAAAACATAAAAGAAGTTTGTTTAGTTTAGCAGCGCTAATAAGATCGCAAGGAGCAGGAAAGCAAACATCAAACCTATTATAGCTTAATTGCTGCAGCAATGCGCAGTCTTTGTGAGAAAGACTAACCACTGCGAATTTGCGAACATACACATTCAATGAAATCTGTTTGGAAACTCTCGCCCACCCAGAATTCCCCTCTTCTAAGAAAAAATCGACGCCTATGCACATAGCTCTACTCGTGTTAACACCTCTTTTCAATTCCTATACGTTTGTAGATTTCTGTAGCTATTCTGCAGTACCTACAAGCGTATCAATACTTTTTCCGGCTAAATATTATTTATTAAACTTACTCGGTTAGTCAAGTACTATACAACTAACCGAGTTCGGCACCCAGTCAAGCTGGGTGATGAAAAACTCATCTCTATATTCGATGTACATAACTGTACTTTGTACGCTATGCGCTGTGCTACCCATACAGCAAAATCCGTCAGTTTTACATTGATTCAACGTCCGCTAAGGTTACTCTGTTCTATTTCTCTAAAAATATATATTAGAATCATTGGAGTCAATTAATCATGTTTTGCATAATTTAGAAAGCAATTCTGAGCTGAAACGTCTAGTCAAGCTTACTCAACTAAATAACCATAAAATTTCTTTTAGAAACTCACAGAGATTCAGGGTCAGAGTTCGGAAGATCGTGGAACCGCGGAACGCCTGTCGGAAGCTTTTCAGGAGCGGGAGATGTTATTGAACGAGATGAAGAGCAAACTGGAAGATGCGGAAGAGAAGAGGAGAGCGGCCCAATCCACACTGGATGCCGCCTACAAGTAAATCACTTTGTTGTTGATTTGCGATTTCACGCAGTGTCTGGAGCAGTGGTTCTTAACCTTTTCATCTTGGCGGACTCCTTTTGGTGCTTTCGATGTGGTCGCGGACCCCTAAAAAATGTTTATTTGAAATTTTTGTATACCACCTCTCGTAATGGAAGCAAATGTTTCATAAGTTTCGAAGCGACACACTTAGAAGAATTTGTTGAACTCACGACGCACTTATGACGATCGATGACGTTGACGAAATTATGTTATGAGCTATATGTTGGCACACAGGATCAAAATTAGTAATCTATATGCTGATTTATTGTTTACTATAAATTTTATCAAAAATTAATAAAATTATTGCGCCGTTACTAAAAAAGTTCTCCCTTTTTTTTTATTTGTAGTCAATATTTCGATGTAATCACTATCATGGTAAAACTGTGAGCGCTGATAAACTGCTGACTAACGTTTGCACTGTCAAGTTAAGCGCTGATCAGCAATCTGCTGTCTCAAACGAATTGTTGAACATCGCTTTATTAAAAGATTTAACTCATATATAAGATTTTTTTTAGTTAGGAAACCAAACCTTTGTGCGATGTCCTTTGAAATTTCAAACGACGCACCAGTGCGTCGCTACGTAGTTTGACAATCACTGTAGTACACAAATTAGGATGGACAATAGTTCGCTTCCCAACATGTAAAGCTGTTTTTAAAACTAATTCTTGAATTTCGTTACTACTTGCAATCGGAAAAGAAATAGGTTAAGGTTAAACCAGACTCAGTTGCTGTGGCTGTGTTACAGTTTTTAAGTATCAACCAGTGCTGAAAACAATTTAAGTCAATATTTAATGTCAATTAAAAACTGTAACACAGCCACAGCAACTGAGTCTGGTTTAACCTTAACCTATTTCTTTTCCGATTGCAAGTAGTAACGAAATTCAAGAGATATTTTTAAAAACAGTATCAACCAGCGCTGAAAACAATTTAAGCCAATATTTAATGTCACTTTGTAAAAACAACAAAACAACTACGTTATTTTGGGCAAAACTAGGCGGTTTTCAAACTGATAATGAAAACAGTTCCTACAATGAAGGCGCTGTATTTTGTTGCTCTGGCTTGAGGTATTAATTATGTTTGAAATTGTAAAATTTGCATAGTAATTACATTGTTCATCAAACCACATTATGTTCACGTCACTTTATGTTAAAAAAGGCGAAAAATTTCTCGCAAAAATGTAAACACGGCACTCGTCACAAACCAACCTAACCAGTTCAAACCGGTTTTGTTTGGCAGAGACTTGGCCGAGATGAACAAAAAGCAAGCAACTTTGCAAACTGATCGAGAAGCCGAGTTGAAAGAACACGAAATTTTTGTCATGAAAAAAATGCGACAAGAAATCGAAAAACTGCAGCAAGACCACGACCACCAGACCCACATGCGTCTGTTGCAAGTAATGCCCTTTTGTAAAGTTTGCCGTTCTTGTCATGAGTCGGTGTCCTTAGATGTTGTGTCGAGGGGAAATTGTCAAGAATATACTTAACCTTTTACCAAACACATTAAACGCACCGCGGTTTCATGTTTGAATAATTTAATATTTTTCTATAAAAAAAGTTTCTTAAAAGTTTACCTATTTTGAATTTTAAATTTCATTTTAAAATACTTTGACTTCAAGTCTGTGCATGAAAACAATTGTAATGACTGTTGCTTTTGTGAAAAGCTTGATATTACGCGTCTGAAGCATTTCCAATATCAGTGATAGCCTATAAGTTCATCACAATTCAAGTGTGAAAAAACTTCCTCGATCAAACGGATATGAGAAGCCACGACGTGGTTGGTTTAATTACGAGATAAAAGAATAAATTATACTGAATGACTCTGATACGAAATAATGAAAACAATGATTACATGAATTTTTTTGACGTCTGAAATGCGAGCGTATAGCAGTTGCTGCTATTATGATAAGCGTTTGTTGCGAAGTTGATTATCATGGCATAAAATTTCACATTTGCTTTTCATTCCTTCAGCTTGGTGAGCTGCAAGACAACCTTGAAAGGGCAGAGGCGACTTATACAAGAAAAGAAGATCAACTCCGCAAGGAAGTGAAAGACCTGCAGCAGGTGAGCAGCTTCTACTGCAAGCCGGCGAACCATTGGTGGGAAACATTTTGTCGGTGGGGTTATTCTGCTGGTGAAAGGTTTCCTGGATCATCTACACAACGCTACGCCAATTCACTTTTCACTTAATAGAACTTCCTGTTATACAGTATACAGTAGAGTGGTTCAAAAAAACACAATTTTCTCGGAATCTTCCTCCACAAGGCTTAAAATGTGCCATTTTCCCATAGAAGTGCCCTTGCAAAAAATTAGACTGATTGGAAGTCGTTTAGAGGTCAATCAGATTTTCACTTTTTTACCACATTCTGCCTATGCCAAACCCTGTCGCACACAGGCCGATATTGTGTGCAAGACTTACAGAGAGGGAATGCCCCCTATTGTTTTGAAAACCACAGCAGAGAATGAGCTAGACTTCTATATGATGCATAATTAAACTTCGTGTGTATGTAAACAGATTTATTAACTTAACACCCAACAAAGCAAAAATCTTATTTTCATACTAAACTATCGGCAATTCGGCATCTACCATTTTTATTGAAAAACACTCGAAACCAGCAGTAGTCTCATCAGTCATCACTTCAATTATTTTGATAGGTTAAATAAGTTTAAACATAATACAATTTTCCTTTTATCACAAAGAGACATCCATATCACGATAAATGAATTAAAATACAATGTTAGCATCAAGGACTGTGGTGTTAAATCAGATATGACATTCGGCCACTGTTTTCGTCACAGTCTCATTTCAGGCTTTGTTGAGATTAAGGGTTGCTTTGGTTGGCACCGGAAACCTTTTCCTGTAGATGCTTACTAACTGCAGTAGGTACTGGTACTGTTTCTGAGTCTCATGAAAATGATTGAAGTGATGACTGATGAGACTAATGCCAGTTTCGAGTGTTTTTCAATAATAATGGTAGATGCCGAATTGCCGATAGTTTAGTATGGAAATAAGATTTTTGCTTTGTTGGGTGTTAAGTTAATAAATCTATTTACATACACACTAAGTTTAATTCTGCATCATTTAGAAGTCTAGCTCATTCTCTGCTGTGGTTTTCAAGATGATAGCGGGCATTTCCCCCTCTGTAATTCTTGTACACAATATCGGCCTGTGTGCGATAGGGTTTGACATAGGCAGAATGTGGTAAAAAAGTGAAAATCTGATTGACCTTTAAACGACTTCCAATCAGTCTAATTTTTTGCAAGGGCACTTCTATGGGGAAATGGCACATTTTAAGCCTTGTGGAGGAAGATTCTGAGAAAATTGTATTTTTTTGAACCACTCTAGTATACAGTATATAGTATGTATTAACTCAAACAAATCGAAGGTTTGGTTTCTTAAAAAAAAAAAGAATTGTTGATTTTGGCGATTTTACTTATTTAATTTCTACTCTGTGGTTCTTCTACGGAAATGTTTGTGTACTCCTGCAAGTAAACGCCTGGGAGACCCACAGCCCTGCAACAATAACTGAGCATTGCATTTCAGCATGCGTGTTCCAGTATTAGTGTTGCTTGCAGAGGAAGTAGGTGATTTCCGTTTTGCTGAAACATTGCTCGATTGCGTAAATGCGTAAGCATATTTACGTTACGCACGTGTTACGTTTACGTGCGCCTACGTAACCGTAATGCACCTGTGTAGCCACTTCAACATTACCGGACGTTCATTGTCACAGCGCTTGCATGATTCGGAGCTTCGCAACCATGACCTGAGCCAGAGCATCTCTGAATCCACCAGACCTATCCTCCGTCAGATGGAGAATCTGCAGTCAACGTACTCGACGCAAACTAAAATCTGGGAAGCTTTAGAGAAGAGCCTCACCACCAGACTAGGTACACGTCACTATGCGTCGCACGTCACCATGCATCGCATGTCACTATACGTCGCACTTCACACAAACAATCACCCAGACAGCAAATCAATCGCATTCAACGTCTGCAGACGTTGAATCAATGTGAAAAACGACTGATTTGCTGTCTGGGCAGTTGTCACTTTTGAGCGTGGTTGAATGTCTCAGCAATTTAACGCGGCATCAACGGCGTAATCTTAGTACGACAAGTAACCGCAACGTCGCGTGGTTTCTAGCTTTGTTTGTGGTGAACATTTAGGTTTAGCTGTGTTTAATGTTACTTGCGGTAATGTTAATGTGTTTAATATATCTTTCTACTAGCTGATCCCGTATCAATCTTATACCTTTATGCATGGCTGCCTATAGACTGTTAATTTTTCAATAACAGTCTAATTGAGCGTTTTTCAACTTATTTTTTCCCATTTTTTACTGCTTCTCCAAGGCAACAAAAAGCATTTATATCATCAGACAGCAAAAAGTAAAAACATCTCAGAAAATGTCAGTCAAACACTAGCAGTAGCGGTAATCAAAATCTGCAAAATGTGACAAATCAGGCCGCATCTCCAGGTGGCCATGCTTTATATTTATTTATGTATTTTGCTCATCAAAAAAGCTTGATTTCTAAGAAAACACTCAGCCATCTTGTTAACAATTTCGTACTGACAAAGTATAATCCGAAACTTTAACTCGAACAAAATTGATCCAGGGGACGCGCAGATCCAACTGGTGGCATCGCAGGACAAGGAGAGGTCACTGCAGATGACTGTCGTTGATTTAAGATCCCGAGTCGTGACATTGGAGCAGCAGCTGAAAGACGTTCGAGAGGAGAAGTCTTCGTTGGAATCAGATTTGATGAAGTTGCGCACCGATACCTCATTCCATGATGATGAGATCGCTAAGTAAGTCGATCGCCTCAAGTTGAGATTTTTTCACACTTTTGCTGCCTCGAATTTATTTCTTTTTATTCTTGATCGTGACTGCTGCGCTTTTTTTGCGCAGTACTAAACAAAGACTTCGCGTGTAAGTTATGCGCAATAAATTCAACTTTTAACTAATATAAAGCTGAGGAAATGCGTCAAATTAACTATGTGTATTGTGCAGTCGCATTACATCTGGTGCATATTGTCATTTCACTTCATTGACATGCTCGGCTGCATAGCATAGTGGTGAGAGCGCTGGAACGGCAATCGAAAGGGCGCCGGTTCGACACCGCTCAAGAGCATGCGGCTGTCTTTGGTAAGACATAGTTATGCCTGAAGGTGGATACGAAGATTGGCTTCCTTGCCTTTCCGTCCACTTAATCTAAATCTTCAACCACCAGGTGTAAGCCTGGATACGACAAAAAAAAAAAAAAACTTAACATGATGATATTTTGTCTTTTTTATCGTATCCAAGCTTTTGTTCATTGGTTGAAGTTTTAGGTGACGTAGACAGGAATTCAAAAGGCCAATCTTCTTATCCACCATCAAGCATTTCTTTAGGTGTCTTGCCAAGGAAGGACATAGCCATGTCTTCTAAAGCGATGTCATACCTGCTCATTTTCGAGTGTGGCGCAAAGGCACCCCATGTGGCTATGCATTTGTCGCTTGTTGCAACTGATCATTTTCTTCATTTTGCAAATTAAGAAAAAAAATGAAAAAGTATTCTATTCATTTGATCTTTAAAAGGGGTTTCTTGTAGAATGTAAAAGTCTAACTTCAACATAGAGCGACCTAAAAATTGAGTTCGGTCAGTCTATGAAACAATCTATCTTTCAAGCTTGTTACTTTTCTAATCACCAGCACCTTCTCTGTGCAGGTTGAAGAAAGAACTGGAAGTTTGTGAAGCAAATCGTGAAGAGGTGAGGGCGAAAGCGAGACGGGATCGGGTGACACTTGAAAATCAACTGGACATGGAGAAAGTGCGTTCAGAAGCTGACAAGAAGAAGTATCAGGCGCAGTTGGAAACTGCGCAGAAAGAGAAGGTGCTGATGACTCACACCAATCAGTGTTCATTGATAATTATATTCTGATTAAACACTTTGTTTCACAACTGACGGAGTAGAGATTTCCAGAGACGGATGCTTTTAAGTACGATCACTCCGTCATTCCAAACCGCTTTCCAAACGCCTATTCGGTCGCAATTGATTCTCGTAAAAGGGTGAAAAACTACAATGCCGCATAAAAAAGAAAACTTTAATGTCACTGTATAGTTGAAAGCACAAACTGACGGTGAATCAACACGTTATTCCTCTTCATCTAGGAACGGTTACTGTGGATGAACAGGTCCGACAGTATGACGTCATCGGCGAGCATGCTCAACATCGACACAGAATCGGTGGTCAGCTCCAGCGACACTTTCAACACGGTAAGTGAGCGGGCGGCGATGTGTAGTGTACCTGGAGGAAGATTCATGAGAATTACACACCGCCAAAATAAAAATATGCAGTTTAACAGTTAGTTCATTTGACAGCACTAATCATAAACGAATTTTTGGGGTGTAATGTTTAACAATTTCAAAGGTTAAAAAATTACCCCTCGTTAAGTGGTTGAGTGAGTTTTAAGACTGACAATGTCATGGATTTGTTTATCTTTTTGCTACTTTTAAAATATCATAATAATAACTTGTGATTAAATACGCTTGTCGGAATTTAGTTTCCTCATCTTCCAACGACTGATTCACAGTTTTTAATACATTGGCGCACCTACAGTATGTGTCGTGGACGGCGTCAAATCTGTTTCTTGACATCAACTACAATCATAAGAAAATGATGCTAAATTTTCATCTAAAAAAAATTGATGCGGCCGCGTTATCGTTCAAAGTTTCGTATTTGGCCCACCAGTAGAAAGGTTGCACGTGCCTGCTCTAAACCTTCATGCGTTCTTCCAAGTCTGAATTTTGCATTTATGTTTTGAGATGTCAACTTGGCGGTTGCAAAATGTTATAACTTTTGTTCGATTTTGCGTCATTGTTCCAAACCTCTCGCACTGCCATGAGAACTTATCTCCACAAGAAGTTCCATCAACAAATATTTTTCCTCAGCAGCTGAGTATTTTTGACTTCCAATTTTTACCGCTCAACAGCCGAGTTTATTTCAATGTGTTTTTTTTCTGTAGTTTGAGGTCTTAGAAAGACAGCAATCAAGCTCTCTGAGTCTACCTAACGGTGTGTACGACTGCGTTCGATCGGGCACTAGTGGTCCAAGCTTGTTGGAAAACCTTCAGTCACAACTGAAAATGCGGGACGGCGAGATAGCTCAACTGCAGGTAATGATCAATTGCATCCATTGCAAGCTCACCTCAAACACACTAGAACTGACGTCAGGTGTCCACAGTGAAGTTATACCAACGAGTACGTCTAGTGGTTTAAAAGTTGTATTGTGTACGGGTAGGGATGGAAGCCTAATTTGCATTCACATTGAAGAATGTCATTACTTTTCTCACGCAGGGCGAAATTAACACGCTTGAACGCACTCGCTCTTCAATGGCTGAGGAGATTGTGAGATTGACCAATGACAACGAAGACCTTCACAACACAGCTCAGCACGTGAACGCTTTGAGAGCCAGCTTGGAGGTAAAAGGACCCCTTTACTAATTGAGTATCTGTATGCCAATTACTCGTTTTTCTAATGACCAGTGGTGCCACGTTTTACCAAATTTTTGTCCGATTGCTATTTAATTTTGTTTTAAAGTTCACCAGACGTTAAAGCAACGTTAAAACTACACGTTTTGTTCGAGAGGCAGTCGAATTTTATCGTTAAGGGAAGCCAGTGGGATCTTCCACATTGATAATTTTCCATTTTTCACGTTTTTGTTCTTTTCATTTAACTACTGAAAGCGGCATTCCCTTCAATGACATCTACCTGGTATTTTCTTTTTACAAATATCAGTTTGCCACGTGTCAATGTTTTTTCTGACTGTAATCGATTTTTTTTTTCTTGCTTAGGACGTAGAAAGTCGTCACGAAGCAGTGCTGACTATGTACGGCGAAAAAGCTGAAGAAGCCGAAGAGCTCAAAATGGATTTAGAAGACGTTAAAATGATGTATAGAAACCAGGTATGTTGCACAACGATTAGATGCCACCCACATGTTTAGAAATGAAAGCAAAAGCAGACAGGACAAAAAATTCATGACTTACTTGAATCAGCTCTTTCCTGCGACCTCAGTCGACATTTTTTTCTGCCTGTACCAGCGCTGCTCCGGGTATGATTTTAGCATCATTGGGAGTTTTTAGATTCAAATTTGTCAACCGTGCAACCAAGAGATTGTGAAGGAAGTGTCCCCACACGGGGTTTGTGCTGAACTGCATGCGAACCTTGAACTTCTTCAACTTCTTCAACATCGCCGCATATTCGAAAGCACACCGACAGGCGAACACCGTTATCATGGTCCTTCCAAACGTTCTTCAATCTAATTATTTTCATGGCCTTAAATCTTGAATCATTTTTAACCAATCTTTAATTTTTTTCAGATTGATTCGCTCTTGAAGTCGCATTGACAAGTTGTTAACTGAGGTTGAAGCCATATTTACGTACATCGCACTGAAGATGCTGATATGCATTAAAGAAATATTTATACCTTACCGAGTGATCTAAAAACTCTGAATGATGATGAAAGTTGACCAAAAGAACTTTTCTGTGACATAGTGTAAAAGGTCCTCAACAGTCAATCTTTATTCAACAAAACTGCCTGCCAAAGTAAAATTGGGTTATTGAAGTATGCAGTCAACGTTTCAAACTGAAACTACGATAACTCTACTGTCAACGTATATTCAGCGTTGTTGCGCATGATTCATTACAAAGAACGGGCCATTGTGTATCCCAATACGGTCTCGTGAAGCCCTGAAAACATAAGATGTTTTGTTTTTTTCTTGATTGCGTTTTCGTCCATCCCAGCTTGGCTGGCCACCGACAGCGTTTCAAGCCATCTCTAACAAGATTTAACAAACTTTGTCATTTCACTTTGTTTTATTTCTCATACACAAACACCTGGTCCATTATCACAATCGATGGTGATATTTTCCCTTCTACGCAGGAATGTGTAACTTTTCTAGGTGAGAAATACATTGTTTTTTGTCGACGCAACCCTATCATTGTCAGGTAACGTTAAATAAACGTAAGTATTCAACTACAGTAGAAGCATTACCAGCCTGCAAATCAGTCTTTTTTTTACATTTGTTCAAGGTATGCCGACGTTAAATCAATGTAAAAAGGGACTGATTTGCTAGCTGGGTTGGCCACCACAATTTAGCCTTGTTCTTGCAACTGTTCAAGTCTCAGACGTCAACTAGTGCAATAAAATGCTGATGTCATGTTTCTAACTTGTGACTCTGCATAATTTCAATGACTCTGCGTGAAAGCCAAAAAAATTAAATCTTTGGCTTGAAAATTTTCTCAAGAGACACAACCTTCGTATAAATGCTTGATACCTTGATTAGATGTAACGTAGCATTGAAATACAATCGCTCTTTACTCCACAATGCTAGCTGTTGCACTTATCCCCGTCTATTTATTTATTAACATCCATTGGTGCTTCGTACTTGAACACGGTGGTTCATTTTTGGAGTTTTTTAACAAGAGTCTGGTAATATTCTTATCAATCCATATTTTATTAAAGGTTAAGTAATGATGAAACTGCAGATTATAATTTACTATGTTTTTAACCAGCACTGTTGATTATTATATGTTGTCAATTATTGTTTTCTGTAAAAAAAAGCACTAAAAACCTGGATTTAACATAAAGAGTTATGTTTGATGATTGTTAAACAGTCAAATCTAGTTCATTGACTTAAATTCATAACCAATTTTGTCGTCGCTGACGATGGTTTATCAACGTTGATGCGACATTGAAATATTTCCACTGAAAGTATTGTGTAAATAACTTCCCAAACAGCAAAATCCGTCATTTTTACATTGATTTACGTCGAATTAGTGAAAAAATGACGAATTTTGTCTGGGTTAGGAGTAGGTAAATTTGTTCCTTCTTGTTTTGTCTTGTTGTTTCTACAAGGTATAAACTGCTCTTAATGGTGTCTCGCCAGATGTTCCTGTAAGCAGCGATGAAGATAAAGAAGTGTTAAAAGCAAACATACCACAAGTTTTGTATTGTGCTTGTAGCTACGGTGTTTACATTCGTTTCGTTTAGCGTTCAACGATTTTGGATTTTCTTAAGAAATTTACTTTTAGCTCTATTACATGCCAAAGATGTTGAAACTAAAGGAACTGCTTCTGGTACAGGCACCACAGAAAGAGAGGCCATTCTTTAAAGTATATCTGCTGATGCAAGCAGACGCCAGATGTTCTTATTTTTTCTTTATATTTATATGTAGCCCAGAGATATCCGTTAATTCTTTGAAGATTGTTTTAATATGAAAGATGAGGAATCTCTTGTGTGTAACACTGTCAACACTTGTATTCTGTTTCATAAATAATTTTTTGTTTTAATCTGTTCCCGAAAAAGACCACATTTTTGCTGCGTTATTGCACTGTTCAAAACATGTACCCCCCCAGCACAAGCTTTGTTTGGACACTAATTTAGCGTGTGTGAGTCCCAGTCATTTTATTTGGTTGCACTTATTGAGAAAAGGCAACTTTTTCTTCCTTGGCTGTAATTGGTTGTCTTGTAATATCTTATTAAAAATTTAGATTAACATTTTGTGAAAATCCAACTGCAACAGTTCATTCAAAGCATGGACCTTTTTCTGTAGTTTGGAACAACTGTTTTTTTTGATTGTGGTTTGTTAGCTGACTGCTTGTTCCAACGGACGATATCAAACAAATACGCTGCCAACCAAAGCCGTCTTGTTTAAAGACGTCGAGAAAGAACAAAGAAAAAGGTTTCGACAGAGTTCTACCATTATCAGGCCAATTTGGAACGAACTTGAAGCATTTGTTTCATGTCGCGACAACCACTGAAATATGACGTTTGAAATGTTTTTGTTATGTGACGCCATTTCCTTGCTTTTACAACTCCCTTCTGAGAGCCTATGATATGTGAACACTGAACAGTCTTCATGAGACCGACCCAGTATTATTTTCAAAAAATATTGTACCTAGGAATATTTTTTGAATTTTAGGAAAAGTCATATAATACACATTTCAACAAAGTTAGTTTTGATAAAACATGTGTACTCCCAGAAATGTCGGTTGGACCAGGGATGGTCCTTGTGTCCTACCTGGAGAATTATGATGCAATAGTACTTCACTATTTTGCTTAAAAGTACAGTGCTTTAGGCTATTGTTGTGAACCTTGAAGGTCTTATGAATCCCCCAAGTGGCATTCTATGACGCCTGAGTGCTAGATATGTCAGTTGACACTGATCTTCAAAACCTAGAAGCGTTTGGCTCTAGATATACACTTTTTGTACTGGTCGTTAACACGTGAAATGTTATTTTTTATGCGTCTTTATTGTTATTATTATTTATGCTATTAAGGATACTGTATTTGCCGATAATAATAAAGTGTGACAACTAGGGGCGGTTTTAGATAAAGAGAGGCTCTACAAGACTATTTCCCTTTTAAGGCCTCCACTCCAATACCCATAGAGAGGAGTATTTTAAACAGCCATTGATAGCCTATCATAGTGAATTTAGTGCTGGAGATCATGCAAGTATTGAAATTAATCATTTGAAGATAACCAAAGTTTGTAGCTTAATTTGATTATAAACCTTTTGTAAAGTATTGCTGTAAAATAGAAAATGTTAGTGAAACAAAACAAGTGTTCTTAATTAAGGTTACGTTCTTAAAGAAATATTGAACTTACGAATTTTCTAGGCCACTGCCTGCAGGCTATGGGAAATGCTGATAACATAATTATAACTGATGATGATGGCTATGCCTCGTGTTTGAGAATGATGATCTTCACAATAAACTATAACTATAGTCTACCTGTACTTGACAGCAATAATGATTACATAATGTATAGACCTTACCATACTGTAGCCAGGGGCGCCGGAACGATTTTTGATTGGGGGGGCAAGATTACGAAAAAAGGGCACTTTTGTTTACTAAAAGGGCAATTTTTTTTCAAGTTTTAAGATAAAATATAGCGATAATGATAATCCGGTATACAAAGAAGGGCACCATGCTAGTTATAATGATGTAACCTATACTGTCAAGCCTTAAAGCAGCCTGCGGCCACGGCCACTAAGTAGTGCTTGAATGAACCGCCGGTGCTACCTCCTCAATCGGCCAAGTTTGGCCGCCGGTCTCTTCTAGCCAATTATTTAATTTCGCAATAGAATGATCGTGGATTAATTGTCGAAGATATGTAGTATCAAAGAGTGACGCAAAATTAGGTCAGCGCGTCATAATCGCCACTGTTGCATTGTGCGGGGAATATTTGTTATTGATGGAATACATCCATTATCCATCTGCGATCGCCAGCGCTGTAAGTCTTGTTTGTAATTCTCGACGTTTATTTTAACAAAGTCTTAATCCGAAGTGCTAATTTACATCGACTGGCAATATTGTCGTTTTTATGTCAATTCGATGTTGTCGGACATTGAACCGTTGTTAAAAAGGAGAACTAAGTTAGTTGACATCAATGGGGAAAATATTTTTTGATCATATTTTGCAAAAATTATGCTTCTTTTTGTAATATACATCATTGAAATAGCTAAAACCTCAACTGCTAAGGCAACAGGGATCAGATGTCAGTAGATGTAACAGAAAAAAATATTTTGCACTTGCTAGTGCATCGTCAGTTCTGATAAAGGGCAGTTAAAGCCTACAAGTAATGTTTTAATCATTGAAATACTTATTTTATTACCTTGCCGTCATCGTCAACACAGTCATGTCGAACGTTGTTTTTCGTTGCTAAAAAGAATTGTAGGAGAGTGGCGAACTTCTATAATATCAGCCACATTGGAAACACTCGTATGAGTGTCGTTTGAATAGTACTGGATAATTGGATTACAATCCCGATAAAGCAGTTATTGCGTGGTTCAACGATTCTATTTTAGGACGTCGCCCAGGCCCAGACTTCAACAACGCTAAGTGATCATTTTAGCATTGTTGCAAGTTTAATTCTATTTACTTGTGCTATCGTTATTTCGTATTTTGGCCTCCAAGCACGCAGATTTGGCCGCCGAGAAGGAGCTCCCGGTAGGCCACGATGGCTGCCGATAAAAAAACGAGTTTTAAGGCCTGTAGCCTACTGTGTTGCAAAATTTTGTGCCGTAAATATTATTTTGAGGCAAAAATGAAAGATTATAATTAGGCTAAAAGCGAATAGCAAAAATGGTTATATTGCAAAATGTGCAGTAGCTTACATGACTTTAAAAGGGCACCATTGCCCCCCCTGCCCCTCCATCTGCAGAAAATTTGAGGGCAGGGGGGGCATTCGCCCCCCCCGCTTCCGGCGCCCCTGACTGTAGCCTATGTACGGGGAAAGCGGACATTTGTTTTTTGAAAAAACTACTAGCCTAGCAAAAATAAGTTTTTTTTTCATCTTTCAAAACTACATGAGTGAATATTTCACACAAACAAATTTGAAACTTTCGTGCGACGCTCGGTGGCAAAAGGGTCAAACTAGCTTTCTCAGTAGGCTGGGATACTTTGTTATAAAAACTTGTCTTCTGAAGCATGAAGATATTTCGGTGGTTTTTGAAAATTTATTATTTTTTAGTTTTGAACATTGAGAAACTATGGATCACTATCCTCCAAAAAAAGAGCTTTGAACATATGTTAATTTTTCTTATATTTATAAACTTTTTAGGTAGCTTAAGTTTTGTCTACAACTAACAAATTTCCAAATTATAACACTACAAATTTGTCTACAACTAATACAGAACTAAAGGTTTGCAAAAAATAACAGTTCGTTGAATGGTAGCAGATAATTTCCTCAATGTGCTGTTAGTTCAAAATGTAAAATTGTGTTATATTTCCTTTCCGTAAAGCACACTAAAGGTTTGCAAACAGCCTGTTTATCAATAGCCTAACCAACTTCGTTAAAACTGGTTACCTGAACATTTTACCGTGATTACAAGGTAAAAGGTTCTACAAATACCGGTATAGCCTATGTTTAAATGTTTTTGAGTATAAGTAGTAGCATGCATTTTAAATTGAGCCTGTTTCAGCCTTTCCAGTCTAGTGGTAAATCTGGCACTGATGTCAACACAATTGGAAAACTTCTTTGGTAGGCAGCAGATAGCAACAAGTATTCTGAACATTTTTTTGGCTGTAAAAATCAAATTAGTTTTAATGCGTTTTAAAAACCTGTTTCTTTATGCCCGTTTTCTTTTTAATTTCCACAGCTTTTAAAAGAGAGAGGGGAGAATTGTGATGTTGAAGTTGAATCATTATAATTAATTGTAGTGGGCTAATATAATTATTCAGCCATGAATAATAGACAGAAGTAGTGCTCATTCATTGCATAGCCTACAGGCAGGGCCTACGAGAGGGGGGTACGGCGTACCCTTGAGGGCCCAGGCCTGTGGTTGTTGGGGGGCCCGAAATTGTAATTTTATAGTTTACGCTCAAAAATGTTTGGTTAAAACCATCCTAAACGACTAAATTCAAGCATAAATGTTGTTATTCGTAATGTAGCAAAAGGGCCCGGAAAAAAATTAGGTGTCTAAAGTGGTGACTTAATGCCTTACGTGCAAACATGTTCTGTTGAAAGCACCCTAAATTAAATCACAAAAGTTGGTTATTCTCCTGTCCTGGGGGGGAGTGGCATAGTGTAGCAAAAGCAGGGTTGAGAAAAACCCGGAATTTTTTTTAAAAATCCCAAATCGCTAGTTTTTTTTAATGCCCGGGTGTTTTTGGGCTTTTTTGTGTTTTTTAGAAACTATTTGAAAAAGGGGGCAAATTTGGTTTTGAATCTTCATCCTGGGACTGACAAAGCCTTGATAGGCTATTCCTGGTTGTTTCGCATACTTGTAGAGGCTCTTGAAGCAGGGCCGGTTACGGAGATTGGCAGAGTGAAATTTCCGATTGTTGAAGTCTTGTTACCTGGGAATTATTACATCCATTAGGTGCCACTAAATGGAGAGCAGTCCTTAGATTGCGTTGCTCAAGCGCACACCCCGAAAGTCGAACCAGCACCGCTTGATCTTGAAGCTTCTTCGTTCACGAAGTCACGCGCTAACCAACTGAGCTATTGGGGCGACTTAAACCTTACATTATGTCATTATTCAGATGCATGGGATAGAATTTAATCTAGGGTAGGCCAACGCCATTCTCTGTTGTTATAAACTTGTATTTTATGATGCCCAGTCTTATCTTATCTGGCAGCAGGGCAGGGTAGGCCGGTACGCGAAAATTTTTTTCCCACGAGATTTCTGTCTCATTGATTCTAGTCACTCTAAAAGTAAGATTTTCCGAAAGTGTTTTGAGAGATTGGTTGATTCAGATTGCGAAATAACTGTTTGCCAATGAAATTCTGCAATGACAATAAAATATAAGCTTTCCTTTACACTACTTTTTTTGAAAAGCTCTTGTGCACCGCAAAAATTAATTTAAAGTTCTCACGATGTGATCGTTCTCACGATCACTACGCAGAGGATGAAACCACTGAACCAACCGTGCCAACGAGAAAATGTTGCATTCACACGGTTTTAATACAAACTTTTACCAAAATATGTAAATGAGACAGAAATCTCGTGGAAAAAAAATTTTGCGGGCCTATGGTGTGCAATACGCCTAAGCAAACGTCACACGTTTTGTCCAAGACAAAGGGGGCCCGGAGTAAGAGGGGGGCCCGGAATGACTCTTCGTACCCTTAGTGAAAATTTCTCTCAGAGGCCCTGCCTACAGGGGGCCGTACACTTTTGAACCCCAGTTTAAGAAGTTTGATTCAAGCGCTGACATCTATTGGCCTATTGTTGTCAAACTAAAGGGAAATACAAGCTACGCTTGCGTTGAAAAGCTAATTACGGTAGCCTATATCAGATTCTCTTAAACATAAATTATATTTAACCGTCCTGAATGCATTGCGACTTCTTCCATTACGAATTGATGAATAATTGCAATTGTCAATCTGGCCATTTTTGTGTAGGTCTATTCAAAAACTTAAAAGTACGGTAGCTTAACATCTTTCCGTGACCAATTCTAAAATAAGTTACACGACAACTCTGGCACAAGCTAACTTTTGCTTCGTTGTATCACCTGGGTCACTAAAATTGGCTAAATATTGTGCAACCGTTTTTCGCTCTTCTACACTGATGTTGAAACTAAGAACGACTTACAGACGAACGTTTTACAAGATTTTTTCTGAACAAAACTAAAATTGTAGGCCTGATAATTCATTGGCTATCATCAGCATGTTTCAAGGTAGCCTAAAATGAATAATACTGAAGAAGCCACACTTGTGTGGCGACAGGTCTATATTTTAATCTGATTTTAATAAACTGATTCTTCTGATTTGGTGTGATATTGTTTACTTTATTTAAAATAAAAAGGATGGCAAGATTTTATGGTGACTATGACAATAATTCGTTAGTTCTCATTCGATCAGATTCTTGTGAATCGTTTAACGTCAGACCCAAGACATAAGTTACACTTTTCCAACAACGAGTTTAAAGGTAAGCTACGGGAGATCAGGCCCCTGTGCGACAAAAATAGCTCTTTTTTTAATAACTCAAATATTTTACAGGCAATTTGTTCCAAACCACATTTTTCACAAAGTTCAACCTTTTGTTCACATCTTCAAAACATTTTAACAAAAAAATTTGATGTTTATATTTAAGTTTTAAGTGCCGCACTAAAGTGTCCCACTGGCAGTGATGGGCATTATCGGCGATAAATTTTTATCGCTTATCGTTATCGCTCAATTATTTTTTCAGTTATCGTTATCGCCAAAGGCAATATTTGATTATCGCCGATAATTAATCGCCGATAAATTTTATTTCGGATCAACACGCAAGTGGAAAGATCATGAAAAGTAATATTTTTACTAGCCACCTAGTTAATGAAACTAAAATTAAAACCATTTCTTCTTCAGTGCCTGAAGTGTGTGTGCACAGGTCGTTATCAGGGGAGGGGGCACGCCCCCCTGCAGCGACGGCGTTGACAACACAATATTTTTTAGAGTTGCAAATTGCAATGCAATGAAATGCATGCAACAAGTCTCTTGTTGTTTTGCTGCAATGGGCAATCGCCAGTGAATTTTACAATTAAAATGTAAGCGCACAGGCGCCACAACTTCCTTTGAAGCGAAGCGAAAGAAATTGGCAAGTGGTTAGTGAGTATCGCAATACGAGGCCGCTTTTACATCGGAAACATGGTCTTTCGCGCCACCTCACGATCAACTATTTTATTCTTGTGTTTCCTTTTTTCGTTGGAAGTGTTAGTTTTTAGTAATTGTGGTAAAAAAATAAAATCTCTCGTCAAAACTTGAAACTTACTGTTTTAAGCGCATTAAATCTTTAGATGAGTAGATTAACTAAAATTGCAAGAACTTGCCTTGAGACGTGCGGTTACGTCACAAACTCAGATTAAAAGACAAAATTCACACACAATAACAACACAAGATCGGTTATAGACTGTAAGATCGATTTTTTCTAGCTTGGCGATATAACTTTAATCCAAAAATAATAACCGAATGCATAAATGCCATTTAACTTAAAAAGTTAACCCATTTGTACCGAAAGTGAAAGTACTTAAAAAAAATTTCGGAAAATTTAAATATTGCATAATTATGACCTAAGAAACATATCACAATTATTTTTTTCCTAATTGTGTTTGTACTTTTTGAGAAAAAGCCGTCCTATATATAAGACGCTAGGCAAATCCGTTATCAAATTTCACAAGTTTCTTGTGCGTAATGCAAGCGTTATTACATTTTACTTATCGCTCAAAGTGACAAATGGGAAATGTCTTGTTCATGTCATGTCATGTCATTATTGTCATCGAGCATTTTATTGAAATGAAAGTTAAAAAAATATGAAGATGAAAATTAGCAAAGTAACACAACATCACTGAAACAAGTCATTGCGAAATATGATATTGCTTGAAGCATTTGACATGCAGACCGACATCACATTTTTTGCATCTTGTAGTAGTTTTTGCATGACAATAGGCGGATCGAGTTGCGTGGTAAAATTATGCTAAATACAGTATAGGCCTAAGTTGTATAACCTTTCTCATTTACTGTAGCCTACCTATGCAACATAGCCTACCTCTATCAAATATTTTTATTCGCACTAATACAGTGCCTACATTGTAATTCTTATCTCAACAACTCAGCGTTCTGCCATTGCTTTAATGATGGTGTTCACAAAGAAAACAAAAAAAAATTATCTGAAATTATCAGTAAATTATGATAATTATGTTATTGTTCTTAAACAAACACGACTAATTTGACAAGCTTGATGGATTTCACAGTATGCACATTTTTACTACCAATAACACTTCAGATTACTGATAAATTTTCAAGCATTTTGCGTTTTTGGGAATTTTTTCGATTATTGCTGACTTTGCTGTAAACACTAAACAGCCCTTAAGCAGAAAGCAAAATACAAAGTTTGGAATTTTTTATGGTATTTTCATTTGATTTAATTATTTTGCTTACTGCACGTAAGCGGCAGTATAACTCAATTGATAAAAGCATCCAACTGGTATCTGAAGGTATAATTATAAGCACGGCGGTTACCTCAGTGGTTTGATTCTGGATCAAGAGGTTGAAGATTCGATACCCACTGCCGCTATTGCGATTCTATTCATACATAACTTACAAAAGTTTTGTCCCTTTACAGTATATTATGTTTGATTTTTCGGCATGTTGATGAAAACAGTTCGTGCTGCATGGGATGGGGCAGCGCTAGACAAGAAAAAAAAAAAGTATCGTTATCGGACATTATCGGCGATAATTTATCGTTTATCGTTATCGCTTAACTTTTTTTTTGATTTATCGTTTATCGTTATCGCTTTAGGCATTTTTCGTTTATCGATTATCGTTATCGCTTAACTGAAAAATGAGTTATCGCGCCCAACACTGCCCACTGGTGCCTAACTTAAAGGATCAGTAAGTCACTTCAGAAATGCATTTAGTGCAACAAAAAACTAGTTGTAAATAGAAAACAGAGATTTTACATCGCTTTCATGCATGCATTTGTGTATTACAAGGCATTGTTGCGACACTGTATATTAAAGAAACGTTAAAATAAATAGTTTTAATAAATTGACTCAACAAAATTCTCAAACTTACAAAACAAGCACTACTGAAAACAAAATAAAATGCACAATGGAGTTGTTTAAATGTCCCATGACTAAAAAAAAGGATTTGTCAACACCATCATAATATTGTGTTATAGATCTTGTATTAGTACGCGTTTGTACTGTCTCACAGGTCAAAAAAAAATGTCCCACTGGTGCCTGAACCTCAGTTGAAATATTTTTGCCTCTCAGTCCCAAAACCTGAAAAAAATTAACTTTGCATTTTTTGTTTAATGGAAGCAGTCCATTATGGAAGTACAAGTTGTAAGAATTAACTCAACCTAAAAACTACTTCCTACTAAGTCATTGTTGAATTAAAAACACAAAAAAAATCCGACCACTTTGATTTCAATATACTTAGATCTATCCTACATAAAAATGACATATTTTCTATGCATAATTAGATCTTACAATAGCCACAAGATATTGACTTCGTGGGTTATTCATTCACTAAGGCACCAATTCTACACCTATGCAAAGTCAATGTTCTTAACCCTTAGGCCTATTATTGTCACAAAACGCTCATCAAACATCAGGTTACATAAGATATTAATCTCATAATCACCCTTTTTATTACACCGAAGCTCGTTTCACAGTCTCGTAAAAACGGCCTAAGACTCTTGACAGAATTCAAATTCCGTAAACTGGGCAACCTCTAAAAGTCTTAGACTTTATATTACGGTCAATTGAAGTATGAGGCTATTTCAGATGCAAGATGAAAGTGTGGTAAAAGCTGAGCAAGCATATACGGTAGATGTTGTGGTTTACTGAAGAGAATCAATCTGTAATGCAAACAGTTTAAAGAGAAACATCAGTTAAGTTTACAGAGAAGCAAACAAAGTTAAACTTGTTAAACATTTTAGGCTGTTACTCTATTAGGTTTGCTTATGAGAGTTTGTAGAACTTTGTTGAATGAAATCACAAATGTGCATGAACAATATGAACATGCGGAAAATCAGAAATCGAACTGGTTTTTGACAAACAGACGATAAACAACAGGCAGGCCTAACCCCTGTTCAAATAGAGTTTTTCTATCAAAAGAAAACCAATCTAAATTAAGCTGAATTTATGAGAGGCGAGTCCAACTCAAAGTGAAACGAAATCAAACCAAAAAATCAATTTGCATTTTTAATTTATATTTCAAATTAAAATCAAATTGTTTTTATGTTAAAACTAAAAATAAGAGGCGAATGCTCACCAGGACCCGTGGTTGCGTTCCTGTTGAAAAGCAGTCAGTTTTTGGTCTCATCATCCAAGACACGTAGATCGTGTACGATATAGAAAACGAAATCTATAAATTTCTATTTCACGTCGTTCAACGTGTTGCCCAGTAATGTCAACTGTGTTAACTCCATTCAAAATCTAGAACTTTGCGTGACAAATTAGAGTAGGCCTACTGACAAATGTTAATTATCACACAACGTTTCCAACCGGCTCCATGTCACTTTAAAATTGAAATAAAAGGCTATTCACAACCCAGACAGCAAAATCCGTCATTTTCACATTGATTCAACGTCTGCAGACGTTGAATCAATGTAAACGTGACTGCTTTGCTATTTGGGAAGAAGCTCATTGAATCACACAGAGCCGGACGGCAAAAGAAAGTTCAGTTGTTACAATTTTAGGCTAATGTCATTCAACTTTCGATCACCCTCAACGTTACCACTTTGCGGTGCATTCAATCAATAAACAAATTAAGAATGTGTAGGCGGATTCGATGGCCTACCTCTTCATAACAAGCGTCGTATTTAAAAAGCAGTTACAATTGAAGACATGAATTTAAAAACTGTAGGTCTTCACTCTTCAACTACACTTTGACCAAAAAACAAAGTAGAGTAATTACTTGCAATGGTTGTTTCACTTGGGGCAGTTTCTTGAGGGCGATTTGAAATGCATTGCTCTTGCTCTAAGTAATCTTTTTGCGAAACCAAAACAAAACAAACAATTTTGCGTCGAAATTAACCTGATTTCGCAATGCTGTTGATATTTCATTACACACTTTGACAATGTCCAGTACAATTGCACTCCAGTCCACTGAAAATTACTGATTAGACCCATACCTAACTCTAAGGCGCATTGATAACCATTTTGTGCACTTGCAGGGATAAACCAAAATTGTGCAGTGATAAAATAAGAGTTTTTTGGCCGAATAATAAGCATCACAACGCATACAAAACACAAAGCAGGTTTCTTTTATAACTTATATTGTCAGTTTCATTTTTTTTTTTTCGAAAAATCAATAAGTGTAAAATAAATTTAGTTTGAAGCTGTATGATCTATGATGCAATAATGTCAATCTGGGCTTTTATCAGGTTATTCATGC
The DNA here is from genome assembly GCF_918807975.1 of Aplidium turbinatum. Classification (NCBI taxonomy): domain Eukaryota; kingdom Metazoa; phylum Chordata; class Ascidiacea; order Aplousobranchia; family Polyclinidae; genus Aplidium; species Aplidium turbinatum. The sequence goes on from NC_137485.1 coordinate 17,060,770, forward strand.
AGTGAGCGACTGAACATGAGTGTTCGCGGTGAGACACAGGGTTGCCATATTGGCGTTTTTCCTGCCAAATTCCACAAATTTGGCGTTTTTTGAAAGCGTTTGGCAGGAGAAAATTACGTTTGGCAGTTTGGCATTTTTTTGGCAGTTTGTACTTTAGTGTTTTTTTGGCATCTTTTGGTGTTTTTTTTGTAATTATTACCGGAACAACTCACCACTAAAGTTTTTCAAATACTTTTATCAAAGAAAGTCCATCAAAAAAGTTTAATTTATGGTCTAGAAACTCTGAATTCCTAATTTATTCAAATGAAAGCTCCAGAGGCCACTGGCCAGTCACCAACCAAGTCCAAAGTTGGAGTTGGACTGGACAGCTGGAGGGATGCGTTTTGACCTTTATTTTCTTGCTAAGTGTTAACAGGTTATGGTTAATGATGCGATGTCGCACCGGTTGAGTTGAAAGCATAGCGTAAGCCAGAGACCTTGTAGAAATTTGAACCGGCACGTATTTGGCATACCGGCGTCAATGCAGATGCCATGCATTTCTGCTGATAACTGTAGCCTCTTGACATGTAAAGTTATCAGGTGTAGTGACGGTGTATTTCTTTTATGCCATTAACGTTGTGAAAATCCTTAAACCTTAAAAGTTTTTGTGATATTTACCAATGGTGTTTCTTGACATTGTCCTCCTTTTACCTGTTAAAGTTTAACACTGAGTTTTTTTGTTTTTCAGACTTTGGCTAGATTGGTTATAAAGCATGCATTAAATGAATGGCCTACTGTAAAAAGTACCGTAGATATGTGGGACAGAATGTTTGTGTCGCCAAGCAAGGAAAACAAACCTGAACTAACATACCACCACCAGTGATTCTGATAATGAGGAATGCTATTGCATGCAGGTTAAACTTATAAAACCTGCTAGAAAAGCAGCCCTTCCCCATAGATTCCCCCCAGGCCAGTTGGTCTTTATCACCTTCTTCTAATTGCGCTTCGTTGATACTTGATAGCTCCAACTATGTGGCTGCCCCCTACAACCTTTGAAAGTTTGTTTTAATTTAGCTTGATACATGCAGTTTGTGTTTCATTATTCATACTAAGTGGTCTATCTATCAAGTTAAATTAAGACAATATACCATCAGAGCTATATTTAGCACCATATATTATGGTGTATGGCCTTGCTGGTTAGCAGAACAAGCCGCACTAACAGTTTGGCATTTTTTTTTGGCATTTTTTTTAAAACCCTGAAAAATTTGGCAGTTTTTTGGCGGTTTTTACGAAACATTTGGCAGGCAAAGCTATTTTGGATCTGGCAACCCTGGTGAGACATGACACCACTTGCAGACGAACGCCTGCCTATATTGAAGTGGGTGGACGATAAAAATCACAAAGTTAAAAAAAACACCAAAAGCAGGGAAGCAAGAGTGGTTTGCGAAAGTTTTTAATGATTATTATTATTATAATAATGACAAGGGTGCGATTTCAGACAAAACAAAAACAATTCCACGCAAATTTTGAGAAAGGTAATTTTCTCTTTTCTGCATAAGATAATATACAATGTGCATTGACATGACATTGGTTTCTTGATAAGTAGCCTGTAGTTCTTTTGACGTAAACCTCTTTTGTGTTTTTCAAAGTTGTTTTGGATGTGACATCACATCAAAAGCGGTTTGCGCTTTGACTGCCTTTAGAAAAAAAAATTTAAGTATTTTTTAATATTTTTCATCTGTTTTACTTTTTCGTATCGAAATTCAACTTGAGTGGTTGTTGCCTCCATTTAATTTCACAAAAAAAAAGATTTTGCACAGTAGCCTAAATGAAACAGTGATGCACAGCAAGCAAAATAAGAACGAGGTAGCCGAAAAAGCCGCTTTCACGTTTACAATTTTGTAGTTTTCGTGCCATATAGCATTACGGTATCATCGGAATGTAACTGTTTTGTAAGAAATGAGGTACCTTAAAACCTTTGAGGAGCCCAATGCCAGTACGTTTATTTGAGCATATGACAGGAGACTGTTGCCCAATCGCTTCCAAATCACGTCGATATTCTAAAGCTGATCAAAGTTTTATAAAGAATCAACTCGCTCAACTCTTGCGTGATGATGTTATTGAACCAAGCACCTCACCATGGCGTGCTCAATTGGTGATTGTAAAAAATGAAAACCATAAAAAACGCATGTGCGTGGACTACAGTCAAACAGTAAACAAATTTACTTTGCTCGATGCCTACCCGATTCCGAACATGCAAAGCATTATAGACAATGTTTCTCAGTACAAATGGTTTTCTACTCTGGATCTACGCAGCGCTTATCACCAAGTTCCCTTGCTGCCTGAAGAACAAGAGTACACCGCCTTTGAAGCCAACGGACAGCTGTATCACTTTAAAAGGATTCCGTTTGGCCTTAAGAATGCAGTGCCTTGTTTTCAACGAGTTATCAATGGAATCATTTCGAAATATGCTTGCAAAGGAACATTTGCCTATCTTGATGACGTTACGGTGTGTGGTGAGACGCGCGAGGAGCACGATAAAAATCTTCAAGTTTTCCTGGGTGCTGCAAAAGACTGTAATCTAACGTTTAATGAAGACAAATGTAGTTTTTGCGTAGAAACAATAACATTGTTAGGATATCGCACCTCGAAAGGTGTGGTTGAACCAGATCCTGAAAGAGTAAAACCAGTTATTGAAATGCTTGTTCCTAACACTGCTAAAGAACTTCAGCGCGTGGTAGGCATGTTTGCTTACTATGCGCAGTGGATCCCTCAGTACTCGGAAAAAATTAAACCTCTGGTTTTGTCAAAAACTTTTCCACTTGACAAGCAAGCAATACAAGCTCTCTCCACGTTGAAAAAAGATTTGAGCATTGCTACTCTTGGGACAGTAAATGAACAACTCCCGTTTGTGCTTGAAACCGACGCATCCGACAACGCAGTATCAGCAACGCTGAATCAGCAAGGACGCCCTGTAGCTTTGTTTTCGAGGATGCTAAACAAGAGTGAAATTCGATATTCCAGCGTAGAAAAGGAAGCTTTAGCGATCGTCGAAGCAGTACGAAAATGGAAGCATTTCCTAAGTGGTCGTCATTTCACGGTTGTGACGGATCAAAGGTCAGTTTCATTTATGTACTCAAGCACAAATCATAACAAAATTAAAAACAATAAAGTGCAACGATGGCGCATGGAACTAAGTGAGTTCAATTTTGACATTGTTTACCGCTCTGGGAAATATAACTCCGCTCCCGATGCACTGTCCAGAGCATACATTGCTACGATGCATAATAATGTGCTACACGATATTCATGTATCTTTATGCCATCCTGGTATAACTCGTTTGCTTCATTTTGTTCGAACTAAAAATCTACCTTATTCTGTCGAGGACGTTCGGAAAACGGTGCAAAACTGCAGCGTATGTGCAGAAATCAAACCTAACTTTTATAAACCACCTAAATGCGCATCTTGTTAAAGCTACCCAGCCGTTTGAGCGACTGAGTTTAGATTTCAAAGGCCCTATGCCGTCTGTGTCCAAGAACAAATACATGTTAACAGTTGTGGACGAATTTTCTCGTTTTCCTTTCGCGTTTCCTTGTGCAAGTACTGATGCCCGAACTGTTATTTCTTGTTTAAACCAATTGTTTGCGTTGTTTGGTATGCCAGCGTATGTACACTCCGATAGCGGCTCGGCTTTCATGTCCAAAGAACTATCATCGTATCTTAATAGTCATGGTATTGCATGCAGTAGGACGTCTGTCTATAATGCTCCTGGAAACGGACAATGTGAAAGGTATAATGGAATAATTTGGTCTGCAGTGAAATCAGCATTAAAGTCTCGTAAACTTGACATGTCGCGCTGGGAAAGCGTGCTATCCGACGCTTTGCATTCTATCCGCTCTTTGCTTTGCACCGCTACAAATGAAACGCCTCACGAAAGGTTATTTGTGTATGAACGTCGATCGTCATTTGGAGTTTCTATGCCGACATGGTTATCAACACCAAATAAAGTGTTTCTACGGCGTCATGTTCGTTTATCAAAGTATGATCCTGTTGTTGACGAAGTAGAGCTCATGCATGCCACCCCTAACTATGCTCGTGTTCGTTTTCCTTCTGGCAGAGAAACAACGGTCTCTCTCAAAGATATTGCACCATTGGGACAATCGGATGAACCTGTTTTACCAGTTGACCAGGATGTTCTAGTCGAAGCAAACTTAACACGTTTGCCTCCTCCAGTGGCGAATGGTGAGGCTATTGCTCTACCCAATGGATTTGTAAATAATGACGTGACTTCAACATCACCGGATGTAAATTTAAGTGTGCGTAGTGACGATGGCGACATTGTACAACGTGAAACTACTGATCACTCTATGTCATCGTCTTCGCCCACCACTGATACAACACACTTACGCAGATCTACTCGTATTCGTCGTTCGGTTGATCGTTATGGTGCAGTGCCATATTTTTAGCAGTCTGCTTGATTTCATGTAAAATCACGCCTGCTGTCCAAGTTACGCTTATGAACTATATTTTGCGTGTTTGTGCTATATATAATGCAATTTTGAGAGGGGGAGAATGTCGTGTGTTTCTGAGCACGGCGCTCTGTCCCTCAAGCTTATTACTCAGTTAATTATTGCCTTGTTTTCTACACGCCTTGGTTCTACGTTTTCTTCATTCGTTCATTCATTCAGTTCTGTTGTTGCAGCATTATGTACGTTCGGAAGCAGTTATTTATGTATCCTTCTATTTTCAGATGTAGTTGCTTTCTATTTTATTAAAGCCTTTGCAAGGTTGTTGTACAAGTGAATTAAGTTTACTTCAATGTGCAGTGATAAAATTTCTTACAGTTAGATATGATCAGGCCTACCCTCAAATGCTGCAGGTCAACTATACTAGGATGGATGCTTTTTTCTGTATGGACATTCTCTGTATAGATATTTTCCTTTTAGGATATTTTCCATTGGAGATATTTACCGATTACCGTACCATTCGGAATAATTTCTTTACGGATATTTTCTTTCTGGGGTTTTACCTACATTCCATACAAAGATAAGCCAGAAAGCCATGAAGTAGGTAGGCTATGGCAGGCTAGATTTATTTGTTTATCACTTGACATTATGCTGTTCTGTATATAGGCTACACTGTGTCGGGTAACCTTAGAAAAGTACGAGTAGTCTTCATTATACAGTATGTTATTATTATTTGCGACTAAAGCAAATTGTAAACTGATCAACCTGTTTCGGGCTTAAGCACGGTATAACCCCAGACAACAAAATTCGTCATTTTTACATTAATTCAATGTCTACCGAGGCTAAATTAATGTAAAAATAATGAGTTTTGTTGCCTGGGACGTTCATGCTTTGTCACTTTTACTTTTCTTTTAGATCTCTGCTATGTTTGGCATGTATTGTATAATTGTCGTTGAAATTTTCAGAATTAAAAATAAATTGAACTGTATAATAGGGCTACCATATGTCCTCTTTTAGGAGGATTTATCCTTTTTTTTCGTAAAAAATGGATTGTCCTCCGAGGACACTTGAAAATGCTCAAATGTCCTCTTTTTTGCATTGCCATCATTTTCAACAAGGTCTTATTTTTATGTGACCTTGGCGAAAGCTAAATAAGGCTAAGCAACGATACCAAAAAGGAAAAGTATGTTTTCTGTGAGCTGTGGCAGAAGTAGGCTATCCTTGTTTAAGAAAAGTGTTTATTGACTTTGCGGTTGACAATGCATTGCTTGCTGTGGATATGGTAGATACATTTACTTCTGTGGCAAAGGAAGAAAGTGTTACTCGATGATCATGTCAGATGTATTTCTATTGTTCGACTCTTGTGTTGCCTATTTGGATGAATAGACTACTAATTTCATTTTCCGAGTTCACATCCTTTGATTTGATGCTTATGCTGTCTTACACCAAAGAATAGGATAACGCTTTTCAGCGGTGTGTGGAAGTATCTGTCAGAGAAAAACGTTGACATAGATGATGTTAAACTGAATTCTCAGTAAAAATCTAAAGCTAGTGCAAAGGCGTCCTAAACCTAATAGTTAGCTTGCACTAGCTTTGTTTGAATGATGGCACACTAGAAAATGGACAGAATAGTTCAAATATTGTAAAACTATAGATTTTTTTAAATGAATTGTTAAAAATCGAGCAATTTTTCATCTGCAATAAGCTATGGCTCAAAATGCAAATGTAAAACGCATGTTTTCTCTTAAGAAATCCAAATGAACAACAAAATGTTCATTGACTAAATCTGACAAATAAATAATATGTTATGTTTTTTATTTGTCACTTTTGCTACATAAGCCTATAATCATCTAAGAAGATGCAAAAATTGTTTAAACGTACAAATCCACTGGCATTTTACTTGCTTACTAAACATGTCCTCTTTTTGGGTGATGAAAATATGATAGGCCTACTGTATAATTATCTGAATACAATCTGATAACAATAGCAGGATAGACGTCGGCCCCAGAGCCTCGAACGAAGAAGACCGGGACGTATGATAAGCTAACGAAGTTTTTACTGTTTACGATTAAAGTTCGTCTATCATTATTCCGTCGTTTAACCATTATGCTACAGTCGTGATAATTATACATTTTTTATGTGTTGATGGACAGTCAAGAGATTGGCTTACCCAAGTAAAAAGTGTTGTTTTTAAACATTGATTTAACACACTTCGGCAAACAAACGGTCTTGAGATGTTTGCAATGGAAACACTTTATTGCTCGGCTGACATTTATGTGGAAACTAAATTCTCAGTAAAAATCTTAGGCTATGCGTGATGCTGAGGCACGTAAAGACAGTAATTTTGTTTTATTGCTGAGATGAAAGAAATACAGGATGCGGCAAAGATTGCTAAACAATCGTTGTCGTGCAGCCATTTTTATTGATCGAATTTAAAAAAAGATGTTTCTTTAAATCATCTTGGTTAAAGATTGATTAAATCAGTTTCTTAAATGATGTCAGCTTGAGATTGTAAAGATTATTAATAAGGTAGAACTAGGCCTACTACAGCAGAAACTACGATTTGCTATAAACAAGACAGCTTATGACTTGCAAGATTCATACCAGTGCAGCCTATACGTTCACTCGCGCTCGTCTAAACATGCAGGCGTGCAAAACTCATAGCACGACTTTATATGAAAGATAGTTATTGCTTTGCTTGCTTGCAATTAGAAAAATACAGCTGTTCATAGCAATACAGAGTAAACAAGTTAGAAAAAGCAGAAAGAGGCTACACCAGGGTTACTCAACTAATCTTAACAAAGGTCCAGTTTGACAAGTTGAATATTTTTAGCGGTTCATCAGTGAATAAGTTATTTCACACGCAACTACGAAAGTTAAACTATCTGTACCAAAACACATTTTAGGTAAAATGTAACTCGAATTGGATTTCTGAGAAAGTGTTGGGAAGTCTGGTAGTCGACGCCTCCCAGCAACTAGGATAATCACACTAAAAATTGCTTCTTCTCAGTAGAAATCTGTTTAAAAAAGCCCTGAAACGTGGCAATGAGGATATTCTTACAAAAGCTCAAGGTCCACCATCAGCACCCAGAAGGTCCGGATTTGGACTGCGGTCCGCCAGTTGAGTAGCCCTGGGTAGGGACGGTACATTACGGGACGCGCAACTCCGTTGTTCCTTCAACATTAGAAGGGTCAATTGCCAATTTTACATTTTTTTTACGCTTTACTGCTGGCTTGCTTTCAACTAAAAACCTTAAATTACTTTAAAACCAACTTCACTCTTCTTATATAACCCATAAAAAGTAAAATATTTTGTAAATTACAAAAAAACGTAACCCTTCTAGTGTTGCGGATAAGCCAAAAGCGGATGAAGTTTCGCATCCCTATGATCTACAATCCCTACCCTGGGCTACACTATAATCAAGTTACTTGAGAGTAAAAGTTAGTTATATTACAGTATGTTTGCACTCTTTAACAAAGCACGTTAGAATTCTTGGATATTAAAACTATTATTGCTGATTTTTTTTGCTTTCAACTATTCAAGTTACGAAAAAATACAACTTGATGTTATTTTTGTGCGATTGAAGCAGTTGTGTGCTGTAGATTCGTGTAGATCAGGGGTTCTTAACCAGGGGTGCACGCACCACTAAGGGGTGCGAGACCTGTGCCTTGGTGGTGCGGGGATGCTGACTTATCAAGGTTTGTTATATATGACGTAAGAAGCAAAGTTGTTTTACCAGGTTTCTACAAAAATTTCGAACTGTAGGCGACTATTGCTTTTCAGCCAATCCTAGGAGGGGATGCGAGAATTGATTGGTAATTTCAAGGTGGTGCCGACAAGGCAAAAGGTTAAGAACCGCTAGTGTAGATTGTAGAAGGATGATAACATTTTTCATACGGAGACAAAAACTTTTAGGTTACGTTTGTTGCTTTGTGACGTTGCGTGGACAGGTGTTTGGTTCAGTCATTAGACTTTGAAGACATTTCTTCTTTTTTATGAATATACAGTGCTATCAAAATGAATAATTTCAGTGGATGCTGTTGACGCAGTCATAGGACAACTGAATAAAATACTTTGTTGAGCAGCACCACCAGATTTTTAGACGTAGAATATTCGAAACTATCTGCTGAACGTCCCAGCTAGCAAACGTCCGTTTTATAGCCTACACATTGCCTCAAAAAGAGGGGCGGAATGCGATAAGAAACGGTACGACGCGATAAGAAAGAGTTGCCAGATTGAACTCAGATGTTGTTTTCGATTGCTCCAAAAATAAATCAATACTTTTATGTAAAAAATTTCCGAATTTTTAAAACTGGACAAAATAATTTTCAATTAAAGTCTTCTGCTCGGAAGTTCACTAATTGACGAGGATGTTCGACTCTGAATCGGTAAGCATGGCTTCAATGTCCTGTCGGTTATATCAGACTCTAAAAAAGTGGTACTGCGTGTTATTTCTGCTCAGCACTCAGCAAAGGAATGGATTCATAGTAATAATGTACAGTAGTCGGATGCGTCTCTGCTATAGCTGCACTGACACCGTCTGCTTTGTAAAGCACAGCGGCTGAGAGCAACACATATCTGCGATGGATACAACGCTACATAAAACACACAGTATTATCATTTCCATAGGGTTTAATTAAATGAAAAAAACTAATTCAGCAAAACAAATTTGCGTCAAAACGAAGTATTTCAAGAATAAATTGGCAAAGTATTTGTGTTTCGAATTCATAACAAAACCAAGACAAAGGTTTTTGTGTGCCTCAAAAAGTAATGTGTGGCGTTATTTCCTTTATAGCCCATGACGCGTCGTGTGGTGAGGCAGTTGACGATAACTGCCATGTAGGTAGCATAATGGGCGAGAAGACAGAAAATAACAAAATGGCACCCCATTTGAATAGCTTCGTGCGTTGTAGTGAAATTACAAATATTCGTGTGTTGCAACATAAATACGATGCTTTTTGTGGTTGTTGGAACAAAGATTCTTTGAACATCTATTCCAGTTTAGAGTACCTTTATGTAATTGTGATTAAACTGGCTTACTGACTTATTGCAGCCAGTTTACTTCCGAAAGCAGCTTCCATATCAAATTAGATTATACACAGCCTGCTATAATGGTGCCTGATTACTGTCTTTTTACGAGGTAGGCAAGTAACAGAAAAAAGTGATTTTTTGTCAAATTTGCCTTTGGTATGGTAATCAATAATTTAATGGCTTTTCTGGTTATAAAAAAAGGAATTGATGTCAGAACAGTTTTCTGCTAGAAATGCTATCAAGTGAACATGTTAGAGTTTGTCAATAAGTTTTTATTAGCGAAACGAAACTAAAAACTGCAAACCTACACAGTAAGGCATCTTAGAGCATCGAGAAAAGAAATTCCTATTTCCACACTTTAAGTAAACAACATTAACAAGAGGTTACTTATTAATCGGAGAAAAAAATGACCAGTTTTAAACATTTTTTTACAGAAAATGTTAGTGCTTTCTTACATTAAATGAAAGCTCGTCGAATCAATGTGACAAAACACGCAATAGTTTATCCTATGATAAAGTAAACGACTATTGCAAGTAAGACCAATCGACACCGAAGATCTCTGGGCGATTAAGCGAATATACTGAAATAACTGTTTTCAATGGAGGTGGGATGGCGCAACGGATAAGGCGTTGGCTTTCCAATTATGCAAAACCTGGTTCGACTCCCGGCTTAAGCTGGTTGTTAAAAGCACCGCTCACCTACCCAAGGTGTAATAAATTGGGTGGGCGTAATTGCTGCAGGAAAGGCGGCCGAGAGAAAGAAACTGGCCACCCTACTCTCCTTAGTGCCGAAGGCTTAGTACAATGAGAACCTTATCTTCTCATACCCGACACTTGAATCAAGTATGGGACTCACCTTTACCTTACTGAAATAACTATTTTCGAGACGCAAGTAGTAGCGACAATTTATATTTTTATTTTAATGACAAGATTAATCCTAAATTAATAAAAAAGTGTATTTCAGCAATGCTAGCGTGAGAGGGTACCTGCTTTCGGTCTAACATCATCATTATAAGAAACATTGAGTTAAATGTAAGTAGACTATATGCATGTCATAGGACACACTAAGCCGGCTATGTGTCATATATTTTTCTGCATTTCATCTTTTATAAATTTAAACACATGATGGAATTTTAATTTGAGAACATTGAAGCTATCGGTATTTGTGTGCAATGCTGGATACACCGGGTAATAATTGTATAATTTGCTGGTACACCCCTTCATTTTCTTTGAATAATAATTTGTACATGGCTTTTTCGCTATTTTTGCGTCGAGTAAACATTTTTAACACCTTTTTTAGAGAATTTCTGCAAAAAGCAAGAGCTTGTGCATAATATTTGCAAAACAATGAAAAACAAAATACTGTTTTGTTTAGCCAAAAAATTACTGCATATCATGCGATAATATATGAAATTAATTTGAAAGAAAACCTTAAAATATTGTTTGCATTATAGGCTATGGAACATCACTTCCTCATGTTTTCGATGCCATTACTTGTTTTGCCTATGGATGTGTGGTCGTGCTAGGACTAGCCGTTCTTAGTCAGAAAATCAACCCTTTTTTACATTGATATAACGTCAGCAGAAGTTGAATCAATACGAAAATGTGCCACCTTACTGGTTGGATTGTGATACGTGTGTACTGTGTAGCCTATAGTTTTACCACAGGGTATCCATTGGTTTGGTAAAAAGTTACTTCAAATGTTTTTTGTTCAAAGCACGCAGCAGTGTTCAAAAAAACACTTGAAGTAACTTTTTACCAAACTAATGGATACCCTGTGGTAAAACTATAGGCTACCCAGGGTTACTCAACTAATCTTAACAAAGGTCCAGTATATGATAAGTTGAATATTTTTAGCGGTCCATCAGTGAATAAGTTATTTCACACGCAACTACGAAAGTTAAACTATCTGAACTATCTGTACCAAAGCACATTTTAGGTAAAATGTAACTCGAATTGGATTTCTGAGAAAGTTTTGGGGAGTCTGGGAGTCGAAACCCCCCAGCATCTAGGATAATCACACTAAAAATTGCTTCCTTCAAGTAGAAATCTGTTTAAAGAAGCCCTGAAACGTGGCAATGAGGTTATTCTTTCAAAAGCTCAAGGTCCACCATCAGCACCAAGAAGGTCCGGATTCGGACCGCGGTCCGCCAGTTGAGTAGCCCTGGGCTACACAGTTGAAGCCTACACTTTGAAGCCGAAGCTTTTCTGGTGTTTCTAAGCAGCCTGTTAGTATTAATAAAGGTATGAGTTGAAATGCACTTTGTATACTAAGGGTAAAGTGAGGAGTGAAGACACATCGAACGTATTTTGAACTTTTACTGAAAGACTATATGCAATACAATACAAACCTTAGTTGATAAGCAAACTTTTGTGAAAAAAGTATTTGAAACTCAACTTTAGTTTAAAACCAAACGTTGCTGCTTAAATTTACAGAATTTCATTTTTAATATGATGAGTTTGGTAAAGTACAAAATGTGTGTCTTCTTGAAAAAAAAAACATCATTAAGCTTAAAAATACACAAAAAGGTGACAAAACAACATAAAGTTTGTCAAAATTGTTTGGGTACCAGCACCCCCAGATACTTTACCAACTTATTTTCGATTTCTGATCTCAAATTGCCCATTTTCTTTTTTGAATTTTTGATTTTTTAAAAGTTTGGTGCCCCTCCCATGTTTTTGTAAATCGGCTACTGCCTGCTTGGCAGATCTACAATACATTGATCGGCGCAACTGGAATCTAATTTGACAAGCACAGCATTCAAATGTTTTAACTAGAAATGCGTTCTATTTAGTGAAATAAAGCTTACAAATTCTAAGTTAAATAGAACAAATGCATTTATAGAAACGATTTAAATAGAACAAATATTTATGCAGCGCATCACACTGCAATATATTTGCTAAATATAGTATTCAGTTTAGAACCAAATATGTTAAGTTTTCACTGAGCAAATTAAGACTTAATTATGTATACTTAGATCATATTAAAGCTTCTTGCGCTACTGCGTTGAATAAAACTAAATTACTTTTCAATAGAAAGGACAGCATCAGTACAGCCAGTGGCGTATTTAGAAAGTTTGTTAGGGGGGGGGGGGGGGGGGACAAGACATTGTGTCAGTCAGCCGTGTAGTGGCTGACTCGGCGGCTGGAGGCCAATAGAGGTCTGGGGGTAGTACACACGGGGTAGTTTCAATGGTAGTAGGCTACACAGAAAGCTCAAATTTAGTGAAAATGGCTGTTAATTGGTTCAAATTTTTTCTACTTGGGTAAAAATTAGATCATTACCTGATCATTAGGGGGAGGCCATCGCCCTTTATCCTCCCCCCTAAATACGCTACTGAGTACAGCACAACCATTGTAAATAGTATACTGTACATATGTTACAGGATAGTGTGTAAGTGTGTTAATATTTAATTATTAGGCTATCGTTGTATAGCTTGTTATTCGCACTTTGTTGCTCTAGCCTAGCAAGTTTTGAGGTTGATTTCAATCTGAAAGGAAAAGATAGATTGAAATTTTTTGGTAATTGCCTATGAAAAGTTTTGTACTGTATTGTAAATTTTCCTTATTGCGTCTTTTTTAGCGGTGGACAGGCTTTGTGATCGCAAATAAACTTTTTTTTTCAACTTATGAACATCAAATTATAAAAACCGTTCTTATTTGCCACACGAAGGTGAGATTGGTTAGTTTCAAAAACTCCTTGACTTCAATCCGAATCTCCACCTTAACAACCAAAGTGTTGTTTTAATGAGATATTACAACTTTCTGGAAATTATGTCATCTTATAAAGGACAAGTCTTATAGTGAGTTTTAATTTAAGCGTTTTTGGTTTCTAAAGCCAAGTTACATTTTGATATTTAGTTTATTTGGGTAATATGTGCTTTACGAACTATATTACTGGTTAGTGCATTGGTAACATCATTCTACGGCAATTAACCAATCTCGGTATGAATTTTACAATGTGGCCTACCTTCAGTAAAGTTTTGTTGGGATGTTTTATGTTGTGCAATGTTACTGAAAGATTGCACAAACTTGTCAGCAGCAATTTTCACAAAAAATATCGCAAAGCAAAGGCCTTAGTAGTGTTTTTCGCAAGTAGCCTGCAAGTAACCATGAGGTAATTTTTCTAGGCATAAAACTACGCAAAAAGAAAGACATTCCAAAGGCTGAAGCTAAGCAGGCCACAAGTTAAAGTTTGGACCGATGTCATGAGGCCAACAAAGCGATTTTATTCGACCCACCCATGTGATCGAAAACTATCTGGGTTGTCTCAAAACAATAAAATGTGATCATAATTTTCAGGCCATTCATACTTCGACGTCAAAGCTGAGGAAATGTCTTCGAGTCACCCGGCCAGTTTGTCAACGCTGACGAATGGAAAAGGTAAGTTGTCGTTTGAAGTTTATATTGATCCTTGTATTGTTTATGGCGATTTCTGCAGTTGCGAAGATTCAGACTTGTGCTGACAGGCTCACCTCTACTATTGTGTGTTTACCAGGCACAACCCTCCTAAATAATTGTGATTAACAAAACAATTAATTTTTTTACTATTTTGGCTAAGTAGGCCAACTCACCGTTACCTTTAGCAAACAAACTTGTTGATGCTTATATCGTGAGATGCATTGCTTATTGTTGTTAAATGTCTACATCTTGTCCCGAACTCACTAACCGTTTTTTTCAGGTGCAGAGCAGCCTACGAAATACCCACCATTGAAGAAAAGAATATTGAAACCACTGAAGCCTAAATTTTTCAAAAATGACGTCAGCGGCATTGAAAGTTGTAAGTTTCCATAGTATGTGCTTTCGAATATAGTGTAGTATTTTTAGTGTTGAAACTTGATGCAATGTAAGCTCATAAACCAGAAGACCTTGGCTACTTATGAACGTTTCCTGGTTCGCCGGTTCTGTGTGACTTAAATGTAACATCTCTCACAGTAGTTGTACAATGTACAGTACATTACAGTATGTGTAGCTGTTTTTTTCAGTTGTAGTATTTCTGACATCAAAAGCCTTTGATTCTCTTCTGTTGTCAATTTTGTCAGTTTTGAATTGTCAGTTCAACCAATTACTATAAGGTTTACCATTTGTTTATGATTTATCGAAGCTAGCCTACTTCGTCCAAAATTATAGTTTCAATTTCAACGATTAACTATGCTATATGTAGGATATCAGTGTTAAAGGCTACACGTGTTAAAGTTTGCAGTTATCAAAAATTACTTCGTGACACCCTAGCTCTAGTGGGACGCGAATCACATTTTAAAAATCATTGGACGAGCATAATAGGTCTAGTTTATGGTAACTTTAATAACATTTTTTCCACAGCTGCCTCAATTCCCCAAACGCGTTATGCTACGACTTCACTTGCAAATAATCACCAAAAAGCAAACCATTCCTCTACTGCTTCTTCAAGAAAACACGATCCTAGGTTATCATCAATGACCAATTCTCCAAAAGTTTTTACTAGAAAAGGAAGTTTTACTCTACCACATAATCACACCAAGGATCGTAAGCGAAGAAAGCAGGCTTTCACTCCTGCTAGTCAAATCTATGGCAATGGAGCACTTCCATCGGCCATGCAGACCGGAAAGAGGGGAGAAAAGCTGCACAAGTGCGTAAAGTGCTGTCAACGGTAGGCTGTGTGGTGAAAAAAAAAAATGTTGTACTTTAGTTCTCGTAAATATAGTCCAATCGTGTTCTTTTTGCAAAATTGATGACAGAAAGTTATGCTTGTATTCTGCTATCCCCAAAATACGGTTTTGCTGCCTTTGCTGCCTTTGCTGCCTTTGCTACGCTAAGAAATCCCCGTTAGAGCGTAGGCTATAAGGCGATGCATGCACTTTATGTTTTGCTTTTGCAATTTTGTTGACATGAAATTGCATGTATTAAAAACTTATCCACCAGGTTAAATTGGCGACGCAAAAAGAAGGTTTAAAACTTTAAAGCATAAGCTTATGTTGCTGATAGGAGTACAGTTTTTGGGTTAAGCGGTCAAACAGTTAGCTAGATTTTTTATTATCAGATTAACCTAAAAACTGGACTACAACCAGCATCAGTATGGTTGGAACCTTTTTGTGTCGTCAGCTTCAACTGATGCAGGGGGATGTGGTTTAAAAATCATAAAGGAAAGTCGTGTTTGAAATCCATTGACCGAATCCATTGACATTGGTTGCAATCGGAATGATTTTGTTTTGAAGAGACTTATTCTGTCATACTTAGATAACTGCTTTGTGTCAGTCGCTTCAGTGTGTTAGGATTGACTTCATATTTTAGAACACTTGCTGACGTAAGATGCTCTATATAAAAACGTACAATGCGTCATCCTGTCAGTACATTATACCTCACCATTTCCTTGGTAGGCAAAAGCCGTTTGGTCAAGTAAAACGAGAAGTGAGCGAAATTTCTGAAATAGAAATCTGTTGTTTGGCTATTTCGATAATTAAACTAAATATCAAAATGTAACTTGGCTTTAGATTAAACCAAAAACCTTAAAACGCGTGTAGGCCGGACAATTAACCAACTTAACAAACTGTCTGAAACAAAACTTGTAACAATTAATTGCAGTTATTTTTCAATTTTTGAGCGAGCGATCACTGGTAAAAAGTGTTGTCCGAACAAAAGTCGTTCTTTGTTTGAAAACGATTTTTTTTTTCACAAAATAATCAATTCGTTTTTGTTGTGTGAACATGGCTTTGTATTATTTAAATTTTCTAAAAATTGAAGCCATTTCTTTTTACATTCAAAATTATGATTGAAGGTAAAGTTGCACGATCCATCTAAATTTCATTGATTTGAGTTGACAACAATTTGACGATTAAGTTTTATTTCAGATATCGATTTCATATTTTTTACATTTGTTTGACGTCAGAACGCATCCATGTAGAAAAATTCATTTTGTCACCTGGAATGAATTTTTTTTTGCAAAATCCGCTACGCCCTGCAGAACACTGCAGCTACAGTGCTGCATTCATCTTGTTCTGGTCTCGTTCACTTACGTCTGATGAACGTATGCCATGAGTTTAATTGAAACGCTGCTGTTCACGTTTCTGTTTCAATATTAGCCAAAATAAATATTTTTACCCACTATATTTATCATGCGTAAAAAGTTCAGAAAAACACAATCGGTTTTTGGTGTGACATGACTTGAAACCGCCACGCTTGAAATGTAACCGCGACCACTGGACTAGTCATGATAAAAATCCATGGTATCAACCCTAACCTTCTTTTGAACCAAAACTTAATTTTAAACTCAAAATCTATATAAATCTTTTCTTGATTCGAACTATACTGACAAATGTAATGTCGGCGTTTTTAATAGGAAGCGTAAAACATCACAATTATTATTAGCTCTCGTCATAGCGACAAAAGCATGGCAACATTTTCTGGGCATGTCTCCGAGCCATTCTTGCCAGTTTTGACTCTTTCGAGTGTTACCAAAATATCGCCCTATCGCTCTTAAAGTGTTTGCTTTGACTTTTTGTTCCCGAATTTTTTTTCTAGATCCGATACTGACCTTAGCTTATGTTCCTTTACTGCGGTTTTATCAACATTGTAATATGTTTATACAAAGCAACATTAAATGCAAAATGTATATTTAACAACAAAACTGCATTTGCAATGACCGTAAACCAATTTTGTACGAACGTAAACCGAGACCAAAGATGTCGTCATCACAGTAGTGGTTCTTGTGGCTAGCCCCATCCAACAGAAGTTGCCACTTTTACGCTGTTTCTGATCCTTAATACATGAACTGATTAAAAAGTTGAAAAATTAGCCCATTGATAAAAAACATAAACTACCTGGATAATGAGTGATAAAGCAGAAGCTGATGGCACTTAACTTCTGTTTCGGTTTCTCGACGTTATTGAGCACTAAAAATTACACAGGGATCCTTATTTAGGATGCAACTGATAGAATAGTCCGTGTGTACACATGTCTATAGAACCACATCACTTTGGTGGTTCATCACAGCGTTTGTGGTGGTGTTTCCTTCTGGAGAACAAGGTGTTGCTTTTTTGCACTGACGCAAGGAACCCAAAAGGTTGAAGTAATGCCAGTGCATGGACTTATTTTATTACAGCGTATACCAACATGTTACTACATTGCAGTGCATGTTGTAGGCTACGTGCGTTTGTGGTGGTGTTTTCTTCTGAAGAACAAGGTGTTGCTTTTTTGTATTGTGTCACTGATTTCAAGGAAGGCGCCCAATTACAGTATAAGAATGTTATAATACTGGCAGTTAACAAAGCTGCCCTTCCTTAATGAGACCGACACTCTCAACCGCATTAGACAATGTGTCGCAGGTTCAAAGTCAAGTTTGTCAGATATTATTTTGCGTGCTGTTGATCGTATGGTATCGAGCAAAAGCGTTTATGTTCTTTATTGTCACTTTGCGACAGGTCGAAAACGCTTTTAAACAATTTCATAATAATCAAATGGATAAAGCAATGCATTTTTTTAACTGAGCGTTTTGAATATGAACCGGCTAGATCGGAACGTCTATCGAGTGACACCAAACATAATAGGAAAAGTGTTATACTTTTATTTGCTGCACATACGATAAACTGCCCTCTGTTTTCCTGTGGCTGCTTAAATTTTTTCCTCTAGTCTTGAATTCTTAGTTCCCTTGTTCCGTTTAAATCAGGATTTTAGCCGGAACAAGTCAGGTTTGGTGCAAAGGGAGTAAACAGTTGTTTGTATGGCTAGTTGTTCTTATATGACATTTCGTTACATCAAGCAAGGCTGGTAACTGCGTATCTAGTCGACAACCTGTTTGTCAAAGATCGAATTACGCATTAAACGCTTCATTGTTTTTGCTGTGTAAAGCGTTTATCATTTGCACGATGTATGGTTTGCTATTAACGACGCGTCTATTTTTATCTCTGATGACGTGCAATGAAAGATTTCCAAGAATAAAAACCAAGAGTACAGTATGTGTAAGTGCACAGCCTGTTTTGGCAAAAATGCTGTTAAACAAATTTTTGAAATAAAGTTTCTATTCGGAAATACCCATCTTCATCCACATCTAGCACTTGACAAGTCGTTTCTCGGCAGCCGATTTGTAGCAAGAATTGACAGCGATAGACACGTGTTTCGCCCATGAGGCTGGGCTCATCAGTATCGCACCGTATTCTAGCCACAAATTCATTCGACCACCGCTTTACAGTCAGTTACTCAAGTCAGGTATGTTTAGATCAGAACCTCAGTATTTATTATAATCTATCTTTCCTGGTTGATGAAGTTCCCTTCCGTGATATATTTGATTGACTTCAGTGTATAAATATCAGCCACCTAAACATGACAAACCCAGTTTTAAATAAACTCTTTTGGGTTCAGCATCCTTGGAAACATATCACCGGCCAACTCTAGTTGATGTTTGTTACTTGTTTACAGCTTGGTTGTAACTAAATATTGAGATGGTTGAATAGACAGTGCCTGTTTTGGTTATGGCGAACCAACTTAATTTGAATTCGTGTGATATCCGACTTGTAGGCCTATTGCATTTGATTTGCGCTCACTGAAACTTGGTTATTACGACACTGTTGTATAATATTGAATGTGTGTGCTTAAATAATTCAATCACATTGCTTGTAAATCAATCATCAATCGCAGAAAAAACTTGACTAATTTATGTTCTGAAATTGTAATTGTTCAATCCAGCATTTAACAAATATGAGGAGATCTGGCTGATCTGGGCGCAATGCGGCTGTTAATGAAAGCGTTGCTTCTGCACGTTTATTAAGTCTGTAAAAACGGTTGTACAATTGTAATGTTTAATGTTTCAACTTATACTGTAGTGTAGAAGAACTGACCGACCAAGTTAGTAGAGAAGTGGAAAGTATTTTTGTCTCGGGTTCTAGTAGGCTTGAGTTCGTTTCCACGCCAGGTCACACAAACGATTTCAGCAACGGTCCCCAGTAGGGGTTTATCATGTGTAAAGCGGTGATGATGAACTATGAGATGATATTACTCACATCACAAATATGATGACAAACTGAAAATCGTGCAACGTTGCAAGACCCAAACAAAACTATAACTGAAGTATTTATTTTTAAAGAAAAACTTAGGCCGCTGAATTCCCTATGTGTTTCATTTTCAGATTCAATTGCGCTGCTTTACTTCGCAAAGTTGTAACCGGTACTCAGTTTGATTCTTCCCGCTTTGAGAAGTCGTATCAACGATATTTCTTTCGATCAAATGTCACCTTGCTCAGCATTCTTCTTTGGTTGCTCATTGTGCTTTGCGTTCTACTCTTTTGTAAGTATCGAGTTGATGTTAATGCAGTTAATAAATATAAAATCCCAGTCAGAAACTCAAAGCTTTGTCATATTTATTTAACGTCCGTATATCCGAGTCGTGAGAGCCCTGGAACGGCAATCGAAAGGGCGCCGGTTCGACACTGCTGAGGAGCATGCGGCTGTGTCTCTGGCAGGACACTTAAAGGCATGCTGAACGTGGATACGAAGATTGGCTTCCTTGCCTTCCCGTCCACTTAATCTAAATCTTCAACCACCAGAGTAAGGCTGAATACGACAAACAAAACAACGTTTGTAGACATTGAATCGATGTAAAAACGGATAAAATTGCTGGCTGAATACTTTAGTTAGCCAAGTTCCTGACCTGCTTAGGATGGAAGACAAAGCGCTGGTGGAGTTGTCAACAATTGCACCAAAACGAAAACTAAACTATGCACAGAAAATATTGGACGTTAGACTGTATAGTGTATAGGCAGGGATTTTTATATCAGTAATCTGTATTACCCTGAATAGATACTTACTAATACTAATACAAGCCTACTTGTAGTAGTATTATATCTATTAGTAGTATGGGTACAGAACGGACGATTTTCCACAGTCGACTACCGATATGCAAACAATGTACTTGTTCAATTTGATTAATGTATAGCCAACATGGAATCAAACATAATCGATATTATGGCTCAGTTAAATTTTATTTTTAATCAAACTGCATAAACAGGTTTCCAATATGCTGCTGGTTCTTGCTGGAATCAGCCAACCTTTGGGATTGTGCTCGGTGTTCTGCTTCTTTGCTGTATAGCCTTGCAGGTGACGAACGCTTTGAAAAAGTTTGGTAATTAGATAAGCCACTTTATTGCTAAAAATCGATTTTTTTTTTTATACATACTGCCTACTAAAAACTGAATTGTTCAATTTCTATCATAATACAGAATGTGTTTCTCCGCAGTCGAGTGTAGCAAGAATGGACAGCGATTGATACGTGTTTCGCCCATGAGGCTGGGCTCATAAGTATCGCACCACTAAATCATGCCACATAGTTATACAGTATATTAGGCAAACATGTTAGGTTTCAATTTTAAGGGTTGCATCTTTTCTTAAATCCGATCAATAAAAATGACTGCACGACGACGATTGTTTAGCAATCTTTGCCGCATCTTGTATTTCTTTCATGGTAATAATTTAGTTTTGCAATTCTTTTGACATTGTCTTTCTTTAGGTTTGTTTTTTATTTAACGTTGTCCCGCAACATGCTTTAACTCCGGTTTCCTACGCCATTCTGGTGATTGTGGCCACTATGGAAATTTACACTGTTGTTCTTGTAGAGCCACAAAGGTAAGGCATGTGATTTTTTCAAGGTATAGAGTAGGTTGCCAAAGTTCAGGAGCCCATCCACAAAGGTGTTCTCGACCAGAGAATAGACATTGCTGCAATCAATCCATCATCTTCAATTTGCTGAGGCGCAAAATTTTGATTTGATGTGAAATTTGCATAGAAGCACAATATAAACAACACAATACTGTAACACATAAAACACCATGAAAATCTGTTTGTGTATTTTATGTTCTCATGGGGCATTTGTTATTCTGTGTTTATATAAGTAGCCTAGTAGCAGTGAAACAAAAGCCTTAATTTCAGTTAGAGGCTAATTTAACACGTTTTAAATGTAAATGAACATTTATTGCATTAAAGCGTAATATCCTTGAAAGCTTCAACCGTTTCGTTGTTAATCGGATTCATTATTTCATTTAACTGTCATTCACAGTCACTGTGAATAAAAGGGTGAAAGTATAAAGAAGCTACGTTAATCTTCACAAGGATTTGCATCATTTTAATGCGCTAATTATAATGACAGAAGATATTTTGTCAGCTGTTGATGCAAATAAATTAAAGGTTTGTTTGGGTTGATGACTAAAGACAGGCAGTCCTTAGCATGCGCTATACAAAAAAGATCCAAATCATTTTATCAAATACCACAGCAAATGGCAAATCACTGCTGTAATTGATTTGGTTTACCGTTAATTAAAGTTGCTGTAAATTCTCTTAACAAGAGGAAGCTAGTCCCACAAACTTCTGGTGTGACAAAATTTCCATAACTCGTAGAAGTTGAATACGTCCGCAACAAACATGTCAAAGCCCACACATCCAATTTAGCAAAGCTGTAATCTGCTATGTTTTGTTGCGTTTAAAAATTAGCTTACTTCACATAAACATAACAGGAGGGTATATGAGGTTGGCTAGGCCTATAGCCTACTGTAGGGCCTACAGTGTAGGCTACCATAAAAAAGTTTCCTTTGAAGCTTTGTCATTGCAGCTTTGCATTGCCTACTTGCAGCGACTTTGAACTATCATCGCCAATCTAGTCAAAATTGAACAATAATTACTGTGTTTGTTTGGTTTACAAGAATCTTGGTAGGCTTACATTTTTTCTGAGAAAAACAAGTCAAATTATTGTACTTGTTATGACAGTTGATATTGGGTAAGTACTCAAAAGTCGCTTCAAAAAATTTCATGTGAAATTTTATTTTTGCTCAAAATAACGGCCTGGCGACAATGGAAATTTTGATTAAATGTTAACTTTGTCAACATCGTTTTGCAAACGTTTAGGTTATTTTTCTTTGCCTATAGTAAAGACAGATACACTTAGTGAAACACTTGAGTAGGCCAGCTTGTAATGAAATCGTGAGTTACCTCATATCTAGTTTTCCACAGCATTCTACTCATAAAATTAGATGACCGAGTTATTTTTTTTGTTCCAGTTCCAGTTATGTGGTATGGTTGACTTTGTTTTTCGTCTATGTTGTCTACACCATGATGCCTCTTCCTGCGATCGTGGTAGGGATTTCTTGTTTTGTATTTTCCCTTGTTCATCTTTTAGTCTCTTATCTTGCCAAACCAAAGAAGCTTCGTTATGCCAATGAGGTGAGAAATGAATTTTGCTAAATTAAGTACGAAATAGGCTGAGTTTGTTTCTCCATTCACTGGTCGTGCTTTTAAACTTTATATTGCAGCAAACCTACGGTTATGTGATGTTTAATTTAAGTATTAGTTTATGCATTTTTGGAAGTGCCTCAGCATAAGAATATCCCAGCTGACATGTTTTCAACTTTAATTGATGTGATTTCTATGTGTTTGTGTGAACCCCTTTTTGATAGGGTTGAAATTTACGTTTAGATTAAAGTAAAGTAATTGTTAAAAAGAACAATTAGGCTAGCACTTGCTATTTCGTTGCTTACCGTGTCGGAAACGCGTTGATACTTCCATTCTATACTTACCAAATGGAAAGACAGCTATTGGTAGATTTAACGATCACAATAGTTAAACCAACGTGAATAAAACTGATATTAGCAGTTGCAGTTGGCTCTTGCAGTGTTTTAGCAAAAGCGAGCACGCTCGGCTTTTGGTGCTTTGTATTGTTTCAGTTTTGTTTACAAATTGTGCATCGCGTTTCGTCAAGAAATAGGAATACTTGTACAAATACTGACGTTGAATTGATGTAAATTTACCTGCAAAGTATTCTGCTTTCTCTGCAGATTGGTCCACATGATTGCGGGACTGCATGTGCAGTTCAGTCTTACGTCACATAGTTGTATGCTGAAAGACTTTGAAAACATACTTTTTGCGTCAAAACTGCCTAATCAGTTATCATGAACGCTGTGTTTGAAATGAATTTTCTATCCCCATATTTTGAGAATTTCTTGAGAAGTTTCTAGCTGATTTCAAGAAGTATAACAAAACTCATGATTCATGAAATTGAGATGTCCGTTTTTTTTAACAAAGTTTTCTTTCAGAAAAGTAACCATTGTACGGAGCCAGTAGATCACTGGTTTTGAATTCATCTGCATTTTATGAAAAAAACGCTAACCACACCACAATCACTTCACCTATCTCACCACAGTTAGGTTGAGTTTATTCTGTTCATGAGCTCCTGAAGAGAATCAGACGAAAAGTACTTCATGTGATGAACCACCTTCTCATGGACTACCTAAGCCTAAAAGTTTAACGTTTTCAGACAAATATCGTTCTACCTATCTTGTCTGCTTGTCCTTTGCATTCACACAGGTTGCTGCAATTGTTAACAGATCTTGTTTCTCTTGATGTTTACTGTTTGTACATTGACTGAACGCCTTTAGGTCTTACGTTTCAATGATAAAAATCAATTAGCCCCTTTTACTTTTGTAATAGACGTCTTCTAATGTAACTTACAGTAGGCCTAGATGATACGAATTACAGTATATTTAAAGGAACACCTTTTCAAGACAAGCTCTTCGAAGCAAGATGTCTTGAAAAGGCCTCCAGAACTTTATAGCCTATCAAATGAATGAAATCGGCAGATGCAAGCAGGACTATGTACCTTAAGAATCTACAACATCTATGAAGTTTAGACCTAAGTTTGGCTTACATTTTATTCCACTTTAAGCCCAAGGTCAACCCTGATCCGCTGCAGTTATGACGTAATAAATCACTTCCGTCAGTCGCCACGTCACAAAAGCATGTGATGCATGTTCGATTGTTCGTGTATCGAATAAATGTGACATGACACCACTGATTGTTCATTGTGGAAGAATTTTAGAAGATTTTGTATCAGTTATCACAAAATATTGTAATGTGAACTTCCGCAGCCACCTCTTTGCATTGATGAGAATGTAGGCATACAGGATTAAATGTAATTTGTACCGTTTTGAAGAAACATGATCACAAAAAAAATAATTGCTAGTAAATGTTTTTCTATCACTGAAACGCAACGTCTAAAGACGTTGAGGAAATTTACAAGTAGTAGTTTTTGAAAAAAAAATCCCAAACAATAAATTTTTTTTGAATGAAATTCCCATTTATTATTGATAAAATGATAAATAATGAATAAAATTATTCATAAATGATAAAAATCATTTGGGAATTTTTTTTGAATTTAACCCTTTCATTCCCACGGATGCCATTTGGCAACATTGAAATTTAACCGCTATTTTAAAAGGTAATCTGTTGCCAGATGGCTTCACTGGGAAGATATGTGATAAAACGTATCAACTCCCACAGCATGTTGCGGTTTTGTTTCGCTTGACTGATCAGGATCGTGGCGTATTGGCGGTTTATATGTTACCGCTTCGAAGCAACTGAACGATGGTTGAAAGTGCTTTGTAGGCTAGTGGTAGTAAAATCATTGCAACAGTAAATAAAGCTGTTTTTTGAATTGTATGTGAAAAATAGAACTCTAATACAGCTGTAATCAGATACTCAAGTTTGTCCGTAAACAATTGAACTGTTTAGAATTTCTTGAAAATCCATGTTGCCATTTGGCAACTATGGGAAATTGAGTTAGAATTTCTAATGGAAGTCAAACTGAATATGTGCTTTGAAATTGCTATTGTAGCAGGGATCAGGTGTAAAAAATAACTCAAAAGTACTTGCTATCAGCTAATTTTTTCTTTTTGTTTGGTAGTGACTAATATAGCCTACAATAAATTAAAATGGTATAAATGGCTTCCTATCCACAGTACGATATTGATGCTGCCGTGAATGTAATATTACTGCCAGATGTGAATTGACAAAATTTTCAAATTTGTCAAATTTCACATAAAATAATGTGGATACTGGATTATAATATCCACTTTTTCTGATGATTCGGATGCGAGTTTTCATATCGCAAATACAAGATATGTACTTGAAAACGTTTATCAACTGACTTCTTGTTTATGTGATAAAGATGACACTCAATTTTGTTAACAAGTGATACAGCAAGTAAAGTATCACTGTTACAATGAAAAGCTAATGGACCTTCAGCTGTTTATATGGCATCCCGAATTCCCAATGTTGCCAAATGGCAACGTCTCGCAATTTCATAAATAAACAAAATAATAAAAAAAATTTTGGTTCAGTGTGCTATTTCATGGAAAACTAAAACAGAAACAAAGTTTCAAAATTTTCATGTACAGTTATCTGAATGTGGGAATGAAAGGGTTAAAGATGATGTTCGGTATATAAAAAATGCGGTGTTTCTGCAGCTTTGTGGGCCCCTAAAATTATCCAGGGCATGGGTCTAAAAGTATCCCCTAGAACCCCTGTGTACACTGCTGCAGACATGTACGTAAGTTTGTAAAGTAGTAGCAGTCCCTTTCACAGCGTTGTACCCCACGTTACTGAAGTTTCTTGTGCGGTTCGAAAAAGACTGTTAGGCCTATCATCAGAAATTAAGTGTCCAAACTAGAGCACAGTTTTGGCTACTTTTTTAACTACCGACGCACGTGAGAAATGGTGGCAACTTCACTTACAAGAAAAAAAAAAGAGTTCACACTATTTGCTTTCAGATTGCCGCCGACTGCTTGCTGTTTTTCTGCGCCAATGTGGTGGGACTCTGCATCAGAATTGCATCCGAGATGGCTCAGAGGAAAGCCTTCACAGAGACCAGAGAATGTATAAAAGCGAGACTTAGTCTTCAGAAGCAAAATCAACAACAAGTAAGTGATGAGTTATTTCCATGCAGCCGTTTTGAACATGTTATGGTTGGGACCTTAGGATATTTGACCGAGTGTGGCAACTCTCTTCTATACCTAATTTCCTTTTTCTGATTCCAATCAGAAATTTCTTTTTAAATTGTATCTTTTGACAAAAGGTTTTCATTTCAGCATTATTTTAAAATTGCTGAATGTGTTCGCAATGTTCATTGGTTTTGTAATTTTGAAAGCAAAACCTGGTTAATGACGTGACGTTGTGCACGCGTCGGATGAGGTCAAAACTTTTTCAATTTGCTTCACAGGAAAGATTGCTATTGTCGGTACTTCCCCGTCACGTGGCGATTGAGATGAAAGACGATATCGATCAAGCCAAGAAGGAATATCAACAATTTCACAAGATTTATATTCAAAAGCATAACAATGTCAGGTTAGCAAATCATTCATACTTTTCAAATATAAAATCTAAAGCTTTCAATCTTACAAATATAAAATCGTCGCTTTTATTAGCTTCAATGCAAAAATGCTGATTTACGCCACAGGAAAATATAAAAAGATTTATTTTCAGTTCTCCTCAACCAGCAAATACTTTTAAAACTGTTAAAATATTTTTTTTCTACAGTATTCTTTTTGCTGACATCGAAGGCTTTACGAAGTTGGCGTCGCAGTGCAAGGCGCAGTTTCTTGTTCGCACTCTCCATCAGCTATTTGCAAGATTCGACAGGTTGGCTCAAGTACGTTAAAACACAGGAATGTTACTGGTAGTAATGATTGAAAACAGTGTAACAGCTTCTTTACAAACGCTCGAAGTGGAGCTTTTCATTTTGAACTCAGATATTTAGGCTGGTGGTGAAATTCGTCACTTATCATGAATGTTGCTAACTGGCTCTACTGAAGTTAAGCAATTGAAGCATTTGAGACGCCCCCATGTCTTTGTAGTGTCAGGCCGATAGGGCGTGTATCGGCGTCGGAGATGAACGAATGGAGTCTGGTGGTACTTTTGACTTATATTCAGAATTCCATTTATGGTCCGCCCAAGTAGCCACAGAAATGTCTTGTTCATCAGCTTCGTTGATTAGATGTTGAGCGGCGGGCACGAATGGGTGTCTTGATTTCAGTCGACGGGGGTGCTCGTTTGAGGGAGCAGAGATCTTGTGGTGGAGAAAATGGTTAGGCTCTAGTGCCCACCTTCATACGGGCGTCGGGTTTTTCGGCTCAACCATGCACCAATAGGGAATGGTCTCTTCCTCCTTCTGTGAATGTTGTGCCGAGGAACAGAAGCTCTGGTTTCCAGAACCAGAAAATTCCTCACTGTATTCTTCCTTGGCTCAAGTCCTCTAAATTTTGCACTTCAGACGCTAAATGGTTAGATTTAAAAGATCAATCAAAAGCGTTAAGGTGAATGCTTTCTGTAACTTAATTTACAAATTATAATTGCATGAATACAACACGATAACCTGTGCCATAATTTCCGCAGTGAAAGAAAAAGTTTCAGCATTCAGGGGTGGCGAACCTTTTTGCGGTCGCGGGCCACTTTGTCAATTACACATGAGTTATCGGGCCACACAACTTTTTTATCGTAACCTACTATGAAATGTTTTAGAAGCGACTCGAGGTATTATTCATGAAAAGTAACAAACGGCAGATGAAAGTAATAAAACCCACACAGTTGAAATTATCTTACTCAGAATCGAAACATAGGCTACGACAGTAAAAAATAAAAACAAATCAACTTGAGCAAAAATGATAGAGCAACAGTACTTGCACTGATAATGAAGACAGTTTAATTTTCGAAACGTTTGCTTTCATATGAGTATGATTTCTTCTTTTTTGGCTCTATCCTTTTTGCTCAAGTTGACTAAATGTTTCGACCATTATGCTTCGAAACAACAAATCAGTTAATGAAATTTCTTTTTTAAACAACAAACAAAAGCCCATGCGAATCATGCAGCTGAAGCTATCTAATGATGCATCGAAGCATAAAATATTAAAAAACAACGTTGAAGCATTGAATTTTTTTGCTTAGTGGGATTTTTGCAAAGTTTTTTGTTTGACTAAGCGTTCAATATTAGGTCGAACAGACGATGTGGGAACTCTGAACTGCATACTAAGATTTTCATCTGTCAGCCTCGACCTGTAACGACTTTTTCAGGTAAAGTGTTTCGGGCAAGTAAATAGCAAAGGAAAGGTGTACCAGTGAAGGCATAAAACAGCTTTGAGATGTCTTTTGTCTTCAATGCATGAGCGATTGTCAAATTGTTTTGCGGGCCGCACAAAATTCTTTGGCCGGCCGCAAGTTCGTCACTTCTGCAGGGTCTAGGCCAAGGCCCTACATTCAATTCAGAAAAAAATAAAAGCTAAAATGCATTAACTTTTACAACAACCGAAAATATAAAGACATTGAAACAATGCAACTGTAGTGGGTTTCGTTCGTGAGTGGTAAAAACGAAATTAAACAGTTTGTAGCAGTGAGAAACTGTGACGTCACACATAGGGCATTGTAATGCGTATATTTTTGACAGGATCCATAGTTTGGCCATAGATGACTTGCCGTTGTCTTGCGAGTTTCCAAGCAAAAACCTCAAAAGTTGTGCAACAAAATAAAAACATGAAAATAAAACACAAAAGTACAAATATATTAAAAAGGAAATTTTGACTCTACATTAGTGGGGGGGGGGGGGGGGGGGGGGGTAATTTTGCATTAGTTACCCCCCCACTCCGATTGGTGAGGGGGGGGGGTAATCACCCCCACGGCCCCCCCTCTAATGGAGCCCATGCTATTAGTGTAGTAATCAAGTGGCCGAGTAGCTACGTGGACAGCGGAAGCGCACTCGGCAACCAGCATGCTATCTTAATTCGACATCCAACGATGCTCAATGACGAAAAACATGCTCATTGCTCATCTCTGCCTAGTATGAAATAAATGCGATAGTTTTTGATAAGACAGAAATAGCTGATGGAAGCCTTCTCATCTACAACGCAAGGCCACCTTTTAAGAACGTTCATCCTGGGTGTGATTAGTATTAATAATAGGCAGAATTTAATAATTCATTGTCTCAAATGTACTCAGCTGCGCCTCTATAAAGCTGCACTGACCCGGTCTGCTTTGTAAAGCGCTGGAGAACAACGAAAATCTTTGATGGATACAGCGCTATATAAAAACACACATTATTAGTCATTATTATTATAATATACTTCTTTAAAATGTTTCGTTCTTTTCTTTAAACCCACTTTGTATTGAAGGAAAACAATTGCCTGAGGATTAAAATACTGGGAGATTGTTATTACTGCGTTGCTGGCTTGCCGGAGCCCAGAACGGACCACGCTCATGCTTGCGTACAGATGGGACTAGACATGATAGATACCATATCGTGAGTAAATATTTGTGTGATGTTGATGCAAGAACAGACATTGTATTAAAACGTTTACCAACGTTAATTATAAAGAAGCACACTAGAGTACATTAGGATTGAGTTGTTATTTAAAGTAGGTCAATGACAATTAATTCTTGAACTACAGTAGATCCTATTTTAAAGGTTCCTGCTGTTTTAAATAGTTGTTTTTTTTTCGATGAAGTACATGAACAGAATTAATAAAATATATTTTGAAAATGAAAGATCGTACGATTCAATCCGCTTTTCCATATTAACCCTGCCGGAAAATCCATCATTTATTTTATCGATTTCCCGTCTGCAGACGTTCAATGAATGTAAAAATAAACATTTGTCGACTGGGACACTTAATGTTGTTGCAGCAATATTCATACATTTTTGCAGTATTTGATCTCCCCTTAGAAGCAATTTTAAAGTTTTGTTATTCTCAGGTTGGTGAGAGAAATGACTGGAATCCCAGAACTGAACATGCGAGTAGGAATTCACACCGGAAGGGTGCACTGCGGGGTCCTGGGTCTTAAAAAATGGCAGTTTGACGTTTGGAGCAATGACGTGACACTCGCCAATCAAATGGAGGCTGGTGGAAAAGCAGGGTAAGCATGACCTGTGACATCACAATGACGTTTGTTATGATGAGGTTCTCTCGGGGTTCTCTAAACATTGTCCACCGCTTTTGTTGTTACTTGGTTCTGTTTTGACAGCTGAAGGAGCAAAATCAAGAAAACGTAACAGACTCAAAAAGCCTTGATTATTATGGTTTACTTTATCATCTTGTTCCCCGAGTATGATAACTACTGTACTCTCTTCAATAACGAAACTTGAACTGAGTTGAACCCAAATTTCCTATATCTATTAGAGCTACGTAGATATTTTTCTCTTTATTTTGATTCAATAAACTAAAATACTTCACTAATACAACTATCATCATCATTATGTTCCTTCCTCGTATAATACAACTATAATCTCGCTTTAAAACTTAGCTCTTCTTGGTTATGAGGTTCGGACAATAAATAGCACAGTAACTTGACATTTTCAAACAAAGTAAAAGTTGTTTTATAATGAGGAACTGTCTTCGTCCAGTCGTATCCACATCACCACAGCGACCTTGAGTTATCTTCACGATGATTATGAAGTGGAACCAGGACACGGATACGAAAGAAATAATTATTTGAAAGAAAAAGATATTGAAACATTTCTCATTGTCAAGCCTAAGCCCAAGCCGAAGGTTTGTGCACAAACTTGTAAACAATTATTAATTTATTTGGTACACCCCTTCATTTTCTTTGAATTTGTTGATTTATTTGGCACACCTCTTCATTTTCTTTGAATTTATTAGCGTATTTGGTACATACCCCTTTATTTTCTTTGAATTTGTTGATTTATTTGGTACATCTCTTCATTTTCTTTGAATTTGTTAATTTATTTGGTACACCCCTTTATTTTCTTTGAATTTATCAATTTAGTTGGTACACCTCTTCATTTTCTTTGAATTTTATAGTTTGTATGGTACACCCCTTCATTTTCTTTAAATATATTAATTTATTGGAGATAATTCTTTAGTTGTATTTTTCTACTCAAAACACGTACAAAATGTTTGACCTGTTTGCTTATCAAGCTAAGTTTATAACTTGATACATCAGTCAAAATGGAATCATGTCAATGATCAAATTTCGCACATAATTTAACTTTTTAATTTAGCAGATCAAATGTTGCATGTTCTTAATTGACACATCTCTTTGCGTGGATCCAAAACTGTTCAATCAATAATTGCATTAGCAGTTTTGCTTAATGTTTGCATTAAAAATCACATGACAAAATTATGTTAAACTAGGTTTGCGAAATCTGAGCATTCGCAGCGCAGTGTGTAGCCTACTTCTTTGTTATTACTGTACTTGCCAAAAAGTTAAAGTTTTTAAAGCCTTTTAGTGTGCTGTAACTACATGCACATCGATTAAACAATTTGGCAACCCTGCTAAGCTCTCGATTGTTTTTTCGGTACTTTATCAATAATTATTGCGCATGATAATAGTGTGAGAGCGATATATTATACTAATTAGAAAATGTTGAATAATTTAACACCAACAAATAAATAATTTATTGATAATAATTGATCTTTTGTTATTTGGTTGAAATTTTAAACCGACTGCTCAATTTAGTTTTTAATTATGGTATGATGTCAGCGTTACGTAACGAAGACGTCATCATTACAGATCACCGTGCCATCACCAACATCTTCTAGCGATCTTCCTGGGCAGACTTTAATATCAACATCCAGGACTCATCACGTCAGAAGACTTAACCCAAAGATGAAAACCACAAAGGAGATGAAAATTATGGGATTCACAGAGTCTTCCAAGTAAGAGAAGTCTGCAGCCATGGGCTCTATCCAAGGGGGAGGGGTGAGGGGAGTGATCACCCCCCACTCATTGGAGTGGTTGGAATGACTAAGACGAGTTGGAAGTTGTTGTTGAAATGACTATGATGCTTTTAGCCCACCGTCTAAAAATCCCCCCCCCCCCGAATTCTAAAAGTGGATAGAGCCCCTGTCTGCAGCACATCTAGAATCAGCCTAACCCTAAGTGCAATCGTTAGTCTGTTTTTGAATTTTTTTTTGGCAAATTTAGACCCACCTTTTATTTCTTAAAAAAGCATTGCAACCTGATGTGCTTACATGTTTATTTTTGCTGTTTCAATATTTTTTGTTCCTTTTAATAGTTGTAGTTACTTTTCCGCTCGGAAAACTTTGTGTTTTGAATACACGGAGGTAATTTATCAAAATGAAAGAAATTATTGTTTTTTTTTGTATTATTATGACCGGTTTCTTTATTGGTCTAAATTCTAAAACTCTGCATGAATTAATATACAAACTTAAGAATTTAGAACCTATTATTGCAAGAAATATTATTGATATTGTTTAGAAAGTAGTTAAGATTCATGCCTTGCATAGGCTACAGCAATTTTCATTTTGACAATATTTTTAGTGATACTTTAAGTCGTAATTAATTAACAGATTCCATTCAGTCGAATAATAACCATTTTTGCCACTCACCTTTATTGCTTCTTTTATTAATTTTACACACTTTTAGTAAGTAGGCTCCGTCGCACTTTTAGTAAGCATGTCTTCTATCCACTCTATTCTTGGTTTTCTTTGGTTATTGCTCTTTTGATGCGACGTTTTTTCATTGCTAATTTTCCTGTTGATGGTTGCATGTAGTAGTGATTTTGTAAAATTTAAACAAACTACCATACGACCTTGTTAAATTTCTTTGTGTTTTATTCTTCTCCATCTCTAACACTATTTACCTGCGAGCTGATTATTATCAGATTATCCCACGACCTGCTGATGGAAAATAGCGGAAATCTATCGGACGGAGAAGTGAACGATTTCCTTAATCAGGCTATTGAAGCTCAGGACCTTGATTTTTTCAAATCGAACCTGGCTGGAAAACTGTTCCCATCTTTCGAAGATAATAAACTAAAACAAGAAGTAGGTATTCCATAGTTGGTGATCTATTTCGTTTCTGCCTCTGGTTTTTATCAACTTTTGCCATTGCTTGCGAAATTTGTTCGTAGTCAGACATGCCGAGTCAAGGTCCGAAAGATTTGGATATTTTTTAGTCTAATTTGTAAAATATTTTCTTGCTATCCTCATTCGTGTTACAACTTCATACATGTTTCGTTTCACTATTCGAAGCACAATTTAGCTATCGTGTTTAGTGTGCTTTCTTATTTTCTGTTCAGAAAAAAAAAGTTCTATGTAAGTTATGTTAAGGTAGTAGTTGCATTATTTCAAACTACTAGTCCAACGATAACTTTTCATGTATATTTGCATTTCAGTACGCCGAACGACACGACAACTATCTACATCTGTATACGGGTTTTGCCATGTTTATTTACTTGATTGTTATGGCCGTGCAGCTGATTATAATTCCATTGTAAGTAGCCTATTTAGAAAAGTATTTAAAACAGGGGTTTTTAACCAGCGGTGCACACACCACTAAGGGGTGCGAGACCTGTGCCTAGGCGGTGCGGGGATGCTGAATTATCAAGGTTTGTTATAATATGACGTAAGAAGCAAAGTTGTTTTACCAGGTTTCAACAAAAATTTGAACTGTAGGCGACTATTAGGCCTACTTTTCAGCCAATCCTAGGAAGGGTGCGAGAACTCGTTGGTAATTTCAAGGTGGTGCCGACAAGGCAAAAGGTTAAGAACCGCTGATCTAAAACAATAGAAAAACATTGTTATATGATGCTATCCCCCTCATGGTAAACTTATTATTGAATTTTTACTAACCCAAATCCTTCAGCAAGGCGATAGTGCAACGTTTGAGCTCGCAAAGGTCGCTGTTGATACTTGTGAAAATCCGATGCAAGTCATTCCAAAAACTTTTAAAAACTAGACTTTTTTCCCATCGATGTCTCAGTTGAATAAGAGCCCGGACTGCCCGGCTGTAGGCCTATACAAACCCAAAAAAATAAGATAAGATCAAGTATCGCTGGTTCAACTCTCTAAACGTGCGTTTGATCAACTCATTTCAAGGACGTCTTTCCATTCAGCAGCGCTTCTTGGATGGCATCATTTCACAAGCCACAACACTTCAACAACAAGCGTAAACTTCACTTTGTTAATCTCACGGACAGGGTCTGCGTCAGTGGCTCAAAGCGTATTTTTTTTTTTTTCAAAGCGTAGACGTCGCTATAATTGCAGTTGGACTGCAAGCCAAACGCTAGGCCTCATTTTGCACAGCAAACAGGATCGCTTATTAGTGGTTTTAACGCCACATTGTAGGAATGTTAACGTTTTTTAATGCGTTTTGCAGGCTACTTTGACTTTGGCATATTGATATATTTTTGGTGTTTTTTTTTATTTGTTTTTTTCAGCCTTTAAATAATTTAAAAACAAACTATGTTTTATCAATGCGCAGTAGACTATGTACAAAACAGCAGGTTTGAAAAAGCAACTTTTCCTGAATCTTGATGATGCTTTTCATAATGTTGCATTTTGTCAACAACATGATTATTACCATAGCCTAAGGTGTTGCGATCGTGCCATATTTTAATCTAAACATGTATTAAAAAAACGCTAATATTTCTAACATGTGGCGTTAAAACCGCCAATATAGCAATTCTGCTTGCCGTACAAGATGAGGCTGAGCATTTGACTTCTAGTTCAGATGCTGTTATTTTCATTTTTTATTTCTTATTTATTTGCATCAGACACAAAGTCCATAGAATTCAAATTTTTAACAATCATCACACAAAATATCAGACTAACACAACACCATGCAGGCTACATCAAACAACATACAAAATACAGAAAATACTGTTACAGTGAATACAAAATGTAGATTTGAAATAGT
Source organism: Aplidium turbinatum (assembly GCF_918807975.1). Lineage (NCBI taxonomy): Eukaryota > Metazoa > Chordata > Ascidiacea > Aplousobranchia > Polyclinidae > Aplidium > Aplidium turbinatum. The sequence goes on from NC_137485.1 coordinate 17,095,697, forward strand.
AATCAGAAGACATAACATTGCCATGGTCACGCTCAAAGCCTCTAAAATCATGCGAAACCGCCACAATTAAGTTTCAGAATGTGCTTTCTCAATTCGAGGATAAAAATTCTTGAAAGCAATTAATTGCTTCTTGCAATTGGATCAATGTCTTTCGAACCTATTTATTTTGTAGTATGAGCCTGTTTTGCGTTGGCGGAAAAAATTTTCCAAGCATATTACTAAATCTAATACAAGTTGCTGCAACTGCGGATTTGATTCAAGCATTAAATTAAAGCTCTTGCAATGCCTAAGAATAAAAAAGGATATGCATAATGATGCTGTTATCTGCAACTTGTAGAACTGTATGTGCAGTGATATAATCAACATTATAACGATACTTTATATAAAATAATCATGTATTTTATTTACAGCAAAACAGCCATGCTCAGTATTTATTGCATTTCTGCTGGGTTGATAGTTCCTCTGTGCTTAGGAGCAACCTTTCTATACAAAGTAAGTGACTCTTCAAGATCAGGCATTTCGCATGCGTTTTTCGCCTTTATTTCTAACACCTTTCCACCAACATTAATTTTTTTCTGAATTATTCAATTATATTCCATAGAGAAACAGATTACTTGAACTCGAGCTCCATATCAGGTTTTACATATTTTGCTTTTTGCTCTAAGCTTATTTGTAAATTTTTTCTTGTCGTTTTACATGGCTTCTTTAAAATATTCTATTATATTTACTCCCAGCTCTGTACGGTATAAAAATTAGGTTTTAAGTTTGGCAATGATATGAAAACAAACTGAGAACTACTGATCCAGATTATCTAGTAAATCATTATGTTGGAAAAAATGTTAAGGTCATTCAACAGTAGAGTAAAAACAAATAATGTACTTTTTAAATTTGTATTGCCAAGTAGGTTATGCCTAAAGACGAGTGGCAGGCAAAAGTGTGACTAAACCCACAGTTTATGAGAAAAACTACTTTTTAGATATTGATTTGACTACTTTTAACGCTGATTCAATGCAGAGAAATCGACACTTCAAGCTATAATTTTTTTAATCAAGTTAGCTTTTCATCAGTCTAAGCAGAGTGACGATGACCTGACTCTAGTGCTGAGAGCTATGGGCTCGACTCCAGGTCGGGTCATACCCAAGACTATATTGGGCATTCTTTCCTGAAGACTATATTGGGCATTCTAACCTAAAAACTATATTGGGCATTCTTACCGGTTGGGCATTCTTACCTAAAGCAGTAAAAATAAATCCGGGTGTCGCAAATTGACAACAAAACTGTAGGTAGGCTACATAAATGACCACAACAGTTGGCAATATTACACAGACTGTATTATTGTTATTCTTACTGAATTGCTTCTTTTCTTTAGAAAGCTCAACATACTGGACAAGCTCGCTTTAACTGTCGCCTTGTTGCTGTACTTTCTGTTTGTATGATCATTGTCATATCAGCGATGGCGTTCGGAAATATGGTTAGTGACTGACTTGGTCAATTAGATTGTTTTCAATTTCTAAAAATTAGAATAGGCTACAACTAAATTAGCTTTACGAACTGTTACAACTGTTACGAAAATTGTATTAGAGTTATGTGATCAAACTACTTTAAAAGAACAGCCAAGATGAAATTACGTTTTGAATTAAATTAGGCTGAATTGACGGTAAAAAAAATCAAAGGGGTTAAGAAAGCCGAACTTGCACGTTTTTGCACGACGCTATTTTTGTGTTGTTTGGTCCGCAGATCAAAACTTGATATATTATTAAGAAATGTTCTATTTGACTTTACTTGAATGAAACAAGTAGTTAAAAAGCATGAAGTGACGAAAGCGTTTGTTTAGACAGTTGTCTTTTAAAATTATGTTTTATTTTCATTGCAGCTTTTCTTCTCTAACACAGTCAACATACAGTGCTGTGCAGCTTCCAAGCTTTCCAATTCTACTGAAAAGTCACTCAATGCCACTGAAGTTACCAACGTACTTAACCTAACCTTGTTTAGTCAATATGAAAATGTATGTGGGCAAACTGGACCAACGACCTACTTTCCGCAGGTAGATGAATGTAGTTCTTTGCAAGCTGTTACTTCTCCCACATATACAGAAAAGTGATTGAAGAGTGTTTAAAAACTTATTCAAATTTGTCAATTACCTGATATAAAATTAAACAACTGGCATTTCTGAATCATTTGGGAAGCCTGTAAGTTTTAATATTGTAGATAATAATTAAACTTTCCTAATCTATTTAAACCGTCGTCATGATTCGAAGTTACTGAAACTTTTTCAGCAGAAAAAACTAACCTGGTTAATTATTCCCGAAATTAACACTTATTCCTCGTCCAGCGTTCTGATGGCGATTAACTATTCAATTCCCAGTTTTATAGTAATTTGCCAACACGTAGCCTACCTAACATTTTTGTTGACCCTAATTTTGTTACTGACCTGAGATAGGTGAAGTCAGCGATGCGACACCCAGATTTGGGTCCCAGGTGAACGATTTACGTGATGTGTTGAATTGAATAAAGTTGAATAGAAATTCATATACCATCCCTTTTGAATGGGAACGCAATGAACAGCCACTGTGGCACACTTTGACTAACATAGCAAGATAATCCTACAGAGACGTAGCCTATAGTTCACCCATACAGCACTCACACAATTCGTTTTTGTGCCTTATGTACGTTAGCCTATATGTTTCAGTACTTCACATACTGTCTCTTGCTGTCCATGTTGGCGTGCGCTCAATTTCTTGGAACTTCAGGGATCACCAAGCTTGTCGTACTCGTACTTCAAGCTGCCATATACATCTTGCTAGTGTTATTATATGTTCCTGTGATCTATGACAACGCTGACCTGATCAATCATGCTACTTTCAAGTTAGTTATTTTCTTTGTATTTTCCAACAATTTAATATTTTTGTAATTGCTAAAACAACAGGACTGTAGTTATTTTGAAATAAAAAAACTGCCAAGTTTGAGACAGCAAAAATGAACAATTTTTACTCACAACGACGGTTTCGGCTCTGTAGTCTGCATGCATAAAAATACGTCAAGTGACGTAGTTTGGAGTAATTTGGAATTGTGGTACCGATGTTACGCGAAATTTCACATAGACAATAATCATATGCTTAACTACCGAAAACAGTGAGCTCACACACAGAACCTATACCTTTGTGCATCACAACATTCAACTCTCAATCTTCTTAGACCTCCCAGATGGATAGTTCCTCTTCAAGCAATAACCCCTTGCGTGGTTGTTCTCTTCGGAGCGGCAGTTTTCCTCCAGGGTCAGCAAGTGGAGTTGACTGCCAGGATCGACTTCATCTGGAACCGACAGGCTGCAGAAGAACGTGAAGAAATGCAACGGAAGCAAGCATATAATCGAAAGTTGCTTTACAATATCCTTCCAGCAGATGTAGCAAAATATTTCCTGGAGAAAGACAAGTATAAGACTGATAGTAATAGCAATGTTTTAATATTAATACTGCAACCTCTGTTCTGAATTCCTACTCAATCTTTTTTTACAATAAGTTCGTCTAAAGCTTAGAGTCTTTCACCTACATTGCATTCTTGCAGTTGTGACTTTGAGCTACTGTAGGCAACTTACTGGACACTGACAGAGCATGTTAACAAAACTGACATAATTTATAGTTTCCCATTAGAGCAGTACAGTTACAATACTGTTGTCTTATAAGCAAGAAGAAGAAGAAGAATACTGTTGTGACGACATTTTCCTAGAAATGTTTTGTTTATCAGGCTGCAAATCTTGTCTTCTGTTTACAGAATGCAGCGCTTCGGTCTATAATATTTGGAATCATTGCTAATCTTCATAGTAAATCATGAATTATGTCATAGCCTACACAAGTTATGGCCAAAATATGTTTGTCATTTTCTTATGATTAAATCTGCAACTTACTTCGACGCAATTTAACGCTGAAAGTGTCAAGATGTTTCACCATAGGACACGTTTCTGAACGACCTTGTTGCTTGTTAGAAATGATGAGGAATTGTATTGTCAACCGTGCGATTGCGTGGCGGTCATGTTTGCAACGATAACGAACTTCTCGGACTTTTACATGGAGCTAGAAAGCAATAACGAAGGTGTGGAATGCCTTCGCCTTCTCAATGAGATCATTGCGGATTTTGATAATGTGAGTTAGTTTGTTATTTTGGAATAATAATAAAATCGCAGACACTTTATGCCCACTTGCAATAAGACTAGCTGCAAGAACATCAAACTTGTAAATTTTAACACTTGAGTATGGACTGGAATTAGAAAATAGGCATAGAAAGAACAAAGTGGCAAACAGCTGTATTTGCAAACTTAAAAAAACACTTTGCAATCCACCCCTTGCTTAGTCTAATGTACTTTTGTCTACAGTAGGCTACATAAGATGAAGTTGAACAGAATTTTGTGCGCTCTTGATGATCAACAACGCAACTACAATAACGCAGTTGTAGTATTTAACACTTTTGTCTTTAGATCATAAGCGAAGATCAATTTCATCAGCTGGAGAAAATTAAAACCATAGGCAGTACATATATGGTCGCATCTGGTCTAAACAGATTGACTTACGATCCTCTAAACAAGACCCACATCACAGCATTGGCCAACTTTTCAATGAGACTGCAAGACCAACTTTCTTATGTAAACAGACATTCTTTCAATAACTTTCAATTCCGAATAGGTGGGTCTAATGGCAATTGCTGAAAGTGGTCGCTTTGTCGCGTTTGCATTAAAGGTGCAGCCATAGACTAAAAAATATTGTTAAACGCTATTACTATTTTGATTTAAACAAAAAACAACAGAAAGAAATTGAAATTTTAATTTTTGAAATATGAATAAAATTGTGGAAACCTTTGATAGCCTACAGGAGCTTTTTACAGCAGTGTTTTTAGTACTGACAAGAAAAGCGTAATATTTTGAAGCGTTTTTTTGGTCCATAAGCTTAGACTCTGCAGTTTGAGTTCTATTTTCTATTTCGTCACTTCTTCGTTGCAAATTGGGTGTTTCATCTCAAACCTTTGAAACCGTTTGTAAAGAAATATCGGATATGACGTATCGTATGATCTTTTATGACGTTTATGACGTATGTTTACAGGCCTGAACATGGGGCCTGTTGTAGCTGGTGTGATTGGAGCAAGAAAACCACAATACGACATATGGGGCAACACCGTGAATGTTGCCAGCAGAATGGACAGCACTGGACTCAATGATAAGATACAGGTGCTGTGTTCGCTAAGGATTGGGTTTATGTGTTCGTAGTTAACTATTATCAAACAAATTGTTTCAACGTTTGTATCAAACTGTATCAAAAACATAATTGAAGCAAATATAGCTAAATGATTGTTCTTTTGGTCAATATTGCTATTTAACAAAAAATGTTTTAAACTTTTTGAGTTTTCCTCGAATGTTTTTTTAATCTTGTTAAGATTCAATAATAAAACAGCAAGTAAATTTCAAAAATGTTTTGGAATCATCGAAGGCTTTCAACCAGTTTGCAATGATGAAGCGTTTACAAAGCTGCAAAAACGATAAAGCTATTAATAGAGAGAATCGTTTCTGAGTTTCGAGATTAAGGCCTATGTCAAAACTTGGCTGCGATGGAAAAAACAAAACTAGAATTGTTTGGAAACTGAAAAAATATTTTATTCTTATGTTTTTGCAGGTCACAGAAGAATTGTTCAAATTGTTAAATGATAAAGGATTTGACCTCGTTCCTAGAGGTCACGTCAAGGTGAAAGGTAAAGGGGAAATGATGACGTACTTTTTAGAAGGACCTCGGCCACATGCCGAGCCAAAGAGCTGATAAAGACCCGTACACAATTGAGTCTTGTTGACTTGTTGTTAGAATACGAAACATCGGGAGAATTGTTTCTTGACGTCATAATAATGTAGGCGATGTGATGGTGTCATGATGACATAGCGAAGTAAGATGACGGGACATGTGTTTGGATAGGTCTTAATCAGACAACAAATGAAAGGCAGTATTTTCTGTTCAAGCGCTTAGCTAGGGTTGTTTAAATATTTGATTGCATGGCTCGATTTGTCAATTTTTATGTCTGCTCTTGAGAAATTGCACTACATTTGTCTAATTTACAATGATGAAGCCTACGACAAATTACCACCTACTGTATTTATTTTAAAACGAAACTTTACATATTTATGTATATTTATTATTGATACCGTATTTCATCGTCAGTGTTTTGATGCAACGAGAAATCATAGTTTAACAATTGTTCTTCAGCAAGTGAAGTTGTCTTATTATGCTGTGTTTTCTGCCTGAAATGGTGCAATTACATAAAATAATTGTGGAGTCGAGTAGCTCACGCAAGATATTCTTTTATGCACCAACTGCATGCTCAATTCAGGTTCGTTCTTATCTGTTTATGCTTAAAAAAAAATAGATTCCTTTGTTATTCGATATGCAGTCAATCATTGCAATTGGACTCCTTCACCTGCTACAATTAGCAACGTTGTTTCTCAACAAATTAAACTAATAAAATACAATTAGGCCTGGGCTGCAGTGAGTTTTATTTCAATAAATGAATCAGGCTACAATCAATGGTCCCGGAAAACAAGGTTTCACCAAATTCATTGTGGTTGACTTAGCAGCCGGCGTTTCAACTTTAGTGGAAATTACCACAATTGTGGAAATTTCATCATGCTTGTAGTAAAATGTGGTAATGAAAAATTTGTGGTAGGCTACCGTAATTTAGTGGTAATATGGAAATTTTGTGTGGAAATGTTGCCAAATGTGGAAATTATAAATTTTGAAAATTTGACATAAAATATGATCAATAAATAAAAGCATTTAAACTGTTGTCTTGCGAAATCGAACAGATATGCAAAAAACTATTGATACGACTAGCATGTTCGGCTGTGTTGGGTTTGATTTAGGAATGCTTCCTGACTTCTGACATTGAACGTAGGGTATGATCATAGTCAAGATGTCTTTCAGATTCTAGCTGTGGTGTCAAATAATACTTTGCTTACTTATTTCAAACATTTTATTAATTGTTAATAACCGGTTCTTCTAATAAACTGAGTACCGGTAGTTGTTTTAGACCTAGCCTACTATACCTACTTACTAGACCTAATTACTAGCCTAGGCTATAATAATAATTTTTGATTTGCGCCTTTTGACATGAAACATTTAATAACCAATTGAGGCTTTTATTCACTGAAATATAGAAATACAAAACAATAAGAACTAAAGACAAACTGATAGCAATAGGTAACGTAGTAGGCATACAACACAAACTTCTACTGTAACATATAGTTTCAAACATTAGACTGCGACGCTCTGGCAAAGCAGTTGAAAGGAAAGGTTGCTTGTGGTGCCATAGGCATCGCGCTTCTTAATCAAGCAGCAGATGGCATAACTACCAAACACAAATTGCAGACGTTGTCAAGACGTAAATACCACACTTACTTATTTCAAACATTTTATTAATTGTTAATAACCGGTTCTTCTAATAAATTGAGTACCGGTAGTTGTTTTAGACCTAGCCTACTAGCCTAGGCTATAATAATAATAATAATTTTTGATTTGCGCTCATTGCGATAACATAAGTTACATAACACTACGATCACAGATGCGATACAACAGATGACAGGAAGTGACATACATGTAGTCTTCGAGTCAGCTGCTCCCTTTATTTTGACTTGCCATTAAGTGTCTTTGCCGAGACACAGCCGCGTGCTCTGGAGCGGTGTCGAACCCACGTCCTTTCGAACGTCGCGCAGACGTTCTCACCAATCGGCCACGCAATCGCTATAAAGTTTTATACCAGTAGCCTACTGCCTGGTCCACGCCTTCTGTCTGTGTCACTATGAGCAGTGGCGGCTGGTGCTGTTTGTGAGCAGTGGGGCTGCAAAGACTTCGCGAGGGTGTGGGGAGTTTCCTCCCAGAAAAATTTGAAAAATTGCATTAAATTTGGTGTGTTCTGAGCATGTTTTTACCCCAAATTTTGAAAAAATTCATTCAAAGTTTCAAACTTTGTTGAAAAGTTGATGTATTCCTAAGCTGTATTTAAAAAAAAATAACAGTATTGCTTTGGAAACAAACTTTACTAGTATTGAGCTTAGTCTTGACTAGTCTAGCCATTGCATACAAGGTTCAAGTGATTTTGAGATGCCCTAGCACCAGAGCCTCCGAGAGAAATCATGACTGGTCGGGAAACACTACTAAAAGTGGGACCCAAAAAACATTTTTCAGCAAAAATACAAATAACGAATTTGTATCATGCCTTGCATTATGTGTCTTTAGCCAAACTTGGCTACTTTCCTCATCGTGAAATTGAATTCCTTTAAAGGTTCGATTTCAAATAGCATATATATAAGCATAAGTTATTTATATGAAAAAACTTCTTTCAATAAGAAAATCAACAAAATCACACGACTACACTTGCAGCAAAATTGCCATTGTTGCTCAATATTTTCTCTTGAAAGAATTGCAGTGAAGTTATATGATGTGCACATCTCATACATGGTGTCTTTGGCCACGGCCGTTGGAAGGAGAATTTAGGCCCGTACCAAAACGAATCTCTGGCCCCAAATAAAGACACTTCCAAGAAAAATGCACCATATCCAAAGAATGCAGTAGATTGTGCAAACTCTCTGGTGTTTGGGCAGTGTGGGCGTGTTTTCTGATGAATTCTTGTCTATTTGTTGTGTGGAATCCTGGAAGAGCCGCTTTTGGGTCGGTGATAACGTCTCTTCCCTTGACAAGTCTGCGTCACTGCGTCTGCGTTGGTTCCAGTCATGTTGTGAATCGAAATTGTTATAGGTGGTAATTTTAGTATAACCTACAGTAGATAGAAGAAGAATTGTAAACACACAATGCGGGCAATGAAAATAGCTCAACAAAGCATTCATTCCATTCCGAACCTTTTGCAATGCAGTTAATGCAGTCACAGCATTACATAGTAAAGATTTTGCAAGGTTTAATTTGATGCACAACATGCATAAACTGTTCACTCGGTTTTGAGTCGTGGTGGAGCGTAAACAATTCCTACAAATTTCTGTGTGCTAAAACCACGTTTTCAACTCGCATCTGTTGGGGTTAGGCTACAGGTTTACGTAACAAATATTCAGAGCAACAAAAATATTTGGAAAAGTGTTTCGAAAGTTGCAATCAATGATTTCCTTGAGTAGATTTCCTTGAGTCGATTCCGGTTTGCAGCTCAATTTTGCTAGGTAGGGGAAAGTGGTGTAACTTGGATCAGTGTGTAATTTGGACCAGTCCCCTAACTCAAAAAATAAAAATCGTTTTGTCAATATTTTTGAACAGCTTGAAAGAAAAAATAATAATAGCCCTGATGTGAAAAACAGCGTATTTGGTTTTGAAACGTGGATGGGAGATTGGAATTTGTGGTTTTGTGTATGCTGATGTTATTTTGGGGAGTTGGTTGCTTAGCGCTCAGATTTTATTGGTATGACGTTTGAGACTGATATGATGTTGGTAGTATCTTTAACCTATAAGGAGATGTTGTGATCAATTACAAGACTTATAAACAAGTATGGAAGTCATAGTTGGTAATTTTTAACAGTGCATGACAGTGTGTAATTTGGACCAGTCATCTCACCTATGCAACATCACGTCAGTTCAAAATTTCCAAAGCTACATTGTTAAAGGCATACTAAAGGAAAATTTCAAACCGGAATTAAGCATTAAAATGAGTAAACTGAACATTCAAGAATACATTTCAAAAACAATTACCCAAAAAAATTTGTTTTCAATGGCGCTGGCAAGGCCCAAAGTCCAGTGTTTCATTTATTTTCATTTTTTTCAAAATGACCAAAACGTGCAAACACAGCTCAAGAATACGTCATAAAGTCCAGCAATAACAAAAGCCATGTTACCAATCTGATGTTTTGAGCAAACTGTCTGCTGTTTTGATGTTAAAATGTGCTGTTTTGATGTAAATACATACATAGCCTACAGTCAAATCGCCCGCAGTAACAATTATTGCGTGATCGGTTGATTGCTAGACTTTATGACGTAGACTTTATGACGTTCTTTACAGTCGCACGCTTCGTTGCTCAGACCAATCTCGTTTTGAAAGCTCTGACAAAAGCACGCGCACAATGGTGGTCAGACCGCAATGGGGCAAAATTTTATTGAAAATCGTTTTATGGTAGCATGTTAAACACAAAGAACGTGGAAAATCGTCAAGTCAGGTTTTTCCTTTAATACCCCTTTAAGACATGTCAATAATAGGCTACCAATAAAAATGCTACACGAGGGTCAAAAACCATTGATCGACAACTTGATCTTCCCGAAAATATTGAAGATCAACTTGGTCATGTTTTGGAAATGGAGTCAAGATTTTATAGGTTAAGGGCCATAGACTTAAGAAAACTTGCGTATGACATTGCGTCTGCCAATAAAATCAATACCCCCTTCAACAGTGAAAAGAGTTTGGCTGGAAAAGGTTGGCTGAGGGGATTCTTGAACCGTCATCCAGAAATTTCATTGCGAAGACCTCAAGCAACTTCGGTTCAAATTACATACTCCAAAGGTCCAAAATACACACCTCAATGGTCCAAAATACACACCATATGTGTAATTTGGACCATTTTTGAACATTTTTTATTGCTTAATTATTCTATATTTTTTTATTGCAGGCCTACGTGATTTATATTTTCTACACTGGTTTGCAAGTACCTTGACTGTATCTGGGTGAAAAATAGTGCACATTGACCGGAAGTTGGCTGAGTTATGCTTATTTTTCTTTAAGGGGTTCAAAATACACACCTTTCCCCTAGCTTTCTTTCAAAAGTAGCCTACTAACTCCTCCAAAATGTCATTGTTGTACAACTTGTTTAAATTTGTTCCACATGCCTGCAACTACACATCAGACATACAAGGATATTTCCATTAGACTTGATATCTTTGAGTTATACTATGAATCCCTGGTTGATACATTTGTGCAGGGCCCGATTAACCATGAGGCACACGAGGCACAGGCCTCAGGCCCCCTGCTTTTGGGGGGCCCCAATTTTGGTGTTAAATGTACAATGTGGGCTACATTGTACACAATATTTCTGTTAGGCCTATTTCACTTTTAATGTAGAATTTCATGCTAGCATACTGTTCCCGACAATTACTCACCAAATCAAACGTCATATAAAACCGTTATGGTCTACTTAACCTAGCTGGCATCTTACGTCATGGAAATTGCTAGAAAATGTCCAAATATTGCACCATCGGTCGTAAGACCTGATGAAATATTGCATTAGCCGCTTGAACACCTGTTTGAATGACTTCATAATTGTCTTTCATTATTGCGTCACAGTTACTGTCTATGTGCATTTGAGATATCGCAAATTATTCTAGTCATTCGTAAAATTGTTTGTTGGAAGTCAGTCGCAAGTTTAACTGTTTGCTCGGTGCTTGCTAGCTGGACAAATTTTCCGTCTTTTATCCAAGTAATCTGTTCTGTAGTGACAGTTTTAGAGGCGTACGGTGTTGCGTCCCATTTTCGATAGCCGCGGGCTGATTTTACAGGAATACACTTTTGAATAGACGTTTTAAAAGAGTGTTTATTTTTCGGTCATTACATGCAGACGAACGGATTTGGGAATCTTATGTTACAATTTTCCCACGAAGAGATTATGGTTTACCGCTGTGACCATAAAAAATAAAAGACGTGGCTTGTTAGCTGGTAGGCCAAGAAGCACTTGAAGCACATAAAAAATAAAAGACGTTTTTTGTTAGCTGGTAGGCCAAGAAGCACTTGAAGGCATAAAAAAATAAAAGACGAAGTTGTTGGTTGGTAGGCTACAGAAGCAAAAGAAAATTAAAGACATTTCTTCTCAGTTTGGTAATGACGAAAAATAACTTTGACATTCATTGGCAAGAAAGAAGATTAAAGACAATCGATCTGTGCTTGAAGATTCAAGTCGAAGAATCCAAGCAAGTTTTGTGGACTTTTGGACTTCATATACTCGTACAGCTACGGTATCGTGCATTTAAATTCTTTTTTGTATTTTACGGTCTTTGCAGTTAAGTTTTTTATAACTACTGTAATTCTGTGTGTTTGTGTAACTTAATTTTTTAATTCTTAAATTTAGCCCCAACATTTAACATGTCTACACTCGGTGGCGACAGGGACTCGGCCACCGTCGACTCGACTGAGTTTAAGCCTGATGATGTTCTTTGCGGTCGGGCAGGCCATTCTGGGGAGGGACCCAGTAACGATGAGGCTAAGTCAGTTCGAGAGGCCCGGCATCTTAGACGGGATATTTTGACTCAAATTGGGGAACTTTCTGTAGCCCTAGGTTCTTTGAGTGATAAGCAAGAACTGTTAATTTTTCGATCTAACTTATCTACTTTAGAAGAGGAATTACTGCATTTCCATGCTCTTTTGAGTAAAATTTTTAACTCTGCAATCTTGGCAGAACTTCGTGATAGGGTAGATCCCGAATTTAACTCGTTAAAAAATAACTTCGAACAAAAAGTAAATGAGTTCTCAGATATGTTGGATGCTGACATACATCCTGAGGATAGCGCCTCAAATGTAAGCACTAGGATGTCTGAGAGCTCGTCACGGATAGTTGCACAAATTAACCTGCAGCTAAGACGAGAGGAGCTCCAGATACAAGCTGAGGCCGAAGCGAGAGCTGCTGAGGCCGCCACGAGAGCTGAGACCATACGAGTTGAGGCCGAAGCGAGAGCTGAAGCGAGAGCTGCTGAGGCCGCCGCGAGAGCTGAGGCCATACGAGCTGAGGCTGCTGCAAACGCCGAAGCGAGAGCTGCTGAGTTCGCACTCAAAGACGCACAGTTGAGGGCTGAACAACGTAAAGAGGTAGCTTTGGCTGAATATCGATCAGATGTGGGCTCCCAGCGTAGCTCTAAGAAGGGATCTTCTAGGCATTCCAGAAGTGAACATCAATCGCGGTTAAATTTACATAACCTTTTCCAGACGCCTGTTCAATCTGTAAGTGGACCAGTACAATCCACATCTTTTCAAGCTGTTTCAGGAGGTCTCGGGGCCGCGGCTAAGGGTCTTCCGAAGGCTCTAGAGCCAAGGTCTGCGAATTACAACCGAACTCCTCCCCCAGAGCGTATAGGTCACGGGGCCGCCATTAGCAGTAATGCTTTGCCCCCTTCACAGTTTTCTGCGCCGCTAGTTTTTGATCGCCCAGCTACACGTAATTTGGGTGGTTGTGAGAGGCGTGTCGCGTCTACTGAATTTAACGTGTGTGAGGATCGTGATCGGGCTGTGCACGTGACTGAGCCCCCTCACCCCCTTAAGGGATATAGCTTGTCTTCTCCCGCTAAATCGAGTTCTCAACAGCAGGATTGCTTTTTTGAATACCAAAATAGTAGGCCTAGGACGTTTTTCGATAAAGCGGCCTTGATTGGTTACGATGGTAATAATATGCCATTTATCTTCTTTAAAAATCGTGTTACGGCCTTAATGGCAGCTTCGCCCTTTAAACGAACTCGTTTGACTTTGTTACAAGCAGCTTGTGTTAGAACAGCTGCGCAAACGATTGCTAATTTGGTTTCTGACACTCCTGGCTTGTCAGAGGAAGACAGGATAGAAATGTCGTTAGCTCGCTTGTCCCAACGTTTTGGAGTTCGTGGAGGTCTTTTCGCCGAACCGGAAATTAGAAAGTATCGCTATGGTAGCAAATTGACTTTGACCTCTTCCAGTGATCTGAAAGAGTTTAAAGATGAATTGTCGCAGTGTCTGCTTTACGCGCAAGCTTATGGTCAGCGTGATAAATTAGAAGGACGTTTTGTTTTGGATTTGGCTAAGCGACTCCCGTTTGACGCTAAGCAGCGTTATCTTGACTTTTTAGGTGATCAGTATGGTGGTACTGATGAGCCTACTTTTCAGAGTTTGTTTGATTTTGTAGTACGGGAGGAAACGCGCAAGTCGACTGATTTTAGCATTATGCTAATGGGCGATTCTGGTGAGTCGCAGCATTTTAAAAAGTTTGGCAAAGAAAAATTGCCTTCATGTCCGGTTAGGCAGACGTCGGTAAAACCCCATGATAATGTGATTTCAGGGAGTTCGCAGTACTCGACTGCTGTTGGCGCACCGCGCGGTGGTGTGGCCAGACGTAGAGACATACCGGCATGTTTTTATTGTTCGTCACGTGGTCAAGTTGAATATCATTTTTTGTCTAATTGTAAAGAATTTTTGCGCTTGACACCTAAAGGTCGGAGAGATGTCATTGTGAAAGCTGGCAAATGCTTGAATTGTTTGCGCCAGCATATGGTTAGGGATTGCGTTCATGCAAACAACTGTCGTAAGTGTGTCCCAAACAACGATAGGAAACACTATTTTCTTCTGCATGATTTTTATGTGACGTCACGTGATTCTCTGGATTTGATTGGCAAAGATGATGCTGGTGCCAGAGTTCCTGTGCGTAATGTTAAGATTGGAAATGTTAAAGCAGCCTTTAACCGCGTTACTGCTGCTCGTGTTTTGAATCCAATAACTGGCAAATCGAAGTTGGTGTATTGTCAGCATGATCCTGGTTCGCAGTTGACGTTTGTTTCGAGTGATTTGGTGTGCGAACTTGGCGTTAAACCGTATGATAAAGCGTCGTTTAAAATGGACACTCTGGCTGGTCAGAAACCTACTTGTGCTAACCTTGTTAAACTCAACATCCAGTCGTTAGAGACGGATGAACTGTTTTGTGATATAACTTCGGTGGTTAACCCAGCTTGGGCTGACGATGTTAAAACTTTACCGCACAAGCAGGATTTAAGTGGTTTCCGTCATTTTCATGACGTGAATATGCTTCATTTGAATGATTGTAGTACTGTAGATGTACTGATTGGCAACGACAACGCTTATTTGATGTGGGTCAAAGAGGAGCGTGTTGGTGAAAATCGTAGTGAACCGCATGCTTTGCTCACTCCTCTCGGTTGGTTGGCTTGTGGTGGTAAGTCACCCTTAGATGAAAGCGTTGCTAATGTGTGCAGAGTGCAGACGTCTTCAGAGTCGGATGTCATCTCTGGCTTTCAGCGTAAAATTGAGTCTCGTGATATGGAAATAGCAGACCTGAATAAAGTCATTCAGGATTTGACCTTGCAAAATGAAACCTGTGAATTGTCTCGCAATGATAAGTTGGCTAGAGAACTTGTTGAACCGAATATTGAGTTGAAAGATGGTCGATTTGAGATACCTGTACCGTTGAAGGAAGATATTGATTTACCTAACAATTTTGTGTTGGCGTCAGATAGAGCTGCTGCTTTAAGGAAGAAGACTTTAAAACAACCTGAACTTTGTGATTTCCTTACTGACACCATGAAAGATCTTAAATCTAATGGCTATATTGAGCGTGCTGGTGAAGCAGAAAATGTAAAGGGATTTGAATGGTATTTACCATACTTTGTGACGTCACAATTAAAAAAGCGTATTGTTTACGATGGCAAGTCTGAATTTCGAGGAACTTGTGTTAATGATGTAATGTTTTCGTGTCCTGATTTGTTAAACCCTCTGGCAGATCTCTTGGCTAGATTTCGGCTGAGTAGATTTGGTTTCGTGGCCGATATGACCAAGTACTTTTTTCACATTTTGGACTGTTCGCTACGTAAGCCCAATTTCATTGAACTGCTTACGTACACAGGCAGTGCCGTTCGGATCGTGAACGAACGCCCTTTGGTACCTTTGAGTGACGACCCTAGGGATTTTACTGTCATCACCCCTGCCTCACTTTTGACCCCATACTTAGACCCATACTGTGCTGTTGGGCAACCACATGATCGTGACCAACTAAGAAGGGATTATCGGTTCAATTTGTCACTTTCTCAGCAGTTTTGGAGTAAATGGATCGATTTTTACTTGCCAGGGCTTCAGGGCCGGAAAAAATGGTTAAAAATGGCCGAGAATTTGGAGCCTGGTCAACTTGTAGTGGTAGGTTCTCTCCAAGACATTGGTAAACGTGGGAAGTATCAACTTGGAAGGGTGCATGAGGTGGTCCCACAAATTAGGAAAGGGAAGCCTGTGGTTCGTAGAGCTAAAGTTGCCATCTGCAACTATGATGAGAGTACGGGGAAAGTGAAAGTAGACTACGTGTTGAGGGATATTTCGTGCCTCGCCCCCGTAAAGAACACCTAAGTGTTAGGGTTTGAGCCTGGTTTTGTCTGCGGTGGCCGACCCTTGTCTGAGCCCAGAACAGTCGGTTATTAACGCAACCATTGTATATAGCGTCATTTTAGCGTGTACCTATGGTACCAATTTCATGTATCGTCGTGTATTATTCTTATTGTTGTTCATTCTTTGCATGCCCTTTGTATTAGCGTATTAACTTAAACGTGAGTGATTCAAACAATTTGTGTATCGTGTGTTTTTATTCATTGGCTCACAATTGTCGTCAATTCTTTTTTATTTATGCCATGTCAGACTGTCATAACTAGGGTTCGCTATGTTCCCGACAATTACTCACCAAATCAAACGTCATATAAAACCGTTATGGTCTACTTAACCTAGCTGGCATCTTACGTCATGGAAATTGCTAGAAAATGTCCAAATATTGCACCATCGGTCGTAAGACCTGATGAAATATTGCATTAGCCGCTTGAACACCTGTTTGAATGACTTCATAATTGTCTTTCATTATTGCGTCACAGCTACTGTCTATGTGCATTTGAGATATCGCAAATTATTCTAGTCATTCGTAAAATTGTTTGTTGGAAGTCAGTCGCAAGTTTAACTGTTTGCTTGGTGCTTGCTAGCTGGACAAATTTTCCGTCTTTTATCCAAGTAATCTGTTCTGTAGTGACAGTTTTAGAGGCGTACGGTGTTGCGTCCCATTTTCGATAGCCGCGGGCTGATTTTACAGGAATACACTTTTGAATAGACGTTTCAAAAGAGTGTTTATTTTTCGGTCATTACATGCAGACGAACGGATTTGGGAATCTTATGTTACAATTTTCCCACGAAGAGATTATGGTTTACCGCTGTGACCACATACACTGAGATGCCCACCGAGGCATAATATTATATGGATGCAATCTATTTCGTCTCCTGAACACTTCGTCCCCCAATTTCGTACCCTGAAAGATCGAGAGAGAAAAATAGAAAAGCCGAAGTCGCTGATTGCAGTTTCCGCAAACATTTTAACATTGTTACTAGCCTAGGTTGTGTTTGTTACCAATGCAACTACAGCTAGAGAATTCCAATGCAATTGCGCCCCACTGTCTTGTTTCTTTCCTGTTACGGTAGGCCACGTCACAATGAGCAAAACTCATTCATAAGGGCCAGTGGCGTAACCAGAAAATAATTTGGGGGAGGGGGGGCCAAATATTTGATGAATTGAAGAGAACGATAAAGTGTTTGATTTAAGACATCGCCACCTGATGTGCAGTGGCGTATCCTGGTCGGTTAAGCAAGGGGAGCAATAAAGCTGGTGGATTAGAGCGTGCCAAAGGCACGCGTATTCTATGAGGGGTCCCAGGGCATGCTCCCCCGGAAAATTTTTGCAAAATTACACTCAAATAATGGATTATAACGCTTTCTGGAGACACTTTCAGGGTAATATTGGTATGAAATTTATTAGCAGATAAACAGCTATTAACTTATTAAAGGTAGCTGTTACACACGAACGGGCAAAAACTGCGACTAAAGATAGAGAACACAAAAAACTCAGCTACACAAAAACCCAACAGAGTAAGCAATTCTGAAATTGCTTCCACAGATTAGTTAAAAGAAGCGTAAATTGCGTAAACTTTGCGCGATTTACGGTTTGCAAAATTTATTGGTGTCTTTCTGTGTGTATAAAACAAGTCCTGGGGGGTGTTAATAGCCAGATGTCTTGGAAAACGATAAAAATTTATTATACAAATTATATTATATTTTCAACAAAGGGTTCAACGTCGGAATCCTAACTTTAAAAATTTGGGGAGCCCTTTTTGCCCCCCTGGCTACGCTTATGATAGGAGCTGTCATGCAATACGGCACACAATTTACGTTTTTATTTAAACAACGCATTTTCGAATAGCAAAAGAAGGAAAACATGGTTAGAGCAATCCAAACAACAATAATAAAACTGTAGTCTAGCATTGAGAGGAGGAAAGCGAAGTTCGGTTAATTTTGAAATGTTTGCGGCTAGTCTGCCCAGCAACTTTGTCTTTTTGAAATGTTTGCGAAAACTCCTATCAGCGACTTGTAGGTGCTGATCGTTAACAATAAAAAAAGTTCAAAGAGTAAGGCTATCAGTCCACATTAGCAAATTGCACTGCAATCAACTCTTATAATTAGAGTTAATAATTAATTTAAGTAGATCTAGGCTAGTGGTAATAATAGGCTATAACTGCAGTCTAGCATTGAGAGGTGAAATGTTTGCGACAACTCCGACCAGCGACTTCCGCTGTTTGAAATGTTTGCGGAAACTCCGATCAGCGACTTCGTCTTTGTTCTATTTTTTCTCGGTCTTTTCAGGGTAGGCCTACGATAAGTGTTCAGGGTACGAAATAGGTTGCACCGTTGCACCCATATTATATCATTATTAATGCTTGCATGGTCTTAGGCACATTTGCTACATGGAAAGTTACTTGGTATGTTAGGCTTCGGTTGATCACTGCTGCTCTGCATCGAAAGCGATTGCCAATAGGGGCCCCTAAACTTAGCTGTGCCTCGGGCCCCCGTGAGCCTTAATCAGGCCCTGCATTTGTGAATAAACTACCAACAGCTAGCGAATCCTTTGCAACATAGTGTAGCCTACAGTAGAATAAATTTCGTTTGTAAGATTGAGCTGGTGAAGCGGAGTTGTTGGAGCGTTCCGTCCCCAGAAAAATAAAACCTTTTTTTAATTCACAGTTCCTATAACAACTTAAGCTTGCGAGTAGCCTACTTTCCAGCTTTCTGTAACTTTGATTACATCTTCCTTTAACTTCATTAAATTCATCAGCTTATTGTTCATTCATTGTCATCGTGTGAGCCTCCTCTGGGGCCGAAAAACATTGCACAGTTCTTAATCGCTGCATAAATAGCAAATAGGTTAGTAGAGTGAATCTCGCTTAGGACTGCAGAAAAGCACAGGTTTGAAACTGCTCAGGTAGGCTGCTTGGAAATGGGATAACTTCCTTTAGAATTTCCTATCTGACTTGGCTGCAATTGAAAATGACATAAGCTTAGTCGATCAATTAGACTACTCAAAAATGATATAGCCTAATATTTGGACAACACTGCACACCATGAACTCCAACTCTAGTGCATTTAAGCAATGACATCCATAAGCAAAAAATAGGCAAGAAGGGTTTACTTTCTTCGATCATGGTTGGACACTTTTCCAAATAAGTTGGATCCATTATCATATGCCTGGCAAACGCAGTTTTTCATGTCAAGGTACAGTTGGTCAGGCAAACATAATACACTCTTAGCCAAAGCAGCACTAGTTTTCAAGTTAGAACAAGACAAAACAAAGTGATACAGAGATCAGCAGGCTTCACGCAACAGATTTCACGTGTTGAAGCAGTCTAACATAGCCGGACTCAATGCGAGAATGGTTTGTTCTTGATAAGAAACAAGTAGCATCTACAATGATCGAAAAATACTTGTAACTACGCATTTCATTCAAAAATTTGCTTTTTTCAAAGTTGATAAATTTTTATTTTAATAATAAAAATGGGCCCCCCTCAAAAGTGACAAAACGAAAAACTACTCGTTTTTCCTTTACAATGTTATGCTAGGGGGGAAAGTAGCTCGACTTCCCCCCCTCTCGGAGCCACTGCCTAGCACATCTTATAACCTGTTGAATGCTCTAACTCTACAGCTAACACTTCTACATTCATGGCTCATCGCTACTTCGCAAAATAAAAACTAATTTTAAAAAGTCTGTAAAGTTATTCGGTTGGGTGGGGCTGTTTTCCATGAAGCCCCAACAGATTAAAAAAAATGCTGTGAAATACCAAAAGAAGTGGAGCTTCAAGGATATTTGTTAGCCAATCATCATCATCGGCCATGCCTGAATAAGGCGTCGGCTACCGTGAGTCTCCACAACGATCGATTGTCCATACTTCTAATTAGGTTTTCAAAATTTTGGTTTGTCCATGTTGAAAGATTTTTGAAGATTTCCAAACGTGGACGCCCCTGGTGTCTCTGACCAGGAAGTCGCCCCATCATTGCCGAGTGTTCAATTCCGCGTTTGCGGTAGACATGCCCGATAAATGTCATTTGCCTTTTTTTGATAGTTGTGATGAGGACGCCAGGGGTGCACCCAGAGCGTCTCCACACTTCTTCGTTAGTGATTTTATCCATCCAGTTAATTCCCATCATTCTACGAATGAACCAAATTTCAGCACTGTTGATCTTCTTCTCTATCTTCGGGCATACAGTCCAGGATTCACAGCCAATCAGAGCGCTTAAAATCCAGAATCTCGGGCTGCAAAGAAGTTTGGTAACAACTAAACTAGAACATCACACAACTCAGGCGAAAAAGAAAATTGAAAAAAAAACTAATAAAAAAAAAATGATGGTTTGCGAAAATGGAAGAATTGAAAGTAGTTACTTTTAGCGCCAAAAAACTTGAGAGAGCGTTGTTTTAACTATTTCTCGATTAGTTTTCTTTTTTCAATTTTATGTTTTGCCTTAGTTGTGTGATGTTCTAGTTGTTACCAAGAAGTTTGCCGAAAATTGGTGTTGCCAAACGAAACTTTTAATATTTTAATTTTCGATCCGCAATTCTTAAGCGAAAAAAGTAACCGGGTCGGACAAACAAAGAGGAAAACAAATTTTCCCTCTTCTTTTTCTTTTATGTGGGGATGCAGCCTTATGGCACGAGCCGCCACTGACTATGAGTAGGCTACCGACACTGTTTGTGTATTTTCATCAGATTCGATTGACTGTCAATATGTTACTGATGATGAAAGAATTTCAAAGTAGAATGTTGCAAAGATTACTAAACAGAAATTGAGTTTTGTCAAAGCATGGCTAACCTACAAAAAGTTTTCTGGATGGCTTGTGAAAAAAGAAGGGAAAGTATTTTGCGACTATCATATATCATTTAACATCAGCGCTAACTCGACACCGCAATAGTGATAAACACAAAGCTAGTGTTTCTTCCTGAGAGCAGCTCTCTGATAGCCGCAACCTTATTTTCGAGATCACAAATCATGACATCTAGCAATGTCAATTCGGGACATATTTAATGTAAAAGCAAGTCAAAATACGGTTGAAATCGAAAAGAAAATCACAATGAAAAATGTGGTAATCCAAGGACAAATTAATCTGGCAATGCAAGTGCTAATTTAGCTTTGTAAAATGGAAGCGCTGTTTGCAGCGACTCAGTTGCTTGGCCGACACAGCTACAACATTCAAGAGTGCAAGTTGGCTTAGCCAGGCTTTCCGCCTACCAGCAGCTGGCTAACTTACCCCGGAGGACAAGTACCGTACTTTACATAGGCCTACGACAAGGGTAGGTAATAGTCTACTTACATTGACAAGGCAATCAGTTGCTATTATATTTGTCGATTGTCTGACTGCGATTTCAGCTTACAATGCTTCAAAGTACCGTATTTAATCGATTAGTAGCAAACCATCAATCCACTACCATTAGTCATATATGTCAGAGGACTGTCCCCTGTAAGAAGACATTGGACGGAGGGTTAAAAGAGATCGAACAATATCAATATCTCGCCCCAATAGCTCAATTGGTTAGCGCGTCACTTCTGGAACAAAGAAGCTTCAAGATCAAGCGGCGCTGGTTCGACTCTCGGGGTGTGCGCTTGAGCAACGCACGTTAAGGACTGCTCTCCATTCAGCGGCATCTAATGGATGGAATAATTCCCCTGCAACAAGACTTCAACAATTGGAAACTTCACTCTGTCAATCTCGATGACTGAGCCTGCGTCAGGGATTCAAAGCTTCTACAAGTATGCGAAACTGCCAGGATTAAGCTCTGCAAGAAGCTTTCCCAGTCCGAGGATAAAAATTCAATCAATCAATCAATAATGACATATTTTTATGTTTACTATAAACAAAACAATATTTTGAAAATTTATTACAAATTAAAACGTATGTTTAGCCTACAGGACAAAATTGTTGGTTTGGTTGTGCTTTGTCAGAATCTTTATCCTTGGACTGAAAAAGTTTATTTGAAGGCTTAGCCTAATCCTGGCAGTTCCGCCATGTATGATATCTATGATTCCGCAAAGGCTACTTGTAGGGGCTTTTAACCACCTTGAAGTGACCGAGGCCGATAGTTTAATGAAAATATTTTAACACCTTACCATACTCTTTCAAGCATAGGCTACTGTAATTTCTATGAAATGGCCTTTTTGAAACCAAGTACAAGTCAAGTAAACTTCAAGATTGATGGTGATAATGATGATGTTGAACAGGTAATGTTTCTAAACCATGCTCTGTTTTTTATTTATTTGTTTCCTGGTGACTGTTTGTGATGTTGGTATTATTGACTGCAACCATGTCAAAATTAGCTGAGATGGAATACAGTATACGATAGCCTTCCTTTAGGTATCAAAGGAATATATACCGGTATATGTGCTATTTTGCCAATGCATCATGAAATTATAGTTATACTTCGTTATTGTTTAAAGAGATTTCTTTAAATTGCTCAAACTATGCAAAAAACATAAGCAAAAACCCAGATATTTATAGTGTCAATGTGTGTATTTGCAACCATCGAGATAATTGCATACACTTCACAAGATTGTAAATACAGTATTTTGCAATTGAAAATAATTTGACAGAAGAAAATTTAACAGTTTATTTATCAATAATGTCATGACAACTTGTGTACGGTAGGTATTATCTTTTTACACTAACTATTTTACTTGTTTTTTGGTTTTCAAATTACATTTTTAGAAAAACTTTGCTTTTTATTTAAAAAAATAAAAATAACATCCTGACTTTCAAGTGGCATAAAACTAAATATGTCAGCAAAAAGTGCTTTTATCAGGCTCCGCATGTTGTTGCTGTCATTGCATTATTTACCGCGTGTTTTTTGTTTTATTGGGCGGATTGCACAGAATTATTCCACCAGAATGACAATGGTGTTCGGTTGCATTTTGGAATAAAACCAATCTAAAATGCACTATTGCAATTTTAATACGCATAACAACATCACCAAATGGTTACATGCTTAAAGGTATTAAAATATCTTTCTAATTAAAATGGGTTTACAACTGTTTAAGTTGCATGTTTTTGCATGTGTTGGTCCATATGGGTTAAAGCAAAACTTTTGGTCTAAGTCCCCCCTAACAAAAACAATTTTCAGAGGTTCTTGAGAAAATGGTTGAAAATATGCAGATAGACTATAGCCTATTAGGATATATATACAATATATATACATTAGGAAAAAAATTATTGCCATGACAAGAGTGGCAATTGACTATGACTAGTAGACCGTATAGTCGTTTCATTGTCGCCCTGTCGAAACCGGAACTTGTATTATTTGAATTATTTTAATTTGTTTTTTCTGGTTTAAATATGACGATAAAGCATTTTCCTCTGCACCAAATTCTCAGCACCGAATTCTCGTAGTACCAGTAGTCAGTATTGGCATACCAGAAAGTGTAACAGTCGTAAACTTACATCATAAACTTCTGGAATGCAGAGTTAAGCTGTGACAGTATTTCAATAACATAATGTAACCAAACTTCATACCTAATTGTTTTTTATGAATATAGGCTATTAGGTTTTAGAAGACAAGCTAAAGCAATAAATTGCTTGTTTTGAGTTAAGTGTTGTTAGTCAGTACAAACAAAGTCACCTGTCAAGAAAGTGAGAGATTGTCAAGTTCATTACTGTGCATTTTTTGAAATTGAGTTTATCAGTTCAAAGTTTTTTTGGGGAATCTAGCGCTTATGGCTACAACATCTAAAAAATGTCTCAGTAAAACAAGTATTTTCTGCTATAGTTACACACTAGAGCCTAACAGAAAACCAATCAATGATTTTGCAAAGCGTGCTTGTCTTGCTCACTTTAAAGTGAAGTTGGGGATCAGGATAAGTATTCTCCCCGTATTGTTTGCAAAACTTGCAAAGAACATTTATGTCAATGGACGACTCATCATCTTGTGCGTGTGGCTCAGAGTCTCAGACTGCACACCACATTATTTACCATTGTCCTGTATATCAACCCCAGGACAGATATGTGGACCTCACAATGCTCGATGAACACATAATCCATTGGCTGCTGCGTCTGGATGTGACAACGTGATATTCGGCGGCCTCAAATGCAAGAAGAATAGACGAACAAAGAAGAAAAGGATTAAGGTTTGCAATTCCAATTGTGTGGCGCGAACCAAAAGATCATGATAGCGACTGCTAGTTTTGTGCTATAAACACCAAAGGCATAAAGAGGAAAAATAGGACTTCCTTGCATTATCCAAACCTAGCTTCAGCAATCAGGCCAGTGCAACACAGAGAAAAACTTCCTGTTCCTGATTTTGAAGGGTTGCCACAATTGGATTTACTTCCTGACAGCGAAGATGAGCAAGCTTCCACTGACAGCAATTCCACCCTCGCTGAAATCAAATCTCTTCCTGCTATTTTACCTTGTCAACTTTTTTTCAGGCAGAACTCAATGGCTTGGCAAGGGATTTAAATTTATCAAAAGAATCTTCCAAGTTACTGGCTTCAACTCAAAGAAAAAAGTATGTTGGAACCAAGTACTGTAATCACTTTTTATCGAAAACGCCATGTCGAATTTTTGCCCTATTTTTTTTTCTCAGAAAAATGTGGAAGATGTTAAAAAGCTTGGTGTAGCAGAATACAATCCTCAAGATTGGCGACTTTTTATTGACAGCTGTAAACGAGTCTAAAATGTGTTTTACTGCATAATGAAAATGTTTATGGATCTGTACCACTTAAGAGTCTTGGACATTCAACAACTCTCAACAGAAATGTATAACAAATTCAAATTTGTTTTGAAAAGATTTCATACAATGAACAGTTGAACACTATTGGACCATTTGCGTTGATTTAAAAATGATTGGATTTCTGCTGGAAATGCAAGATGGATACACAAAGTTTCCTTGTTTGCTCTGTATGTGGGACAGCAGGGCAAGAGATCAGCATTGGAAAAGGAAACATTGGCCTATGAGAAGGGAAATGACTTCTGGCCAGAAAAGTGTTCAAGCTCATTCTCTGGTAGAACGATCAAAACTTGTGATACCTTCTCTTCATATTAAGTTGGGTATCATGAAGCAATTTGTAAAAGCACTCGATAAAGATGGAAATTCAATTGTTTTGGATATAATATTTGCATAAAATTTCCAGGATTAACAATTGAAAAGTTAAATTCTGGCATATTTAATGGGCCTCAAATCAGAAAATTAATAATGATCCAAACAGGTTTTTCACAAACATTGATTGGTTTTTGTTTGTTGGTTTACTAAGTATATACTGTAAAATGTAATTTGTGAAGTTACCCTTCATCTTTAGTATGTTTTATGAGATTTCCATGAATAATGTTTGGGTATCATATACTTGGAAATTTCATTGACTATGTTATACTGTTTTATCAACGCATGTTCACTGTTCAGGATTGTTCTTTAACTATCTTCTGTATTGGTCAGTGACCTTTTGTGACTAAGTCCATTTTCAACAATATAGAACAAGCATGTGGTTTAGGCACATTTTATTGCATGACGTTAAATTTATTGACTCAATAGTTTTTTTTAATGAAAGCATTGATAAAGAATTAACCTACTTTTATAGTATTTGGTTATTGGTGAAGGTGTTTACTTTTTCTCTTAGTTTGTGTATGTTGAGTCAACACTATTCATTCCTTAGAGTAACTTGAGTTGTATATATAATTTTGTTGCTGAAAACCAAAGGTCAATGGAATTGCAGTAAAGTTGCAAGTTTATTGGAAATGCTCTTAGTTTTGGTATACTCTGCTGTGTCCTTGCAATGATGGAAACATACTGTTTAGACTAGAGGTCACCCTTTTTTTCATGTGCTGCAGCTTTTCAAGTGATGAAACTGTGAGCACACCTCTTCTTTGGGAAAGTTTTGTCTGTATACCAGGCTGTAGTAAGTTATGCAAAAGAAGCAATGTGCTTTTTCTCATTTTAGAACCGGTTCTACTTTGGTTTCTGTTGTAAAATAAAAGTACTTTACAATAATTGCTACGATGTTAGCAAATTTATTAACATTTGTGCCTCTTGCATAGCAGAGTGATGAGAGCGACTGTTCGACGCTCAGTAGGACATTAGTTTGAACTTTAAAACACAATGAGCATGCAACTTTCTTTGTCAACACTTAGTGGCCTCTATCTAATATTAAAAACACTTTCAGGTTTGTCTGCAGAACTGTCAACTAAAATTGAGAGAATCATAATAGCTGTGGCAGCTTTCTATTTGTACGACTGGAAAGTTGACCGTGAGTCAAATGCTAAGATCAATTGAAAGCCAACTTCTGTGTCGAGCCACAGCATCTTGACTCAAGATTCTTGAGGTAACACTGGACGGATTGATGATTTGCTGCTATCGCTTATATGTCCCTGGCAAACCCCTCATTTTGCGCTGTACCACTGAAAGATTTGGAATGTTTCCGCTGAGGAGCAGTCGCTAACAGTAACACACTGCATGCAGCATCCCTAGGCCTTGTCTATTGACAAAGTACATCTGGTTGGTGCTGCAGTGCTGTTACATCACTGCTATCAAAGTCTGTGTACTGTGACCGGATGTCTGCGTCCTACACCACTAGACAATGTCCTGTTCTTGCGTGCATATAACCTGCTTACTTTGCAAAATGGTCACACTTTCCGTTGCCTGATGATCGCTGGAGCCAAATTATCTTCTTTATGCAGTCTATGTTTCTATTCACCAACACTATGTTTGATTAAAATCAAGACTCTTATTTCTACCAGTCCCCCAATTTCTATTCACACAAGCTGACAAACAAAAGATGGCTAAGTAGGCCGACCGGCGACCATGAATCGAAAGCAGAATAGAGCCTCATTCATTCCTAACACCCGATACTTGTCTCATCAGTCATCATCCCTTCCAAGGAAGGAGTGGGTGTGTATCGCAGTATTGTCTTCGTACTAGCGTCGTGTTATACCACTTCGCCCTGCACGTCTGCACCAGGTGGAGTACAGCAAGTTTTTCCTATGGATGCAACAGCAACAGATCGTAGACCATATCAGCTACGATTTTATCATCCTTCGTCCAAAGAATGGAGCAAAGGGTATGCGGCTTCTGTTTTCATGCTATGAAGCGTATTCACACAAGTGAATGCATCTAGCGCTAGCCGCATTTTTAAATGCCACTCTGGACAAACAAAGCGTTATCAAAGAACGTCAATTATTAAGAGCGTCTGTATGAGAATTTATGGACTTTCTGGTTTTTTGGGCATGACCGCATGATGTCAAACAAAGAAACTCTGTTCTAGGCATTAATTCTTTAAAGAAGGGAGGGAAACCATTAAGAAAGTGCTGAAGTCAGCCGTTTTTTCAAATTGCCTTTGGTAATAAAAGGATAGACATCCTTGGCGACCCCGAAGCTTACCTAACAGTGACCTGTTCCAAGTCATAGAAAAAATTTGATCGTCTTTGTTTAAACTTCACTTTGTTTACACTTTTACGCAGTAATTGGAGAGCCCAGTAAGGATGAATATTTTTCGTTTTGAGTTCACTTAAACATCACTGATTGTGAAGTATGCCAAGTTTTTGATAAGTTATAAATAAAAGCATTAAAAGAAGGTCGAAGAACACTGGCCGCCCTCGACAAAACAAAGAAGCAACCATTTTAAATATGCTAATGCTACCAAGTCAATTCTTCACTCTGCTCATAAATGTTTTTTTTTATGCTACTGCTCAAAACTCATTGAGATTTTCTAAGATATAAGGCTATGTCAGTTCAAGTAATACATACAAACATGTTTTCATACTTTAGTTCTGAAGTTAGTTTAACGGTTAGTTTAGACCAGCGCGACCCTAGTTAATTCACACCATGTTTTTCTGGCACGGTTTTTAAATCTTTTTTTATCAGCTGGAATTTTTTATGATTGTGTCACTGCTGACGCGACAGGACACGCTTTCATATCGACCAATCAGAGTCGCGTGTGAATATTTATCTCACCATCAACCAGGTCAGATTACAAGTTGCTTATTTGGAAAAGTTGTGAGCCACCAATACGTCATTTGTGACACGCATTACTTTACTGTTGTGCAATTTTTGCGCAATAACAAGCAAACTTGTCATCAGAAAATTGTCATCTGGCAGTGGTATAAATACCGAAGTTTTAGGGTTTGATATCTCATTAGCATTTGTCTCCTTTCATGCATTGAAAAGTGATGTTATTATTTGTGGTATCGACTTTAAACTGCACGCAGAGGTGAAGGAGTAGATTTAGTAAGAAAATATTGTACTGGAATTACTGTTTCAGACTACATTTTTAAACAAAATTTTAATAGATGGTAGTAATAATAATCACGTTTTATTTTGCGCGCAATGCTCTACAACACACAGTATGCTGCGATCACAGATGCGCTACAACAGGAAGCGGCGAAGTGATATATTAGTCTTCGAGTCAGCTGCTATTATTTTGGCTGTGGTAGTGAAATATACGAATGCGTTTCAACTGAATTACAAATGAAATAAGAACAACTAAAAAAAGTTAGCACTGTACGACTAGCCTCCATATAAAGCATTTCAAAAATAGCTTATAGATTTACTATGGCTACTGATGGATACCCCATATTATGTTGCCGCGAAGTCTTGTACAGCTATTTACCAGTAGGGATTGTTTCGACTCGAGACCTACTGGCTTTATTACCAGGACTGTGGAGTCGGGCCAAGAATGTACAACTCCGACTCTTCGGTTTATAAATGGCCGACTACGGCTTCAGTGTTGCGAGATTTTGTAGGGTTGCCAGATTTTTTTATACTTTGCTCTTTTTTATTATTTAAAACTTCATTTCACTACAAGCTGTGATCAAAATTAAAACGACGACTTTCTAAAATCTGGCAAGAACAAACACTTCTTTTTCTAGCAAAGATTTAGAGCGCAATATGGAGAACAAAAAATAATATTTTGAAAAGGGATTATAATAAAAAATTTTATTCATCGTTTTGTATTAAGTCGGAGTCGGTCTTTTTCAACGACTCCGACTTTGGACATGCCATAATCCCTTCAACTCCACCACCCAGCTTTTTACATTTTGAAAGAACAGCAAGTCCTGTCATTGTGAATTCGACATAGCGTGCTAGTTATTCAAGCTTTTGAGTGTTTATCAGATCAATGTTTTGTTTCGACATATATAAAAGTCGTTTTTTTATCTCAATTTTGTTTCAAATACAGTCTCTGTGAAGTATATTACCATTAACCTAAGTTTATAGTGGATCTAAAACTCCAGGCTGGATCTAATTGGGTTTAGGCGATGGGTCAAAGACCAGTCTTGATTTTAACACTTCATGTCGTCCATAATTTTGCATTAAATAAACAGCTTGAAATCTACTTCTGACTTCACTCCCACGTCAAGTGGCGTCGCCGGTGCCGATTGCAATCCTCCATATCACCCTGTCAGCAGCATTTCATTACTTCCTCTTTACTCCAACTATTTCCATGTCTTTTGCCAGTACAGGCTTTCTGTCTTCTGACTGATCATGGGAAATGCCCAACTTGCATAATCTATGCCCTGTTTGGTTCGTTTTCCTACGTACCTTTAGATCTATAGAATGCGGTCATCAAAGGTTCCAATAATCCAAGCTATCAAAGCGATTAGTCCCAGAGCTAGTGAGAACACTATGGAGTGTGGAATACAAAGTTTTTCGCTTGGAACCTAATTGCTATATTTCTAGTTTCTGGGCAGGGACTTTGCTTTTAGCATGTTTTTGCTACTTCTTTCAATTTCTTCATGATATTCTCGTTTTTTCTTTTCGGATTTCCTAAACGAGAAAGTTCCCTCTCAAGCGAAAGCCACTGACTTCAGCCGACATTATTTCGATTGCTGCGTCAAGCGGTGATTGTTTGTCTTCGTTTAATTTTTCCGTTAGGTCAAAGACGTTTTATAGTTTTTCTATCATTGGTTTGGGGACAAAGCTATGAATAACACGATAACACAAACAGGTCGACAGTAGTCCATGTAAAATGATAATTGCAATGAGAAGTTGTAAAAATACTCATGACATGGTTTTTACCCTATATCTCACGGATATTGCAGAAAAGAATTAATTAAAAATAATTTCAAATCTTTAGTTTTATGCGTTTGTTGAAATGACTTGTTGTGGGTGTGAGATAACTACTGTGGTGAAATCGCTGGTGCAGCATTCCATTCAATATCACGTTTGAGCTTGTTCGTTCGTAGCAATCGCACGTTGTTTGCTCATGAGGTTTTCAGGCGTGTCCTTGCCGGTTTAATGTAAAGCGGGTTAATATTCAACCCAGTTTTAATAGTTTGTTGTACTCATATGTGTTGAGGACCGATATCAGTTGCTGTTCGAACAGTTCTTGAAAGCACGCTCACCACAGTTTTCTAGAAATTGCATTCCAAAGGTTTTGTTTTGTCGATCTAGTTTGGAAATCTAGTTTGAAGGATTTCTTTCAAAGTTTGATTGTTTTGATTGTTTGTTTTGTTTTGAAGTTGTTTTTAAGATTGTTTTGAAGTTTGAAGAAAATCGCTGGCTTACCAATGCTTGTGCTTGGCAGTTAAATAAACTGGGATGATACAATGATGGTAAAATAGAAAGCGGACAGTTGCTGGATATCTTGTGGGACGATCCTACTCTAGAGCGATAACGCAAGACTCATAACATTATCAATACTGGATAGGTGTGGATTACTAGCCGATAAACATCAAAATATTTGTAGTAGCGTAGCTACTGTATATGTCTCCTGCCACCATTTGACAGGAAAGCTTTGTAGCCTACATTCTAGTTTGATTGTAAATAGGAACAAGCTAAAATAGCACATGTAGTATGGTAATGAGCATTGAGCATTTCAGTGCCTATTTGCAAACGACACTAAGCAACAACATGACATTTATCACAAAAAAAAAATGGCACAAAAAATGCGACGCTTTTTGCTGCAAAACTAGCTCTGCTGCAAATGTCAATTTATTTTACATCACTAACCTGGAAAGGACAAAATGTAGTACTTGTAATGTTCATCAACACGCCAATGAACGGGATAAAAAGTATCAAAGCCTGAACGATTTAAAACCTGCATGCTTAGCTGTTTGGTCAGTAATTTAAGGCAGTATTTGTTTATTTAAGTAAGTTGTGGCGTGTAGTTGCTCTGCCGTATGCCAGATCGGTCACCTTAGCATGATCTAATTCCATAAAGACGACTTGATTGATGCCAAAACTTGCTTGCAATGCATGCTTGATTGATGAAAAGTCGGAGTAAATGCAGATGATCTCTTGCAACATCTTGTTATAAGCTGTTTTACAGTATCATATAATAACGTAACCTGCTTGATATTTGATGCCTGGTGAATAGTGTCCTTCCCCATTCTTACAACGGACTACCCTTCAAAGCTATAAACTCTTACAAGCATCGTAAACTTTCCATAAAACAATAAAAATTTTATTTGTGTTTTTTGTTAACACAACTAAGATATTTGCTTTGACCGGATACAGCGAGTTTAGTAAAGTGTTTCAAATAGTAGTAGCTCTTGTAATAGACTCTCAAACTGTTAGTGTGCAATCTTTATTGAAATATATATACTTTTGCGTTATCACTGGCTGGTGCATAGCCAAACGCGAAATCACGGTAGAGCAACCTACAATTTAAAGAAATGGTAAATGTGTGTTGTAGCTTTAGTTGGCGTTAAGTTTTGCAAATGATTTAAATCTTATTTCGTATGAGACGGATTGTTTAGATTTTAGGGTAGGTTGTGGAAAGCCAGGTCAGTGTAGCTTTGTTCAGTGCTGCTATGCCATGCATTGCATTTAGTGCTTTGTAGATGGGATATTCAAGAATGACATGGTCAACAGTTTGTTCCTTCGTGTCGCATTCGCAGGACGATGAGGGAGCCAAACCGCACTCGTTGCAAAAATGAATAGCTCTGAATATTTTGCAACATAAAGAAATAATTATGTTCATTTTTACATAGCGCTGTATCCACCGAACAGTTGTTGCTCTCAGCGTGTCACAAAGTGGGCCATTTTAGAACAGGTGCTTAGAGGCGCAGGCGAGTACATTATTGTAGTTTAGCATTAGCAACCTTTGGGAAACTGCGTAATTGCGACAGCAGGAAAGTGAAGATCGCGAGACTCTCTTACTGCCTTTACCAGTGGATTCAGTTGTTGCTCCCACGCTGCGATCATGTTTGTACGGAAAGGAGGTTTAGTGAATTGAATATTTGTATGTTGGATTTCGGTTTGTTTTAGTCATTACAACGTTATCAGAATCGCAATTTGTTTTAGTGCAGTTAAAAAACGAGTAATTCAACTATCGTTTCAACTTTCAAAAGTGGTTTGTGAAGCTTTCTGTTGGAAAATATTTAAATAAATATTTTTCACTTGAAAAGTCAGTTTGTAGGCTTAGTCGCCATCTTAACAGAGTTGTTGTTTGATCAATGGACGAAAGCCGTGAATGCAATTAGACTTTCTAATTTTTATTAGGCCATGGTATGCAACAAAAGCAGGTTTGTTTGTAAAGAAAGCAGATGAAAGCAAGCTTTGTCACCCCCCCTGTTAGGAAAGTAAAGGAAAATGTGTCTTGATTGATCAAGAAACGTTTGCAAAGTTTGGGGGAGGAGCTCACAAGAATATTCAGGACTTCAACGCACTCAGTTGCGAGCTTTCGTCTTTCTTTTGTTGAATTGATTCATCACCTAAGCATAATGTAGCTTAAACTGATTGGCATTTGTTGAAAAAGAACCATTTAATTTTGCTGTGTCTACAAATCGTTCTCGTCTGTTTTGTGACTGTTTTTTCTGTTTCTAGATCCATTCACAAGTGTGATCAAACCTTTTCTTTGAAAAACAATCTTGAAAAGCAAAAATAAATCTTCCCTGACCGATTAGCATAAAGTTCAAAGCATTGATGACAATCTCATCCAGCAGCCTCATCACTAATTTCAGAAGACTAGTTGAAAAGTATGAGTGGTTGCGTTTGTCCCATTGAGCGTTTGTGTTAGATAAAATGCAAATTACCATTATTGTATTTGCACATGTCATGTTTCATGTCACGACCAAGTGAGAAGGCACGGCCCTCCGATAAACGCGTTCGCTCTTAAGTGGCTCCCAAGCCGAGTTAATTGCCCACCTCTGTTGTATTGTCACGACACAATCACTGATTTTTCTAAAATTTTCCAAGATATTGCCGTCAGATAGTCAACAATCTTTATTACACCAGTATCGATTGTTCTAACGTCATCGATAGTGTAAATGTAGACGAGTTTGCTAATTTCAAGTTAATGCCCTCTTTTTGGGCCACTTGAGCACATTGAAAATAGCTATGGCCCATAAAGTAAAAGTTTTATTTTTGTTGCTACAGTTTATCTACTGTGGTTGGTTTAGCATTGGTAGTTCAACTTTACAAGCACTTTTTAACCATTCTTTTTTATTGGCACCAATGAATTTTAGAAATTAAAATCGCTATCAAGTATTTGTATTTGCTGAGTTATTTTAACATACAGTATTGACATCTACCTGTCATTTGAAAAAAAAACAACATATATAAACGGTATGTATGGTTCGTTTTTCTTGATGGATGGTTGTCTTAGAATATTGTATTTTTACTCTTCCAACAACATATCAAATGTTTGTTGATTTTTATGCGTTGAGGATCAGTTTTTCTGCTTTACGAAGCTCACTACTTATAGCGTCCAGCGAACCGTTTTCGACTCTTAGACTGTGTTTTTTCTTTTTCAAGTCATGCGCCACAACACATGTATTAAGAATGATGCCATCCGGCTTCATTTCTAGCAAAACTTTTTTACTTAATTTAATTCTTGTATCAAATCAAATATAGTTATTAATATCTGAAACCTCAACAGCCTGTTTCACCTAAATAAGGATCATCAGAAGGACCTTATTCAAATAGAATCTTATATATGATTTAATTCGCTCTGCTTTGCTTTTTTGATTAGCATTGAGCACTTTTTGTAGTATTAATAGTTTTCATTGTTTTAATTCTTGTATCATATATTGTGATCTATGATACATATTTTATGTATAAACAATATATGTATATATAAATACTATTAATACGGTACTACAAAAAGTGCTCAACGCCAAGCAAAAAAGCCAAGCTGAGCAAATTACATCAAATACAGCTATTACTTTCTGAAACCTCTACAGCCTGTAGAGGTTTTAGAAAGTAATAACTATATTTGATGTATTTCGTGTATATATACATATTTTATGTATCATAATTTAAGAACTCTTGCATGATAAGTGATATTTTCTAGTCCTGTTAACCAGCCGATTTTACATGCTAAGCTCTTTTGCTTTGCAGAAACCGATGTCGTCTAATATAGTCTATCAACAACATCACGTCTCTAGAGATGAGCGGGGGCAAGTTATGGGAAAGAAAGAGGGTTTTCGGGGGTGCACCGTTTGGTTTACAGGTGTGTAGAATTAAGTATTTCCACTTATTTTGTGCTTTCAAACGGGAAAATTGCTCCATCACATTCGTGCTAAAACACTTTTGAGTATGTCAGTGCTTAGAAATATTACGGTAATCTCGACAACTTGCTGCACAGTGCACACTGTTGGTCGAATGACTTCAAAAATATTGCGATATCAGCCAACGTCATATGATAGAGTTGTGTTCTTTAAAATAGCTTTAACTCACGGGAGTTTCACGGAATGGCCCGTTTCGGTGAGTCCGATTCGGTGAGTCCGATCCCTTAACAGGGGATTTTTTCAATTTTTTTTTTTTAAATTATCGGGTACCGTAGCCTAATTATCATTGCCGTTTTAGGGTTAGGGGTTTGGGGTTAGGGTTAGGGGTTAGAGGTTAGGAACTCACCGAATCAGACTCACCGAATCGGACTCACCGAATAGTAGCAGACCCGGAGTTTCAGTGCACGTGTATGAAAGAATGGCTGAAAGATTTCTGTTTGTAGAAAAGACTATTGCAAATCAGCTCAAACAAGACTTCATGTTATACAGTTGGTATTGGGTTAAGGTGTACTTTCCAACTAAAACCTTACAAAGTTTGTATTTGTAGTTTCTTCACACGTTACCGCGTGTTGACTTGAAACGCTTGTATTGGGATTGCATTTTAAACAAATGCTAACGCTTTAACATTTTAGGTTTGTTGTTAATGGATACTGAACTTTCGGCATGTCTTAATATCAGCTAAATGCATAGACTTATGTGAGCAACGTGAAGGCACGTTTTTACTTGAATAAAGATTTTAACTGGATATTTTGTTTTAATTTTTGGCCTTATTGTTTAAACCTCAAGTTTTTGCCATGTTGAAAGGAATGTCAGATTGTCAGCATAATGCGTTGGATTAAAAATCACACTGACAGTGAGTCCCTTACTTTGCCGGCGTTATTGGCTGTGACGAAATTGACAGTTTGTGGAAGAACGTGAACTGGGTGTCTGAAATAAATCTGAAATAAAAATCCAACCCGGTTGTTGCATTCTGAATCACTTGCAAGATTTTGACCATATTAAATCTTAGCGCACTAATAATAATTTACATTAACTTTTTAATTGTAGGTCTATCCGGTGCTGGCAAGACCACAGTGTCTATGAAATTAGAAGAATATTTATGCTCGAAAGGCATTCCGGCCTACAGTTTAGATGGCGATAACATTAGGCATGGGTTGAACAAGGTGAGTTGTTATTTTTCATGAATCTTGGTTGTTCCAGACAGGAATGTGCACTTTGCAATCAAATTTCTTCACTGGCTAATGGGATTATGTCTAAAGTTTGAGTAATGTCACTTGTCAGGTTCCTACTACAAATTATCGCTTGGACAAGTAAATAATTATAAGCTGCATTCTTTGACTCGTTTTACATAAATGTATTCATATGTTTGCCTGCATTTCTTATTTTTGGTGAAAATGCTTCTGTGCCTTTTTACTCTTATCCTTCAACGTTAATTTATTGTCAAGCTATATCAATCTTACGTAAAATATCGATATTTTGTCAACTTAAACTACGTTTTCATCCAGGATTTAGGTTTCTCTCCTGCTGACCGCGAAGAGAATATCCGCAGAATCGGAGAAGTTGCGAAGCTGTTCGCGGACGCTGGGGTCGTATGTCTTGTTTCTTTTATATCTCCATACCGAAAGGTAAATGAGCTTGTGATTTAAATCATCGAACCCCTTGCAAACGATGTTGAACAAAGTACTAGATGATTCGATTGTTTAAAGATATGTTGTCTTTGCAATGTCAAAAAATCCATACCTTCTCTCAATCTCTCTGAAGATACGTTCGAGCGTACTGTTTGAAACATGATCGATCTGCTCAGCCAATCTACCTGTTTACCACCAAAATTCCATACCACAGAAATATATTGATGAATTGCATAAATTTGAAGGATACAAAGTTTAAAAGCGCGAAAAATTGGCGCCCAATTTGATGACGATGCATATGAAGCGTAAAAAATATTGCTTTCCCTCTGTCAACTGGAGCAGAACATGTGTGTGTTTTAGACAGTGGTCAATGACACTGAAAAACTGTCAACTGTGCAGGCTCTCTCTATTGTTTGTGTCACAAAGTTTAACGTGTGTAATGACGTACCAACGTATCTTTGAATAACCTACAAGCAGTTCAACCAAACTGTTATTTGGCAATTTTACTGATCTTACTGAACAGTTTTACTGACTGATTTACTGGTGAAATTTTACTGATCGGCATGCATGTTTTCATATCCTGTGTAGATTATAGATTATACGTAGAGCCTGTCTGAACTAAATATGTAACATGCAGCATATGGTTATATGGTAGTACAAATCTACTGTTTTCACAGCAATTTAGCCTTTAGTGACGTTGCATTGATTTAAAAATATCACCACAGTTAATTAGAATGCAGCAGGCAATCAGACCTATTTTGCAATGATATAAATTACAGAATCGAATTAAGCAAATTTGCGCAATGGAAGATGACATGGCTACAAAGTGTCAATTGTGAAATTCAATTTAAATTGATTTGAAAGCTTGTAATTACTTTCAATTGGTTGATTAGGACAGGTTGAGTGCACGGAAAGTCCATAACAAATCAAATCTCCCCTTTGTAGAGGTATTTGTGAATACACCATTGGGTGTTTGCGAACAGCGTGATGTGAAAGGTCTCTATAAGAAGGCAAGGAAGGGAGAAATCAAGGGTAAGGCTAATATAATTCCAATGGCACCTTGCATGTTTTATTTGCGGCTTTGCACTGGTCGATTTTTTATACTGTAATTGTTTTCTATTTACTGTAACATCACAATTTATATAAATTGCATGATTTGCTGATTGCTAAAAACTGCAACCGTAGAAGTGTCATGAGCAATAGACCAAGACATTTTTGTGTAGTCTCAGACTTACTCCAGATTGGCGTT
The DNA here is from genome assembly GCF_918807975.1 of Aplidium turbinatum. Taxonomy (NCBI): domain Eukaryota; kingdom Metazoa; phylum Chordata; class Ascidiacea; order Aplousobranchia; family Polyclinidae; genus Aplidium; species Aplidium turbinatum. The sequence continues at coordinate 17,133,083 of NC_137485.1, forward strand.
GTCACTGTGTCGCACTGAGATTCATGCGTTGTTTCACTAATATTTCGAGTGAAGTTGACCTGGCGAATGCCCAAGTAACAAAGGCAGTATGTTGGTGGTAGGGTTGATTTGAACTTTTAAAAACCATCTACCTGTCAGAACCTTAACCGATCTCGGGCCAAACCGGGCCAAATTTCATTTAACGATGGGGTAAGTTTAATGATGAAAAACATGCAGACTACATAATAAATGCCCAAAATCTAAACTGAAAATAGCCGATGAGAGTAGATTTATCACATAAAATTTATCACTTTCCACATCCAAATTTTATTAATTTGTGATCTTGCATGTTTTGAATGCTCACTTATTGCCTCACGCGGTCAATCATCAAGGTCCAGCCAAATCACTTTCCTCTTCTCTGCTTGCAAATTGCGCTGTGATTACATCACTGGAACCACCGTTTCTTCTAGATATAAAACTCCATGACCACAAAGCGTCAAAGTCTTACTTGCTTAGTTTCCATTAGGATCGCGATACCGCCCGATCTGCTCACAGCTCTAGCAGCCTCCCGTTTGTGGAGGTCTTTGTTGACACCCCTATATCTCTGTGTGAACGTCGGGATGTGAAAGGACTGTACAAAAAAGCACGCCAGGGTGTCATTAAAGGTAGCAAACGACTAAACTACCACAATAACGTAATTGCAAATCAAATGCAGCGATTAATTTTCAATCACTTTTTTTGTATTTTGGTCAGCCGGTTTTGATGTATATACATTATACACTACAGCAGGGCTTCCCAAACTTTTTTGCTCGCGACCCCTTTTAATCTCCTAAAATTTTCCGCGACCCCCTTTACGGTTAAAGGGATAAACAATGCGAAATATACGTTTGTGATATTTATTCAAAGGTTTAATTTGAACGAAAACTAAAAGCAAGTTATCCGTACTCGAAGCCTACTACTTTAGTAGGCCTTGTAGCCTGCTGGAAACAAAACCAAACAAAAAGTAAACATATTTATTCACTGTGATGGGTGCGACTGCTCCCTGCGACAAAGCAAGTCTAGCCGTCGCTCGATGTTTGTCAATGCTGGTCTCAAGGCAGCTTCAGTGTTATTTACGCTGGAGCGGTATTTTATCAACGTTGAAAACACTGACACGCACATATACGTGGAGACAAACGGCAGGAGTGCGGTTACTCCTAAGCCATATAGGCCTAATGGTGAATATTCCGGTCTAACGTTAGGCTAAGCCAAAAAGTGTGAAACTTTTTTCCAGAAAATTCAAGCCACAACTTAGTTAAAAGATAGATCTGCAAATTTTTTCTGAGATTTGAAAGAGAGGTAATCGGTACTTTGTTTTTGCATGGTCCGCCCCGTTAGCTCAGTGGTTAGGCGCCCAGTTCAAGATCACGCGGCGCAAGTTTGACTCTCGGGGTGTGCGCTTGTGCAGCGCACTTCAGGACTGCTCTCATTAAGCGGCACCTAGTGAATGGAATAATTCCCCGGCAACAATCGGAAAACTTCACTCTGTCAATCTCGGTAACCGGCCCTGTGTCAAGAGCCTCTACAAGTATGCGAAACCACCAGGAATAACCAATCAAGGCTTTGTCAGTCCGAGGATAAAGATTCAAAACTAACCAACCAAATGGGTTTTGGATCCAATCTAAAAGTATTGTCCAATTCTGGAAGAAAATACTTTTAAGCTCTTTCAACAGTCTTGACAAGTGCCGATAACCAAAGGCTTAATATAACGTTTGATTCCTCGCCATTGTTAGCCAAAATTTTTTCAGTAAATGAGATTATTTCAAATAAATCATTTTTAATGTTTTGTTTCTAGATGTTTAATTTTTTGATGAACGCTGCAACTTTAGATTTTAATGTAAAAACATAAATGTTTTCTCCTTGGAAAGACAAATTAAATTCGTTCCCTTTTTTCAGGGAAACCTGACAAATAGCATGATTTGAAAAGCCTTTCCAAAAACGTCTTTACAAACACGGCGGAAAAAGGCTACACTTTTTCCGTTGGAAAATTCACGACTTAATTTTTTAACACTAATAACTTGTTAAAGCATTGGCTTTAATTTTGAAATCCACGTTTACAATGCAGAAAAGAGGATTTTAAACTCCTATTCCATATTTCACTAGGCTATATAAATTTAAAAAATACTGGTAGCCTATTGCGTGCACGACTCTTAATAGTTAATAACTTTCACAGCATCTGGCATATAAGTGATAATATGCAGTGCTTTGTGTAAAATTTGTATACTTTCTGCGACCCCCGAAGTTCGTTACGCGACCCCTCTGGGGGTCGCGACCCCCATTTGGGAAGCCCTGCACTACAGTATTAACTTTTCTGGTTTAACACAGTATTCGCTATGCGGTTAACTTCTTTAAGTTTGTGCCCTATGTCTATAAACGTATTTATATTTCCTATTTCGATTATTGTTTGCAACGTGCTTGAAGTTTGTTTGTTTGTTTTAACATGCTTGAGTATATCTTTTGAAACTGTCATCGTTAAAACCAAATTAAAATTCATTCAGCACAACTTCAAAAAACCACACGTGTGATTAATAGGCTGCTGATCAATAAGCAAAACGACATCTTTTTTTGGCTTTTTTGATTAGTCTTTTACCAAGTTTCATTAGTTATTGTTAGCTAGTGGATTGTTTTTTTGCATGTCTTGTTTTGTACGAAACACTCTTTTCAAATCACATTGTTATTATTTTAGCATGATCCACAATGAAATTTACTTCACAGACACATTGTTTTGTTGTTTGGTGATCTTATGGAACCTTTCTAATGCTGAAAACCTAACCCAGGCTAACCGTTAGCGATTGACCGGGTCATATCAATAGCTGTATGCGTGGCTGCCTGAAAATTTGTAGGCAGCCATGGTTCACACTACGGAACTATGCGTCAGTGTATCAGCCTCAATATTTTATTATAAAAATTGTGCATTTCGCCTTCAGAGCATCTGCAGCTTCAAACGTTAATTAAACTGACAGCTTTGTCACTTAACATTTGAAGCCGAAATGCGTTTTTCGTTTATAAGATTAACGCTGAGACGCTGGTGTTCATTATATTAGCTTAGCAATGCATTTTTTTTAAATGTAATGTTAGGATATATATATACTAGTATATACCGACATTTTTATACTTTGAAATTAGTGATAAAGATTTAAAAAGCGAACCATTTCCTCACGTCACGATTGTACTGCCCCAGACTGCTATTCAATCGTTTTTTAATACATTGATTTGCGCATCGTTGTTGTAATGCATGGCGTTATCAGGTGTGGTGTAGGTTTTACCAACAAGCCCTGGCAGTAAACCGTTTCCTTTTTTCATTTAAACTTTTAATGACGTTGAATCCATGCAAAAAGAAGTGTTTACTGACCGGGACAGAGCTGTAGGACTAACATCGGAATGACTTTCATTCTTTGGTGTCATAGTGGCATTGTAATGAGTGTAGTTTTGACTGAGTTACGAAGGTCCGATTACAAATGAATATTTGTATCACCAGATTCTTAAAAATTTGGCTTAAACACACATTTGGGCATAAGAAATATTATTTTCCAATTCAGACTACGGTAGTCATTTTTATGAATGTGATTAAACATCAAAGTCTACTTTGAAAATCCATCGTTATTGTGTCATTATGTGGAAAAAGTATTATTTTTAATAATAAATTACACGTGAGTTTTGTGGCAAAACACGTAACTTTTAATTGTAATTTTCGAAGGCTTCACTGGGATTGATTCCCCATACGAGCCACCTGAGAACCCTGAAGTCGTTGTCAAGACGGCAGAAATGACTGTGACTGAATGCATGATGAGCGTAGCGAAAGATTTAGTGGAAAAGGTAAGGAAATTCTAATTCTGTCCTAAATATTAACGCTTGCAGCACATTAGTGGTTGGCTTCGAATATCATCAAAACTTAGTGTTTGCTGTTATTTATACATGCAGCTCATTGTTTTTTCGAATCATCATGGCAATTAGAACGAAATCTTGTTCATTTTGCCTGGCTGTACCAACATACAATCGCAAGTATCAATGATAACTTATTACTGTTTGCTTTGCAAGGCGCTCAAAGCAACGGATTTCCTGTTGTATAAAATAAATATTTATTAATGCAACGGACTGGAATCAAAAAGCCTTTGAGTCAACTTTTACCTTGACGAAGATTCCGGTTAAGTGAACGTAAAAGCAAGGAAGCCCATCTTGGTTTCGGAAGCCTATTCTTCTTACATGTCATTGAGTGTCGAGGCACAGCTGTGTCTTTATGGCTATAGTCGAACTGCGGATTTTCGTATTTTTAATCAGACGACCTTCAACTATAGTCAGCTACTCTTCTCTTTTTTTATACCCTAAAGTCGTTAAATATAAATAATAGAACCTTGAAGTTAAATAATAGAACCTGTCCAGTCACCAAAATTTACCTTTTTCCTACTTTTGTTAGCTGGGCAGCTTATCCAAGCTACCTTGCAGTTTGCAGACATTAAATAACAATAACTGTGTGTTTTTATATCGCTGTATTAGAGTGATGCAAAACAGGATACATGACCTACTGCCGCGGTCCGAATGAAGCGATCCCTATTCCGCAAGACACGAATGCCGCAAGATCCGAATACCGCAAGACATGAATGACACGGACTTGAAAAATGAAAATGTTTTTGACATACACTGCGACAAGAGAATATGATACGACAAGTGAAGTTTCTTGCACTTAACAAAATAGAAAGGAATTTTTCAGACACACAATATTACATTCTTTAATTTTTAACCTTACAAACACATCTGAAGAGGAATCTTAATAAACAGAAACGTTTGCCAAACGCTTACTCTTAGTCTGGCTTCTCACAGTTAATTTCGTTCCTCGCTACTTCTTGAACAATGCAGGAGGTCAGTCACACTCCTTTGCGACCATGAAAAACACAAATGCAGTTTTCTCTATAACGTTATTGGCTAAGTTTTAGGCTACTACTATTTCATGCATATCTTTTAAAGCTCTAATAAAATCATCCGAATGGCCCGATTCGGTGCCGCTGTTTCGGACATATGCTGATTCGTAGACTGCTTTTTTTGGAGACGATCGATTCGGCTTGGACGCGCTGTCAACAACCTTTTCTGATTAAAATATAATTGCTTGTATGGAGGCAGTAGCGAAAGTCCTCGGACATGGTATCTCTTTATATACAGAATTATAGGGATTATTCAGGAGAGTGAGAAAACAAATCAATAGCTTTTTTTCTAATGTCTAAACCTTGAAAAATTTGACCAGGCTAACACACAATAGTTTTTTAGTTAGTTTTTCCTAATTTTGGTTCAGGAGAGTGATACACATTCTCAGCAATCATATGTAAGTTGAAACCTGGTTGTATAGACCCAACAGCTTCAATTGGATGTGAAGTAGCGCAATTTCTTACTTTTCAACCTTAATGGACACGTCTGAAGAGAAAACCTACTAATTTAAAACTTATGGCAAAAAACTATAAATTTGATCTTCCATCATTCGTGTCTTGTGGCATTCATGTTTCGCGTCATTCGTGTCTTGCGGTATCGAGATCGCGCCATTTGGACCTCGGCATTAGGTCGTGTACCGTACAAACGGGGGGTGAATATTTCTTGTCTTTGATTTTTGGAGATATAGTATCTCGTTAGATTTTTGAATGTTGTTTTTGCATCACCCTACGCTGTACACATCGCAGATATGGGTTACTGTCAGAGCTTCACAAAGCAGTCAGTGCAGCCAACCGTATAGTGTTGCAGCCGAGAACATTAAATCGATGTAAAAAGGGTGAATTTTGGTGATTGAAATGCCGTTTCATTTTTCTCACTTATCTAATAACAGGATATAATCCCATACGAAATCCATCTTCCGGTGATGGAATTGTTCACAGCTCCCAGCGAGATAGAACAGCGGCGAGAGTATGCAGAATCTTTGCCTTCGCTGGAAATCTCCAAGGTGATATAGGGCATCAAGTACCAGTTTGGCTTGTATACATAACCTTAGATGAATATGATCTATTTTACGTTAGCAAAGATAAAACATTTTTTCTTGCTATTGAAGCTCTGAGGATGCGCATTGTCATGCTGCGCGAAACGTCAGTGAAGCAATAAACCATCCTGTTTGTTGTTGCTTTTACTTTCAATTTCATCAGATGAACGTTGCAGCTAGTGCTAGAAACGAACGTTCATTTGTTATTGCATAAGCGTAATTTTTCAGTACCGCACAAGGCACACGGTATGTTTTTTAATTTTTATTAAAAATTTTACGGTTTCTTCAATTCTTTTCTAAAAATTAGTTTAATCTGTTGAATAATGATCACAGATCATTATATTTATGTTACGCTTCTATCGCTGCTGGAGAGTAGTTATGTAACTGAAGGCTATGAAACGATCCATGAGTTTCTACTCGCCAGAAACAATGGAAGGAAATATTTTTGTAAAAAATCCCAATGCTTACATTATAACACTTTGCCGGACATAAATGACCTACCGGTAATTTAAATTACAATCACAGACCTTAACTTAAAATAATGATTTGACATGTGCGACTACTAGTTTGAATATACAGTATAACTATTGTCACTCCCGAGCATCCAATCGCTATTATTGTATCGACCAAGCTAACTCAAACTTTAATCATTATTCTTACAGTTAGATCTTCAGTGGCTTCAGGTTCTTTCCGAAGGCTGGGCCGCCCCACTCAAAGGCTTCATGCGTGAACAGCAGTTTCTACAGTGCCAGCATTTTGGTAGCTTGCTCAACTCAGAACCTATCAATCAATCCATTCCTATTGTCTTGCCAGTGCACAGTGAGGATAAAGAACGACTCCAGGTTACTTGACTTAAAAGCAAAGTCGCCACTTTTTACCCGCAGTGACTGCTGACGAATGTTTCAATTGTGTGGTTAGTTTTCCTTGGGTGCAGACTATCGTGTTCTTGCATTGAATTTGACTTTTGTGTTTGCTTTTAGTTTGACAACATTAATTTATCATGTTCTGCATGCGTTGCTGCTTTAACAAGGCTCACAGTTCATGAAATCCATTAATTTGCAATAAAGATTAAATGCTTAAAAGTGAAACAGAAAAAAATAGCAGCTTTTTAACATGACTAAGAAAAGTTGTGAAACGCATTGCAGCAGTCCAAGAAAAGCGTAGTTTTATATTAATAACAGCATTTGTTTTACTATCAATTTCCCTTACTTTGGTTGTTACAGTCAGCCACGGCCTTGGCATTGGCGCATGACGGCAAAACGAAGGCTATTTTGTACAAGCCAGAGTTTTACGAGCACAGAAAAGAAGAAAGATGTTCTCGGCAATGGGGAACATCCAACAAGGACCATCCTTACATCAAGGTCTGACACAACAGCTTGTTTACAATCTTAGTTTGTTTACCTGATATAGACGTGTTTTTGTATTGAAAAATCCATCTCGTTAGATCAGTCAAGAAAAGCTGCTTTTGCAATGGAATTTGTCATGCGTCAACTTGGTCTTTCATGTTTAAACATCATACACCGTCACCGATGATGCCAAAATCGTCATCCATGATGTAAATGTGTTTTACGGATTTTACATAAAATTTGGTTGAAAATTATTAGCAAGCATGATTGATCAGTGAGTGTTTTGAAATTATCAAAGGATGAGTGAAAAGCGTAAGGTCTAATGTCATTGCTTGGTCAAAGTGAGAGGTAAGATAGGCGTCTTTTAAAACTCGTAAACGACTTTGCAAACTTGTAAGAAAAATCGTCATTTAAATAAACTCTCAGAGTGATAAACTTGTTTTTCTTTCTCATAAAAACTTTGTGCAACGACCTTTTAATAACTCGTTTATGGTTCGCAAACACAACTTTTCTTGCAAACGATGCAGAGTTTGACTATGTATCATATGGAATTTTTCATTCCGCTTTTTTTTCCAAAACGAGCAGGCAGAATTCAAGATATTTTCCGACTGTAAATCCTAACAAAAATACCTTACGATTTGTTTGAAATGTTTGTCCGTACTCAGCTGTGAAAAGAAAGACAATGGCAGATAGCTGTCTTTGGCGCGATGGCTATTTTCAGCGTCACCGTTATTGTGACCATGCAGCATCACCTGCATTGGATTGGTTCCTTTCCATTTTGAAAAAAAAAAAACTATAAATCCCTGTTGTCACGACAACGACTTTAAGCACGATGTTGGACATTTCCAGTTGTGTCTCGCAGATGGTGATGGAAAGTGGCGACTGGCTGTGCGGGGGTGAAATCGAGGTTCTTGAACGGATTACTTGGGGTGATGGCTTGGACAAATATAGGTCAGATACGGATTCTAGCAACTACGTTGTACGTCTGCTGCATAGTATCTATTTTTGTGCGAGAAAATAAATGTTAGTCATGGTATTATGGACTTAATTGCTGATTTATATTTAGCTCATTCTCAGAGCGTATGACTTCCATACTTTTACATGAAACATTGATAAATTATGTTATCTATGATCCTGAGGTAGAAGAAAACCTTTTAAAATTTCAAACTATAGATAGTTTAGCGCAATGCGAAATGCTTGTTAGATTAAATTTTCAGTAGTTCAAATCAAGATTTGTTTTTCGTTTTGTTTACGAATTTGGAATGACGAATGACGAATCACAAATCACGAATCACGAATGACGTTTCAACTTCGTTTTGTTCATTCTCAACGTCAGTGACTGAACGATTAATCACAATAGGTATTTGTCACTACGACATTTTTAATTTTCTTGTGATCCGACTTTTATCTCTTGCCTTTCATGCCATGCTAGCAAGATTTGGAAGTGTTCAAATTTTTATGCAAAATGCCGAATGGATTCTAAACAATCAAATGTTATTTTAGTTCGCGTTCTTGTAATGATGACTAGTTTGTTCAAGTATAACACAAACAAACTACCTTTCAGACTTACTCCACTAGAACTTCGAGCGAAGTTCAAAGCAATGGAGGCAGACGCTGTCTTCGCATTCCAACTGCGCAACCCTGTTCACAACGGCCACGCACTGCTCATGCAGGATACCAGGCGGTCACTGATTGAACAAGGATTTAAAAATCCAGTTCTTCTGCTTCACCCCCTAGGTAGGCAAATAGCTGAAAACGGTAGTCCCGCTGTCACAAGGAGTTGTTATTTACAGATTTTCCTCGCGTCAAACGTCAGAGCGATGTCTAAAAACACCTTGTGCTTGCCCTTGGAACCTGGAATCGGCGTTTTCAGTCTCTTTTAGTATTGCTTTTCCAGCAAATCAATGTCCACGCGTTTTCTAATCACTTGTAGAATTCTACGCGAAATTTAGTGAAAGGGACATTTAAAACATGCAATAAAGTTGGTAGGAACATATACTTTACAAAACTTGTTGGTAATTGAGGAGATCATTATTTTTGGACCGAAAAGGCTTTTCCGGAATATAAGGTTTTGAACCAGTAGTTTAGTCCCTGCCACCGAAGTTTTCAAAATACCATCGTATCCAATCAGAATAAAAATGTGTGACGAATTCGTATGCAACGTAAAAATTTGAAGCTCAACGTCTGCCGATGTTGAATCAATGTAAAAGAGGATTCGTTAGCGGCTGAGTACTGTGGTGCCACTCGTGGAACACTTTGGAACAGCGTTTAATTTATCGTTTCCACTGCTCATTTTGTCATTTAGGAGGCTGGACGAAATCGGACGATGTTCCTCTTGATGTGCGGATGAAACAACACTCCGCTGTCTTGGAGGAGGGGGTCTTGGATCCTAAGTCCACGGTGGTGGCCATCTTTCCATCTCCTATGATGTACGCTGGTCCCACTGAGGTACAGGAGCGGTTTACTGTCTATTAATTGCTTCTACTACTTTTAAACTAAAAAGAAATGTAATGCTATTTATTTAAAGTATTACTGCTTTCTCAACCGGTCAAAAATAAATGCTTTACTATCAATCAACGTGCAATCAACGTTTGCAAACGTAGAACGTAATCCTGCCAGTAGAGTCAAACTGACAGTTTTCATTTTTTTGTTATGAGAACTTGTTTTATCACTTTTAGGGCAACGTTTTGTTGCAGTATAAAAGTGAGAAAATTCAACTTATTTTAAGAAAAGTTGAATTTATGCACGAGCGTTGAAAATCGCAGTACTTCATTCATGCGATTTATTCACATAGTGCACAATGTTGCCAGATATTCTCGAAACAGCCCATCATCCAAATGTAACTTTATCCTAACCTGGTCGCTGTAAAAGTCAAAACGAAATGTTTTCATTTATTATTTTTCCTTTAGGCAGAACTTAAAAACTTTGCTGTTACATTTGAATTTGAAAGGTTACATGCGAATAAAAAATAAAAGAGTTGCATTATATAATTACTTGAAATAGCTCGATGTCCCTCGGTGAATAAGTCTTGTTCATTTTGAAAACTGTTCAAGAAAGTTACAAAAACTCTTCCATATTATGTTTTATTTGTTTTTACAGGTACAATGGCATGCTAAGGCCCGAATGGCGACTGGGGCCAATTTCTATATCGTTGGCCGAGACCCAGCTGGGATGCCCCATCCATCTGAGAAACGAGATTTGTATGAACACAGCCATGGTAGAAAGGTGGGTGAAAGTTAACAGCAGCCTGTCTGTTTCCAACCCCCTTCGGAAATTTTGTGTAATTCTGATACTACCAAGTTGTGGTTCATCGGCATGAACAAGCTGTGGAATGGATGTATTGTTTAAATATTGTCATTCAATCCAATTAAGTTGTTTTTGGTTATCTGTTTATGCTCTAGTCTATGGCATACTAAAATTACATCTCTCTAACTATGCTATGCTATTTATCTCTCTAACAAAACTATGCTATTTATCTTTATACTATTAATTTGAGGTTTGTGCTAAGAGCAGCGTTGACTATGTGTTGAATTTCAATCTTGAAAGTGGCATTTTTCGAGAAACAAAGTGTTTAACAAACGTCTTTATTGAATCTAGAGTTGTTTGTCTATAGTCTAATTTTCAAATCGCGTGCTTTCAGGTGCTGACGATGGCCCCTGGCCTAAGTCAACTGGAGATCGTTCCATTCCGTGTGGCTGCTTATAATAAAGCGGAGAAGAAAATGGATTTCTATGACAAAGACAATCACGACAATTTTGAATTCATATCTGGCACAAGGTAACGTCGGCTTTGTGCACTGTACAGGTGACGTTGGCTTCGTGCAGGTGACGTCGGCTTGGTGCAGGTCTTAGAACACGCACGTACCATGGAATTGATAAAAACAGACTGCTCCTCATATTTGCAATCTTATGCGCAACAGCTGCACAGCAGCGCATGGTTTTTGTAGATCAAATCCCTGTGTTTGAAGTGTTGGCTTTTCTGTGCGTTTTACCAGTTTGCATTTTCAAACGCCAAATACTTTTTCCTTTAGTTTGGAGCCAGTTAACATTACTGTTCACGTTTTTTTTACAGGTTTCGTTATTGCCCGAGGTATTGTTTTGACAACTCCTACTTTTCATTTCAGAATGAGACGGACTGCAAGGGAGGGTGAAAACCTCCCCGACGGGTTTATGGCCCCCAAAGCTTGGAAGGTGCTTGTCGAGTATTATCAGTCTTTGCCAAAGTCTACTTGATCCACACAACGGTGCCATGTTTTATGAAATTGTGTCTTCAAAGCTTAAGAGAATTATTAGCTTATTGTGTGGCATACCATATTCCCCAGCCTGCAAACCAGTTCTTATTGACATCAATTCACCGTAAAAAGATGTAAAAAAAGCGTTTGTCGGCTGGGTCCTCACCGGTAACTTGAACTGCATAGGTACCATTTTTCGAGCCAAATAGCGAATGTATTTTTATTTTGTTGATCCAGCGAACTATGGTGTTGCCAAAATGTCAATGGTTTGGAATGAATTTTCCAGCAATGGTTGCCTGCAGCCATAAGGGAAAATTATAAAGTCTTTTAATGGTTCACTGACGTTTCACTCATGGTAGCGACTTACATCTTCAAAGGGAATAAATGCATGAAGACAGTTTTGAATTATTCTTACCACAAAATTTTGTATTTTTTTGCTTAGCTTTCGGTATTAGATTGTAAGAGACTGCAGACTGTGACTATCGATTTTGTCGTGTGATGCTAAAATAGTACAATTCATAGGGGACCAAGTGTTACATTTTCTTTGTTACTGCTATCTCAATATCTTCGATATGCTTCTTTGCTTAGCTTGATGAAAATGCTCCACAACAACGAAAATATTCCATTTAGTAAATTTTTGTATCAAATTATTTTCAAGATCGTTCTTGCTCATAGAATAAATTATGTTCTTCAGTACTTGCTCCATATTGTCATTCTTTAGTTGTCTAACTCTAAAGTATCTTAAGCAACTTTCAAGTCACAAATTAACAGATTTTCGCAAAAAGATATTATTGCAAGTTTTAGATTTATAGAAGTGTATCAAACTTGAGTAATAAGCCCAGAACCTGAAAGGCTGAAACTAAACTCATGCCAGCAAACGTTTTCAAATCTAAACTGTTTTCATCATCAGTGGCACAAACCAAAGTTCGATGTATTCGATTTGTAACACTGATGATAAAATAGGTTAATTTTCAAAACTTATTTTACTATTAGATTGGTTTCTTCCTTTTCCTTTGTACCCAGATTGACTCAGCATTCCAACATTTTTGCTCCTTATACTGCATGTCGAATATAATTTGCAGGAGCTTGCTTGAACACATTCAACAAACGATTTAATTTAATGTCGGTGTCTCCAGTAAGAATTATTTTGCTATGCTTTTATTTGTCAAGAAGACATTTTTCTAACTAGACTAAATGAAGTGCAGTGTTGTGGTTTGCTTGGTTTTCGGCCATTGGGTTTCAAACTTGCGCTTGTGTGAAAATGATCAAGCATCATTAATTAGATATAACCTATGGTAGAGAATTTTTGATTTGCTGTGCATGAAAATTTACATATTAGTTGTGCTGCACTATTATTTATGGAAAATACAAAAGGTTTCTTGTAATGAAAGACCAGTTTTTGTAAAGGATCAGCCTATACATTTCTCATATTTGTTTTATGCTTGGCAAATCTGTTTTCCATCGATACAATGCAGTGGAGATCAGTTTTGTCGTTTTCCGCTAGGATACAACAAAGAAAATGAAAAATTGAAAAATCCATTATAGAGTAGGCTAGTTTGTTTTCTCATTCTCCAAGATAGCGGCTTTCATTCCCCCCATTGATGACGGCAATGTTAATGTGTTCGGAAGCTTCGGTCTGTTATACATGATTGTGTGATTGTAGTAAAGGCTTTAAAGTTTAAACCATTGACATAGGCCCGGTCACTGAGATTGACGGTGATGAACTTACTGTTGTATTTTGATCAATAGCGCACGAGTACAAAATAAGTGACAGAGCGAGAACACAATAAACACAGCCAGGTCAGAGACTTTAGAGAACCGGCCTGCCAAATCCCGCGGCGGTGGGAGCGGCGTGATTTTGGGGTGGTGATGCACCCTGAAGGGAGTTCCACCAGCTTAGGTCGCGGGGCCAAGCTTTTGGAATCTAGATACTTGTGGAAAGAGAGTGTGAATTGAAAATTCTAAGTGACCCGTACGCAAAATTTAGAATGGCGTGCCAGGGAAACAGGCTTAGCTTTTCGCAACGCAAAAATGTCGGCCCACGCGGCTCATGTAAGGAAAATTTAATTCTGGTAAGAGACGAAATTTAAATAAAACGTGGAGCGAAGGCTCAATTAATTAAAATGTGTCTTGTCCAGGGTAATGTATAACTATGTACAGTAGCCTATAATATAAACCATATTTTAAACCATGTTCTAGGCTACAAAACGTGGGGAGACTTTTAATGAATTTCTGAAAGTTTACTGTAGGCTCAACGCTTTAAAAACCTTCAACAACAAAAATTATTGAAATCTTTTGGTAGTCGTGAAAGAAAATATGTTTAAACCGTAGCTTCAATTTTGTATTAAAACTTGTCGCTCAAATTATTAAAATAATTTAGTTATGATTTGATAATATTGGTCAAATACAAGGCGTGCTTTTTGATAAAAAAAAACCTTATTGGGTCATCAATACAACGTGAAAAAAGGTTGGGGACCTCTGCTATAAGCCACATGTGCCAATCTCTCGGCCCGTGATGCAACATCTTTTTGGCCCACAAAGACGTTATTAAATTTCTTTTAAATCTGGCCCGCCGATAGGCTGCACTACAAACACATGAAAGTGGTAATAACCAATCCTGAACAAAATTATTTTTTTTTCTTTACTCCGAAAAGGCTGATATTTCTTTATGTAATAGCCCGATCTCGAGTCCAGATACAATCGACCGGAGTTTAGTATTTTAAGCTTTAATCATGTTTTCGTAAATGCGCTTCCAAGTGCCAATCTGTTAAAAATCGCTGCAAAAATTAAGTATTTATATCCAAATTGAATAATTATATATCTTTCAATAATTCAATTTTTGTTTAAGGTATCTTAAAACTTCAGTTGTTCTGATAGAGCCATTAGCCTAATGCTGGATGGTGTTTTGCAGGCAGTGTGCAAATAGGTTAGTTTCTGGTTTATTGCATGAAAGTTTCTTGGAATAAATTTTGCAATTCATATTGAACTAGTCTGGCCCGCGACTGGTACCGATTTTTATAATTTGGCCCGAAGTGCATGGGTTTGACGTCCCTGCTGTAGCCCAGATTAGGCTATACAATTACAAAACAAAAAGTGTTTGTGGAATAATATTTAAATTTTATTTTTATTATGTTAAAAGCGAACTTTTACGTATACGCTGTTTGAAACACTCCTTAGCGATAATAGTTCGAGCCAAAGGCTAGAGGTCGCCATGTTCGTAGCTTACATGTAAGCAGTTTGCACTTCACCACGCTTTCTATGTTCTCAAATTCTTGTGCATTTCACTGGGCCATAGTTTCAAGCGCATGACGAATCAAATTAGTACAATTTCAAAATGAAAGAATAGCCAACAAAGGAGTGATGCATTGAAGTGAAACAAAACGATAAACTTCTCGATACACACCAAGTCTAAAAAGTTAGATTTCATCGCAACTCAGCCAAGCAAGAGCTGATACAGCAAGTGTAACCGTAAGGGCGAGAAGGAATTCAAACACAATGATATGTACTGTAGTTCTACATTGCTCCGACCTTGCAAATACACCGTGAATAAAGTTAGCTTATTTTTCTGTGTTTTGGAAGAGGGGAGAAATCGCCCTTTTCTGGATCCGCTTCAGAAGCCTAGGTGGTTTAACTTTAACTTGAGTGGTGCAATAAACTGTGGAAACTGTGGATAACTTAAAATTAGGTTACAAAAATAATCCGGTGATCTGAGTGCACTGGGACGCCACGCAAATATATCAGTTTTACTTCAATTAGCTTTACCAGGCTTATAAACAACAAAAGCGTACAGCATGCAACTGGAAAACACTTAGTAATTTTGATACCAGCGAGGCTAGCTCTTATTCGCCTTTGGCTTTTTCATATTTTATCAAAAACAATTTCTTAGCCATAACATTACAAATATGCTTTCCCTAACCTCAGTTTAACAAAAACATGAATT
Organism: Aplidium turbinatum; assembly: GCF_918807975.1. Taxonomy (NCBI): domain Eukaryota; kingdom Metazoa; phylum Chordata; class Ascidiacea; order Aplousobranchia; family Polyclinidae; genus Aplidium; species Aplidium turbinatum. Next base: position 17,148,571 of record NC_137485.1, read on the forward strand.
TGTTGTGATAATGAAAAAAAACAAAAGATGATATTCGATGCAACAAAAGTCCACATAAACAAAAGAACATTTAAAAATAAACATAATTAAGGTATCAAGCTCAATGGGGAGGGTTTTGACCCTCAAAACAACATAGATAAGCCTACATTGTGCTCGAAACGACAAAAAAGTTTGATTAAAACTCAACCCACCAGCTTCATAGTCTTGCGTTAACAAAATACAATGTCGATTAAAAACATACGAATTCCCTGTCAAGTCTGCATTTACGATTTGATGAATGAAACATGAATTCCATATTTCTCATTTTTTCGCCGAGTTCAGTGTTAAGTCTACTTCCGTACATGTGACCTTGCGTGGGAGAAACCTTATCGCTGAAGATTGATTCTTTTTCAGGAAGTTCCTCAGGCGTTATCGGACGTCCTCGTGGGTCAAAGTCTTTTGAAAATCCCCAATTTTTCTTCCTGGTAATGAGATAGTTTTAGTAAAGTGAATCGAAAAACTAAGCAATTATAGTCTAGACCACATCGATTTCCAGTAGGCCTATTAGACCAGGTAAAAGCTTACTAGCCTATTGGTTCTTGGTTGCCGTCTCTCATTTCTAGATGTCGCCAGATAGGCCTACACCTGAACGCAACAAGTCATGTTAGGTTCAGAGCTGAATTTAGCTGATGCGGGGCCCGGGGCATAAATCTGGGCCCGGTTAGGTTATACGCAACCATGGCAGGATAATGTCACATTTGTGTGCTTGTGTAGACTACTCTTGCTTATTTCGAGATAGCAGAAGATTTCGAACATAGGCTATATTCAAAAACTCCCAGCTGGAGGCCCACTTCCGTCTAGGGGCCCACTCATATTTAGTTGGTGCAGCGTTTGTGGACTTGTAATTTTAAATCCATTTTTTGCAAAATTTTCTCGCTCGCTTTGGTCGAACAATCAAACTTTATTCACTTAACCAGCGATATTGAGTGTGCACAGCCTACTTTCAGAAAGTGGATTAAGGGAGTAAAAAGCTTTTTACCTATATCCCACATAAAGTAACAAATGTAATATTTCGAAGTAAACACTGCTCATCCAAACAGTATGGTTGTTGGTTAATTAACAACTAAATTGATAAATTTTAGTGTTAAGTAAGGCTATGAGGTAAAATGTAGGCCTACCGTGAAAACACTACTGGTGAAGAGAAGGTGAGAACACCTCACATAGATTTTCGAAGTTCTAGCTTGCTAAAAGGCTCAACCACACTAGGCCTATAGGCTACAAATTTTCAAAAAGTAAATTATTGAAAACCTTTTGTGGCGGTAAACGAATTTTTTTTTTTAAATGGTAAGCTAACTTAAAATTTAATTTAAACCAAACCTTCTACCTAAATCCAATTTTAATTCGCTGGGTTTGGTTGGGCTGCGTACAAAGCAACCTATGGATGGTTACAGACAAAGTGTGCATTTTGATAAAAAAAAAAGAAGAAATTATTTGGCCAAAAATGCTTAAAAAGTGACCAAAACAAGATTATATTTGTCAAAATTTTTCAGGAGACAATTAAGCTTCTTTTTCTAAAAATCTTATGTTCTTTAGTTTAGCCTATTTAAATGATAAATACAATTTTTTCCTTACATTGAAAGAGTTTTGGCCATAACCTAACGCTTTCTTGTTCTAACTTTTTAAAGCCATCACTAAACATAGGGGCCCACTCGTTGGGTTTCCAGGGGGAGGGGGAAAGATGGTGCTCACACCGTCACACGGCACTGATTATAGCATACCATTCATAACATAACACTTTTTGCTACCCGTCATTTTTCAATCTAAATCTTCATAAATATAAAAGTAGGCCTAACCTAATGTCCCATTTTTGCGGATCATCAAAACTTATGCACGGACCACCAGTGATCCGAGGACCATTGGGTGACGATTGCTGGACTAGAATACAGTAAACGCCAAAGTTTTGCTAAAAGAACAGAAAAAAAGAAGTCTTGTACGTATGCAGAATCTTATAGAAATACATTACATAAGAATTTCGCAACCAGAGTTCACTATAAGTTAGTACAGTTACAATTAAAACAGTAGCCTACGATTGGTCAAAACACATAATGTATAGCCTGTCGTGAGGCTTCGCATAGCCTATAATAAGGTAATTAAAAAAGTAACAGGATTCCCGAATTTTTTACTTTGAGTGTCTCGCATTCAAAAACTTAGTTATTTGTGATGTCATAAAAGATTCAGCAAGGTAAAAATTACAGGAAACCCACTCAGCGTGACCATGCGAATTGCGAATTCAGAAAAAAAGTTTGTCAAAATAGCGATATAATGAAATAAAAACATGCTACTTCTGTTCAAATAAACTTTGATCAATCAATTCCAGTTTCAATTTCCAAAGGTTTTACAAAAGTTGTAAGTGAAATTAAGTATAGGTCTAGGCTACCGACCTACCGTACTAAAAGTTGTAAGCGCAAAAGAACACCTACTAACCTACGAATACCAGTAGAATGCCTACCGAGACTACCCGTCAACTTATAATTTTATGAACAAATTGATGACAAAATTAACTAATTTGCACAATTCAAAGTTGTATTTTAATGAAAAGTAAGTAGCCTACGTCTTCGTTCAGAGCAGGCAACTTTTTTATACGACCAAATTTCCATTTAACCTAAGCCTAGCCTACTTGCAGGCCCGCAACCAGCAAATATTTTCGGGGGGGGCATTCAATTTTTATCAAAGAACAAACATTAAAATGATGCATTGTGACATTTTTATGTTAATGTCCACGCCCATTGATAGAGTGTGTGGCACTACCATGTTAGGGAACGTTCAAATATTACGTAACGTTTTTTTTCCGAATTTTTGACCCCCCCCTCCCCCATGTAACGCTTTTTCACTACGAATTCAGCACAACAAACTACCATTCTGTACTCGAAAGCGTTTCGTAACGTTTTGCTTGAACCCCCTCCCCCCCGATGTGACGCTAACGTAACGCTTTGCATAAACCCCCCCTCCCCCTCGAAGGCGTTACGTAATATTTGAATGTTCCTTTACGGTTCAGTGGTCATAACTTATATCAATCACGTTTTTGTTTAGTACAGCATTAAAGGAAACTAGCCTTTGTAACCTTTTCTCATTTAGCTATGACTACCCAAGGAAGAAAATTACGATAATACAGTAATGTGTTCAGTCGATTACAAATAAAATACATCTGTAGGCTACGAACTGCATTGGCACGACTGGAGTCATAAATTAATCAATAACATTTTTTACATCAACATAAACAAACAGATAGCCTACATATGAATAAACTTAACACGGTAATTACAAATTACAATCCTGAAACATTTTGTTGGCTCAACAAGTTTTTATGTTTGTAGGCCCAAAGAAGTTGACTTTGCAAATGCAAAATGACATTTTAATTTAGAGCATAATGTCTAACTTTCTACTTGATTTGGCAAGTTCGTTTAACACCAATTCCGCGCTTGGAATTTGAGTACGATGGATTTGCATGAGAGCTATAAAGAGAGCCAGTGGCGGCTGGTGGCCTCCTGAATTGGGGGGGCTGCAAGGCAGCATATCCAAGAATTGTTGGAGGGCGATATCAGGCGAACCTTGCGGGCGTGTCGCCGAAGGCGACACCCACGGCGGGGGGTCTGGGGGGCCTCCCCCAGAAAATTTTTTACAATTACATTTAATTTGGTGCATTTTGAGAGCATTTTCAAAAGAAATTTGGGAGTGGAATAACAGTCAAAAATGCTGCTGTAGAGCTTGAAAAATACTAATATTTCAAATTTTTATATTCAAAATCAGTGCCAAATACAAATCAAACTATGTTCTATGCACTTCGTCGTTTTCTCAATAGTTCGCTCAGTTTGTTGTCTGCAAATATTTATTGTCGATCGCCGGCATCGGACACGATTGTCCACATACGATCCACACAAAAAAATACACAGAAACAAAAGACAAACAGAAGTACATTCACAGGAATGACGCTGAAGTAAGCAATAAATTTATTAATCAATCGTCCATTTCAGATCATGCGATCCATATCACACAAATTAAACATGCGAAACAAAAATCAATATTCAAAATGAAATATCATACTTAATCTGTTCAAACACCCAACTATAAAAAGAAATTTAAACTTTATCAATCGATGAATGTTGATATCACTGCTGTGCCATAGCAACCATCAAGGCTAGGTAACGGCATAGCCTACATAGTGGTATTATAATGAAGGAGGTAGTTTGAGTTACGATAGCAGTCATACCTTATCAGGGAATCAACAATAGAGTTTGACGATGATTCACATTACCCAACAAAAAAAAGGTCCTTTTCCGTTGTAATGCATCAAATGTTATATGACATACAATGTTACACAAGACTTGATGTTCACGTAGCCTACGCTATAATGTTTGGGCAAATGGTGAATAATTCTAAATGCATTATTGAATGCAACACGCAAGCGATTAATTCACGTTGGTGATAATTTTCCCATGGTGACATGCATACATTGGGGTACAATATGAACGGAAGAGAACATTTTTAACTTCACTGGAGCTCTTGTAAAAATTTAATTTATTGGTAAAACAGTATAATGATCGTACTTGTCGGTTTATATCCTTGTCATCACACATTGCCGTGTCAAGAAATACACCCAAGTATCTGACGCTATCTACAGATTTGATTTGACTTCCGTTGAGCCGTGAAATTGGATTTAAATTTAACTTTAAGTGATTAGTTAGAAAATACATAGCAAACGACTTTTTGCAGTTAAAAACGATCTCATTACAAAGTACATAATCTTCGCACACACACAGTATATTGCAGTATACATGTAGTATAACCGTAGCTACATCTTTTTTGGAGCACCCTGCATGTATGCACCCACTGCTCCAGAACTAAAAATGCTTGGAAGTTAACATTTTTTATTCTTTCCTACAAAAATTATCTTTTGCCAGCTGAAGCCAGCTAGCAACCCTGCATGTATCACAATACAGAAGGACAAAGACAAAATCTCAATTCTATCACAAGTATAAATGCCCACTGGATGGCAAGTATAATTCAGTTCAATTCAAATTATTTTTCTTTGACAGAATGCAAAAGAAATGATATTGTAAAAAAGAAATACAGTAACAAAACTAACAAAAGGAAAAGGTGGCAAAACCTTAATGGTTTAAGACGTGCATGAAAGGATCTAATATTGCGGTATATGCATCGATAAATATAGTTAAGCACGGCCACCAAACCTGACACTTTAAAACAAGTAGATGAATTAGTTAAGAATCAGTCGCCTCCTCATTCCAGAAACAATTGGAGCGCCAATTCTTAAAGCAATGAGAACACGACTGAACCTAACATTACAAAAACAAACAAATACACACACACATATTGTAATTATAACCATTGATCTCGCTCAAGCCATAGGTGCCACATTTACTCTTTGCTACACATTACTGAGCATCACATATAAAGGACAGCGGACCTTTATTTATAGATGAATTCCATTCGGCGACTTTTTGCCATGGCAAAATGGTCAATTACCCTCTCGTTGAAATCTTTGGTTTCAGTTATTAAGCGATTTTCTATTGACACCATGGCTAATGCAGAAAGTCTTTCAGTACACATGGTGCTGCGGGAAAAGGTTTTAATCCTTTTCAGTGATGAAAAGCAACGTTCTGGTTCTGCTGTTGACATTGGAGTGGTAAGTAGAATTTTAGCTAGCTTTATTACTTCAGAAAAAGTTGATTGCATTCCTTCCAGGTTTAGCAACGAAAGCAGCTGCACAAGTCCACTCACTGAATGCATGTCATTTCTAGAATAGAGAACAGACAGCTCCGGTTTGAGCTTGTCTTTGATTAACATAGGGTATGCTTCACAACATTTTTCTAAAGCTTTTTCTGGAAACTGTCTTGCATATTGTGAAGCATTTTTCAAATTAAATAAAGTGCTTGCTTCAAGATGATTGGTGAACTTGAACCTTTCTTGACACTGCATTAAGACAACATCACATACTTCTTTAGCATCAATGATTTGGGATTCAGGCATTCTCCGTGTGGGTGAAGGTGACTCATTGTCTGCAGCAATGCCTTCCCTTATTCTTTGTATTGCTGACAGAAAATTATCCAGAGAGCACTGCACTTTGAATGACTCAAGCTCCACAGACTGCAGCTGAGCAAACAGTATGTCAACATGAGGCATGATTTTCGAAAAGAAATCTAACCAAAACACAAATTTTGGATCTATGAGCATTTGTTTTATACCAGCAGCAGCAAAGCCAGTCACCGAAGAGTTGCTTTGTTCCAAAGTTGAGCAGCATTCTATAAGTGCGTCTTTTACCTCCGATACAGCATTCACCGTCCTGCTTTTAAAATTCCATCGTGTTGCTGATGGGCGAGGAATACGCCTTTGAGCAACTTGGTCCAAAGCAGCCATTCTTTGAGGAGATTTGGAGAAAAAACTTGGGATTCCCGAAAGACTGTTAAAAAAGACTCTGACACTGGTATTCTGCGAAGTGGCTTTTTGTATAACCAAGTTTAGCTGGTGTGCATAACAATGGACAAAGTGTGCATTGCTATATACTTGCTTGATTCTTGATTGCACACCATTTCTTGCACCACTCATAGCAGCAGCACCATCATAAGTTTGTGCTACAAGTTTGGATGTATTGCTCCCAAGCAAAACTTTAAGTTCCTGAAATAGGATTGAAGACAGAGCTTCTGCTGTCTGGTTAGCAGGATTAAAAAAAACCCAAAATCTTTCAACAGGCTTCCCATGACTTTCATACCGTAGTACAATCACCATCTGTGTCTTCTCTGAGATGTCAGTAGTTTCATCACACATGATTGCTACAAATTCAGACTGTGATATTTCTTCTTTAATTTTGCTTTTGCAAAGCTCAAAAATCGTTTCCAAAAGCTCATTTTGAATAGTTTTGGATGTACCTTTGAATACCTTTGCAGAATTAAAATGATTTTGGAAGCGTGAGTCAAGATTGGAAGCAAAATCAATTAACCCCATGAACACACCAGGATTTTTTGAGCCTTGACTTTCATCATGTCCCCTTAATGGCAATTCAAATCTGCCACAAAATTTTATACAATCTATAATCTTTGACAATACTGTTCTGTTCTTCGTTACTTCTTCATTATGTTTAGTAATGGAGAGTTGATATCCAGAATCTATAAGTGTAGCAATATTAACTCTGCCAAGCACTGAAAGACTCAAAGTATTGTTCATGTGGAAAGTTGATCTACTATGCTTCTCTGTCTTTCTACTGAGATGTTTCAGGTCTTTCACACCTACTTTGGTCCAGGAATGTTCTTGATCTCCACCAAACAGTAAACAGGGAAAGCAAAAGAAAGCATTTTCACTGTTGCAGCCACACAGCCAGTCATGATCATCATACACATTTCTGTTAAACTTCCTTGCATAAGGGTTACCTCTACTGGTGGATGATTGGGAAATGTCAAGGTTTGGAGTGGGTCTTCCTTGTGCTTTGATGCTAAGTTTTTCTTGCAGAGACAACTGGGAAAACCTAATTTTTTTCAATGACATTACAGAATTATCCATTGTATATAAATTGCAAAATGTTCCAATTGAAGTGTAAATTATTATAGCATAAACCTGTTAAGACAAATGAAATCATTGTCAATTTTTTTAAATGAAGGTAGATTCAGAGTCAAAATAAGAGTATCCATATATATATGATATTTTTTTTTTATTTATTTGCATCAGACTCAAGATGAAAGTAGAAACAAAGCAGATACTCAACTCCGAAGAGCTGAGTCGTAATGTACCAAATACAAAGATTGAGTGTAACAGTCTGTTCGCATTAGTTCATATATCCATTGGTTGGAAGACAAGTTACAGCGGGTTACAAACTGATATAATTTTTTACAAATGAAAGCTTGAAAAATGGTGATATTGTTATCAATGAATGCAGAGGTGATGCTGCATCGTCTCTGCAGATTAAACAACATTCTGTAACAATTATTGTATCCAACACGTAAGCGATTACTACTGGATAGAAGATAGTTACACCATAGTTGACAGGCATATAAAGGCATACAATAGGAACGAAACAACACATTTTTAACAGCAATCAAACGTTTGGAAAACCTTGCTTTTAACATGTTTTCAGAACAATACAATGACCGTAATTGTCGTTTCATGTCTTTATCATCAGGTAGAAGCGTTAATTATTACTCCAATATATTTCAAGGGTCTCAAAGCAGATACGATTTTTATTTAAATACCGTATTATATATGATCGGATTATAGCCAAATTTCAACATCTAGGCTTTATATAAAACACCAACAGTTTTGTTGCAATTAAATATAATGTCATGAGAAACTACATACATTTGACAAACATTGATGAGTTTCTGGAGTCCCTTGACACTTGATGCAAAACAACACAAGCCTTCAGCATACATTAAATGATTGAAGACAGGAGTTGCCAATGCAGCAGCCAACAGAAAGACCGTTTAATTCAAAAGATAAATCATTCATGTAGATGCACTTCTGCAGCATACCGGTACTAGACCTAGAGGGCAGACACTAGTGAAGCACCTAACTTAACTATCTATCACTCCTGACGGATCACTGAGTGGAAACAATTATCGTTCCTTGCCCTAGAAAATACTATACCAACCCTCAGCAGCATGGAGTCACATGCAAAGATCAAAACTGGGCAAAGATCAAAACCCTAACCTTATTCCTAACTCTAACCCTTACCTTAATTAACCCTACCTAACTTTAATCCTAACTCTGGCAACACCTGATTGTAACTATGGCAACAAGTGTGTAAAAATAGCCACTTTGTAATAACAATAATAGGATGGATAAAGAAAACCGGACATAAAAGAAACCCATCCTCAGGCAAAAGCAGGTTTCGATGTGGCCCAGGAGAGCAGGTGTTGAGCTCTTTTTATGGTCAGACTGCACATCACAGTCACACAGTAGCCTAAGACGATTGAGGTTCGAGATCCAGTGTAAGTTATTGTTTCTTGTCCTAGCACTATTGTTTCTTGTCCTAGCACTGTTGTTTTCTTGCCCTAGTACCGGTACATCCTATAACCTGTTGAATACCCTAATCCTACAGCTATCACATTTACAGTCATGTCTCATCGCTACTCTGCGAAACAAAACTTAACTTTAAAAAGTCTGTAGAATTATTCGGTTAGGGGGGGGGGGGGCTGTTTTCCATGCAGCCCCAACAGATTCAAAAATTGCTGTTATGTATTCTGTAAAATACCAAAAGAGGTGGAGCTTCAAGGATATTTTTTAGCCAATCAGAGCACTTGAAATCCAAAATCTGGGGCTGCAAAGAATGTTGTCCCAAAGCCATGTTTCCAAACAAATTTTTAAATATTTTAATTTTCAATCCGCAATCCATAAGTGAAAAAAGTAATCGGGTCGGACAAACACAGAGGAAAACATATCTTCCCTTTTTTCTCTTTCTTTCAGGGGGGGCTGCAGCCCTGCAGCCCCATGGCACGAGCCGCCACTGAAGAGAGCTATACTAGTCCAGAAAGCCTGTCCTGCCCCACAGTGCTTCTAAAGTAACTTTTCAAGCGTCGTAGACAGCTCAATGTTCTTTCTGCAGAAGCAGTTGTGACTGGAAGTGTAGCCAAAATTATCAAGAGTTTGTAAATGTTTGGATAAAACTAACGCTATCGAAACAGATAATGAGGATGCCAGCCTAATTTATCAAACAAAATCGTTAGCATGGCTTCCAACCAGCGTAGCCTACTTTCGGTTTCGATAGTCTACACTCTACAGTATGGCTGTACGTGTACATTTCATACTGCATAGAACGCTTAAAATTTTTTCAAAAAATTTCGGGGGGGGGGCAAATGCCCCCAATGCTCCCCCTGGTTGCGGGCTTGCCTACTTGTCTTTTCTTTTGCACATTTTTCGAAAGTCTAATTCGTAATTTCTTTGCAAATTTTTAAAGAAGACGGAATTGTAATTTTTCTGTTAGCTTAAATAATATGAGATGTTCTACTGGTGCAAACTAAGTTAAACTATCACAAGAACATCTAATATTATTTAATTTAATGCCTGGTGAACAGCCTCATTCAATTTTCTGTTAGCTTCTGTAATTAATTTTTTCTATTTATCGATATGTAACTCTTTCAAGTGATCTAATTCTAACCTACTGTGATACAATGTGTTGTGTTTAAATTTTTACTCACTCCATTGAACACTTGGACAGTCACAAACTACCTATGTGGTGTCACCAAACAAAAATTGAACAATATACTCTTCATTCTTCTCTATGCCATCACCGTTAATAAAGTTAATTTTTGAAGGCGACGGCGTAGTCCTCGTTAGTATAGTGGTGAGTATCCCCGCCTGTCACGCGGGAGACCGGGGTTCGATTCCCCGACGGGGAGATACTTTTTTGTTTTTATCTTTTTAATTTGAGCTGAAAAGGTAAAATTATCAACTTATAATACCAATGTGGGAGAGCTGAAAGATAGAGAGACACACCGTAGCCTAAGTGGTAAAGCAGCTGACTCAATGACTGATATAGTCTTTTGCTGCTTCCTGTCACTATGCTGTCTGTTGTGGTAGGCTATCTAGATGGCTATGGTGCTATTTTATTTGTATTGTGTATCATTGTACTGTACCATGCTATTCTTGCAACACACGAAATAAAAGGTTCTTCCCACTCTCTCTCTACAATACAAACAGAGAGGTCGTGGGCAGAATATATAAAAAGAGTGGGAGTAAAGGAGGAAGATGCTGCTGAAAGAGTTGTTCTTTCTTTTTGATAACCGCTATGTATGAGCTGCTATCCACTCTGTCTTCTTTCTAACTTTCGACTCAAGTTCCACATGTGTTGAGTGAAGATTGATGGTATATTGTTAACAAGAGACGGGTTCAATTGTGATGTGGAATTGTCACTTCACACTCTTATTACGTCCGTCCGTTAGATTCACACATAGTAAAAGAAAGACGAAGCACGTTTGGAAAACACAAGTTAGAAAATTAGAGAAAGAATGACGAGAGATTGTCGCTCAAGCGTGACAGTGCATCGCAATGATGACGTCACGATTGCACGACAACTATGTCACAATACGGAGACAGATAACTTGGCCATAATTTCGTGAACAAGAGTGATGTGGAGCCGGAGGTCTGCAATCTGCACAGGAGACCATATTTGAAGTGGGAATAAAGGCAGAAACCGAAATTGAATTATCGGATTACGTGGTCCTCGTTAGTATAGTGGTGAGTATCCCCGCCTGTCACGCGGGAGACCGGGGTTCGATTCCCCGACGGGGAGTTACTGTTTTATTCTTATTTTTGTTGTTTTCAATTTGAGTTGAAAAGGTAAAATCATCAACTTAAAATACCAATGTCGGAAAGCTGAAAAAGTAGCCTAAATGTTTTGTGGTTTCATTCAAATCAAATTTATATTTAAATAAAACCACAGGACTTCAATTCAATTTTTTATTTGGGATCGCAGCAGCACATGATTTTCTTTACTGAACATCAGCCTATCTTGTTTCAACGTAATTTTCCGATGCTTGACATTTGTCACATTAAGAACAAGAAAGCAGCTGACTCGATGACTGATATTGTTTTAGTTAATTTTTTATTTGAGTTAATTTTTTAATATTGTGTATAAAGTATTATAGTAGATATTTATTACTGTTATTGTTTTCAATTTGACCTGGAAACATAAAATCATCAACTTAAAATGCCAATGTCGGACAGCTGAAAGATAGAGAGACCAAGATCAAAACCTCCCTTGACATGACATCAGCCTATCTTATTTCAACGTAATTTCTCTCTTCAAAACGCACAAACTGATTTCCAAAAATTTATCTAATGTCAATGACATTCCAGTGCGTCTACTTCAATCTGCTGGAATGATTACTACATCCCGCATCACCGCTTTTCTTGAAAAACTATTGGCACCCATCAGCATCAAATTTTGTCAATCCAATCCGAACGAATACTGCAGGAATAGCAAAAACTATATTGAGGAGTTATTGTCCTGGCAGAGTAAAAATTCAAGTAGGCTACAATTGATAACGTTTTCAAGAAATCACCTTTATAAAGTACATTGTAGCGGAGGATGTGAAATCACTTTATCCTTCTATTAAACGTTCAGTCGTTGATGTTGCCTTGTATAGTGCTTTGAACACACACACCACATTTTCTGCTGAAGCTAAGAAAACAATTGTTGATTTAAATAATTTCTGTATGAACAATGTTGTGACTCAATATCAAGATCATTTTTTTACTCAAACTGATGATATTATAACTGGAGATAACAACTCAGTTTCACTTGCTAATATAACTATGCATTTCATTCTGCAATCTCTGTGTACAGTTATTAACCAAGCATGCATTTTCAAAAGATTCATCGACGACATCATTTGGCTTTCATTTGGACTCGAAACAACTAATAATATAAAATTAGCGCTTATTGATAATTTCGGCAAATTTGGACTTGAATTAACATTCAGGCAGGTTGATACTTCTCAAGAGACAGGCGCAGTGGAATTTTTAGATGTCAATCATTGCATCACCCATGGTAATAAGTTTAAATTTACCACTGAAGATTTCTTCAAAGCTACAGCAAAAGATCGTTGCTTCATAAATGGAAAGTCACACCACCCTATATCCACCTTCAAATCCATATTATACGGAGAAGCCATCCGAATGCGTCTTCTGAATGAGTGCCATGAACATTACATTTCCAGCTTGTCAAGACTCAAAGAAAAAGCTACTAGGTCAGATTTCCCTATCGCGATGACAAATGACATGATTGGAATTGCTTCAACTTGGACTGACAGACTTAGGCCACCAAAACCTCAAAAGAAAAACAACAAGACTGTGTGGGCTACCGCTTTCGCAGCTTTATTGAAAATGAGTGAAAAAGAAAAGGAACTTAAACCTGATGTCATGATCACATACACAAGACCAAAAACAATTGGAAATTACCTTATAAACTAGAAAGATCTATCAAAAAAAATCCAATCTTCTGTTGTACAAAGAGGTTATTCTGCCCCTTGTGGCCGCTGTGCGTTGTGTGGTAACCATGGTCATCATCGCTTGTCAATGGTTTCACGCACAACGACTTTGAGCACTCCGCAAAGACTTTTTAAGTTAAAACAAAAACTCAATTTCAGCAATTATGGGATTTATGTAGCAACATGTTTACTTTGCCATGAACAATATGTTGGACAAACGGTTAATAATATTTCGGTTCGCTGGTCAGGCCATCGTGCAACTTGGAACACTTTCGAATTTTCTTCTAATAATGACAGGGCTGCGTTATTAAAACATTTTGCTGTATTTCATGATCTAAGTACTGAACCACAACCAGGGCCGGATTTAGCTGAAGGGGGGGGGGGGGGGCGGGGCACTTTTAGATCGGGGGGCCCCCGTGCAAAATTTTTTTCGCGCCTACGGCGTGAAAAACCACCTCTACGTCTTGTCTACAGTAGCATGAATCCAGCACTGCACAGCATTTTGCAGAAACTTTAAAGGCTGAAAGGAAAAAAATAACACACAATCACATTTTTTCCACGTAGGGGGCCCTTTAAAAGTCGGGGGGCTCGGGGCACCTGCACCCTCTGCCCCCCCTAAATCAGGGCCTGACCACAACTTTCCCAATACTACAATGTCACATTTGTTGAACAACCCAATATTGATAATCTAGATTCTAGATGCTTGTGAAGATAAATGGATACATAGGATAGGCAACATGCCAAAATAAATATCTAAAAATTAATTCTGCCACAAGTTTAATTTTTTGACGCTCCACTACATTTTTGGTATTTTTTTCAATATTTTACTGCCTTATTATTCACTGCCGTCTTTGCCTACTCTTTTTTCCACAACGCTACATTTTGTGTTTTCCATGACGCTCCATTTAATTATTTATCGCTGCTGCTTAGTTTGTTTATCACTGCCTTTGACTGCCGTGTTCCGCATATAATTTATTTTCTTTGCTGTAATTTGTCACGACGCTACATTTGCAGGCTTTGCTCACCGCTCTTTCGTCAATTCTAGTTTATAATTTATATTTGATACGTAATTTACATGGTTTAGTTTTCACTTTTCATTCAGCATTCTTTCCATATTTACGCTTATGCTTTTTCAATTTTTACGCTCATGTTTTGACATTATTGCGTCACTGTATTGTTATTTAAAACATTACTTGTAGGCTTTAACTGCCCTTTATCAGAACTAACGATGCACTAGCAAGTGCGAAATATATTTTCTGTTACATCTACTGACTACTGATCCCTGTTACCTTAGCAATTGAGGTTTTAGCTTTCGAGATATGGAACAGGGATCGTGTCAGAACAAGACTAGGTCAGAAAGCAAGGCAGACTCCGACTCAGCTCAGCAGCAGCCTAGAGCAGTTAGCTACTAATTTGACGTTGCTTGACATTTGTCACACCAAGGACAGGGAAGCAGCTGACTCGATAACTGATATAGCCTAGCCTTTTGCTGCTTCCTGTCTGTTGTGGTAGGTATCTGGATTGCTATGATGCTATTTTATTTGTATTGTGTATAATTGTACAGTGCTATTCTCATAACACACGAAATAAAAGGTTTATCTCTCTCTCTCTCTCTCTACAATACAAGCGGAAAGATTGTGGAGAAGAATATATAAAAAGAGTTGGAGTAAAGGAGGAAGATGCTGCTGACAAAGCATAGCCGTAGGAGATGGGGGGGCGGTCGCCCCCACGCTAAGAAAAAACGTCACAAATTTGGGCAAAATGTCCAGTTATTTGGGCAAATCAACCTTTCCATTTTTCGACATCCTACAAGTTTAGGAACTTTACATAATTGTTATAATTTATGAGATACATTAATATTTGCCAATGAATGTAAAATGTATTATCGATTTTAGAAACTATTGCATGTGGCATTGCAATTTGGGCAGAATGATAACTTTCGATTCCACAACTGCACAAAAAAAGTGTAAAAGAGCATAGTTGGTGAACAGAGATGAGCTTATTACTGATATTCACTAACAGATAGGCTGCATTTGTTCACGGGTAAGATCTCAGCATTTGAACAAACCAATTCTTACCATGAGTTTTTAACATTTTACCAGTTTAGTAACTTTGTAGGCCTATATTAATTTTGTTTATAGTGCTGCATTTTGTATGAAATGCAATATAAAATGTAGCAACGACAATTTTGGAAAATTTAGTGTTGCAATTTGGGCACAATTTTAAGTTTCGATTCACTATCTGCATAAACTAAACGTAAACTAATGCAATTGGCGAGCTGAAAGTAAGCTTATTACAGATATTCGTTAGAGTAGCCTATACACACTAGCCTACACAGGGGCGCTGGAAGCGGGGGGCAGGGGGGGTGGATGCCCCTGCCCTCAATTTTTCTGCAGATGGAGGGCAGGGGAGGCAATGGTGCCCTTTTAAAGTCATGTAAGCTACTGCACATTTTGCAATATAACAATTTCTGCTGTTCGCTTTTAGCCTATTTATAATCTTTCATTTTTGCCTCAAAATAATTGTTCCAGACAATTGTTCACTAAATTAAACGTCATATAAAAACCGTTCAGGTCTACTGAATCTTAGCGTATTACGTCATGGAATTTTCCCTAAACAATGAGCCAAGATTGCACCATCGTTCGTAAGACTTGTATCACACCTGTTGAGAATTACTTCACAATGCATATGGATTATTACATCACAGTAACTGTGTACGTGAGTTTGAGATGTTGCGGTCTATTTTGGTCATTCGTAAAAATGATTGCTTGAAAGTTGGTAGCATATTTAACTGTTTGCTTAGTGCTTGCCAGCTGGACGAAATTCCGTCTTTATCTAAGTAGTTTGGATTGTAGTGACAAGTTTTAGTGGTGTACGGTGTTGCATCCCAATTTCGATGGCCGCAGGCTAACTTTACAAAAATACACTTTTTGAATAGACGTTTCAGAAGAGTGTTTCTTTTTCGGTCATTACATACAGACGAACGGATCCGGGAATCTTATGTTACAATTTTCCCACGAAGAGATTATGGTTTACCGCTGTGACCAATAATATTTACGGCACAAAATTTTGCAACTGCAACACAGTAGGCCTACAGGCCTTAAAACTCGTTTTTTTTTCGGCAGCCATCGTGGCCTACCGGGAGCTCCTTCTCGGTGGCCAAATCTGCGTGCTTGGAGGCCAAAATACAAAATAAAAATAACGATAGCACAAGTAAATAAAATTAAACTTGCAACAATGCTTAAATGATCACTTAGCGTTGTTGAAGTCTGGGCCTGGGCGACGTCCTACAATAGAATCGTTGCACCACGCAGTAACTGCTTTATCGGGATTGTAATCCAGTAGTGAGGGACCACCTAACGACACTCGCACAAGTGTCTCCAATGTGGCTGATTTTAAAGAAGTTCGCCACTCCCCTAGAATTCTTTTTAGCAACGAAAAACAACGTTCGACATGTGTTGACGATGACGGCAAGGTAATAAAATAAGTATTTCAATAATGTGAAGGACATTAAATAAAGCATAATTTTTGCAAAATAACTTTTGATCAAAAATTGTTTCCCCTTGGATGTCAACTAACCTAGTTCTCCTCTTCAACAACGATTCAATGTCCGACAACATCGAATCGACATAAAAACGACAATATTGCCAGCCGATGTAAATTAGCACTTCGGATTAAGACTTTGTTAAAATAAACGTCGGGAATTACAAACAAGATTTACAGCGCTGGTGATCGCTGATGGATATATTCCATCAATAACAAATATTCCGCACAATGCAACAGTGGCGATTATGACGCGCTGACCTAATTTTGCGTCACTCTTTGATACTACATATTTTTGAAAGTTAATCCACGATCATTCTATTGCGAAATTAAATAATTGGCTAAAAGAGACCGGCGGCCAAACTTGGCCAATTGAGAAGGTAGCACCGGCGGTCATTCAAGCACTACTTAGCGGCCATGGCCACAGGCTGCTTTAAGGCTTAACAGTAGGTTACATCATTATAACATAACATGATGCCCTTTTTTTTATACCGGACACTTGTAGGCTATCATTAATCAATAGCCTACATAGTGAGCTGATAGATTAGCATTATCGCTATAGCTTATCTTAAAACTTGAAAAAAAAATTGGCCTTTTAGTAAACAAAAGTGCACTTTTTTGTAATCTTGCCCCCCCCCCCCCCAGTCAAAAATCGTTCCGGCGCCCCTGAACCTACAATTCTCCTTCGGTAGAATTTTGAAACCCTGCTGGGTAGGCTACTGGTAACCTTATAAGGATTTTGCTTTTTTCTTATATCCTACTGATGCAGTTTTTGGTAAAAATATTTGGGCAAAAATATCCAGTTTGTTTGTTTTGTGTTTTTCATATCTTTACCCTGCATTGCGGGAAAGCGGACTTGAGCGCTATGCATCGGTGTACGCCTTCCGACGTACACCTGACCCACGCTGCAGCCGACTGCAATGTCTGTTTCCGGTTGTCTACTCTACTTATGACTTAAATTTGGTACTACCCATTACTCGAAATCGATCACTGGGTAGAGGCAATTATCGTAAAGTTTCTTGCCCAGAGAAACAACAGCAAGTGCGGATGGCTAGAGTCGAACATGCAGGCTCTCTCTCTGCGAGCCCAACGCGCTAACCACTCGGCCACAGTTATTAGACAAATTTTACCATCCTTTACCAATCTTAACAAGAGGAATGCTATGCTCACAAAACTTAACTTAAATACTACAAAGATAGCTTATCCTTTTTAGATATGGCCAAACAAGTTAAACATTTCTCATAAATTTTAAAAATTAAAAGTTGTGTGGCCGCATATAGTCTACACCCCTTTTGTGAGTATTTGATCCCATCAACTAACTATTGGCCTTCACAAAGTGAAAAAGTATTAAATAAAAACAATTGGTGAGTTTTCTAACATCTGCTTTCATGTTTTTGTGGTCTACGGTTTAATTGTTTTCTATTAATTTTTTTTTATATAAACTGCTGTTTGTCTTTGCCTGTCCTAGGGTTGATATGCTCAGCTATTTACCATCTATAACACGATATTATAGCAACAATGATCAAATATAAAGGCAAGTATTATGTTATTTTTTCATCCAATTATCCAATTCATGTAGTTGATACATCAGGCAATGTAGACAGTGCTGTTGGTAATGTGGTCTGTATTTTTTGGCAAGCATTAAGTTTGAAGTTATTATCTATGAGTCAAATCTTTAGTGCTTGCGATTATGTAATGTATAGCTGCTTCATTTTGAAGTTAGAACAATTGTGACAAAATTTCGGCAAAGTTTGACAAATTTGGACAAATTTTGCTTGCCCCCCCCAAAAGGTTTCACTCTTCTTCGGCTATGTGACAGCGTGATGTGGAGATTTGCACAGGAGACCAAATTTGAACTGGGAAAAAAGGCAGGAAAAGAAAAAGAATTACGGTACGGGGTACGTGGTCCTCGTTAGTATAGTGGTGAGTATCCCCGCCTGTCACGCGGGAGACCGGGGTTCGATTCCCCGACGGGGAGATATTTTTTATTTTAATTTTTATTGTTTTCAGTTTGAGCTGAAAAAGTAACATCATCAACTTAAAATACCAATGTCAGATAGCTGAAAGATAGAGAAACACAACTGAAATGGTAGGGTCACGTCACAAGGAGAGACGAAGATGATGTAAGAAGATGAAAAGGGGGAAAAGCTAACTGGAAAAGGCGATCTGGTACTAAGACGCTTTCTCCAATGGGTAATTTACCAAAAACTGAAGCAATCACCGAGAAAACAAATCCACAGTTTTTTTTTAATGAAAGCCTAATAAATCTGTAAAACATTTGGTCAAGCTATCACTCACAGTCACAAGTGTAGGCTACGGTATTTCAGCAAAATTTTATGTTGCAGAACGGCGGATTTCGTCCATAAACGAAAACATTAGGCCTACAATATAAATTGGTATCACTATCAGCATCTTACAACTAGACCGAAACGATCAAAAAATTGTGCTGCATTTTCAATAGGTAACAAGTCAATAGGTCCAAATGGTTTGGAATCTTTATTCTCGGATTATCAAAGTTGAGCTGAAAAAGTAAAATCACCAACTTAAAATACCAATGTCGGAAAGCTGAAATATAGAGAGACCAAGTTCAACACCTCCCTTGTCTCTTCTTTTCTTGTGAAAGTGGGAGTAAAGAAGGAAGATGCTGCTGAAAGAGTGATGTGGAGGTCTGCAATCTGCGCAGGAGACCATATTTGAAGTAGGAATAAAGGGACAAACCGAAATTGATTTATCGAAGTATGTGGTCCTCGTTAGTATAGTGGTGAGTATCCCCGCCTGTCACGCGGGAGACCGGGGTTCGATTCCCCGACGGGGAGTTAGTTTTTTTTTCTTTTCCGAATTTGAGCTAAAAAGGTAGTGTAATTAACTTAAACACAAAGTATTTGGGTATTAAACGAAGTTTGAGTTTAGCAATTTAAAAAAACGTTTTGATCTGCTACAAGTAGCAAGCAAGAATATAAATTTAAATTGCTCGAACTCGTTCTGCGCTCAACAAAACCGAGTTAAGTAGATTTTGAAAATCTGCTTCTCTCAAATTTTTTTGCATTGATTCAATGTATGTAGAGGTTAATTCAATGTCAAAAAGGTTGTTTTGCCTTGCTA
This sequence comes from Aplidium turbinatum, assembly GCF_918807975.1. Lineage (NCBI taxonomy): Eukaryota > Metazoa > Chordata > Ascidiacea > Aplousobranchia > Polyclinidae > Aplidium > Aplidium turbinatum. The sequence goes on from NC_137485.1 coordinate 17,168,187, forward strand.
GTTGGGTAAACAGCATCGTTTTTTCAATAAATTTATGAACTGTTTTGTTTTCAATCTAGTTGTGTGGTATCTATATCGCTATGGTGCTATTTTATTCGTATTGTTTATAACTGTACCGTTCTATTTTTTGAACAGACAAAATAAAAGTTTTCTCTCTCTTTCTCCTAACAAACCTAAAAAGAAAGAAAATGCACCGACTTTAAATATTACCATGGATGGAATGCTGTTTGAACAAGTGAAAAGCTTTGCTTATCAAGGACACACAAGAAATGAAAATTGCACATGCGTTACGGACATAGGCTATTGAGATAAATAGAAATAGCAAGAAACAAGTTTGTGAAATTGAAAAAGACACAACACGCACAATTACCATCAACACCCAAAAACGAATTACGAAACGCTATATAGCTTGACTACATTAGGTCTATTTTATAGTGCAGTAACATGAACACTGTCATCACAAATGGTAAAACGACTTGAGGCATTTGAAATATGGATTTTTAGAAGAATGCTTAAAATTTCATAAAAGAATAAAGTCTTTACAATGCAAACCAACACGGAAATTCTAGCAAGAAAATTGAAATAGGCTAGTTTGGCCACATGATTCGCAATAATTCTATTCAAAGACAACTAGTTGACGCACAAATGAATGGCAAACAAAATAGAAGCAGACCACTAAAAATAGCACGACTGATATCAAAGACTGGTCAGGACTTGATTACAAAACTGCAATGAAAAATCTCACAACAGATAAAATTGGCGTTTCATTGCCTCCAACCCTACGAGAGGAAGGAACGATGATCATGAATTAATCAGAGATTGCTTTTCATCTTGCCACAATTTTTACACGGCCGTTTAAGCAGAACCCGCAAACAATCTAATGCCTAGGTTTTAACAAACATACCGCGGCCTGATTTGTCACATTTTGACAGTCTGACTAACATCTTCGAAATCATTTTTTTTTTTTAACATCTGATGATGTTAAAACCTATTGTGTCATCTGGGAAAACAGTAAAGAAAGCGTAAAAATATAGTTTTTAGAAAAATTTATTTAAACATTTGCCAAAAGTTAGCAAAATCTGGACATTTCTGCAAAAAAGACAAATCAGGCCATATCTCTAGGTAGCCATGAACATACCATTCGTGGACTCCCTTCCATTCGCTTTGGATTTGTTCCCGCCAAATCTTGTTGAAAGAAACCTCATCGCACTTTTCAGCTTGCTTTGCTTTCTTGACGTTTCCAGAAGTTTGTGTCCCTTCCGCTCTGGCAACCGCTCGATGAACAGCAGTCGTATTTCCAACAGGTAACCGATATCCAGCAGAGGTTGTACGAGGTGGTTCACCCATTTTTACATCAAATTACGTTGCAATTTCAACATAACAAAAATAGTTTCCGCATGAAGCCCATCATATGAAAAACAAAATCACAAGTTAATTTCTTGAAAAGTAAGTTACGTTTTATGTTTGAAGTAAGCTACTTAGTTAAGGAAGTTATAGGTTAGTGCATTTGATAGGCTATATTTACCTTTACAAAGTTCAAAACAAAGCCGCAATGCGGTAACGAAATAGCCTATAACGGTTGTTGCATAAGAATAAACGAATAAATAGGCCAAGGTTTGTTAAATTCATCCTATTTTGACCAAATCATTTTTCTATATGAGTTTAAGTTTTTTGCAGCCGATATGTTTTTCTTAAAATGTTGCAGAAAAGGCACTTTGTAGAAATTTTAAGAAGGTATTTTTCTCATATTTTATCTACGGCAGTATCCTAACATTCCATGACGCGACATGGCTTACGTAATAACGTTGGATACGTAAAAACGTGACATCAATTTTGTAATAAACAAAGAATTATACTTTTAGATGAAGTGGTACATTTAGAAAACGTTGAATTGAAGCATTTTCATCAAAAACACATGATTGCTCAAAATATTCAAAAACTGTTCAAAGTATTATCTAACGCAGTGCTTCCCAACCTTTTTCAGTTCGCGACCCACTTTTAATGCAAGTTTTATTGTGCGACCCACAATGAGATTTGACATCTTTATTATGTCATCTTTACTACTGGCGTACGTACTGAAATAGTAAACGCGACACAACACATCTAATTCTTACGTATTTGTTACATTGTTGCATAATTGTTACGTAATGATAATGCAGTAATTTCCCGATTTAATAGAAAAACAGGGTGCACAATTCATGAAAATGGAAAGTCAACAAATGAAGTGAAGATAAGAGTAGCGATGGAGAAGGCGCAGTACTGTCAAAACCAAATTGCGGGTTGTGAGATCCATAGTAATGTCGGTATTTGCAAGAAAATTTTAGCATTCAGTAACATTTAAAAATGCTTCGCGACCCACCTGAAGTAGCTTCGAGACCCACCAATGGGTCGCGACCCACCGGTTGGGAAGCACTGATCTAGCCTATATAGACAAGATTTTTAATTAGTTTGATGCGAAAAAAAGCAGGACAAAATTTTGGCACATTTTGATTTGGTTGAGAATGTTAACTTTATTCTGATTGGAAAAACTTGTTCTTGAGTTCACTAAAATTACTTTTGCTGCCTTTTGGTGTAAAAAACAGTGCTTTTCATATACATTGTAGCCTAGGGTTACTCCAATATTGTTTTTAAGGCTGAGCGGGTGGTTTTCAACACGTAGGCTACTTCACAAAATATTCAAATCTTTTTCACGTAATTCATTTTTATCGGTGTAGAAAAACTCTGACGCTCAAAAAACAAAACTCTACAAGCCGAAAGATTTGCTTCTCGAAACGAAATACTTTTCATAAGTTTTCTAAGCACTAGTCCACTCTTATAACATTTTAATACAACTTCCAGATTTAACAACATTCAGAGACTGAAGCTATGGCTACAGCTTCAGAAGTTCAAGATGAAGCTCATTCCAAATAGCAAATCAGTCAATTTATTACATTGATGCAACGTCTGAAGACGTCTTGCAAAAAATTACCGTTTTTTTGGCTAGGTTGCTTCCTGATGCTACAATAAAAACCTGACTGATTCACAATTAAACTTCAGGCTGTCACTCCTTCAATTCAGTTTAAATTTATCCTTTGTACAATGTACATGACATCTTATGAAATTTGAACTCTCTTTTCATATTTACAAGGTAGGTGGTAATTGCTGCTTATAGCCAGATATCAAGTTTCCAATCGCTCCAACCTCCAAGTTGTAAGAAAAATAGGCCAAGGCCTATATTAGGCTACATCAAACAATTTTCTCAGCAAAAGTCAAATTTGAGAAAATCATGTTTAAACTACTGATGGAAATGTAACGGCTCTATATTAGAAGGTACGCTGCGTCAATGCGCTAGCGGCTAGCTCGTCCTTAAAACTTACAAAAAATTTAAAGTAACATGTTTGTTATATTATAATATACTGATTGGTCTTGTCTGAAATCTAGACGAGTGATATGAAGACGCTACACACCAACAAAAACCGTGAACGAAAAAAACAAAAAGTAAGTTTAACCTAGTTCAATTAAAATCACAGTTTTCCTCTCTCGATTGATCTCATTAAATTGAAAGCATACCTTTGAATTAAACTGAATTAACCAAGTTTCTGAAGAACTTAAATGAAAAAAACTGCCTTTTGAAAAATTCCATACGGCATCAAAGAACATAAAAAATATTCAAGGTAACAGCATGTTATCACAGCACTACAAAAAATAACTGACTCTTTCACAGAGTCGTTTCAACAATCGCCACAAAAGCTTTGTAATGTTGGGATAAGCCCTAGTTTTGTTATTTCGTTGACACGGTAACACAAGAACGAAGGCGGTAGCACCTAACAAATACTGGCATTGTTACGTCACAATGGACACACGAGATTTAACGTCAGGTCTGTGATTTTAGTTTGACAACAGAAATCAATCGAACGTTTGAACACAGCTGCTGAAATAAAATACTTTTTCTCAAGTTTTTGAATGATAACACTGTTTCTAAGGCGGGAATCCTTGACCGAGACAATAACGTAGGTTAAGATTTTCGAATAGATTTGTAAATGATTTGCTCTCTGCATCACTGTGAGGGGAACTAACTTTTTATCTAAGCGCTAAAAACTATAGTTTTTCCAAGCGTTTATGGGTTGACTTAAAATAAGACAAATTTGTTTTTTCAAGTTTAAGGAAGATGTTCAAACAGGCTTGCAATACCCGAAACGGTACAAAGGGCCGCAACAGGAACTACTTTTCTCGAGTCACATGTTAACATTGTTGTAAATGTTCTATATCTTTAAGAAAAATCGTTATGATAGAAAAATGAAAGCCTCGGATTGTTTTACGAACGCTGACAATGCTTTTTTTTTAAAGTCACTAAACTTTGCGCATTGTGCGGAAATAATACAACATAGCTTTGATTGATTTTGCTGACACAGCAAAAAGAAAAGTGAGATTATTATGCATACACAACACATTCATCCAAATCCGTAGTCAAAGAAATTGTTATTTTCTTTGTGCCAAAGACAGATTGTAATGTTAAATACATTTGAATCATCTCTGGGGACGCATGGAAAGGTTTTACAAAAATGCAAATTTTCAACAACAATTTTTATAAATCGCAAAATTGATTTTAACTTTACTATAGAAAATAGATATGAAGTTGTAAATTTCCAAGTATTAAACAACTGCGGAAAGCACATTCCGTGAAAGTGATACTGTCTACTGATAACTTATCCAAGACATAATTTTTGACAGGGAAGGTGTATACACTAGTTTCAGTAACGGATCCATGGGGAGGCATTTGGCCTCGTGTTTTTCTTTAAAATCGAGAAAACAATGCAATTTTCTTTCGTTTTTAGAACAATTCTCGATCTCTTTGCTCGTTCAATCACATTTCATTCACAGTGGTGGAATAGGACGCATATGTTTTCAACAGAGGAAATGAAGAGTTATAATTTTTTCATGTGTCCTTCAAAACCTAAAAAAGTAGGCCTAATGGAGTACAAAATTCTAAAGTAAACAACTCATTATTATCAACTAGTTAATCAATAAATAAATCCATGCCATTGTTAGTAGAGCTATGAGGTCATATGCCCTAGTAGGCTATAATAATCATTCGCTATCTCCGCTTGCAGCAGATTGCTCCAGTGTTGTCAGATTGGGCGATTTATCTGCAATTGGGCTCTTTTTAGTTGGGCTTGGCGCCAAAAAATGTTGGTTTGCGACTTGCGCTTTTTTGGGCTACTTTTAGTCTCTGATTTGGCGCGAGACGGCGCCTAGATTTGGCAGAATTTTAAGTTGTTTGACAGTGAATTTTGAGTTGGCAGTACTGAATAATTGGTAGAATCCGACCAGCCTTTGAAAATGTGGGTAAAGTTTCGGTTTATTACGGAAAAAATGACGTTTACTGTTAAAATTTACTGCTGACCATTAGCAGCTTTGACTGTTGTTACAGCAATGCTGTATTCATTTTCATCCGGGAGAATGGAAGGACTGACTGGCGAGTGGCGAAAGCGAAATTGCACTTGTATCGAATATCGGAAATTATAGGGTACCGGTAGTTATGATCTTGGTATAGTACGGTACCGTACCATAATTTTTGAAGCTTTTATTGGTGTCTAAGCTATAAATTAAAGTGGGAAAAATTGAATGTCAGTGGAGAAACTTACTGAATGTAAACTGGTCTTCCTTGTTAGGGAAAAACAATGATAGATTCTTGTATTTTTTGTACCAAGGTGTACGAGTTTAGAAATGCTGCAGGGGAGTATAAATTTAGAGAAGTTGCTCAATTGACACTAACAATGTAGCCTATAGTTATACCAATCAGCAATGCATTACGGTAGTTGAGCGAGCCTTTTCGAGAGTTTCTGCAATCAAAACCAAACTGCGAAATCGTATCGGACTTCAACTTTTGTCAGCGATTGTGAGGATCAGAACATTTTTCTGCAACAATTGGAAAAATGCTGTTTGATCCCCGGTCATCAATGCGGAAGCATGACAGCTCTATATATGAAAATGAAGCTTCAGCAGTTGATGATAGAATTTTGTTGGGTGTTGGTTCTTGGTAGTTCATCTGAGTTGACGGGCTTATGCTATGCATTAGCATCTACTATGGAACCATTTGTATCTTGAATTTGAAAATAGGAATTTGTATGAAGTTTGTATAGCATTGGCTCGTCTAAGTTTTTTTCTATTGAACAATGCTTGATTCAATATTGAACATTGTACTTATTGTATGTTGTATTATTAGTATTAATGTATGTATTTTGTATCTACACAATCAGCATGATGGACAAAGATGTTGCTTTGTCTATGACTCTTGGGGGCATGCCCAAAAACCCCCCTAGAAAGCCTGCGCCTTCGTTGCTCAACCGTCGACGTCGCGACGGCAAATTGGGCTACTTTTAAGTTGCTTTGGCGCATTTTTGGGCACTTTTTTTAAAAAAAATCTGGCAACACTGGATTGCTCATCAACATGGGTTACTTGACAGGGTTCCATGTAATTTTATGAGCCGTACTGCTTCCAATTTCCATGCTGGCTCAAGGCAGATTGGAAGAGGGTGAAATCTCACCAGATTATTCCCGTTTTGTCTTCACTGCGTTATGCAAGAAAGAACACAATCGGTACCCTTTTTAAAGTCTTTGGTATGACCCGACCTGGAATAGTAGGCTATAACCTACTGCAAAGAAATACGGCAATCTGGTGACACCTCGAAACGGATTGTCGAAATTGCAGAAAAAAAAAAATGCAACATAATACAAGATTATACAAAACTTCGTCTGAAATTAAAGTTTTGAAAGCTTTCTGTTGTCATGAAAAAAAAAAGGATTGGAAACCTTTCTTCAATTTTAAACCAAGCCATGCAACTCCAATTTATACTGAAATCTAGCTTTACTTTGATGACTTTGGTCGAATAAAAAGTGTGCGAGTGTAACAAACAAAGTTACACACAGGTTGTGAATTTACATCGAAAACATTTGACTTTGACTTCACAATCTTCCATACTGTCTAACTCCACAAAAATACAAAGAGCTATGAAGTTTAACCAAACAAAGAATTAAAAGACAACTTCCATGGCAAAACGTCATTCACGCATAACTATTAGCACAATTTTTCATTTTTGTCTCTTTAAATACCAATGGCAATTCACGGTGCAGACTTTTGTGTTTTTTTTCTGTTGTTTCGATCGTTATGCGCTTTATCAAAGCGCTTTCTAAAGATTGAATTGTCCGATTTACTAACTGCAGAAAATACTTAGTCTTGAATTTCTTCTCTTGAGAAACATGATTAGGCTATATTCTAGGCTACAGTGCTTTCTTCATGTTTTTCATTAAACAGTTATTTTTCTTTTTGTGACTAGTTTTAGCAAGGTGCCGAGAATAGAGCCCTTTTCAGACGATAAACTTGGCCTGGTACCAATGAAAAAGGCCGGTGTAGCGGTCCAAGAGTTACTGCATGCCAAAAGTTACAAGAGTTGCCAAATATTTCATTTAAATTTTATTTAATTTTGTTTTGAAAAATAATTGAATTTTTAACCTCTCAAAAGGTCAGATTAATAATTATAAGTATTTTGTAATGTTAACTGAAAAGCTTGCATTAGTTTGAGAGCAATGAATTCATTACGCTTAGTTGAAACAATTTTCGCTTTTCTATCGATTGTGAAAACGCCGGGCAGCGCTGGTAACTTTTGGACTGACAGTAACTTCCAGACTGCAACGCCGCAGAAGCAGTCCAAAAGTTACTGCTATTGTAAGTCGATGTGCTTTTTCGAAATTCTTTTGGGAAAACTTGTAAATGGTCTGAAACTTCACTTGGTCAGTAGATTAAACCCTCTGCAAGTATGCGAAAGATGAATCCCAAGGATAAATATTCTTACCACGAAACCATAATTCTAGACTTTAAGTTTCGTACCACGTGTTTTCGATGGGAGTCCAACGGAAATTCATTGGAATCTCAAAGTGTTCAACACTTTCGTAAAAGCTAAAGCCTTCCTCTCGTGTGAGATTGTGATAGCCTACTCACTGAAGGTTGATGGCGTTTTGACTACCGGTTGGCCTACATTTAGCCTAAGTTACTTTATATTTCTTCAAAACGGTAGTTATGAAAAACCAGACCAAAAATAGGCTCAGTGCTTCATTCACTGGAAAACTTTGGTTTTAACTTTCATGAAATAGGCCTACATAAAATATAGTCAAAGACTATGTTCGTCAAGTACAACTCAAGACCAGCGGCTAACAAGTCAGCCTTCAAATGCAAACTTTGCACGATATATTAAGGCCTGTAGCTTATTAAATGCCACCGATTCACGTATAGCCACGATTTAAACTTTGAAATGTTTGCAGCGATGATCAATTAAATTATTTGTTTCAACTGAGCCATAGCCTACAACGAGTCAATAAAACACTCATAATACTACATTGTGAATCGTAGGTTGCATTATAGCACAATAAGGATGACAGCAAAAGACTATAGGCTAAGTGGTCATCTAGTCAATCACCTCCCCATGCAAATTTAGCCTATTTGCCAACTCACGTAAGGCACGGACATAACTTCAAATGGTATAATACAAACAAATCAGGTTAAAATGATAGCCTACGTAAATTGTTAGGTTACAAATTCAAATTTCATTCCAAAACAGCAACAGCTTCTGGTACAAATCTCTTCTTTTAACTTTCATCTTATTTTCGCTTCATTCCCAATTATGTTTCTGCTGTAAATCATGTTGTTAAGATGCGATGGTGGATAAGTCTTTAAGTTCAACATGTTTCCAATGTTGAAATCATTCATACAAATCTGCTGCAAGCGTCAAATCTGAAAACTCTGTTTTAGTAACTTCTGGACTGGCAGTAACTTTCAGACTGCGTATACGCGGTCCAGAAGTTACGGTAACTTTCAGACCGCAGTAACTCCTGGACCGTTACACCAGTTTCAAAAGTTGCGATTGCAACACTTTTGAATAGTAGAAGTTAAAGAAAAGAAAAAAGAGGACTGACTCGAGTTTGTGGCATTGGCACTGGGATGAATGCGAAAACACTACATTAAAATAACAAGTAAACTCATAAATATATTGTTTTTAAGTTTCCGATTTCACGGGCCTTTAATTCTGAGAAAAGCCAATTTTACCAACTTGTGAAAGAAATTTTATCAAAAAGTGAGAGTATCTAAGAACTAAAAAAACATGACATAAACTTACTGATTTTGTTGTATTAAAATATTCATGCAAAATGATGACCCATACACAGCTATAATGTGCTGTAAGCTGTTAAACATCGAAATTTTGTAGCTAGTAGTTTTTTTTTTCCTTTTTTACTTTAAACTGTTAAAAAATAACAGACCGACTAAAAGTTTCTTGTGGATCCGCTACTACCCAGTTTAAATACACATTCGTTACTAACTACTTATACTGTAAATATTGTATAACTAGCTAGTTTTTTTTGTTTTCATTTAAAAGATATTCCTTAATTATTAATTAACATGGTGAGCAAGCAAACTAGCCTACAGCTTAATTTGTAATTTATTTACATTAAACCAATAATTAATATATTAGCTTCATATATCATACCCGTACGATGTCATTTTTTCCTTTTCGGCAAACTTGTTGACAATCTTTGTTAAGTTTAACAGAGATACTGTAGCTAAAAAAGAAATGTTAACATAATTTAAAATGGAAAGGATCATTTAAGTGTTTTTTTATTTTTAATGTTCACGGAAATACGTTTCGCTTACGTTTGTGTCAACAAAAGTTTCATAAATAATTGCATTTTCAATCAAAGGAATGTTTTAAATTCCCACAACTCAACCACAGTTTAGGCCTACAACAATCAACGACCGACTGTTTTGCATGTCGCTACCATGTTTCTGTAGTGACTGATTTCCAAACGTTTCTAATGGCGAACAGTCACAGAAGTAAAATCTCAGTGCTCAGCCTTTGTTAGTTGGGTGATGCAGCGGTAGAACTAGTCTAGTACTTCACGATACTCAAACAGCCCTTAAACTTCATTACAAATGTTTTGACTTCTGAAGTGGTAATACTTGAGTTCGTAACACTTTTAGCACTTTTTTTCCGATTAAACGCATATTGTTGCGTTACAAAAACGTAACTTTTACTAATTCTGTGCAATTCAGCAAAACAGTCATCAGTCATCACTCTTCAAAGCATTTTTATTTATTTTTATCCTGCCGGGATTAGTTTCGTAAGCAGTGAGTAGTAGCCTGAGATACTTTTACGAACTCTTACTAACTTTAATGGCTAACAAGCTCTAAAGATTGTGCATTATGTCAAGAAAACCTATTCACATTGACAATATTCACTGCCACGTGAAATGTCGTCATGTTTGCATGGTGCTTTTCAACCTCTTCTTTGTTCCCAGACAGCAAAATTTGTCATTTTTACATTGATTCAACGTTTGCAGACGTTGAATTAATGTTAAAATGACGGATTTTGACGCCTGGGTTGCAACACACTTTTACCGCATAAAAAAAATTACAGCATACCACTAGTTAAAAAAATCACATAACATTAAACTTATAATTGTAAACAAAATTATTTAATTGGCATAGAAATTTTATACAATTATGTTAAATATAAAATAGTCTCGCCGCTAACTTGACACTATTTCACAACACAGTGGTTGACTATCTCTGCATTTAGTGTAACTGCTGAGCTATCTAAGTGCGACAACCTGTAACACGCATCGTTTATGAGTCAGTGAAATTTTGCTATCAAAAGATATTGAGGTCGAATGCTTCAAAACTATGTTGAAGGGACTTCCTGTTTCTGGTGTCGTTTGCTACATGTGTATGGCAAAACACTATGAAATCAAAGCTCACTTCTTTGAGATTCATTTATGAAGTGTTTACTTGAAAACTTACTTCACGAACGAACAATATATTTACCAAACGAGGAAAAACGAAACCAATCTAACTTTCAGCTGGATAAAAAAGTTATTAAATATTTCTATCGTTACCATAATCAAAAGGTGAATTTTCAAAGACAACGACATTTTAAAAGTTGGGCACCTGGAAGCGCAACTCCATCCTTTACAAGTAGGCTATGCTGAACTATCAGGAATAACTTATCTGAAGCTTTGTCAGTCCGGGGATAAGGATTCAAAACTTTATCTTTTCATACCCGATTCTTGAATCAAGTATGGGACCATCAGCAAGCTAAGCTGTAGGCAAGCTATCTTAATTTGTAAGAAGCAAAACTGCTTCGTTGTACAACATAACAACATTAAAACTTTGAGTAACAACAAAAAAGTGCACAACTAAGTTTTCTTCTTTTTATATACAGCTTGTTATCTACACTGATTCATACAATAGACGAACTCCCTGGTGCTTACTAACCTGGACCACTCAGGAGAAAAGATAGACTACAACATCTTGTGGTGGAGACAATGAAATCAATTTTATTTAAATTACAGATGACAAAAATGTAAACTAATGTAAACTAAAAAATGTAATGTAAACAAATGTAATGTAAACAAATGTAATGTAAACAACAACAAAAATGTAAACAACCAAAGCAACAAAACATCATGCACAACGTTACAATAACGTTGTCAAGAAACTCTTTTTAGAAAATTGCGTTATGTATCCTGGTTTGATCAACTAACAATGCATGATGACATAAAAAAGTACCAAAGTCTAAATTCATTGATTAAAAGTAGCAAAACTGAAAGTTTCTTGCAAGAGAACTATGCACATGTAGGCTGCAGAGTAGCTCAAAACACATATTTTTCTAAATTCAAAGTTTTTAAATCCAATATAAGCGAAAATCCGAAGCAATCGCGTTAATTTTATAACAAAGCGACATTGGCGTTAGCAGTGTTTGACCATAATCCTACAAAAATCGAAAACGTTGGATTCCAAATTATAAGCTGACGAATTGAAATAAATTAAGTTGTCTTTAACGTAATTGATTTTGATGTAAATTAATTTTTAATGAAACTCAAAACGAAAAAACCTTCCAAGCAGGTTGAAACCATCAATTCGCAAAGTGTATGTAAGCTACTGTAGCCTGTGCGGACCGGCAGAATCTTTCATAGTTTGCACGTTAGGGAGTTTACATTGTGTGTTATGTACAAGATGAATTATGAGCAATGACAGTAAATCTAATACAATCCACAAGTTATCTCAATATTTGAACCCTTACCACACACACATCAAATGACATGTAAATGATGTAATATTGCAACAACATGCGATTTTTGAGTTGTATAGGGTCAAGAATGTTATCCGATTCTTCGTCGTATGAGCTGTTCTTCCGGAGTATATGTTTGGGCATGATGTCATCAGCCACTCGACAGTCTCGTCATCCAGGGCCTTCAGTTCAAGCGTTCCATGTGGCGGTTGATGGATTGGGCAGTATGGACGACATGGTCTACTGTCTGGTCTGTGGCGCCACACTCGCATCCCGGTGAGGGAGCCAGGCCCCATTTGCACATGTCTGAACGAAAGCGACCGACGCGGGTTCGTAGGCGGTTAAGCCGGACCCACGCAATTCTTGCGAGGGACATTCCCGGAGGGTGGGGATCGACGTCGGGTAGGAAATCACGGAGTAGGAAGGTGTTGCTTTGCCACTCCATGTTCCATGTGTAGTTTGTCCAGTGTGCCGCATTTATTTCAAAATCTTCAACGTTGTTCAGAAGCTGTCGTGCGGCGGGCACAAATGGGCGTCTTGATTTCAGTCGCTGCTGTTCTCCAGGTAGGCGCTGGAATTTACTGTGGAGGAGGTGGTCGGGGTCCAGTGCGCGACGAGCAAGGGAAATCATGGCTCCTTTACGGCGAAGCTCAGCAGGTTGGATGCCTGCAAGGATGGGAAGGCAGTCCGTTGGAGTGGGACGCAGGCATCCAGTCACAGTGCGTAATGCGTCATTGATGGCGGTGTCAATGTGGCGGGTGTGGGAGCTGCGGTACCACACTGGTGCGCAGTACTCAGCGGTAGAATGGACGAGGGCCAAGGTAGCTGTGAGAAGGGTTTTCGCATCAGCTCTCCAGCCGGAACCCGCCAGTCGCCTCAAAAGTGCAACGCGCGCAGATAGTTTTTTGCGCACTGACTCCAGGTGTTGCCGGTACGTGAGTGACCTGTCCAGGGTTACGCCGAGGTAGGTGGGTTCAGCGCAGTAGGGCAGGTGTTCGTCATCGGTGGTGAGGTTGATCTCACGTTTTGCTTCCTTGTTGTTTAGATGGAAGGCCGACACTGTCTTTGCCTTGCTGAGCTGTAGCTTCCATTTCTGGAGATATGTTGAAATAGTTGACATGTCCTGGCTTAGGTTCCTCACCATTTACTGCCAATCTTCGGCTGGATGCAGGAGAGCCAGATCGTCTGCGTAAGCATACTTCCTGGAGATGGTGTCAGGCAGGTCATAGATGTAAGTGTTAAAGAGGAGGGGAGCCAGGACAGAGCCCTGTGGGACGCCGTTCCTGAGTCGACGTAATCTACTTCGTCGGCCGCTACCGGTGGAAAGGGTAAAGCTGCGGTTTTGCACAAGTTCTATAATCATATGGACCATGTGCCTGTCAGGAAGGAGACGGAGTAGTTTGCAGGTAAGACCGCTGTGCCATACAGTGTCGTAGGCAGTCGTGAGATTGACAAACACGGCGCCAGCCTTCTTTTTTGCCGAGAAACTGTCCTCGATGTCTAGGGTCATCAGAGTGACCTGGTCTACGGTTGATTTTCCGTGGCGAAAGCCCGCTTGTTCCTGAGGGAGCTGAGGGTCTATTATCGGTTCGACACGGGCGTAGATAAGTCTCTCGAGTATCGTGAAGGGGATACAGAGCAGAGAGATGGGGCGGTAGCTCTTCGGATCCCCTAGGGGCTTCTTCGGCTTTGGGACTGCAACCACTAGGGCTCTTCTCCAGATTCTTGGGATGCGCAGGTGACGCAAGCAGCAGGAAAGGAAGTCTTTTAACCAGGACCTCATAGAGGGGGCAGCTTGGAGAATTAGTTCCGGGCATAGGTGGTCAAGGCCCGGGGATTTGCCTGGCTTTAGGTGCTGGAGGGCGGAGGCAAATTCTTCTGGAGTAAACTCACCAGAGATGTTGCCCTCAACAGGTGTTGGGACCTTCCAGAGGTCCGTCATTTCCTTGAGGACGGACTTGTCTGATTCACGGTCTCTCGTTCTGTGCACTCCATTTTTTACAAGTTGTGAGGCAATGGCATTTGCTGAAATGGGGCATTGGCGACGAGAGGCACGTAATCTGCCAGTGAGGTTGTTGAGTGTATACTCCAAGCTGTGCGGCTGGAGTACGTAAAGTCGATTGAGTCTATGGCTTCTGTCCAGCGCTCCTTCCTCTTTGAATCCAATCTTTCCAGCAGGGCTGTTGCTGTGTTGGTGGTGGCGGTGCCCTGGGGGGAACGAAGGAAGTCGCGGTAGAGCCTGTCGCACTCCACATCCCAGCAAGGTATGTAGTTTTTCCGTCGACCTCGCGAGATGGAGTCTTTTGCCACAGATATGATTGCATCACAGAAGTCCTAATAGGCTTCACCCACTTTGATGGTGTGTGGGGATGGGAGGTACTGCGTAGCTTCGTTTGTGAGGAAACTGTAGTATTCCCAATCGGCCTTTCTAAAGTTCCATCGCTTGACAGGCTTGCTCGGAATAGGTGTGGCAAGTAAGGGAGGCGTGATTAGCGAGGGTCGGTGTTGAGACCTTGGGAACTTCTCTAGCACACGTCTGTCCGGCTGGCAATCATTGGGGTCATCACTTGCGAAAGCCAGGTCTGGGTTCGTGCCAGTGTTCCAACGACCGGAGTGGAAGCTCGGTGCACCCTTGGGATCGTATAAGAGGGCGAGGTTGTTGTTGGTTAACCAAGCGGCCAGACTTTCTCCGTCGTTGTTGATGGAGTTGTAGCCCCAGTCAGTGTGGTGGCAGTTAAAATCGCCAGCGTAGAGGCTGGGGTGGGGGAACACTGGGATGGCTGTTGATGTTATTCGCGAAGGTGGGGGTTTGTAGACATTGACGATGTTGTAGCCTGCTACATCTACACAAAGCCACTCGATCTCCGATTGAGCTTGGGATTGGTCAACCAAGGACCAGCTCAGCCGGTCATGGACAAACGTGGCGAGGCCGTGTTTCCTGCTGCAGGTTGCGCCTGCGAGTGTGAAGTTGGTTAGTACCAACTTATCCACAGATGTGCAGTGAGTCTCCTGGAGCAGGATAATGAGGGCTTGATGCTTGGTGGCCAGGTGCTCGATGATGTTGAGCTTGCTGGCCGTGATGCCCTCGGTGTTCAGCTGCAGTACGGTGGGTCGTCGGTACTTTTCGACAGTGCGAGCACTGCCGTGCCCTGAAAAGGGCATTTCCCTACCCACTCTGCGCTGAACAGTCTCATTAGCTCTTGTTTGACAAGCTTCGTTTCGCATATGTATTTTATATAATTTCGTATGTTACTGACGGGAGGGGCCACGTGAATGTGCTTGTCTTCCTCCCCAATAAGTTATCAATCAGTTATCCGATAAAGAGCAGGAACTAAAAAATAAAAAGGACTCCACGAACTCTTGCAACGTCATCACTTCGTCTGCATTGAGCCAAGCAGCATATTGTAACAACGAGACTATTGAGTAAAGTTTGAATATTGTTGCACATAAATTGAAGTAATCAAGATTAGTTGTCTGCTACGATACAATTGCGTTGAAATGGGAGCGTATAAATCTTGATGCTATTACAACAACTAAATAAATGCAATTACTAAATGTTGAACATTATTATGAAAATATAATACTTAGGCATGTTGGACAACGAAAAAGCATTTTGTTTAAACTTCACGTTCTTACGAAACACGAATTGTTGCATTTATGAAGTTGTTTATCAAATACAAGCATAGGTCACCCTCAGAACAGCGCATGGCTATAGTTGGACTTGAATTTAAAGATTTAATTAATTTATAAGGGAATAGCAAGAAAAACAAGAAAATGTTAATGTAATATTTGAAGTACGCTGTTTAGTATCATCGACATAAATTTTTAAATAGCTATAAGGTCAGTCAGCTTGTCCAGTTAGTGTCAACGTTTTGGTGAAGGTGAATTGTGAACGTTTTGGTGAAGGTACCGTCAAGAACATTCAAAATCACACGATTAATTAAATTCATTAATTTATTCATAAAATTCTCAAAGAAAAAAAAATACTAAGTTTGTATATAAAGTTTTTCTGCAATTTTCAATCACTTACACAGAACTTATACACTTTTTTGCCAAGTGGAATTTATTTGTTTTGTTTTTCTTCCCATCACGCATCACCAGTAAGCACAATCATCACACCGTGTGTGTGGAACGCTTGAGACTTGCCTGACACCTAGCGGTTGAGGTAAATGCAATTTGAAGATTTTAGTTTAGAATCTAAACTTTAAATGTTTTAACAATCTAACGTAAACAAAAATGATCAATCACATACAAAGTGTTTTTACATTGTCAGAAATTGTAGCCATTTGAAGCATTTACAATCAAAATCACACAAATTTGAGAATATATTTGAAAAGACCGTTCAAAATACAACTCATTTTTATTTTATTTTTTTTCTGGCAGCTCTCAAAATACAACCGTTTAAAATCAAAGCCTTGCTTGAGCTAAATTTTCAAAAAAAGCATGGCAGTTAAAGATTCATTAAGTTAATGAACATTTCTACCAATATTCTTCACTCCGTCTTACTTTGACACTTCAAAATGCAAGACTTAACATCTATTCATGAATTACTATCATTTTGTTGATATTATTTAATTACCAATGAGAAGCTATATTGATTGAATATCATCACAAAATTGCTTACCCTTTTCTTGAGATAGGCGTCTTGGAAAAATACGTTTTCTCGTTTATGTGTTTTGGATCCGCTTGAACTTTTGCGCACTTCAAATTTTCTTTCTCGTCCTAAAAATGAATATGACTGTGAGGTTCAATGAACTTTTTTTGCAATTGAATGGAATAGACCATTTTTGGAGGAATTGGCAAATTATACGAGTATGCATTTAATTATTGTAAGTTAATCTGCTTTTGCCAACAAATTTTCTTTCTTTCTTGAAAAGTTGGACGATGATAACACTAACAATAAAGTTTTGAAAGCGTTTTATTCTGGTTGGCAACATTTCTTAAAATAACGTGTTAAATTATTGACGATTGAAGATGATGTTGAAAATGTAGGCTAAACTTTTTCTTTCATTTAAGGTTTTCGTAATGATTATGTTAGAGACTTTTCACTTTTTATATTCGTTAATAAAATAATACACCAATGTCAGCATTTACCTTAGAATCTGTTCCAAACAATTCATAGCAAAATGATTGCACGGATTGTTTTCTCATCAGTCTTGTAGTTGAATGTGTAGATGCCTTTGTTACTTTCACAGCAGAAACCTTCTTGTTGGCTTTCTTGCTTTTGTTCGCTGGTTCTTCTGTGTGCTTCCGTTTTCTACAAAGAATTTTAGCATCAGATTGGAAAGCAGCAGATCGACATTCAGACGACTGTGACGTTTCACGATGTCTGGTGAAAAATTTTTTGTTGAGAAGGAATTAAATATACATCGCTAACATTAGCTATCTGAATGTGATATTAAAAAGTAAAATTTTAAAATTCTGTTTCATCTTTAAATATCATAGATTGAATGAAACAATTAAGGTTGATGAGGGAAAAATAACTACATTTCTTAAGCAAAATTTAACATATGTTATTTGGCAGAATGTTTTTTGATCTTTAACATTGCCAAAAAAGAACAACTATAAAAAATAATTGTGTGAGTGAAAAAAAAACGTAAGTGAAGAATTTATTCATCATAATATCAACTTGCGCTCACCTCTTTCCTGATTTCAGCAAATGGTGTGGCTTGTAATTGATCTGATGAGAATGAGAAGTTGACTTCATGGAATTGTTTGTTTCTTTCAAAACGGACCCAATTTCCTTCAGAGAGATGTTTGAACGTTGATCCTGAGAGTAAAACGTGGATTAATTTTTTAGAATGTTTTTCATACAACAAATATTTCAAAATTGCTTTCGCCATTGAGAGGAGAATTTACCCCCAATGAGTTCAGAGACTTTCCAGATAAGCCGTTTGCGTTTGAATAGCGTTATGATAGTTGAAGACCTGTTTTGCTTGAAGAACTTTCAACCGACTATTACGAATTTTTATTGCTTGAAACAGCGGTTCTCCAACTTTTCTTGTTGGTGACACCCTTTAAAAACTTATGAACACTCGCGGCGCTGTAATGAATTCAAAATGTTGCAAAGTCTTACTTTTAGCTTTTTTAAATTTTTAGCCAATTTGGATCTAAAAAGTGCATGTGATTTTATCTGAGTAGACCTACCGTTGTAACATTGACTATAACATTTCTACAACTCAATAAAAAGGCAACGAACGAAAGAAAACATCATGTTTGTTGGTTCAATTCAAGCACAACAATCGTGTGTTAATTTACAAATACAGTAGTAGGCTAGATGTGTAATGTGTATGTGCTTTTCTCATGCCTTCACGCGCTCTGGCGAAGTCCGGCATCGCTCCAGGGCGCCCACTTTGGGAACCGCTGGCCTAAAAGAATTGTGGAGCAATGTGACTTTTAAAGAAAATTGTGTGATAACAGAGAGGCGAGCAATTTTCATTTTTAAATTTCAGGGTCGAATCACATTGTTATCCGAAATTACATTGTTGATCGCATCACATTGTTATTTTCGAATTATTGTTATCGCGCTTGATCAGTGATTTTCAAATTGAATGACACCCGGACAAATAAAACTTATTTTTAAAAACAGCAAATAATTTTGTAAACTCACCTTTGAATAAGTTTCATGGAATTCCAATTTAAAGGACTTGGTTCTTTTCGACCACTTTGTTTTGACAAATGCTTCCGCCATCTTGAATCAAGTAGTCAAGAAAAAATTATTATTTAACTGGAAAAATTAGTTGCAAATAAAACTTCAGTCAAAGCAATTCAATATCTGTAAAAAATATCTATATTCATGTTGTATTTTTAGGCATATAATAGAAATGAAGTAAGTAGGGCGCAAACAAGTAATAATAATTCGTCCACGAATTCGTCAAACAAGCACATGAAAACCACTGAACCTCTTGTACTTACTCCACTGATTGTAGTATTGTAGCCTACTACAAGCAACGCAAGTGAAGAAATCAACAAAGAAACGCAAAGCATGCAACTGAAAAACGTGGTACAGAACGCTCAATTGATTACGACGCGCAGTGCGTTGGTAATTAATTCCAACGTCTGTACCAGAAAACGCCGAATGTGATTATGTAGTGACGCTGGTCATAAGTTCCATAAAAACAACGTAAATTAACTAATGAACAATATATTTACCAAGCGAGGAAAAACGAAACCAATCTAACTTTCAGCTGATTAGAGAAGTTATTAAACATTTCTATCCTTGCCATAATCAAAGGGAGAATTTTCAAAGGCGACGACATTTTAAAAGTTGGGCAAAAGCGCATTTGGAAGCGCAACTCCATTCTTTACAAGTAGGCTATGCGGAACTATCAGGAATAACCTATCAGCGGCTTTGTCAGTCCGGGGGTAAAGATTCAAACCAACCAACCTGTGCCCTCTTGGTTCTGGAAGTAGAGTATACAAATGTAGAAATGTCGCAACTGATCATGTAGAATCTACAGGGGTGACGAACCTTTTTGCTGTCGCGGGCCACTTTGTCAATTACACATGAGTTATCGGGCCACACAACTTTTTAATCGTCAAAATTCCATGACGTCATAGATTGGAATCGACCAAAATTGGTGAATAGTGTTTTCACACCTTTACACACCACACCTTAGTCCGGAAACATCGTGAATCTGGGGTGGTAAAAGGATAGACCCTCGGCCCCAGACGCTCACACGACGACGACGACACCTTTACCTTATAACTTTCCTATTTTCTAACTTTAAACCCTGAAAGTTAGTGTTTAGGGCAGTGGTTGCCAACCTTTTTTATCTGGTGGACCCTTTTAGTCGATATTCAAATCTAAATCCCCCCCCCCCTATAAATTTAGTTTGTTAAAAACTCGTTTACATTAATATTTTAATCTAAGTTTTGGAAGATAAAATAAACTTTCACTAGTAATAAGCTTTTTAGCTAGTAATATTCCTTTTCAAACTAAAATAATTTAATTAAAGAAGAACGTAGTTGAAAACTATTTTATTCAAAGAATAGGCATTCAAAATTCTAAGAGTCAATGCATTTAACAGTCTGTGTGAATCTTGTGATTTTTTTTCGATAACTCATGAATGTCGTGGAAGAGTATTGGAAAGAGCACAACGATTATCATTCTCCACGTCTAATCTGTTTCTTTGTTTTGTTTTCATTTGCAAGAGTTGAAAACTCTGATTCGCATAGATAAGTGGAAGCAAACGGAAGGATACTTCGAGTAGCTTTCTCTGCCACTTTGGGATAGGAGTTACACACCAATGGCCAAAATCCAGTGATTGATATCTTTCTGAATAAGTCTCTTGCGCAAGAATCCGTTTTGAGTTCTAAAAATTCATCCTGCAATTTATCGAGAAGTTTTTCCACCAGCAATGTGAATGAATTTTGTATTAAATCAAGCTCATCGTCATAAATTTTAGGAAAATATCGAATGAATTCCAGTTCTAATTCTAATGCTGTGAGATGTTGCAAAGTCAATTCTTTTTCCAACTCTGGAAGAACTTGTTCTTTGCCATCAACAACCAGTACCAATGATAATTCTTTAAACATGGGAACATGTTCAATTGTTCATTCTAACTTTTCTCTTTCAATTATTATCAAGCTTGCTGGTGAAAGCTTCCAAAAGCATCTTTAAATGCTGAGCGGTACTGGCATCTACTCCTGGAAGGGCCACCCAAACCAGGCTGGTCGAAATGTAGAGACCAGACAAAACGTACTCCCCTCGCGAAGAAGACAGCAGAGCCTTCTAGTACCTTAAGACAATCTCCAAAGGACGATAACATAAATCAATCACTCTCTTCCAACCTTCCTTGAACCATCATGGAAGCAGTAGCCTACAGTTTGTAAATTTCCATTATATCAATATGTCAATTGCTCATGGATACAGATAACCCATGTTGATGAGCAATCTGCTTTAAACAGAGATGGCAATTGAATATATACCGTATATTGGTGTTTTTCCCTTGCATTTTCTGATTTAGTTTATTCAATGGACCAAACATATCAACCAAATAAGAAAGGAATCTAATCCATCTGTCATCATTCAGCAATCCACAAACAAATTTCAATTTTATTTAAAAGTCAAAAAATAATTTAAGCTTGTCTATGAGCTCAAACACTCGTTTGGTTACGTTTTCTCATGAAAGCCATCCAGTATTTAAATGAAAAAGGAGTAGGCCTACGTGATGGATTGCATCCATGTCAGATTGTCAGTGCACTTAAATAATCGGGAGTTAATCTAATAATAATTTCCTCTTTAACGTTCTAATCTAGGCCAACTTACTAGGCTTAAAAGGTTTACAATCCTAAAACCAAATTCCCCCTGAAAATTTCCCCCTAGTGGGGAATTCTTCCCCGGTTGGGAACCACTGGACTTTAGGGCAAGAAAATAGCAAAGGAAAGGTGTACCAGTGAAGGCATAAAACAGCTTTGAGATGTCTTTTGTCTTTAATGCATGAGCGATTGTCAAATTGTTTGCGGGCCGTAGGTTCGTCACCTCTGATGTAGAACAACGAAGCAGTTTTGCTTCTTACAAATTAAGATAGCTTGCCTACAGCTTAGCTTGCTGGTGGTCCCATACTTGATTTAAGTGTCGGTTATAAAAGTATAAGGTTCTTATTGTACTGCGTTTTCGGCACTAAGAAGAGTAGGGTGGCCAGTTTCTGTCTAACGGCCGCCTTTCCTACAGCAATTATACCCAACCAATTTATTGCATCCTAGGAGAGGTGAGCGATGTTTTCAACAACCGGCTAAGCCGGGAGTCGAACCAGGTTTGCATAATTGAAAAGCCAAAGCCTGATCCGTTGCGCTATCCTACTGCCAAAAAATTGCGCTTGATATACTGGTTGTCTGATCAATTAAAATGCATCGTTTATGGTTAAAAATGCACGATAGTATATCGCTATACTATGTCGAGAGATGATGCGACCTGGGAACCGAGAGTAACACCATTGCGTGCTCGTTTATGCCGCTCAGCTGAAAACATTGCTGCAGTGCGCGAGAATGTGGCCGAGAGTCCATGCACCTCTATTTGCCATCGCGCGCAGGAATTGAACCTCTCCGCAACCACGTTGCAGCGAATTTTGAAGAAAGATTTATTTCTACACGCTTACAAAATTCCATTGACACAAGAACTCAAGCCTGCTGACCATTTGAAGCGTCGTACGTTCGCCGATTGGGAGCAAAGACAATACGAGCAAAGACAAATCGATGAGGATTTTTCACAAAAATCATCTTTAGTGGTGAAGCCCATTTCCATAAATTCCATAAAGAAATCAATAAAATTTACCCATTAACATTGTTTTATTTACTGTTTTTATCGATCCGTCTTAATGAAACACCCTTTAGTTTGTTTTTTTGTACTAAAATCAGGCAAGACACAACAACACTACGCAACAAATATAGCCAAAAAAATTTGTCTCAAATTCTGATACGTGGAGTTTTACTTGTTTTTTAAATAAAATTATGAACTGGCCAATGTTGCTATACACACATGTAAGTGTAAGAGTTGATAGTAGGCGAATATAATGTAAATGGTCAAAAACACTTAAGATGTTCAAAATTGCAGAGCTGCAGACTGCAGCGATTGAAGTTAGAAAAGCAATACATTTTTGTTTGATGACAGAAAGTTACAAAAACTTTTCATCAAAGAAAAACCAAACTGGTTTTATCAATTGTCCAACAAATAAGGTTTGCTGACTGATGTTGTTTGATATTTTTGTAGCGGAAAAATCAAAAGCATAAATTTTTGCTTTGTTGATCTGTAAGTCTCTCGCTGTTACTTATTGAATTAGGGTGAATTGCTTCTTGATGATTTGTTTGAAGTTTGAAATCAACTGTAAAAAAATGGTGATGGAGTTTGCATTAATAAAGAAAAAATAAACTTAATAACAAACAAAACAATTTTTCCTCATTGATATCGAAAACGTTCTTTGTTTACAAAATCGGAGGCTCGCCCAAATTTGAGCCAACCTATTAAATCATTTGTTTATGGATTTTGAACCCATTTCTATTTTTTTACTAGACAAAGACTCTAAATCTTTCTACTTGTAGTTTAGTTCCGATGATATTTCAAACTTTCATTACGTTTAAATATGTATTGAAACTTTTATTATTGTTGTTGACAGAGCCATTTTTCAAACTCAAAATAATTTTAGAGCAGGTCACAAAAACAACTAAAACTAATTTTTTGTTTCAAACGAAATTTATTTTGCTGAAAATTTGTTAACGCGGAAGTGACTAAAGGATCTCGATGTTTAAAGTTAAAAATTAAAATCATGCATCATTGTTTCAACATAAAGTAATGTTATTTTCGTTGTTAATCAACTGAATTGTTTACTGCTAAACTTGGAGTAATATTCTACAAACTTCTTTAAATAAAATTGGTTATTTTTAGATTAAACTAGTCGCTTTTTGAAAGAACTCAAAGACAACAAATCAGACTGTGACGTCACTTATCTTGCTTATCGATGGTTTGGTCTAGAATTCAAAATGGCGTCGTACAATCCCAGGAAATAACATTCGAAGCTTGATTTTGCTGTAACAAAGGCTATTTTGTACGCACAAAAAACTAAAGCAAAGAGGAAAGACATATTTTAAGCAGAGCTGTAACCAGGGATATCTAAAGAAGGGGATACGAAGGCTTTTATTACGTCTGACAATAGAAGGGCTTTTGTTTATTGTAAATAATCTGTGTTTATCGTAAAATGACAATTGGCACCGACAATAGTTTAATAAATCTTGTTATGATAACTTGCATTGCGCTATTAGAATCAGGCCGGGATATTCAAAGCATGCTCATGGTTGCTTGTTAATTCAACTACCCATATACTTGCTTTACATCTAGCTTACTGTAAAGGTCTTGTTAAAAAAAACAGCTTACTGGTAACTTTTCAACTGTCTTTGTAAACAAGTATTCTTTAAATATGATCTACGTAACATTTTCTAACTGTCTTCTGTAGCTCATGGTACCAGCTGCACTACAAAACTTTGTACAATTTAAAAAAGAACCACATGTTTAAAACACTACAAACTACCGCCCTGGTAGTGTCATGCGAATAAGGCAATCGTTGCAAGCCTTCATATCCCCTTCTCTAGATATCCCTGGCTGTAACTTCCATTAATTGTAATTCAAGTTCATAAAATGTTTTTAAGTTGAAGTGTGTGTTCAAAAATTTGTAATCGATTTTTTATTTTTTGATGACATGTATGTGAAAAGAAAACTGTGACTTGATGGAAACTGATCGCAGTTCTTTTAACATCAAAAGATTTAAAAAATGCGCTTCACCAAAGGATGTCGATGTTTGATGTTTCTAAAAGGTGAAAAACAACTTGATTTCATTTGATATCAAAAACTAAATCAAAGGTTACTTCAATGAAAAAAGACAAGTTTTATTTTTATAAATTGTAAAAAAAATAAGAATTACCGAATGATGTTGTTTAATTATGATTTTGTAGGTAGAAAATAAAATGCCGAGTTATTATTTCGTTGATGCCCTGAGTTTTCAGAAATACTTTTCTCAATTTCAAAACCTTACAAATCATTCTTAATTGATTACAGTATGCACAAACTTAATAGCCTTATTCTCCGATTGATACAATAAGCAAGTGATTTATTTTGCTGTAAAATCTTTCAGCATCGACGAGTCGAAAAATCTAGTTTACAAAAACACCAAAACAATGCAACATTGTTTCAACAGAAGTTAATGTCATTTCATTGTTGAAAAACTAAGTTCAATATCGTGTACTGCAAATGATACCACTCATTGTAAATTTTTATTACGCAGAATTGGTTGATTTCAAGTTGAAAAAGAGCTAGATTCAGAAATAAAAATCGTTGGTTGGTTCGGTTTGTTTTTGAATCTTTATCCTCGGACTGACAAAGCCTTGATAGGTTATTCCTGGTAGTTTGGCATACTTGTAGAGACTCTTGACGCACGGCCGGTGACGGAGATTGACAGAGCGAAATTTCCGATCGTTGAAGTCTTGTTGCCGAGGAATTATTCCATCCATTGTCACAGAGCAGACAACACGATGACGTGTACCAACCAGATTGTTATTTATGTTTCGTTTCAGAAAACAAAATGGCGTCATGCAATTTTACAGCAAATAAAAATTTGCAAAATCAATTTCGGAAATCTTGTAACCTATGATCGTACTGCTACAATTACTTGGAAAAATCGAGGAAAACTATAATTTCATGGTTTCATATTTCATAATTTCATATTAGAGTTCAAGTTGAAACTTTAGATCATAAATAATTCGTAAGTCCGACTCAAATTTCAATATTTTCCGATTTTATTTATTCATTTCCGACTTGTTTTAGTTCTTTTTGTGGTCAGTGAAATATAAAGTTTTTCATAAAAGCCTTTAAACCTAGAATATTTTCCAAAAAAATTTCTGTTTATGCAGTTACTGCTTTTCAACGTTAACGCAGTTCCATTGTAGGTCACTCCCGTGCTTGTCAAGATTATTTCCACAGCAGGAGGTCTGTGGATTCGTCTTGTCGGCCTCTGATTGGCTTTCATTTTTACCAATTAACATCGCCGAGTTTCTTCAGTATAATTTTCAATCAGTGGCTAATGTTTTTTCCATCCAAAACAAATAGCAAAGCCTTTAATTGGAGTCAAGGAGTAGTTTAGAAAGCCGTGGAAAATATTTTCAACTCATTTTAAATGCCTTTCTGCATTTGTTCAGAATTGTCTGCAGTTTTTCACATTGTAATGTTGAAACTATTCAAAACAACGTAATATACTTTTGTTCTCTAGTAGTTCTATATTCTTTCAATAACTTACTTGTTTTGAACTGCAAATTTTCCGATGTAAGTTTGGGGTCGCAGAAAAATGTCAAAACTTTAAAAGTGTCGCAAAATAAAACTACAAAATGGCGTCATGCAATTTCAGAGCAAATAAGAATGTGCAAGGTCAATGTTTGAAACCGTACAACCTACAGTCGTATTGCTGCAATTATGTCGGCTAAAATCAAGAAAGCCATTTGTACGCGCTGCACAAGACCTTCTGGCAGCCTCTGGTGGAAGCCCAAGCAAACAGTGGTGCCACGCGGCGTGGTGTGAACAATGGTCAAGCAGCACGTCCCCACTTCGCCAAGTATTCAGATCCCCGTCCGAAAACCAGCTGGGACATGGCCTCTCTAGACTTGCCTCATCAAGGCGTAACCGTTTGCTCACTGGTGTTGGACGTTATGGTGCAGACATGTTGCGCTGGGGCTTGGCAGAGAGTGCTGCTTGTGAGTGTGGCGAAATGCAGACGGCAGCCCACATTATCAAGGATTGCCGGCTATACAGACCACCCCATGGTATGGAAGGCCTAATTTCCATCGATGACGACACCAGGCAGTGGCTAACCAACGGATGCCCTGACATATAGCGACAACACGAGAGAAGATGTGGAACAATCGAGAAATAGTTTTATTTCAAGATATGTGTCTATAAAAGTTCCAGTTGAAACATGATATCATAAGTACTTCGTACGTCCGACTCCATATTTAACATTTCTTTTCATATTTCAGTGAAATGTGAAGCTTTTCATGCTTCCTTTGAGAGCTACAAACAGTTGTGTTAATGCAGTAGCAAAACAAAAAGATGCGCTTGGTCAAGTGTCACTCCAAAACGAAAAGAAAACATGAAATTTTTTTCTATTGGTGCAATTTTTTCAGCTTGTGTAACTCACTCAATCACATTCCATTGACCAAACCGTCGACATTAAAATTGCATGTTTTCAGCAGTACAATTTTTGTGCTCCTCAAAAGTTGACAAAATTATGCAATATTTCAAATTGTAACGCATTGCTGACTTGCATGCTTGTGGGGATTATTTCCTAAGCAGACCTGCGGATTCGTCTCACCGTCCTCTGATTGGCTGTTGTTTTACCAATCAACGTCACTGAAATTGTACTGTAGTTTGTTTTCTTTTCCATCAGTTGTTAACCTGTTTGCCATCCAAAACAAAAAGTTAAGCTTTTAATTGTATCACTTAGACCACCCGATGTGAGCCTTTGTTTGATTTCGTGAAAAACAAAATCTATTTTTGTTTTCGTCAACATATGAACTGGTGGAAAACTTAGTTCAGAAAAAGCTCCATTTCTTTTCGCGAAAACAATCATTTGGTTTCATTACAAGACACAGAAGGTCAGGAAAAGGATGTGGATAGAAAAGTGTTTGAGATGTTCTCTTCTTTTAGAATTGCTGAATTTTGAAGTTTTGTTTTTTGAAATATAATTTATACTCAAAAGTAGACACTTTTGAAGTACAGAAAAGTACTGAGTTGTCATGATAATGAAACTAAGAACAAACTGCTCTATCGTGCATGTTTTTTTACTAAATTAAACTGATTGGTTCTCAATTGTGAGGTAGTGAAGTTTGATTTGAATTTGAACCCTCTTTTATGGTCTTTAACAGATTTGTGCATTGAGTGAAACTTAGTGAATTTTGACAAATACTCAACAGTTTGCATTGCTTTAAAAATGAATACAAGAAAGAACAAAGCCGTTTTTTCGCTTTGGTGGAACGATGTTCAGGACTTTGACAGAAAATTTCCCGATCCACCGAAAACGGTAAATAATTTTGTGGGTGGCCAGTTTCTGTCTAAGCGTGTAGAGATGGAGTTTGCATTAATAAAGAAAAAATAAACTTAATAACAAACAAAACAATTTTTCCTCATTGATATCGAAAACGTTCTTTGTTTACAAAATCGGAGGTTCGCCCAAATTTGAGCCAACCTATTAAATCATTTGTTTATGGATTTTGAACCCATTTCTATTTTTTTACTAGACAAAGACTCTAAATCTTTCTACTTGTAGTTTAGTTCCGATGATATTTCAAACTTTCATTACGTTTAAATATGTATTGAAACTTTTATTATTGTTGTTGACAGAGCCATTTTTCAAACTCAAAATAATTTTAGAGCAGGTCACAAAAACAACTAAAACTAATTTTTTGTTTCAAACGAAATTTATTTTGCTGAAAATTTGTTAACGCGGAAGTGACTAAAGGATCTCGATGTTTAAAGTTAAAAATTAAAATCATGCATCATTGTTTCAACATAAAGTAATGTTATTTTCGTTGTTAATCAACTGAATTGTTTACTGCTAAACTTGGAGTAATATTCTACAAACTTCTTTAAATAAAATTGGTTATTTTTAGATTAAACTAGTCGCTTTTTGAAAGAACTCAAAGACAACAAATCAGACTGTGACGTCACTTATCTTGCTTATCGATGGTTTGGTCTAGAATTCAAAATGGCGTCGTACAATCCCAGGAAATAACATTCGAAGCTTGATTTTGCTGTAACAAAGGCTATTTTGTACGCACAAAAAACTAAAGCAAAGAGGAAAGACATATTTTAAGCAGAGCTGTAACCAGGGATATCTAAAGAAGGGGATACGAAGGCTTTTATTACGTCTGACAATAGAAGGGCTTTTGTTTATTGTAAATAATCTGTGTTTATCGTAAAATGACAATTGGCACCGACAATAGTTTAATAAATCTTGTTATGATAACTTGCATTGCGCTATTAGAATCAGGCCGGGATATTCAAAGCATGCTCATGGTTGCTTGTTAATTCAACTACCCATATACTTGCTTTACATCTAGCTTACTGTAAAGGTCTTGTTAAAAAAAACAGCTTACTGGTAACTTTTCAACTGTCTTTGTAAACAAGTATTCTTTAAATATGATCTACGTAACATTTTCTAACTGTCTTCTGTAGCTCATGGTACCAGCTGCACTACAAAACTTTGTACAATTTAAAAAAGAACCACATGTTTAAAACACTACAAACTACCGCCCTGGTAGTGTCATGCGAATAAGGCAATCGTTGCAAGCCTTCATATCCCCTTCTCTAGATATCCCTGGCTGTAACTTCCATTAATTGTAATTCAAGTTCATAAAATGTTTTTAAGTTGAAGTGTGTGTTCAAAAATTTGTAATCGATTTTTTATTTTTTGATGACATGTATGTGAAAAGAAAACTGTGACTTGATGGAAACTGATCGCAGTTCTTTTAACATCAAAAGATTTAAAAAATGCGCTTCACCAAAGGGTGTCGATGTTTGATGTTTCTAAAAGGTGAAAAACAACTTGATTTCATTTGATATCAAAAACTAAATCAAAGGTTACTTCAATGAAAAAAGACAAGTTTTATTTTTATAAATTGTAAAAAAAATAAGAATTACCGAATGATGTTGTTTAATTATGATTTTGTAGGTAGAAAATAAAATGCCGAGTTATTATTTCGTTGATGCCCTGAGTTTTCAGAAATACTTTTCTCAATTTCAAAACCTTACAAATCATTCTTAATTGATTACAGTATGCACAAACTTAATAGCCTTATTCTCCGATTGATACAATAAGCAAGTGATTTATTTTGCTGTAAAATCTTTCAGCATCGACGAGTCGAAAAATCTAGTTTACAAAAACACCAAAACAATGCAACATTGTTTCAACACAAGTTAATGTCATTTCATTGTTGAAAAACTAAGTTCAATATCGTGTACTGCAAATGATACCACTCATTGTAAATTTTTATTACGCAGAATTGGTTGATTTCAAGTTGAAAAAGAGCTAGATTCAGAAATAAAAATCGTTGGTTGGTTCGGTTTGTTTTTGAATCTTTATCCTCGGACTGACAAAGCCTTGATAGGTTATTCCTGGTAGTTTGGCATACTTGTAGAGACTCTTGACGCACGGCCGGTGACGGAGATTGACAGAGCGAAATTTCCGATCGTTGAAGTCTTGTTGCCGAGGAATTATTCCATCCATTGTCACAGAGCAGACAACACGATGACGTGTACCAACCAGATTGTTATTTATGTTTCGTTTCAGAAAACAAAATGGCGTCATGCAATTTTACAGTAAATAAAAATTTGCAAAATCAATTTCGGAAATCTTGTAACCTATGATCGTACTGCTACAATTACTTGGAAAAATCGAGGAAAACTATAATTTCATGGTTTCATATTTCATAATTTCATATTAGAGTTCAAGTTGAAACTTTAGATCATAAATAATTCGTAAGTCCGACTCAAATTTCAATATTTTCCGACTTTATTTATTTATGTCTGACATATTTTAGTTCTTTTTGTGTTCAGTGAAATATAAAGCTTTTCATAAAAGCCTTGAAACATAGAATATTTTCCAAAAAAATTTCTGTTTATGCAGTTACTGCTTTTCAACATTAACGCAGTTTCATTGTAGGTCACTCCCATGCTTGTCAAGATTATTTCCACAGCAGGAGATCTGTGGATTTGTCTTGTCGGCCTCTGATTGGCTTTCATTTTTACCAATTAACATCGCCAAGTTTCTACAGTATAATTTTCAATCAGTGGTTAATGTTTTTTGCATCCAAAACAAATAGCAAAGCCTTTAATTGGAGTCAAGGAGTAGTTTAGAAAGCCGTGGAAAATATTTTCAACTTATTTTAAATATATCCTTCAGCCCACCCGATGTGAGCTTTTGTTTGCTTTCGTGAAAAACAAAATCACTTTTTGTTTTTGTTAGAACTGGTGGAAAACTTAGTTCAGGAAAAAGCTCCACTTTTTTTTGTAAAAGCAATCATTTGGTTTCATTACAAGTTACAGTAGGTCAGGAGAAGGAGATAGGTAGAAACGTGTTTAAGATGCCTTTCTGCATTTGTTCAGAAATGTTTGCAGTTTTTCACATTGTAATGTTGAAACTATTCAAAACAACGTAATATAATTTTGTTCTCTAGTAGTTTTATATTCTTTCAATTACTTGCTTGTTTTGAACTGCACATTTTCCGATGTAAGTTTGGGGTCACAGAAAAATGTCAAAACTTTAAAAGTGGCGCAAAACAAAACTACAAAATGGCGTCATGCAATTTCAGAGCAAATAAGAATGTGCAAGGTCAATGTTTGAAACCGTATAATATACAGTCGTACTGCTACGATTATGTGGAATAACCGAGGAATAGTTTTATTTCAAGATATGTGTCTATTAAAGTTCCAGTTGAAACACGAGATCATAAATACTTCGTATGTCCGACTCCACATTTAACAGTTCTTTACGTATTTCAGTGAAATGTGAAGCTTTTCATGCTTGCTTTGAGAGCTAGAAACTTTACCCAAACAATTGTGTTAATGCAGTAGCAAAACTAAAAGATGCGCTTGGTCAAGTGTCACTCCAAAACGAAGAGAAAACATGAAATTTATTTCTATTGGTGCAATTTTTTCAACTCGTGTAACTCACATTCCATTAACCAAACCGTCGACATTAAAATTGCATGTTTTCAGCAGTAGAATTTTTGTGCTCTCAAAAGTTGACAAAATTATGCAATATTTCAAATTGTAACGCATTGCTGACTTGCATGCTTGTGGGGATTATTTCCTAAGCAGGAGACCTGCGGATTCGTCTCATCGTCCTCTGATTGGCTGTTTTTTTACCAATCAACGTCACTGAAATTGTACTGTAGTTTGTTTTCTTTTCCATCAGTTGTTAATCTGTTTGCCATCCAAAACAAAAAGTTAAGCTTTTAATTGCATCACTTAGACCACCCGATGTGAGCCTTTGTTTGCTTTCGTGAAAAACAAAATCTATTTTTGTTTTCGTCAACATAAGAACTGATGGAAAACTTAGTTTAGAAAGAGCTCCATTTCTTTTTGCGAAAACAATCATTTGGTTTCATTACAAGACACAGAAGGTCAGGAAAAGGATGTGGATAGAAAAGTGTTTGAGATGATCTCTTCCTTTAGAATTGCTGAACTTTGCAGTTTTGTATTTTGAAATAAAATTTATACTCAAAAGTAGACACTTTTGAAGTACAGAAAAGTACTGAGTTGTCTTGATAATGAAATTAAGAACAAACTGCTCTATCGTGCATGCTTTTTTACTAAATTAAACTGATTGGTTCTCAATTGTTGAGGTAGTGAAGTTTGATTTGAATTTGAACCCTCTTTTATGGTCTTTAACAGATTTGTGCATTGAATGAAACTTAGTGAATTTTGACAAATACTCAACAGTTTGCATTGCTTTAAAAATGAATACAAGAAAGAACAAAGCCGTTTTTTCGCTTTGGTGGAACGATGTTCAGGACTTTGACAGAAAATTTCCCGATCCACCGAAAAAGGTAAATAATTTTGTTTTAAAAATATGTAACTGATTAAAAGTTGTCTAAAAACTGTAAATATAATCACTTTGTGTGGTTTCACATCATAGAAAATAAGCTTGAAAAGAAAATGTTAAACAAATTAGCTGCTTGATTTCAAAATTAGGTTTTGAATCTTTTATTTTACAATTATTATTATTCTGTATTCTTAAGTAATCAACAACGAACCTATGTTTTTATCAAACATATTCATGCTGGTTTGTTGTAGAATGTAAAGTTAGTATGATAAATTAAAATGAACAGTGACGTTGTGGATGAAAAACTTCATGTTTTACCGAACCTTTGTCAGTTGTAACGCGAATATTTACTAAGTTTGTCTTACAGGTTGAGCGCAAAGACAAACTTGCCAACAAAGTCAAGTCCATCTTGGGAGACCCAAAGTGGTTCCACTATTCAGCGAAGAGTAAAGAAGAGCTTGATTGGGAACTAGGATATGGGATAAACAAAGACTTGATTGGGATATCGATGACAGAACTTTCGGCGGCACCAAAGAAACGAAAGGTACGTCATAGACCTCCACTATGCTTTTGAAACAAAGTAAATGTTTGAAATGTTCTATCTGGCCGAGATGTTTGTGAGCTGCATAAAGCTATAAAGTTAGTTTCTGTTTGTTGATCGTCTACTCATAGCGAGCGCCAAGGGAAAATGCAGTTGGCTGCAGTGACATCACAATGGCCGCTGTTGTGCGCTTTTATCTTTATCAAGTTGTTTGCTTCAGTAAATTAACGTTTATCCTTGATGATGTTGACTTTCGACAAAATTCATTCGACTTTCACATTAAACTTGATACATTTTTGTTGCAGGCGAGTGAACGTGAAGACTCCCAGACTCTTGACGTCACAGCTGGTCCATCTGGCTCGAGTAGGCCAGGCAATGAAACTCAGGCAAAGAAACTGATCAAGACATCGGACCAGCATATGAGAGAAGGGAAACGCCTGAAGCATCAAGGAGATGCATGCAAGGATCCGAGAACCGGTTGCACTCGCTCTGGGGAGTCTTTGAATCGAGCTCTCTCATACTTCGAAGCGGCGTTGTGCTTCATAATGAATGGATGCACATTGGAGGATGAAAATGTAAATGGTACGTTGGAAACAAAAAAACATTGAACAAAAAATTTTGTAACTGTAAAAAAATGGAAATAGCAAAGTGTTTGTTGTTAATATAAAAATTCTAGCTTACTCTACACATAAAGTAATTAAGTTCACATAGCAATAAACAAACTATGCTGAAGCCACAACATACAACAAAATTCGTAACATTCTTTTTAGTGCAACACTGTGTTTTAACCTGATTAAATAACCAGATAGACCTGAAAAGAGATTAGTTGCATAATTGGTCTAATGGTAATTATCAAGTTAATTAGTGAAAATTCAAAAATTGATATAGTTTGGTTAGAATAGCTTGTTTTATAATAGAAAAACAAAAATATTTTTTTCAAATTAATAGAAAAGTTATAACTTTGTAACCATTTTCACAGGCCACCAAGAGACTTCCTCATTTTGCCCAATTATCTACGTTGAAACTATCCCGATATTAGAACATATTAGAAAAATGAAGCCTCATTGTAGACAAGAAGAAATCGCATTCGCAAGACTGAGGATAGCATGGTAAATTTATGTTTTTTTTTACTTCAAATCATTTTCTATTTTCAAGTTTGCATCGGGTTAACTTTATCTTTTGTAAAGAAAGAGATGGATATCAGAACAAGCATTTGTGGTTGAAATCTTGGTATACAGACATTAAACTCCGAAAAAATTACTTGCTGTAAAATCAATGAAACCTGCTGGTGTATTGAGTGTTGGTGAACAACACTTCATTTTTCAATGAAATTTTAGCACGTTTTGAAGGAATGTATCAAAATTTAACCATTTTTAAAGTTTAATGCTTGACTATTTTTTAATAATTTATAACTTTAACTACTTCTATTCTTCACTACTGTATCTTCGCAATAAAAGAAATCAACTCGTTCTTTTATTTCACCAGCCTGAGATCCGAGACGCTGTTGCACAAGCGAGTCCATGACCTGAAGAAAGATGTCGCAATGAAATGCCCCGATGAAATCAAGAAATATGCGAAGGTAAGTTGCTTTCATTTCGCATGTGCGAAAACTCGTCATGGTAAAATAAACGACATGGAATGACCGATAATTTGAAGTTTAACTAAATGTTTGGCTTCGTTTTGAGCACTTGAAATCAGATGGGCATTGGCTGTGAGTGTTATGGTCGTATTTTATTCAAACACATTTATGTGATAAACTCTATACTTTTGCAAGGTTGCTCTTCAGGCTCTTTCGTAATTCTCAGCACTTCCACCCTAACAATGGAGCTATAAAAGTTTTCACTTTTTCAGGCTTACCAAATGGCGTCGCCAACACAACAAAAAAACTTCTTGTTATCGCCAAAAGGAATGAATCTTATGTGCGCTCATGAGAAGTGGAATAAACAAATGGCGAAGTTATCGGATCATAAAGGTAAGAAATCTATCGACGACACATTACATGTTGAACACACACTCTGCTGTGCGGTCATTGTAATAATTTTCAGATAGTGTAGTAACAAGTTGTGACAGATTTGAAAATGCCAATTGTCAAACAGACGATTTGGTTGAAGATCAAAATATATTGCAATTATGTGACAGGATTGAGATCAAGTTAAAAACGTGACACCTTCATGTTAAAGTTGCAATGTTGAATTCTTTTCTTCTTCCCGACAAAAGTGGCTATTTTCGATCTAAAACATTTCGCGTATCCCAAATGACATGACTGCACGTGTTATATTTTTAATGAAAACCTTTGCTAAGCTAATACAATGGTTTTGCTTTTCAACAACAATAATGTGATTTTATTTGTTCAGATTTCTTTCGCATCGCCGACGTGCTTTCTGGCGATGTATTGAACATGAGCAGTTCCTTGCGTCATTTGGCCACCTACAATAAAATTATTCTTCAAGAACTTCGGGTGACGTGGAGGAATGTCCAAAAACAAAAACGATAGATTTCCTACATTTTCCTACCAAAGAGAGCCGTTTATGGAGTAAAATCTTCTTTATCTGCTCAAAATCATCCGCGGAAGGAGATAACCAAACCGTGAGGTGTCGCTTTAGGGCATTGCATGAACCTCTACAGTATTCATCCACCGTGAATTTACCAACAGTATTCATCCACTGTAATACCACCTTCAGTATTCGTCCATCGTTAAACTTTCTGACAATATTTAGCCACCGCGTTTATTCAATCTGATTTTCGTATTTATCACAAAGTCTTAAGTTCACAATGTTTGAGTTCACGGAATTCATGTACGAAAGTTCACAGCGATTTAGTTTAACAACCTAATGTATTGTCAAGTTGATGCTGTTAAATAAATTGAATTGTAAACTTCTGGAGTGTATGAATCACTGCGAAACATTAAGCGTTCACAATTGCCATATTCTCTAGAAAACTTTCCATGTTGATTATGTGTTGGTTCATCATTATTTTGGTTCACCAGACTTATGACCAAGAAGTAAAATGTAATGTTAGTTCATTTTTAAAAGCAAGTGAAAGCTTTCTTTGCAAAGCCAGTTTATTAAGTTCATTTGGATTCTTTGTTTTAATTTTCAATTATTTTGAACAACAATTTTACTGTCGAAATTTGATTTTTAATGCTACACATGAAGTAAAATTAATTCTGTAGAAGTGTCTGGCGTGTCAACTGTAGTGTGTCCCGAAATCACCTTTTTTCTTTTTAGAGTATGAAGTTTTAGTTCATACATTTGTTTGTTTATATGTGGTAAACATTTAATTTTTTATGTTATTTTTCTAAGTATGCTTCCTGTTGAATGGAATAGTGTGTTTACTGTGAAATACAATCGAGTGTCTAACAATTTGACTTGTTTTATTCATTAAAAACAGTTTTAAATTAGGTAGTGCTGCCAAAAACGTTTTGGTCCACTGCATTAGAAAACCCTTTAAGAGAAAGAACGACAAACGAAATTGGACGTGATTCATGCAACCTGCATAAAATGCCGTTCAGAAATCATGATTGGTCTTATTCAATTTTGAATTCAGAAACCATGATTGGCCGATATTGGTTGATCTTTTTTGTTTGAACCTTTTTCTTCTTTGTAACTGCAACTTGATTACGTTTGGTGTCAAAAAGTAAATCAAAGATTACAGCATCGACGAGAGAAAATGACTTAGGTTTTCTAAACACCAAAACAATGCAATATTGTTTTAACACAAATTAATGTCATTTCATTGTTGAAAAACTAAGTTCAATGCAAACAATACCATTTATTGTAAATTTTTATTATGCAGATTGATCGATTTCAAGTTGAAAATAAGCTAGACTTAAAAGTATAACTGACTACATGACGAAGTATACCAAGCAGATTCTTTTCGATGTTTTATTCCATAAAACAAAATGGCGTCAACCGCGTCATGCAAGTCAGAGGAAATAGGAATTTGCAAAACAATTTTAAAAATTGCATTAGGTATACTGGTTTGATCGACAAAAAAATGCATGGTAGCATAAAATAAGTCAATATTCATTGATTAATAGTGGCACGACTGAAAGCGTCTGTCAAGAGAACTATATGCACATGTAGGCTGCAAAGTAGCTCAGAGCAGCTCCAAGTAACTCACAACGAAAAACCTTTCAAGCAGGTTGAAACCATCAAATCCCAAAGTGTATATGGGCTACTGTAGCCTATGCGTACTGGCAGCATCTTTCATATTTTGCCAGTTAGGGAGTCTGCATTGTGTGTTATGTACAAGATGAATTATGAGCAATCACAGTAAATCTAATACAATCTACAAGTGATCTCAATATTTGAACCCTTACCACTTACACACATCAAATGACATGTAATTGATGTAATATTATCACAACATGCGATTTCTACGTCGTATGGGGTCAAGGCTGTTATCCGATAAAGAACCATGAACTGAAAAATAAAAGGACTTCACAAATTGTTGCTAAAGTTAATTTTGTGTTCAAACATTATTTTAATACTTTGCTAAAACACAGTTTTTTGTTCTCGGTTGGCGTCGAACTTTTTTACCTTCAGCAACACGTCATCACTTTGTCTGCATCGAGCGAAGCAGTATATTGTAACAATGAGACAATTCCGCCATATTGATTAAGCAAGCGATGCCAACATTTAGTCATTGAAAGGAGCATATTACCCCCCAGTCAGTTCAGGGGCTTTCTGGATAGGCTGCTTGCGTTTGGAATGGTCAGGCGACCTTCGTCCTATATGAGAGTTTTGCTTGAAGAACTTTCAACCAAATTTTACGAATTTTTATTGCTTGAAACAACGGTTCCCTATCCTTTTTGTTGGCGACACCCTTTGAAAATTTAAGAACACTCGCGGCGCTGTAATGAATTCAAAATGTTGCAAATTTTTACTTGTTAGCTTTATTAATTTTTAGCCACAGACAAATCTGCTAAAGACCATCTGTTGTTTCGCAAAAACTTATTTGCGTTGCGCAATGGATCTAAAAAGAGCATGTAATTTTATCTGAGAAAACCTGTGCGCGAAGGGGCTTGCTGTGATTGAAGCCAAACGTCACAAACCTACCATTGTTACATTGACAATAACATTGTTTTTAGGTTTTATAACTCGGTGGAAATAGCAATGAAAGAAAGAAAAGCATCTACATGCTTGTTGTTTCAATTCAAAAACAACAATCGTGTGTTAATTTACACATAGGCCTACAGTAGAAGTGTAGGCTATAGATGTGTGCGTGTTTTTCACATGCTTTTACTGCGCCCTGGCAAAGTCTCGTGTCGCAACAGGGAGCCCACTTTGGGAACCGCTGGATTTAAAGAATTGTGGAGTAATGTTATTTTCAAAGAAAATTGTGTGATGACAGAGAGGCGGGCCAGCATTTACATGGGGCCAGCAAAAATTCAAAATCGGGCAGGCAAAATTCAAAATGATTTTCGAGCTGACTGACTTTCAAAGTTACTAAAACAACTGGTGTCCTGTTTTTGTGTCTAACGAGACTTATTTTGAAGAAAAATTCTCAATGCGGAAATGACTAAATTAACTCGATTTTGAATGTCTACCACCAAAACAATACAACGTTATTTCAACATAAAGCGATGCTGTTTTTAGTCTTTCTGTAAAAACTTCTTTGAGTAGAATCGATTAATTCTAAGATTAAACCTGTTTCCTTGAAAACCATATACAAACAACAGATGGGACTTTGACACGAGTTGTCCTGCTTACAGATGTGTTGGTCTACAATTCAAAATGGCGTCTTGCAACCTCACGTAATAAAATGCAAAATTAAATTTTGTTATCACATAGGCCGTTCATATGCAAGCATGAAGAACTAAGGTAAGGAAGAAAAAAAAAATTTTTCAGCAAAGCTTTGACTTCTATCAGCCTTATTTCGTGTTCACAAACTATTTGCAACTTCAAATGCTCAATTTCAACTGTCCGTTCAATGATTTTCAATCACTTTCTATTTTTTTACGGCATATGTATTATGAAAAATGTGTCTTCATAGAAAATCATTGCACTTTGGCATCATCTCATTATTCTGAAGTTGCTACAAAAATGAAGTATACAAGTGAGTATACAACTCAGAGAAAAAATACTGTTTTTTAATTAGCTTTGTTTCATGTTGGCTTGGTCGTTCAAAATAAAACGTATGTTAGTGTTTCTGCTCTCAAGGGTTTGGTCTATTGAAAATCATGTTCAGGTTTCAGAAAGCGCACAGTCTTCCATTCGCAAACAAGGTTTCACAAAATGTAAAATTGTGAATGAATTGGTATAGTGACTGAATAACAAGCAGATTCCTTTTAACATCAAAAGATTTTAAAGATGAGCTTTATCAAAGTGAAATGATGGTAAGATGTTTCAAAAAGGTGAAAAACAACTTGATTTCGTTTGATACCAAAACATAAATCAAAGGTTATTTTTATGAATGAAAAAAAAATCTTGTTTGATCAATTGTGAAAACAATAAGAATTACCGACTGATCTTTTTTGATAATTTTGTGACTGCAAAATGAAAGGCCGCAATATTACTTTGTTGATGACTGGTTGTTGATCAAGATTCTTCTTACTGTTTCATATCATGAAAAATTATGAAGATTGCGACAGATGAAATAAAGTGCATTAACAGTGGAGTAGTTATAATATATAAAAAACCAAAAAACAAGACAAAGTCACACACGAATAAAACAATCATGTTGTTCTCAATTAACTTTAAAAAAATATCTTTACGCTTCAAAATTCTAAAAACTCTTTAGACTCTATGAGAGTCGATTAGTTTACTTTCATTTCATTTATGTATGAAAACCGAGGCTGAGTGAATAAATTCCCGATCAAAACATAATAGCTGTTTTGTTCGTAAGCCTAAGTTGTTATGCTCAGAGCGTATAAAAACTTCAATACAACATAAAATGTCGGGCTACAAACGTTCTGATCAACATAACTCTAAAAGCATGACAGTTTGTTTAGTTACAAAACAACTCACGTCAAATAAATTGCAGGTTTAAAGATCGTGGGAGTTTTCTGAAATATTTGCTTCCATGTTGGTTACTTGGAAAATCCTACTAATTGTTGTTAGTTAATTGCAGGGTGCACAAACTCCACAGCTTTTTCTCTGCTTGTTACATTGAGCAAGTGATTTGTTGCGCAAAAAAGTCTTTCAGCATCGACGAGACGAAATATCTTGTTTACAAAAACACCAAAATAGTGCAACATTGTTTCAACAGAAGTTAATGTCATTTCATTGTTGAAAAACTAAGTTCAATATGTTCAATGCAAACATTTTCATTCATTGTTAGTTGTTATTATGCAAAATTGATCGATTTTAAGTTGAAAATGAGCTAGATTTGAAAGTAAAAAATGCATAATAACAGATAACGTGAAAAAGTGCACAAACCAGATTGTTATCGATGTTGAGTTTCAGAAAACAAAATGGCGTCATGCAGTTTCAGAGCAAACAAGAATATGGAAAATTTAGTTTTCCGAAACCGTATATTGTGTGCAGTAACCGAAGCAATGTTTCATTAGAGGATTTGTGTCTAATTAAATTTCAGTTGAACTTTAAGATCTACTTTTTTTTCTTTGTGTGCCATTAAGCTTTCTAACACAGTTCTTTCTTTTATTCGGGTATTTGATTGTATTAAAAATTTGAGATAAAAAAATGTAAAAATGTAAATGAATTGGTATTGACCGAATAACAAGTTCATTCCTTCATG
This sequence comes from Aplidium turbinatum, assembly GCF_918807975.1. NCBI lineage: Eukaryota > Metazoa > Chordata > Ascidiacea > Aplousobranchia > Polyclinidae > Aplidium > Aplidium turbinatum. The sequence continues at coordinate 17,208,608 of NC_137485.1, forward strand.
AAACGATTTTAAAAATGTGCTTCATTAAAGAGTACCGATATTATTTGTATTAAAAAAGCTGAAAAAGATCTTGATTTTGTAAGATATTAAAAAATAAATCAAAAGTTATTTCAATGAAAAAAAAGCCAACTTTACTTTGATAAATTGTAAAAGAATCAAGAATTACGGAATGGCCTTCTTAGATAATTTTGTGACTGCAAAATAAAAGGCCGCAATATTACTTTGTTGATGACTGGTTGTTGATCAAGATTTCTTCTTATTGTTTCATATCATGAAAAATTATGAAGACCACGAAAGATGAAATAAAATTCACTAACAGTGCAGTAGTTATAATGAATAAAAAAACAAAACAAGTCAAACACGAAGAAAACAATCATACTGTTCTCAATGATCTTTAAAAAGTCTTTACACTTCAAAATTCTAAAAACTCTTTAGACTCTATGAGAGTCGATTAGTTTACTTTCATTTCATTTATGTATCAACTCCTAGGCTAAGAGGAATAGGCTAAATTCCCGATCAAAACATAATAGCTGTTTTGCTCGTAAGCCTAAGTTATTATGCTCAGAGCGTATAAAAACTTCAATACAACATAAAATATCGGGCCAAAATGATAAATATAACTTTAAAAACACGAGAGTTTTTTAGAGTTACAAAACAACTCACGCTAAATAAATTGCTGGTTTAAAAAAATATAAGTTTTTCAAATATTTGTTTCCATTCTAGTAAGTTGGAATATCCGGACTAATTATTGTTAGTTGGTTGCAGGGTGCACAAACTCAACAGATTTATTCTCCGCTTGATACAAGAAGCAAGTGATTTATTGTACACAAAATCTTTCAGGATTGACGAGACGAAATGACCTAGATTTAAAAAACACCAAAACAATGCAACATTGTTTCAATACAAGTTAATGTCAGGTCAATGTTGAAAAACTAAGTTCAATATCGTGTACTGCAAACAATACCATTCATTGTAAACTTTTATTATGCAGATTGGTTGATTTTGGGTTGAAACTGAGCTAGATTTAAAAGTATAACTGACTACACATGACGAAGTATACCAACCAGATTGTTATCGATGTTTTGAACCAGAAAACAAAATGGCGTCATGCAAGTTCAAAGCAAATGAGATTGTTTAAAACTCAAATTTTGGAACCCGTAACCTATAGTCTTATTGCAACAAATGGGTCCAACAGCAGAGGAAAAGTTTTATTTCAAGGTTTTTGTCTAATAAACTTCAAGTTGAAATTCGAGATCAAATATAATTTGTACATTCGAGTCTAAATTAAATATTTTTTTTTTATGTTTTACTGTCACTTGTGTTCAGTGAAATAGGAAATTTTTCTTACTAGCCATAAACGCTCGAAACATTTCAAAAAGAAAAATTGTTTTAATACAGTAGCAAATTATCTGGAGTGCACTTGGTCACGTGTCACCCCAAAATGAATGAATAAAAGCATTTTATTTTGTTATTGCGAAATTTGTTAGCTTGCGTCATGGAAACTCTGGAGCACTGCTAACATTTCGTTTAGATCGTTTGGGCTCTCGTAATCTTGTCAAGATTTTTTACTCAGCAGGAGATTTGTGGATTAGTCTTTGATTGACGTTGAATTTTGCCATTTCACATCTCAGAATTTGCACTGTGCACTTTTCCATCAGTTGTTAATCTGTTTTCTATTCAAATCAAATAGCAAAGCTTTTAATTGGGTCAAGGAGTATTTTGGAAAGCTGCAGAAAATTCGTTTAGCTTATTTTAATTGTAGACTTCATTTTTCCTGATGTAAGCATTTCTATGCTTTTGTAAAAAACAAGAGCACTTTTTGTTTTGTTGACATGAGAACTGGTGGAAATCTAAGTGTTGGAAGAAAGGCTCTACTTCTTTTGTGAAAACAATCATTTGGTTTCATTGCAAGACACAGGAGACTAGCAGAAGGAGACAGATAGAAACGTGTTTGAAATGTTGCCTTCCTTCATAATTGATAAACTTTACAGATTTTACAGACCTTAGATTTTCAGCATTTCAGATTCTTTTATTTCCAACATTGTTAGATTTGCAGCATGAAAAGGCAATTCTTCAATTTACAAATCGTCCGTTCAAGTTACAGTAATCAAAAAGGTCAGTTTAAAAGATTTAACCGTATCTGTCACTGCTTCCTTTTGGCGTCAAGAGTTACTGGCCGAGACCATCAGGTCTACGTCTCTCTTATTGCTAATTACTCCGTCGGCTTATATCAAATAACAACGGGAAAAAGTATGCCGTTGGTCAAAAGCCTTATCTATCACTTCAACCAATTTATTTCGCAAAATATATTCGTGATTGTGTATGTTAGGTAGAAAAGGTGATAAAGACTCGGTTTTTGACCTATTTTCGCCATTTCTTGGTCAAATTTTTCAGTTCACATTTTATTTTGAAAGTCCCCTTGCATAGAACACAGAATGTCATCAATTTTGTTTTTCCGTTTCTGTGCAAAAAGTATTCCATGCACTTTTTGCACTACAAAGCAATTTGCGCAAATAATAAATTGCCTTCCATTTCATTGTCTGCCAGCAAAGAATGACTCATATCGCGTCAAAGACCAACTCCCTACCCAGACAGCAAAATCGACATTGAATCAATGTAAAAATGACGGATTTTGCTGCCTGGGTAGAGAATGGAATTTTAGCGCTGTCGCGTAATGAATAACAAACACAAAATGAAACCGCACGCTAATAGTAAACTGTCAATCAAGCTATTGAATATCAGGAAATTTCTTGCATCTTATAACTGGCTGTGACAAAAGGTTTATTGTGAACTTCACAATTATCCGATACCAACATAGTCGGGATTAAAAGTTGGGGCGAGAAAAAAAAATAAAAGTCAAGAAATCTCAGGTTTCTAGCGTCACTGCTTCTATGTGAAATTGCTGAATTAGCAGAGGGCGAGACCATAAGGTCTACGCCAGTAACAGATACGGTTAAGCGCTGAGTTTTACACTATTCAACAGTGAGAGGTATCAAGCATTCACACACGTTTTAGGCTTACCTGCATGTTAAATATCAGTTTTTCAAGCATTCTTAGTCCCCCAATGGTTAATTTAAAAGTAGCCTACATTATAAGTGCAGTTTAGCTGTTTCAAAAGCTTGTCGTAACTTTTTGACCTGATAGAAATTTTATTTCAATTAGAACCTTTATTGTTCTTTTACTGTTTGATGTATTGAGTGAAACTTAGTAACTTTAAACATTATCACAAAGCCTCAACAATTTGCATTACTGCTAAAAATGAATACAAGAAAGAACAAAGTCGTTTTTCCGCTGTGGGGGAAAAATGTTCCGGACTTTGACATAAAATTTTCTAAGCTTTCAAAAGAGGTAAATATTTTTATTTTGAGTATTTTGAACTTGTCGCAATCAATACGCGTACTTCTGGTGGAAAGCTATATTTGTTGGAGAATGGGCTAACTATTCGTTGCGTAATTCTGTTGCGATGTTTTGACGATTACTGACCGATAGTAACCTTTTGTTACGCAAATTGTTATTGTGAAATCTGCTTCTAGAAAGTTTCTGTGCACGAGAGTTGTGTATTATGGAATAAGAAGTTTACTGAAAAGTATTTGAAGACGATTGTAGAGTTCCATCCGATATCGAATAGATTGTAAAGTGGAAGTTATTGCCAATTGTAAAGTAGATGTTGCAAGTGGTAGTGTATAATTTATGTTCACGTTAACATTGAACAATTTCTCAGAAACTTGCCACAAAAACGAAAACACTTTTTATGATTTTTTTTATCGCAGATACCAGAAGGTGGACAACGCCTTCATAGTTACGACATGGAGAGCATATTTCAAGTAAGTGTCAGTTTTAGTAGTGTCTGCAAATCTGATATTTTTCCATTAATTCAACGTCTGTAGACGCTAAATTCACGCAAAAAAGAACTGAATTGTTGGCTGGGCTGAAGTTTAAATTTACGGGCAACAATGAATATAAACCATGCTAACTAACTTTTGCTTCAGCTCAAAATGTCTTTGTTTTAATTTCACGTAATTTTAAATTAAATTTCTTTAAATTGTTATACGACTTTTTATGCCAATAAAAAATTTTTCAACCACCTCCAATGCATGATATGTGCTGAACGAATTAAATATGTCAAGATAAGATTGAGAAGTTGGATTTTTTTAATTTGTCGATACATTTCATTAAAAAATTATTCTTTTTCAGGAAATGATAATGAAAATTGAAAAGCCACTGTCACGTATTCAAAGCCCTGAGTCAGGCGTCGAAGAAGAAGTTAATATTTTCAAATATGTGGTAAGAACTTTCAACAGCTGGCAAAGATATTTCTACATCAAAGTTCTTTTCGCTGAGTTTCAGCGATCCGTGCAATGCTGTGCTTCCATCGATTTGATATTATACTTTTGCTTAGTACCTGCACACATTTTATTGACATTGCTTTCCCTTTATTAATTTCTGGTTTTTATGTAGTGCGGTTTAATAAGCGCTTTCGTTTTTGCTTTTCCTGTCATATTGAAGGTTGTGTTGCAATCCAGTCAATAAATCAACCTTTCATTCATTGATTCAATGTTTGACAACGTTGAAGCGATGTAAAAAGGCTAACACTTGCTGCTCAGCTGGGTAACAGGCGGCATTGTAAACAGTTCCTGCTTTGTTGAACTAAAAGAGAAAACTAATGTTTCACTGTGATAGTGAAACTATTTTCTTGCGAAAATATAAATCTTCGTTAGTAAGTGTTGCCATGGCTAACTGGAGATGCGGCCTGATTTGTCACATTTTGCAGATTTTGATTACAGCTACTGCTAGTGCTTGACTGACATTTTTTCAGATGTTTTTACTTTTTGCGGTTTACTAATGACAAAAAACTTTTTTGTTGCCTTGAGGAAGCAGCAGCAAATGAGAAAAAGTAAGTTAAAAAACGCAAAATCAGACTGTTATTGAAAATTAACAGTCTGACTAAAATCTACAAAATCAAAATTTCTTTGCTTTTCAACATATGAGGATGTTAAAACCTATTGTGTCATCTGGGGAAAAAAATAAAGAAAGCCTAAAAATCTAATTTTTAGAAAAAAATTATTTAACGTTTGCCCAAAGTTAGAAAAACCTGGAAATTTCTGCAAAATGTGACAAATCAGGCCGTATCTTTAGGTGGCCATGGTGTTGCCAATGTAAAATGCAACGACTTTTATAACTCTTTCTCAATACAAAACTAACATCATTACTTTGTTTTCAGCACAAACCAACAAACAATGTCGCAACTGAAACACGCAAAGGTAAATATATTCTTCATCGTTTTATTACTGTACTTTAACGCTGCACTTTATGCAACAATTACTTTGCAATCATTCGTTTCTTAGCAGATTTCTTTTCGCTTTCTTTCAACAAAAATTAGCAAGACATCAGTGCGCTGTGGTTGATATCGTTTAGAATGCCGCGATACCCATCTGGGTTAAAAACTTTTAGGTACATTCAGCTCAGTCACTTTTTGTTTACACAATTGACTGCAAATATGCATAATTATCTTTATCAATGTGAAAGGCAGTTGCCGCACATGTAATAGTTGGTTCAATAGAGAGATAGCTTGATTAAAAAGGCCTTGATTAAAAGTTTTTACTAGAAATACTGGAACACAAAATAGCACTCGTGTCTATTCGTCTCTCAAAGGTTAGCTGGGGTTGTTTTGGTAACAACACACTTAAAGTAGTAGTTAAATTTTTTTTTAAATTTTGTGCTTAGAAATAAAGGTTCTCTAGCGATATATATAAATAATCTGGGAGCTTTTTTAATCACTATCAATCTCAATTCGGACACTACATTCTTAAGATCAACTGATGAATATGTCCCGAAATTGAGAGATGATACCTTGGTAATTTTTGAAGATAATGGATATTGGTGCTGTACTCACGCTTTGTGAATCTCATTTAAGCAACAAGACTGGAGTGGAGGAGATAAGAGAAGCGAGATCAAGAGGACGTACGGAGTCCGCTCCAAGTATCAATATTCCTCTTGTCCGACATCGGATACCAACCGAACGTCAACAATCCAAGGAGCAAACAAAAAAGGAAAACAACAATTGGATTTCAACATACAAAGTTCAAAGGAGTGATTCCTCCTCCTCTTCATTAAAAGAACGCAATCCAGATCCCTCTTCATCACGTTCACTCTTAACAAGAAATTCAGCACAGCCTCGTTCCAACAAAGACTTAAGACATCAAAAGACCTCTTCATCACCAAGAACGATTTACAATCCTAAAGCTACTGTCAAAACAAAAGAGAAAAAAAATTATCAATCTTACCACTCCAAGAATACTTCCAACTCTCTGACACATCTTGGTGATATTAATGGATCTTCTTCATCCTCCTATCTTGATTCACGTCATAAATCTCATAAAAACGATTCAACGTTCGTCCTATCTAGAAATGGTTCTGGAAAAGTGAAAACTAACAAATTGATTAATTCAACTCCTTCTTCTAGAGCTTCTTCATCATATTCTAATCATTCCCGTGGTGGCAGTAAACACGAGGTAGATTTATCGTCTTCAGAATCTAAAACCGATTGTTCCCCCTGCTATTATAGTTCATCGTCAAATCCCACGAGTTCCTGGACTCAAGATACAAACAAAAAGGCTGATTTAATCGCTTCGAAGCACAAAACTTCCAAAATAAATTTAAAAAGGAAGATTACAGATGCCAGATCTTCCTGCAGGGCAGCTATTTCTTCAGCTGTCAATCACGAGCACAGGACTAATTCTCCAGCGCGCAAGAAGCCTAAAAAACAGCCTAAACTCAACGAGAAAGACATTGGTTCTCGCTCAAGCAATTCAAATACTATTCAACACCAACAGCCATTGAAAATCATAGCCGAGAAATCGAAAACAAAATCGAGTAATTTGTCTATTAGATCGTTAGTGCCTTCGAAAAGTGGAAGAGTACTTAAAACTTCACAGCGTTCATGTATTTCTGATTCAAAGAAACCCAAGGGATTTCCATCGTTGTGGGTAAAAGTTTTGACTAACCCAGTGTGCAAACCAACTGTAACTGAACAATGCAACACAAAATCATCTTCGCCACACTTGTCCCGCTGCGTGGTGGATCGGAAATGTAAAAAGTTGAGCAATAATCATTTGCCCAGTAAAAGTGCTTCCAAGTATGACAATGTGCAACAGACTATAGAACATTCTGCATTAGCAAGCGGCCAAACTAAAATTCCAGATCATTTGATTCACTCTCGTTGTGCTGACGAAGTGCAGGTAAAATGGCTTATCTCTTACGTTTTTTTATCAATAATTTTATCCCATTAGTTGCTTATCCTCTTATTTATGTGCATGGGTTAGTGGCCCACCCATGTTTAGAGTGGCCTATGTTGGTAATACTCTTAACTTTGATTGTGTTTGGCGCAATGGCGGTGGAAAAAACAAGAAAATAGTGTCATACAATATTTGAATAGCCTTTTTCACTTTTAAATGTTTAATCTTTAAATGTAAAAGCTAATTTACATGGGCTTTGATATTTTGATATGCATGCCTAGATTTATTGATAGTCTATTCTACTAGCGGAGTTGGCATCATACTTTGTACCCAGCAATAGTTGCTTCGACTTACTCGTGTTTACTTTGAAGGTTGCAGTTGTTGCAAGCACCAGCGAGCTGTACCCAGAAAGTCAAAGTTCTTTCAACAAGCGAAATCACACCAATCCAGGCTCTACACTATCCGCTTCCTTTAATCAAACTTTCACACATAATCCAAAGGAAAATTCGCGGAAGAAAAAGAACCCACCTTCTCGATGCCAAAACGTAAATACCGTTGTTTTGTGACAAGTTATACATCGAAACAATGAAAGCATTACGTACCGGTACTTTTGGTTTTTTCTCAAACGTTAAATATATCCTTGTCTCGGCAAAAAAGGTTATTGCCATTGGCGGTGGAAGCTGACTTGGTGACGTCTTTCGCTTCCTTCATCTCTCCTTTCATTGCGTGATGTACCAGTGTATTATCGTTATATTTTGAGACAAAATATACCAGTGATTGATTGGCAATGGCGAAATAGATACTAATTGGATAATGCCTAAACACTAGGGTGTTATGTGAAGTACCAATATTTTGAGCAAACGAAGTGAATAGTAATATGATGTAGACAGTAATGTCATGCAGGCTAATTTAAAGAGAAATCTTTTCCTCTGTTTCAGTAACACCGAAGTTTTGTGGGATTTGCATTTTCTGTGTTTTATTCATCTCATTTCCATTGTTATATTTAAAATGCTTTCAATCTTTGAATTGTTGCAAAAGAAATGAGCAATATGAACACCTGCTTTATCTGAATCGTGCTGTTATTTCAGGGCAACTCCATTCAAAGTCATATCGCCAAGCGAAACAAAAATGAAAGCTATTGGAAAGAAGTGGAAAAGAAGTAAGTCTTTTTCAACCTAACGAAAGTTTTCAGTTTTTTTTTTTTTTTAATTTTTGAGACGATGTACAAAGAGCAACTTTTATGCACTGAATTTCTACTGAATCTTGAAGCTTAGCTAGGCCCTAGACTGTAAAAGTTGCCATTTTTAAATAGTTTCAACATCCGACCACTGCCAAATCGAACTTATTGATTCAAACTTTTATGACAACAAGTCTTCAGTAAAAATGATCATTTTTTTGCCAATCCAACTTATAGTCAGACCGTTATACAATGTATCATGAAGTATTTTGTTGTGAAATTTTATGTTGCGTCAGGTTGATGACGCGCACTGCTTCAAGCTGATTTGTCGGCCCGGCGTTTAATCCTTGCTTTCTTTTTATTGTTATTGTTGTTGCTTTCTTGCTGAAAGTGCAGCTGGATGTTTGTGGACTCTTTTACTTGGTTATTCAGTTATGTTAGGTGCTTGTGACAGACAGATTTTAATTTGTGCTTGTTTATATTTTGCATGTTGTGTGTAGTTGATTAAAGCCTTTATTTTAAGGTGAAACAATATCTTTATTTTTATTGATGTTCATTACAGATTTTATTTCCGTATCGGTATGATAATATTGCATTATTAACTAGGCAAGCCAACAACATGTCCTCAAGACAACAATCAAGTGAAGATGCTCAACAAGACATTTCTACAAACCCACTGCACTCACAACCTCGTGACAGAGCTACAAACCAACAGCCAATCAAGCATTCCAACCACGTAAGCACCTATCTTCAGCTAAAATCCTTTTGCTTGCATATTCCCTATGAATTTCGGCCATGGTTTGTATGCATTTGATTTTTTTTGTGTTCTCGATAAACTCATTGACATTAATTGTTGGTTTTCTATTGCTTCTACAGCGTTACACTTCAAAGCTATGTCAAATTAACTGTCCAGTAATCAACGTCTACTGAGGTTGTTTGCAGTAATGAACGCAAGTTAATATTTGATGTATTTAAGGGATGGTAATCATGTTCTGTTGAAATCATATTTTGGTCTTTGACTTGCTGATTTTGCACCGATTGAGATTTTTTGCTATGCCCTGTCAAGATAAGTGCGACTTGATCGTTACAATGTTACAATCATTAAATAACAATTCATTCGCTGAAATGTTATTTAATGAAGCTGAAATTCTTTCGATGGATGTTCAAGTTATGACATATATCCCTTGCCCATGCTGAGTAGTTTAAAAAAACAAAAAACTGCAATCTTCGTGGTACCAGGTCTTGATAAAATTTACACAACTTGCTGTTTTCCAACGTAATGCTTCAGTTGTACCATATTCAGGCGACTGAGCATCGAAACTCCCACACTGTTGCTGTCACAGCTGGACCTGCTGATTCGAGTTGGCAAGACAATGAAACGTAAGCATAAGTATCATTCGCTACTTTGGATTGCTACAGTTTTGGACGTATTGCTCTTTGCGCAATCAATCTTGAATGCCACGATGCAATTAAAAGTGCAAAAGCTTGTAACAATTTATTGTTCAAGTGAAAAGTGTAAATTTGTGGATGAAATGAAGAGATTTAAAACGAATTTGTTTAACTTGATAAAAACACATTTGCTAGAAAAATGTTATTTCAATACTCAGTACATGTATGTTACATCTAAGCCATGACTTGGAGTATCTTGTCAAAGCATTGTGAGATTTGAGATAAATCTGTATTGATCACAGGATATTTTGCCTACAATACTTCGATTGTTGATCTTTTTGAATCTTTGGAATTGTTACTCTTGTTGAGCCGGATTTACCACTCTGAGCTTGTCAGTGTCACACCATTTAGCTTTATCCATACTCAGTAATGTATCACATTTGTGTTATGTAAGTGATATTTTCTTATACTAAAAAGTCGTTAGGTAATCCTTAATCGTCATATGGCGTTTAGATTTGACAGAGACTGAAAAAAAATTTTTTTTTTCACTTGATTTCATTGCATTTAACTCAAAGTAACGCATGTGTATGTTGTTCTAACGCAGACGGAGCAAGACATCGGATCAGTATATGAGAGAAGGGAAACGTTTGAAACACAAGGGAGATACATACAGGGACCCAAGGACCGGTTGTGTTCGGCCTGGAGAGTTCTTGGATCGAGCTCTCACATACTTCGAAGCGGGGTTGTGCTTTATGATGAATGGATGCACATTGGAGTCTGAGAATTCAAACGGTACGTTCTGTCCAGACAAAAAAAATTGAAAGTTGTAATAAAAAGGAAGAGTTTGTTGTAAATTGTCGTGTGTTTCTGAGCACGGCGCTCTGTTCCTCAAGCATTCTACTCAGCTAATCTTTGCCTTGTTTTCTACACGCTTTGGTTCTACGCTTTCTTCAACAGTTACCAGCACAGTGGCCGAGTGGTTTCGCCTTCGGCTCTGGTGCTGGAAGATCTGAGATCGATTCCAGGTCGGGTCAAACCGAAGACTTTAAAAACGGTACCGATTGTGTTCTATCCTGCATAGCGCAGTGAGAATGAGTCGGGTGATAATGTGATAACATCGTAAACCAGATATCAATTAAAAATGAGCCCTGTCGCTAAAAGACCTTAGCTGTTGTAGAGCGACAAGAAATAAAACCATAACATTATTATTATTATTATTCTTCAACAGTTCACTCGTTCAGTTCTGTTGTTGCAGCGTTGTGTACTGTAGGAAAAAGTTATTTATGTATTCTTTTCATTTGCAGATTTAGTTTCCTTTTATTTTAATAAAGTCTTTGTGATACAAGTGTATTAAGTTCACTTCATAAATATAATTTGCGTCAAAGCCTGAAACTGCATCAGGAAGTAAAGTGCTGGTTACTTTTTTCACAGGTTGCAAAAATATATCTACCCAATCTCCGAGCAACATATACGGTCAAACAATTCAGTTACTGGCTTATATCAGAAAGCTGAAGCCCACTGGCAAGCAAGAAGAAGTCGCTTTCAAAAAGCTAAACATTGCCTGGTAAATTTATGTGCTAATTTAAACTCATGTTTTGTGATTTTGTCCGAAATTTTAGCTTTAGCTGTATATACAGTAAATGCCTTCTGTCTACGAAATATTGGGATTAAGCCTTGTATGAAAATAGAAACCGATTGAATCAATGGATTAAGTTGGAAATCTTTTAGTAGATGCAGTTTAACGTTGGACTCCAACAAAGTGTTTTTAAATCAGTGAATCTTAAGACTTTAAGTATTTCAATGATTTTGCAGGTTTTGAGGGATGTAGGATGTCAGTAAGGATGGATAAGAATTGCAACCATTGTGATGAGTTATTCACGTTACTTTTATGTTGTCGACGAAAGAAAGTTTTTTACGTTTTTATCATCGCTGCATCATTGTATCTTTTGCCTTCCCGCCTACTTAGCATTAATCTTTAACAACTGGGTGTAAACCTGGATACAATAAAAATAATATTTTTAAACACCACAAAATTAAAGAATTCCTATTTTAATTTCACCAGCATGAGATCTCAGGCGCTATTGTACAAGCAACTTTATTACCTACGGAAAGATGCTGCCTTTAAATGCTCTGATGCAATTAAGGAATACTTTAAGGTGAGTTGTCTTTACCTGATCTCAAGACTAATCAAAATATGATACATAGCCAACAAATCAGTTCCTTTTTGCATTAATTTAACGTATGCAGACGTTAAAACAATATAGATTTGCTGATTGAGCAGAGATTATGTTGTAACGTGATTTAAAGGTTTGCTTAAAATGGCGCAGCGGATAAGGCGTTGGCTTTCCAATTAGTACGAGCCTGATTCGATACCCAAATTAAGCTGGTTGTTGATAAACACCGCTCACCTCTACCCAGGGTGTAAAAAATTGAGTGGGCGTAGATTGCTGAAGAAAAGGCGGCCGAGGGAAAGGAACTGGCCATCCTGTTCTCGTTAGAGCTGAAAGCTTAGTGTAGTGAAAACTTTTATCATCTTATCTCCCACACTTGGAACCAAGTAGGGCACCAACTTTACTTTTTTATGTAATTAAATGTTATCGTTCATTTTTCAGTCAAACAAATGCAACAATACCCCCTCACCAAGGCATGCAGTCAGTAGGCAGAGCGGAGTGTCCTCTTCTTCCACTGCTGCGCATTTTCTATATGGAGACAACACGCCTGGCCCTTCGCCGATTGCTGGAATCAGCGGCACTTGCGAGCAAGTGACCAGTTCCACACAAGTGAGTCATTTGAAAAATTAAAGCTTTAACTGGACGAAACGTTTATTCAACGTTATTTAAGATTGATTCGTTGGCATATTCAGCTTATTTTAACAATAAAAATAAAGCCAAAAAAACGTTTTTTGTCATTTTTTCAGGTTGGCAAAACGGCGTCTTCCTCGCACCACAATGGCGTATTGCTGTCGCCAAAGCTGCTGGAAATGTACAAAGAGTTTCAAAGCATCGTGTTGAATCTTGTTCGCGCTCATGCGAAGTGGAATCAGACAGAGCCGCTGTCATCGGATCATCAAGGTAAGAAATCTATTGAGAATCGATCGCATGTTGTACATGCGTTTTGTTGTGCAGCTATTGTAAGAACGCATCAACAATATAGCTTAAAAGCAAGTTAAAATGAAACACAGATCTTGAAAACGTTAGCATCAAATCACATTAGAAAGTGTGTTATTTAATAATCGATGTGATGTTACTTTTCAGATTTCTTTCGCTTCGTCGATGTGCTTTCTTGTCATACTTTGGATTTGAGCAGTTCCTTGCATGATTTGGCCACGTACAATAAAGTTATCCTTCGCCAACTCTGGGGGGCGTATAAGTTTCTCCAGGAATGAAAACGATTTGTTGATCTTCCTAGCAAAGGAAGCTTTCTGTTTTGGAGTAGAATCTTCGTTGTGCAAGCTAAGCAGTGCAAGAAGATGTTGTGAAGAAAACTAATAAAAGAGGTGTTGCTTCCGGCCACTGTGAAATCATGAACAGTATTCAGCCACCGTGTATATATTCAACCAGATTTTTTGTATGTACCGCAAAATCTTTCATTGTCATCATTGATAACATCTGTCGGCAAGGGTTTTGACGTAATACATTGTCATATTGACGATTTTTGACAGATTAGCATTGCAGAGCATGGGGAATTATAAATAAACCATCTAAGAGATCACAATTGGGTTGTTCTTTGCACAAATCAACGCACTTTATATACTTGACTTATCAAGCATATCATATTCAGGAAATGAAATCTAATTTCACCGATTACTAACTTAAATCTAATTTTATTTCGAATAATTTCTGATGTAAGTTTGTTCGATATTTTTGTTCAAGTAATCAATATAATTAATAGTAATCACCAGATGCTTTTTTCTCTGACACGAAATTCTCGTACAATTGCAGAAAATCTGGTTCAGTAGTTTCTCATGTTAGTGTTTCTTGAAAAACAAGCAAAAATAGTTCTTTTTCATTGCTGTAGATTTTGTTGCGATGCTTCTATATAGTTGCAAAGCTTAATGATTATAATCATCATAATTTCAATTATTATTTCATTAATTCATTTCAATAATTATTGAAATTATTATTGAAACAGATGCATAAGCCAAACGCTTATGCATCTGTTTGTTTATCTGGTTACTTAACATCTTTGACACTACATTTCAAATGATTTTCGTAGTCTGTTTACTGTTGAATGGAAACAATTAAAAAAACACTTTCGTTTCACGCAATGTAGTCAATGGATTTTTGAACAATTTTTTACAGTATTAGACGAGGTCAAGTTTTCAAGCAGTTTCATAGTACTCCGTATAAATCTGATGTAGCTTTGAAACTGATGAGGAGTTTTTATTTTCAATGATCTTCACATTACTCTTAATTCCTTTCACCGGATAATTTGGATGTTTTTTTAACTTGTGCTTTTACAGACATTGAAGTAACCTTAATGGTGGCACAAGCGTTATCAATAAATTCGACAAGTTTAAGAACCCGATTGATTTTATTTACTTGTTAAAACACGTTTGATTCTAAATGTCATTGCTACGCAACTTACTGGGAAGGCAAATTTGTAAATTGTAGATGGATGTAACCAGTACGTGAGAATTTAACCAAACAGCAGGCAATGAGTTTCTCTCAAGAGGAAGTTTATGTTTTAAGCAAAACTATCTGGTGTTAAACGAGTAGATTGAACCCAAAAAAACAGGTGTCAGTTTACATTTTGCTGCATCAACATGATAGTATCCGACTTTGACACCATGTGTGTTATCAGGGTTACCCAAAGCCGGCCCTTTTCCTTTGTGCAAGTAATAATGAAGATTTTATGATCTTCTCATGTTTTCTCAGTCGGCTGCGTAGCCAAGTGGTGAGAACGTCTGCGCGACGTTCGAAAGGACGTGGGTTCGACACCGCTCTAGAGCACGCGGCTGTGTCTCGGCAAAAGCCACTTAACGGCAAGCCAAAATAAGTGGAGCAGCTGACTCGAAGACTATATGTCACTTCGCTGCTTCCTGTCGTCTGTTGTATCGCATCTGTGATCGCAATGGACGCAAATAAAAGCATTATTATAGAATCTTGTTTTGAATCACTCTCTGCTAGATATCATAAAAATAAAGTGCTTGTTTCATAGAATTTTTCGACTGATTTAACGGATTTTTTGTATTTCTTTGTGTTGACACACCAATGACATGCTTTGTTTTTGCAACTGACATGATTGTTAACGCAACTGCTGTTTACGTTAATTAATGTAATTCTGTACTTGTTAAAATAAACTTGAATAATGTAAATCTGATGACGTCACTCGGCTTCGTATGTTTATAGTTCAACAAAACAAACTCTCTACCGAAGGTCTAACTGCTGTATATCTGTAACTGTGAGTTGTGACCTGACAGTTTTTTGTACGACAGATCATCGAAAGACAATTAATGGAAGCGACAATTCATTGAATGAACTTGAGTTCATTATGCAGAACTTGCGTTCAGCAGTTGCCTACGTACAATATCCTCTCAGCGAATTTCCCCTGATAACTATTAGTCTTCCAGGAGATATGTTCCTGAGAAGTTTTGCTCAATAGAATCTTTTTATTGGAACTTTTAGTAAGGGAGAGCTCATTGCAATAATTCGATAAACTGCTGTTTTACGAGCTGGTTGGTTGAATCTTTATACTCGTACTGACAAAGCCTTGATAGGGAATTCCTGGTAGTTTCGCATACTTGTAGACTTGTAGAGGCTCTTGACCCAGGGCCGGTTACCGAGATTGACAGAGTGAAGTTTTCCGATTGTGGAAGTGTTCTTTCCGGGAAATTATTTCATTCACTAGATGCCGCTGAATGGAGAGCAGTCCTGGAATGTGTTGCTCAAGCGCACACCTCGAGAGTCGAACCAGCGCAGCGTGATCGTGAGCCGGGCGCGTATCCACTGACCTAACGGGGCGAGCTGTTGTAGTAAACTACGATCTGCAACTTTCTTGACCACATCACACATCCTTTAATGAAAGTATATACATGTTAAACACAATTCAGATCAATTAAGAACACGATAAGTTAATACAGAAGCATGTGGAAAAACAACAAGTCTCTGGAAAAGCTATGGTTGTTTTTTCGTTCCATTTGATTTCCAAGAAGTTGGCTTTTCAAATTCCAAAAAAAAAATATTTTTAGCTTGTTATTAGTCAAAGGTTGTTACTAAGCAATGACTGCACATAGAATTCGTACAGCTAGAGAGCTACAATCACAGTAATTCATATGAACAAGATTTCCTGTGACTTTATTTGAAATAACCTATGTGTTCGATTTCAGCTTTTAAATGAACATGCAGAAAGATTAAAGAATATTAATAATTAAATTCATTTTAAAATTGTAAATAACATTTAATGGCACCTGCTAAAGACCACCACATAATACTGATATAAACAAAACTATGTGTCATTATTGGATTGAAACGATTTTAAACCATGAGATTGCATCAGTATAAACCCAGACATACACACGTGTAGCTGTTGTGTTTCATAGATACAACAGATGCTCAATTTAAACATTTTTCTTTGCTTGTAAATGTTAAACACGAGCGGTGGAATTTCAAAGCAAAACTAAATCAGTTAAGACCAGCAGATGGTTTAGGAAGCAGCTTAGTTTAACATCTTGCAAGGCATTGAAGTAAGTGCAGACGAGAAAGTTCAATGACATCATTGCAACAACACAGAACACCATTCAGCATCTTCTCGAAAAAAATTAGATGCTTGACCTCAGAAACACAAATTAATTTTGTAAAGTTCCGTTTGAGACTGAACGGTGACGTATTTGTAATCTGCAGGTCGTTGCAACAGATGAGGTTTTTTGATCAATCAGAAGGCAAGATGTAACACAGCTGAAAAAAATTTTGCGAGGAAATTTTAAGAGGATAGGCTTCTCACAACTCGCAATATTAGTTGACTGCTTGCAAATATCTTTTCGCTGTGAAATCAGAACACAAATTTCGAACAAATCAAAAGATTTTTGTTTTCAACAACGCTATAAACCACGCACATGGAGTGTTTTAAATAATCGTAGCTGCCTTATTTAAGTTTAGAGAGGTGCTTATGGATTGTAATATTCAAATGAATAAACGAAAAGTAGCACAGTACATTCAAAAGCTCTTTGCATAATTGGCTAACACTCATACAGTATCAAGACCTTTTAAATTTTCTCTTTGCTCCGAAACGCTCTTCAATTTTTGGTGAAAATTCAATAAGCTATAGAGGTGCACACATGTGCATCAACAAGTAACCTAGAAATTGCATGGAAAGTCATGGGATTTTTCCTTCTGGGCATGCAGGGTCTGGTTGCTGCGGGGATTTTTAAATTGTTGTGGCGGCATTGGGCAACTTTTCACAGATTGGTAAGGTCTTCGTGGGCAGACTGGATTCTTCTTTTCTCTAGACCTGTCTGGTGAGGTAAAAGATGTTATTAAAACATCAGAACACTAAATTCTCTTATTGTAAGCTAATAGCCTACGTGTAAAATAATTGTGCTAGTTAAGAACCAGAGGTGTACGTACAGGAGCCGGAAGTATGGGATATTTGAAAGCCGGAGTCTTTAGTTTATTGCTGAGCCGGAATGGAGCAGAAGTCTTAAATTCTTGGCAAACACAGAAGACGGAGTCTGATTTTTTGTCAGTTAATGCTTTTAACATGTAATTATTTACATTATCAGTATCAGTATCTTTTTGTTTAAAAATATGCTATTTTTTTCATGACAGCGGATTGGAAAGTTATAAACGTTATACGTAGAAGGCTATAAAAATAATGGAATGTATATAGTTTATGTTTTGAGTTTGGAGTCGGATTGAAGGTTGGAGTCAAAATCCCAAAAAAATTGGAGCACGAGTGGATTCGTAGTCGCACACTTCGGAGCCAGAGTGAAGCAGGAGACCAGAAAACCTGACTTTGTACAACTCTGGTAAAAACTCACAGTTTTTACTCACTAATGCTACGATTGAGAACTTACACATCATGTGACTTCTAGTCGTTTAAACCAAGAAATTTGTAAATATAGGCAACAGTTAAGAATTTCAATGTATTGGAAATGAAATTATTTTTTTCGCATGTCCATAATTTATCCTAATTTTGAAAAATCAAAGCTTTTATCTACCACTATAGTTTGTATTCAAACCGGTTGTTTGTTCTGTAGTTCTTTCACATGATGAGCCATGGTCAGCGACTTCCAAGCATGACTTTGGATGTTTTTCTTTGTGGCATGAACTTGGATCTTTCAAACCATATTTAAAGTATTTGACTTGGTCAGTTTGCTCTGCCTAAATAATCAACAGCGTTATGAAATCAGAGAATTGTGCAAGCTAGGCCTTGGTTACCAACAAAATATTAAATTGCTGTAGTTTATGGAGCCTATCAATAAGGTTATCATGGTAGAAAGAATGTTTAAAAACGTTGAATTTTTCTTCATTGGTACAGCATATATGCACAAACGCATAGTCCATGTCTCTTACAAACCTTTCGCTTTGCTGGTGCGTTTCGGGCCGCAAGTGCCGTGGTCGATATCCCAATCAAATTAAAATTTTCGTTACTTCTAGCGTGGTGAAACCGATTGGGGTCTTCCAAGATTGACTTGACTTTGTTAGCAAGTTTGTCGTTGCCCTCAACCTGCAAAAACAAATTTTGCAAATTGCTTACCAATAGATTGATGATGTAGTAATTTAAACAGGAGTTATGTTAGTATTGTTTATGGATCAGTAATTCTCAACTTGTTGATACTTACTTCATGGTCACACATGCTTTTTCAAGAATTAGCAAGCCCACTTTTTCTAAACTTTGACAAATGATCTTGATTGAAAAAATGTTTAATAGTACCTATATACAATATACATGCATGGATTTAACTGCTGAAAGTTTAGAAACCTTTTCGTGAACGCAATGCATTAAAGTCAAACCCCTTAAAGCTAAGTTCAGCTCAGTTGTTTTTATTTCTGACATCACAGCAAAAACAGTACATGTCAACGTAGTGAAGGTCGAGAAAAAGGTAGAAGCGACAAAACGCAAACGTTAAAACGTGCTTGAGACCGAAATAAGTTAATAAGTCGAAAGAAATTTGGCACGGTTGCAACATCTTCAGAAAAATTTAAGACAGAATAAAAAATAAAAGAAAATATTTACACACAAAATTAAAAAAGACAGCCCATAAGACATTCTGATGCGTTCAGCTCATAGCTCATAGCAAAGAACAGCAAGGCAGGCAAAAAAACCCACAAAGATATCCTACCACGGGCAAAGCCATTTCAAGCGCAACGCACCAGGCCTTGCACGACTCACAAAATAGTTACAACTTGGCGACACGAAACAATGACAAAAACAAATAAAACAAACAGGCAAAAACAACATCATCATCTTGCGGAAATCCAATTATACTCAAGGAAGTTATGTCTTGCAGATATCAAGCGCGTTTTGATAAAAAGTTACGTCGATAAAGCGATAATTATGAGACTCCAGTCAGCTAAACTCGTCACCTCTACACCGATCCAACGTCAGCAAACGTTGAATCCATGCAAAAACGACAGACCCTGTTAGCAGGAATGTAGTAGTGGCATATCACAATAATATGAGAAACTTGGGTTACCGTATGTTTTTCGCGTTAAATAAAAAAGTAGTTTAGTAAAATTAATGACGAAGCAAGACAATAGCATGACGAATAAAGCTTTCCAGTAACTTTCCAACGATTTACCAAGAAACATTAAACTAGACAACATTAATTACCAGAGGTTTGTTTACAATAAAAAATTATGTAGAAAGACGTTTTTTTGTATTTGATGATCGTTTATTTCAATTAATTTTCAAAATTCATTTGCCTACAATTTTCTCAACCACTTAAGCATATAATTTATAGCTGCTATCTAAACCTTAGTTAGATAGTAATAACTTGATTTAATTTGCTCTGTTTTGCTTTTTGCTTGGCACTGAGCACTTTTTGTAGTATTAATAGTTTTCATTGTTTTTATTTTATAGCTGCTATGTCCAACCAAGAATACACTGGCAGCATATATTAAAGTTTGCTTTTTTTAGTTTGGCAACACTGAAAAAAGTTACTTTCTTAGAAATGAGAACTGTATCAAAAGTTTTCTAACTTGAAGAAAGTAGTAGTGCACACATAATGCCGCCATATTCACAATATTGGTACGTAAATATTTTTTTAAAAGATAGATATTGTGAAACTATGCTGACCGATAAAAGTACATCACAACCGCGTTTTGTTGTGGAACAATAAACTTGCAGCCGATTAACCCAAATAATTGAGTAAATTCATTCAAGACCAATGTAATCTCTTATTGAGGTTGCTAATAATAAAAAACATTAATAATTAATCAACTATTTCATTTGCATAAGGTTTTACTAGTATTTGGTTTACTTCTATCCAGTAATTTTTATTTAATGACTTGTTTTTGTGCGATTTCTTGAAATACAGAAATAAATTTTAACCAAGTTGATAATCAGGATTTAATATAATAGCTTTTCATGCAGCACGTCAACAAAGACTATTTATATTTTATGAGATCATAGCGTTTGCTTAATCATTGCAAAATAATGAATCTGAATTCTATAAAACCTCAGAAGGTTTTGAGGTTTTTAAATGTACAAATTTTGGGAATTATAAATTCTTTGAAACATAGCACCTATTCAATTAAATATTTTCCCTCTCAGCAGTTACGTCTAACAAATTAATCGCTTAACTTGTTTTACTCACTTTAGACTTTTTACCAATTTTTTGTAAATAAACAGTAGAATGCTTTGAAAACAAAAATATGCACCTTTTTTGGAGAGTTAGGGAATTTTCTGTCGAAATCCGAAACATCTTCCCACCATAGCGAATGAACGGCTTTTGACCTTGTTTTGAGTTTACTCATTTCAAACACTAATGTAAAGTGTTAGCACTTTTAATGATATCTAAAATTAATTTAGTCAAATTTGCGGCCTGATTTGGAAGCAACCTAACTTCAAATTCAGTTCTACGAGTTTTATGAATTTGCCCATTGATCCAAAACTCAAAGCACTCAAAATCAAACCAGTCCTCAAAGCTTTTTTATTCCATTTTCTTTTCTTTCTTTCACCAAGAAATCGCCTCTTCAAACTGCAATGGTTTATCTTTCAGAGTAGGCTATGTAATTAGCAAATTTTATGGACATTTTGACGCATACAATTACTTATATTTAGCAAAAACAAGAAAAAAAGAACTAAACGTGAAATTGTCAAATGGATTTTCTTGGTAGACATTTTGTCTATCCTCACATGTAAACGTCATTTACAGGCTTAAAATTTCTGTCAAAACTAAATTGTATAATTCAATATAAAAAACTTATCAATACCAAGTAAAATACCCTCTTAGCTAGATATAAAAGACTGCGTTAAATGTAGCTGTGAGCTAGTCGCTGTATTCTCACTGCATGGACAAACGTGTGGCCTAAACTAATTCCTAAACTAAAATATCTGTGGCTTATATTTTCCTTCACCAAAATCGTAAACTTAAGCACTTTATAATGTAACTTTGCAACTCTGTTGAAATCGTGAATCCGGGTCTTTGCGATTCATGGCAACGTACAAACAGTTCTCAGTCTATCGGTAAGTATAGCCTACTGATCTGTCACAAATTTGCATCCTTCTTTATCAATTGACATTTTGCACTAGCTTCTATTGTGTTATCAAGGTGCGACTTTGTTGCAAACGAATGACCACAACAGTTAATCAGTTTGCACAATTTCAAGAACAATAGAACAAGTTGGTGTTCTCCAAATTCTTACAAATCGTTGCTGGACATTACCTAATCCAAAAGAAGTACCAGCTGAGCTATTTGAACATCAAGAGCTTTGAGACAATGAGATGAACACAATGTTTAGATCTAATGGATGAATTAGCGTTTGATTTGTATTTTCTCAGCATCTTTCGTTTCGCGTATCAAGTTGATGAATAAGACTAATCTTGCGAAATGGTGAACATTCATACTTCAAAGTGTAGCTTAGTTTAAATAATTACAGCAAGATTAGGAACGCAAAGCTACCCGGTGCTCTTGGCACGTTTTATTTCGGTATCCAGACATATATCCGGTGAATGAAGATTTATATTAAGTGGACAGGAAGGCAAGGAAGCTGGAAACCAATATTTGCGTCCACCTTCAGACATGTCTTTTCACTTGCGGACGGCTATATTCTATTAAGTGTAGCCTTCCACACGGCGTTAATTTCAGAAAAAAAAAAAAAATGTAATGTTACTTTTTACTCTATTATTCTTCTGTTCAGTGTTCGTCCCAATGCACAGCATAATAATTAACCCAAATTAAAATAAAGAATTCCTAAAGCTTGTACGTATGTACGTCATCCTTTTTCTTGCACAAATAAGTATCTTGCCAAAGACACAGCCGCATGCTCTTGTGCGGTCTCGAACAAACGCCCTTTCAAGTGTTAAACCCTGGCTCTCACTATTTGACCACCTCCCCCAATCAAATGAGCTTAAAATTGCACCTTCAAAGGACCCAGCGCTTGAAGTCACAACGCCCTTTTCCCACCATGTTGCAGCTAACTGCAACTCCTACTTCCACATTTTCGACGCTTGGAATAGTGAATGGAAAGAAGTCGCGAGAACAGTTCACGGTCCTTCCCGATACCAATGCTCCACCAGGAGCAGCACTAACTCGGAAGGAATGAGTGAAGCTCAATCGCTTGCGAATTGGGGCGGGACGTTTCAATAGCAACATTTTCCAATGGGGCCTTACCGACACCATCTTGTGCGTGTAGCTAAGAATTTCAGATTGCATACCACATTTTTTACCACTGTTCGGTATACCGACCCAAGGATAGACATGTGGACCTAATAGCGCTCGATGAACACACAATCCATTAGCTGCTGCGCCTGGATATAACAGCGTGACCTGCAGCAGCCTCAAATGCAAGAAGAAAAAGACTACTCGGTTATCACACTTTACTGTAATCAACTAGATTTCTTGTTCAACGACGACAAATCGAAATTACTTTGAGATTTTTAGAAGAGAAAAAACACAGAAAAATCTTGTGCAGAAAAGGTATTTGCAGGTGAATTCAACAGTGAACTACAGCAGTGTTGGAAACACGGTCAGAAACAAGTGAATTTCCATTGAAAATGTGAAAAGTGAACTAAACTAATTTTCCATGAAGCAAAGCTACAAATTTTCTTAGCTGCGTTTTCAGCTTACGCCGCAAGTGAGCCTTTGTAGTTCTATTCGGGCAACAGTATCGCGAACAATCGTGCAATATTTTAAACAATTTCAAAGATATATGACATGCTCTTCCTCAGCGCCAGTACCGGATTTAAAAAAGTTGGGAGAAGGCATCAAATTTTCGATGAAGTAAAATTTAAAAGATGAAATGGACAATGTAAAATTGGGGGTTCCAACACTAAAACAATGGGGTAAAGGGTTCAGAGGCTTAACCCCAAAACTATGTTTGCTCTTGCAGAACTTTGGAAGTTTTCAATATTTGAATTTGTAAATTTTCTCTAAGATGTTGAAAACGCTTGTATTTTGTTGCACTTTTTTAACATTGGTTGGACATTATCAAGAAAGTGCAGCTGGCTCATCAATTTTTTCATTGACGTTATTTGAGTTTTGAAGCAAAACAAAAGATTAGACTCTCACTTATTATAAAACTTCTGTAACAAGTTAAGCTATTTTCAACAAAAAATTATTCAAATTTGCCAAAACCACATTTTAAAATAAAACAGTATTTTTTTCAATGGCAGGACAACCTACTATAACTTTCTTAAACAACAACAAAAATTACTTGGCAGGCTTCAGTTTAAAACGATACTTGTAAAATCTTAGTGGTTTACATTTAAAATCTAGGTTGTTTTGTCGCCTGTACCTTGAAAGGTTTTAGCCAAGAATGGGACTTCTTATTGTATCAATCAGAGCATTGGGTTTTTGAGGTTTTGTGTTGATTGGCTCATCTCAGGTTATGTAAACAGGTTGTGCCAGGTTCTGCAAACAACTGAAATTAGAATCACTGAAAATGTTTCTGAAAATTTATCGTTTTTTGCAGACAAGTTATTATCTCGTACAGTCAACAAGTTATAGTTTATAAAATTGTGTTCTTTTTCGGCCAAATATCATATTGTTAAATTTGAAATTGAGTACTGAGTAGGTTAGCATTTTCTGAATTTAAGATTGAATTTCTAAACGTCCAGGACTGACTTAAATCTAACTTAGCTTAAAATGTGTTTTTCCTCTTTGCTTTAGTTCTTCGTGCGTACAAAATAGCTTTTGTTACAGCAAAATCAAGCATCGAATGTTATTCCCTGAGAAGGCACGACGCCATTTTGAATTTATAAACCCACGCATCGACAAGCAGGATAACTCGTGTCAAAGTTTTATCTGCTGTTGGTGTTTTGTCTTCTTCCAATCATCTTTATTCAAACGTTGTAGGCTACAATGAGTAGCATCATTGCAACAAACACAACTGGATTTAGTTGTTCGACAATGAAAACAACATCAGGTTATGTTGAAACAATGTTGTATTGTTTGGTGTTTGACATTTAAAAGTTTTTCTTGATTATTCCCGATTTTTAATTGATCAATCCAGTATACCTAACGCAATTTTTAAAAAAGTTTTTCAAATTCCTATTTCCTCTGAACTTATATGACGCCATTTTGTTTTATGGAATAAAACATCGATAACAATCTGCTTGGTATACTTCGTCATGTAGTCAGTTATACTTTTAAATCTAGCTTATTTTCAACTTGAAATCGATCAGTTCTGCATAATAAAAATTTACGATGAATGGTATTGTTTGCATTGGACGATATTGATTTTAGTTTTTCAACAACGAAATGACATTAACTTGGGTTGAAACAATGTTGTATTATTTTGGTGTTTCAAAAATCTAAGTCATTTCGTCTCTTCGATGCTGCAATCTTTGATTTACTTTTTGACACCAAACGAAAGCAAGTTGGAGTGACAAAGAAGAAAAAGGTTCAAACAAAAAAGATCACTCAATATTGGCCAATCATCTTTTCTGAATTCAAAACTGACCTATCAAAATTGACCAACTATGGTTTCTGAATTCAAAATTGGCCAAGACCAATTATGATTTCTGAACAGCATTGTATACAAGTTGCATGAGCCATGTCTCATTTCGTTTGTCGTTCTTTCTTTTGACGGGTTTTCTGATGCAATGATTGGCCCAAAACATTTTTGGCTGAACTACATGAAATAAAACTATTTTTAATGAATAAAACAGGTCAACTTGTTAAGAAACTCAATTGTATTCCACAGTAAACACACTACTTCACTTAACATTAAACATACTAAGAAAAATAACATAAAAAATTAAATGTTTACGATAATAAATAAAAAGACAAATGTATGAACTTAAACTTCATACTCTAAAAGAAAAAAGGTGATTTCGGGACACACCACAGTTGCCACGCCAGACACTTACACAGAATTAATTTTACTTCATGTGTAGCATTAAAAATCATTTCGAGAGCAAAATTGTTGTTCAAAATTAATTGAAAGGTAAAACAAAGAATCCAAATGAACTTAATAAACTGCCTTTGCAAAGAAAGCTTTCACTTGCTTTTAAAAATGAACTAACATTACATTTTACTTCTTGGTCACAAGTCTGGTGAACCAAAATGATGATGAACCAACACATAATCAACATGGAAAGTTTTCTAGAGAATATGGCAATTGTGAACGCTTAATGTTTCGCAGTGATTCATACACTCCGGAAGTTTACAATTCAATTCATATTAACAGCATCAACTTGACAATACATTAGGTTGTATAACTAAATCGCTGCGAACTTTCGTACATGAATTCCGTGAACTCAAACATTGTGAACTTAAGACTTTGTGATAAATACGAAAATCAGATTGAATAAACGCGGTGGCTAAATATTGTCAGAAAGTTTAACGATGGACGAATACTGAAGGTGGTATTACAGTGGATGAATACTGTTGGTAAATTCACGGTGGATAAATACTGTAGAGGTTCATGCAATGCCCTAAAGCGACACCTCACGGTTTGGTTATCTCCTTCCGCGGATGATTTTGCGCAGATAAAGAAGATTTTACTTCATACACGGCTTCCTTTGGTAGGAAAATGTAGGAAATCTATCGTCTTTGTTTTTGGACATTCCTCCACGTCACCCGAAGTTCTTGAAGAATAATTTTATTGTAGGTGGCCAAATGACGCAAGGAACTGCTCATGTTCAATACATCGCCAGAAAGCACGTCGGCGATGCGAAAGAAATCTGAACAAATAAAATCACATTATTGTTGTTGAAAAGCAAAACCATTGTATTAGCTTTGCAAAGGTTTTCATGAAAAAAAACAAAAACACATGCAGTCATGTCATTTGAGATACGCGAAATGTTTTAGATCAAAAATAGCGACTTTTGTCGGGAAGAAAAGAAATTTCATTATTCCAACTTTAACATGACGGTATCACGTTTTTACTTTGATCTCAATCCTGTCACATAATTGCAATATATTTTGATCTTCAACCAAATCGTCTGTTTGACAATATTGGCATTTTCAAATCTGTCACAATTTGTTACTACACTATATGAAAATTATTACAATGACCGCACAGCAGAGTGTGTGTTCAACATGTAATGTGCCATCGATAGATTTCTTACCTTTATGGTCTGATAACTTCGCCATTTGTTTATTCCACTTCTCATGAGCGCACATAAGATTCACTACTTTTGGCGATAGCAAGAAGTTTTTTTGTTGTGTTGGCGACGCCATTTCGTAAGCCTGAAAAAGTGAAAACATTTATAATTCCATTGTTAGGGTGGAAGTGCTGAGAATTACGAAAGAGCCTGAAAAGCAACCTCGCAAAAGTATAGAGTTTATCACATACGCATGTTTGAATAAAATACGACTATAACACTCACAGCCAATGCCCATCTGATTTCAAGTGCTCAAAACGAAGCCAAATAATTAGTTAAACTTCAAATTATCGGTCATTCCATGTCGTTTATTTTACCATTACAAGTTTTCGCATATGCGAAATGAAAGCAACTTACCTTCGCATATTTCTTGATTTCATCGGGGCATTTCATTGCATCATCTTTCTTCAGGTCATGGACTCGCTTGTGCAACAGCGTCTCGGATCTCAGGCTGGTGAAATAAAAGAACGAGATGATTTATTTTATTACGAAATCACAAGTGGTAAAGAATATAAGTAGTTATAGTTGTAAAGTATTAAAAAGTTGTCGAGTATTGAACTTTAAAAATGGTTAAATTTTGATGCATTTCTTCAAAACGTGTTAAAATTTCATTGAAAATTGAAGTGTTGTTCACCAACACTCAATACACCGGCAGGTTTCATTGATTTTATAGCAAGTAATTTTGTAGGAGTTTAATATCTGCATACCAAGATTTCAACCACAAATACTTGTTCTGATATCCATCTCTTTCTTTACAAAAGATAAAGTTAACCCGATGCAAACTTGAAAATAGAAAATGATTTAAAGTCAAAAAACATAAATTTACCAGGCTATCCTCAGTCTTGCGAATGCGATTTCTTCTTGTCTACAATGAGGCTTCATCTTTCTAATATATTCCAGTATCGGGATAGTTTCAACGTAGATAATTGGGCAAAATGAGGAAGTCTGTTGGTGGCCTGTGAAAATGGTTACAAAGTTATAACTTTTTCATTAATTTGAAAAAATTATTTTTGTTTTTCTATTATAAAACAAGTTATTCTAACCAAACTATATCAATTTTTGAATTTTCACTAATTAACTTGATAATTTTCATTAGACCAATTATGTTATTATTTTTTTATCAGGTCTATCTGGTTATTTAATCAGGTTAAAACACAGTGTTGCACTAAGAATGTTACGAATTTTATTGTATGTTGTGGCTTCCGCATAGTTTGTTTATTGCTATGGGAACTTAATTACTTTATGTGTAGAGTAAGCTAGAATTTTTATATAAACAACAAACATTTTGCTATTTCAATTTTTTTACAGTTACAAAATTTTTTGTTCAACGTTTTTTTTCCAACGTACCATTTACACTTTCATCCTCCAATGTGTATCCATTCATTATGAAGCACAACGCCGCTTCGAAGTATGAGAGAGCTCGATTCAAGGACTCCCCAGAGCGAGTGCAACCGGTACTTGGGTCCTTGCATGCATCTCCTTGATGCTTCAGGCGTTTCCCTTCTCTCATATGCTGGTCCGATGTCTTGATCAGTTTCTTTGCCTGAGTTTCATTGCCTGGCCTACTCGAGCCAGATGGACCAGCTGTGACGTCAAGAGTCTGGGAGTCTTCACGTTCACTCGCCTGCAACAAAATTGTATCAAGTTTAATGTGAAAGTCGAATGAATTTTGTCGAAAGTCAACATCATCAAGGATTAACGTTAATTTACTGAAACAAACAACTAGATAAAGATAAAAGCGCACAACAGCGGCCATTGTGATGTCACTACAGCCAACTGTATTTTCCCTTGGTGCTCGCTATGAGTAGATGATCAACAAACAGAAACTAACTTTATAGCTTTATGCAGCTCACAAACATCTCGGCCAGATAGAACATTTCAAACATTTACTTTGTTTCAAAGCATAGTGGAGGTCTATGACGTACCTTTCGCTTTTTTGATGCCGCCGAAAGTTCTGTCATTGATATCCCAATCAAGCCTCTGTTTATCCCATATCCTAGTTCCCAATCAAGCTCTTCTTTACTCTTCGCTGAGTAGTGGAACAACTTTGGGTCTCCCAAGATGGACTTGACTTTGTTAGCAAGTTTGTCTTTGTGCTCAACCTGTAAGACAAACTCGGTAAGTATTCGCGTTACAACTGACAAAGGTTCGACAAAACATGAAGTTTTTCATCCACAACGTCACTGTAATTTATCATACTAACTTTACATTCTACAACAAACCAGCATGATTTTGTTTGATAGTAACATAGGTTCGTTGTTGATTACTGTAGAATACAGAATACTAATAATTGTAAAATAAACGATTCAAAAGCTAATTATGAAATCAAGCAGCTAATTTGTTTACCATTTTGTTTTCAAGCTTATTTTCTATGATTTCAAACCGCTCAAAGTGATTATACTTACAGTTTTTAGACAACTTTAGTAAATAAGCAGTTACATATTTTTGAAACAAAATGATTTACCTTTTTTGGCGGACAGGGAAATTTTCTGTCAAAGTCTCGAACATCTTCCCACCAAAGCGAAAAAACGGCTTTGTTCTTTCTTGTATTCATTTTTAAAGCAATGCAAACTGTTGAGTATTTGTCAAAATTCACTAAGTTTCAATCAATGCACAAATCTGTTAAAGACCATAAAACAAGGTTTAAATTCAAATCAAACTTCACTACCTCACAATTGAGAACCAAACAGTTTAATTTAGTAAAAAAACATGCACGATAGAGCAGTTTGTTCTTAATTTCATTATCATGACAACTCAGTACTTTTCTGTACTTCAAAAGTGTCTACTTTTGAGTATGAATTATATTTCAAAAAACAAACACTGCAAAGTTCAGCAATTCTAGAAGAAGAGAACATCTCAAACACTTTTCTATCTACATTCTTTTCCTGACCTTCTGTGTCTTGTAATGAAACCAAATGATTGTTTTCGCAAAAAGAAATGAAGCTTTTTCTGAACTAAGTTTTCCATCAGTTCTTATGTTGACGAAAACAAAAATAGATTTTGTTTTTCACGAAATCAAACAAAGGCTCACATCGGGTGGTCTAAGTGATACAATTAAAAGCTTAACTTTTTGTTTTGGATGGCAAACAAATCAACAACTGATGGGAAAGAAAACAAACTGCAGCACAATTTCATTGACGTTAATTGGTAACAAAACAGCCAATCAGAGGACGATGAAACGAATCCGCAGATCGCCTTCTGAGGAAATAATTCCCACAAGCATGCAAGTCAGCAATGCGTTACAATTTGAAATATTGCATACTTTTGTAAACGTTTGAGAAGCACAAAAATTCTACTGCTGAAAACACGCAATTTTAATGTCGACGGTTTGGTCAATGGAATGTGATTGAGTGAGTTACACGAGCTGAAAAGATTGCACAAATGGAAAAAATTTCATGTTTTTTCTTCGTTTTGGAGTGACACTTGACCAAGCCAAGCGCATCTTTTGGTTTTGCTACTGCATTAACACAACTGTTTGGGAAAAGTTTCTAGCTCTGAAAGCAAGCATTAAAAGCTTCACATTTCAATGAAGACAAACGGTACTAAAATATAAAAAAGAAAACATTGAATTTGAATTCGGACATACGAAGTATTTATGATCTCGTGTTTCAACTGGAACTTTAATAGACACATATCTTGAAATAAAACTATTCCTCGGTTATTCCACATAACTGTAGCAGTACGACTGTAGGTTATGCGGTTTCCAACATTGACCTTGCACATTCTTATTTGCTCTGAAATTGCATAACGCCATTTTGTAGTTTTGTTTTGCGACACTTTTAAAGTAAAAACAGAGAGAGACTGTTCACCAGGCATTTGGTAAAAAAATTAATTTGCGTTCTTCTGGTGACTATTTACTAGGTTACCTCGTGATGTTAAAGATGATAACTAGCTTTTTTTTTTTTTTTTTTTTTCCGACGTTTCGTCAGTCAGCACGACTGACTTTATCAAGGTGGCTAAAACAGGTTAATACAACCTGTTCAGCAATGATGGCACAACACAAAAACATACTGATAAAATGAGTAAAGTAAAGCAGCAAGAATCAGAATTAAAACACGCAACAAGATACCTAGAGGTTAAACTAAATGCAGTGAATGCCTAAAACCAGTAGGCTACTTCCCGCAGCGTAAAGCTAGTTATCATCTTTAACATCACGAGGTAACCTAGTAAATAGTCACCAGAAGAACGCAAATTAATTTTTTTACTTTTAAAGTTTTGACATTTTTCTGCGACCCCAAACTTACATCGGAAAATTTGCAGTTCAAAACAAGTAAGTTATTGAAAGAATATAGAACTACTAGAGAACAAAATTATATTATGTTGTTTTGAATAGTTTCAACATTACAATGTGAAAAACTGCAAACATTTCTGAACAAATGCATAAAGGCATCTTAAACGCGTTTCTATCTATCTCCTTCTCCTGACCTACTGTGCCTTGTAATGAAACCAAATGATTGCTTTTACAAAAAGAAGTGGAGCTTTTTCCTGAACTAAGTTTTCCACCAGTTCTAACAAAAACAAAAAGTGATTTTGTTTTTCACGAAAGCAAACAAAAGCTCACATCGGGTGGGTTGAAGGCAAGACGGACTATATAGTCCGTCTTGGTTGAAGGATATAATTAAAATAAGTTGAAAATATTTTCCACGGTTTTCTAAACTACTCCTTGACTCCAATTAAAAGCTTTACTATTTGTTTTGGATGGAAAACAGATTAACCACTGATTGAAAATTATACTGAAGAAACTCGGCGAAGTTAACTGGTAAAAATGAAAGCCAATCAGAGGCCGATAAAACAAATCCACAGATCTCCTGCTGTGGAAATAATCTTGACAAGCATGGGAATGTCCTCCAATGGAACTGCGTTAACGTTGAAAAGAAGTAACTGCATAAACAGGATTTTTTTTGGAAAATTTTCTAGGTTTAAAGGCGTTTATGAAAAACTTTATATTTCACTGAACACAAATAAAAAGTAAAATATGTCAGACATAAATAAATAAAGTTGAAAATATTTAAATTTGAGTCGGACTTACAAATTATTTATCATCTAAAGCAGGACTACTCAACTGGCGGACCGCAGTCCGAATCCGGACCTTCTCGGTGTTGAAAGTAGACCTCGGGCTTCTGGAAGAATAACCTCATTGCCTCATTTTAGGGCCTCTTTAAACAGATTTCCATTAGGGAAAAGCATTTTTTGTGATTGTCCAAGGAGCTTCGCCAAGGAGCTTCGCCCCCAGACCCCCCGAAGCTTTGCTGTCTTCTCTGATGTGCGATCCAGACAGCTATACTACAAAGAAACGCAATACATTTTTTCCTTTTTTATTTCTTTGTTTGTGTCAAATAAAAATCCAAGTCGTGTTACATACTACCTGAAAAGTGTTTCGGTGCTCCTACTGGTTGTTTGTGGTTGCATATAAAATATTCACCGGACCGCAAAAATATTCAACTTGTCAAAATTGACCTTTGCTAACATTAGTTGAGTAGATCTGATCTAAAGTTTCAACTTGAACTTTAATATGAAATTGTAAAATATCATGAAATTAAACTTTTCCTCGATTTTTCCAACTAATTGTAGCAGTAACATCATAGGTTACAAGATTTCCAAAATCGACATTGCAGATTCCTATTTGCTGTGAAATTGCATGACGCCATTTTGTTTTCTGAAACGAAACATCGATAACAATCTGGTTGGAACACGTTATCATGTTGTCTGTTCTGTGACCCCCTTTAAGTTTTGAGTTACTTCACAGGTTTAAACTTACATCAAAATAATTGCAGCTTAAAACACATATGGTATTGGAAAGGTAACTACTAGAGAGCAAAACTAAATTACGTTGTTTTGAGAAGATTTAATTTTTTTTGTAGTTTCAACAATACAATGTTAGAAAACTGCAGACAAAGGTTAAGTAAACAATTTTTAAATAGGATAACAACATTCTCAAACACGTTTCTATCTAAATCCTTCTCCTGGCTTCCTGTATATTGTAATGATTGTTTTCACTAAAAACAAGTGGAGCCTTTTACCCAAACTAAGTTTTTCACCAATTCTAACGTTTGTGAAAGAAAAAAGTGATCTTGAAAAAAAATATTGATTTTTACGAAAGCAAACAAAAGCTCACATCGGGTGGACTAGTTGTTCCAAGTAAAATAAGTTCAAAACTTTTTCTAAAGTTTCAAAAATGATCCTTGACTTCAATTAAAAGGTTTACTATTTGTTTTGGATGGAAAACAGATGATGATGATGATGATGATGACCACTGATTGAAAATTATACTGTAGAAATTCGGTGATATCAATTGGTAAAAATGAAAACCAATCAGAGGCCGACAAGACGAATCCGCAATTTTCCTGCTGAAAAAAATAATATTTTCTCCTTTTGAGAAAATAATCCTGACAAGCATGCGAGTGTCTAACAATGGAACTTCGTTAATGTTGAAAAACAAAAAGTAAATTTTCTACACGTGTTTATCAACAAAAATTGCAATTGCACAAACTGGGAGGAAGCCACAGAAGATAGGCTGCTTTGGAGATCTGTCATTCATGAAGGTATTGCCGCGTTTGAGAAGAGCAGATCTAAAAGGTTAGATGAAAAACAATGCAAAGAAAAGAACATCATTTCCACCTACAAACAGCTCTTCTAAAACATAGAAGCTTTTGACTTGTTGCAAATATTATTGGAGATATTATAAAACTACCAATCTGAGCAAGCGTTGAGACCCCGGTTATTCAGCTCCCAGCAGTTGCCCACTCCTGCTATTCAGCTCCCAGCAGTTGCCGACTCCTGCTGTTCAGACACCAGCAGTTGATGACTCTTGTTGCAGGCTTTAAATATTGGAAGGCACTTTAACATGCAGATATCCAATCCATGGACTTCTGTCCAATTCAACCACGAACCAATGAGATGCTACGTTATCTGTCCTATTATGACCATTCCAGCATTCAGCCAGAGAATTAATTATTACTGTACTTTGAACTTTGTTTGGTAATTACAGAAGAAAAGAGAGCTATAGCAGAGGTGGGAATCAAACTCACGTCAATGTAATGACTCCCACCGTCCTAACCCAATGCGCCAAGTCAACCAATGGCAAAGCATTGATTTAATTTAGCTAGAATTTGCGTTTTTCCTTTATTCTTCCTAGACGCAACCTTGATGACGTCATGAACAGCGTAGCTTCTGATTGGTTCGTGGTATATTAGAAATCTGCTTGTTAAAGTGCCTACCTTAAATATTAAGCTTTGCACACTCTTATTTGCTGCGAAATCACATGACGCCATTTTGTTTTCTGGAGTAATTCGTACATCGATAACAATCTGGTTGATGCACATCATCATGTTGTCTGTTAAAGTTCCGCTCCGATAGCTCAGTTGGTCAGCACGTGACTTCGTGAACAAGAAGCTTCAAGATCAAGCGGCGCTTGTTCGACCCTCGGGGTGTGCACTTGAGCAACGTATTCTAAGTACTGCACTCCATTCAGCGGCACCTAATGGATGCAATAATTCCCTGGCAACAAGACTTCAACAATCGGAAATTTCGCTCTGTCAATCTTCGTAACTGGCCTTGCGTCAAGAGCCTCTACAAGTATGCGAAACTACCAGGAATAACCTATTAAGTCCAAGGATAAAGATTCAAAAACAAACCTAACCAAGCAACGATTTTTTATTTCTGAATCTAGCTCTTTTTCATCTTGAAATCGACCAGTTCCGGCTAATAAAAATTTACAATGAGTGGTATCATTTGCAGTACACGATATTGAACTTAGTTTTTCAACAATGAGATGACATTAACTTGTGTTGAAACAATGTTGCATTGTTTTGGTGTTTTTGTAAACTAGATATTTCGTCTCGTCGATGCTGAAAGATTTTACAGCAAAATAAATCACTTCCTTATTGTATCAATCGGAGAATAAGGTTGTTGATTTTGTGCATACTGCAATCAACTAAAAACGATTTGTAAGGTTTTGAAATTGGAAAAAGTATTTTTGAAAACTCAGGGCATCAACTAAGTAATAACTCGGCTTTTTATTTTCTACCTACAAAATCATAATTAAACAACATCATTCGGTAATTCTTATTTTTTTTACAATTTATCAAATTAAAAAATTTCTTCTTTGATTGAAGTAACCTTTGATTTAGTTTTTGATATCAAGCGAAATCAAGTTGTTTTTCACCTTTTGAAACATCAAACATCGGGATCCTGAAGCGCATCTCTAAAATCTTTTGATTTAAAAAAAAAGTGCAATCAGTTTCCATCAGGTCACAGTTTTTCCTCAGAAAATAAAAAATTGATCAAAAATCTTTAAAACGCACACTTCAACTTGCAAACACTTTATGTAAACATTTTATGAACTCGAATTACAATTAATGGAAGTTACAGCTTTGCTTAAAATGTGTGTTTCCTCTTTGCTTTAGTTCTTCTTGCGTACAGAATAGCCTTTGTTACAGCAAAATCAAGCTTCGAATGTTATTTCCTGGGGTTGCACGACGCCATTTTAAATTGTAGACTAAACCATCGATGAGCAAGATAAGTGATGTCACAGTCTGATTTATTGTGCTCGAGTTCTTTCGAAAAGCGACGATTTTTATCTAAACATAATCAATTTTATTAAAAGAAGTTTGTACAATACGACTCTTACTTTAGTAATATGCAATGATCAATTCAGTTGTTTAACAACAAAAACAGCATCACTTTATGTTGCTACACAATTTTGCATAATTTTAGTTTTTGACTTTAGAAATCGGAATTTAGTCACTTAACCGTTAACAAATTTTCTGCAAAATAAATTTCGTTGGAAACAAAAACTTAGTTTTAGTTGTTTTTTAACCTGCTCTAAAATTATTTTGAGTTTGAAAAATGGACCTGACATTAACAATAATAGAACTTTCAATACAAATTTAAGCGTGATGAAGTTTTGAAATATCATCTAAATTAAACTACAAGTAGAAATATCTGGAGTCATTGTCAAGTAACAAATTACAAATGGGTTCAAAATGCATAAACAATTTTTTTCATTCGTAGACTCAAATTTGGGTGAGCCCTGATTTTGCAAACAAAGAACGTTTTCGATTTCAATGAGGAAAAACTGTTTTTAACTTTTTTTTTGTTTTTTTTTATTAATACAAACTCCATCGCCATTTTTTGACAGTTGATTTCACACTTCAAACAAATCAGAAAGAAGCAATTCACTCCACTTCAATAAGTAACAGCGAGAGACCTACAGTAGCAACAAAGCTAAAATTTGTGTTTTTTATTTTTCCGCTACAAAAATATCAAACAACATCAGTCGGCAAATTTTATTTGTTGAACAATTGATGAAACTATCTTGGTTTTTCTTTGATGAAATATCTTTTCTTAACTTTCTGTCATCAGACAAAGATTTATTGCTTTTTGTAACTTCAATCGCTGCAGTCTGCAGCTCTGCAATTTTGAACATCTTAAATGTTTTGACCATTTACATTATATTCGCCTGCTATCAACTTTTACACGAGTTCAGACTGTTTATAGCAACATTTGCCAGTTCATAATTTTTTTTTAAAAATGGAACTCCAAGTATCAGAATTCCGGATATAATTTTTTTTGGCTACATTTGTTGTGAATTTGTTGCGTAGTGTTATTGTGTCTTGCCTGTCATTGGTACAAAAAAAAACTCGTTTTCAAAACTAAGATATACGGAATGCTCGTTTGAGAGCATGACCAGTAGAAGACGGAGATTTGATGGAGCGCTACATTTGTTGTCGTCAGATATGGATGAGCATAAAAAAAAGAATAAACAACATTTCTATTCCTTAATGATGAAAATGTATCTGGTCTGGTGGTTGAATGTTGATACAGTGGCATCCAGACTTACTGTGACAACACATCAAGATGTCATATTCACTGTTTATGTGTCTCAAACAATTCGAGAACAACGATATCTGAATAACGAATTTTATGTTAAAAAGGAAATATTTATGTTTTGCACTCAGAAGCTTTATATAATGTAAAGAATTTAGAATTGAAAAAAATCCTCTTTCCAATCACAATGAAACATAATAATCAAAATGAAGAGTTTTCAATTAAACGAAAGACGAAATGGTTTCGATTCGAACAGCGCGAGAGTAAACGCAAAAGTTCAACTTGTGTTACGTAAACATAAAGTATATTATGCATGGAGCAGAAATATCCACAATGCAAGTTTGAATCAAGTTTTTATTATTTATGTTTTTGCATGAGAATTTATTTTTGTCTCCGAAATTTCACGTTTTAATATTTTCTATAAAGTCAATTTTGTTGAGTATTTACTTAAATTTTTAGACTTCTTTTTAAAACCTTGCGCAGGTGGAGTAGTAATTAATTGCATTGTAAAGAAGCGATTTTGTGCTACATGTTATCAATTATGGAAAATGTTTATGCTGCAAGACAAAATTTTACGTCCGTTTTCATCCAATGAAACCGTGACACGTCATCAAATAAAGCAAAGAAACATGAAATTTCATCCTTGTGGTTCATCAATTTGTTGTGTCTACTTTTCTTCCAAGACTTAGTGGGATTAGCAACTCGGTCAGATTTCACTTGTGCGGTATTTCTACTGCTTCATTTCACTTGTAGAGTCATTCAGGAAAGGTTGAGCTTCTTGGCAGGACGACAGTGACGTCAGCACGAACTTAAATCGATAATTACAGTGGGGGAGCAAATCTGAAAAGAATTTCTTGACTTCCAGACTTTACTTAGACTGAATGATTTTGTTGTGTTAATTTTTAAAGTTTCGAAATCCATTGAGTTGTACGCTGCAAATGTTTTAGTTGAAAGTCATTGAGTTATTTTCCATTGCTTGTAATTATTTAAAGGTTTCATGCAAGAAACACAGATGCCTTAGATGTGGTGGCCTAGCTTTGAGATATTGTGATGCATGTTTGGTTTAAATCCTTGGCATGATACAGAGAACCTGATGCCAGCTTTAGATTCAGAGACCAAAACTTAATCAAAAACAATTGTTTGATCAAAATGAGCAAAAATTGTGTTCCTTGTTTTAAGCATTATGGAAAATGTTTATGCTGCAAGACAAAATTTTACGTCCGTTTTCATCCAATGAAACCGTGACACGTCATCAAATAAAGCAAAGAAACATGAAATTTCATCCTTGTGGTTCATCAATTTGTTGTGTCTACTTTTCTTCCAAGACTTAGTGGGATTAGCAACTCGGTGGGATTAGCAACTCCTAGCAGGCATCCAACCCGCTGAGCTACGCCGTAAAGGAGCCACGATTTCTCTCGCTCGCCGCGCTTTGGACCCCGACCATCTCCTCCATGCAACACTCAAGAGACCACCACCTATAAAGCAGCGCTTGAAATCAAGACGCCCCTTTGTGCCTGCCGCACAACAACTCCTTAAGAACGCAGAAGAACTTAGTTTAAGTGCGGCACACTGGACGAACCACATGTGGAACACGGAGTGGCAAAATCACACCTCCACGCTCCGTGACTTCATACCCAACGCCGATCCCCGTCCACCAGGGATGTCCCTCGCAAGGCTTGCGTGGGTCAGGCTTAACCGCCTGCGAACTGGCGTCGGCCGCTTTCGTTCGGACATGCACAAGTGGGGCCTGGCTCCTTCATCAGAATGCGAGTGTGGTGCCACGGAACAGACCGCAGACCATGTCATCCACCACTGCCTAACCCACCGGCCTCCACACGGTGCGCATGGTCTGAGAATCCTGGACGACGAGACTGCCGAGTGGCTGAAGATTTCCTGCCCTCCAATCTAGCCTGGAAAGATCGCTCATACGCCATCATCATCAGCATTAGCCTACGCAGATTTCAATTTTAAAATTTTAAATAAAACATAAAACTTTTCTAATATTGATGTTTTTTACAGATATTGAATTGGATTGATTTGACTGAAGTTTTATTTGCAACTAATTTTTAGAGTAAAATAATAAATTTTTGTTGATTACTTGATTCAAGATGGCGCAAGCATTTGTCAAAACAAAGTGGTCGAAAAGTACCAAGTCCTTTAAATTGGAATTCCATGAAACTTATTCAAAGGTAAGTTTACAAAATTATTTGCTACTTTTTTAAGTAGCCTAAGTTAAGTAAGTTTCATTTTGCCAGGTTTTTTTGCCCGGGTTCAATGTGTTCAATTTGGTTCATTTTAAAATAAATTTAATTATTAAAATTCTTTAATCTTTCTGCATGTTCATTTAAAAGCTGAAATCGAACACATAGGTTGTTTCAAATACAGTCACAGAAAATCTTGTTCGTATTAATTACTGTGATTGTAGTTCTAGCGGTACGAATTCCATGTACAGTCATTGCTTAGTAATAACCTTTAACTAATAACAAGCTAAAAACATTCCTTTTTAGAATTTGAAAATCTAACTTCTTGGAAATCAAATGGAACGAAAAACAACCATAGCTTTCCCAGAGACTTGTTGTTTTTCCACATGCTTCTGTATTAACTTATCGTGTTCTTAATTGATCTGAATTGTGTTTAACATGTATGTACTTTTATTAAAAGATGTGTGATGTGGTCAAGAAAGTTGCAGATCGTAGTCTACTGCAACAGCTCGCCCCGTTAGGTCAGTGGTTACGCGCCCGGCTAAAGATCACGCTGCGTTGGTTCAACTCTCGGGGTGTGCGCTTGAGCAACTCATTCCAGGATTGCTCTTCATTCAGCGGCACCTAGTGAATGAAATAATTTCCCGGCAGGAACACTTCCACAATCGGAAAATTTCTCTCTGTCAAAGATTCAACCAGCCAGCTCGTAAAACAGCAGTTTATCGAATTATTGCAAATGAGCTCTCCCTTACTAAAAGTTCCAATGAAAAGATTCTATTGAGCAAAACTTCTCAGGAACATATCTCCTGGAAGACTAATAGTTATCAGGGGAAATTCGCTGAGAGGAGATTGTACGTAGGCAACTACTGAACGCAAGTTCTGCATAATGAACGCAAGTTCATTCAATGAATTGTCGCTTTCATTAATTGTCTTTCGATGATCTGTCGTACAAAAAACTGTCAGGTCACAACTCACAGTTACAGATATACAGCAGTTAGACCTTCGGTAGAGAGTTTGTTTTGTTGAACTATAAACATACGAAGCCGAGTGACGTCATCAGATTTACATTATTCAAGTTTATTTTAACAAGTACAGAATTACATTAACGTAAACAGCAGTTGCGTTAACAATCATGCCAGTTGCAAAAACAAAGCATGTCATTGGTGTGTCAACACAAAGAAATACAAAAAATCCGTTAAATCAGTCGAAAAGATCCTATGAAACAAGCACTTTATTTTTATGATATCTAGCAGAGAGTGATTTAAAACAAGATTCTATAATAATGCTTTTATTTGCGTCCATTCCGATCACAGATGCGATACAACAGACGACAGGAAGTGGCGAAGTGATATATAACCTTTGAGTCAGCTGCTTCCCTTAGTTTGGCTTGCCGTTAAGTGGCTTTTGCCGAGACACAGCCGCGTGCTCTGAAGCGGTGTCGAACCCACGTCCTTTCGAACGTCGCGCTGACGTTCTTACCACTCGGCTACGCAGCCGACTGAGAAAACACGAGAAGATCATAAAATCTTCATTATTACTTGCACAAAGGAAAAGGACCGGCTTTGGGTAACCCTGATAATACACATGGTGTCAAAGTCGGATACTATCATGTTGATGCAGCAAAATGTAAACTGACACCTGGTTTTCCTAGCTCGTTTGGTTCAATCTACTCGTTTAAAACCAGATAGTTTTTGTTTAAAACATAAACTTTCTCTTGAGAAAAACTCATTGCCTGCTGTTTGGTTAAATTCTCACGTACTGGTTACATCCATCTACAATTTACAAATTTGCCTTCTCAGTAAGTTGCGTAGCAATGACATTAAGAATCAAACGTGTTTTAACAAGTAAATAAAATCAATCGGGTTCTTAAACTTGTCAAATTTATTGATAACGCTTGTGCCACCATTAAGGTTACTTCAATGTCTGTAAAAGCACAAGTTAAAAAAACATCCAAATTATCCGGTGAAAGGAATTAAGAGTAATGTGAAGATCATTGAAAATAAAAACTCCTCATCAGTTTCAAAGCTACATCAGATTTATACGGAGTACTATGAAACTGCTTGAAAACTTGACCTCGTCTAATACTGTAAAAAATGGTTCAAAAATCCATTGACTACATTGCGTAAAACGAAAGTGTTTTTTTAATTGTTTCCATTCAACAGTAAACAGACTACGAAAATCATTTGAAATGTAGTGTCAAAGATGTTAAGTAACCAGATAAACAAACAGATGCATAAGCTTTTGGCTTATGCATCTGTTTCAATAATAATTTCAATAATTATTGAAATTGAAATGAATTAATGAAATAATAATTGAAATTACGATGATTATAATCATTAGGCTTTGCAACTATATAGAAGCATCGCAACAAAATCTACAGCAATGAAAAAGAACTATTTTTGCTTGTTTTTCAAGAAACACTAACATGAGAAACTACTGAACCAGATTTTCTGCAATTGTACGAGAATTTCGTGTCAGAGAAAAAAGCATCTGGTGATTACTATTAATTATATTGATTACTTGAACAAAAATATCGAACAAACTTACATCAGAAATTATTCGAAATAAAATTAGATTTAAGTTAGTAATCGGTGAAATTAGATTTCACTTCCTGAATATGGTATGCTTGATAAGTCAAGTATATAAAGTGCGTTGATTTGTGCAAAGAACAACCCAATTGTGATCTCTTAGATGGTTTATTTATAATTCCCCATGCTCTGCAATGCTAATCTGTCAAAAATCGTCAATATGACAATATATTACGTCAAAACCCTTGCCGACAGATGTTATCAATGATGACAATGAAAGATTTTGCGGTACATACAAAAAATCTGGTTGAATATATACACGGTGGCTGAATACTGTTCATGGTTTCACAGTGGCCGGAAGCAACACCTCTTTTATTAGTTTTCTTCACAACATCTTCTTGCACTGCTTGGCTTGCACAACGAAGATTCTACTCCAAAACAGGAAGCTTCCTTTGCTAGGAAGATCAACAAATCGTTTTTATTCCTTGAGAAACTTATACGCCCCCCAGAGTTGGCAAAGGATAACTTTATTGTACGTGGCCAAATCATGCAAGGAACTGCTCAAATCCAAAGTATGACAAGAAAGCACATCGACGAAGCGAAAGAAATCTGAAAAGTAACATCACATCGATTATTAAATAACACACTTTCTAATGTGATTTGATGCTAACGTTTTCAAGATCTGTGTTTCATTTTAACTTGCTTTTAAGCTATATTGTTGATGCGTTCTTACAATAGCTGCACAACAAAGCGCATGTACAACATGCGATCGATTCTCAATAGATTTCTTACCTTGATGATCCGATGACAGCGGCTCTGTCTGATTCCACTTCGCATGAGCGCGAACAAGATTCAACACGATGCTTTGAAACTCTTTGTACATTTCCAGCAGCTTTGGCGACAGCAATACGCCATTGTGGTGCGAGGAAGACGCCGTTTTGCCAACCTGAAAAAATGACGAAAAACGTTTTTTTGGCTTTATTTTTATTGTTAAAATAAGCTGAATATGCCAACGAACCAATCTTAAATAACGTTGAATAAACGTTTCGTCCAGTTAAAGCTTTAATTTTTTAAATGACTCACCTGTGTGGAACTGGTCACTTGCTCGCAAGTGCTGCTGATTCCAGCAATCGGCGAAGGGCCAGGCGTGTTTTTTCCATATAGAAAATGCGCAGCAGTGGAAGAAGAGGACACTCCGCTCTGCCTACTGACTGCATGCCTTGGTGAGGGGGTATTGTTGCATTTGTTTGACTGAAAAATGAACGATGAAATTTAATTACATAAAAAAGTAAAGTTGGTGCCCTACTTGGTTCCAAGTGTGGGAGATAAGATGATAAAAGTTTTCACTACACTAAGCTTTCGGCTCTAACGAGAACAAGATGGCCAGTTCTTTTCCCTCGGCCGCCTTTTCTTCAGCAATCTACGCCCACTCAATTTTTTACACCCTGGGTAGAGGTGAGCGGTGTTTATCAACAACCAGCTTAATTTGGGTATCGAACCAGGCTAGTACTAATTGGAAAGCCAACGCCTTATCCGCTGCGCCATTTTAAGCAAACCTTTAAATCATGTTACAACATAATCTCTGCTCAATCAGCAAATCTATATTATTTTAACGGCTGCATACGTTGATTGCAAAAGGAACTGATTTGTTGGCTATGTATCATATTTTGATTATTCTTGAGATCAGGTAAATACAACTCACCTTAAAGTATTCCTTGATTGCATCAGAGCATTTAAAGGCAGCATCTTTCCGTAGGTAATAAAGTTGCTTGTACAATAGTGCCTGAGATCTCATGCTGGTGAAAATAAAATAGGAATTCTTTAATTTTGTGATGTTTAAAAATAGTTATTTTTATTGTATCCAGATTTACACCCAGTTGTTAAAGATTAATCTTAAGTAGGCGGGAAGGCAAAAGATACAATGATGCAGCGATGATAAAAACGTAAAAAACTTTCTTTCGTCGACAACATAAAAGTAACATGAATAACTCATCACAATGGTTGCAATTCTTATACATCCTTACTGACATCCTACATCCCTCAAAATCATTGAAATCATTGAAATACTTAAAGTCTCAAGTTTCATTGATTTAAAAACACTTTGTTGGAGTCCAACGTTAAACTGCATCTACTAAAAGATTTCAAACATAATCCATTGATTCAATCGGTTTCTATCTTCATACAAGGCTTAATCCCAATATTTCGTAGACAGAAGGCATTTACTGTACATACAGTTAAAGCTAAAATTTCGGACAAAATCACAAAACATGAGTTTAAATTAGCACATAAATTTACCAGGCAATGTTTAGCTTTTTGAAAGCGACTTCTTCTTGCTTGCCAGTGGGCTTCAGCTTTCTGATATAAGCCAGTAACTGAATTGTTTGACCGTATATGTTGCTCGGAGATTGGGTAGATATACCTTGGCAACCTGTGAAAAAAGTAACCAGCACTTTACTTCCTGATGCAGTTTCAGGCTTTGACGAAAATTTATATTTATGAAGTGAACTTAATACACTTGTATCACAAAGACTTTATTAAAATAAAAGGAAACTACATTTGCAAATGAAAAGAATACATAAATAACTTTTTCCTACAGTACACAACGCTGCAACAACAGAACTGAACGAGTGAACTGTTGAAGAAAGCGTAGAACCAAAGCGTGTAGAAAACAAGGCAATGATTAACTGAGTAGAATGCTTGAGGAACAGAGCGCCGTGCTCAGAAACACACGACAATTTACAACAAACTCTTCCTTTTTAATACAACTTTCAATTTTTTTTGTCTGGACAGAACGTACCGTTTGAATTCTCAGACTCCAATGTGCATCCATTCAACATAAAGCACAACGCAGCTTCGAAGTATGTGAGAGCTCGATCCAAGAACTCTCCAGGCCGAGCACAACCGGTCCTTGGGTCCCTGTATGCATCTCCCTTGTGTTTCAAACGTTTCCCTTCTCTCATATACTGATCCGATGTCTTGCTCCGTCTGCGTTAGAACAACGTACACATTCAATACTTTGAGGTAAATGCAATGAAATCAAGTGAAAAAAAAATCCTTACAGTCTCAGTCAAATCTAAACGCCACATGACGATTAAGGATTACCTAACGACTTTTTGGTATAAGAAAATATCACTTACATAACACAAATGTGATACATTACTGA
The DNA here is from genome assembly GCF_918807975.1 of Aplidium turbinatum. NCBI lineage: Eukaryota > Metazoa > Chordata > Ascidiacea > Aplousobranchia > Polyclinidae > Aplidium > Aplidium turbinatum. The sequence continues at coordinate 17,252,845 of NC_137485.1, forward strand.
GTATGGATAAAGCTAAATGGTGTGACACTGACAAGTTTAGAGAGGTAGATCCGGCTCAACAAGATTAGCAATTCCAAAGATTCAAAAAGATCAATAATCGAAGTATTGTAGGCAGAAATATCCTGTGATCAATACAGATTTATCTCAAATCTCACAATGCTTTGACAAGATACTCCAAGTCATGGCTTAGATGTAATATCCATGTACTGAGTATTGAAATAACATTTTTCTAGCAAATGTGTTTTTTTTAAGTGATACAAATTCGTTATAAATCTCTTCATTTCATCCACAATTTTACACTTTTCACTTGAACAATAAATTGTTACAAGCTTTTGCACTTTTGATTGCATCGTGGCATTCGAGATTGATTGCGCAAAGAGCAATACGTCCAAAACTGTAGCAATACAAAGTAGCGAATGATACTTATGCTTACGTTTTATTGTCTTGCCAACTCGAATCAGCAGGTCCAGCTGTGACAGCAACAGTTTGAGAGTTTCGACGCTCAGTCGCCTGAAAATGGAAATGAGATGAATAAAACACAGAAAATACAAATCCCACAAAACTTCACGACCTACTAGAACACGGCCAAATATGTTGCTATTTGAGGAAATTTCTAAGAGTCTGAATTGTTACAATCATAGCTATGATAATCCTGTCATCTTGCCATTACCGGAAGTAAGTAAAATAAGTAATATTTGCACCTAGACATACGTTTGGCTTGTTTAACCGGAGATTAGGTATGTACGTTGAGCACAGTTTACATAATAAGAATGTAATATGTAAGACTTTTCAACTGCACCCTGGAGGTAGTATCGTCTGGTGCAATTGCATGTTCCACTTAAAATATCAAGGATTTTTTTGTGGATTCAATGTTGTAAGCTGTTCATTTGATGTGTCAATTTAAATTTTACTTTGTTTGTTTTTCGCCAAGTTTAGTTTTGCAAGTAAAATATGGCTTTTGGCGAAACATCCTGCTTTACAAAAAAACATAACGACTGTATGATGAGACTGCCTCCAGGATGCAGTTGGAAAGTCTTACATATTTTACATTATTATTGCATAAATTGTACTTAACATACATATCTAATCTCTGGTAAAACAAGCCAAAAATATGTCTAGATGCAAATGTTGCTTGTTTTACATACTTCTGTAAGTGGAAAACTGACAGGTTTATCAAGGCAATTGTAACAATTCAGACTCTTAGAAATTTTCCCAAATAGCAACATATTTGGCCGTGTTTTAATAGGCCGTGCTTCAGGGTTACTGAAACAGAGGAAAAGTTTTCTCTTTCAATTAGCCTGCATGACATTACTGTCTGCATCATATTACTATTCACTTCGTTTGCTCAAAATATTGGTACTTCACATAACACACTAATGTTTAGGCATTATCCAATTAGCATCTATTTCGCCATTGGCAATCAGTCACTGGTTTATTTTGTCTCAAAATATAGCGATAATACACTGGTACATCACGCAATGAAAGGAGAGATGAAGGAAGCGAAAGACGTCACCAAGTCAGCTTCCACCGCCAATGGCAATAACCTTTTTTGCCGAGACAAGGATATATTTAACGCTTGAGAAAAAAACAAAAGTACCGGTACGTAATGCTTTCATTGTTTCGATGTATAACTTGTCACAAAACAACGGTATTTACGTTTTGGCATCGAGGAGGTGGGTTTTTTTTCTTCCGCGAATTTTCCTTTGGATTATGTTCGGAAGTTTGATTAAAGGAAGCGGATAGAGTAGAGCCTGGATTGGTGTGATTTCGCTTGTTGAAAGAACTTTGACTTCCTGGGTACAGCTCGCTAGTGCTTGCAACAACTGCAACCTTCAAAGTAAACACGTGTAAGTCGAAGCAACTATTGCTGGGTACAAAGTGATGCCAACTCAGCTAGTGGAATAGACTATCAATAAATCTAGGCATGCACATCAAAATATCAAAGCCCATGTAAATTAGCTTTTACATTTAAAGATTAAAGTTTTAAAAGTGCAAAGGGCTATTCAAATATTTTATGACACCATTTTCTTGTTTTTTCCACCGCCATTGCGCCAAACACAATCAAAGTTAAGAGTATTACCAACATAGGCCACTCTAAACATGGGTGGGACACTAACCCATACACAATAATAAGAGGATAAGCAACTAATGGGATAAAATTATTGATAAAAAAACATAAGAGATAAGCCATTTTACCTGCACTTCGTCATCACAACGAGATTGAATCAAATGATCTGGAATTTTAGTTTGGCCACTTGCTAATGCAGAATGTTCTATAGTCTGTTGCACATTGTCATACTTGGAAGCACTTTTACTGGGCAAATGATTATTGCTCAACTTTTTACATTTCCGATCCACCACGCAGCGAGACAAGTGTGGTGTAGGTGATTTTGTGTTGCATTGTTCAGTTACAGTTGGTTTGCACACTGGGTTAGTCAGAACTTTCACCCACAACGATGGAAATCCCTTGGGTTTCTTTGAATCAGAAATACATGAACGCTGTGAAGTTTTAAGTACTCTTCCACTTTTTGAAGGCACTGACGATCTAATAGACAAATTACTCGATTTTGTTTTCGATTTCTCGGCTATGATTTTCAATGGCTGTTGGTGTTGAATAGTATTTGAATTGCTTGAGCGAGAACCAACGTCTTTCTCGTTAATTTTAGGCTGCTTTTTAGGCTTCTTGCGCGCTGGAGAATTAGTCCTGTGCTCGTGATTGACAGCTGAAGAAATAGCTGCCCTGCAGGAAGATCTGGCATCTGTAATCTTCCTTTTTAAATTTATTTTGGAAGTTTTGTGCTTCGAAGCGATTAAATCAGCCCTTTTGTTTGTATTTTGAGTCCAGGAACTCGTGGGATTTGACGATGAACTATAATTGCAGGGGGAACAATCGGCTTTAGATTCTGAAGACGATAAATCTACCTCGTGTTTACTGCCACCACGGGAATGATTAGAATATGATGAAGAAGTTCTAGAAGAAAGATTTGAATTAATCAATTTGTTAGTTTTCACTTTTCCAGAACGTTCTCTAGATAGGACAAACGTTGAATCGTTTTTATGAGATTTACGACGTGAATCAAGATAGGAGGATGAAGAAGATCCATTATTATCACCAAGATATGTCAAAGAGTTGGAAGTATTCTTGGAGTGGTAAGATTGATAATTTATTTTCTCTTTTGTTTTGACAGTAGCTTTAGGATTGTAAATTGTTCTTGGTGACGAGGAGTTCTTTTGATGTCTTAAATCTTTGTTCGAACGAGGCTGTGCTGAATTTCTTGGTAAGAGTGAACGTGATGAAGAAGGATCTGGATTGCGTTCTTTCAATGAAGAGGAGGAGGAATCACTCCTTTGAACTTTGTTTTTTGAAATCCGATTGCTGTTTTGCTTTTTTGTTTGCTCCTTGGATCGTTGACGTTCGGTTGGTATCCGATTTCGGACAGGAGGCATATTGATACTTGGAGCGGACTCCGTACGCCCTCTTGATCTCGCTTCTGCCATCATCTCCACTTCAGTCTTGTTGCCTAAATGAAATTCACAAAGCGTGAGTGCAGCGCCAACATCCAATATCCTCGAAAATTATCAAGGTGTCATTTCACCATCTCGGTACATATTCATTAGTTGATCTTGAAGAATGTAGTGTCCGAATTGAGATTGATAGTGATTAAAAAAAGCTACCAAATTTTTACATATATCGCAAGAGAACCTTTATTTCTAAGCACAATTAACTTTTTTAAATGTAGCTACCACGTGTGTTGTTACCAAAACAATCCCAACTTACCTTTGAGAGACGAATAAACACGACTGCTCTGTTTTGTGGCTTCGCCAAAGCCACATTGCTCGTTGTTGGGCAAGCTTCTATCATTGGTTTTCACCCTGCAATATACGACGCCATATCAGGTAAGAGGAATGTTTTATCGCATCCAAACCTATGACAAAACGATGAAAGTTTAAATAATGTGAACAGGATGCCAAAAAAAGTTTATTTTCGTGATCACTTTCAAAAAGTTCTTTAGCTGTGTCACAACTCAACCGTATGCTTTCAATGAGTGTCAAACCGAGGCCCTTTAGAGCTTCGACTGGACACTATCACAGCTTGGCCGTCCAGCTGACTGGAGACGCAGAACAAAAATCATCAGCGATCAAAGACATTTGCAGTGGACAAATAAGCTATTTCTTGCACAGCAATAAACTGGGCATTGCCAACTCTTTGCTGTGCACAAATGCTGTACAATAAACTAATTTAAAGCTGTATAAGAAATTAATGTAACACAATGCAATGAACTTCCTAAATACTGTGCAATGAACTTATTGAAAGATTTAATCCAAAAGATAGTGCCCATCCACAATGTACAAAAAAACATGGAAATGACTGTGCGCGAATGTAAATGTAAACAAATTGTCACAGTAGTGACAATGCTATAGAAAGGAAAATGTTTCCAACTGTTAAACTTGCCTTAACGTTGTTGACAAGATATTTTATAGAAAAATGAAAATGCACACTTTTATTTTTAATGGAAAGGCGAAAAAAGAAACTAGCGCGTCACATCTTTATGAGTAATCGTTGGCAAAATAGAATGTAATTTTTTTACCTGGTTTCAAGGATGTTACTGTCTTGCGTAGTGTTATGTTGTGCATCAGTGTTGTCATGAACATAACCGTTGCCGACAGAGCCGATCCTAGGCTCGTTAATCGGTTTCTGATAATCTTTCATGAACCCTTTCAAGCTCCAATCGAATTCGTTGTTCGGAGGCTCGTGATCGCTTTCGCTATCGTTGCTCGTGTAGCTATCATCGTCACTGTCGCTATTGTCACTGTTAAACAAGAGAGAACGATCATGCACGACATTAAGAACAGTTCTCGTACACTAAGCAGTGAAGACTTTAGCAAATGTTAGGCAACACAAAGGCAAAACTATCAAAAGGATTCAATTCTTATAAAAACTTGGTCACAAAAATAAATGCAAATTGAACAAAACTGTCAGAAGTTGAAAGCATGCTTGAGATGCCTGGGACCAAGCAGTGTCCAATAAATGGCTTTCGTTTCACTTCAAATTTTCATTTTCAATGAGAATCGTTATTATATCATTATAACCCAGCGAGCAAAAGTTGCATTTTTATGTTGTTTTAGCGTCGCCAGTCGGTGCAACTTGCACACGCAATGCAATAAACATTTTCTTTACCAATACTTTGACGCGGGCAATGTCGTTTTTAACTTTAGGTAGTTCGGTATGCAAAAATAAATGAATGGCTTTTTTACAAAGTGAGTTTCTCTGCTTTTGTAAACCGATGTTTTTAAAAAATGATACATATTCCAATATCTAAACACGAAACCGTTGTGTGCTTGCCAAAGTTTTATGATCGAACGATAATTTCACTCATTTCAACAACAAATAAAAGTTAGTCTGTGCGTTTCTTACCTGGAGTCGAAGTCTTGAGTTATATTCGATTCTGAAAAACATAAAAAAGTTTCATCAATAAACAGTGCATGGAAATCCAGTGTTTCTACTAAAAATCTATCATCTATAAGTGTACTTTCCAAATATTATTCAAAGCGCGTCGCTTTAGATGAACTAGACGCAGTAAAAAGCAGCAGCAATACAGTATTTCTAAATTTCAAGCTTTCCAATCACGCTTTCACTCTATCGAACCAACAGTTACATGTGCGGTGAATGCCTCAAACATTGATGGAGATAATTATGCATATTTGCAGTCAATTGTGTAAACAAGAAGTGACTGAGTTGAATTACCTAAAAGTTTTTAACCCAGATGGGTATTGCGGCATTCTAAACGATATCAAACACAACGCACTGATATCTTGTTAATTTTTGTTGGAAGAAAGCGAAAAGAAATCGGCCAACAAACGAATGATTGCGAAGTAATTGTTGCATAAAGTGCAGCGTTAACGTAATAAAAACATGAAGGTTATATTTACCTTTGCGGGTTTCAGTTGCGACATTGTCTGCTGGTTTGTGCTGAAAACAAAGTAATGTTGTTAGTTTTGTATTGAGAAGAAGTTATAGAAATCGTTGCGTTTAAGATTGGCAACACTTACTAACGAAGACTTATATTTTCGCAAGAAAATAGTTTCACTATCACAGTGAAACGTTAGTTTTCTCTTTTAGTTCAACAAAGCAGGAACTGTTTACAATGCCGCCTGTTACCCAGCTGAGCAGCAAGTGTTAGCCTTTTTACATCGCTTCAACGTTGTCAAACATTGAATCAATGAATGAAAGGTTGATTTATTGTCTGGATTGCAACACAACCTTCAATATGACAGGAAAAGCAAAAACGAAAGCGCTTATTAAACCGCACTACATAAAAACCAGAAATTAATAAAGGGAAAGCAATGTCAATAAAATGTGTGCAGGTACTAAGCAAAAGTATAATATCAAATCGATGGAAGCACAGCATTGCACGGATCGCTGAAACTCAGCGAAAAGAACTTTGATGTAGAAATATCTTTGCCAGCTGTTGAAAGTTCTTACCACATATTTGAAAATATTAACTTCTTCTTCGACGCCTGACTCAGGGCTTTGAATACGTGACAGTGGCTTTTCAATTTTCATTATCATTTCCTGAGAAAGAATAATTTTTTAATGAAATGTATCGACAAATTAAAAAAATCCAACTTCTCAATCTTATCTTGACATATTTAATTCGTTCAGCACATATCATGCATTGGAGGTGGTTGAAAATAATTTTATTGGCATGAAAAGTCGTATAACAATTTAAAGAAATTTAATTTAAAATTACGTGAAATTAAAACAAAGACATTTTGAGCTGAAGCAAAAGTTAGTTAGCATGGTTTATATTCATTGTTGCCCGTAAATTTAAACTTCAGCCCAGCCAACAATTCAGTTCTTTTTTGCGTGAATTTAGCGTCTACAGACGTTGAATTAATGGAAAAATATCAGATTTGCAGACACTACTAAAACTGACACTTACTTGAAATATGCTCTCCATGTCGTAACTATGAAGGCGTTGTCCACCTTCTGGTATCTGCGATAAAAAAAATCATAAAAAGTGTTTTCGTTTTTGTGGCAAGTTTCTGAGAAATTGTTCAATGTTAACGTGAACATAAATTATACACTACCACTTGCAACATCTACTTTACAATTGGCAATAACTTCCACTTTACAATCTATTCGATATCGGATGGAACTCTACAATCGTCTTCAAATACTTTTCAGTACACTTCTTATTCCATAATACACAACTCGCGTGCACAGAAACTTTCTAGAAGCAGATTTCACAATAACAAATTGCGTAACAAAAGGTTACTATCGGTCAGTAATCGTCAAAACACCGCAACAGAATTACGCAACGAATAGTTAGCCCATTCTCCAACAAATATAGCTTTCCACCAGAAGTACGCGTATTGATTGCGACAAGTTCAAAATACTCAAAATAAAAATATTTACCTCTTTTGAAGGCTTAGAAAATTTTCTGTCAAAGTCCGGAACATTTTTCCCCCACAGCGGAAAAACGACTTTGTTCTTTCTTGTATTCATTTTTAGCAGTAATGCAAATTGTTGAAGCTTTGAGATAATGTTTAAAGTTACTAAGTTTCACTCAATACATAAAACTGTAAAAGAACAATAAAGGTTCTAATTGAAATAAAATTTCTATTAGGTCAAAAAGTTACGACAAGCTTTTGAAACAGCTAAACTGCACTTATAATGTAGGCTACTTTTAAATTAACCATTGGGGGACTAAGAATGCTTGAAAAACTGATATTTAACATGCAGGTAAGCCTAAAACGTGTGTGAATGCTTGATACCTCTCACTGTTGAATAGTGTAAAACTCAGCGCTTAAATCTTTTAAACTGACATTTTTGATTACTGTAACTTGAACGGACGGTTTGTAAATTGAAGAATTGCCTTTTCATGCTGCAAATCTAACAATGTTGGAAATAAAAGAATCTGAAATGCTGAAAATCTAAGGTCTGTAAAATCTGTAAAGCTTATCAATTATGAAGGAAGACAACATTTCAAACACGTTTCTATCTGTCTCCTTCTGCTAGTCTCATGGGTCTTGCAATGAAACCAAATGATCGTTTTCACAAAAAGAAGTAGAGCCTTTTTTCCAACACTAAGATTTTCACCAGTTCTCATGTCAACAAAACAAAAAGTGCTCTTGTTTTTTACAAAAGCAAAGAAATGTTTACATCAGGAAAAATGAAGTCTACAATTAAAATAAGCTAAACGAACTTTCTGCAGCTTTCCAAAATACTCCTTGACCCAATTAAAAGCTTTGCTATTTGATTTGAATAGAAAACAGATTAACAACTGATGGAAAAGTGCACAGTGCAAATTCGGAGACGTGAAATGGTAAAATTCAACGTCAATCAAAGACTAATCCACAAATCTCCTGCTGAGTAAAAAATCTTGACAAGATTACGAGAGCCCAAACGGATCTAAACGAAATGTTAGCAGTGCACCAAACTTTTCATGACGCAAGCTAACAAATTTCGCAATAACAAAATAAAATGCTTTTTTTCATTCGTTTTGGGGTGACACGTGACCAAGTGCACTCCAGAAAATTTGCTACTGTATTAAAACAATTTTTCTTTTTGAAATGTTTCGAGCGTTTATGGCTAGTAAGAAAAATTTCCTATTTCACTGAACACAAGTGACAGTTAAACATAAAAAAAAAATATTTAATTTAGACTCGAATGTACAAATTATTTTTGATCTCGAATTTCAACTTGAAGTTTATTAGACAAAAACCTTGAAATAAAACTTTTCCTCTGCTGTTGGACCCAATTGTTGCAATAAGACTATAGGTTACGGGTTCCAAAATTTGAGTTTTAAACAATCTCATTTGCTTTGAACTTGCATGACGCCATTTTGTTTTCTGGTTCAAAACATCGATAACAATCTGGTTGGTATACTTCGTCATGTGTAGTCAGTTATACTTTTAAATCTAGCTCAGTTTCAACCCGAAATCAACCAATCTGCATAATAAAAGTTTACAATGAATGGTATTGTTTGCAGTACACGATATTGAACTTAGTTTTTCAACATTGACCTGACATTAAATTGTATTGAAACAATGTTGCATTGTTTTGGTGTTTTTTAAATCTAGGTCATTTCGTCTCGTCAATCCTGAAAGATTTTGCGTACAATAAATCACTTGCCTCTTGTATCAAGCGGAGAATAAATCTGTTGAGTTTGTGCACCCTGCAACCAACTAACAATAATTAGTCCGGATATTCCAACTTACTAGAATGGAAACAAATATTTGAAAAACTTATATTTTTTTAAACCAGCAATTAATTTAGCGGGAGTTGTTTTGTAACTCTAAAAAACTCTCGTGCTTTTAAAGTTATATTTATCATTTTGGCCCGATATTTTATGTTGTATTGAAGTTTTTATACGCTCTGAGCATAATAACTTAGGCTTACGAGCAAAACAGCTATTATGTTTTGATCGGGAATTTAGCCTATTCCTCTTAGCCTAGGAGTTGATACATAAATGAAATGAAAGTAAACTAATCGACTCTCATAGAGTCTAAAGCAGTGGTTCTTAACCTTTTTTTCTATCAAGCCCCCCTTCAATAATGGTCATGTGCCTCGCGTTCCCCTAGATTTTAAATAAGTATCATACCAAAAAAATTGCATTTTTGTCTGTTTATTGTACACATCAGTGAGATACTTGACACTGCTTCTTAGCGACTAGATTTTTAATGCGAGGTTTAGCTCCAGAGAGTGAACAACGTAAGTCTCCTTCAACTCTCAGCCTGTTTCTGTACTTGGTCTTGATAGCAACGAGAGCAGAAAATGCAGCTTCACAAAGATACGTGGATCCAAACATTGTTAGAATTCGAAGAGCCCGAGTTGCGATAAGAGGGTAAACAGGAAGGTAGTTGGCCCAGAACGTCTCAAGTTCCAGTTCTTTGAAGTCTTCTTTAGCTGTGGAGTTGAACCTCATCTCAAGAAACTCCTCTTGTCCTTCTTCGAAAATATCAACTACTTTGCATTGAAACGGGTATCTGATGAACTGCAAATGTGAAGGAGTTCAGCGCAAAATAGTTTTGTAAAGTTCTGGTCTATCTAATAAAGCAAGAATTACTGAATACAATATAAAACAAGATAAAATACAAAATATGACGAACGGCATAGGTCCTAGGACATTAAAATAATTTAAAAAAATTGAAATTGTTGTAGAGCTCGCGCCCCCCTTGAGAGATGCTTCACGCCCCCCTGGGGGGGCGCGCCCCCCCCCCCCCCCCCCCAGTTAAGAACCACTGGTCTAAAGAGTTTTTAGAATTTTGAAGTGTAAAGACTTTTTAAAGATGATTGAGAACAGTATGATTGTTTTCTTCGTGTTTGACTTGTTTTGTTTTTTTATTCATTATAACTACTGCACTGTTAGTGAATTTTATTTCATCTTTCGTGGTCTTCATAATTTTTCATGATATGAAACAATAAGAAGAAATCTTGATCAACAACCAGTCATCAACAAAGTAATATTGCGGCCTTTTATTTTGCAGTCACAAAATTATCTAAGAAGGCCATTCCGTAATTCTTGATTCTTTTACAATTTATCAAAGTAAAGTTGGCTTTTTTTTCATTGAAATAACTTTTGATTTATTTTTTAATATCTTACAAAATCAAGATGTTTTTCAGCTTTTTTAACACAAATAATATCGGTACTCTTTAATGAAGCACATTTTTAAAATCGTTTCATGAAGGAATGAACTTGTTATTCGGTCAATACCAATTCATTTACATTTTTACATTTTTTTATCTCAAATTTTTAATACAATCAAATACCCGAATAAAAGAAAGAACTGTGTTAGAAAGCTTAACGGTACACAAAGAAAAAAAAGTAGATCTTAAAGTTCAACTGAAATTTAATTAGACACAAATCCTCTAATGAAACATTGCTTCAGTTACTGCACACAATACACGGTTTCGGAAAACTAAATTTTCCATATTCTTGTTTGCTCTGAAACTGCATGACGCCATTTTGTTTTCTGAAACTCAACATCGATAACAATCTGGTTGGTGCACTTTTTCACGTTATCTGTTATTATGCATTTTTTACTTTCAAATCTAGCTCATTTTCAACTTAAAATCGATCAATTTTGCATAATAACAACTAACAATGAATGGAAATGTTTGCATTGAACATATTGAACTTAGTTTTTCAACAATGAAATGACATTAACTTCTGTTGAAACAATGTTGCACTATTTTGGTGTTTTTGTAAACAAGATATTTCGTCTCGTCGATGCTGAAAGACTTTTTTGCGCAACAAATCACTTGCTCAATGTAACAAGCAGAGAAAAAGCTGTGGAGTTTGTGCACCCTGCAATTAAGGGTAAAAGGAACAGGAACAGGGTAAACAGGAAGGTAGTTGGCCCAGAACGTCTCAAGTTCCAGTTTTTTGAAGTCTTCTTTAGCTGTGAAGTTGAACCTCATCTCAAGAAACTCCTCTTGTCCTTCTTCGAAAATATCAACTACTTCGCATTGAAACGGGTATCTGATGAACTGCAAATGTGAAGGAGTTCAGCGCAAAATAGTTTTGTAAAGTTCTGGTCTATCTAATAAAGCAAGAATTACTGAATACCATATAAAACAAGATAAAATACAAAATATGACGAACGGCATAGGTCCTAGGACATTAAAATAATTTTCGGTTGTTCGGTGCTGCCAGACCTTTCTATTGCCATATTTTGATTTGTATGTAATTGTGTTTCTTTATATCGAGTCGTATTAGAAAGGCAAATAAACAATATCTCTCTCTCTCTCTCTCTCTCTCAATTAACTAACAACAATTAGTAGGATTTTCCAAGTAACCAACATGGAAGCAAATATTTCAGAAAACTCCCACGTTCTTTAAACCACAAATTTATTTGACGTGAGTTGTTTTGTAACTAAACAAACTGTCATGCTTTTAGAGTTATGTTGATCAGAACGTTTGTAGCCCGACATTTTATATTGTATTGAAGTTTTTATACGCTCTGAGCATAACAACTTAGGCCTACGAACAAAACAGCTATTATGTTTCGATTGGGAATTTATTCACTCAGCCTCGGTTTTCATACATAAATGAAATGAAAGAAAACTAATCGACTCTCATAGAGTCTAAAGAGTTTTTAGAATTTTGAAGCGTAAAGATCTTTTTTAAAGTTAATTAAGAACAATATAATTGTTTTCTTCGTATGTGACTTTGTCTTGTTTTTTAGTTTTTTGTATTCACTATAACTACTCCACTGTTAATGTACTTTATTTCATCTGTCGCAATCTTCATAATTTTTCATGATATGAAGCATTGAAGCAATCTTGATCAACAACCAGTTATCAACAAAGTAATATTGCGGCCTTTCATTTTGCAGTCACAAAATGATCACAGAAGATGAGTCGGTAATTCTTGATTCTTTTACAATTCATCAAACTAAAAATTTTCTTCTTTCATTGATCTTTCATTGAAGTAATCTTTGATTTATTTACGAAATCAAGTAGTTTTTCACCTTTTTTGAAACATCTAACATCGGGACCCTGAAGCGCATTTCTAAAATCTTTTGATGTTAAAAGGAATCAATTTGTTGTTCGGTCATCACCAATTCATTCACAATTTTACATTTTCTAAAACTTTTTTGGAGAATGGAAGACTGCGCGCTTCTTGAAACCTGAATGTGATTTTCTGTAAACCAAGTCCTTCAAGAATTGAAACACCAACACACTTTTTATTTTGAACGGCAAAGCCAACATGAAACAATATTAAATCAACAACTGTATTTTCTTCTCTGAATTGTATATGCTTTATGTTTGTAGCAACTTTAGAATAATGAGATGATGCCAAAGTGCCATGATTTTCTATGAAGACACATTTTTCATAATACATATGCCGTAAAAAAATAGAAAATGATTGAAAATCATTGAACAGACAGTTGAAATTGAGCATTTGAAGTTGCAAATAGTTTGTGAACACGAAATAAGGCTGATAGAAGTCAAAGCTTTGCTGAAAAAATTTTTTTTTCTTCCTTACCTTAGTTCTTCATGCTTGCATATGAACGGCCTATGTGATAGCAAAATTTAATTTTGCATTTTATTACGTGAGGTTGCAAGACGCCATTTTGAATTGTAGACCAACACATCGGTTAGCAGGAAAACTCGTGTCAAAGTCCCATCTGTTGTTTGTGTATGGTTTTCAAGGAAACAGGTTTAATCTTAGAATTAATCAATTTTATTTAAAGAAGTTTGTACAGAAAGACTGAAAACAACATCGCTTTATGTTGAAATAACGTTGTATTGTTTTGGTGGTAGACATTCAAAATCGAGTTAATTTAGTCATTTCCGCATTGAGAAATTTTCTTCAAAATAAGTCTCGTTAGAAACAAAAAACAGGACACCAGTTGTTTTAGTAACTTTGAAAGTCAGTCAGCTCGAAAATCATTTGGAATTTTGCTGGCCCGATTTTGAATTTTTGCTGGCCCCATGTAAATGCTGGCCCGCCTCTCTGTCATCACACAATTTTCTTTGAAAGTCACATTACTGTACTCCACAATTCTTTAAATCCAGCAGTACCCAAAGTGCGCTCCCTGTTGCGACACGAGACTTTGCCAGGGCACAGTAAAAGCATGTGAAAAACACGCACACATCTAGCCTACACTTCTACTGTAGGCCTATTTGTAAATTAACACACGATTGTTGTGTTTGGATTGAAACAACAAGTATGTAGATGCTTTTCTTTCTTTCATTGCTTTTTCCACTGAGTTATAAAACCTAAAAACAATGTTATGGTCAATGAAACAATGGTAGGTTTTCTCAGATAAAATTACTTGCTCTTTTTAGATCCATTGTGCAAAGCAAATAAGTTTTTGCGGAACAACAGATGGTCTTTAGCAGATTTGTCTGTGGCTAAAAATTAATTAAGCTAACAATTAAAAATTTGCAACATTTTGAATTCATTGCAGCGCCGCGAGTGTTCATAAATTTTCAAAGGGTGTCTCCAACAAAAAGGTTTGTGAACCGTTGTTTCAAGCAATACAAATTCATAAAATTCGATTGAAAGTTCTTCAAGAAAAACTCTCATATAGGACGAAGGTCGCCTGACCAGCCCAAACGCAAGCAGCCTATCCAGAAAGTCCCTGAACTCAGTGGGGGGTAATATGCTCCTTTCAATGACTAAATGTTGACATCGCTTGCTTAATCAATATGGCGGAATTGTCTCGTTGTTACAATATACTGCTTGGCTCGATGCAGACAAAGTGATGACGTTTTGCTGAAGGTAAAAAGTTCGACGCCAACCGAGAACAAGAAACTGTGTTTTAGCAAAGTATTAAAATAATGTTTGAACACAAAATTAACTTTAGCAACAATTTGTGGAGTCCTTTTATTTTTCAGTTCATGGTTCTTTATCGGATAACAGCCTTGACCGCATACGACGCAAAAATCGCATGTTGTGATAATATTACATCAATTACATGTCATTTGATGTGTGTAAGTGGTAAAGGTTCAAATATTGAGATCACTTGTAGATTGTATATTTGTATTAGATTTACTGTCATTGCTCATAATTCATCTTGTACATAACACACAATGCAGACTCCTTAACGTGTAAAGTATGAAAGATGCTGCCAGTACGCGTAGGCTACAGTAGCCTACATACACTTTGGGATTTGATGGTTTCAACCTGCTTGAAAGGTTTTTCGTTGTGAGTTACTTGGAGCTGCTCTGAGCTACTTTGCAGGCATATAGTTCTCTTGACAGAAGCTTTCAGTCGTGCCACTATTAATCAATGAATATTGACTTATTTTATGTTATCATGCATTTCTTTGTTGATCAAACCAGTATACCTAATGCAATTTTTAAAATTGTTTTGCAAATTCCTATTTCCTCTGGCTTGCATGACGCGGTTGACGCCATTTTGTTATATGGAATAAAGCATCGATAACAATCTGCTCGGTATACTTCGTCATGTAGTCAGTTATACTTTTAAATCTAGCTTATTTTCAACTTGAAATCGATCAGTTCTGCATAATAAAAATTTACAATAAATGGTATTGTTTGCATTGAACTTAGTTTTTCAACAATGAAATGACATTAACTTGTGTTAAAACAATATTGCATTGTTTTGGTGTTTAGAAAACCTAAGTCATTTTCTCTCGTCGATGCTGTAATCTTTGATTCACTTTTTGACACCAAACGTAATCAAATTGCAGTTACAAAGAAGAAAAAGGTTCAAACAAAAAAGACCAATCATGATTTCTGAACGGCATTTTATGCATGTTGCATGAGTCACGTCCAATTTCGTTTGTCATTCTTTCTCTTAAAGTGGTTTTCTAATGCAGTGATTGGCCCAAAACGTTTTTGGCAGCACTACCTAATTTAAAACTGTTTTTAATGAATAAAACAAGTCAAATTGTTAGACACTCAATTGTATTTCACAGTAAACACACTATTCCATTCAACAGGAAACATACTTAGAAAAATAACATAAAAAATTAAATGTTTACCATATATAAACAAACAAATGTATGAACTAAAACTTCATACTCTATAGAGTACACTTCATACTCTATGAAGTTTTAGTTAAAAAGAAAAAAGGTGATTTCGAGACACACTACAGTTGCCACGCCAGACACTTCTACAGAATTAATTTTACTTCATGTGTAGCATTAAAAATCAAATTTCGAGAGTAAAATTGTTGTTCAAAATAATTGAAAATTAAAACAAAGAATCCAAATGAACTTAATAAACTGGCTTTACACAGAAAGCTTTCACTTGCTTTTAAAAATGAACTAACATTACATTTTACTTCTTGGTCATAAGTCTGGTAAACCAAAATAATGATGAACCAACACATAATCAACATGGAAAGTTTTCTAGAGAATATGGCAATTGTGAACGCTTAATGTTTCGCAGTGATTCATACACTCCAGAAGTTTACAATTCAATTTATTTAACAGCATCAACTTGACAATATATTAGGTTGTTAAACTAAATCGCTGTGAACTTTCGTACAAGAATTCCGTGAACTCAAACATTGTGAACTTAAGACTTTGTGATAAATACGAAAATCAGATTGAATAAACGCGGTGGCTAAATACTGTCAAAAAGTTTAACGATGGACGAATACTGAAGGTGGTATTACAGTGGATGAATACTGTTGGTAAATTCACTGTGGATGAATACTGTAGAGGTTCATGCAATGCCCTAAAGCGACACCTCACGGTTTGGTTATCTCCTTCCGCGGATGATTTTGAGCAGATAAAGAAGATTTTACACCATAAACGGCTCTCTTTGGTAGGAAAATGTAGGAAATCTATCGTCTTTGTTTTTGGACATTCCTCCACGTCACCCGAAGTTCTTGAAGAATAATTTTATTGTAGGTGGCCAAATGACGCAAGGAACTGCTCATGTTCAATACATCGCCAGAAAGCACGTCGGCGATGCGAAAGAAATCTGAACAAATAAAATCACATTATTGTTGTTGAAAAGCAAAACCATTGTATTAGCTTAGCAAAGGTTTTCATTAAAAAATATAACACGTGCAGTCATGTCATTTGGGATACGCGAAATGTTTTAGATCGAAAATAGCGACTTTTGTCGGGAAGAAGAAAAGAATTCAACATTGCAACTTTAACATGAAGGTGTCACGTTTTTAACTTGATCTCAATCCTGTCACATAATTGCAATATATTTTGATCTTCAACCAAATCGTCTGTTTGACAATTGGCATTTTCAAATCTGTCACAACTTGTTACTACACTATCTGAAAATTATTACAATGACCTCACAGCAGAGTGTGTGTTCAACATGTAATGTGCCAATGATAGATTTCTTACCTTTATGGTCTGATAACTTCGCCATTTGTTTATTCCACTTCTCATGAGCGCACATAAGATTCATTCCTTTTGGCGATAACAAGAAGTTTTTTTGTTGTGTTGGCGACGCCATTTCGTAAGCCTGAAAAAGTGAAAACATTTATAATTCCATTGTTAGGGTGGAAGTGCTGAGAATTACGAAAGAGCCTGAAGAGCAACCTTGCAAAAGTATAGAGTTTATCACATACGTATGTTTGAATAAAATACGACCATGGCCACCTGGAGATGCGGCCTGATTTGTCACATTTTGCAGATTTTGATTACAGCTACTGCTAGTGTCTGAGTGACATTTTTTGAGATGTTTTTACTTTTTGCTGTCTCTTAATGATATAAAAGCTTTTTGTTGCCTTGGGGAAGCAGTAGCAAATGAGAAAAAGTAAGTCAAAAAACGTTCAATCAGACTGTTATTGAAAAATTAACAGTCTGAATAAAATCTTCGAAATCAAATTTTCTTTGTTTTTTAACATGTGAGGATGTTAAAACCTATTGCGTCATCTGAAGAAAACAGTAAAGAAAGTGTAAAAATATAATTTTTAGAAAAAATTATTCAAACATTCTCCTAAAGTTAGCAAAACCTGAAAATTTCTGCAAAATGTGACAAATCAGGCCGTATCTTTACGTGGCCATGATACGACCATAACACTCACAGCCAATGCCCATCTGATTTCAAGTGCTCAAAACCAAGCCAAACATTTAGTTAAACTTCAAATTATCGGTCATTCCATGTCGTTTATTTTACCATGACAAGTTTTCGCACATGCAAAATGAAAGCAACTTACCTTCGCATATTTCTTGATTTCATCGGGGCATTTCATTGCGACATCTTTTTTCAGGTCATGGACTCGCTTGTGCAACAGCGTCTCGGATCTCAGGCTGGTGAAATAAAAGAACGAGTTGATTTCTTTTATTGCGAAGACATAGTAGTGAAGAATAGAAGTAGTTAAAGTTATAAATTATTAAAAAATAGTCAAGCATTAAACTTTAAAAGTGGTTAAATTTGATGCATTCCTTCAAAACGTGCTAAAATTTCATTGAAAAATGAAGTGTTGTTCACCAACACTCAATACACCGGCAGGTTTCATTGATTTTACAGCAAGTAATTTTTTCGGAGTTTAATGTCTGTATACCAAGATTTCAATCACAAATGCTTGTTCTGATATCCATCTCTTTCTTTACAAAAGATAAATTTAACCCGATGCAAACTTGAAAACAGAAAATGATTTGAAGTAAAAAAAACATAAATTTACCAGGCTATCCTCAGTCTTGCGAATGCGATTTCTTCTTGTCTGCAATGAGGCTTCATTTTTCTAATATGTTCTAGTATCGGGATAGTTTCAACGTAGATAATTGGGCAAAATGAGGAAGTCTCTTTGTGGCCTGTGAAAATGGTTACAAAGTTATAACTTTTCCATTAAATTGCAAAAATATTTTTGTTTTTCTATTATAAAACAAGCTATTCTAAGCAAACTATATCAATTTTTGAATTTTCACTAATTAACTTGATAATTACCATTAGACCAATTATGCAACTAATCTCTTTTCAGGTCTATCTGGTTATTTAATCAGGTTAAAACACAGTGTTGCACTAAGAATGTTACGAATTTTATTGTATGTTGTGGCTTCAGCATAGTTTGTTTATTGCTATGTGAACTTAATTACTTTATGTTTAGAATAAGCTAGAATGTTTATATTAACAACAAACATTTTACTATTTCAATTTTTTTACAGTTACAAAAATTTTTGTTCAACGTTTTTTTTCCAACGTACCATTTGCATTTTCATCCTCCAATGTGTATCCATTCATTATAAAGCACAACGCCGCTTCGAAGTATGAGAGAGCTCGGTTCAAAGACTCCCCAGAGCGAGTAGAACCGGTTCTCGAGTCCTTGCATGCATCTCCTTGGTGCTTCAGGCGTTTCCCTTCTCTCATATGCTGGTCCGATGTCTTGATCCGTTTCTTTGCCTGAGTTTCATTGCCTGGCCGACTCGAGCCAGATGGACCAGCTGTGACGTCAAGAGTCTGGGAGTCTTCACGTTCACTCGCCTGCAACAAAATTGTATCAAGTTTAATGTGAAAGTCGAATGAATTTTGTCGAAAGTCAACATCATCAAGGATAAACGTTAATTTACTGAAGCAAACAACTTGATAAAGATAAAAGCGCACAACAGCGGCCATTGTGATGTCACTACAGCCAACTGTATTTTCCCTTGGCGCTCGCTATGAGTAGACGATCAACAAACAGAAACTAACTTTATAGCTTTATGCAGCTCACAAACATCTCGACCAGATAGAACATTTCAAACATTTACTTTGTTTCAAAAGCATAGTGGAGGTCTATGACGTACCTTTCGTTTCTTTGGTGCCGCCGAAAGTTCTGTCATGGATATCCCAATCAAGCCTCTGTTTATCCCATACCCTAGTTCCCAATCAAGCTCTTCTTTACTCTTCGCTGAGTAGTGGAACAACTTTGGGTCTCCCAAGATGGACTTGACTTTGTTAGCAAGTTTGTCGTTGCGCTCAACCTGTAAGACAAACTTAGCAAATATTCGCGTTACAACTGACAAGGGTTCGACAAAACATTAAGTTTTTCATCCACAACGTCAGTGTTCATTTTAATTTATCATACTAACTTTACATTTTACAACAAACCAGCATAATTTTGTTTGATAGATACATAGGTTCGTTGTTGATTACTGAAGAATACAGAATAAGAATAATTGTAAAATAAAAGCTTCAAAACCTAATTATGAAATCAAGCAGCTAACTTATTTAACATTTTCTTTTCAAGCTTATTTTCTATGATGTCAAACCGCACAAAGTGATTATATTTACAGTTTTTAGACAACTTTTAATTAGTTACCTATTTTTGAAACAAAATTATTTACCTTTTTCGGTGGATCGGGAAATTTTCTGTCAAAGTCCTGAACATCGTTCCACCAAAGCGAAAAAACGGCTTTGTTCTTTCTTGTATTCATTTTTAAAGTAATGCAAACTGCGTTGAGTATTTGTCAAAATTCACTCAATGCATAAATCTGTTAAAGACCATAAAACAAGGTTTAAATTCAAATCAAACTTCACTACCTCATAATTGAGAACCAATCAGTTTAATTTTGTAAAAAAACATGCACGATAGAGCAGTTTGTTCTTAATCTCATTATCAAGACAACTCAGTACTTTTCTGTACTTCAAAAGTGTCTACTTTTGAGTATAAATTATATTTCAAAGTACAAAAACTGCGAAGTTCAGCAATTCTAAAGGAAGAGATCATCTCAAACACTTTTTTATCCACATCTTTTTCCTGTTCTTCTGTGTCTTGTAATGAAACCAAATGATTGTTTTCGCAAAAAGAAATGGAGCTTTTTCTGAACTAAATTTTCCACCAGTTCTTACGTTGACGAAAACAAAAATAGATTTTGTTTTTCACGAAATCAAACAAAGGCTCACATCGGGTGGTCTAAGTGATACAATTAAAAGCTTAACTTTTTGTTTTGGATGGCAAACAGATTAACAACTGATGGAAAAGCAAACAAACTACAGTACAATTTCGGTGACGTTAATTGGTAAAAAAACAGCCAATCAGAGGACGGTGAGACGAATCCGCTGGTCTCCTGCTGAGGAAATAATCCCCACAAGCATGCAAGTCAGCAATGCGTTACAATTTGACATATTGCATAATTTTGTCAACTTTTTAGAGCACAAAAATTCTACTGCTGAAAACATGCAATTTTAATGTCGACGGTTTGGTCAATGGAATGTGATTGAGTGAGTTACACAAGCTGAAAAAATTGCACCAATAGAGAAAAATTTCATGTTTTCTCTTCGTTTTGGAATGACACTTGACCAAGCGCATCTTTTAGTTTTGCTACTGCATTAACACAATTGTTTGGGTAAAGTTTCTAGCTCTCAAAGCAAGCATGAAAAGCTTCACATTTCACTGAAATATGTAAAGAACTGTTAAATATGGAGTCGGACGTACGAAGTATTTATGATCTCGTGTTTCAACTGGAACTTTAATAGACACATATCTTGAAATAAAACTATTCCTCGATTATTCCACATAATCGTAGCAGTACGACTGTATATTATACGGTTTCAAACATTGACCTTGCACATTCTTATTTGCTCTGAAATTGCATGACGCCATTTTGTAGTTTTGTTTTGCGACACTTTTAAAGTTTTGACATTTTTCTGCAACCCCAAACTTACATCGGAAAATTTGCAGTTCAAAACAAGTAAGTTATTGAAAGAATATAGAACTACTAGAGAACAAAAATATATTACGTTGTTTTGAATAGTTTAACATTACAATGTGCAAACTGCAAACATTTCTGAACAAATGCAGAAAAGTATCTTAACCACGTTTCTATCTATCTCCTTTTCCTGACCTACTGTGACTTGTAATGAAACCAAATGATTGCTTTTACAAAAAGAAGTGGAGCTTTTTTCTGAACTAAGTTTTCCACCAGTTCTAACAAAAACAAAAAGTAATTTTGTTTTTCACGAAAGCAAACAAAAGCTCACATCGCGTGGGCTGAAGGATATAATTAAAATAAGTTGAAAATATTTTCCACAGCTTTCTAAACTACTCCTTGACTCCAATTAAAAGCTTTAGTATTTGTTTTGGATGGAAAACAGATTAACCACTGATTGAAAATTATACTGTAGAAACTCGGCGATGTTAATTGGTAAAAATGAAAGCCAATCAGAGGCCGATAAGACGAATCCACAGATCTCCTGCTGTGGAAATAATCTTGACAAGCATGGGAGTGACTTATGATGGACCTGCGTTACGTTGAAAAGCAGTAACTGCATAAACAGAACTTTTTTGGAAAATTTTCTAGCTTCCAATGCTTTTATGAAAAGTTTTATATTTCACTGAACGCAAAAGGAACTAAAATATGTCGAACATAAATAAATGGAGTCGGAACATATTGAAATTTCAGTCGGACTTACGAATTATTTATGATCTAACTAAAGTTTCAAGTTGAATTTTAATATGAAATTATAAAATATCATAAAATTAAACTTTTCCTCGATTTTTCCAAGTAATTGTAGCAATACGATCATAGGTTACAGGATTTCCAAAATCGACTTTGCAGATTCCTATTTGCTGTGAAATTGCATGACGCCATTTTGTTTTCTGAAACGAAACATCGATAACAATGTGGTTGGTATACGTCATCATGTTGTCTGTTCTGTGACCCCCTTTAAGTTTTGAGTTTCTTCACAGGTTTAAACTTACATCGAAATAATTGCAGTTCAAAACACATATGGTATTGGAAAGGTATATCTACTAGAGAATGTTGATCAATGTTGATTTTTACGAAAGCAAACAAAAGCTCACATCGGGTGGGGTAGAGGTTACCATTAATATAAGTTCGAAACTTTTTGTGCAGTTTCTAAAATGATCCTTGACTCCAATTAAAAGCTTTTCTATTTGTTTTGGATGGAAAACAGATGAACCACTGATTGAAAATTATACTGTAGAAATTCGGTGAAGTCAATTGGTAAAAATGAAAACCAATCAGAGGCCGACAAGACGAATCCTCAATTTTCCTGCTGAAAAAAATAATATTTTCTTATTCTGAGAAAATAATCCTGACAAGCATGCGAGTGTCTAACAATGGAACTTTGTTAATGTTGAAAAACAGTAAACATACTTTCAACACATGTTTATCAACATAAATTTCAATTTCAACTGCACAAACTGGGAGGAAGCCACAGAAGATGTGTTGCTTTGGTCATCTGTCATTTATGAAGGTATTGCCACGTTTGAGAAGAGCAGATCTCAAAAGTTAAATGGAACAAAAAAAGAAAGTCAATTCCACCTACAAACAGGTTTTTTAAAACATAGAAGTATTTGAATGTTCCAAATATTATTGGATATATAGAAAAACTACCAATCTGAACCTGAGCAAGCGTTGAGACCCTTGTTATTCAGCCCCCAGCAGTTGCCAACCCCTGTTGCAGGTTTCAAATATTAAGCTTTGTACACTCTTATTTGCTGTGAAATCGCATGACGCCATTTTGTTTTCTGGAGTAATTCGTACATTAATAACAATCTATACAATTTGGGTAGAGAGGTAACTCTTTTAAACCATAAACAGACATAACTCAGCAACAACACTACATTTAACATTATAAAAACAAAAAACAAAAAGCGAACGTTTTCGGCTAGTCATATAGCCCTTTTCAAGCCTATAAGAAAATACATTATTAAAAGAAATGCTAAAGAATCATATAGTATCACAGCAAAAATATGGTCAAAGCTAAACATTTGAGAAACTGCCTCGCTCACACAAAATGATAACTGAAAATTACACAGCACAACGGGTCAAGTATTTCAGAGGTAAAATTAATTGATTGTTCAGACAAGGACTCAGGCAGATTACGCAAGAAAGACAGAAGCACAAGAGATAGTGGCACAAAACAAAGTAAATGCGAGAAACACAAGACGTGATAATTCAATCAAAAAACTGCTAAAAGGTAAGAAGCTCCGCAAGCAAATAATTGCCTGTTGAGCCCTGGGTTTAAAGATTTGATGATCAATGCCTCGTGAATCTTGGCGTCGAATTCGGACAAACACTTACGAACAATTTTGAAAGACTGCAAAGACGGTTTATTGTTAGAGCACGATTGGCAGTTTCTAATATGGTCTTTAATTGCACTGAAACAAAGTAAATGCGAGAAACACAAGACGTGATAATTCAATCAAAAAACTGCTAAAAGGTAAAACAATTAAAGACCATATGCAATTAAAGACCATATTAGAAACTGCCAATCGTGCTCTAACAATAAACCGTCTTTGCAGTCTTTCAAAATTGTTCGTAAGTGTTTGTCCGAATTCGACGCCAAGATTCACGAGGCATTGATCATCAAATCTTTAAACCCAGGGCTCAACAGGCAATTATTTGCTTGCGGAGCTTCTTACCTTTTAGCAGTTTTTTGATTGAATTATCACGTCTTGTGTTTCTCGCATTTACTTTGTTTTGTGCCACTATCTCTTGTGCTTCTGTCTTTCTTGCGTAATCTGCCTGAGTCCTTGTCTGAACAATCAATTAATTTTACCTCTGAAATACTTGACCCGTTGTGCTGTGTAATTTTCAGTTATCATTTTGTGTGAGCGAGGCAGTTTCTCAAATGTTTAGCTTTGACCATATTTTTGCTGTGATACTATATGATTCTTTAGCATTTCTTTTAATAATGTATTTTCTTATAGGCTTGAAAAGGGCTATATGACTAGCCGAAAACGTTCGCTTTTTGTTTTTTGTTTTTATAATGTTAAATGTAGTGTTGTTGCTGAGTTATGTCTGTTTATGGTTTAATAACAATCTGGTTGGTGTACATTGTCATGTTGTCTGTTAAAGTTTCGCCCCGATAGCTCAGTTGGTCAGCACGTGACTTGGTAAACAAAGAAGCTTCAAGATCAAGCGGCGCTTGTTCGACCCTCGGGGTGTGCACTTGAGCAACGTATTCTAAGCACTGCTCTCCATTCAGCGGCACCTAATGGATGCAATAATTCCCTGGCAACAAGACTTCAACAATCGGAAATTTCACTCTGTCAATCTTCGTAACCGGCCCTGCGTCAAGAGTCTCTACAAGCATGCGAAACTACCAGGAATAACTTATCAAGGCTTTGTCAGTCCGAGGATAAAGATTCAAAAGCAAACCGAACCAACCAACGATTTTTATTTCTGAATCTAGCATTTTTTCAACATAAAATCAACCAATTCGTAATAAAAATTTGCAATGAATGGTATCATTTGCAGTACAAGATATTGAACTTAGTTTTTCAACAATGAGATGAGTTTTTTAGTTTTTTAGTCTTGTGTTGAAACAATGTTGCATTAAGAACGAAACTAAGAACGATTTATAAAGGTTTTGAAATTGAAAAATATATTTCTGAAAACTCAGGGCATCAACTAAGTAATAACTCGGCATTTTATTTTCTACCCACACAATTATCAAACAACATCATTCGGTAAGTCTTAATTGTTTTACAATTCATAAAACTAAACCTTGCCTTTTTTCATTGAAGTGGCCTTTGATTTATTTTTTGATACCAAACGAAATCAAGTTGTTTTTCACATTTTGAAACATCAAACATCGACACCCTTTCAAAAAGCGCATCTCTAAAATCTTTGATGTTAAAAGAAGTGCAATCAGCTTCCATCAAGTTAAAATATCTTTTCACATACATTTCGTCAGAATGTAAAAAATTGATTAAAAGTTTTTGAACACACACTTGACCTTGGAAAAACTTTACGAACTCGAATTGCAATTACTGGAAGTTACAGCTCTGCTTAAAATGTGTCTTCCCTCTTTGCTTTAGTTCTTCGTGCGTACAGAATAGCCTTTGATATAGCAAAATCAAGCTTCGAATATTATTTCCTGGGATTGTACGACGCCATTTTGAATTCTAGACCAAACCATCGATAAGCAAGATAAGTGACGTCACAGTCTGATTTGTTGTCTTCAAGTTCCTTCAAAAAGCGACGATTTTAATCTAAAAATCAATTTTATTTAAAGACGTTTGTGCAACACGACTCTCACTTTAGCAGTAAACGATGTTTAATTCAGTTGTTCAACAATGAAAACAACATCACTTTATGTTGAAACAATGATGCATAATAATTATAGTTTTTAACTTTGAAATTTGACATCTTTTAGTCACTTGCTCATTAACAAAATTTCAGCAAAATAAAATTGTCAAGTAAGGATTAGAAATGGGTTCAAAATGCATCAACAATTTTTTAAAAGGTTGACTCAAATTTGGGCCAGCCTCCGATTTTACAAACAAAGACGTTTTCGATATCAATGAGGAAAAATTGTTTTGTTGTTATTAAGTTTAGTTTTCTTGGTTAATAGAAACTCCATTGCCATTTTTTGACAGTTGATTTCAAACTTCAAACAAATCATCAAGAAGCAATTCACTCTGATACAAAAAGTAATAGCTAGTCAGAAGTACTGTGCAGTTTTTGTCTTTTTCTGTTTATAGATTTAGTTAACCATTGTAATTTTTTTTCAGATGTAGTTAAGCTGTATGTATATTATTCCTGAAGAGGACATCTTGTGATGTCGAAAACGTTCGATACTTCATTTGTTGCGTAGTTCTATGTTTATGTAAATGTAATAAACTTGAAGATGTTAAACTTGATCACGTTGCTCGGCTTCGTATGCCTATGGTTCAAAAAGTAACAGCGAGAGACATATCAACAAAGCTAAAATTTGTGTTTTTGATTTTTCCGCTACAAAAATATCAAACAACATCAGTCAGCAAACCTTATTTGTTGAACAATTGATGAAACTATTTTTTTTTGTTTTGATGAAATATCTTTTCTTAACTTTTTGTCATCAGACAAAGATTTATTGCTTTTTGTAACTTCAATCGCTGCAGTCTGCAGCTCTGCAATTTTGATGTATTTGATGTATTTTTCTTACAGTAAGTCTTTTTGACCATTCGCCTATACTGACAAGCCGACCCCAATTAAAAGCTTTACTATTTTTTTATATGAAAAATAGAATAACCACTGACTGAAAATTAAACAGAAAAATTAAAAAAATAAAATAAAAGGTGTATTTTGAACGGTCTTTTCAAATATATTCACAAATTTTATATATTTCTGCTTGTAAACGCTTTAATTAACTGCAGGTCCTGACAATCTAAAAACAGTTAAAAAAATATTTGAATCAATTTTAAGATATTAACGTCTACCCTTTAATTTAATCTAAAAACACTTTGCATTTGCTCAGATTGATCATTTTTGTAACATCTAAAATAAAATTTTCAAACTGAACTAAACTCAACCGCTAGGTGTCAGGCAAGCTTCAGGCGTTCTACACACACGCTGTGACGCCGTGACGGTGATATTTACTTTTGATGTGTGAAGGAAAGAAAATCAATGAACACTTCAAAAACATTTTTTTTTGCTGATGAAGTGATCGAAAATCACAGAAAAACTTTACATGCAAAACTTAGTATTTTTTTATTATTTCTACTTTTAGAATTTTATGAATAAATTAATGAATTTAATTATTCGTGCGACATAGAATGTTGCTATGACCAATTAGTTCTTAAACATAAAATTAATTTCAGCAAGAGTTCGTGGACTCCTTTTATTTTTCAGTTTTTGCTCTTATCGGATAACAGTCTTGACCCTATACAACGCTAAATATGCATGTGATAACATTACATCATTTACTTATCGTTTGATGTGTGTGCTATTGAGATGACTTGTGGATTGTATTAGATTTAGCGTCATTGCTCTTAATTCATCTTGTACATAACACACAATGTAGACTCCCTAAAGTGCAAAATATGAAAGATTCTGCCGGTACGCACAGGCTACAGTAGCCTACATAAACTTTGCGATTTGATGGTTTCAACCTGCTTGGAAGGTTTTTCGTTTTGAGCTAATCTGTAGCCTACATGTACAATTTGTACATAGTTCTTTTCGCAGAAATCTGTAGTTTTACTACTTTTAATCAATGAATTTAGGCTGTGGTACTTTTTTTATGTTATCATGTATTTTTAGTTGATCAACCTCGTAGGCTATACCTAACGAAATTTATTGTTGAATTTTGCGTATTTTTGAATTTTATTTTTTTTATTTATTTAAGGTGCCAGATGGGGCATTTTTATGGCACTTAAAGTGTTAAGTCGCTATCATAACAGTCGCTGTTTTAATGCAGTCGGCATTTATACAATCGCTGTTTGGAACGTCGCTCACTTCATTACGTCGCTATTATGAAGTCGCCATTATGACAGTCGCTGTTTTGACAGTCGCTATCCGGCCTGGATGCCGAATAAAACAAGTCAACTTGTTAAGAAACTCAATTGTATTCCACAGCAAACACACTACTCCATTCAACAGTAAACATACTAAGAAAAATAACATAAAAGTTAAATGTTTACGATAATAAATAAACAAACAAATGCTTGAACTAAAACTTAATACTTTAAACTTGAAAAAGGTGATTTCGGGACACACTACAGTTGCCACGCCTGACACTTGCATAGAGTTGTTTTACTTCATGTGTAACATTAAATATCAAATTTCGAAAGCAAAATTGTTGTTCAAAATTAATTGAAATTTAAAACAAAGAATCGAAATGAACTTAATAGACTGGCCCTTGCACAGAAAGCTTTCATTCCTTTTACAAATGAACTAACATTACATTTCACCTCTTGATCACAAGTCTGGTGAACCAAAATGATGATGAACCAACACATAAAAACAAGGCGAGTTTTCTAGAAAATATGACAATTGTGAACGCTTAGTGTTTCGCTGTCATTCATACACTCCAGTAGTTTACAATTCAATTCATATTAACAGCATCAACATGACTATATCATTAGGTTGTAAAAATAAATCGCTGTGAACTTTCAAACATGAATTCTGTGAACTCAAACATTTTGAACTTAAGACTTTGTGATAAATACGAAAATCAAATTGAATAAACGCGGTGGCTAAATATTGTCAGATAGTTTTACGATAGATGAATACTGTAGGTAGTTTTACTATTGATAAATATTGTATAGTTGCACGGTGGATGAATACTGTTTATAGTTGCACGGTGGATGAATACTGTTGATAGTTGCACGGTGGATGAATACTGTTGATAGTTGCACGGTGGATGAATACTGTTGATAGTTTTACGGTGGATGAATACTGAAGATAGCATTGCGGTGGATGAATACTGTAGAATTTCATGCAATGCCATAAAGCGACACCTCATGGTTTGGTTATCTCCTTCCGCGGATGATTTTGAGCAGATAAAGAAGATTTTATTCCATAAACGGCTCCTTTTGGTAGGAAAATGTAGGAAATCTATCGTCTTTGTTTTTGGACATTCCTCCACGTCACCCGAAGTTCTTGAAGAATAATTTTATTGTAGGTGGCCAAATGACGCAAGGAACTGCTCATGTTCAATACATCGCCAGAAAGCACGTCGACGATGCGAAAAAAATCTGAACAAATAAAATCACATTATTGTTGTTGAAAAGCAAAACCATTGTATTAGCTTAGCAAAGGTTTTCATGAAAAAATATAACACATGCAGTCATGTCATTTGGGATAAGCGAAATGTTTTAGATCCAAAGTAGCAACTTTTGTCGCGAAGTAAAAATATTTTCAAAGAAATTTCAACATTGCAACTTTAACATGAAGGTGTCACGTTTTTAACTTGATCTCAATCCTGTCACATAATTGCAATATCTTTTGATTTTCAACCAAATCGACTGTTTGACAATTGGCATTTTCACATCTGTCACAATTTGTTACTACACTATCTGAAAATTATTACAGTGACCGCACAGCAGAGTGTGTGTTCAACATGTAATGTGCCATCGATAGATTTCTTACCTTTATGATCTGATAACTTCGCCATTTGTTTATTCCACTTCTCATGAGCGCACATAAGATTCATTCCTTTTGGCGATAACAAGAAGTTTTTTTGTTGTGTTGGCGACGCCATTTCGTAAGCCTGAAAAAGTGAAAACTTTTATAGCTCCATTGTTAGGGTGGAAGTGCTGAGAATTACGAAAGAGACTGAAAAGCAACCTCGTAAAAGTATAAAGTTTATCACATACGTATGTTTGAATAAAATACGACCATAACACTTACAGCCAATGTCCATCTGATTCCAAGCGCTCAAAACGAAGCCAAACTTCAAATTATCGGTCATTCCATGTCGTTTATTTTACCATGACAAGTTTTCGCACATGCAAAATGAAAGCAACTTACCTTCGCATATTTCTTGATTTCATCGGGGCATTTCATTGCGACATCTTTTTTCAGGTCATGGACTCGCTTGTGCAACAGCGTCTCAGATCTCAGGCTGGTGAAATAAAAGAACAAGTTAATTTATGTTATTGCGAAGACACAGTAGTAAAGAATAGAAGTAGTTAAAGTTATAAATTATTAAAAATAGTCAAGCATTAAACTTTAAAAATGGTTAAATTTTGATACATCCCTTCAAAACGTGCTAAAATTTCATTGAAAAATGAAGTGTTGTTCACCAACACTCAATACACCGGCAGGT
Source organism: Aplidium turbinatum (assembly GCF_918807975.1). Lineage (NCBI taxonomy): Eukaryota > Metazoa > Chordata > Ascidiacea > Aplousobranchia > Polyclinidae > Aplidium > Aplidium turbinatum. Next base: position 17,282,729 of record NC_137485.1, read on the forward strand.
TTCATTGATTTTACAGCAAGTAATTTTTTCGGAGTTTAATGTCTGCATATCAAGATTTCAATCACAAATGCTTGTTCTGATATCCATCTCTTTCTTTACAAAAGATAAAGTTAACCCGATGCAAACTTGAAAACAGAAAATGATTTGAAGTAAAAAAAACATAAATTTACCAGGCTATCCTCAGTCTTGCGAATGCGATTTCTTCTTGTCTGCAATGAGGCTTCATTTTTCTAATATGTTCTAGTATCGGGATAGTTTCAACGTAGATAATTGGGCAAAATGAGGAAGTCTCTTGGTGGCCTGTGAAAATGGTTACAAAGTTATAACTTTTTCATTAATTTGAAAAAGTTATTTTTGTTTTTCTATTATAAAACAAGTTATTCTAACCAAACTACACCAATTTTTGATTTTTTGCTAATTAACTTGATAATTACCATTAGACCAATTATGTAACTATTTTTCTATCAGGTCTATCTGGTTATTCATTCAGGTTAAAACACAGTGTTGCACTAAGAACGTTACGAATTTTTGTTGTATGTTGTGGCTTCCGCATAGTTTGTTCATTGCTATGTGAACTGAATTACTTTATGTGTAGAGTAAGCTAGAATTTTTATATTAACAACAAACACTTTGCTATTTCAATATTTTACAGTTACAAAATGTTTTGTTCAACGTTTTGTTTCCAACGTACCATTTACATTTTCATCCTCCAATGTGTATCCATTCATTATGAAGCACAACGCCGCTTCGAAGTATGAGAGAGCTCGATTCAAGGACTCCCCAGAGCGAGTACAACCGGTTCTCGAATCCTTGCATGCATCTCCTTGGTGCTTCAGGCGTTTCCCTTCTCTCATATGCTGGTCCGATGTCTTGATCTTGATCCGTTTCTTTGCCTGAGTTTCATTGCCTGGCCTACTCGAGCCAGATGGACCAGCTGTGACGTCAAGAGTCTGGGAGTCTTCACGCTCACTCGCCTGCAACAAAATGTATCAAGTTTAATGTGAAAGTCGAATGAATTTTATCGAAAGTCAACATCATCAACGATAAACGTTAAATTTACTGAAGCAAACAACTTGATAAAGATAAAAGCGCACAACAGCGGCCATTGTGACGCCACCGCAGCCAACTGTATTTTCCCTTGGCGCTCGCTATGAGTAGACGATCAACAAACAGAAACTAACTTGATAAGTTTATGTAGCTCACAAACAATCTCGGCCAGATAGAACATTTCAAACATTTACTTTGTTTCAAAAGCGTAGTGGAGGTCTATGACGTACCTTTCGTTTCTTTGGTGCCGCCGAAAGTTCTGTCATGGATATCCCAATCAAGCCTCTGTTTATCCCATATCCTAGTTCCCAATCAAGCTCTTCTTTACTCTTCGCTGAGTAGTGGAACAACTTTGGGTCTCCCAAGATGGACTTGACTTTGTTAGCAAGTTTGTCGTTGCGCTCAACCTGTAAGACAAACTTAGTAAATATTCGCGTTACAACTGACAAGGGTTCGACAAAACATTAAGTTTTTCATCCACAACGTCAGTGTTCATTTTAATTTATCATACTAACTTTACATTTTACAACAAACCAGCATAATTTTGTTTGATAGATACATAGGTTCGTTGTTGATTACTGAAGAATACAGAATAAGAATAATTGTAAAATAAAAGCTTCAAAACCTAATTATGAAATCAAGCAGCTAACTTATTTAACATTTTCTTTTCAAGCTTATTTTCTATGATGTCAAACCGCACAAAGTGATTATATTTACAGTTTTTAGACAACTTTTAATTAGTTAAATATTTTTGAAACAAAATTATTTACCTTTTTCGGTGGATCGGGAAATTTTCTGTCAAAGTCCTGAACATCGTTCCACCAAAGCGAAAAAACGGCTTTGTTCTTTCTTGTATTCATTTTTAAAATAATGCAAACTGTTGAGTATTTGTCAAAATTCACTCAATGCATAAATCTGTTAAAGACCATAAAACAAGGTTTAAATTCAAATTAAACTTCACTACCTCATAATTGAGAACCAATCAGTTTAATTTTGTAAAAAAACATGCACGATAGAGCAGTTTGTTCTTAATCTCATTATCAAGACAACTCAGTACTTTTCTGTACTTCAAAAGTGTCTACTTTTGAGTATAAATTATATTTCAAAGTACAAAAACTGCGAAGTTCAGCAATTCTAAAGGAAGAGATCATCTCAAACACTTTTTTATCCACATCTTTTTCCTGTTCTTCTGTGTCTTGTAATGAAACCAAATGATTGTTTTCGCAAAAAGAAATGGAGCTTTTTCTGAACTAAATTTTCCACCAGTTCTTACGTTGACGAAAACAAAAATAGATTTTGTTTTTCACGAAATCAAACAAAGGCTCACATCGGGTGGTCTAAGTGATACAATTAAAAGCTTAACTTTTTGTTTTGGATGGCAAACAGATTAACAACTGATGGAAAAGTAAACAAACTACAGTACAATTTCGGTGACGTTAATTGGTAAAAAAACAGCCAATCAGAGGACGGTGAGACGAATCCGCTGGTCTCCTGCTGAGGAAATAATCCCCACAAGCATGCAAGTCAGCAATGCGTTACAATTTGACATATTGCATAATTTTGTCAACTTTTTAGAGCACAAAAATTCTACTGCTGAAAACATGCAATTTTAATGTCGACGGTTTGGTCAATGGAATGTGATTGAGTGAGTTACACAAGCTGAAAAAATTGCACCAATAGAGAAAAATTTCATGTTTTCTCTTCGTTTTGGAATGACACTTGACCAAGCGCATCTTTTAGTTTTGCTACTGCATTAACACAATTGTTTGGGTAAAGTTTCTAGCTCTCAAAGCAAGCATGAAAAGCTTCACATTTCACTGAAATATGTAAAGAACTGTTAAATATGGAGTCGGACATACGAAGTATTTATGATCTCGTGTTTCAACTGGAACTTTAATATACACATATCTTGAAATAAAACTATTCCTCGATTATTCCACATAATCGTAGCAGTACGACTGTATATTATACGGTTTCAAACATTGACCTTGCACATTCTTATTTGCTCTGAAATTGCATGACGCCATTTTGTAATTTTGTTTTGCGACACTTTTAAAGTTTTGACATTTTTCTGCGACCCCAAACTTACATCGGAAAATTTGCAGTTCAAAACAAGTAAGTTATTGAAAGAATATAGAACAACTAGAGAACAAAAATATATTACGTTGTTTTGAATAGTTTAACATTACAATGTGCAAACTGCAAACATTTCTGAACAAATGCAGAAAAGTATCTTAAACACGTTTCTATCTATCTCCTTTTCCTGACCTACTGTGACTTGTAATGAAACCAAATGATTGCTTTTACAAAAAGAAGTGGAGCTTTTTTCTGAACTAAGTTTTCCACCAGTTCTAACAAAAACAAAAAGTGATTTTGTTTTTCACGAAAGCAAACAAAAGCTCACATCTGGTGGGTTGAAGGATATAATTAAAATATATTTCCATGGCTTTCTAAACTACTCCTTGACTCCAATTAAAAGCTTTACTATTTGTTTTGGATGGAAAACAGATTAACCACTGTTTGAAAATTATACTGTAGAAACTTGGCGATGTTAATTGGTAAAAATGAAAGCCAATCAGAGGCCGATAAGACGAATCCACAGATCTCCTGCTGTGGAAATAATCTTGACAAGCATGGGAGTGACTTATGATGGAACTGCGTTAACGTTGAAAAGCAGTAACTGCATAAACAGAACTTTTTTGGAAAATTTTCTAGCTTCCAATGCTTTTATGAAAAGTTTTATATTTCACTGAACGCAAAAGGAACTAAAATATGTCGAACATAAATAAATGGAGTCGGAAAATATTGGAATTTTAGTCGGACTTACGAATTATTTATGATCTAACTAAAGTTTCAACTTGAATTTTAATATGAAATTATAAAATATCATGAAATTAAACTTTTCCTCGATTTTTCCAAGTAATTGTAGCAATACGATCATAGGTTACAGGATTTCCAAAATCGATTTTGCACATTTTTATTTGCTGTGAAATGTCATGACGCCATTTTGTTTTCTGAAACGAAACATCGATAACAATGTGGTTGGTATACGTCATCATGTTGTCTGTTCTGTGACCCCCTTTAAGTTCTGAGTTACTTTGCAGGTTTAAACTTACATCGAAATAATTGCAGTTCAAAACACATATGGTAGTGGAAAGGTAACTACTAGAGAATGTTGATCAATGTTGATTTTTAAGAAAGCAAACAAAAGCTTACATCGGGTGGGCTAGAGGTTACAATTAATATAAGTTCAAAACTTTTTCTGCAGTTTCTAAAATGATCCTTGACTCCAATTAAAAGCTTTTCTATTTGTTTTGGATGGAAAACAGATGAACCACTGATTGAAAATTATACTGTAGAAATTCGGTGAAGTCAATTGGTAAAAATAAAAACCAATCAGAGGCCGACAAGACGAATCCACAATTTTCCTGCTGAAAAAAATAATATTTTCTCTTTCTGAGAAAATAATCCTGACAAGCATGCGAGTGTCTAACAATGGAACTTTGTTAATGTTGAAAAGACTTTGTTAATGTTGAATTGACGTTGAAAAACAGTAAACGCATTTTCAACACATGTTTATCAACATAAATTTCAATTTCAACTGCACAAACTGGGAGGAAGCCACATAGTAGGGTCAATATGCTGACCAACCCGAAAAAAATTGCAAGAAAACGTTTTTTGGTGTTTTCCAATAGTTTTCGGTTTAGAGAACAACATATCAAAAGTTTTCCAAAATTCGAGCGTCACAAAGGGTCTAAATATTACGTAATTTAAGATGGCCGCCATTTTACCGAAATACTCGTATATAGGTACCAAATCCAAAAAAAACACTGATTCTTAACCAATAAAAATGGCAAATTTAACTATAAACTGCATTACCCCAGTAATCTTAACAGTTAACACCAGGGGTTGCCAACCTTTTTTGCACCGTGGCCCCCTTTGAAAATTTAAAAAAATCAATGGCCCCCCTATTTTTATCAACCTTTTGAAAAAATTAAGAAGCGTCATTTTAATTAAAAAATTTGTTTTTACAGTAACCGGTACTTAGAATGATAAAATGATATAAATACAACACACAATAAACATGATAATACATTAATTAGTTATTACATATGCAGTTAATGTGATGGTTGAGCTTGTTTTTGCTGTGACATTGTCTTAATTTATGGTTTGGTGGTGGAAAGAGCAAGCCGCATGTCATATTGAATATCCTTGTTGAAAACCTACAGATTTGGGCAAAATGTACTAGTATTTTTATTAAATTTTATTTATTTTTTTGTTATATAGTGTTGGAGTGGACTTAGAGATAATAAATTAAAAAAATTATTATTTTTTAAATGTTTCCAAGGCCCCCTTGAAATAGGCTCATGGCCCCCATGTTGGGAACCCGTGGTTAACATAATATTCTAACGTTAACTTTTGACGTCATCTATTACATCATCATGACGTTTTCACCTATTTAGGCTACACGAATATTTACAATTCTAAAGTATTTGGAGATATAGTAAAAAAATACGTGTGCGAAAGATTGACTTACAGAAAACTTAACCAGTTTGCCTCATCTCCGATGACATCAATATGCCAATGTCTTCATTCATATGTTGTTTATTCACACTTTTCCATCACTAAATACGTTCAAAGAAGACTTTAATATACCAGAATTCACGAAACTGTCTTATCAGGTGTGAGTTATAAATCAGTCATCAGTATCTTCTAGAATATGGGTGCATTGTTAATATTTGCCTGGCAAGGACCACATGCCCTTGTACACTCAAGTTTATACTTCTTACAATCGCACCTGAGTGTATTGTATTGCACCCAGTTGAACAATTACAGTGAACCATTTTTAGTAGAACGTCAGGAGCAGGGTTTTTGTCCGTCATCACTGGTAATAGCTTATCCCCTTGAATTTTCCAACCCCATTTTTCAGCGTCCATTTGAGTACTTAGGCCCATCCATGCCATCACTTGCAAGTGGCAGCGTAATGAATGGTACTTCAATGCATATTCTGTCGGTGGCAACTGCTCAGGCGTAACAAATGTGCTTGATGTCACAACTTTTTTGCAAAGATAGCCATCACGTAATAATGTGAGCGAGTCAGATGTTGTCCCATTAAATAGTGATACTAAAGCCTTACATTCAGCACTTTCTACACCTTGTTCAGAGTGTGGTGCACAAAAAATATTTGAGCATGATCGCAATACAGAGTCTCCCTTGATAACTTTTTGAAACACTGATTTTTTTCCAACACCAAAGATTCTGGAAGATGTATCACATTCTGTAAATGCATGAACAAACAACAGGTCAGTGCATACCTAATTCCAAAGTAAATCTTTCAGAACTGTGATGTTGTGGATAGTTTGCTTCTCATTGTCTGATCGGAAGTGCAGATCTTCACAGTCTACATCACCATAACTTAGTAGAGAAGCAGAATGAGGAGATCTGTATCCTCTCCAATGAGCGTGATGTTTCTCAGTTTAGATGAATCCACCGTTGCTCGTACTATGTCTACATCTGCATCCCCTTCTGCTTTCACAACATAACAGTCACACTATTTTAGTCGAGTTGATATCATATCAACGAGTGACTGCTTGTTGGTATCATTTGACAGGAAGTCTTGCTTCACCCAACAAATTTAGTAGATTCGGTCACATTGACTTCCTAGCAGCAGATGTCTTCCGTCTTTGGTGTGCGTTATCCTTTGTACTGGGCCCTCCATCTCCATCGCAAACGACAGTTGCTTTACCATACAATCCAGTTGTGAAAGATACGTAATCATCCACAATTGAACTATATGTGCATCCTTCTGTCCATTTCAGTCGATGTAAGAGAGGACCCCCATCTAGGACGTAGTGCTCTGTCTTTGATGCAGTCCGAAGAACAGCACTTTCCACAGAAGCGGCATAGTTCCGTATTGCTTCTAGCAGGGCAGGTTTGTCTGGCTTGCGTAATAGATTTTGAGCTTCAAACAAAGATGGTGAATATGGGCAGAGTTCGTACTGCATCACTTCATCCAAGCTTAGGTCTCCAGACTGCAATGCAACCAGGAGTGAAACAGGAGTGATGGTTCTATCAATCGCTCATCTGCAACCTTGATTGCCTTCGCTGATGCCAATGTTTTCACCTTTGTGTTCCGTCTATGTAAATATGAAAATATCAACTGGCGATCCATTTTGGCAACAATTTTCATACCAACAGCAAAAAAGTTGTGTACATTCACGTCAGCGCCAGCGTTCATCCCAGTAATGATATTGTGCAGTGTGATCTCATCTTTAAATGGGCTATAGAGTTCGAGTGTAGTAGCCAGTTTAGTCCGTTCTACTGTGTCCCTTGAAATTCTTGCTGAAGTTTCCTCTTTGGCTGTTCACTGCTTGTATACCTCATCTCACAAAATTCTTGCATAGCACAATTGTAGGCAGATGATACAGACGACATCGTCCAGATGGTCCGCTGATGTTCCGTCATTCCACTGCCTCGTGTAGGCCTAAGCCCCCCAGTACTTTTCAGTGATCTCATTAGCGTCTGTTCGATCACCAAGTTGCAACCTAGTCCAGCCCACAATTTGTCACTTGGCCGAACGACATGGTATCCTTGTACGAACATCTGAAACACATCAAGGTGTTCAATCTCTAAGATAGTAATCGTTTGGAGATATAGGTAAACTGACTTCAGATAATTTGGGTGACCCGCGGCAGCAAATATTAGCAGAGAGTAGGATATGGTATGGAGATGCATTTCCCATGATCCAGTGCGATCGGCCTCGATAATTTCTCAGACAATTCCCAACATCCGCTGATAGTTCAACCAAATCTTGCTAGTTTTCGAAATTTCAGACAACTCGTATTTCTTTGCGGAAACTGAACAAGCAAGCATATCCGTGCACGCTGATCTGGATAATGTGGCGACATCTATAATAGCCTACCTTCCTCAGTTTGTATAATTGCTCAAGTTCAAGCAGACAAATCTCAAACTCTGGGTCACATTCAATGATCTCTGAGACAATTTGGTTGGTGAGACACTATGGTCTACTAGGAGATGTCCTCGAAGCGCACGCTGCACAGCCTTTCCCTTCATCATGTGTACCACAGCATTCTCGCCATAGATTGTTTCTAGGACTACCTTGAGTCCACTTCCCTCCATCAATGTCCTGATGGTACCCAACAGATTCATGAGTGTATGGAAACTACCAAGTAACAAGACAATATCTTTTAGTGGACATGAGTCTTTCAGAAGCCTTCCAAAATAATGGCTGATCAAAAGTTATAACAGGTGGAATGTTGTGCCTTGTTGCGAGCTTACAGATGAAGTCAAGTGTGGCTAGAATACATGTTTCGTCGCCGGGGTACATATCGATCATTGGAAGGAAGAGAACAGATGATTGACCTGGATGTTCACGCCTACTGTACATTGTGTTGATCATTCCTTAATAGCTAATCTTCTATAGCATTATATAATTTCACGTTTGCACAGTGTAGCTACCTGTCTTGTTCAACTTCACTAAATTACAAGTTTTTTTTCCATATTTTAGTGTCTCAGACCTCTGAAAAGCAGTTTTTTGGAAATATTTCTATTTCTGAAGAAGATAAATAAGACTTTACTCTTACAACAGATAGAAACTTTGCCCTTCTGCATCTTTTAAGACCAGTTTCACCTTTCTATCATAATTGGTTCAAAAGTTACGGCAATTTTATGAAATTTGACCTTTCCGTGACCTTTATTGGCCCCGGGCTCCACCAGTTTAGCGGGCAACACGCCCAAACCAGTTTTAGGCCATTTGCCAGGTTTTTGGAGGGGAATTTTTTTAGAAAAAATTTTTTTTCAGTCCACCCTAGTAAAAATCGCTCAGTGAAACTGCTTGCTTAGAGGCGGCTATCTCTTACAGGCATAATGACATAATAATGACGTCATAATATTAATTGTAACACAAGCAAAATCTATCTATATTCTATTATAATGGAAAAATAACAACACTAGACACTTATTTTATAAATTCATTGTCAACAAATTATGGATAAACAGCTATGTTGGTTCACAATTGACAGTTCAGAGAGATTTTTTACCTGCAATAGGCCACTTTTTGTGACGTCATATTTCAGATTTTGTGATGCTCAATTCTTGGAAAACTTTTCATATGTTGTTCTATTGAGGTTAAGCCAAAGGAAAAACCAATAAAACGTTTTCTTGCAATTTTTTTCGGGTCAGCCCATATATTTCCTATTTTGACCCTACTAACAGAAGATATGTTGCTTTGGTCATCTGTCATTCATGATGATGTTGCCACGTTTGAGAAGAGCAGATGTCAAAGATTAAATCAAAAAAAAAACTACAAAAAAAGAAAGTCAATTCCACCTACAAACAGGTCTTCTCAAACATAGAAGTATTTGACATGTTGCAAATATTATTGGATATATAGGAAAACTACCAATCTGAGCAAGCGTTGAGACCCTTGTTATTCAGCCCCCAGCAGTTGCCAACTCCTGTTGCAGGTTTCAAATATTAAGCTTTGTACATTCTTATTTGCTGTGAAATCACATGACGCCATTTTGTTTTCTGGAGTAATTCGTACATTGATAACAATCTGGTTGGTGTACATTGTCATGTTGTCTGTTAAAGTTTCGCCCCGATAGCTCAGTTGGTCAGCACGTGACTTCGTAAACAAAGAAGCTTCAAGATCAAGCAGAGCTTGTTCGACCCTCTTGATGTGCACTTGAGCAACGTATTCTAAGGACTGCTCTCCATTCAGCGGCACCTAATGGATGCAATAATTCCCTGGCAACAAGACTTCAACGATCGGAAATTTCACTCTGTCAATCTTGGTAACCGGCCCTGCGTCAAGAGTCTCTACAAGTATGGGAAACTACCAGGAATAACTTATCAAGGCTTTGTCAGACCGATGATAAAGATTCAAAAACCAAACCGAACCAACGATTTTTTATTTCTGAATCTAGCACTTTTTCAACTTTAAATCAACCAATTCGTAATAAAAATTTGCAATGAATGGTATCATTTGCAGTACAAGATATTGAACTTAGTTTTTCAACAATGAGATGAGTTTTTTAGTTTTTTAGTCTTGTGTTGAAACAATGTTGCATTAAGAACGAAACTAAGAACGATTTATAAAGGTTTTGAAATTGAAAAATATATTTCTGAAAACTTAAGGCATCAACTAAGTAATAACTCGGCATTTTATTTTCTACCCACACAATTATCAAACAACATCATTCGGTAATTCTTAATTGTTTTACAATTCATAAAACTAAACGTTGCCTTTTTTCATTGAAGTGGCCTTTGATTCATTTTTTGATACCAAACGAAATCAAGTTGTTTTTCACATTTTGAATCATCAAACATCGACACCCTTTCAAAAAGCGATCTCTAAAATCTTTGATGTTAAAAGAAGTGCAATCAGCTTCCATCAAGTTAAAATATCTTTTCACATACATTTCGTCAGAATATAAAAAATTGATTAAAAGTTTTTGAACACACACTTGACCTTGGAAAAACTTTACGAACTCGAATTCCAATTACTGGAAGTTACAGCTCTGCTTAAAATGTGTCTTCCCTCTTTGCTTTAGTTCTTCTTGCGTACACAATAGCCTTTGATATAGCAAAATCAAGCTTCGAATATTATTTCCTGGGATTGTACGACGCCATTTTGAATTCTAGACCAAACCATCGATAAGCAAGATAAGTGACGTCACAGTCTGATTTGTTGTCTTCAAGTTCCTTCAAAAAGCGACGATTTTAATTTAAAAATAATCAATTTTATTTAAAGAAGGTTGTGCAACACGACTCTCACTTTAGCAGTAAACGATGTTTAATTCAGTTGTTCAACAATGAAAACAACATCACTTTATGTTGAAACAATGATGCATAATAATTATAGTTTTTAACTTTGAAATTTGACATCTTTTAGTCACTTGCTCATTAACAAAATTTCAGCAAAATAAAATTGTCAAGTAAGGATTAGAAATGGGTTCAAAATGCATCAACAATTTTTTAAAAGGTTGACTCAAATTTGGGCCAGCCTCCGATTTTACAAACAAAGACGTTTTCGATATCAATGAGGAAAAATTGTTTTGTTGTTATTAAGTTTAGTTTTCTTGGTTAATAGAAACTCCATTGCCATTTTTTGACAGTTGATTTCAAACTTCAAACAAATCATCAAGAAGCAATTCACTCTGATACAAAAAGTAATAGCTAGTCAGAAGTACTGTGCAGTTTTTGTCTTTTTCTGTTTATAGATTTAGTTAACCATTGTAATTTTTTTTCAGATGTAGTTAAGCTGTATGTATATTATTCCTGAAGAGGACATCTTGTGATGTCGAAAACGTTCGATACTTCATTTGTTGCGTAGTTCTATGTTTATGTAAATGTAATAAACTTGAAGATGTTAAACTTGATCACGTTGCTCGGCTTCGTATGCCTATGGTTCAAAAAGTAACAGCGAGAGACATATCAACAAAGCTAAAATTTGTGTTTTTGATTTTTCCGCTACAAAAATATCAAACAACATCAGTCAGCAAACCTTATTTGTTGAACAATTGATGAAACTATTTTTTTTTGTTTTGATGAAATATCTTTTCTTAACTTTTTGTCATCAGACAAAGATTTATTGCTTTTTGTAACTTCAATCGCTGCAGTCTGCAGCTCTGCAATTTTGATGTATTTGATGTATTTTTCTTACAGTAAGTCTTTTTGACCATTCGCCTATACTGACAAGCCGACCCCAATTAAAAGCTTTACTATTTTTTTATATGAAAAATAGAATAACCACTGACTGAAAATTAAACAGAAAAATTAAAAAAATAAAATAAAAGGTGTATTTTGAACGGTCTTTTCAAATATATTCACAAATTTTATATATTTCTGCTTGTAAACGCTTTAATTAACTGCAAGTCCTGACAATCTAAAAACAGTTAAAAAAATATTTGAATCAATTTTAAGATATTAACGTCTACCCTTTAATTTAATCTAAAAACACTTTGCATTTGCTCAGATTGATCATTTTTGTAACATCTAAAATAAAATTTTCAAACTGAACTAAACTCAACCGCTAGGTGTCAGGCAAGCTTCAGGCGTTCTACACACACGCTGTGACGCCGTGACGGTGATATTTACTTTTGATGTGTAAAGGAAAGAAAATCAATGAACACTTCAAAAACATTTTTTTTTGCTGATGAAGTGATCGAAAATCACAGAAAAACTTTACATGCAAAACTTAGTATTTTTTTATTATTTCTACTTTTAGAATTTTATGAATAAATTAATGAATTTAATTATTCGTGCGACATAGAATGTTGCTATGACCAATTAGTTCTTAAACATAAAATTAATTTCAGCAAGAGTTCGTGGACTCCTTTTATTTTTCAGTTTTTGCTCTTATCGGATAACAGTCTTGACCCTATACAACGCTAAATATGCATGTGATAACATTACATCATTTACTTATCGTTTGATGTGTGTGCTATTGAGATGACTTGTGGATTGTATTAGATTTAGCGTCATTGCTCTTAATTCATCTTGTACATAACACACAATGTAGACTCCCTAAAGTGCAAAATATGAAAGATTCTGCCGGTACGCACAGGCTACAGTAGCCTACATAAACTTTGCGATTTGATGGTTTCAACCTGCTTGGAAGGTTTTTCGTTTTGAGCTAATCTGTAGCCTACATGTACAATTTGTACATAGTTCTTTTCGCAGAAATCTGTAGTTTTACTACTTTTAATCAATGAATTTAGGCTGTGGTACTTTTTTTATGTTATCATGTATTTTTAGTTGATCAACCTCGTAGGCTATACCTAACGAAATTTATTGTTGAATTTTGCGTATTTTTGAATTTTATTTTTTTTATTTATTTAAGGTGCCAGATGGGGCATTTTTATGGCACTTAAAGTGTTAAGTCGCTATCATAACAGTCGCTGTTTTAATGCAGTCGGCATTTATACAATCGCTGTTTGGAACGTCGCTCACTTCATTACGTCGCTATTATGAAGTCGCCATTATGACAGTCGCTGTTTTGACAGTCGCTATCCGGCCTGGATGCCGAATAAAACAAGTCAACTTGTTAAGAAACTCAATTGTATTCCACAGCAAACACACTACTCCATTCAACAGTAAACATACTAAGAAAAATAACATAAAAGTTAAATGTTTACGATAATAAATAAACAAACAAATGCTTGAACTAAAACTTAATACTTTAAACTTGAAAAAGGTGATTTCGGGACACACTACAGTTGCCACGCCTGACACTTGCATAGAGTTGTTTTACTTCATGTGTAACATTAAATATCAAATTTCGAAAGCAAAATTGTTGTTCAAAATTAATTGAAATTTAAAACAAAGAATCGAAATGAACTTAATAGACTGGCCCTTGCACAGAAAGCTTTCATTCCTTTTACAAATGAACTAACATTACATTTCACCTCTTGATCACAAGTCTGGTGAACCAAAATGATGATGAACCAACACATAAAAACAAGGCGAGTTTTCTAGAAAATATGACAATTGTGAACGCTTAGTGTTTCGCTGTCATTCATACACTCCAGTAGTTTACAATTCAATTCATATTAACAGCATCAACATGACTATATCATTAGGTTGTAAAAATAAATCGCTGTGAACTTTCAAACATGAATTCTGTGAACTCAAACATTTTGAACTTAAGACTTTGTGATAAATACGAAAATCAAATTGAATAAACGCGGTGGCTAAATATTGTCAGATAGTTTTACGATAGATGAATACTGTAGGTAGTTTTACTATTGATAAATATTGTATAGTTGCACGGTGGATGAATACTGTTTATAGTTGCACGGTGGATGAATACTGTTGATAGTTGCACGGTGGATGAATACTGTTAATAGTTACACGGTGGATGAATACTGTTGATAGTTTTACGGTGGATGAATACTGAAGATAGCATTGCGGTGGATGAATACTGTAGAATTTCATGCAATGCCATAAAGCGACACCTCATGGTTTGGTTATCTCCTTCCGCGGATGATTTTGAGCAGATAAAGAAGATTTTATTCCATAAACGGCTCCTTTTGGTAGGAAAATGTAGGAAATCTATCGTCTTTGTTTTTGGACATTCCTCCACGTCACCCGAAGTTCTTGAAGAATAATTTTATTGTAGGTGGCCAAATGACGCAAGGAACTGCTCATGTTCAATACATCGCCAGAAAGCACGTCGACGATGCGAAAAAAATCTAACCAAATAAAATCACATTATTGTTGTTGAAAAGCAAAACCATTGTATTAGCTTAGCAAAGGTTTTCATGAAAAAATATAACACATGCAGTCATGTCATTTGGGATAAGCGAAATGTTTTAGATCCAAAGTAGCAACTTTTGTCGCGAAGTAAAAATATTTTCAAAGAAATTTCAACATTGCAACTTTAACATGAAGGTGTCACGTTTTTAACTTGATCTCAATCCTGTCACATAATTGCAATATCTTTTGATTTTCAACCAAATCGACTGTTTGACAATTGGCATTTTCACATCTGTCACAATTTGTTACTACACTATCTGAAAATTATTACAGTGACCGCACAGCAGAGTGTGTGTTCAACATGTAATGTGCCATCGATAGATTTCTTACCTTTATGATCTGATAACTTCGCCATTTGTTTATTCCACTTCTCATGAGCGCACATAAGATTCATTCCTTTTGGCGATAACAAGAAGTTTTTTTGTTGTGTTGGCGACGCCATTTCGTAAGCCTGAAAAAGTGAAAACTTTTATAGCTCCATTGTTAGGGTGGAAGTGCTGAGAATTACGAAAGAGACTGAAAAGCAACCTCGTAAAAGTATAAAGTTTATCACATACGTATGTTTGAATAAAATACGACCATAACACTTACAGCCAATGTCCATCTGATTCCAAGCGCTCAAAACGAAGCCAAACATTTAGTTAAACTTCAAATTATCGGTCATTCCATGTCGTTTATTTTACCATGACAAGTTTTCGCACATGCAAAATGAAAGCAACTTACCTTCGCATATTTCTTGATTTCATCGGGGCATTTCATTGCGACATCTTTTTTCAGGTCATGGACTCGCTTGTGCAACAGCGTCTCAGATCTCAGGCTGGTGAAATAAAAGAACAAGTTAATTTATGTTATTGCGAAGACACAGTAGTAAAGAATAGAAGTAGTTAAAGTTATAAATTATTAAAAATAGTCAAGCATTAAACTTTAAAAATGGTTAAATTTTGATACATCCCTTCAAAACGTGCTAAAATTTCATTGAAAAATGAAGTGTTGTTCACCAACACTCAATACACCGGCAGGTTTCATTGATTTTACAGCAAGTAATTTTTTCGGAGTTTAATGTCTGCATATCAAGATTTCAATCACAAATGCTTGTTCTGATATCCATCTCTTTCTTTACAAAAGATAAAGTTAACCCGATGCAAACTTGAAAACAGAAAATGATTTGAAGTAAAAAAAACATAAATTTACCAGGCTATCCTCAGTCTTGCGAATGCGATTTCTTCTTGTTTACAATGAGGATTCATTTTTCTAATATGTTCCAGTATCGGGATAGTTTCAACGTAGATAATTGGGCAAAATGAGGAAGTCTCTTGGTGGCCTGTGAAAATGGTTACAAAGTTATAACTTTTTCATTAATTTGAAAAAGTTATTTTTGTTTTTCTATTATAAAACAAGTTATTCTAACCAAACTACACCAATTTTTGATTTTTTGCTAATTAACTTGATAATTACCATTAGACCAATTATGTAACTATTTTTCTATCAGGTCTATCTGGTTATTCATTCAGGTTAAAACACAGTGTTGCACTAAGAACGTTACGAATTTTTGTTGTATGTTGTGGCTTCCGCATAGTTTGTTCATTGCTATGTGAACTGAATTACTTTATGTGTAGAGTAAGCTAGAATTTTTATATTAACAACAAACACTTTGCTATTTCAATATTTTACAGTTACAAAATGTTTTGTTCAACGTTTTGTTTCCAACGTACCATTTACATTTTCATCCTCCAATGTGTATCCATTCATTATGAAGCACAGCGCCGCTTCGAAGTATGAGAGAGCTCGATTCAAGGACTCCCCAGAGCGAGTACAACCGGTTCTCGAATCCTTGCATGCATCTCCTTGGTGCTTCAGGCGTTTCCCTTCTCTCATATGCTGGTCCGATGTCTTGATCCGTTTCTTTGCCTGAGTTTCATTGCCTGGCCTACTCGAGCCAGATGGACCAGCTGTGACGTCAAGAGTCTGGGAGTCTTCACGCTCACTCGCCTGCAACAAAATGTATCAAGTTTAATGTGAAAGTCGAATGAATTTTATCGAAAGTCAACATCATCAACGATAAACGTTAAATTTACTGAAGCAAACAACTTGATAAAGATAAAAGCGCACAACAGCGGCCATTGTGACGCCACCGCAGCCAACTGTATTTTCCCTTGGCGCTCGCTATGAGTAGACGATCAACAAACAGAAACTAACTTGATAAGTTTATGTAGCTCACAAACAATCTCGGCCAGATAGAACATTTCAAACATTTACTTTGTTTCAAAAGCGTAGTGGAGGTCTATGACGTACCTTTCGTTTCTTTGGTGCCGCCGAAAGTTCTGTCATGGATATCCCAATCAAGCCTCTGTTTATCCCATATCCTAGTTCCCAATCAAGCTCTTCTTTACTCTTCGCTGAGTAGTGGAACAACTTTGGGTCTCCCAAGATGGACTTGACTTTGTTAGCAAGTTTGTCGTTGCGCTCAACCTGTAAGACAAACTTAGTAAATATTCGCGTTACAACTGACAAAGGTTCGACAAAACATTAAGTTTTTCATCCACAACGTCAGTGTTCATTTTAATTTATCATACTAACTTTACATTTTACAACAAACCAGCATAATTTTGTTTGATAGATACATAGGTTCGTTGTTGATTACTGAAGAATACAGAATAAGAATAATTGTAAAATAAAAGCTTCAAAACCTAATTATGAAATCAAGCAGCTAACTTATTTAACATTTTCTTTTCAAGCTTATTTTCTATGATGTCAAACCGCACAAAGTGATTATATTTACAGTTTTTAGACAACTTTTAATTAGTTAAATATTTTTGAAACAAAATTATTTACCTTTTTCGGTGGATCGGGAAATTTTCTGTCAAAGTCCTGAACATCGTTCCACCAAAGCGAAAAAACGGCTTTGTTCTTTCTTGTATTCATTTTTAAAATAATGCAAACTGTTGAGTATTTGTCAAAATTCACTCAATGCATAAATCTGTTAAAGACCATAAAACAAGGTTTAAATTCAAATTAAACTTCACTACCTCATAATTGAGAACCAATCAGTTTAATTTTGTAAAAAAACATGCACGATAGAGCAGTTTGTTCTTAATCTCATTATCAAGACAACTCAGTACTTTTCTGTACTTCAAAAGTGTCTACTTTTGAGTATAAATTATATTTCAAAGTACAAAAACTGCGAAGTTCAGCAATTCTAAAGGAAGAGATCATCTCAAACACTTTTTTATCCACATCTTTTTCCTGTTCTTCTGTGTCTTGTAATGAAACCAAATGATTGTTTTCGCAAAAAGAAATGGAGCTTTTTCTGAACTAAATTTTCCACCAGTTCTTACGTTGACGAAAACAAAAATAGATTTTGTTTTTCACGAAATCAAACAAAGGCTCACATCGGGTGGTCTAAGTGATACAATTAAAAGCTTAACTTTTTGTTTTGGATGGCAAACAGATTAACAACTGATGGAAAAGTAAACAAACTACAGTACAATTTCGGTGACGTTAATTGGTAAAAAAACAGCCAATCAGAGGACGGTGAGACGAATCCGCTGGTCTCCTGCTGAGGAAATAATCCCCACAAGCATGCAAGTCAGCAATGCGTTACAATTTGACATATTGCATAATTTTGTCAACTTTTTAGAGCACAAAAATTCTACTGCTGAAAACATGCAATTTTAATGTCGACGGTTTGGTCAATGGAATGTGATTGAGTGAGTTACACAAGCTGAAAAAATTGCACCAATAGAGAAAAATTTCATGTTTTCTCTTCGTTTTGGAATGACACTTGACCAAGCGCATCTTTTAGTTTTGCTACTGCATTAACACAATTGTTTGGGTAAAGTTTCTAGCTCTCAAAGCAAGCATGAAAAGCTTCACATTTCACTGAAATATGTAAAGAACTGTTAAATATGGAGTCGGACATACGAAGTATTTATGATCTCGTGTTTCAACTGGAACTTTAATATACACATATCTTGAAATAAAACTATTCCTCGATTATTCCACATAATCGTAGCAGTACGACTGTATATTATACGGTTTCAAACATTGACCTTGCACATTCCTATTTGCTCTGAAATTGCATGACGCCATTTTGTAATTTTGTTTTGCGACACTTTTAAAGTTTTGACATTTTTTTGTGACCCCAAACTTACATCGGAAAATTTGCAGTTCAAAACAAGTAAGTTATTGAAAGAATATAGAACTACTAGAGAACAAAATTATATTACGTTGTTTTGAATAGTGTAACATTACAATGTGCAAACTGCAAACATTTCTGAACAAATGCAGAAAGGCATCTTAAACACGTTTCTATCTATCTCCTTTTCCTGACCTACTGTGACTTGTAATGAAACCAAATGATTGCTTTTACAAAAAGAATTGGAGCTTTTTTCTGAACTAAGTTTTCCACCAGTTCTAACAAAAACAAAAAGTGATTTTGTTTTTCACGAAAGCAAACAAAAGCTCACATCGTGTGGGCTGAAGGATATAATTAAAATAAGTTGAAAATATTTTCCACGGCTTTCTAAACTACTCCTTGACTCCAATTAAAAGCTTTAGTATTTGTTTTGGATGGAAAACAGATTAACCACTGATTGAAAATTATACTGTAGAAACTCGGCGAAGTTAACTGGTAAAAATGAAAGCCAATCAGAGGCCGATAAGACGAATCCACAGATCTCCTGCTGTGGAAATAATCTTGACAAGCATGGGAGTGACCTATGATGGAACTGCGTTAACGTTGAAAAGCAGTAACTGCATAAACAGAACTTTTTTTGGAAAATTTGCTAGCTTCCAATGCTTTTATGAAAAGTTTTATATTTCACTGAACGCAAAAGGAACTAAAATATGTCGAACATAAATAAATGGAGTCGGAACATATTGGAATTTTAGTCGGACTTACGAATTATTTATGATCTAACTAAAGTTTCAACTTGAATTTTAATATGAAATTATAAAATATCATGAAATTAAACTTTTCCTCGATTTTTCCAAGTAATTGTAGCAATACGATCATAGGTTACAGGATTTCCAAAATCGATTTTGCAGATTTTTATTTGCTGTGAAATGTCATGACGCCATTTTGTTTTCTGAAACGAAACATGGATAACAATGTGGTTGGTATACGTCATCATGTTGTCTGTTCTGTGACCCCCTTTAAGTTCTGAGTTACTTTGCAGGTTTAAACTTACATCGAAATAATTGCAGTTCAAAACACATATGGTATTGGAAAGGTATACCTACTAGAGAATGTTGATCAATGTTGATTTTTACAAAAGCAAACAAAAGCTCACATCGGGTGGGCTAGAGGTTACAATTAATATAAGTTCAAAACTTTTTCTGCAGTTTCTAAAATGATCCTTGACTCCAATTAAAAGCTTTTCTATTTGTTTTGGATGGAAAACAGATGAACCACTGATTGAAAATTATACTGTAGAAATTCGGTGAAGTCAATTGGTAAAAATAAAAACCAATCAGAGGCCGACAAGACGAATCCACAATTTTCCTGCTGAAAAAAATAATATTTTCTCTTTCTGAGAAAATAATCCTGACAAGCATGCGAGTGTCTAACAATGGAACTTTGTTAATGTTGAAAAGACTTTGTTAATGTTGAATTGACGTTGAAAAACAGTAAACGCATTTTCAACACATGTTTATCAACATAAATTTCAATTTCAACTGCACAAACTGGGAGGAAGCCACAGAAGATATGTTGCTTTGGTCATCTGTCATTCATGAAAGTATTGCCACGTTTGAGAAGAGCAGGTGTCAAAGATTAAATCAAAAAAAAAAACTACAAAAAAAGAAAGTCAATTCCACCTACAAACAGCTCTTCTAAAACATAGAAGTATTTGACATGTTGCAAATATTATTGGATATATAGGAAAACTACCAATCTGAGCAAGCGTTGAGACCCTTGTTATTCAGCCCCCAGCAGTTGCCAACTCCTGTTGCAGGTTTCAAATATTAAGCTTTGTACATTTTTATTTGCTGTGAAATCACATGACGCCATTTTGTTTTCTGGAGTAATTCGTACATTGATAACAATCTGGTTGGTGCACATTGTCATGTTGTCTGTTAAAGTTTCGCCCCGATAGCTCAGTTGGTCAGCACGTGACTTCGTGAACAAAGAAGCTTCAAGATGAAGCAGAGCTTGTTCGACCCTCTTGATGTGCACTTGAGCAACGTATTCTAAGGACTGCTCTCCATTCAGCGGCACCTAATGGATGCAATAATTCCCTGGCAACAAGACTTCAACAATCGGAAATTTCACTCTATCTCGGTAACCGGCCCTGCGTCAAGAGTCTCTACAAGTATGCGAAACTACCAGGAATAACCTATCAAGGCTTTGTCAGTCCGAGGATAAAGATTCAAAAACAAACCGAACCAACCAACGATTTTTATTTCTGAATCTAGCTCTTTTTCAACTTGAAATCAACCAATTCGTAATAAAAATTTGCAATGAATGGTATCATTTGCAGTACAAGATATTGAACTTAGTTTTTCAACAATGAGATGAGTTTTTTAGTTTTTTAGTCTTGTGTTGAAACAATGTTGCATTAAGAACGAAACTAAGAACGATTTATAAAGGTTTTGAAATTGAAAAAAGTATTTCTGAAAACTTAAAGCATCAACTAAGTAATAACTCGGCATTTTATTTTCTACCCACACAATTATCAAACAACATCATTCGGTAATTCTTAATTGTTTTACAATTCATAAAACTAAACGTTGCCTTTTTTCATTGAAGTGGCCTTTGATTCATTTTTTGATACCAAACGAAATCAAGTTGTTTTTCACATTTTGAAACATCAAACATCGACACCCTTTCAAAAAGCGCATCTCTAAAATCTTTGATGTTAAAAGAAGTGCAATCAGCTTCCATCTAGTTAAAATATCTTTTCACATACATTTCGTCAGAATATAAAAAATTGATTAAAAGTTTTTGAACACACACTTGACCTTGGAAAAACTTTACGAACTCGAATTGCAATTACTGGAAGTTACAGCTCTGCTTAAAATGTGTCTTCCCTCTTTGCTTTAGTTCTTCGTGCGTACAGAATAGCCTTTGATATAGCAAAATCAAGCTTCGAATATTATTTCCTGGGATTGTACGACGCCATTTTGAATTCTAGACCAAACCATCGATAAGCAAGATAAGTGACGTCACAGTCTGATTTGTTGTCTTCAAGTTCCTTCAAAAAGCGACGATTTTAATCTAAAAATAATCAATTTTATTTAAAGAAGGTTGTGCAACACGACTCTCACTTTAGCAGTAAACGATGTTTAATTCAGTTGTTCAACAATGAAAACAACATTACTTTATGTTGAAACAATGATGCATAATAATTATAGTTTTTAACTTTGAAATTTGACATCTTTTAGTCACTTGCGCATTAACAAAATTTCAGCAAAATAAAATTGTCAAGTAAGAATTAGAAATGGGTTCAAAATGCATCAACAATTTTTTAAAAGGTTGACTCAAATTTGGGCGAGCCTCCAATTTTGCAAACAAAGAACGTTTTCGATATCAATGAGGAAAAATTGTTTTGTTGTTATTAAGTTTAGTTTTCTTGGTTAATAGAAACTCCATCGCCATTTGTTGACAGTTGATTTCAAACTTCAAACAAATCATCAAGAAGCAATTCACTCTGATACAAAAAGTAATAGCTAGTCAGAAGTACTGTGCAGTTTTTGTCTTTTTCTGTTTATAGATTTAGTTAACCATTGTAATTTTTTTTCAGATGTAGTTAAGCTGTATGTATATTATTCCTGAAGAGGACATCTTGTGATGTCGAAAACGTTCGATACTTCATTTGTTGCGTAGTTTTATGTTGATGGAAATGTAATAAACTTGAAGATGTTAAACTTGATCTCGTTGCTCGGCTTCGTATGCCTATGGTTCAAAAAGTAACAGCGAGAGACATATAAGTATCAACAAAGCGAAAATTTGTGTTTTTGATTTTTCCGCTACAAAAATATCAAACAACATCAGTCGGCAAATCTTATTTGTTGAACAATTGATGAAACTATTTTTTTTGTTTTGATGAAAAATCTTTTCTTAACTTTCTGTCTTCAGACAAAGATTTATTGCTTTTTGTAACTTCAATCGCTGCAGTCTGCAGCTCTGCAATTTTGATGTATTTGATGTATTTTTCTTACAGTAAGTCTTTTTGACCATTCGCCTATACTGACAGGCCGACCCCAATTGAAAGCTTTACTATTTGTTTTATATGAAAAATAGAATAACCACTGACTGAAAATTAAACAGAAAAATTAAAAAAATTAAATAAAAGGTGTATTTTGAACGGTCTTTTCAAATATATTCACAAATTTTGTATATTTTTGCTTGTAAATGCTTTAATTAACTGCAAGTCCTGACAATCTAAAAACAGTTAAAAAAATATTTAAATCAATTTTAAGATATTAACATCTACCCTTTAATTTAATCTAAAAACACTTTGCATTTGATTGATCCTTTTTGTAACATCTAAAATAAAATTTTCAAACTGAACTAAACTCAACCGCTAGGTGTCAAGCAAGATTCAGGCGTTCTACACACACGCTGTGACGCCGTGACGGTGATATTTACTTTTGATGTGTGAAGGAAAGAAAATCAATGAACCCTTCAAAAACTTTTTTTTACTGATGAAATGATCGAAAATCACAGAAAAACTTTACATGCAAAACTTAGTATTTTTTTATTATTTCTACTTTTAGAATTTTATGAATAAATTAATGAATTTAATTATTCGTGTGACATAAAATGTTGCTATGACCAATTAGTTCTTGAACATAAAATTAATTTCAGCAAGAGTTCGTGGACTCCTTTTATTTTTCAGTTTTTGCTCTTATCGGATAACAGTCTTGACCCTATACAACGCTAAATATGCATGTGATAACATTACATCATTTACTTATCGTTTGATGTGTGTGCTATTGAGATGACTTGTGGATTGTATTAGATTTAGCGTCATTGCTCTTAATTCATCTTGTACATAACACACAATGTAGACTCCCTAAAGTGCAAAATATGAAAGATTCTGCCGGTACGCACAGGCTACAGTAGCCTACAAAAACTTTGCGATTTGATGGTTTCAACCTGCTTGGAAGGTTTTTCGTTTTGAGCTAATCTGTAGCCTACATGTACAATTTGTACATAGTTCTTTTCGCAGAAATCTGTAGTTTTACTACTTTTAATCAATGAATTTAGGCTGTGGTACTTTTTTATGTTATCATGTATTTTTAGTTGATCAACCTCGTAGGCTATACCTAACGAAATTTATTGTTCTTCAAATTCCTATTTCCTCTGAACTGGTATGACGCCATTTTGTTTTCTGGAATATGACATCAATAAAAATCTGCTTGGTATACTTCGTTATGTAGTCATTTATTTTTAAGTCTAGCACATTTTTAACTTGAAATCGACCAATTCTGCATAATAATAATTTACAATGAATGGTATTGTTTGCAGTACACGGCATTGAACTTAAGTTTTCAACATTGAAAGGACATTAACTTGTGTTGAAACAATGTTGCATTGTTTTGGTGTTTCTAAAACCTAAGCCATGTCTTACTTTTTGATATCAAACCAAATAAAGTTGCAGTGACAAAGAAGAAAAAGATTCAGAAAAAAAGCATATAAATTGGCCAATCATAGTTTCTGAATTCATGATTGGCCAAGACCGATCATGATTTCTAATTGGCTCTTATGCAGGTTACATGGGCAACGTCTCACTTCGTTTGTCTTACTTCTTTTAATGAGTTTACTGATGCAGTGATTGGCCCAAAACATTTGTGACTGCACTACGTCAAATAAACTGTTTTTAATGAATAAAACAAGTCAACTTGTTAAGAAACTCAATTGTATTCCACAGCAAACACACTACTCCATTCAACAGTAAACATACTAAGAAAAATAACATAAAAGTTAAATGTTTACGATAATAAATAAACAAACAAATGCATGAACTAAAACTTAAAATTTAAACTTGAAAATGTTGATTTCGGGACACACTACAGTTGCCACGCCTGACACTTGCATAGAGTTGTTTTACTTCATGTGTAACATTAAATATCAAATTTCGAAAGCAAAATTGTTGTTCAAAATTAATTGAAATTTAAAACAAAGAATCGAAATGAACTTAATAGACTGGCCCTTGCACAGAAAGCTTTCATTCCTTTTACAAATGAACTAACATTACATTTCACTTCTTGGTCACAAGTCTGGTGAACCAAAATGATGATGAACCAACACATAAAAACATGGCGAGTTTTCTAGAAAATATGACAATTGTGAGCGCTTAGTGTTTCGCTGTCATTCATACACTCCAGTAGTTTACAATTCAATTCATATTAACAGCATCAACATGACAATATCATTAGGTTGTAAAAATAAATCGCTGTGAACTTTCAAACATGAATTCTGTGAACTCAAACATTTTGAACTTAAGACTTTGTGATAAATACGAAAATCAGATTGAATAAACGCGATGGCTAAATATTGTCAGATAGTTTTACGATAGATGAATACTGTAGGTAGTTTACGGTTGATGAATACTATTTATAGTTGCACGGTGGATAGATACTGTTGATAGTTGCATAGTGGATAGATACTGTTGATAGTTGCACGGTGGATGAATACTGTTTATAGTTGCACGGTGGATGAATACTGTAGGTAGTTTACAGTTGATGAATACTATTTATAGTTGCACGGTGGATACATACTGTTGATAGTTGCATAGTGGATAGATACTGTAGGTAGTTGCACGGTGGATGAATACTGTAGGTAGTTTACGGTTGATGAATATTGTATAGTTGCACGGTGGATGAATACTGTTGATAGTTGCACGGTGGATGAATACTGTTGATAGTTGCACGGTGGATGAATACTGTTGATAGTTGCACGGTGGATGAATACTGTTGATAGTTGCACGGTGGATGAATACTGAAGATAGCATTGCGGTGGATGAATACTGTAGAGTTTCATGCAATCATGGTTTGGTTATCTCCTTCCGCGAATGATTTTACGCAGATAAAGAAGATTTTATTCCATAAACGGCTCCTTTGGTAGGAAAATGTAGGAAATCTATCGTCTTTGTTTTTGGACATTCCTCCACGTCACCCGAAGTTCTTGAAGAATAATTTTATTGTAGGTGGCCAAATGACGCAAGGAACTGCTCATGTTCAATACATCGCCAGAAAGCACGTCGACGATGCGAAAGAAATCTGAACAAATAAAATCACATTATTGTTGTTGAAAAGCAAAACCTTTGTATTAGCTTTGCAAAGGTTTTCATGAAAAAAAATATAACACATGCACAGTGGCGTATTTAGAAAGTTTCTTAGGGGGGGGCCAAGACATTGTGTCAGTCAGCCGCGTAGCGGCTGACTGGGCGGCTGGAGGTCAATGGGGGTCTCGGAGTAGTACACACGGGGTACCGGTAGTCTCAACGGTAGTAGCCTACACAGAAAGCTCAAGTGTGGTGAAAATGGATGGCTGTTAATCGGTTCAAATTTTTTCTACTTGGGATGAAATTAGACTTCTTTGACCCTTTTAATAAGGGGGTATACCAAAATGTCATATGATGCGTCAGAACTGGGGGAGGAGGTTAAATGAAACCGTCAAAATACTGTCAGGTAGGGGGGAGGTAGTCCAAAATCAAGAGCGAATCCGCAGAAGTAAGTTACTTTTCCAATCAATGAATCAACAAAAGATATCAAACACTTCAGAACATAAACGATAAGTTAGATCTTCCGACCTCGAATACCTTTTGAACATTCTCGGCGATTCGCAATGACAATTTACAGTTTCATGAGATGGCTGCGCTTGGCAAATATATCAATGACTGCATCATACTCGAGTACAATATCCTTGTTTAAAAACATCGGAGCTAGACCATCCAAACGTGGCTCGGTATCATGGTCGTGCGGTAATAATTTTTCAGGTAGGCTACTTTAATGAACTGAAGCATCGCTCATTGGAGGCAGTTGTAACTGGAAGTTGTAGTTGTATCTGGAAGCGTAGCAAAGATTCGAAGTAATTTATAGATAATCTGATTAGTGCCGAGTTGTTCAGCAGCTTGACACGCATCCACAAGAGTCGCAGGCAGGGAATGGGATGTGATGGAATGGAAGAAAGATTTTGGAATGGAAGATGGAAAATGTCAAGGATGAAAAGGAATGGAAGATCTTGATGATGAGATGGAATACAATCTTCCATCATTCCATCCCAATTCCATCATTAACTTTCTAACGCTTTATCAAGAATAAGCTTAAATTTAGCTTAAATTTAAGCTTAGAATTAGCTTAAATTAAATTTTTTAGACGACGATTTCGAGTTTTGCTTCGAGGGTTCAAGTAAGCCTACTAACGGAATCGGAAACTTTACCATGAAGGCTTGCTGGTTGAGTAGCCTGGTGAGTGCTCAGTTTGGAATAATGTGACCGCATGAGGACAGTAGTCAGCTAGTCATTGTGCCCTCCGCGAATGGGTTCATCAATAGATCATCATCAACATTGAACCAACGTAAACCGATGGTGGCATTTTGGGTTATAATAGCCTAGCTCACAGAGCGGTCGCCAACTAAGGCGCAAACTGATTCGGTGTTCTCGGAAATCTTTTTCAAGCAAACACACCGTGTGTGGGGAAGGATTGATGCTGCACCACTCGGAAGGGCCAATGACAATTATCTTAAATTTAGCCTATGGTTTTTAGGTTTATTTATGGCAAATTCAACGCGGAGATTACAAAATGTGAAGATGGAAGAGATTTCTGAGATGGAATGGAAGATTTCTAAGATGGAATAGAGATGGAATGGAAGATGGAAAAAACGTCTTCCATTCCATTCCATCCCATACCCTGGTCGCAGGTCGTTTATCCACAGAAGCTGCAAGCCAATTCGCTCTCCATCTTCGCAATTCAATAGTAGCTGCAAAGCAATTGCTTAGTTCAACATCCAGCATTTCATGGTAGAATTCGAAAATCTCGTCGATCGGCAGTCCTCATCTTCATGAATCAATGAAGGCAGAAATGTGCTGACTTTAAAAGCTAGCGAGCAGTGCTCATTGAATCTCTCGTGAATTTGTGCCATGCAATTGTTAAGAAAAGGAAGAAAAACTGTTCGATTGAAATAGATCTCCCAAGTTTCAGCTGGAATGTTGGGTTGATGTTGTTGTCTAGGCGCTCTCCGGGGCATTCGGATTTCTTCGCCAAAAACTGAGCAAGCCTTGCCAAAAGGTTGGTGAAAAAGCCTATTATCGCCCCTTAGGTTGTTTTGTTTTGTTGTTTTATTATCTTTATCCTGCATTGCGGGAAAGCGGACTTGAGCGCTATGCATCGGTGTACGCCTTCCGACATACACCTGACCCACGCTGCAGCCGACTGCAATGTCTGTTTCTGGTTGTCTACTCTACTTATGACTTAAATTTGGTACTACCCATTACTCGAAATCGATCACTGGGTAGAGGCAATGCAACACAGTTAGGTCTTGCAACACAGTTACGTTTAGCTTCTAACATTCACCATTGCAGAATTCAACGTACCGTAGCCTATATGTTGGTCGTTGCAGGAGCTTATTTGTTGTGCTGCAGCACCATTAGACGAGCCGCCACTGTATGCAGTGTATAGGCCTACTAGTGATTGCTTGCTTAATTAAATCTTTTTAACTTACTGTAATCAAGATTAAACTAGAAGTTGATTTGGAAACTCAGAATACTATTGGCAAATTACATCGCAAAAGTAGCCTATACCCCCCCCCCTCTCCGCGCTAAGATGAATCATTCAAGCAATTATGTATTGTGCTACAACTTTTTTTGCAAAATTTGTATCTTATATATTTTTAATTTTTTTACCTGATCATTAGGGGGGGGCCATCGCCCCTTATCCTCCCCCCTAAATACGCCACTGCACATGCAGTCATGTCATTTGGGATAAGCGAAATGTTTTAGATCCAAAGTAGCGACTTTTGTCGCGAAGTAAAAATATTTTCAAAGAAATTTCAACATTGCAAATTTAACATGAAGGTGTCACGTTTTTAACTTGATCTCAATCCTGCCACATAATTGCAATATATTTTGATCTTCAACCAAATCGTCTGTTTGACAATATTGGCATTTTCAAATCTGTCACAATTTGTTACTACACTATCTGAAAATTATTACAGTGACCGCACAGCAGAGTGTGTGTTCAACATGTAATGTGTCGTCGATAGATTTCTTACCTTTATGATCTGATAACTTCGCCATTTGTTTATCCCACTTCTCATGAGCGCACATAAGATTCAACGACATGCTTTGAAATTGTGTGTGCACATCAACTCCTTGTGGCGAAAGCAAGAAGTTTTTTTGTTGTTCTTTCTTCAGGCCATCGACTCGCTTGTGCAACAGCGTCTCGGATTTCAGGCTGGTGAAATAAAAGAATGATTTGATTTATTTTATTACGAAGATACAGTAGTAAAGAATAGAAGTAGTTAAAGTTATAAATTATTAAAAAATAGTCAAGCATTACACTTTTAAAATGGTTAAATTTTGATACATTCCTTCAAAACGTGTTAAAATTTCATTGAAAGATGAAGTGTTGTTCACCAACACTCAATACACCGGAAGATTTCACTGATTTTACAGCAAGTAATTTTTTCGAAGTTCAATGTCTGTATACCAAGATTTCAACCACAAATGCTTGTTCTGATATCCATCTCTTTCTTTACAAAAGATAAAGTTAACCCGATGCAAACTTGAAAACAGAAAATGATTTGAAGTAAAAAAACATAAATTTACCAGGCTATCCTCAGTCTTGCGAATGCGATTTCTTCTTGTCTGCAATGAGGCTTCATCTTTCTAATATGTTCTAGTATCGGGATAGTTTCAACGTAGATAATTGGGCAAAATGAGGAAGTCTCTTGGTGGTCTGTAAAAATGATTACAAAGTTATAACTTTTTCACCAATTTGAAAAAAATATTTTTGTTTTTCTATTATAAAACAAGTTATTCTAATCAAACTACACTAATTTTTGATTTTTTTTGCTAATTAACTTAATCATTACCATTAGTCCATCTATGTAACTATTTTTCTATCAGGTCTATCTGGTTAATTAATCAGGTTAAAACACAGTGTTGCACTAAGAATGTTACGAATTTTTGTTGTATGTTGTGGCTTCCGCATAGTTTGTTTATTGCTATGTGAACTTAATTACTTTATGTGTAGTGTAAGCTAGAATTTTTATATGAACAACAAACATTTTGCTATTTCAATTTTTTTACAGTTACAAATTTTTTTGTTCAACGTTTTTTTTTCCAACGTACCATTTACATTTTCATCCTCCAATGTGTATCCATTCATTATGAAGCACAACGCCGCTTCGAAGTATGAGAGAGCTCGATTCAAGGACTCCCCAGGCCGGGTACGACCGGTTCTTGGGTCTTTGCATGCATCTCCTTGGTGCTTCAGGCGTTTCCCTTCTCTCATATGCTGGTCCGATGTCTTGATCAGTTTCTTTGCCTGAGTTTCATTGCCTGGCCTACTCGAGCCAGATGGACCAGCTGTGACGTCAAGAGTCTGGGAGTCTTCACGTTTACTCGCCTGCAACAAAATGTATCAAGTTTAATGTGAAAGTCGAATGAATTTTGTCGAAAGTCAACATCATCAAGGACAAACGTTAAATTCACTGAAGCAAACAACTTGATAAAGATAAAAGTGCACAACAGCGGCCATTGTGATGTCATTGCAACCAACTGCATTTTCCCTTGGCGCTCGCTATGAGTAGACGATCAACAAACAGAAACTAACTTTATAGCTTTATGCAGCTCACAAACATCTCGGCCAGATAGAACATTTCAAACATTTACTTTGTTTCAAAAGCATAGTGGAGGTCTATGACGTACCTTTCGTTTCTTTGGTGCCGCCGAAAGTTCTGTCATGGATATCCCAATCAAGTCTTTGTTTATCCCATATCCTAGTTCCCAATCAAGCTCTTGTTTACTCTTCGCTGAGTAGTGGAACAACTTTGGGTCTCCCAAGATGGACTTGACTTTGTTAGCAAGTTTGTCTTTGTGCTCAACCTGTAAGACAAACTCGGTAAGTATTCTCTTTACAACTGACAAAGGTTCGATAAAACATGAAGCTTTTCATCCACAACGTCAGTGTTCATTTTAATTTATCATACTAACTTTACATTCTACAACAAACCAACATGAATATGTTTGATAAAAACATAGGTTCGTTGTTGATTACTGTAGAATACAGAATAAGAATAATTGTAAAATAAAAGATTCAAAACCTAATTATGAAATCAAGCAGCTAATTTATTTAACATTTTCTTTTCAAGCTTATTTTCTATGATGTCAAACCGCACAAAGTGATTATATTTACAGTTTTTAGACAACTTTTAATCAGTTAAATATTTTTGAAACAAAATTATTTACCTTTTTCGGTGGATCGGGAAATTTTCTGTCAAAGTCCCGAACATCGTTCCACCAAAGCGAAAAAACGGCTTTGTTCTTTCTTGTATTCATTTTTAAAGTAATGCAAACTGCGTTGAGTATTTGTCAAAATTCACTCAATGCATAAATCTGTTAAAGACCATAAAACAAGGTTTAAATTCAAATCAAACTACACTACCTCACAATTGAGAACCAATCAGTTTAATTTAGTAAAAAAACGTGCACGATAGAGCAGTTTGTTCTTAATTTCATTATCAAGACAACTCAGTACTTTTCTGTACTTCAAAAGTGTCTACTTTTGAGTATAAATTATATTTCAAAGTACAAAAACTGCGAAGTTCAGCAATTCTAAAGGAAGAGATCATCTCAAACACTTTTCTATCCACATCCTTTTCCTGTTCTTCTGTGTCTTGTAATGAAACCAAATGATTGTTTTCGCAAAAAGAAATGGAGCTTTTTCTGAACTAAATTTTTCACCAGTTCTTACGTTGACAAAAACAAAAATAGATTTTGTTTTTCACGAAATCAAACAAAGGCTCACGTCCGGTGGTCTAAGTGATACAATTAAAAGCTTAACTTTTTGTTTTGGATGGCAAACAGATTAACAACTGATGGAAAAGTAAACAAACTACAGTACAATTTCAGTGACGTTAATTGGTAAAAAAACAGCCAATCAGAGGACGGTGAGACGAATCCGCAGGTCTCCTGTTTAGGAAATAATCCCCACAAGCATGCAAGTCAGCAATGCGTTACAATTTGAAATATTGCATAATTTTGTCAATTTTTGAGAGCACAAAAATTCTACTGCTGAAAACACGCAATTTTAATGTCGACGGTTTGGTCAATGGAATGTGATTGAGTGAGTTACACAAGCTGAAAAAATTGCACCAATAGAGAAAAATTTCATGTTTTCTCTTCGTTTTGGAATGACACTTGACCAAGCGCATCTTTTAGTTTTGCTACTGCATTAACACAATTGTTTGGGTAAAGTTTCTAGCTCTCAAAGCAAGCATGAAAAGCTTCACATTTCACTGAAATATGTAAGGAACTGTTAAATATGGAGTCGGACGTACGAAGTATTTATGATCTCGTGTTTCAACTGGAACTTTAATAGACACATATCTTGAAATAAAACTATTCCTCGATTATTCCACATAATCGTAGCAGTACGACTGTATATTATACGGTTTCAAACATTGACCTTGCACATTCTTATTTGCTCTGAAATTGCATGACGCCATTTTGTAATTTTGTTTTGCGACACTTTTAAAGTTTTGACATTTTTTTGTGACCCCAAACTTACATCGAAAAATTTGCAGTTCAAAACAAGTAAGTTATTGAAAGAATATAGAACTACTAGAGAACAAAATATATTACGTTGTTTTGAATAGTGTAACATTACAATGTGCAAACTGCAAACATTTCTGAACTAATGCAGAAAGGCATCTTAAACACGTTTCTATCTATCTCCTTTTCCTGACCTACTGTGACTTGTAATGAAACCAAATGATTGCTTTTACAAAAAGAAGTGGAGCTTTTTTCTGAACTAAGTTTTCCACCAGTTCTAACAAAAACAAAAAGTGATTTTGTTTTTCACGAAAGCAAACAAAAGCTCACATCGTGTGGGCTGAAGGATATAATTAAAATAAGTTGAAAATATTTTCCACGGCTTTCTAAACTACTCCTTGACTCCAATTAAAAGCTTTACTATTTGTTTTGGATGGAAAACAGATTAACCACTGATTGAAAATTATACTGTAGAAACTCGGCGAAGTTAACTGGTAAAAATGAAAGCCAATCAGAGGCCGATAAGACGAATCCACAGATCTCCTGCTGTGGAAATAATCTTGACAAGCATAGGAGTGACTTATGATGGAACTGCGTTAACGTTGAAAAGCAGTAACTGCATAAACAGAACTTTTTTTGGAAAATTTTCTAGCTTCCAATGCTTTTATGAAAAGTTTTATATTTCACTGAACACAAAAGGAACTAAAATATGTCGAACATAAATAAATGGAGTCGGAAAATATTGGAATTTTAGTCGGACTTACGAATTATTTATGATCTAACTAAAGTTTCAACTTGAATTTTAATATGAAATTATAAAATATCATGAAATTAAACTTTTCCTCGATTTTTCCAAGTAATTGTAGCAATACGATCATAGGTTACAGGATTTCCAAAATCGATTTTGCAGATTTTTATTTGCTGTGAAATGTCATGACGCCATTTTGTTTTCTGAAACGAAACATGGATAACAATGTGGTTGGTACACGTCATCATGTTGTCTGTTCTGTGACCCCCTTTAAGTTCTGAGTTACTTTGCAGGTTTAAACTTACATCGAAATAATTGCAGTTCAAAACACATATGGTATTGGAAAGGTATACCTACTAGAGAATGTTGATCAATGTTGATTTTTACAAAAGCAAACAAAAGCTCACATCGGGTGGGCTAGAGGTTACAATTAATATAAGTTCAAAACTTTTTCTGCAGTTTCTAAAATGATCCTTGACTCCAATTAAAAGCTTTTCTATTTGTTTTGGATGGAAAACAGATGAACCACTGATTGAAAATTATACTGTAGAAATTCGGTGAAGTCAATTGGTAAAAATAAAAACCAATCAGAGGCCGACAAGACGAATCCACAATTTTCCTGCTGAAAAAAATAGTATTTTCTCTTTCTGAGAAAATAATCCTGACAAGCATGCGAGTGTCTAACAATGGAACTTTGTTAATGTTGAAAAGACTTTGTTAATGTTGAATTGACGTTGAAAAACAGTAAACGCATTTTCAACACATGTTTATCAACATAAATTTCAATTTCAACTGCACAAACTGGGAGGAAGCCACAGAAGATATGTTGCTTTGGTCATCTGTCATTCATGATGATGTTGCCACGTTTGAGAAGAGCAGATCTCAAAAGTTAAATGGAACAAAATGCAAAGAAAAGAAAGTCAATTCCACCGACAAACAGCTCTTCTAAAACATAGAAGTATTTGACATGTTCCTAAAAATTATTGGAGATATAGAAAAACTACCAATCTGAGCAAGCGTTGAGACCCCTGTTATTAAGCCCCCAGCAGTTGCCGACCCCTGTTGCAGGTTTCAAATATTAAGCTTTGTACATTCTTATTTGCTGTGAAATCACATGACGCCATTTTGTTTTCTGGAGTAATTCGTACATTGATAACAATCTGGTTGGTGTACATTGTCATGTTGTCTGTTAAAGTTTCGCCCCGATAGCTCAGTTGGTCAGCACGTGACTTCGTAAACAAAGAAGCTTCAAGATGAAGCAGAGCTTGTTCGACCCTCTTGATGTGCACTTGAGCAACGTATTCTAAGCACTGCTCTCCATTCAGCGGCACCTAATGGATGCAATAATTCCCTGGCAACAAGACTTCAACAATCGGAAATTTCACTCTGTCAATCTTCGTAACCGGCCCTGCGTCAAGAGCCTCTACAAGTATGCGAAACTACCAGGAATAACCTATCAAGGCTTTGTCAGTCCGTGGATAAAGATTCAAAAGCAAACCGAACCAACGATTTTTTATTTCTGAATCTAGCTCTTTTTCAACATAAAATCAACCAATTCGTAATAAAAATTTGCAATGAATGGTATCATTTGCAGTACAAGATATTGAACTTAGTTTTTCAACAATGAGATGAGTTTTTTAGTTTTTTAGTCTTGTGTTGAAACAATGTTGCATTAAGAACGAAACTAAGAACGATTTATAAAGATTTTGAAATTGAAAAAAGTATTTCTGAAAACTTAAGGCATCAACTAAGTAATAACTCGGCATTTTATTTTCTACCCAGACAATTATCAAACAACAACATTCGGTAAGTCTTAATTGTTTTACAATACATAAAACTAAACCATGCCTTTTTTCATTGAAGTGGCCTTTGATTTATTTTTTGATACCAAACGAAATCAAGTTGTTTTTCACATTTTGAAACATCAAACATCGACACCCTTTCAAAAAGCGCATCTCTAAAGTCTTTGATGTTAAAAGAAGTGCAATCAGCTTCCATCAAGTTAAAATATCTTTTCACATACATTTCGTCAGAATATAAAAAATTGATTAAAAGTTTTTGAACACACACTTGACCTTGGAAAAACTTTACGAACTCGAATTGCAATTACTGGAAGTTACAGCTCTGCTTGAAATGTGTCTTCCCTCTTTGCTTTAGTTCTTCGTGCGTACAGAATAGCCTTTGATATAGCAAAATCAAGCTTCGAATATTATTTCCTGGGATTGTACGACGCCATTTTGAATTCTAGACCAAACCATCGATAAGCAAGATAAGTGACGTCACAGTCTGATTTGTTGTCTTCAAGTTCCTTCAAAAAGCGACGATTTTAATCTAAAAATCAATTTTATTTAAAGAAGTTTGTGCAACACGACTCTCACTTTAGCAGTAAACGATGTTTAATTCAGTTGTTCAACAATGAAAACAACATCACTTTATGTTGAAACAATGATGCATAATAATTATAGTTTTTAACTTTGAAATTTGACATCTTTTAGTCACTTGCTCATTAACAAAATTTCAGCAAAATAAAATTGTCAAGTAAGGATTAGAAATGGGTTCAAAATGCATCAACAATTTTTTAAAAGGTTGACTCAAATTTGGGCCAGCCTCCGATTTTACAAACAAAGACGTTTTCGATATCAATGAGGAAAAATTGTTTTGTTGTTATTAAGTTTAGTTTTCTTGGTTAATAGAAACTCCATCGCCATTTGTTGACAGTTGATTTCAAACTTCAAACAAATCATCAAGAAGCAATTCACTCTGATACAAAAAGTAATAGCTAGTCAGAAGTACTGTGCAGTTTTTGTCTTTTTCTGTTTATAGATTTAGTTAACCATTGTAATTTTTTTTCAGATGTAGTTAAGCTGTATGTATATTATTCCTGAAGAGGACATCTTGTGATGTCGAAAACGTTTGATACTTCATTTGTTGCGTAGTTTTATGTTGATGGAAATGTAATAAACTTGAAGATGTTAAACTTGATCACGTTGCTCGGCTTCGTATGCCTATGGTTCAAAAAGTAACAGCGAGAGACATATAAGTATCAACAAAGCGAAAATTTGTGTTTTTGATTTTTCCGCTACAAAAATATCAAACAACATCAGTCAGCAAATCTTATTTGTTGAACAATTGATGAA
The DNA here is from genome assembly GCF_918807975.1 of Aplidium turbinatum. NCBI lineage: Eukaryota > Metazoa > Chordata > Ascidiacea > Aplousobranchia > Polyclinidae > Aplidium > Aplidium turbinatum. The sequence continues at coordinate 17,318,665 of NC_137485.1, forward strand.
ACTATTTTTTTTGTTTTGATGAAAAATCTTTTCTTAACTTTCTGTCATCAAACAAAGATTTATTGCTTTTTGTAACTTCAATCGCTGCAGTCTGCAGCTCTGCAATTTTGATGTATTTGATGTATTTTTCTTACAGTAAGTCTTTTTGACCATTCGCCTATACTGACAGGCCGACCCCAATTAAAAGCTTTACTATTTGTTTTATATGAAAAATAGAATAACCACTGACTGAAAATTAAACAGAAAAATTAAAAAAATAAAATAAAAGGTGTATATTGAACGGTCTTTTCAAATATATTCACAAATTTTGTATATTTTTGCTTGTAAATGCTTTAATTAACTGCAAGTCCTGACAATCTAAAAACAGTTAAAAAAATATTTAAATCAATTTTAAGATATTAACATCTACCCATTAATTTAATCTAAAAACACTTTGCATTTGATTGATCATTTTTGTAACATCTAAAATAAAATTTTCAAACTGAACTAAACTCAACCGCTAGGTGTCAGGCAAGATTCAGGCGTTCTACACACACGCTGTGACGCCGTGACGGTGATATTTACTTTTGATGTGTGAAGGAAAGAAAATCAATGAACCCTTCAAAAACTTTTTTTTTACTGATGAAACGATCGAAAATCACAGAAAAACTTTACATGCAAAACTTAGTATTTTTTTATTATTTCTACTTTTAGAATTTTATGAATAAATTAATGAATTTAATTATTCGTGTGACATAAAATGTTGCTATGACCAATTAGTTCTTGAACATAAAATTAATTTCAGCAAGAGTTCGTGGACTCCTTTTATTTTTCAGTTTTTGCTCTTATCGGATAACAGTCTTGACCCTATACAACGCTAAATATGCATGTGATAACATTACATCATTTACTTATCGTTTGATGTGTGTGCTATTGAGATGACTTGTGGATTGTATTAGATTTAGCGTCATTGCTCTTAATTCATCTTGTACATAACACACAATGTAGACTCCCTAAAGTGCAAAATATGAAAGATTCTGCCGGTACGCACAGGCTACAGTAGCCTACATAAACTTTGCGATTTGATGGTTTCAACCTGCTTGGAAGGTTTTTCGTTTTGAGCCAATCTGTAGCCTACATGTACAATTTGTACATAGTTCTTTTCGCAGAAATCTGTAGTTTTACTACTTTTAATCAATGAATTTAGGTTTTGGTACTTTTTTATGTTATCATGTATTTTTAGTTGATCAACCTCGTAGGCTATACCTAACGAAATTTATTGTTTTTCAAATTCCTATTTCCTCTGAACTGGTATGACGCCATTTTGTTTTCTAAAATATGACATCAATAAAAATCTGCTTGGTATACTTCGTTATGTAGTCATTTATTTTTAAGTCTAGCTCATTTTTAACTTGAAATCGACCAATTCTGCATAATAATAATTTACAATGAATGGTATTGTTTGCAGTACACGGTATTGAACTTAAGTTTTCAACATTGAAAGGACATTAACTTGTGTTGAAACAATGTTGCATTGTTTTGGTGTTTCTAAAACCTAAGCCATGTCTTACTTTTTGATATCAAACCAAATAAAGCTGCAGTGACAAAGAAGAAAAAGATTCAAAAAAAGAGCATATAAATTGGCCAATCATGGTTTCTGAATTCAAAATTGGCCAAGACCGATCATGATTTCTGAACGGCATCTTATGCAGGTTGCATGGGCAACGTCTCACTTCGTTTGTCTTACTTCTTTTAATGAGTTTACTGATGCAGTGATTGGCCCAAAACATTTGTGACTGCACTACGTGAAATAAACTGTTTTTAATGAATAAAACAAGTCAACTTGTTAAGAAACTCAATTGTATTCCACAGCAAACACACTACTCCATTCAACAGTAAACATACTAAGAAAAATAACATAAAAGTTAAATGTTTACGATAATAAATAAACAAACAAATACATGAACTAAAACTTAATACTTTAAACTTGAAAAAGGTGATTTCGGGACACACTACAGTTGCCACGCCTGACACTTGCATAGAGTTGTTTTACTTCATGTGTAACATTAAACATCAAATTTCGAAAGCAAAATTGTTGTTCAAAATTAATTGAAAGTTAAAACAAAGAATCCAAATGAACTTAATAGACTGGCCCTTGCACAGAAAGCTTTCATTCCTTTTACAAATGAACTAACATTACATTTTACTTCTTGGCCACAAGTCTGGTGAACCAAAATGATGATGAACCAACGCATAAAAACATGGCGAGTTTTCTAGAGAATATGGCAATTGTGAACGCTTAGTGTTTCGCTGTCATTCATACACTCCAGTAGTTTACAATTCAATTCATATTAACAGCATCAACATGACTATATCATTAGGTTGTAAAAATAAATCGCTGTGAACTTTCAAACATGACTTCTGTAAACTCAAACATTTTGAACTTAAGACTTTGTGATAAATACGAAAATCAGATTGAATAAACGCGATGGCTAAATATTGTCAGATAGTTTTACGATAGATGCATACTGTAGGTAGTTTTACAATTGATAAATATTGTATGGTTGCACGGTGGATGAATACTGTTTATAGTTGCACGGTGGATGAATACTGTTGATAGTTGCACGGTGGCTGAATACTGTTGATGGTTGCACGGTGGATGAATACTGTTGATAGTTGCACGGTGGATGAATACTGTTGATAGTTTTACGGTGGATGAATACTGTTGATAGTTGCACGGTGGCTGAATACTGTTGATGGTTGCACGGTGGATGAATACTGTTGATAGTTGCACGGTGGATGAATACTGTTGATAGTATTACGGTGGATGAATACTGTTGATCGTTTTACGGTGGATGAATACTGAAGATAGCATTGCGGTGGATGAATACTGTAGAGTTTCATGCAATGCCATAAAGCGACACCTCATGGTTTGGTTATCTCCTTCCGCGGATGATTTTGAGCAGATAAAGAAGATTTTATTCCATAAACGGTTCTTTTTGGTAGGAAAATGTAGGAAATCTATCGTCTTTGTTTTTGGACATTCCTCCACGTCACCCGAAGTTCTTGAAGAATAATTTTATTGTAGGTGGCCAAATGACGCAAGGAACTGCTCATGTTCAATACATCGCCAGAAAGCACGTCGGCGATGCGAAAGAAATCTGAACAAATAAAATCACATTATTGTTGTTGAAAAGCAAAACCATTGTATTAGTCTTAGAGGTTTTCATGAAAAAATATAACACGTGCAGTCATGCCATTTGGGATACGCGAAATGTTTTAGATCGAAAGTAGGTACTTTTGTCGGGAAGAAGAAAAGAATTCAACATTGCAACTTTAACATGAAGGTGTCACGTTTTTAACTTGATCTCAATCCTGTCACATAATTGCAATATATTTTGATCCTCAATCAAATTGTCTGTTTGACAATATTGGCATTTTCAAATCTGTCACAACTTGTTACTACACTATCTGAAAATTATTACAATGACCTCACAGCAGAGTGTGTGTTCAACATGTAATGTGCCATCGATAGATTTCTTACCTTTATGGTCTGATAACTTCGCCATTTGTTTATTCCACTTCTCATGAGCGCACATAAGATTCATTCCTTTTGGCGATAGCAAGAAGTTTTTTTGTTGTGTTGGCGACGCCATTTCGTAAGCCTGAAAAAGTGAAACCATTTATAGCTCCATTGTTAGGGTGGAAGTGCTGAGAATTACGAAAGAGCCTGAAAAGCAACCTCGCAAAAGTATAGAGTTTATCACATACGCATGTTTGAATAAAATACGACTATAACATTCACAGCCAATGTCCATCTGATTTCAAGTGCTCAAAACGAAGCCAAACATTTAGTTGTCGTTTATTTTACCATTACAAGTTTTCGCACATGCAAAATGAAAGCAACTTACCTTCGCATATTTCTTGATTTCATTGGGGCATTTCATTGCGTCATCTTTCCTCAGGTCATGGACTCGCTTGTGCAACAGCGTCTCGGATCTCAGGCTGGTGAAATAAAAGAACGAGTTAATTTATGTTATTGCGAAGACACAGTAGTGAAGAATAGAAGTAGTTAAAATTATAAATTATTAAAAAATAGTCAAGCATTAAACTTTAAAAATGGTTAAGTTTTGATACATATCTTCAAAACTCAATACACCGGCAGGTTTCATTGATTTTACAGCATGTAATTTTTTCGGAGATCATTGTCTGTATACCAAGATTTCAACCACGAATGCTTGTTCTGATATCCATCTCTTTCTTTACAAAAGATAAAGTTAACCCGATGCAAACTTGAAAACAGAAAATGATTTGAAGTAAAAAAACATAAATTTACCAGGCTATCCTCAGTCTTGCGAATGCGATTTCTTCTTGTTTACAATGAGGCTTCATCTTTCTAATATGTTCCAGTATCGGGATAGTTTCAACGTAGATAATTGGGCAAAATGAGGAAGTCTCTTGGTGGCCTGTGAAAATGGTTACAAAGTTATAACTTTTTCATTAATTTGAAAAAATTATTTTTGTTTTTCTATTATAAAACAAGTTATTCTAACCAAACTATACCAATTTTTGATTTTTCACTAATTAACTTGATAAATACCATTAGACCAATTATGCAACTATTTTTCTATCAGGTCTATCTGGTTATTTATTCAGGTTAAAACACAGTGTTGCACTAAAAATGTTACGACTTTTTGTTGTATGTTGTGGCTTCCGCATAATTTGTTTATTGCTATGGGAACTTAATTACTTTATGTGTAGAGTAAGCTAGAATTTTTATATTAACAACAAACACTTTGCTATTTCAATTTTTTTACAGTTACAAAATTTTTTGTTCAATGTTTTTTTTTTCCAACGTACCATTTGCATTTTCATCCTCCAATGTGCATCCATTCATTATGAAGCACAACGCCGCTTCGAAGTATGAGAGAGCTCGATTCAAAGACTCCCCAGAGCGAGTGCAACCGGTTCTTGGGTCCTTGCATGCATCTCCTTGGTGCTTCAGGCGTTTCCCTTCTCTCATATGCTGGTCCGATGTCTTGATCCGTTTCTTTGCCTGAGTTTGATTGCCTGGCAGACTCGAGCCAGATGGACCAGCTGTGACGTCAAGAGTCTGGGAGTCTTCACGTTCACTCGCCTGCAACAAAATTGTATCAAGTTTAATGTGAAAGTCGAATGAATTTTGTCGAAAGTCAACATCATCAAGGATAAACGTTAATTTACTGAAGCAAACAATTTGATAAAGATAAAAGCGCACAACAGCGGCCATTGTGATGTCACTACAGCCAACTGTATTTTCCCTTGGCGCTCGCTATGAGTAGACGATCAACAAACAGAAACTAACTTTATAGCTTTATATAGCTTACAAACATCTCGGCCAGATAGAACATTTCAAACATTTACTTTGTTTCAAAGCATAGAGGAGGTCTATGGCGTACTTTTCGTTTCTTTGGTGTCGCCGAAAGTTCTGTCATCGATATCCCAATCAAGTCTTTGTTTATCCCATATCCTAGTTCCCAATCAAGCTCTTCTTTACTCTTCGCTGAGTAGTGGAACAACTTTGGGTCTCCCAAGATGGACTTGACTTTGTTAGCAAGTTTGTCGTTGCGCTCAACCTGTAAGACAAACTTAGTAAATATTCGCGTTACAACTGACAAGGGTTCGACAAAACATTAAGCTTTTCATCCACAACGTCAGTGTTCATTTTAATTTATCATACTAACTTTACATTCTACAACAAACCAGCATGAATATGTTTGATAGAAACATAGGTTCGTTGTTGATTACTGTAGAATACAGAATAAGAATAATTGTAAAATAAAAGATTCAAAACCTAATTATGAAATCAAGCAGCTAATTTATTTACCATTTTGTTTTCAAGCTTATTTTCTATGATGTCAAACCGCACAAAGTGATTATATTTACAGTTTTTAGACAACTTTTAATCAGTTAAATATTTTTGAAACAAAATTATTTACCTTTTTCGGTGGATCGGGAAATTTTCTGTCAAAGTCCCGAACATCGTTCCACCAAAGCGAAAAAACGGCTTTGTTCTTTCTTGTATTCATTTTTAAAGTAATGCAAACTTTGTCAAAATTCACTCAATGCATAAATCTGTTAAAGACCATAAAACAAGGTTTAAATTCAAATCAAACTACACTACCTCACAATTGAGAACCAATCAGTTTAATTTAGTAAAAAAACGTGCACGATAGAGCAGTTTGTTCTTAATTTCATTATCAAGACAACTCAGTCCTTTCTGTACTTCAAAAGTGTCTACTTTTGAGTATAAATTATATTTCAAAGTACAAAAACTGCGAAGTTCAGCAATTCTAAAGGAAGAGATCATCTCAAACACTTTTCTATCCACATCCTTTTCCTGTTCTTCTGTGTCTTGTAATGAAACCAAATGATTGTTTTCGCAAAAAGAAATGGAGCTTTTTCTGAACTAAATTTTTCACCAGTTCTTACGTTGACAAAAACAAAAATAGATTTTGTTTTTCACGAAATCAAACAAAGGCTCACATCCGGTGGTCTAAGTGATACAATTAAAAGCTTAACTTTTTGTTTTGGATGGCAAACAGATTAACAACTGATGGAAAAGTAAACAAACTACAGTACAATTTCAGTGACGTTGATTGGTAAAAAAACAGCCAATCAGAGGACGGTGAGACGAATCCGCAGGTCTCCTGCTTAGGAAATAATCCCCACAAGCATGCAAGTCAGCAATGCGTTACAATTTGAAATATTGCATAATTTTGTCAATTTTTGAGAGCACAAAAATTCTACTGCTGAAAACATGCAATTTTAATGTCGACGGTTTGGTCAATGGAATGTGATTGAGTGAGTTACACAAGCTGAAAAAATTGCACCAATAGAGAAAAATTTCATGTTTTCTCTTCGTTTTGGAATGACACTTGACCAAGCGCATCTTTTAGTTTTGCTACTGCATTTACACAATTGTTTGGGTAAAGTTTCTAGCTCTCAAAGCAAGCATGAAAAGCTTCACATTTCACTGAAATATGTAAAGAACTGTTAAATATGGAGTCGGACATACGAAGTATTTATGATCTCGTGTTTCAACTGGAACTTTAATAGACACATATCTTGAAATAAAACTATTCCTCGATTATTCCACATAATCGTAGCAGTACGACTGTATATTATACGGTTTCAAACATTGACCTTGCACATTCTTATTTGCTCTGAAATTGCATGACGCCATTTTGTAATTTTGTTTTGCGACACTTTTAAAGTTTTGACATTTTTCTGTGACCCCAAACTTACATCGGAAAATTTGCAGTTCAAAACAAGTAAGTTATTGAAAGAATATAGAACAACTAGAGAACAAAAATATATTACGTTGTTTTGAATAGTTTAACATTACAATGTGCAAACTGCAAACATTTCTGAACAAATGCAGAAAAGTATCTTAAACACGTTTCTATCTATCTCTTTTTCCTGACCTACTGTGCCTTGTAATGAAACCAAATGATTGCTTTTACAAAAAGAAGTGGAGCTTTTTTCTGAACTAAGTTTTCCACCAGTTCTAACAAAAACAAAAAGTGATTTTGTTTTTCACGAAAGCAAACAAAAGCTCACATTGTGTGGGCTGAAGGATATAATTAAAATAAGTTGAAAATATTTTCCACGGCTTTCTAAACTACTCCTTGACTCCAATTAAAAGCTTTACTATTTGTTTTGGATGGAAAACAGATTAACCACTGTTTGAAAATTATACTGTAGAAACTTGGCGATGTTAATTGGTAAAAATGAAAGCCAATCAGAGGCCGATAAGACGAATCCACAGATCTCCTGCTGTGGAAATAATCTTGACAAGCATAGTGACTTATGATGGAACTGCGTTAACGTTGAAAAGCAGTAACTGCATAAACAGAACTTTTTTTGGAAAATTTTCTAGCTTCCAATGCTTTTATGAAAAGTTTTATATTTCACTGAACGCAAAAGGAACTAAAATATGTCGAACATAAATAAATGGAGTCGGAAAATATTGAAATTTTAGTCGGACTTACGAATTATTTATGATCTAACTAAAGTTTCAACTTGAATTTTAATATAAAATTATAAAATATCATGAAATTAAACTTTTCCTCGATTTTTCCAAGTAATTGTAGCAATACGATCATAGGTTACAGGATTTCCAAAATCGATTTGCACATTTTTATTTGCTGTGAAATTGCATGACGCCATTTTGTTTTCTGAAACGAAACATGGATAACAATGTGGTTGGTATACGTCATCATGTTGTCTGTTCTGTGACCCCCTTTAAGTTCTGAGTTACTTTGCAGGTTTAAACTTACATCGAAATAATTGCAGTTGAAAACACATATGGTATTGGAAAGGTATACCTACTAGAGAATGTTGATCAATGTTGATTTTTACGAAAGCAAACAAAAGCCCACATCGGGTGGGGTAGAGGTTACAATTAATATAAGTTCAAAACTTTTTCTGCAGTTTCTAAAATGATCCTTGACTCCAATTAAAAGCTTTTCTATTTGTTTTGGATGGAAAACAGATAAACCACTGATTGAAAATTATACTGTAGAAATTCGGTGAAGTCAATTGGTAAAAATAAAAACCAATCAGAGGCCGACAAGACGAATCCACAATTCTCCTTCTGAGAAAATGCAGAAAATGCAATCCTGACAAGTATGCGAGTGTCTAACAATGGAACTGCGTTGACGTTGAAAAGCAGTAAACATACTTTCAACACGCCTTTATCAACAAAAATTGCAATGTAACTGCACAAACTGGGAGGAAACCACAGAAGATATGTTGCTTTGGTCATCTGTCATTCATGAAAGTATTGCCACGTTTGAGAAGAGCAGGTGTCAAAGATTAAATCAAAAAAAAAACTACAAAAAAAGAAAGTCAATTCCACCGACAAACAGGTCTTCTAAAACATAGAAGTATTTGACATGTTTTAAGGATTATATCGGAGGCTTGGAAAAACTACCAACCTGAGCAAGTATTTAGGCCTCTGCTGTATTCAGAACCCAGCAATTGCCGACCCCTGCTGCAGGTTTCAAATATTAATTTTGTACATTCTTATTTGCTCTGAAATTGCATAACGCCATTTTGTTTTCTGAGGTAATACATACATCGATACCTATCTGGCTTGTGCGCTTTATCATTTTGGGTATTTTTTATTTCTGAAACTAACTTATTTTCAACCTGAAATCAACCAATTTTGCATAATAAAAATTTGCGATGAATGGTATTGTCTGCATTGAACGATATTGAACTTAGTTTTTCAACATTGAAATGACATTAACTTGGGTTGAAACAATGTTGCATTGTTTTGGTGTATTTGTAAATTAAATAATTCGTCTGGTCATTTTGTAGCACAATAAATCACTTGCTCATTAGGCTATATCAAGCGAAGAAAAGAGCTGTTTAGTTTGTGCACCCTGCAATTAATTAACAACAATTAGTAAGGGTAATCCAAATATCCAACATGGAAGCACATATTTCAGAAAACTCCCAAGTTTTTTAAACGACCAATTTATTTAACGTGAGTTGTTTTGTATCTCTAAAAAAACCATCGTGCTTTTAAACTTATGTTGATCAGAGCACTTATAGCCCGACATTTTATATCGTATTGAAGTTTTTTATACGCTCTGAGCATAACAACTTAGGCCTACGAACAAAACAGCTATTATGTTTTGATCGGGAATTTATTCACTCAGCCTCGGTTTTGATAAATAAATGAAATGAAAATAAACTAATCGACTCTCATAGAGTCTAAAGAGTTTTTAGAATTTTGAAGTGTAAAGACTTTTTTAAAGTTAATTGAGAACAACATGATTGTTTTTTTTTGTTTGGTTTTTTATATATTATAACTACTGCACTGTTAGTGAACTTTATTTCATCTTTCGTGGTCTTCATAATTTTTCAAGATATGAAACAGTCAGAAGCAACCTTGATCAACAACCACTCATCAACAAAGTAATATTGCGGCCTTTCATTTTGCAGTCACAAAATTATCAAAAACATTCAGTCGATAATTTTTATTTCTTTTACAATTCATCAAACTAAAAATGTTCTTCTTTGATTGAAGTAACCTTTGATTTATTTTTTGATATCCAACGAAATCAAGTAATTTTTCACCTTTTTGAAACATCAAACATCGGGACCCTTTAGTGAAGCGCATCACTAAAATCATTTGATGTTAAAAGGATTCAACTTGTTATTCGGTCACTATTCGTTTGCTAAAAAAAAAAGTTCTTCCTTACTTAGTTCTTCATGTTTGCATATGAACGGCCTGTGTGATAGCAAAATTTAATTTTGCATTTTATTACGTGAGGTTGCAAGACGCCATTTTGAATTGTAGGCCAACACATCGGTAAGCAGGAAAACTCGTGTCAAACTCACATATGCTGGTGGTGTTTGATTTTCAATGCAACAGTTTTAAACTAAAAATTAATCGATTTTTTTCAAAGAGGTTTGTACAGAAAGACTGAAAACAACATCGCAATTGTAAAGTTTGTAATTGTTTGGAGTATGTAAAATATCTTCTATTCATTTTTTTGTTATCAAACAAATGTTTTTTTACTTTTTATAATAACTTTAGTAGGCTACGTTGAGAATCTTTATTTGCTTTATAATTCACATTACAGCATATTTGTCCACCACCGCCTCATACACGAATTCAGACTGTTCAGGAAGATTTGCAAGTTCTTAAAGGCATAGTAAATGAAATTTTCAAACGGGAATTAAGCATTAAAATGCGTAAACTGAACATTCAAGAATACATTTCAAAAAGAATTACCCAAAAAAAATGGTTTTCAATGGCACTGGCAAGGCCCAAAGTTCAATGTTTCATTTATTTTCATTTTTTTTCAAAATGACCAAAAAGTGCAAACACTGCTCGAGAATACGTCACTATAGACAGCAACAGCAAAAGCCACGTTAACACTAACATCAGATCTGATGTTTTGAGCAAACTGTTTGTTGTTTTGATGTTGAAACCTGCTGTTTTGATGTACATACATACATAGCCTACAGTTAAATCGTAAGAACTATTGCGCGATCAACTGATTGCTCGCCTATAGTGACGTAGACTGTACAGTCGCACGCTTCGCTGCTCACGCCTATTGTCGTCTTGAAAGCTCTGACAAAAGCGGGCGCGGAATGCTGATCAAACCGCAATGGGGCAAAATTTTATTGAAAATCGTTTTATGGTAGCATGCACAAAGAACGTGGAAAATCGCCAAGTCAGGTTTTTCTTTACTATCCCTTTAACTTAATAACAGATCTAGCTGAAATATAAGATTTTTTAGAAACCTGCCCCATGCTTTCATCTCGTCGCAACTTGCACGTACTGAACACTTTAAATCAAATATAGTTATTACTATCTGAATCCTTAACAGCTTGTTTCACCTATACGGATCATCAGAAGTTCTCATTCAAATCGAATCAGTCATCTAGAACCACTTAATTATTATAAATAACATCATTATAAAAAAAATATTATTATAAAAACTATTCAGTTTTCTGCTCTGCACACTATAAGATGTATTTTCATTTGTGTAACAAGTCCTTTTGCTCACTCACAGTGTAAGACTCTTTCTGAAAGAAAACCGCTTTTTATTGTTACTATAACTGCTGTTATGCCAACAAAGCTTATAACACAGCTCACCAAGCTTGCAACCATTACATTATGCTTTGTGTACCTTTGTGTACCTAGTGTTTGACACTTTATGTAGTGTCAAACCCACAACAATGCTTGACATGAACGACTTGTATTGAACGTTGGCTTTTATTTCATTTTACATCGAATTTTTATTCGATTGAGTGTGAAAATATCTTTTTAGGTTGTGGCAATATTTCCATACATTCATCAAATACATTCATCGAAAATCTACATCGAGAGAGGAATTTTCTGCACAGTTTCTCGGTTCCTCTGCCAAAGAAATTGGTATGACGAGGAATACCAACAACACATCGGACAAAAATTTAGAAAATTTAGAATCAATATTTTTTATGTGCCCTTTTCCTTTAAATGTCGTATTTGAGGGTCAAGGATCTCATTGGTGCCATTTTCAAAACATTTTTTCAAAACATTTTCTCAACGGCCCTGGGCACAACAACCAACAGGGTTGAGCATGATAAAAATATATTTTACATATTTACAAGTAACATCTAGAACCCTAATCTCCTTCCAGGTCGATTTAAAGCAGCGGCGAAAAGATGAAACATGACGGAGAAAAACAAAAACTTTTTGTGAAGCAAGAAGAACGTCACATTCTGAGAATTGAAAAAGAAAAAAATGGCTCTATAAAAGAGATCTGCAAACAGATGTTCCTCATAGCAGAATAGGTCAAAACTGCTGTTTCAGTAACGGTGACATGCAAAAGAAAAAAATGTTGCCTGAGATTACTTCCAGTTTGTCTATGTAATAAACGACACGACGTTAAATCTATGCGCACTCTAAATTGCCAAAAAATCCAATCCACCTCTTTAAAAAGTAGTAAAGATAAAGGATCAGAAAACAATCAAAACAAGCTAAATTAATGTTTTGATCTGGCACTTGATCAGATTCTATTTGAATAAGAACTTCTGATGATCCGTATAGGTGAAACAGGCTGTTAAGGATTCAGATAGTAATATTTGATTTAATACGCTCTGCTTTGCTTTTTTTGCTTAGCATTGAGCACTTTTTGCAGCATTAATAGTTTTCAGTGTTTTAACTGAACACTTTATATATTCCCACACTGGAGGTTTTTTAAACCTTATCGATTTTTCTATAGCGTCTGTAACATTAAGTAAGTAAAGTTTCTATAGTGTAGGCTATAGGTTGCTGTTCAATGCAGGGGTATACTACACTATATCAACGTGTCATTTCAGAAACCGTTGGTGCTAGCATATTCCGTTACAGCAAAGAACATAGCGTGACTAGTTGAACGCGGAGATTAGATAGTTGTCAGATATGGATTAGTCTACAACATTTCTAAGAAAACAACATTTCTATCCCTTACCTATGAAACTTCAGTCTATTGTAGTTGTTGCATGTTGAAACAATAACACCCAACCATGCGGCGATAACGTATACAGTAGCGATGTATATTCAGTGTTTTATGTCTTAAATAATTTGAAAATAAAGTCATTTATAAAACTTAGCTCGTTTTTGGATGTTATCTACAAAACTGTAGGACACTATAGCTTCATATTATGATTGAGAAAGAGCTTAGACATGATGAATTGTGGAAACGATAAACATTATTGCACGACAGCAATTTATAACCAATCTAAATATAAAATGTTACTTTTATATGTAGGCCACTCAGTATTTGGGTCTAAAAACTGAAAAATATATTAAAATGGGTAGTCAAGTTTTTATTTCGTCAATAAAGTCAATTTTATTTTGAAGTCATGCTTTTACGTAAAATAAGCATGTGTGTCAATAAAAACTTACGTAGCCTAAGTGAGTATAGTAATTGACTATTTAACTTCATTGAAAAGGAGCGAATTTGTGCTGCACGTTTTCAACAAGCGGAAAATGTTTATGCTGCAAAACAAAATTTGAAGTCCGTCCACATCCAATGGAATCGTGCCACGTCATCAAATGACAAAAAGGAAGACATAAAGTTTCTTCCTCTTGCTTCATCTTTTTGTTACTTTTATTCTTCGTACAAAAAGAGATTAAAAGCTTAAATAGATTTCACTTGTGCAGTATTTCTGCTGTTTCATTTCACTTGTAGCGTCACTCAGGAAAGGTTGAGCTTCTTGGCAGGACGACAGTGACGTCAGCGCAAACTTAAATCGATAATTACAGTGGAGAGTAAATTTGAAAAATATTTCTTGACTTTGTTTATTACGTAACTCAGCTAATGCAGCTGTGTTTTCTGAAGTTTTGCTAGTTTTAAATTCTACAAAGTTGTAGTCTTCATATATTTCAGTTGAAAATTATTCAATTATTTTCTATTTCTTGTAAATTTAATGTTTTTATAAAAAAAAAACGGAGTTGTTTTAGATGCGGTGGCCCTACTTAGATGTGGTGGCCCTACGTTTGTATGAAATGAAATAAAGTGTGACTCATGTATAGTTTAAACTTTTGATAAGATACAGAGAGCACGATGCCAATTTTAGGTTTAGTGGCCAAAACCATCAAAAACAACTGTTCGATCTAAGACAGCAACAATTGCGTTACAGATTTTAACTTTAAAATTTTAAGTAAAAATTTTATAATTTTGATATTGGTAATTTCTGCAGATACTAAAAAGAATTGCTTTGACTGAAGTATTGTTTGCATCTCATCTTTCTAGTTACATAACACATTTTTCTTAATTACTTGGTTCAAGATGGCAGAGGCATTTGTCAAAACAAAGAGGTCGAAAAGAGCCAAGTCTTTTAAATTGGAATTTCATGACACTTTTTCAAAGGTGAGTTTACAAAATTATTTACTGCTTTTTGATAATTTTAATTACTTTATGTTTATCTTTCATTGATTTATAAAGTTTCTTTAATAGCCCATCATAGCAAATAGGTTTCAGAAAAGAAGAACCATTTTATTCGTATATCTGGATAATGTTGTTAATGGCGTGCTGTTAATTTTTGTTTTTAAAGATCTCAAACTGGGCATGAAACAAACTGAAGAATCACTTTAAATAATGAATTTTTAAAAGTTTGTTGTTTTAAGTTTAACGATAACACCCGTGAGTTGAGTAAGTTTATTTTGCTGTGCGTCGTTCAATTTGAGAAGCACTGATCAGAAGCGAAATAGAAAGTAATTTGACTTTAAAAATTTAGAAAGAAAACCGTAAAAACGAGATCACATTATTTTCTTTCAAACGTACTTTACTCCTCAATTCGTTTAAACCCTGAAAATTCGTATGTTTTAGTTGAAATTTTCTCAAATAATAAACGTATTCAACTCCTATATAAAACACAGGTCACATGACGAACCTTAACGAGAAAATGTTCGATTTTACAGGAAGCTAATCTGCCTGGTTACTGACAATTTTTAAATATTTAATGTATGAGAAATAATATTTAAAATTTTCATGTTTAATCCACGTTTTGTTCTCAGAATCAACGTTCTAACATTCCATTGAAGGAAGTTGTGTCAGTTTTGAAAGAAACAAACAATTTCATGAAGACGACTCCTAATTCACATCAGCTCAATAGCAAGTTACGTCACTTCCTGAAATCAGAAAAGAGGTGAGCGCACGTTGATATTTACGTTGAACAGATATTTCGCTCACGCTTTTTTTTACTCATGCAACTTTTTTTTCTGTCAATGTCGAATATGGAAAAAAATTCCGTGTAAACACCATTCTTGAAAAATCAAACTTGCTGAAAGAACTTTTGTCCTCATGAACATTAAATGTTTCATGTGATCTTTGATGTTTGGTGTGGGCAGTTTTTTATGTTATTTACAGTGTGAGCATTTTCAAAGGTTTGCCTTTGTTTAACTCAGTGTGGTGTCCAATACGTGGCACGCGCATTTTTGAAAATAGCACCCGAGCTCTTGCGAAACTTCAAATGTCAAAACTTTAGATTTTTTGCACAATCAATTGTTTTATTGTGTATTTGCAATGTAAAATAATCGCAGCATTTATGACAATGGACATTAACTTCTGACGTCTGTCACAGAATAATGGTCTGAGTGCGCGCACAGGTCGTCCGATGACAATAACGTTGTGAAAAGTTTGCTGAATTTTCACTGTTTCGTCTGGAGACATACAAACAAAACAATAGTACCTAATCGCGAAGAGTTGGATTACAATTTTGATTATACAGTACCGTAATGGAGGTTTATGCATTCGCACCATTTTATAGCTTGATATATAAAAGCAATCAGCAAGAGAAAAAAAATCGAGTTGGTACGAAAGCTTCAAGATGGAAATAAACGTTGGCACGGAAATAAGTTATAAAATATAAATTGACACATCAGCGTGTTTGAGTTGGACACCCCTGGTATAATCGATCTATAACAATCAATTCCTTCTAAATCAGAACTTTTCTTAGATATCGTGAAACATCACAGTCTGGATGCCAATCTGCTGATTTCCAATCTCATGCTAAAATTCTTTGTAAAAAACGGAAGCACACAGAAGAACCAACAAACAAAAGCAAGAAAGCCAACAAGGATGGTTCTGCTGTGAAAGTAACAAAGGCATCTACACAATCAACTACAAGACTGATGAGAAAACAATCCGTGCAATCATTTTGCTATGAACTGTTTGGAACAGATTCTAAGGTAAGCGTTGAAATTATTTAAATTAAAGGTAATATAAATTTATTTTTATTATATCAGCACTAAACATGAAAAGTGAAAATCGTTTAATCGCAATCAAAACCTTGAAAAAAACAAAATTTAGTTTATCCTTTCCACTTCACCTTCTATTATCAATTAATACTTTTCTTAATGTTGCGCACATGCAAAACTACCATTAGGGGTATTGTTAAAAACGGTTGCAGAGCCAATTTAAAGCTCTTTGTAAACTTTTCTATTATCATCAGTAAATTCAATTTCTCAAAAGAGAAAAACGTTTTTTTTTTTGCAAAAGCAGATTTACTTATATTTGTAATAACTTACAAAGTTTACATAAAGTGGCATTTAATTAAATTACAACAAAGTTCTTCATTGAATCTCACAGACTGATGCATTTTTAGAATGAAGATGAAAATGTGACGTGCGCCAAAGTTCAATCGGATACAAAATACAATAATGAGAAAGCGATTTCTTTCAAGAAACCCAATTCAAAGAAGAGGTAGCCCAAATGTTTTAGTGATGACTTTTACATTTTGTAAATTGTGTGATATACTTCAATACCGTTGTTAGTTTTTATTGTTTGTAAAGTCCTTTTAAAGGGCGGGGAAACCCAAATTAACTTTTTGCGAGTTTTTTGTTTCAGCGTGATGTCATTGTGTACAACCAGTGGCGTAGCTAGGGAATGTGCCGCCCGGGGCGGATTCAGAATTTGCTGCCCTTTCAAGAAAAAGCATGTGAAAATGAAATGCGTTTTTTTTAATTGACTAAAAGTGGAATTATTGTATGTTTTGAACCAGTAGCGTAGTCAGTAATTTTGAAAGGGGGGGTTTTAAGGGCCGACGGGCGAAGCCAGACGGCGTCCTCGCCAAAGATGACACCCAGCGGCGGGGGGTCTGGGGGGCCTCCCCCAGAAAATTTTGAAAAATTACTTTGGATTTGGTGCATTCTGAGAGCATTTTCAACAAAAATGTGGGTATAAATCCCCTAGTATAAATATTCCTGTAAAATGGTGCTGTCCGGTGGCATAGCAAAAGGATAGGATCATGTTTTCTTGGGAATTTTTTGGTAACTTAATAAAGCTAAGTCTCTATGTTTTCTTGTTGCTAATTCCTGGCTGAGATATTTGAATGTTTGGTATTGGCAAAACTCGCTCTTTTAATGGAGTTTCGTTTAAAATTAGGCAAACTTTGTTTTAGAGACATAGCCTAGAGACTGAAAGCATCATTCTCAATATCGTGACGTCACATGCGTGCCAAAGGGATGGGTTGTAACCCCCAAGCCCCTCCTCCCCCTTGGCTACGCCACTGTTTTGAACGTTGCCATTCTGTTTGCTTTTATTTTCCGTGTACTTTTGCATTATCAACAAAAAAAAAAACGTCCTGTCTGAAAGTGCCGCCCCCCAGACGTGCCGCCCGGAGCGGTCCGCCCCCCCCGCCCCCTCCCTAGCTACGCCACTGTGTACAACATGCGTTTTAGCAAAAAAAACATCCAAATTTTGTTGCCCTCGTCTCGCTAAGGTCGCTTTTGTTTGATACCCGTTTGCGAGGTCTCGCGCGCATCAAGCTGTGATGCTGTTTGCTGTGACGTCACAAGGTACATATAGTTGTGGCCAAAAGTTTAAGACCAGACTTGATTTATGACCATTTTTGCATTACTTCAAAATACTGCGTCATATATTGTTTCAGTTGCATCATCTTTATGCATCATCTTATATCTGATGCAGTATTTTGAAGTAATGCAAAAATCGTCATAAATCAAGTCTGGTCTTAAACTTTTGTGCACAACTATATGTACCTTGAGACGTCACAGCGAACAGCATCACAGCTTGATGCGCAACGAGACCTCGCAAACGGGTATCAAACAAAAGCGGCCTTAGCGAGACGAGGGCAACAAAATTTGGATTTTTTTATTGCTAAAACGCATGTTGTACACAATGACATCACGCTGAAACAAAAAACTCGCAAAGTTAATTTGGGTTTCCCCGCCCTTTAACAAAAACACAGTATTTGACAATGCGTTGTGGTTTTTGGAATGACCAAGCAAAGATATTTATTTTAGCAGCATAGAGTGGATAGAAGAATGGTGGTAGAAATCTTCTTTAACTTAATGAACCTTGCCAGTCAGTCCCATGGACATCAACTGCAGCTTTTTGGAGTTTAAGGAATGTTTATTTTTCGTGTGATGTAAAATGTTCTTGACCATGCAGCCTCCGCATCTACTGTACGTTAACAGTTTCTGGAGAAAATGGCTGAGCTGATTTCCATTTATAAATTTATATTGGTGATACTAAACAGAGTGCTTTAAATTTTTACCAAGATTTTCTTGTTTTCATTGCTCGGCCTACAAATTGATTGACTTCCGACACACCAGTGTGGCTATAACCACCGCACTGGCCTGGTGTAACGAAGAACATGCTCGAATTTGATAAATAACTGCATAAGAATGACGATTTGTGTTTTGGAAGAGAGTTTCCTTTGAACAACATGTTTTTTCGTCGCTCTATTGGCTCATTACGTTTTTATATGAATGCTTACAATTAAAAAAAATCATTTATTTGGTTGTTGAAATAGCATATATAATTATAACGCCTTCAACATTTTAACAAGATTTTTGTCGCAGAAGATATTGCATTACTGCAGCGTATTCTCTACAATATGAAAAGTTTATAACGTGAAATTATTTCTACAGAAATCCAATTAAACCAAGATCTTCAGTGTCTTCATCTTCAACTTTGATCAAAACTGCTGGAGCTGCAAAGAAAAGTGATTGTGCGCACACAAAAGCTGTTCACCGAGATAGTGCAACAAAGAAAAGTTTCATGAAAAGAAAGCAAGACACACAAAAGAAAACTGCAATCAAGCTTACTCCCCTTCCATTCTGAATTTAGCATAACGAATGAAAAGCCTTACATTGCCTTGGGTTTCATCAAAAACATTGCTATTGGCAGCAATGAAGCTCCTAGTACAATGTGTTGGTTCCATTCGCTGAATCAATATGGCGGAATTTTCTCGTGGTTAAAGTTTGCTGTTTGGTTCAATGCAGAATGCAAGTGATGACGTCTTGCTGAGAGTGAAAGGTTGGATGCCAACCGAGAACGCGAAACTGTGTTTTAGCAAAACATTAAAATAATGTTTGAACACAAAATTTAATTTAGCAAGAGGTCGTGGAGTCCTTTCACTTTCCAGTCCCTGCTCTCTATCGAATGACAACTTTGAGCCTATACGACGCGACAAAAACGCTTGTTGCAATATTACATATCATTTGATGTGTGTGTGATAACGACAACAATTTTGAAAATTCTTGTGGATTATTAGATTTATTGTCATTGCTCTAATCAGTCATACACATTGTAAAAATTGACAGGCCATAAAATTTTTAAGTTCTTAAAATAATAAATTAAAAGAAACTGGTAGTAAAATCTCATACACATGACCTACAGTAGGTGCATAACTGCATATGCACTTTCCGATTGTAACATTTCAACTGACTTCGGTGAGTAATTGTGTAATCAATATGAGCTTTATTAGAAGTGAACGTAAACCAAAATCAATTAGATAAAAAACAACTAAATAACTTATGGGTTTAATCTATGATTTCAATCCACTTTGTAATTAGAATGAGAACTTGTTCAGGCTTTGTTGGATTGTAACTTATTGTCTTTATTGGTCTTTTGTTGGTATACTTGAATATAAAACTTTGGCCTACTACAAAAAGGGATTTTTGAGATCTTTTTGGTCACTGTAGCCTACATTTGGTTTCAGTGGCACAAACCACCTTTTTTCCCCAATTTCAGTCAATCAATCGACCCATTGGTAATGTGTTACTCGTGATGAATTCTTAGGCGAGCTGTATCAATAAACCGCATCGTAATTTGTTGAAAGTAAATTGTTATCCACAGCAGTTTCAATTAATGCAATTTTTTATGGGAAATACTCTGCTGCGCGTTTTACATGATTTCTTGTTGCATTTTTTACTTAAATTCATGTGAACGTTAACTTAAAATAAACTGTCTTAATCATCTATTCTGCACGATATTGTAGGCGAACCTACAGTAGTCTGAGTTAGTGCGCGTCAGTGTAGGGAAATTCGAAGCCAACAGTAGGTCTACTGTGAAGTGTGAACCAATGTGCAGCACAGTAGATAACAAGGTACGGTATATAGAGAAAGGCGTCTTTGGAGTGCATTTTTGCTCAAAATTGTAGATGTTCGATTAATTTGACGTCATACCAAGAGGCCGGCCCAAGTTCCCAACAAAAATCTTGGAAGCCGCACATTATTATAATTCATCGTTAAGCGAATAAATGCTTGAAACTAGTGTTTTCTGCTCTGCTGATCAGTTCTTTCATATGATTTCTTCTCATTTTGTATCACCTTGTGTGATTTGTTCTCCACCGAATGTGTCGGTTGCGACGTTATCATTCTTGTGTCTAATGTTTAGTCCGCGTTGTTTAGAAGTGTCGAATACCATGCTAGTACAGCTAAAAATACTTTGTCATATTTTTATTCAGCAAATGAATTATTATTATAAATGTTTCCCGACCAAGGTTGTAAAGTTGAATCGAAAACGCCCGAATTCCTTCTCCAACTGCGCTGCTTCCCCACCAGCAAATCAGTCATTTTTTGCATTAATTCAACGTCTGCAGGAGTTAAATTAATGCAATAAACGACTGATTTTCTGACTGGCTTTATTGGTATGTTTGCGGTCCAACAAAGTAAACTCTACCTCAGATCTATCAAATTATCCTCCCTACCACTCCCTTTATTAAAAACAAAATAAATTTCCTTGCGTAGCACGGAAGAACAAATTTATTCGTTTTGAAAACTGAAACACAGGACAAGCAAGCAAAAGAAAAATAAAACTTTGGCTGCAAAAGAGTAAACAACACGACGAAAGGCATAGTGTGAACGTGAAGGCAAACTGGAGTACAACAGATAGTCTTGCAAAACGAGCTTGTTGGTTGAATAAAAGAATCTAATTTTCAGAACAAAGATAACATGGCAACAAAACATCCACGACAGAACGATACAGGATGGATCAAGTACGCTTGCTCTGGAAATGTCGATCGTTTTTGCATCGATTCAACGTAGGAGATCAACTTAAACATGACTAGCAGGCTGTGCAAACTCTGCATCAATTGGATGCCTTTCTTCATTGTGCTGCTGGGATCGTGAGCAAAAAAGCGAGAAGTTTGGCAAAACTTTGCAAAACTGTTTATTTTTGCATCATTTAACGTTAAAAAGGCTGACGAAAGCTTTAAACTTTTAACGTTCTCTTTCACAAAACAGATCAATTTGAAAAAAGATTAGACCAGGCGAAGGCTCATAAATGTTTAGACTAAGTACATTGTTTCCTAATGTACGTTGACGCAGCATCAAACAACGTTGATAAATGCAAACATGATGACTATGATGCAAATTACTTCCACCTAAGCAGCTCTCTCTATTGCTGGAATATAGGAAATGAATTAAGCTTCACACAATGCACGATACAGCGACCACCGATGATATGCTCCTATATGGAAAAATAAATAAAAGTCTGCAAACGCCAAAGAAAAGTGTGATGAAGTCATGGTCTGTGATTTTCACTTTTACATGATATCAAAAGTCAATGAAGGAATGCGAAATACTTGATTTTAAACGTGGCCTTCGAAAACAGATGGCCAAGACACCGTGCACAAGCCTTCAGAACTAAAAGCTGAAGTCGATTGCAGATAAACATGTTACTTGGGTGTTAAAAAAGGTAAAGATGGCCCCATACTTGATTCGAGTGTAATATTTTTTAAAGTGATTTTATTAAATTGTATCAGTGTTCAAGGTTTTTTCTTATCATGACAAGCTTTAAATATGATAAGAAAATCAGCAATGTTTGAAGCAATGTTCAAATAAAATTCATTAGTTTAAACATCGAATAGAATTCTATATATGTAGACCCTATAGTTTTCATTGGCGGATATTACTTTATCAACTATCAATTTACAATAGAACTGTGACGTCATGCCCGAACTGCTCCCGCTCTTCATCGATGGGGCCATCAAAACACAGCGATTTGTCTAAATTGCAAAAAAAGCAGGCAAAATATCATTTGATTTTAGTCTGTCCATGGAATGCACTACCAGGTGGTTTCAACACAACTTACCAATGCGAAAATACATTTAAAGAGTAGCAAAAAAACAATGAGCTTAACGTAATGCCATACGAACTACTACCAACAATCAATTTGCTAACATTCAGATGCCAAATTGAAGAAAAAAACACTAAAAACACATGAACATTTCAGGCAAATGCAAAATCCAAGTAAATTTTTATCTGCAATCGACTTCAGCCTCAGTTCTGAAGTCTTGTGCACGGTGTCTCGGCCAATCTAATTTCGTAAGCCACGATTTTAAACCATCAAATTACTTGACATTTGGGAACTTTAAGACTGACACATCAGCAAGGAAATCACAAAAACACAGCAATCTTCATCGTTATCTGACAATACTCGTTTGGTGACAATTGGTACTGCAAAAACCTTTCATCCTTAAGGTATTATCAACGTAAAATAAATGTATTACGAGAAAACTGTACAATATGTTTCGTTTCAGGCAGCACTTGTTACGCAACTTTTACATTCGAGATAATTGAACGAGGGATGACAAAACACAACAGGACACCGCCAACCAACACAATTTGTTATTTTCATCACCATTGCACCGTTATACGACGTTTCATCAACGTTAAACTGAGCAAAGTTTGTTGGCCAGTATCACGCGCACCACATAAGGAGGAGTAGAAAATTTGTTAGAATAAATATCAACACGAAGCGTCAACCTGTAGAGCAAAATTCGTCAATTTTACATTGATTCAACGTCTACAGACTTCATTCTGTCAATGTATAAATGACGGATTTTGCTGTCTGGGAAAGGAAGAAGGTTATTTTTACAGCGCAGACATTGAAGTGATGTAAATGCAACAACATTTTTAAGTGAAGAACTCAACCAGAAAATTACCCTTTTTTGCATTGAATCAACGTTTGCAGAGGTTGAATCATTACGAATACATCCTTGGATCAGAATGGGAAGCAGAAACAAACACTACTTTGGTTGGTTGAAATAACCAAGTCAATAAATCAGTCAAATTTTGCAAGAATTCATCGTCTGCAGACGTTGAGTCAATGTAAAAATGGAGTGATTATTTCACTAGAAAATGAGCACACAATAAATATCTATCAGTTTGCTAAGAACGACATTAACGGACGCAGAATAGAAAGTTTGTGAAATAGATGAGCACAAAATTCACTCCACACGTTCTTCTTATGTATTTTTTACGCATTTTATTGCAAATAAATTATTTTGTGCCTAAAATCAATTTTGCTCTCTCAATAATAAATTAATTACTTTAATTAAATACTAAATAACTCTCGAAAATATACCATCTTAAACGTGTAATGTTTAGATCTGAATACCTCGTAGCGTGCATAGTAATGGTACAGAATTTATCTTTCTAATTTGAATATAGTTTTAAATTAAGCACTTTTTTACTCTAAATTACTGCATAAATTTTCCAATTTATTGCTAGCATTAGTATTGTCCCCTTAAGTATGTTTAATTTCATTTTTTTGGCTTCAAGACCAGCTACTTGTCCGTTAATATTTCATGAAATTTTAGCTTCTATGAAATAGGAAATTTCAAAATCTTTTTTAAAACCATATAACTTGTTGGGTTGTAGCTACGTCTGGTTTGATTTGAACTGATTTGCCCGCACTATCAAAAAGTATTGCTCGCATCAATACTGTCCACTGTCCACTTTGTGCCATTTTATGGCGAGTTTTCGTTGACGCAAATTCCGGTTAAAAACCATCGACAACACTGAGTGAAATAAAATTGTTGTCAGCGATTTCTATTTGACAGATAATACGCAAGTGATGTCACAAACAAAATGCAACTGCAGTGATATGGTGCTTAAGATTGTCTTTTAGTCTTCCCAACATTGCAGCGATTGCTGTTTCCATTAAAGGCTTTCGCTTGTTTTTGCAAAAACACTAACATGAGACATTTCTGAACCAGTTATTCTGCAATTGTACCAAAATTTCGTGTCAGAGAAAAAAATACATCGGGAGATACAATATGCAAAATAATTTTAATCGTTCTAGTATTTGAGATCAAGAATGTCTTATTTTGGCAGGGCTGAAGAGATTATATACAAGCAACAGTTTCCAGGCAACGTGAAAAACGTTGCGTGAAACGTAAAAGTGGACGTCAGGGAAATTAAGGTAAAAAAGTTTATTAACTTGAACAAAAATATCGTAAAAACTTAATCCCAGATTTTTTTCGAAGTGAAATTAGATTTAGATTAGAAATCGATGAAATTAGATTCTACTTCTTGAATATAATGAGCTTGATGAGTCAGCAAATACAGTAAAATATGTTGATTTGTGCGAAAAATAACCTAATTGTGATCTCTTAAATGGGTTGTTTATGATTCCCAATGCTGTGCAATTTAAATCATGTCAAAATTGTCAATAAATCAAGTCAAAAACCTTGCCGATACAAGTTTTCAATAAAAGACTTTGCAATAAATACAAAAAGTCTAGTTGAATATATACACGGTGGCTGAATACTGTTCGTGATTTCACAGTGGCCGGAAGCAACACCTCTTTTATTAGTTTTCTTCACAACATCTTCTTGCACTGCTTGGCTTGCACAACGAAGATTCTACTCCAAAACAGGAAGCTCCCTTTGCTAGGAAGATCAACAAATCGTTTTTATTCCTGGGGAGACTTATACGCTCCCCAGAGTTGGCGAAGGATAACTTCATTGTAAGTGGCCAAATCATGCAAGGAACTGCTCAATTCCAACGTATGACAAGAAAGCACATCGACGTGGCGAAAGAAATCTGAAAAGTAACAATACATCGATTGTTATATAACAGACTTTCTGATGTCATTTGATCCTAAGGTTTTTAAGATCGATTCTTAATAGATTTCTTACCTTGATGATCAGATAACAGCGGCTCTGCCTTATCCCATTTCTCATGAGCGTGCATAATGTTCAAAGAGATGCTTTGAAACTGTTTGTACATTTCCAGCAGCTTCGGCGACAACAATACGCCATTGTGGTACGAGGGAGACGCCATTTTACCAATCTGAAAAAATGACGAAAAGCTTTTTTTCGCTTTGTTGTTGTTGTTGAGGAGGCAGTTCTACTTAGAATCGCATTTTTCGAACTTGTCATAAATAACAATCCACACACAAGTTCACCCACAAACCCCAACAAACCATATATTGCTGGAAAAAGGAGGAAACAAGCTATCCAAAAATATTTACTTTGTTAGGCTGGGGCAATCCATTAAGGGTTTATACCATTTTGAATTTGTACATAAAATCAACCAATTGTCTCCATTGCAGCCCTAAAAACTCGAAAATGGCTAGAGGTAGGGACTTCAAACTGCATGGTGATCTAGTAGGGTATCCTAGCCATAAATTGATAGAGGGGATTTCTTTTAACTCTTTTATTTTTTAAAATATAAAAAATTTCATAATTGCTATGCATCGAGAGCAAATTTGACTTCAGGATTTGGTAATAAAATATTTATTACTCTGAATATTGAAACAAAACTCAATCATTATGTCCGTAAGGGCCTAATGTACATCTGTTAAAAATTTTAGCCAATTCTGACAAGTAGTTTTCTAGAAGAAACATTTTTAGTGCACAAAAACATGATTTTGAGTAAATCGCATTTGAAAAATAGAATTAGGTAAATTTATGCCTTTGACTTTAAATGTGACTTTGACTTTAAATGATTCTCAATAAACTTGGTTAACCTTATGAAAAGATGGTGCTATTTAGCTTATTCATTATTAGATTTTGTAAGGGAAAATACAAAACATCTTGCAACTAACATTCTCACAAAAATGCAAATTTTTATTCACATTTTAAACTAAGGTGCGTTCAGAAAACCTTCCGTTTGAAGCCTAATGAGGGCAAATAGGTAAAAACTGACTGCATATTCGGAATCTACGATAAATTTCCAATATATATCAATAAATTAAAAAAAATTGAAATTTTTTTTCTAAGTAGAACTGCCCCTGAAAGAGCGGAATATGCCAACAAATCAACCTTAAATAACGTTGAATCAACGTTTCGTTCAGATAAAGCTTTAACTTTTTAAATGACTCACCTGTGTGGAACTCGTCACTTGCTCGCAAGTGCTGCTGATCCCGGCAATTGGCGAAGGGCCAGGCATGTTTCCCCCATACGGGGAGGGCACGGCAGGGGAGAGAGGGGACACTCCGCTCTGCCCACCGACTGCATGCCATGGTGAGGGGGTACGGTTGCATTTGTTTGGCTGAAAGATGAAGGGTGAAGGTTAGTTACGTATAAAGGTAAACGTGGTCCCATGCTTGGTTCCCGGTGTCGGAGATGAGAAGACGATTCTCGTTGTACCGAGCCTTCAACAGTAACGAGAGTAGGATGGCCAGTTCCTTTCGGCCACCTTAATTACGCCCACTCATTTTTTTCACCCTGGGTAGAGGTGAGCGATGTTTATCAAGAATCAGCTTAAGTAGGGATTGTAAATCATAGGGATGCGAAACTTCATCCGCTTTTGGCTTATCCGCAACACTAGAAGGGTTACATTTTTTTCTAATTTACAAAATATTGTACTTTTTATGGGTTATATAAGAAGAGTTAAGTTGGTTTTAAAGTAATTTAAGGTTTTAGTTGAAAGCAAGCCAGCAGTAAAGCGTAAAATAAATGTCAAATTGGCAATTGACCCTTCTAATGTTGAAGGAACAACGGAGTTGCGCGTCCCGTAATGTACCGTCCCTAGCTTAAGCTGGGTATCGAACCAGGCTCGTAATAATTGGAAAGCCAACGCCTTATCCGCTGCGCCATCTCGCCGCCTTACTTTAGTAACAAAATGTTAAATTACGCTAAAACATAATAACCACGCATCAAGAAAATCGGTCATTTTATACAATATTTTAACGTCTGCATACGTTGAATTAATGTAAAAAAGATTAATTTGCTGGTTGCGTATATATTACGTTTATTTTACAATACTGTATATTGAATAGTCTTGAGACTAGGTAAAATAAAGACAACTCACCTTTGAGTATTCCATGATTGCATCAGAGCATTTAAAGGCAGCATCCTTCTGCAGGTGATAAACTCGCTTGTACAACAGCGCCTGAGATCTCATGCTGGTGAAATAAAAATAGGAGTTCTTCAATTTTGTGATGTTTAAAAGCAGTTATCTTTTGTTGTATCCAGGTTTACACCCAGTTGTTAAAGATTAATGTTAAGTAGGCGGGAAGGCAAAAAAGCCAATCGTCGTGTTCATCTTCTGACATGTCATGAACTGTCCCATCAAAACATGGCTGGTTGTCTTGAGCGATGTCTAACTGGCGCTCTTTTAAGCGTCATACCAGGGCTCTCAACATTCGGCTATGTAGTGGACAGATACGTTGATACAGTGGTGATAAAAATGTAAAAATTTCCCTCTTCGACAATTTAAAAGTAGCGTAAAACAAATCACATTGGTTGCAATTCCCATACATCCTACAAAACGCGCTTGAAGTACATTGAAAGATGAATTGCTGTTTGTCAATAATAATCAATCGACTAAGTTTCATTGATTTACACATATTTGTTGAAGTTCAGCGTTAAACTGCATGTGCCAAAATATTCCAAACATAATCGGTTGGCCGTATCAGTTTCCATTTTAATAAACAAATTTCATAAACAAATCTGAAAGAATACTGAATGAAAGAATGCTTCATGTCAGTATTCCATAGGGGGAGGTATTATCCTCAGTATTCCATAACTCAAGTTGGGTTGAAAAATCAAAAAACGTGAGTTTGAATTAACACATAGACTCACCAGGCAATGTTTAGTCTTTTGAAAGTGACTTCTTCTTGAATGCCGTGAGGCCTCATCTTTCTTATATAATCCAGTAACTGAATTGTTTGAGTGTACATGTTGCTTGGGGAATGCGCAGATGTCTCTTTGCGGCCTTTGAAAAAGTAACAGCATTTTACTTCCTTATGCAGTTGAGGACATTGTCAAAAATTTCCATTCACAACAAACTTTTACTTTTTATTGCAACTTTTTAGTTTGTCTGGGACAGAACATACCATTCAAATTTTCATCCTCCAATGTGCATCCATTCATTATGAAGCACAACGCCGCTTCGAAGTATGAGAGAGCTCGATTCAAGGACTTCCCAGGCCGGGTACGACCGGTCCTTGGGTCCGTGCATGCATCTCCTTGGTGCTTCAGGCGTTTCCCTTCTCTCATATACTGATCCGATGTCTTGCTCCGTCTGCGTTAGAACAACGTACACATGCGTTACTTTGAGGTAAATGCAATGGAATCAAGATACAGCAAGAAGCCTTTTTTAGTGTCTAAATCTAAACGTCATAAGACGACCAAGGATTGCCTAACGACTTTTTAGTATAAGAAAATATCACTTACGTAACACAAATGTGATATATTACTGAGTATGGATAAAGCTAAATGGTGTGACACTGACAAGCTCAGAGAGGCAAGAAAATACCAATTAAGAAAATTAATAATAATAATCGATGTATTGTAAGCAGAAATATCCTGTGATCAATACAGATTCCTCTCAGTTTACACAATCAATAAACAAGCTAGTCCAAGTCTCGGCTTAGATATAATATCGATGTACTGAGTTTTACGATAGCATCTTTCAAATAAACGTGATACGGTATTTTGCGGGGTAGGAAAACTCGTTCTCGATCTCTTCATTTTCATCCACAAATTTACACTTTTCACTTTAACAATAAATTGTTACAAGCTTTTGAACTTTTGATTGCATTGTGGCATTCGAGATTGATTGTGCAAAGAGCAATACGTCCAAAACTGTAGCAATACAAAGTAGCGAATGATACTGATGCTTACGTTTCATTGCCTGGCCAACTCGAATCAGCAGGTCCAGCTGTGACAGCAACAGTGTGGGAATTTCGACGATCGGTCGCCTGAAAATGATACAACTGAAGCATTACGTTGAAATACAGCAAGTTGTGTAAATTTTATCAAGACCTGGTGCCATAAAAATGGTCGCCAGACCACTCGGTATGCGACAACTCAGCAAGTACATCTCAGCTACTGTCCAAGTCAGCAAACGAGATTTTCAGCTAGCAACGGACTTGCTTGGTCATCGCTTGTTAAACGGAATCTGTTGACTTGTGGGATGGTAAGTTTTGGCTTGCTTAGTTGTTACCTTTTTTGCTCAGTTCAAATCTGGGGTAGGAGACTCATAAAGATTACTGTTTTTTTTTTTTTTTTTTTTTTTTATCTGAACTACTCAGCACAGATAAGCGATATGTCATTACTTGAACATCCATCGACGTACTTCATTTTAAAAATAACAATTCAGCGTTATCAAATCGCATTTATCTTGACAGGGCATAGCCCGAAAACTCAATCGCTGGGACAGCAAGACAAGGCCCACAGTATGATTGCAACAGAACATGATTACCATTTCATCCAACATTTGAATATAGCAAGTAGAAACTTGCAGTATATACTGCAAACAACACCAGTAGACGTTGACTACTTGACAGTTAATTTAGCATAAAGTGTTGCGCCCTTGAAGCAATGCGAAATCAACAATCAATGTCAAACGGGTTTAACGGGAAGACGAAAAATTTTGAAATTTACAGAACATATGCAAATAAATAAATGGTCGTTTAAGAAAGACGCTTACGTTGTTGGAAGACTTGGTTGGCTGTTGGCTTGTAGCTCCGTCGGGAGGTTGTGAGTGCAGTGGGTTTGAAGAAATGTCTTGTTGAGCACCTTCACTTGATTGTTGGCTTGAGGACATGTTGTTGGCTTGCCTAGTTAATAACGCAATATTATCATGCGGTTACCGAAAAATGTTTCCAAGTACAAGTACATTGTATTATGGTTTTATCTAGCATTGACGATAAAAGTGATATTTTTTATCACTGACTTGTCACAAAAATTTGAATCAATGAGTTGGATTTCGCAGTGGTACTAGATGTTGAAACGATGTGAAAGTGGCACTTTTGCTGACTTAGGGCTAAGATTCAACAGTCAGTGAAAACTCAATGCATAAAAGTTGCTCTTTTCAAATCGTTTCAATACCTTAAAACGACGTCAAACTGACTCGGTTTGTTGAGTTGACAAAAACTTACTCCATTCCCATCTCATTCCATTGGCTTTCATTCTTGTTTCGCTTGGCGATATGACTTTGAATGGAGTTGCCGTGAAACTGGAGAAGCACGATTCAGATAAGGCAGGTGTTCATTCTTTTTTGACAAGACAAGCAATTTTTTTACAACTGAGATACAATAAGCATGGCCACCTGGAGATGCGGCCTGATTTATCACATTTTGCAGATTTTGATTACAGCTACTGCTAGTGTTTGACTGACATTTTATGAGATGTTACTTTTTGCTTAATGTTATAAAAGCTTTTTGCTGCCTTGGGGAAGCAGTAGTAAATGAGAAAAAGTAAGTTGAAAAACGCTCAATCAGACTGTTATTGAAAATTAGCAGTCTGACTAAGATCTTCGAAATCAAATTGTCTTTGTTTTTCAACATGTGAGGATGTTAAAACCTATTGTGTCATCTGGGGAAAACAGTAAAGAAAGCAAAAAAATACAATTTTTTGAAAAATTCATTTAAATAGTCGCCCAAAGTCTGGAAATTTCTGCAAAATGTGACAAATCAGGCCGTATCTTTAGGCAGCCATGACATAAGTAACAATTTCATTGTTTCAATGCACAACTTGTCACAAAACAACGGTATTTACGTTTTGGCATTGAGGAGGTGGGTTCTTTTTCTTCCGGGACTTTTCCTTTGGATAATGTATGGAAGTTTGATTAAAGGAAGCAGATAGTGTAGAGCTTGGATTGATGTGCTTTCGCTTGTTGAAAGAACTTTGACTTCCTGGGTACAGCTCGCTGGTGCTTGCAGCAACTGCAACCTTGAACGTAAATATGGGAAGTCAAAGCAACTATTGCTTGGAACAAAAAGTGTTGCCAGCTCCGCTACTGGAAATGAACCAATCAGTAAATTTAGGCATGTACACGACAAGAGTATAACAAAACCTATGTAAACTTGCCTTTATCAAAGTGACATTTGTAAAGCATTATTTTTAGACATTAAAAAGTGTAAGGAGCTGTTCAGATATTACACGACACCATTTTTTTATGTTTTTTTACCATTGCCGTTCCCTTAAGCACAAGAAAAGTTATCAATACCGTAAACAATAAACATCGGTAGGCCGCTAACCCATATACTGTACATCGCTCACTGCTTGCAGTTTAAGCATTTTGGCAAGGTTGGCGAAAGTACCAATTTTGTGGCCTCTTTAGGGACCACAAATTGGAAAATCGTAACGCGGGAGTTATACCTCCGTAGTCATACCCAGAGTACTCACTGCACTAATAAGGCTGTATAAGGTAGTGTTGCGCGTGAAAAAAAATAAGGTGTACCATTGTCTGCAGATATATATATACTGTATAAAGCAAGAAAAGGGCGTAAGAAATAAAGTAAGTTGCGGTAAATAATGGTTGTCGGACCACTCGGCAAGCGATAACTCCCCAAGTACGTTTCAGCTACCGCCAAGTCAGCAAATGAGATTTACGTGCTTGTTCATCGCTTGTCAAACTCATTTCGCTGAATTGTGACATTCCCAGTTTTGGGTTGCTCAGTTTTATCATTTATCAAATTCAAGCACTTACTCAAATGTTGCTAGCTCATTTGTCACTTGCTCTGTTGACTTGTAGGAGACTCGAAAATAAATAATCGGATAAAATTATTGATGAAAAACGTAGGAAACAAGTCGTTTACCTGTACTTCGTTAGCACGACGAGAGGGAATCATATTATCTGGAATTTCAGTTTGACCGCTTGCAGAAGCAGAACGTCTTGTGGTCGGTTGCACATTGTCATACTTGGAAGCACTTTTACTGGGCAAAAGATTATTGCTCAACTTTTTGCCTTTTCCGTCCACTACGCACCAAGACAAATGTTGCGTAGGTGCTTTTGTGTTGCATAGTTCAATTACACTTGGTATATTCACTACTGGGTTAGTCAGAACTTTCACCCACAACGGTGGAAACCCCTTAGGTTTATTTGAATCTGAAATAGATGAACGCTGTGAAGTTTTAGGTACTCTTCCACTTTTCGAAGGCACTGATGATCTAGTAGACAAATTACTCGATTTTTCTTTCGATTTCTCGGCCATAGTTTTCAATGGCTGTTGGTGCCCAGTAGTTGAATTGCTTGAGCGAGAACCAATGTCTTTCTCGTTAATTTTAAGCTGTTTTTTAGGCTTCTTGCGCGTTGGAGAATTAGTCCTGTGCTCGTGATTGACAGCTGAAGAAATAGCTGCCGTACAGGAAGATCTCGCATCTGCAATCTTCCTTTTTGAACTTACTTTGGAAGTTTTGTGCTTCGAAGCGATTAAATCAGCTTTTTTGTTTGTACCTTGAGTCCAGGAACTCGTGGGATTTGACGATGAACTATTGCAGGGGGAACAATCGGCTTCAGATTCTGAGGATGATAAATCTACCTCGTGTTTACTGCCACCACTGGGATGATTAAAATATGATGAAAAAGTTTTAGAAGAAGAAGTTGAATGATTCAATTTGTTAGTTTTCACTCTTCCAGAACGATCACTTGATAGGGTGGACGATGAATCGTTTTTATGAGATTTACGACGTGAATCAAGATAGGAGGATGAAGAAGATCCATTAACATCACCAGGATGTGTCAGGGAGTTGGAGGTATCCTGGGAATGATGAGATTGGGAAGATTTTTTCTCTTTCGTTTTGACAGTAGCTTTAGAACTATAAACCGTTCTTGGGGGCGAGGAGTTCTTTCGGTGTTTCAAATCTTTGTTTGAACGAGGCTGTGCTGAATTTCTAGGTAAGAGTGAACGTGATGAAGAGGGGTCTGGATTACATCCTTTCAATGAAGATGAGGAGGAATCTCTCCTTTGAACTTTGTTTGTTGAAATCCGATTGCTCCTTTGCTGTTTTGTTTGCTCCTTGGATCGTGGACGTTCGGTTGGCATCCGATGTCGGACAGGGGGAATGTCGACACTTGGAATGGACTCCGGGTGCCTTCTTGATCTCACTTCTCCCACCATCTCCTCCACTTCAGTCTTGTTGCCTGAATGAAATTTACAAAGCGTGAGTGAAGACCCAACATCCAATACTGGAGTTATGTCCCAATTTCTGGACATATTCAACAGTTAATCTTAAGAATTTAGTGTCCGAATTGAGATAAAAAAATGATGAAAAAAAGCTTCTAGGTTATTTACATAAATCGCTAGAGAAGCTTTTCAAACATAAAAATTTCGTAAAAAATACTTTAAGTGTGTTGTTACCAAAACAAACCTTTGAAAGAAGGCGAGGCAGCAGAGATACGGGTGCTCTGTTGAGTGGCTTCGCACAGGCCACGCTGCCGGTTGTTGTGCAAGCTTCTATCATGACGTCTCACCCTGTAATATATGACGTCATATGCTGTAATATACGAGGTCATATGTTTCAGGAATATTTTTTGATATCCAAACCTATGCCAGAACGGTGAAAGTTCGAATTACGTGGACAGGATAGAAGATAAGTTTACCTTCGTTTTTAACATGTCTTCAGCTGTGTCAAGACTCAAGCGCATGTTTTCAATAAGAACGAAACTGAGGCCATTTAGAGCACACTCACATAACTTGGCCGTCCAGCTGACAGCAGACGCAAAAAAAAAATTACCAGCGATTTAAGACGTTTCAATTGACAAACATGTTATTTCTTGCACAGCAATAAACCGGGTATTGTCACTTTTTGTTGTGCAATAAACTAATTTAATGTTGTGCAAAGTACCAATTCAAAGCTTCAATCCGAAATATAGTGCCCATTTACAGCCTACAAGAAAACACGGAAATGCCAGTGTTGGATGGAAACAAGCTAGATGGATACAAACTGTCATAGTAGGCTAGTGAGTAGTGACATAGTTATATCGAGGAAAGCGTTTCAAACTGTTGCACTCACTTTAACGTTGTTGACAAGATATATTATGAAAAATAAAAATTGATACATTATTTTTAATATTAAAAGGGTATAAGGGAACTAGCGCGTCACATCTCTATGACTTATCGTTAACAACATAAAATATCACGCTTTTACCTGGTTTCCAGGGTGTTGCTGTCTTGCGTAGTGTTGTGTAGTGCATCAGTGTTTTCATGAACAAAATCGTTGCCGACAGAGCCGATCACTGGTTCGTCGATCGGTTTCTCATAATCTCCCATGAACTCCTTCAAACTCCAATCAACCTCGTTGCTCGGAGGCTCGTGATCGCTTTCGCTATCACTGTCATTGCTCGTGTAGCTTTCGTCGTCACTGTCGCTATTGTCGCTACTGTCACTGTTAAACAAGAAAGAACGATCATGCACGACACTCAAAACAATTTTCGTCGTGGAAAGTGCAATGGAATTTCAAAAAAAGTGAGGTAATACAAAGACAAAACTATCAAAAAGATTCAATCTGGTTCAAGCTTGGTCGCAAAAAGAAATGCAAATTTATCAAATTGCCTGAAGGCGAAAACACGATTGAAATGCATAGAACCAAGCAATTTACAATAAATGGTATTTGCTTCACTTTAAATTTTCGTTCTCAATGCATATGATTATCATATCGTAATATCTCAGCAAGCAAAAGTTTCCTTTTTTACACGTTGTTTTAACGTAGTCTGTCAGTGCAATTTACACATGCGACGCAATAAACTTTTTTTTTCTGAAATTTTAATGCGGACAATGCCGTAGACTTAGTCAATTTGTAGGCGTGGAACACCATAGTGCAGAGGTTTTTAACCAGGGGTGCACGCACCACTGAGGGGTGCGAAACCTGTTCCCAGGGAGTGCTGAGATGCAGAATCACTAAGGTTAGCTATGAAATGGCGTAAGAAGGTGTGCTTGTTTATTGGGCTTCAACAAACATTTTGAATCGTAGGTGACTATTACTTTTCAGCCATTCTAGGAGAGGGTGCAAGAACCGGTTGGTGACTTCATGGTGGTGCCAACATGTCAAAAGGATAAAAACCACTGAAAAGTTATGAAGCAGAAAATTTGTTATCAGCAGGTTTGCTCAACGTTTGTGAGGTTGAATTACTAGAGAATAAGTCTAAAGTTTGTCACGTTGTTTTCATCGTTAAGTGACATTGTTCTAGCGGAAATAAACGCAACTTGAAGCTGGAGGTTAAATGCGAGTCATTTACCAAAAAATAAGCAGCCTCGAGGCAAATCATCTGCAATTTAATCAACAAAAACCATTGTAAGCTGTTTACTGTCATGTCATCATGCACACGATGACATGACAAGAACAGGTAATACCGCAAGAAAATGTCATTGCCAGACATATATTCTCAGACAGCAAAATTTGTCATTTTTACATTGATTCAACGTCTGCAAAATGACCGATTTTGCTGTCTGGGTTGCTTGTCCATCCGCATCTTCAACATAGTGCGAGAAAATGATTAATTTTTTAAATTTTAGAATCACTGGATTCATACGCTTCGTGAGACAGATTGGGATAGCACGCAAAAAAATGGCATTTTTACAAAGCATTGTCCGATTTTTGCAAACTGATATTTTTAGATAATCATATATTCTAATATCTAAATACGAGACCTTTCTGCGCTTGATAAAATTTTACGTTCGAACAATGGCTTTAAGACATCCCAACAGCAAATAAAAGTTAATCTGTGCATGTTTTTTTACCTGGAGTCAACGTCTTGAGGTACATTCGATTCTGAAAAGCATATGAAAAAGTTTCATTAATGAACAGTGCATGGAAATCTAGTGTGTCTGTTGCTTATCGATCGAAAACTTTATTTAAAAATCTAGCATCTCTTTTTCCACTTTCAAAATACCCCTTTAAGTGTCGATTTAAAACAAAAACTAGACGCAGCAAATAAGAAAAGAAATGCAGTGAGAATTGGCAAAGTTTCAAGATTTCCAATCAGGTATTCTCTCTATCAAACAAACAATTACATGTGCGGCAAATGCCTTTCACTTTGATGGAGATAATTGTGTATATTTGCAGTCAATTGTAGAAACAATGAGTGACTAAACTTAATGTACCTAAAAGTTTTTAACCCAGATGGGTATCCCGGCATTCTAAACGCTATCAACCACAGAACACTGATGTCTTGTTTAATTTGGATGGCAGAAAGCAAAAACATCAACCAATATACAAATGATTGCGAAGTAATTGTCGCATAAAGTGCAGCGTTATCATAATAAAAAGATGAAGGTTATATTTACCTTTGCATGTTTCAGTTGCTATACTGTCTGCTGGTTTGTGCTGAAAACAAAGCAGTGATGTTAGTTTTGTATTGAATGCGAGTGGTAGAAATCGTTTTGTTTAAGATTGACAACACTTACTATCGAAAATTTATCTTTTCGCAAGCTAATGTTTCACTCTCATGGTGAAAAATCCCCATATGAAACATAAACCTATCGATGTTCTGGTTTGACATTTCGTCAGGAAAAATCCCCTATTGAAGGAGAGGTCTCGGCTTACTGTGGTGAAACTTGTCATCTGATCATGAAGCTGATTAAACAAATGCCTATAGTTCAACAAAGCAGGAACTGTTTACAATGCCGCCTGTTACCCAGCTGAGCAGCAAGTGTTAGCCTCTTCACATCGCTTCAACGTTGTCAAACATTGAATCATTGAATGAAAGGTTGATTTACTGGCTGGATTGCAACACAACGTTCAATATGATAGGCCTTGGGAACATTAATGCTTTCATTGGCTCTAATAGGATGACCTCAAACTTGTTTATCTAATGACGTTTGCGCTTTTGAAGTTGAAAAAAAAATTGTTTTTTAGAAACTCAGCTGGGTCAATGAAACAACTTTAGATTTCTCAGAAGTTTCCTGGAATTTGAATTTCGCTGAAGAGCTAAGCGAAAATGAAAACGCTTATTAAACCGCACTACATATAAACCAGAAATTAACAAAAGGTGAGATCTCTTCGCATCAATTCGATTATCTCACCTTACAGCAAAATCAATAAAATTTGAGCAAGTGCTAAGCAAAAGTATGACGTCAAATCGATGGAAGCACAGTAATGTACGGGTCGCTGGAACCCAGTCAAAAGAACTTCGATGCAGAAATATTTCTGCCAGATTTTGGTAGTTCTTACTTCATATTTGGAAAATTTGAATTCTTGCCCAATGCCTGGCCGAGGGGTTTGAATCTCTGACAACGGTTCTTCGTTTTTCATTCGCATCTCCTGCGACAAAGTTATATTCATAATCAAATGTATTGATAATTAAAAAATCATATCTCTCTCAATCTTACCATCACATATTTCATATATAACATAACGTTCATAGCAGAGGTAATTGAAACTAGTTTTACTTGACTGTAAAAATGTATAAAAAATTGTATGAAAAAACTTAATTTAATATTGCATGAAACTAAAACAAAGATAGTTTTGAGCTGAAATAAAAGTCAATTTTTTTTCTATAAACCTGAAATATTTTTGTTTCAGAGAGCCCAAGTGTCATCGTTTTACAGAGGTATTGGAGGAAAGAAACATCAAGACCACACTGTGATTTCCCAACCTAACCACCTCAGCAAAAGCTCACAAACCTATAACATTTCATATATTCACCTAATGGATTTCGCGTATTGCTTATCTTTTTGATAATATCATATCTCATAACAGCAGTGAAAATAGAAAGAAACTAATAAATAACCCCATTATGCTTATAAGTGCATGACATTACCAAGTCGCTCTTGTTTACATTTATTCAACGTCTGCAGATGTTGTATCAATGTAAAAAAGAGCGGTTTGTTGACCTGGACAGTGCGCAACGCACTGTCTATGAAGGTTATCATAAAGCTTCTTTTGTGAGTTGAACAAGTACTCAGCTCGTCATGGGACTTAAGACGTGCAGGTTTTTTTCTCGCTCACAAACAGTGCGTTGTCGTTTGGTTCAGCCAACAGATCAGAGAGCCAATATCTGACCATAATTTTGAGGCAAGTGAAATTGCGGCCGATAGCAGTGAAATGAATTAATGATGAAGTGCTGCCATTGTTTTGGTTTGTCAGGCTGCCAGTCAAACTGAATCCAAAATGCAAAAAAAATCCATTTCACAACGTCGAAACAACATCACATTAAATAAATCTATCCAGATGAATGTGAAATTTCGTTGTGAAATTAATGTTAACATGTGAAGCCAGACAGACAAACAATCTGTCAAAAAAAACGAATAAAATTTGGAAATTTTACTGTCTTTGGACGGTAGAAAGGAATTTCCAGGTCACAAGTTCCCTAAAGAAAGTGAACAGATCAAATTTGTCAAATTGGATATTCATTGTAGTTTAAACTGTAGTTTAAACGTAGAAAGATGTCAAAGCAACAACATTTGATGAATCAGATGAATATCAGCAAACTAGATTTCACACTTGACCTGATGATTCATAGTGAAAATGTCAAACTAAGCAGCCTCCAAGTATTGGAGGCGAGGTACAATAGCGTTGGAGGGACCGGGTTTGTGTGCCGGCGGGGGGGGGGGGGGGGAGGAGAAGTTTGCAAAGAAAATTAAAATTTAACTTAGAATTTAACTAAAAGGGATCAACTAGCCACATTTCCATAGAAATGTGGCATTGTGACAAAAATAAAAGTGGATTGCTATTATTACAAAGCGAGATTCGACTCCCTTGATCCTCAAATAATCATGTCACTGCTAAACAACTGGTACTAATTATCATCTTCATTAATTGGAAAAAAGTGAAGTTGTATCTTTTTACCCACAACATAGGCCAACTAATTTTGTCGTTTCAATCACCTTAATGCCACAGACAAAAGTAAAGGCCTCAGCTGACTACACCACAAGACCGATTGTAGCAAAATGATCGAAATAAATTTATGCAAAATTAGCTAATTCTTCAGGTTACAAAGCCAACCATGATTAGCAATAGAGATGAAACATCATAAGCGAGTATTTCGAGCAGACTGATATGTATGATACGTTATTTCATAAAACTGCAAGCCAAAGTTGCTGCTCAGACAGCCAAACTAGTTGCAATCACTGCATAAGGAGCCAAACACAGTGGCATGTCATTGCAACACAGCAAGGATTTAGCAAAAAACACCCCAGCTGGCAAGGCATGGATGTCATAAATGGAAACGGAAGGACTTTATACGTTGAATTTGCATTACGTGAAGTAAGACAAGCAACGAGCTATCAACTTAGCAGCATAGTTTGTGAGCATAGATGATCGCAAATTTAAAGTCAAACCGAGCCAAAAAAACAGTCCTTGTTCACACTGATTTAGCGTCTACAAACTTTGAATCAATGTAAAAAAAAAACTGATTTGCAGATTGAGTGAAAGTTGACACTTACTTGAAATATGCTCTCCATGTCGCAACTTTGAAGGCGTTGTCTACCTTCTGGCATCTGCGATAAAAGAAATCATAAACAGTGTTTTCGCTTTTGATGGCGAGTTACCGAAAATTGCTCAATTTTAACAAGAACATGAATCAGACGGTGAGAACTCCCATTTCCCAATGAGGCTCGTAAAAGCACAGGTTCGACCTTTGCCGAGAATACATATAGGTCTACTTAGCAAGATTCTATTTGAATAAGGACCTTCTGATGATCCCTCTTTTAGGGTGAAACAGGCTGTAGAGGTTTTAGAGAGTAATAACTATATTTGATATACTTAGCAAGACATATCCAGACAGAAAATCAGCCTTTTTTACATTGATTTAACGTCTGTAGACGTTGAATCAATTTAAAAAATGACTGATTTGCTGTCTGAGCCAAGCGACATCCTTAAAGTCGGACACGAAGATTGACTTCCTACATCTATTTAATCTTAAACCACAAAGCATAGGCCTGTATGGGAGAAAATAAATAAATAAACTTTTAAAATTCGAGTTTAACTGATTTCGACAAAAGCTTGAATAAAATTTAAATGAAAAGAATATTCAATCGACTCATTGGTCTGCAGAAGACGTTACATAATATAATCAACGACTACATGTCAGATATGATAGAACAATCATGAATATTTTTTTCTTGTTGTTTATCATTGTATTTTTCGGAACGGACGAAATGCGTAAATAAAACAAGCGAATATCAGCTTGCGATTAATTTCAAACATTGTGTGCGTTGAAAAGATTTTTTTAACGTTTGGTAACATTTGGAAAAAAATCCACAGCATCCACTCTTCAATAAAGATACAAAACAGAAACAACGACACACGATGTGGCATGATTTCAGCAAAAGTTATTGGCCGATTTGCAAAAAGCTCGTGTGGTTTACAACTGGGGAATTCCCGAAGTCATAGAAAAGGCTGTTTCTGGTAAAGTAGATGAGTTTCGCCGAGCTAGCAAAATCTGTCATTTTACATGACGGCTTTTGCTGTCTAGGTTGTGCAAAATAACCACTCTGCACATGGAAGAGACAGCTGATCAAAGTAGCCTTCCCTTTTCAGTGTTACGATTGCTCCAAGAATGAAAGAGCTTGAAAAAAAAGCTGTAGAACTCGTCACCAATATTCAATGCATACCAACTGCAGTGCGTCTTGTGT
Organism: Aplidium turbinatum; assembly: GCF_918807975.1. Lineage (NCBI taxonomy): Eukaryota > Metazoa > Chordata > Ascidiacea > Aplousobranchia > Polyclinidae > Aplidium > Aplidium turbinatum. The sequence goes on from NC_137485.1 coordinate 17,359,467, forward strand.
GAAAAAAGGCGACATACCTGACTGTGTGAAGGTGATGGGATCGATGGGTTTGTTCCTGCCGAGGTGTGTTCTTTATGATCTGCGATGAGTCATGAATAGCAGGTTTACAAACACAGGAAAAGGAAATTAGAGAGTTTACTGCATAGAAGATAGAAGAAAGTTCATCAAAAAAAGCGCAATCCCCTCAGCCAGCAAATCAGTCTTTTCCGTACATCTGCAGACGTTGAATCCATGTACAAAAAGAAACGATTTGCTGGTTGGGTGACAGCATTTTATCGCAATAGCGTCCCAGATAGCAAAATCCATCATTTTTAGATCGATTCAATGTCTACAGATGTTAAATCAATGTAAAAATAACAGATTTTGCTGTCTGGGGTATTGCAAGGTTGTAACGTTAACTACTTGCAAAAAGCACTTTACCTGATATTCGTGGATGAGATCTCATCCCGATCCCAGAAGAATTGAAGTTGTGTGGGTGCGAAACGGAAGACGGAAAATAATTCGGATGAGATGTTGCTCTTTCGGAGTTTGTGTGAACATCATTGCCGCTGAAAGAAAGCAAGTAGTGATAATGGCGTCAAACTCTTCAATATGATTCCCTGAAAGAAACATACTCGGTCAGCTTGTTTGCTATGAAAAACATGACCGATTTCGATCAAGTCGTTGGGAGTGTGTTTTCTTAAAAGAAAAACATTCAATGACTTGGTAGTTAAAAATGCTGCACTACAAATGATTCAGAGCACATTTCGGTGGCGGAAAATAAAGTATAACTTTGGCAGTGGATGCACATTGCACAGGCAAGAAATAAAATAACAATATAAAGTTTTCATTCACAAGTAACCCTATTCTTCAAATCAAAATTTGCTGTTTCTGCCACTACCGCAATGCAATGAGAAATTCAACCTCGAAATCGTATCATGATTAATTTCACAAACCAATAGTCATTTGCTTACTAGGTCGGCTTAGCCACAGCTTTACAAAGCAGATGAAAAACGTTTTGCTTTTTCTCGAAACTAAAATCAAATCGTCGATTTCAAGAAGAGATTTTCTTCAAAATGTTGCCACATTTCCCAGTAACTTAGCAAACGCTTGAATAAAAAAAATGTTGTACTTAGAACTTTAGATTGGTAACGTAGTAGTTTTCTTCACCTATTCAGTATTCAATGCCTCTAACTCTGCTAATTGATTCAAATATAGGAACATAAAAATTCAATCTAATTTTAGCGTAATCTGATAATGGACCAAAAATGCTATGTGTCACATTTAATGTACGCGTTGCATGATTATGATTATTTGTAAGTGCAATACAGAAGCTACCTGCGGGACAGGATTTGAAATTAGATAGTTGGCATCTTTCTCGAAATATGACACATTGATGAATTACACCGCGACATGATTTACAGCGAAAAATAAATCTCTTTATAATCTACCAAACGCAATAATGGGATTGGTTTGCAATCGCTCAAACGTTTAATTATGAAGATTAAACGTCACAAGACATGCACTTGCGGTTGAGGTTTCAAAACAAGCCCGGCTTGCAGAAGTTGCTTTCTTATAAGACATAAACTTAGCAGTGCATGGCTAATTGTCAAATTTTGCAAGAGTCCCATTATTATCCGTCCGGGTCGTGCAAACATATGCAATTAAAAGGTCACCCTTTGAACTAATTGCAGAGCAGCTAAGGTATTCTTCCGCCACTTCCTACCAACAATCGAACTTTGAGTTTCTATCACACAGCGGAAGGATAAAATCTTTGTCAATCAAAGGCTCAGAAAACTTGCCGTGTTTCATCGCCCATGGTGCGAACCAGACATCAAGAGAAGTACCAAAGCTAACAATGTGTTGTCGCAGACACTAAGGGAACGTTCAAATATTACGTAACGCTTTTTTTCCGAATTTTTGACCCCCCCCTCCCCCATGTAACGCCAACGTAACGCTTTTTTCAATCCCCCCCCTCCCCCATGTAACGCTTTTTCACTACGAATTCAGCACAAAAAACTACCATTCCGTACTCGAAAGCGTTACGTAACGTTTTGCTTGAACCCCCTCCCCCCCGATGTGACGCTAACGTCACGCTTTGCATAAACCCCCCCTCCCCCTCGAAGGCGTTACGTAATATTTGAACGTTCCCTAACCCCTCTCTCCCCACCTCGCAAAAATTTCTGTACGTTGATTCAACGTCGTCAGACTTTGACTTAATGTAAAAGAAGCCATTTTGCTAGTTTGTCATTTAAGCAGGTGGTAGATTATTTTGTTGATGGTGATTTGTATCTTTTCCCCATTTACGCACCTCAACAGCTCCTCATTTGTGCATGGCCGGGTATCACCACTTCTGCGGCTAGACGTAGTATTTAACTAAGATAAATGACGACAACGCTACTAATGTTCACCGAACCTCTGCTTGCTCTTCTTTTGGCAGTCTGGTGGAACATGAAAACTAGTTCATTCTTGACTTGGCAATTAATTATCGCCTTGTTTACCATCTCCAGGCTAGCCGCCATGGTTTAATTAGGAATATGAAATTATTAAGTGGGGTGGCTGCTCGACTAGAGCCGACGACTGGAAGGTCGTTTAGCTTTCTCCCTATCGTTGAATGCAAATTTGTTGTTTATGTTTTCTCACTGACATTGGATAATTGAAATGAAGTGATAAATAAACTACTTCTTGTCTATAGACAAAGATCTTGATGCATTCAAATAGATAAAAAGTGAGCTTTGCTAAAGTTCCCACTGATCTCAGTAATAAGTTGTTCAATGTTGTACGTGTATGATATTGAGAATGATACATTGATGCGTATGCCGACTTGCCGGGACTAGCTAAGACGAGAAGAAAACGTTTAGACGGCTTTTGGTTAACCGGTCCACATGACCCCCGCAATAAGTTAAACCTAACTCTACAAAAACTAGTTGATTTTGCCCAAAACTGCCAAATTGGTAAACATATAAGTTGATGCGGTTTTAGGAAACATAAAAACAATGTAACGATAGCATCAAATAGAAAAGTGCATACTTCATAGTGAAACTTGAAGAATGGAAAGACGTAGATTTGTGTTGCAATAAATAAGGTGAATAAGTGTTGGTAGCAGTTGGATGGCGCGAAGGTAAATTGACCATGTTAGAACGTTGTTCTATGTTGTAACGGTTGCTCGAGGAAGAATTTATGTGGGTTTCTGAAACGATAATAAAATACAAAACGATGTCAATTATTTGCATAACTCTTTCACAACACGTCAAAGAAATCACAGACAAACCCACGGTGACCTTGGCCCTTCAGTTTGTTTTTGGAAGTTTGTTTTCTTGACAACGCATTTCTGTGAGTTCAATCACCAGTCGTGAATCTTGTTTCACAGAAAGGTTAGTGGTTTTTGGTCAAATCGGCACACACCCAAACCAAACAAAGTCATTAAATGATACAAAGCAAGGTTTCCAGTAATTCATTTATTATGGCTGTAAGACATACATCGAAATCTGACGTAAGTCAGATTACCTCAAGAGAATTACGTGCATCACAGGCTTAGACGTAAACAGTTTTCTGAAATTGTCAGTGAGTGGGATTAATTTTCAGTGGACTGTGCTGTGCTTTGCGATTTATCAAAGAATCGACAATCCATACTGAAGTGTCAATTAAAATATGACTAAAATACATGAATTCTGCAACTGCGCATTGCACACACATTCAAACACCTTACCAAACAAGTTGTATTAAATTTAAAGTTGCCTTGAGCTAATGCTCAAAAAGAATTAACGATAGTAGCATTTAATTTTAACATTGTACAAATGGTTTCAAAAGGAACAATACATCAGTCACCAATGCACGTACAAAGATATAATAATCGGTGCTGATTCAATTAATGCGATCTCAAGAACATCTTAATCAATATACGACCCCAAGACTCAATAGTTTACATTTCGTATTGCATGCAACTTTTAAGCACGATTTGCATGCTTGAAAGTGGCCCAATGGTTAAGGTTCGTATGGGAGGTTTTGGATTAAGGTTTCGGTTTGAATTTAATCATAAGCAACCCTTGTCCAAATAAAAAAAATAGTAGCGAAAGCAGTTGCTGTTAGAGCATAAGATCGCATACCAAAAAACATTTATGATACTGTACTAAGGTCGAAATATCAGCACCGCATAATCTAATGCCCATCATCATCCGTTCAGTCGTTTACGACTCTCGGTCACTCTATACGTCATCTTTCTCCACATATCTCGATCCCACGCAGCCTCCTTCAATTCATGCACTCCCATGCCACTGTCATTTACAATCGTGTCAAGCCATCTTGTTTTCGGGCGCCCCCTTCCTCTTCCTCCGCTCACCAAACCAAGCATGATTTCTTTTTCCATTGATTTGCTTCTCATTATGTGGCCAAAATATGAAAGTTTCTGCCTGACGATTCTAGCTTCTAGGGATATGTCCGGTTTAATTTGTTCAAGAATTTTCTCGTTTGTTATTTTGGCTGTCCAAGGAACACGCAGTAACCTTCTCCAACACCACAATTCAAATGCGTCAATCTTTCTTCTGTCTGTTTTGTTCATTGTCCATGTTTCGCATCCGTAAGTTGCAATTGGGAATATTATAGTTTTGATCAGCTTCTTTTTTGTTTCTAATTTTATATCCTTGCTCTTCCAAATGCTATTCATTCCAACAAATGCATTTCTTCCCAGCGCTATTCTTCTCCTTATCTCTGGTGAGTTATTAGAATCCCAGCTTATTTTTGAGCCTAAAAATATGAATTCATTCACTGTTTCAATTTCTTGATTTTCAATCTTGATGTTTATGTTATCTGCTTTACCAGTTGTTATAATTTTTGTTTTTTTGATGTTGAGTTTCAATCCAGCCCTTTCACTTTCCTTTTTCAGTTTGATGATTAAGTCTTCAAGATCTCGTGCGTTCTCGGCCAAAAGGGTAGTGTCATCTGCATATCTCAAGTTGTTTATAATTCTGCCACCGATTTTCACTCCTATATTGGAATTACTCAGCCCTGCTCTCCTCATGACCATTTCTGTGTACATATTAAATAGAGAAGGAGATAAAATGCACCCTTGGCGTGTTCCTTTTTCAATTTTAAACCAAGCTGTATTTCCGTATGCTGTTCGAACTGTAGCTTCTTGATTTTCATACAATGACCTTATGAGTTCCAGCAGGTGCATTGGCGTTCCCATGTCTCTCAGACTACTCCAAAGAATGTTATGTTGGATAACATCAAAAGCTTTCGAATAATCAATAAAACACATGTACAGATCTTTTTTGTACTCCCTGCTGGTACTCCCTCCCATTTTATTTCAATTTGTTAAATAATCTAATGCAAAGCGTATGAAATAATTACCCCCTTCCCACAGTCTGAAGGCACTGTGCTTGGTGTTGCCTTTCATTTTTAATCTTTCTTTTTAATATTATCCGCTATTTATTGAAACATAATTTACATCATGGTTGTGATTGATAAAGACCCCCATAAACAAACCAGGGTTGTAAAAAAATGTTTTTTTTAATAAAACCCAGCCCGGCCGGGTTTTTATGGGCAAAAACGGGTTTTTGGTAAAAAGACTCGGGTTTTATGACCAAACATGGGTTTTATCACGTAAAAATAGCCATAAAAATTTTTCTTTGCAAAATTTGTTCATTGGTTTAAAAATTTATGCATTCATGTAAAAATCATGCTCCTATGGCATGTAGTGAGTTGCTGGTTGCTAAGCCTGCTAAATGAAACAAGAATGTGATCAGTTTTTTCTTCTTTTTCTAGCAATAGTTGAAACAAAACTAATGCTAGAACAGATTACAATCCTGATAAACACCCAAACTTTGCAGTATTTATTTGATTAGTTGTTGGAAATAACACTTTTGAAAGTATTGAGAAAAAGCTTTGTTCCGCCATAAGTTTATTTTTCTTGAACAGTTTTGAGGTTTTCTCAAATTGGAGCAGAATTTCTCATCTAACAACCGTAGTTTTGTAGATCTAACCACATCGTTTTAAAAATGGGTTTTCATAAAAAGCCTAGCCTACCCGGGAAGCTACCCACTACAACCCTGAAACAAACTCAAATAATTTTTATTATATCATTTAATATTTAGTGTGATTTTATTTGTTCAGTAAAATGTAGAAACTTGGTAAACCAAAGCAGTTACCTTCATTTCTTCTGTTAGTAGCACCAGAATCTGAATTGTAAGTCTTGTTCACAGTGGGAACACGGGACGTACCCAACCACACGTTGGGGTCCTTTCCTATGACGTTGTGTATTTTTCCCATATCTCCCAGCACAGTCTGAATCTTATCACTTAAAGAATCCTGTCTTTCAACCTACACAAACATAAGATGATGCAAAAAGCTGTGCAAAATAATGTTAGAAGCAATGACACTATGATCATATCTATGCGCACTTGCGTAAAAAACTATCTTACAAAGTAGGAAAATTGTCTTTTGAGGTGCCATGCAACTATAACCATTCAACATCAATCCCCTGCTTTCAAAAAGTCATCTTGTCTAGCTGACTGGGTATAGGAACCCCACTTTACACAAAGTTTGCCTCATGACCTTTGAAAGGTCAAACCTCTCTTGTAATGCCCTATGATCAAAAATAACAAATTCTGAAAAATTAAATGAAGCCTTGAATGCCTGTTCTCCAAGCAGCTAGTTTAAAGTATAATATAACCAGATCATATTGTGATGTTGATGTAACAGATCAAATACAGTAAATTGCAAAATAGGTAAAAAATTACTTCACGTGCGCACACCCAACTAAGCCATTTTATTTCAATTTGTTAAATATTGACTTGATAATTTTAACACACCCAACCTGACGTCATGACAAAATGCTAAGTTTCATCACCAATTCTATGGTTCATTTTTAATTTACGTCAACCAAGCGTTTAATGATCAAATTTTTATAGTTATTTATAATTGGCAACACGTCATCAAAATTCCCTAAAAGCCTGCAAAATTTGCATAAATTTTTTTTTCGGCGGTAACACGTTTTGAGTGTACGCATTTCAAATTTAGAAATCAAGAATAGTTACATATTAGCATAATTTTAATCCTAAACAATTATATATGATAACTGTTATTTTTCGACATTTTAACAACCCACGCTAGTCAAAAGTGCTTTAAGCTTTAAATGATGTAACTAAATGCCTGACAAATTAAAACATATTTGTTGAAAATATGTCGATTATGGAGCTGCAAGGATACATAACTTGGTACGAATGGTGTTAATCAAAGCCTGTGCCTGCAGGCGTAAGGGAAACTTTCTATTTCCATTCAAACAATGGTCTGCTCTACCATCACAAAGACAAGTAAAAGCAAAGAAACCTCACAATTCTTTCTGTATGTTTATAATTTTTCTTTCCAACACAATTGAACGAAGTGCTTGCTTTTTTAAAACAACATGCTAAGTTGCTAACCTCAAGAAGTCATAGAAAATTTCTGTTGGTCTATGATTTATTATAAGAAAATGTCTCTAGATGAAAAAAGCCTGGCTGACTATTATCGGAGCAAAGTTGATTTAATAAAACTAAAGAACAGTTGAACAACGAGCATATCCGACAAAATCCACTACACTACACATCCCCAGTGGCGCACATTGAACAACAACCATTTTGGTACAGTGTTTATTTTCCTGTCACTAGTCCTACGTTTATCGTTATTTTGTCAACACTCATATATTTAAATCACCTGCAAGTGACACTGTAAAATAACATGATACTATGTAATACAAGCCGCGATCACCTATACCAAACTAAAAATTTGGCACAATTCACAGAAAACTGCAAGCCTATATTTCATTTGTTGTTACTTAAATTTTGTTTGTTACATACTTAAAGCAGTCTGAAATGACAATAAAATCTAAAATTCCAGCTACGCACGTAATCGACAACACAAACTGGCCTATTCAAATTCAATCATTGAGAGAGAGAAAATAGAGAGTGCCTTCTTTTCATCGCAATTACTGAGAAAGTTACAATGACGCATTTAGGAGCTTTTTTTAACACTTCGTCTCTCTCAAAGCTACTGTTTCTAGGGAAGGGGGGTTGCGGGATTGAATTCTTAATCCTGAGATTTCTAATTCAGTCCCGCAACCCCCATAACCATAGCTCTATACCTTAAAAACCTTAATCCTGGGGTTTCTGTTTCCCAATATTTGCTGAAGTCAGGTCAATGGTTTCGTTTTTTTTCCGCGCTTTTAAAAGTTGATTGCTAGATTTTTACTCTTAAGGTCTGTCCTTTCGTTTGCGTTCTTTTTTGTTTTTTCTTTTTCGTTTATGTTTCTTTAATTGCGTTCGCACAGTGTTTTTCCATCTCTTTGTTTTTACTACTTTTTCTTGCGATCTAACGTTCTTGGTGTGTTACTACGTTATTTATTGCATTTTAACCGTGTTATTTTATTTATTGACTTCTAATTATTGCAGCCCTCGGGTTAATTTACAAGTGTTCATTTGGCCCTCAGAGCAATTTGAGTTTGAGACCCTTGGTTTGAGGGTCCTTCAAAAAATACTCGGATTCACAGCAGGTTAGACCTCTTTCTGTGTCATAAAACTATGCACAACAAACAATTAGAAAGTCGTAATTTGTGTCAATACTGGTTCACAAATTAGACATTTTGCACCGCAAACAAGTTATTTGGCAAGAAATGCAGTGGCGAAAGATAATGGATAAGAAGAAGCAAACTTTATTCACCTTTTCTTCCACCGCTGAGCAAGATGAATCAAGCCGGATTAATAACGAGCAAGAAACTTATTACATTTTTCGTGTGAACAACGTGTTTGAAGATGTGAACATAAATACAGAAAGACGGGAAAAACAAAACAGTGTTGTGAGCATAGCACAACATTGCATTTTGTGAAAGTGTAATTCAACGCCACAATCAACCGAGTAAAGTTACTTGCGAGCAAACGCGTCATTATAAGTTGCACATGTTCATGTCACATAGTTTTGTAACACGCATAATACGGTACAACATCATAACTTACTGCCACACAATTATTGTACCCACTTCTGCTAAAATCAACTTTTCTCTTCAATAGTCATTATCAAGGTGGACTGAAGTACAATCACATAAGCATATTGGTAGTTGGTAGTCGCCTGTGGAAAGAACAAGGACATGTTTCGGCGTCTGGGACTTGTCACTACAGTGCTTCCGCTCATCCTAACTACGTTCTGACCGCCGACATAGTGGACACCAGCTTTGTACTGACGCTTGTATTGGAAGAACGTCACATCACATCTTAGAATGAGACTGTTCGCCATAATTACATTTCATGATTACAATTATATGTTGTCGATTTCAGAATAGCTTTTATAGGTTTTAGTTTCAATGGAATACATCAAGTTTAACCGCATTCACAACGTGGTTGAAAGGTGACAAGAAAACGATCGGTTGTGATTGCAACAGTGAAAGGAAAATATGCCAATGCGTCATGAGCGGAGGGTGTGATCTTCTGCAAACTAGCTATTCCAACCAGTAAAGTAGTTCTTTTAAGCATTGATTCAATGTATGCAGACTTGAATCAATGCGTAAATTAAGAACTAATTCGCAAACTGAAAAAAAAAACTTAATTACTTCACATAATTTAACCTCCTTAGCAAAACCGAATTTCCATTTAAACAATTAGCTTGTGAGACCGTTTAACCTTGTGTGACGGTCCACAACAAACAAAAGTGGTTCGTGTTAACAAAACTGTATCAAATATGATTGTTATGACGGCGAAGAAATATCGACACGCTTGGATAGGTAGTTGGTGACGTCAACCGTTCAAGCAAGGTCGTTCGGATAAAAACAGATTCTGTAGAAGATATTTATAATTGCGCCATGAAGAGAACAATCATTTTACGCAGTTTCAACGTATGTGGTATGAAAACTTGAGAATATCATCGGTTTAAAGTGTGATATGGGTGTCAACAATATTAGGTGAAAACACTCATAAAGAGTTCTTTCTTTTTTACTCTTTATCGTTGGAGAAACTAACATGAATCTAAATTTGGGGATAGACTTAACATGATTACAGAAAAAAAAATAACCATATTGCGTCTAATAAGAAAATAACAGACTGTATCAAAACAATGAAAAAAAAAATTTAAAGTGTTTAGCACACCTCTGTTTTCAAGATTAGAAAATTGAATAAACACAAGGTAAGGCTAAAATCCGCGAGTCTATCATCATGGCATGTGCAAAGCTAATGACAGGATGTGGCGCCCGGGTGTCGTGCTTCAAGTGAATTTTGTGGCTGGTTAATTGTGTGGCACAACCATGACTAACAACCGATCGAGATACACGAAGCGTGCTTACTGCTGAGAATCGCATGTAACATTTGCAAAAAGCTCAAGGAAGACAGAGATATTGAAAACAAAAGTTTAATGGTCAGAAAAGGGTTAAAAATTCAACTACTTTTTTCTTAACTGGTTTACAAACAATAAAAAGAGCAAATGTTTATTCTTACCATTAAACAACAGTAGAAAGATTATTTTGTGACGCCTTGGAGTATGGGTAAAGTCATGCCATAAAGTTTATCCAAAGATCTCATTTTTGGTAATATAATAGTTGTTTAATTCAAGTTTGTTTTGGACTATCCGCTTTACCACAGCAGACCAGTCACTATTACGCAATTTACGGATTCTTGTTTTGGCTCACCGTTCGACGTAATGCAATGAAATCACCAGCAAATTTGGACAAAAATAATTAAAAGATCTGCTTCTTGCAATAATGTTGACACTGTCTTCTTGCTTCAAATAAACTAACAAACTGTCTAACCCAGACAACAAATCAGTCGTTTTTTACGTTGATTCAACGTCTGGAAAGAGTGATGACTTGGTAACACAACAAAACAAATAGAATGTCGCAATCACACCAACTGCGAATGACCTGCCTGACCTATTTGTAAGAACAAATAAGGAGTTCGGTCAAGCGTATCAAAACCAGTCAAATCAGGTTATTATCGGTCAGAAAATAACAAACTTTCAGCGTCGGTGAACTTTGGCAAATAATGGGTCACCACAAAAAATACAAATCAACATACTCCACAAATTTGTAAAATATTCTATCAGCATAAACGTAACTCTGCACTATACTGCACAAACAGTCTTGCTAGGTTATTATTTGAATTTGTCGAAACTATAAAAAATACCTTCCTACACTGGTTTTGCCATCCGATCCTGACAATCAATGACAAAACAATCAATAAGTAACAAAGATCAAATTGAAACCTAGAAAAGCTGCAACTGTCAAACAACACAACAAAAACACTAGCATGAAATAATATAATATGCACTCAATAAGCTGTGCAATTTTTACACTTTATCTTACTAATCAGTTGTTGATAAAAGTCTTAAACTTTCTTTTGACCTCGATTTGTCAGAACATTTATAATTTCAAACCGCAAGAAGTGGGTGCATAAAAATGACAAGCAAAAACAAGAAAATTGCCGTTCTAATCTGTAAGTACATTGGAAAACTTCACAATGTACCCAAACGCTTAAAAATACGCTGGTTCAATCTCTAAACCGTACCTGTGGTAGCTTCGTTATGAATGCAGGTGGATTGCCGCTATGCATTGGCAGTAAAAACAGCTGTTGAAAATATGCTTAAGTCTTCGACTTTTCAATAAACGCATGCTAAAGCTAAATCAATGAACCAATTCACGTCAGAAATCTGAACAACAAGAATGGGTTTTTCGAGTTGTCACACCGCTCAGCAGGTAGACACCAGCTGTTGTACCGCTTTGAATGGTATATATAAAGAGCTTCAATGGAGAAAACTGCAAACAACAACACGGTGACTGGGTGAGCTTCAGACAACAGAACGAAAACCGGTTGACTGACTATCTATCAGAAACGAAACCAACTAACAGCGCAACGCAAAATATTGCTTTTGTCTTCTATGAAACTAATTTAAATCTCTAGCTATGTTGGTAACACAAACTGCACTAGTGCACTTGCATATCACTACAGTTTCGATAAAAGCGTCTACATTTCTATAAAGTTTTCATGTTTATGTTCAAACGAAAAAAAGCTACAAAAATGTCATACATTTCATTCTTGTTAGAGAGTGATGAAGCTATTGCCAGATGACAAAACTTTTGCGGCATCATAACTTGAAAATAAAAAACAGCAAAATTACACAATGAGAATTTTTTCTTGAAATTTTTCTCTCAAAAATAGGGGTCTGCTACTATTCGGTGAGTCCGATTCGGTGAGTCCGATTCAATGAGTTCCTAACCTCTAACCCCTAACCCTAAAACGGCAATGATAATTAGGCTACGGTACCCAATAATTTAAAAAAAAAATTGAAAAAATCCCCCGTTAAGGGATCGGACTCACCGAAACGGGCCATTCCGCAAAAATAGGAAGTTTAAAAAGATTTTTTGTCAATTTATGGAAAAGTTCACATTAACATTTTAATTAAGTCGATCTGACTGAAAAGCGATTATGACAAAATATTATATATAAATATACAATGAGAAAAACATCTGAATTAATCCTTAATGTTTGAAAACTTTCTGTAGATACGATGAAAGCAAAACATTCTTCACATGTCAACACAGCAACATAATTAAACAAAGCTTCAGGCAAAGCCAAACACTTTAGTGCAGTTGTGAAATCACAGCCTTCGTTTTAATTCGTGTTGCAAGTTTTAATGTGACGTTAAATTTTAAAGACCACTTTTAAAACCTATAAGAATCTGCAAGTACAGCGTAACGACAAGGGTGTATCATATTGTTTAAAATTTCGAATTCTCTCTAACATGGCAATCATCTCGCGTGCCTCTCTATACAGTAATAATCTGATATTGTGGTAATACAAGACTTGTTTGTAACCAGCCTCCAATATACTTCACCGAAAGACTCTAAGGTCACACACAACAAGATTGATGGATGCATTAAGACTTGAAGATACAAGCGCCAAGTAAGCTACCAGAAAGCAACCACAATTACAAATGCATCTTGAACACCTATAGCTCTGAGTGACTGAGAATTTTTTTTGTAGTATGCTTTGTGGCATTCAACACAAGGCCGAGTGTGCACCGCGCTGATGACGCCAGTACATCAAAACAAAGCGCTTTATTGTCTTGACAGTCGTATGCGTAAGCCATCCATGCGTAAGCTTAAACTTTGCTGAAACATAGCCATTTGATTTTTGTTTCTGCTTCCTTCAAACGGTGACTAACGTCTTGTGGAATGTACAGCACCACTGATGTGCCTTGAAACTATTTCTCAATAATGATCAAAGAGTATGTATATGACAGTTTACGAAAGTTACAAATTACAATACTGGAAGAATCAAAGGCTAAACTCTGTTATTAAACCATTTTTATTTATAAAGCATGTTCAACAGAATCTGTAGCAATTAAGGTAGAGTGATCCACTAAAGACTATGGATTACAATCGTAGTATTCACTGCACAGCAAACCAAAGTAACAGTTTTAAATATGATCGACTAATCATCTTAATAACAGTACCCAAAGTAAGAAAAAATTCTTTTAATACCATGGCCGGAGATAACATGTCAGTATCATGTAAATCAACTATTACAAGTAAGTTAACAAGAACAACAGTAATGGAAATGCAACATTCTATATCAGTGATTTTCAAAAAGTGAAACATGGCTACTTTGCGCAGTTACCAGTGTAAAATCGCAATTAAGTTTGAAAAGTGAGTGACCCAGCGTCTCATTTCAAGCTGATGGCTACATTTAATAAAATCTGCCACTAGTATACATTGTGATACACAAGTTGCACAACATTTCTATTCCATAATCTACTAACAATGCCGGCTACTTGACAGTAGAGTGGAGCCGGAATTCGCCCAATTTGTAAAAAAATGAAATGGTTCAGAATTTCATTTTTTACGAAAGTTTCGGAGTGGAGTGGATTCGGTTCAGCAACTTTGCAGCAACAAATTATGGATATTTTCAAAGTGACAGCGCAGATGAAAATAAAGCTCTCTTTGAGTATGGACAAAACACAAAACTTCACAAAACAACAGATTTTCGAATACTTTCCGATTATTGATACATCGGTTTAATATGGTAAACAGGATAACAAAGTACATTTTTTTAAATCTCCGAAAAATGCAGGAAACGTTTATGCAATTCCAAATGGAGTCGTGACCGATAGTTTAAATTGTGGATGTTGAGAGCAACTAAACTTTTAGGTTTGGATGTACCAACATTGGTCATTCACCAATACAACAAACCATCTGATCAGATAACCAAAATTAGTTTGCGAGAGATTTAGGGGTGGAATAGAACATCCGAAACAAGTTAATCCGCAAAATAAACTGGTTTATCAGCAGATTAGCTTAATCGGTGAACAATCAATAATGCATCCAACACTACAACAAGTTGGCTGCATAGCCGAGTGGTGGGGTCTGCTACTATTCGGTGAGTCCGATTCGGTAAGTTCGATTCGGTGAATTCCTAACCTCTAACCCCTAACCCTAAAACGGCAATGATAATTAAGCTACGGTACCCAATAATTTAAAAAAAAAATTTGAAAAAATCCCCCGTTAAAGGATCGGACTCACCGAAACGGGCCATTTCGGAGTGGTGAGAGCCCTGGAGCGACAATCAAAAGGGCGCCGGTTCGACACCGCTCAAGAGCATGCGGCTGTGTCTTTGGCAGAACACTTAAAGGCATGCCTGAAGGTGGATATGAAGATTGGCTTCCTTGCCTTCCCGTCCACTCAATCTAAATCTTCAACCACCAGGTGTAAGCCTGGATACGACAAACAAAAAAAAACTACAACTTCAGTTGCTCTCTACATTTATAAATCCATGCATACTTATTCATAAAATTAAGACAGTAGACACTGTACCATAACTAAGGTTGAGAGACACGACCTTCAACTTAACGATTCACTATCTAATCAATATTTAAAACATTGATGGCCAATACATAAACATTTCGACCCGAGTGTAAGCAACCAAAACAAAACAAACATTGAGATCATCAAAAAAACAAAAAACATTTTACAGCCAAGTGCTGCACAAGCAACTGGATATGTAAAGTTGTGCAAACAAAAAATGTGTTGTATAATGTATATGGTTGTATGGTTAGGTTACGTTTGACATGTGCCAATGTCCAAGACAAAAAAGAAGTCTTGAAAAAAGGAAAGTGCATGAAATGTATGACCAACTCTTTGTTGTGACTGCATAGTAACGTTAAATCCACGTCAAATTAGTGCAAAAACATGTTTAACACGCTGAGAAAGCAATGAGATCACGAAGACAGTTTAGGATCCTGCGGTGACAATCTGACGATAAAATCAATATATGCCAACATTCTTTTC
This sequence comes from Aplidium turbinatum, assembly GCF_918807975.1. Lineage (NCBI taxonomy): Eukaryota > Metazoa > Chordata > Ascidiacea > Aplousobranchia > Polyclinidae > Aplidium > Aplidium turbinatum. The sequence goes on from NC_137485.1 coordinate 17,374,741, forward strand.
AGGACATTAAGTGAGAACAATTATCGGCCATATCCTACGCAAACGAAACAGAATGTCAGACAATTCAAGTCACTCTGTAGATCAGAGGCATCGCCATGATGGTTATAACGTTCGTGTCAGTTCAGCTTTAACCACAGTTTAAGAAAAAATAAATCTTATGCGACTACATGTTTCGAAACTGATTCATAGCAAAGCCGTGCGCTTGCTTTTCGAAGCTAATAATCTGTCCCTGAGTCTTGATTCCCAAACGATCAAACTATGACCTGACCAATATGCAAAAGCTAGAGCGCCAAAAGACATAAAATGAGCTTTCGTCTTTATGACGTTGCCTTTAGAGCTAGAACATTCAATTTGCAAAACTCCGCAAGTTCCCACCTTCGCACCACTTTACGTTTGACAATATGCTACTGTACAGTAATTTCAAGCCTGTCATGACTGAAGCCAGGATCTCCATAATCATATGGCGCCTCGGCTTCAACAAACAGGATTCGTGCTATAGTTTATAACTGATCGTCGTACGATAGCAAAAACGAATTACAAGGATACCCATGCTAGCTAGAAAACCAACACATAAATATCCACATCACCGTACAGTTTCACGTTGGCTTTTCATCAAATCAATATAGAATAAACGGTAAACTACAGGACAAGGCAAGGTTGTGCAGGACGCTCAATTTAACATTTCATACTCATTTGTGAGAAGCCTGTCATTCTTGACAAAATCGAAATGAATTTACTCTAATGAGACGAAACGTAATTAAAGCTGGTGGAAAATCAATAACCTTGCCTTTCATACAATCGGATCTAACAGTTTACATCAAGTCTGATCTAGTTTCGCAATATCACTAACTCTTCCAAAATTTACTGTTTCCATAGGGTCCTGTCAACAAAAGTTGCATTTTTACAAATTTTAAATTATCTTGTCAATTCTTGAGACATTGAAACGATGTAAAATCGACAACTTATGCTGGTGATGACAATCTGTATCTCTGCGACATGTCCCTTTTTCAAATAACTCGTGAATGGTCACCAAACACCTACTTCGCATTAACTTTCACAGTGTACAAAAAGCAGAACTGCAAAAGCCTGTCCTGGCAAAAACAAATCGGGTTCCTAGCTCGGCTGGAAGTCGACTCATAAGTCACAGCAACCAAAAGATCCCAGAAAGTCAAACAAAAAAAGGCAAATGACTTTTCTCCTCATGTCAGTGTTGACGTATTTTACCACACAGCCACAAAAAAAACCATTGAGTTTGACAACGTGTGTTGACCAAGTGTAAACAGCTTACCGCAAAACGACGTGCGATGAAGAAATAGTTTGAATTGATGACCTTACGCCAGTTGATGAATGTTGCATCACAGGCGGCCTCTTTGGAGTAATGAATGATCAAAAACGATAGAGCCAAACGTTCAATAGACATAGGCAATTTGCGCGTCTTGCGGTCAGGTTAGCAACAGATGTGTACCTTACCAACTAAAAAACTACTCATGTACGTTTGAAACCCTTCCAAAACTTTCTATCTTTTCCCGTTCACTAACGCGTTGTTGTATCGCTTATTGCAGCTGGTACTAACATTTTGTACCAAACAAGTTTAAGTACAAAATTAAAATAGTATAATATTTCATTATTAGCGACACACACAAAGAACAAAAATTGATTTGATAGTTGGCAAATAATTTACATGCTGCACTGATGTGACACCTTATCACGATGACATAAACAGTAAACACTGTATCTCTTGGAAACGACATTGAGCAAATACAGCACCTGAAAAATGTAAACTACAGGGAAATTCCAAAACTTTAAACACATTGAACAAGTTTCTTGCCTCAGGCAATGTAACATGAACAAATTTGTCCGTCTTACTGTGAATCACTGTTCAACAAAGATCGTTTACAGCGCGATAAACTTAAGCATAATAAAACTAAATACAACAGCCCATTAAACCACAGACAAAAGAGCATGACTAGTTTAGGGTGAATAGGCAAACGGCTATTGATGTTGTATCACTGCAAACATTGCGACATTATTTTGTCAAGCACATTTTATGCAACCATGATTCCATTGGTGCGGTCCAGATTGATGTTTCTAGGATTATCATGAGATGACCGATTTGTATTTTCTATTTGTATACTGCATCACAGCACACAAAAAGTAAAGTACTGTCGACTTTTTTTGGTTGTGAGGAGCTGAATTGTTGCTGTCGGCTGCATAGCCGAGTTGTGGGAGCCTTGCTTCGACGTTCATAAGGGCGCCGATTCGACACCGCTCAAGAGCATGTGGGTGTTGTGTATATTTGGCAAGACACTTAAAGGCATGTCAACGATTACGTAGTGGCGCCCCTTCGACTATAGCCCTTGGTTTCTATCATGATTGTAAACAGCGCATTGCTCTGAAGAAAAATGCCTACGCCCCCTCATAGGGCTATGGCCAGCTGAACTGAGCTGAAATTATTGAAAAATGTTCTTAAAAATGCTATGGGTCGGTTTCAACTTGAAATAAAAAGTTTTCTGATATTTTCCTAATGTATCTTTGCACACAATTCGACATGTGGTATACCGTAGGTTAGTAGTTCTTAACCGTTACTAACCTGCCGAACCCTTACGCTAATCTGCAGCTTTCGCTGAACCCCAAATTTTCGCTGAGTCACAAAAACAAAAATCTACCACATTTAATTGTAATACATTAATGTATCAATGAGTCTTATTTTGTTGTTTTTCTGTGACCAATAGTGAGATTCGAGGCTTTATCTCGAAAACAGCAATCCTCATGTCATTTTCGCATGCAAGCCGGTTTCGTTTTTTTTTTTTGCTTTAACATCCACCAGAATAGAAAACGCATGCTCGCATAAATAAGTGGTTACGAGTGGCATGAGAACTTCAATGAGCAACTTTTGTAATAACAGGATAATTTTCCATTTGTTGGCACCAAAACGCTTGAAGATTTGTTGTGTTGAAGTTTCATTTTTACATCTCGCTTTCTTGAAGCTCGATAATGTCATCCAAGTATGGACTGTTAATATCTGCCGTTGTAGCCTACTATCATAAGCAAATGGTTAATATCCATGCTGAGTATTGCGTTTGTTCAAGAAAGTAGTTTTGAAATAAATTTTGCAACTTTTGCAAATGCTCAGTAAATACTGCAACTTCGCCCTTAATTATTGTATCGGAACTATTTAATAGTCCAGATAATAGTTATAGTCCTCGTCCAGACGTGGAAAGTTAGCGAAGTTGTTATTGCCAATCGCTGCCACCACAACTGCAATTTCCTCTGAAAAGCACTCATTTGCTCTTCTGCTTCTAAGTTATTACATTTTTACCATTCAAACACATTTTTATTGTCAAACACACAGATGTTTATTTACCATCACGTAAGCCGCAATCAAGTTTCGGCTGGACAATATTTTCCAAAAATATTCGCTGATATACCATTCAGTAGGCGTGTGTTAATGTTTTAGAGGACGTTCGCGCCGAACCCCTGAAACAGCTTCGTTAAACTCCAAGGGTTCGATCAAACCCTGGTTAAAAACCACTGCCGTAGGTAATAATATTCATGTTTTATTTTGCGCTCATTGCGACGACATAGGCTACAGTGCACTACGATCACAGCTGCGATACAACAGACAACAGGAAGAAGCGAAGGGACATACTAGTCTTCAAGTCAGCTGCTCTCCTTATTTTGGCTTGTCATTAAGTGTCTTTACTGTTCCCAGGCACAATATCAAGCAGCAAATAGCTTTTATCCAATCTAGCAACTTTTTTCACATCCATATCAAAATGCTGAACTTTACGAAAACGAAAAAAAAAACTTAACTGCCTCCCCAATCAACTGTCGGTACACTGAGATCAACTATCAGTTCTAAGGCAAAGAGCAGACTCCAACGATCGGACACAGAGTATTACAAATAATGCTCCAACAAGAGTTAGTCGATGCGATATAAATAAATACATTAACATTTGCATTCGGACTAAATTCTTCTAGAAGTATATTCCATGAGAGAGCGCAGACTCGACGACCTGCTACGCCTTCTTAGGGCTACGGTCTTTCGCACTCTCTCATTGGATGCACACTGTACGTTTTTGTTTTATGCACGTTTCGCATCCAAACAAACATTAATAACCATCCATCTACACTAAGCTTTCGCTGACAACTGCCAAAAAATGCTGATATATTTGTAGACAAGCAACGCCAGGTGAGGCGACAATGATCAAATAGCGCAATCCAATTACCAACAAAAGTGTGCAGTGCATGATAACATCGATGCCTTTGAGAGCCGGAATGGCCCGTTTCGGTGAGTCCGATTCGGTGAGTCCGATCCCTTAACGGGGGATTTTTTCAAATTTTTTTTTTAAATTATTGGATACCGTAGCCTAATTATCATTGCCGTTTTAGGGTTAGGGGTTAGAGGTTAGGAACTCACCGAATCGGACTCACCGAATAGTAGCAGACCCTTTCAGAGCACACACGAGCGACGTGAAATTCAAATTTTGTGGGTTGAACTCCTAACCCTTTTCCTTTTCTCAAATAAACACAAATTTATACACTGAAGTAGGTGAACTTAGGCTCAAGGTGAGATTTTAAGATAACTGTGAAATCGCAGCAACAGTGACAAACACGGCCTCATGTCAAGCACTATAGAGGAAAATGATGTTAGTGCTAGTGCTATGAAGTCTTTGTACATCACTACTACCTACTGTAGCTGGTTACGTAATTAGCAAAACAAGTAACAATTCCACAACACAAAACATGTTTTTCAAACGCACCCTTCCTATGTGCGTTGGCACAGATAGAATTTGCACACCTGTCTGCTTGCCATAGACATAACTCAACCAAGCCTATCTCACAGCGATCACAGATAAAAGCCTGATTTCAACAACCAGTTTGAATAATGAATGAAAGAAAAACGTTTTCCGATGCGTGGATTTGAATACACCAGCTTGCTTATGTTGACAACATCAGCATAAGATAACTAATGATGGAGCTTTTTCTAAGAAAGACACTTCTTCGCTATGCAAACTCCAGATGACTTCAGTGACAACTGGTTTTCGATCAGGTAGAGTTAAGAAATCGGTGTCATTAACATGTATTCTATCGTGTGATTTACTATTAAGCCACTTTTTATTACGCATATCCTATCTGGTTCAGTGAAATACGCACAAAACAATGAAATAAATTTTTCAAGAACTGATTTATACAAAAGCTTAAATTGAATAAATGCAAAACAGCAACCGGTGGTTAAGTTAGTGAAAGGTGAATCAGATAATAAATGTCAACATGTTATGACATCTCAATATTTTTACAAAAGTAAATCTAAAAAACTTCGCAAAACAGGTCAAAAACTGAACAAATGAAGTGGCAAATTAGCTGACGAGGTACTTTTGCAGGCAAGCGTTTCAGAGCAAATAACCTCGAGCAGCAAAATGGCGCAATAAAAATAACTTCAGCTGACAACACACCACCATCTGTCTAATCCTAATGGAAGAAGCATCGACATCGCTTTAACGTTCGAATTCAGGAAGTATGTGCACAGTCTGAAGGCAAAACCGCTTCCCAGAAAACAATAACCTTTCATTTTTACATCCTTTCAACGCAAAATAACTTGTTTTTTGCCAGGCTGCCAAGGACAAAGCAATTGGGTTTCGGGAAACCAAAATGCCAACCTTGCAGTTTGCAGAACTGGACTAAAAATATAATACTGTACTTCTAAATTATAGTTGAACAAAACCATTAGTAGATTGATATAGCTGAAGGTTTGCACAGAAAGAAACGAAAAGAAAGTAAGACAGTATAAAAACTGGCATTCAAGCACAAGGACAACAATATGAAATTCCACATTGCCATCAGGCAATAAAAAAAACAACCGCACAAAATTAAGATAAATATTCTGCACTACCTACAAAGTCTTCAAACAAAGCTTTGCAGCGAAATTTCTTTTCCAAGTGCATACTGAACAAGCTAATAATGTGTGCAAGCATGAATGATCCCATTGAAAAAGTATAAAACTGATAATGGAAGAACAACGGAGGTCATGGGATGCATGAGTTTGGATTTTATATCTCCAGGTTTTGTTTGTCACCCAATTTCAGAAAGAAAGAAAAACGCTACAAGAAGGACCATTCAATCTTGCGGCCAAGCAAACACTCACACATCCATAGAACTAAATCAAACAAGCCATGATGGGTTACACGAAAATTTATTAACAAACTGCACAAATGGTACTGCTATTTTGCATTCATCAAATGCTGGCAAACTGCACAAATGATCAATAAAATATATCTTCTGACGGATTGCACAAATGACAAAGTAAAAGACTAATTTTAACATCAACTTTTTACCAACGAATGAAAAACATATCTAAGCTCCATTACTCTTAATTTCTGTCCTAGACTGAAGAAAGCTTCACTAACTTGTTTGCTCAACGTAATCCTACTGCCAATGGTGCGTTTAAATAGAAACGGAATGCTAAGCTGCCAAATTGACTTCATTCAACGTTTGTGCAACGTCGGAAGATGTTTAATGAATGCATGATGGCAGGATTACCGAGTAGTCGATTTTCCATTTGGTAATACGATCCACGGGTGAGGCGACTTAATGACACATCAGAAACAAATCAACTGGCCAAGCAGTAATCCATGGATGAGTAGGCTATTCGACGTTTCAACGTTTTATGATGTTGGACAAATTTGAAAACAAATCAACCTTTCAGGACAAGAATAGAAAAAAGAAACATCTATTATTTTTGATTTGAAAATTAGTTTTATTTTTTGCGCTCGAAATGAACTGAGGTAAAGAGAAAGGAGATTCTCTCTGCAATTGCCCAGTAAACATCGACCATAAGATGACAGGTTTTTTCCTGTTTAGTCGACGCTTAAAATTATCAAAATAAACTTTGAACAGTCGTTCATACCTATGCAACAGCAACACTTGGCTTTTAACAAAAAATTACCCAAACATGGAAAGGTGTGTGTTATGATGTGAAAACAAGCGACTTTCTAATAATGAGAAAATGAAACATGCGTGTAAATTTCTATAGTATTGAACGCTACTACACAGCATACATCTACCATAAAAGAACACATCCACAGTGACAAATAAAATAGCTGTCTTAAAGATATGATCCGAGAACGAGAAAGAAACGACTAGTGTTTAGCCAAAACACAAAAGCCGGAACACGATTGTGGCAATTCCGGAAGTGAAGTTCTCATTTTCTATGAGACACAACAACGCGAACTGCAAGCAAATGCAAAATAAACAATTTAAGTCCATGCATTTGCTTTGAGAAATACGAAATGAATATTGCAATAGCGAACGCGCAAAGCGTGATTGCGTGAATGTGAAGATATTGCTGCCCTTCCGAAAAGCAAGATCTTCATTTCATAACTTCAGGCAAAGACAATTCGTAGAGAGCAGAAATACCTTGGTAATAGCCACCTTGTATCTGTCAGTTCAACTAAAAAGAAAAAAAGCTTTCGTGCTTTTTTCTGGTTTTGACACAGCCAACAACCTTGTCAGGAAAATACAAAATCACAACGTTTTCAACTAAGCAATTTCGGCTGAGCAATTCTCATGGAAGTTTCAGCAAGTTTTTATAGTGATTGATTGGTTTGGTTCCAACCAGGAACAACGACTTCAAGCCAGCAAATCAGCCTTTCTTTACGTTAATTCATCCAGGGGTGGATATAACAAGTAGCCTAAAAGGGTGGGGGGGGGGCGATTTCAACAAAACAAAATAAACAGAATTGGTAAGCAAGATGATTCAGTGTGGTCATATAATTCAAATCAAAATCTGCGCAGGATATTGCGTCGGAAAGAAAATTGCACCCAGTGGTCATGTCTACATAAGCAAGGTGGGTGATCGAAACCGGCTGACACTACTTCTCTTGCCCAATGTCCCATCCAGTCATTTTTTGCATTGACAGACGTTGAGTCAATGTAAAAAAACAATTGATTTTCTGGCTAGAGTGTTACTAGACACGAAATGATAAAGATATTGGACATTTACAACCAGACCTATCTCAATGATAAACCGTTGGTTTTGCAGTTGGCCTTCTTTTGAGTAATGGCGTCACAGTCAACCTCACCCTTGGGACGAAGAAATGCTCCTGAAAAAAAAGCGATTGCACATGGTTCTTTGAGCAAAATAGCTTTGAAATTTCCTGGAAAAAAATGCAAAATGTCCTTCAAGTTTCCAAGCTAACACTTTTGATTCGTAACAATGTAATTGCAATGGTACTGCACGGTAATTCACAAGATTGATCTTTCAGAACTCTAAACTGTTGTACTGTAAATGGCCCTCCCCAGGTGCAGTCAATGCACACAGCAAAAAAATATTACTAAAATCGTCATAAAGAACTTTTAACGATAAATCGCAACCGGACGCAGTTAACGCATTTCTTGTGCTAGGGCATTTCAGATACGGCATGCAAAAAAAAAACGAACACTTCTATACATGTAAAAAGTAGGTTACTTGCTTGAAATACATAAGATTTATTTCGCTTCAGGTTTGGTAGAGTGAGAAACTATGCACAACAACATTTTGACATACGTAATATCAAACCATGATGAACTATGTAGGTCACTATGCAGGATTGCAGGTAACCTTTTTTGCCTGAAATGCTACATGAAGAATGTCACGTTGAATTCGCCATGTAGACTAGCTCGTGGACAGTAGACATACAGTATAATATAGTAAACCTTTAGGTTCACGATGTGAGAAGCAGATGTGCTGGATGATTACTTCAAAGCAACAATCGTAAATTTGTTTAAACTACTGACGTTATGCTGCACACATCGTGGACGCATATATCTAGTTTAGAAAGGCTGTAAAATCGCGTTCGATCAAAACACATTGTCTCTTCTATCAGCACAAACATAGATTATGGTTTTGTTAAGTATCCACAGGGCGATGGGAAATAACAATTATATACATAACATAATAACCACCTGTGACGTCTGTGCTGCAATTTGATTTTACAATTGAGTTGGTGCAACAAAATCAGCTGCTCAAATTCAGTTATTAAAAGGAAAACGGTGCAAAGAAAAATGCACAATCCCAATACCTCTGTTATAGGTTAAGGCATGGCCACCGAAAGATACGGCCTGATTTGTCACATTTTCAGAAATTTCCAGGTTTTTCTAACTTTGGGCGAACGTTTAAATAAAATTTTCTAAAAATTAGATTTTTACTCTTTCTTTATTCTTTTCCCCAGATGACAATAAGTTTTAACATTCTCACATGTTGAAAAACAAAGAAAATTTGATTTCGAAGATTTTAGTCAGACTGTTAATTTTCAATAACAGTCTGATTTTGCGTTTTTCAACTTACTTTTTCTCATTTGCTACTGCTTCCTCAAGGCAACAAAAAAGTTTTATGTCATTAGGAAACCGTAAAAAGTAAAAACATCTCAAAAAATGTCAGTCAAGCACTAGCAGTAGCTGTAATCAAAATCTGCAAAATGTGACAAATCAGGCCGCATCTCCAGGTGGCCATAATTAAGGAAAACATCAAAAATAAACAAAATATAAGACCTTCGTTTGTTAGGCAACGCTTTTGCTTTTTTTTGTTTTTTCATATGCAATCTCATGTGGTTTACAATGACACTTACGTTCACACAGACAGGCACAAGCGTAATTTGGTGTTTTTACCTTTGCAGTAAACAATATTTATGGTGCCATATAATGAGCGTTCACTCGATGAAGCCTCTATTTTAACCATGTTAAAGTTGTAAGTTTTTTACAAAAATTCGTTAGGCCTATCCATAAAATCGTAAAGCTATTCTAAGTGAAATGCAAAATGACCCGGGTTATGTCGTACACACCAACACAACCGTTCCTGTTAAGTAGTTGAATGATACTCAACGGTTCGCTCGCATCAGGAGGATTGCATGATCCACGTATTTTATCAATTACATTGTTAGCTTTAGCGTAGTTTCAGCTAAAAAATAAAGGAAAAATTAAAAAAATATGTACCGGTATATAATATAGCGTATATCTATTTCCATCGTATTTGCTCATTTTTCAAAGCAACAATTTCTTGAAAATAGCATGCCATGCTTGGCTGGCGAAATCTTCTTCTGTTCTTTGCCTTTACAAACCGCAAAAAAAGTAAACGTCTTTGAAAACCCAATTACGCTTTAAAATTAAAAACCGTTTCATTATGCAAAAACATTCACACGCAACAAGCAAGAGCCACGACGTGTATTCGACAACTGTGTAGTTTAGAAATCAATGTTAAAATGGTACCATTGGTTTTATTAATATTTCTAAAATAAGGCTAACTAAACAGCAGTGGTAAAACAAGATATAACACAGATAACTGAGGGTAGCGTTTTTATAACATAAACTGAAAAACTGACGCAAGTAAATGAAATAAGTGACTCATGCCCCTTTAAAGAAATACAGTAGGTTCACAGTGGCGATGAGCCACGCTCGAAATTTGGACAAACTTATGTCCAGATAATATTTGAGTTATCTCAGACGATTGTAATATACTCAAAAAAAGGATTTTGTTTAGTATGTTAGATAGATAGACATTCTGAGCCGATGGACCCACTAAATATATTGGAATGTCGAATTACTTTTCCCTAGGCTTATACCCAGTTTAATGCTATATTTCATGTCTAACTATACTCGACGATCGATAGCCTAACAATAAGCAATCGCTTCTTCCCGCTAATCCTCACTAGCTGTTACCACAGAATATTGCAGTGTAAAATAATAGAATCGGATAAAAATAGAGAAAAGCAGATTGCGACTTGTGGAAATAGTTGACAGCAGCCAATCTTCGGCTTGGAGATGGCACATGATGATAATTTGGTGAAAGTTGAAGGCATTTGCGTGAAACTAAACGAAAAAACTTGCTACTGCAAATTATATCGCAGTGTTTTCAAAAGACACAAACATTGTTGGATCATGGTGTGATCCTAACTTTGGAATAGCCTACGATTTGAACGAAGAAAGCACCATCATTAGGCATAGGCAAGATTCAAGTAAAAAAACGATGTCCACAAAGATTTACCTACTTAAACAATCTGAATGAATGAGGCTCAAGCATAACTGCCAAAAGTGGTAATTGTGTACGGATGGAAATGACAGAGAGGATTGGAAGATGACGATGGACTGCACCAGGTCAGATACATTATCATCATGAGCGTAATCTTGAATCACGTAGTTGAATGTTAACATTAACAGGTTTATTTTGGAAGCCATTACAAGTGCTCAGAAATGCAAACATTAAAATCGATCCGTACAGGATGTAGATGCGCAGAGCACCACAAAAACAACAACTGAAAAAATATATACATCTATGTGACGTCTGAAGAGGCTGTATGATGGCAAGGGAATGGTTTTTAACAAGATCTAAATTATTCAAGCTAGCGGAATGTTCGCATTGGTTTAGTGTTTGCTGATATTCAATTGCTATAAAACTGGAAAATTTTATCATTTGAAAGCAAATAAACGATTAAATGACAAAGTGAGTTTATCTGGTCAGGCCATTTTGAAGCTCATTTTGGTACACAGCTAGTTTACAGTAAAAAATAAACCTTCGTTTGTTTTACATAACTTATCTGAGTTACAACACCACTATCAAGTGCCGTTTATTTTCGAAGAACACCGTTTCTCAGTGCATACGCACAATCGCTAACTACAGATGTGACCATCGCCCGGAGGTAACTTGAAATGCAATCAGCTTATCCATATTAAAGCCAAATTAATATGTCGGTGCAAAATATAAAATTTACAAATGGAACTAGTAATCTTGTGACAACCTTACTACACAATCTGTCATTTAAGAGTTATGTACATTGTACAACGTTTCTTTAAGTTACCATTAATTTATATGTTACATATAGCATAAAAAATCTACGATAAATCAATTTTATCAAACAAATTTTACAGTTTTGCAAATGGCGTCTTGAAAAGCTCTGGCGTGGCAGGAAACAAACTACAAAGGTATGAGTGCCGAGACAAATGGCAATGAAGACTGGTTGCATTCCCTTTCCATTCACTAAGTTTAAAAGCTTCAACACGCAGACGACGGAATGTGCTTACAAGAATGAGTGAGAATAAGACTGCAATCAAATAACGACTACGAGAAACTAAACAAAACAAATATCCATTGAACTTTGTAACGTTTCTTGGATTTATTAACTCAAAATCGTTTGTCACAAAAATCAAAATGTTTTCTCTAAAATGACACGACACGGTAGTTCACTTAATGAAAAAAAAATTGAAATTTCTTTAAATTCCTCAAATCTTTGGGTATCCGTACTCATAATAAGAACAAGCGTAATTTTTTTTCAAGTGTTACTTGTGAAAAGTGAATTTCATGCTAATACTGAAAATTTAAGAAGAATAAACTTGACAAGATCAAAAATATGATCATAACTAAATGTACACACGAGATATTCATTAATTGGAATGTTACTTTGGCCTTGGATCAACATCCATCTAGCAATTCATACAGGTTCAGTTCTTTTAAGGAATACATATTAGACCTTTAAGGAATACACAAAAATTTGGAAACAGATTACCAAATAAAGTACAGTCTCACACATGCCAAACAATTTTCCTTAATGTTGTTTTACAATACAGTATATCAGCAACATAAAATCGAGCATGCCACTGTTGAAAACACGCAGCGTCACCTAATTTCTAGTCACCAAGATATAAGTTTTCTATTTGAGAACTGTTGGCTTGCCTGAGCCATGAAGACCAAGACATTGACAAGCACAATGTGGAAAAATCTACAAACTTAATAAAGCATTAATATATGAATAAAGCAGAAGAGATATCGGAAAGTTTGTCAACCCTGCTCCAGGCCGAGCTTGTCCATTTTGTATGTTGCTTGTAAGACTTACAGTCATGTAAATTGCAAATCATAAATCTTCTTTGCTGTATTAGGTTAAACTTAATTTATTAAAAAAGCAAATGCTTCCCCAAATGAACTTATCACATTAAACAATCAAGAAACTTACATAAAAACCAACAGAAGTTATTTTTGGTGAACATGTTATGTTTAGTAATATTAACATTATTACTACTAAATACTTTGGAATAAGTTTTCGGTATTTCAATACATTGATTAAATTTAACAACTTACAGTAATTCTTCGAGGTTCTTGAAATGATGGCACTTGATTACCAACCTCAACAGCTTTTCGTCGAAGCCTTTCACGTTCCCGATTTCGAATTTGATGGGAAGTAGATGCGCTGCTCCTCTTGTCGTATCCTCTGAAAGTAATACAAAAAATTAAACAACTATAAAAATACTTTTAAACATCACATGATCATGTAGTATTGAAGGCACTGGAGTCTTAGAACATAGGATGTATTTGCAAATTATATACTTTAGAAATAATCCAATAGAAATGCTAGTAAATACAAAACTCACCTGCTCTGCGCCATTCTTGCCACAGTTGGCTCAAGGTGAGCAAGCTATAAAACAAGCCACCTTGTATACAACAAATCAACTAGCTGACATTAGGATTGTACAACATTTTCCAATTTGTAAAATGTCTGAATAATAATAACAATGTTTTGTTTTGGACCATTGCAAGAACATACGTACATTACTGTAAATCACACATGAAACTGGCAACTGAAAAGAGACAAGTAGTCATAGAGCCAACTAAACTTAATATTAACTCTCATGCCTCATCATCAGCCGCAATACTAGTCCGATTGGAACTAGCAACTCTGACAATAACTAACATTTGACACAAATCATAAGTTATGCTACAGTATGTACACATAAACACAAAACAAAACTAGTGCAAAATCAAGCATAGCTTGTTTCAAAATCTATATTTTAAATCAAAGTGGCTATTTTTCCACTCTGGTTGCCATTGCTGTGATCAAAAACCATTGTTTCATGTCAGGTGTTGCCAATACATATGTGCTAATGTTTCAACCACCACTAATCAATCAATCAATCGTTTATTTATCAAAAAACAAAACACAAAAGTGACATAAAACAATAATACATACAATGTTTAGGTTTTGTTATTGATGGGGAGACAACGAAACGACCATACGGTCAACTAGTCAGTTGCCACCCTGGAAAGAATAATTAAATTGGTTACAATCAAAAAAGAAAACACAAACAAGACTAATACTTCAACTAGTAGCTTACAATTAATTGTCAGCTTCATAAAATTGTATGCGATGTTTTTCAACAAATAGTAATCATGAAAATCAGTGGACACTGGACACCATGACAATAGACATTGTTGAATGTAAGAGCTTAGGCCAAATGAAGACCCACTTATCAAGTATCATAACTTTGCAAAGCTGATGCTTTGCTATGTTTTTTGAAATCATAAAAAGATAACTTTTTGAGATTACTTGGAACCTCTGACCACACCACTGGTCCAAATACTTGTATGGATTTTTTGCCAAATTCTGTATTAGTGCGTTTAACAAAATAATTATTGTTTGCTTGATATCTAGTGTTATGGTTGTGGATGAGTGAAGAACTTGTGAACAATGCACAGTAGGCAGAAGGGTACAAGTTCATGCAGACTCTGAACATGTGTTTTTTTACTTCTAGTGTACATATGTCTTCCAGCTTTAAGATATTCATTTTAAAAAATAATGGACTGGTATGGGCTCTATAATCGCTTTTTGTGATTATTCTTATTATTCTTTTTTGCATTTTTTTGAGAGGGTCTAGAACTTTGTTGCAAGCTTTACCCCAGCTAGTAATGCAATATTGAAGGTGGGAGTAAATTAAAGTATATGTAATAAACGGTTGTCAATGTGTCTGAATTCACATAATCTCTCAGTTTTAATAGTGCCCAAGAACCCTTTGCAACTTTCCCACAGACTTGTTCTATGTGGTGTTTCCACGTTAACTTATTATCAATATAGACACCAAGGTACTTGATTTGATCTTTTTTCTGAATTGGTTTACTCCCAATCTTAATGTTAACATCTCTTATTTGTTTTTTGTTTGTAATAAGCATGTATTCTGTTTTTGTAAAATTTATTGATAACCTGTTAAGTTTCATCCAAGTGAGAACCTTTTCGAGTTCTGAGTTCACATTTTGTTGTAAGTCATTCTCACATTTGTCTGCCACCACTACGTTAATTAAAACCTAATGTCGACATTTGCAATGTGTTTCTCGCAAAGGGGTCCATAGCTTTTCAAAGAATGTTTTAGGGGTTTATGATCCAAAAAAGGTTAAGAAACACTGCATTAATAGAAGGTAGAACAGAACCATAGAACGCTGATACAAATCAAACTTAAAAACTGACATCCATACCAAAGCATGCCAGTATATATGTATATAGCCTATTGATATACTGTTCTACGATCATACTGCCATTTAAATAAGGTGAAGTAGGCTATATTATACTCAATCAATCAATCATTTTATTTTTCGTCATTAATGCGTCCGGGACGAAAAAGATACTAACTACAAAAATCGATATAGACCTACCAGCACGTTAACGAACAGGAAAAGATGGCAAAACCTTGAAAGGTTTAAAACGTGCCTGAATGAAAAATTATGTAATAGGCTATATATCAGTAGTTAGCACGGCCACAAAACCCAAAAAAAACAAATAGCAAAAAATAAAACAAAAACAGAGAGAAGCACACATGTAGTAATAAATGACAGCCTAATGAAAAGTTGTGCTGTGTAATTTTCAGTTATCATTTTGTGTGAGCGAGGCAGTTCCTCAAATGTTTAGATTTGACCATATTTTTGCTGTGATACTATATGATTCTTTAGCATTTCTTTTAAAAATGTATTTTCTTATAGGCTTGAAAAGGGCTATATGACTAGCTGAAAACGTTCGCTTTTTGTTTTTATAATGTTAAATGTAGTGTTGTTGCTGAGTTATGTCTGTTTATGGTTTAAAAGAGTTACCTCTCTACCCAAATTGTATAATGAAAAGTGTTGGTATACTCTCTGGTATATATCGACACATATTGTTACATAGTGAATTGAATTATTGGGAAACTAACCACTGTTAGCTCCAGATTAAGAAACTCATCTTGATTAATGAAGTGTGGCCACAACACATTAGTAATAGTGCGGCATGTCAGGGGCGGCTCGCTGGTGTGTGCTGCGATGCTGCAGCACTCCCACAAAGGTTTTCATGAAAAGTTTCTCAAACATCTTAGCATTTCTTCTGCCCAAAATGTAGTTAATGTTTTCTGTTCACAGAATTGCTGACTGTGTAAATTATATTTGGCAACTCTGTGTGCTGTGAAATATTTTGTGCAAAGTTACAATAAAACAAACACTCGATCGTGACATCAACGAGCCGCATGTTTTCTTGAGTTGCCTGTACAAACGAATAGCAAACGCTTGTGCTGTGTTACAAGCAGCACATTCAGGGTTGCCAGGTTGACATTTTTTATGTTGTTTGGCATGAAAACATCCTGTTTGGCTTTTTTTCAAAATTTGGCAATTTTTTGGTCTTTTTTGTTGTTTTTTTGCCCAAAAAATTTTGTTTGGCATTTTTTAATTTGGCCTTTTAAACGTTGTTCACATGACTAATCACTTGTCTGGTTATAAGCTTTGCAGCTGCTGTTTATGACTGACCATTCAGGCCTGCCGCCTGTTCGGCTACTGTAATGAATATTAATATTTTACTACTACTAACATTGTTTTACCAAGTGAGTTACATTACCGTGGTGCTCAGAAGCTATGACAGCACAATAGCTAAAACGTGTTATTCACATTTGTTTGTTGATCGTCCCCTTCATAATATTACACATTTGCGAAACTCTTAAATAAGCTAGTTTTATCTTAAACTTTTTATCAAAATTTAAAGCTGAAAATACGCTTAGAATGTACCGTACCTAATCAAATGTGATTTTTCAAAATTTTCTGGGGGAGGCTCCTCTCTGTTTAACTCGCCTTCGGCGAACACACAGCACTCCCCTTTCTAGAACTCACCAGCCGCCACTGCGGCACTTAACAAACTAACATAAACAAACACAGAATATGTATGTGTAATGCAATTGTAAGAATGTTGGCAAGCACTCTGTTGAATTTTAATCCTAAGGGCTGTGAGAAAAAGCAAGGCACCATCAGCAACGCATGAATGAACTATGAAGAGCCTGCAGGGTTATACAGATTCCAGAACCAATAGTTTGATGTCAGAAAACATAGAAATAATAATAATAATGTTATGGTTTTATTTGTTGTCGCTCTACAACAGCTAAGGTCTTTTAGCGACAGGGCTCATTTTTAACTTATATCAGGTTTACGATGTTATCACATTATCACCCGACTCATTCTCACTGCGCTATGCAGGATAGAACACAATCGGTACGGTTTTTAAAGTCTTCGGTTTGACCCGACCTGGAATCGATCTCAGATCTACCAGCACCAGAGCCGAAGGCGAAACCACTCGCCCACTGAGCTGGTGTCATAGAAATGATGTACATTAAGCTCGCAAAAGTTAGCAATTGACTAAAGCTGAGCTCTTTATGAACAAAAGTCAAACATAGCCTTTGTTACCTTATGGTAGCATTTACCATACCACCTAAGCAAAATTGCAAGGCTACTTACTGACATGTGCTAAAGCAGAATTCATTTTTGCTTCAAACAATACACTGTATATGGTTTGATGTTGTAAAAAATACCACAACGAAGCCCTTCATATTGTACTAGATTAAGCCAGCCTTATGCAACTGCAATGGTCACTAATTAATTGGCACGTAGGTACAGCATCATTTGCAAACTTTTGCAGACTTTGCGTCTGGC
Source organism: Aplidium turbinatum (assembly GCF_918807975.1). Lineage (NCBI taxonomy): Eukaryota > Metazoa > Chordata > Ascidiacea > Aplousobranchia > Polyclinidae > Aplidium > Aplidium turbinatum. The sequence continues at coordinate 17,392,466 of NC_137485.1, forward strand.
CAGTAGCAGTGTTGCCACATACATGTTGTCGAATTAGTTTCCAAAGTTGCCAGAAAATTGAAACTTCAATTTATCGAAAAAAAAATTTGCAAGTCAGATGAACAGCTTATAAGCCTAACGTTGAATCCACAAAAAATCATTGATATTGTATGTTGAATGGGTAATTGCACTAAAAATAGTTGGTTGATATAGGCTAACAAATGATGAGACTACCTCCAGGCCGCAATTGGAAGCATTCAATTCAATTTGTTTTTTCTTTGTTGAAAAACAACAGCAATGAGAAAGTTACAAATAGTGTACGGGAACAAAACCAACAAAAGTAAAAAACTTAAAAATCTCTTACATTATTATTGCATAAATTGTCCTCAACCTAGCCTACATACCCAGTCTCCCGTTAAACATGCCAAAAATATGTCCAGATGCAATTGCAAATACCTACTACTTTTTACATAGGCTACTTTTGGAAATAAGAAAATGACAGGTTTGTCATGAATAAGATTGTAACAATTAAGACTTTTAGAAAATTTCCTAAATAACAACATATTCGACCGTGTTGTGGTATCTTAACTATTAGCAGAGCCGGCTCTGCTATTACAACGCAATTTTGTATAAAGCATTTTAAGCTTTAATGCACTTTATGGGGATCGCAAATAGTTAATTGGAGAGGGTTTCTAAACCGCCGCTACAGTAGAAGTAGTAGGCTATTTGTAGTCCCACGCAAGCAATGCAAGTTTATAGAACGGCCATAGCCTTCGGAGATACCGATAATGTTGTTCGCACGGACAAGAGAGGCGGGGGGCATTTTTGGTAATTTCATGAAAGCCGTAGCTCTAAAAACTTTAGCCCTAAAAAGACGTAAGAAGTCGTCAAGTCTGCACTCTCTCATTCAAACAATTTACGAAAGCAAGTATTGCGTTTTTAAATAGCAAATTAACACAAAAAGAAGAAGGAAGGAAAAACAGTTCGGTTTGAATTTAAGTCACTTTATCATTTCAAAAAAATATATAATAAAACCACGACCACAGAAGAATTTCAATGATGTATTTATTATAAATAAAAGAGGCTATTTGAGTGAGCAGTGTTTAGCCTACTTCGGAATATTGCATTATTTTTTTTTTCGTGGGACATAAAAACTTTTTAATCCCTTCTACTTTCCAAAACTATGCATTTCAAATTAAGGCTGCTGATTCAATGAATAATATGTGGTTGAGCCAGTAAAGTGAAAAACTTTTGCAAAATAGAAAGAAAATTGTAGGTATTAAATATTATTAGTGCATGTAAAATTATCAGACAAAAATGCTGCACAAACCAGGGGCGGATCCAGGTATTCACGTTAGGGGGGGCGATGTCATTGACATTCAGGCAAGTGATCAGCCAGGCACAAATAACGACGGGGGTCTCCCCTAGAAAATTTAGATCGAGTTTGATGCGTTGAGAGCATTTCGAACACAAATTATGAGAAATTGAAATTCTACAACTTAAAAAACTTTCAACAATGCTCTTGTTTAACAAAGGGAGAGATGAAGAGCTGATATGCCCTTGCCATGTCAAGTTGAAGCCTGAGCAACCTAGCCGCATTTATAGTTGAGACTGAAGGTTTCACTCTTGATTGTTTCACGGCAATTTAAAAATTGACCTCGGAAAGATAATAACAGGTAATTCTGTCTTCCCAATACTGATGCAAACATTGAGGTTATAGACTTACTGTATAACTTCGAGGTTGTATTCCTCTGACAAGTTTTGAATTGTTACAAAGAGCAATGAAGGAAGGTTATGCATACATTCAGCATAATGAGCAACAAAAGTGGGAGCAAGGTCAAAACACTGGGTTATGCTCCACTCCCCGTAGAATCGCCACTATAGGCTAGGTATGGATTGTAAATTTTTATTTTGAACCAGCGAAACACTACAATTTGTGCAATAGAATGGCAGTTAAACATAGTTAAATGACGACCAAAAGATATAATCCTCCTTAAAACGTGTCATGCACGGTTGCTGCACCCGACAGAAAAAGAAACTAACAATAACAGAAACAACTATTTCTGTGGACTTCACAAATAAAACGAAAATAAAAAGCTACTTTGCCGGTACGGGTAATACTAACAGGTGTCGTAGGCTACCTTTGACTACAACACTAAGTCAAGTTTACGGTTTCTACTGTTGGCAAATCGATTTATTACGGAGTCTGTGTCAATTAAAATGTCCCGATGCTGGTATCGTAAGGCCAATCCATTCAGTCTTTCCTCGCCGATGTTGTTCCTCAGCCAGGTTTTCAACGACCGAAGAGATGAAAAGCTTCTTTCGGCTGATGCTACGCTGACTGGCAAGGTTAATAGTATTTTTAGAAGAGAGTCTACGATTGTGTACACATTTTCATCACACGGTTGTAAAGCTTCTTCCGCAGTCATCGGTAAGACTGCAGCAGTCGCCGGAACAGTTTTATTTTCCCATTTCTTCCATAGTTGGATCTCTGAACCTAGAGCAGATTCCACACTATATGACGTAACAAGCCGTTGTAGGCATTGCAAATGACTTTTGTCAATGCTATCGGGTCGGTACTTGAGCAATTTCGTGGTAGCAATAATGTTAGGTGTCAAGATGCTAAAGTCTCATTGAAAAAAATTGAGCTTTGCTGTTTCTAGATGCAATTTAAAGTTAGAATTTCAATGGTTTTAGTTCCATGTCTGACCGTCAAAGTTGCCAATAACCTGCTCTGTCAACCAACTTATCTAGGCTAAGGGATTTATCGCTATGCTCTACAGTGCCGGCAAAAAATTTAGAAACTTTTTAAATTTTAGTAATTTCGTTCGGTAATTAGACTCTGCGACGAAATAATAGCCTTATACTATGTTATTATTATAGCCTAGCCTAATCTTTGAACATGGCGAAAGACTTATTCAGCATTGCTTTCGATATGTTGTTTTCCAAATCGTATACATATAAATGAAGAATAAAGCTACTTTCTTGGGTTTTAGGGGGGGGCGATCGCCCCCCTCTGGATCCGCCCCTGGCACAAACTAGTGATGCGAGGGCCCCAACATGGAGGAGGCCCGCCAACAAACATGTCAATGCCCTCTAGGCAGGGCCAGGGCGGCAACACGCCCCTGCCCAGCGTCATAGACTAGAGTTGTGCGTAGCGTCATTATGCTACTTGTGTCTCACTCTCAATTTTTGCTACACTAGACTGGCCGAGAAATATTTGTTCATTGTAAAAGTCTCCATGGAGGCAGTCGCCTACAATGCTCGTTGTTTTGCAGTGGGTAGGCTTCTCTACGATACTCAGATTGTTTTTTGTGATGCTCAGAAATATAAATAAACTGGAAGTAGATGCTTCTTCTACACATAGCCTACTGTACTACAGTTTAAGCATCAAACTACAAATAAAGCATCAAACTACAATATCTGACAATGAAACGTTTTTGTTGATCGATCTCCCTAAAATAACATTTGGCAGTGTTATGAGGTGGCCTATTATTTGGAATTAGGATATGGTAACTTGGTAAGCCTATTGGGTGCATCTGCCCCTTTGTGAGGTCAACTGATTGAGCTTTCTTTGGAAGTCGTCCTTCTCTATTTTGTAAGCCAACGAGGATTTGAAATAATTACAACTTTCGTTTCGACGACAAATCATGTCTTGGTTAGGCTTCAAATGATATGTATATTTTTTTAATTATAAGAGTTTTCGTTTTAACAAAAAAAGTTAGTTTCGAACAGTTCTAGTGTTTGTCTTACTGTCATATTGATTTGAAGTATCCCGGAAGGCTACACTGTTACAGTATGCCTGTTTCACTAGTGGTTACCTCCCGGGGTTACCTTACCACTACTATCATTTCAGTAGCCTACGCATATGCGTAGCAATATCAGTGGGCCTACAATCGCATCACAACGTTGTGAATACCTGACACAGTAGGCTTGTGTCGCCACGAAGTGGACAACTATATTGAACAAGGTGGAAACATCAATAGTTACCGCACTGAACAAAAAAAAAATCACTCAACCTATTTTTAATCTATTTTCTAACATTAACTATAAATTCCCTAATGACAACTTTCTGCCAAAGCACAGGTTAGATTTATTTCACCATCGTACAGCACTGCACCGTCCAGCATATTGAAAATCGTGCTAGTAAAAGAAATAATACAAGGAAAACAGGACGATAAATAGTTAATTTTTCTTGCAACAACACTGAAAACTTTTGTTCAAAATATTTACTAAATAAATTACGGATATTCCAGTATCAACAAAGAAATTTAAGCACGTTTGACACCCATACAAAACGTTTTCCAAAGACCTAAGTTAACGTCAACACAGAAGTAACAATAATCCAAATTTATCTGCACCAAGTTCAATGGACTATTTTAAACGAAATAGAATCTGTAATCTTGCATATTTTTCAATCACTTTTTACGTGTTCCACAGACTACAATCGTTTAAAAATCTAGTCATTCACGTATTTAGCAAAGCCGTACTATACGTAGCCTACCATGATGTTCGCATACACTGCAAAAACGGTTTGAGCAGACCTCGAAATCAAACATCCAAAATAGCGTTGAAGGATAACGAGAACAAGTACAAAAACTCTAATCGGAAAAATTATGTTAGCCTATGATTGAACTACTGCTGACTGTGAATAGAAGCAGTATTAGGCCTAAATCCCATTAGCGCTGGTATAAAAAAGCAACAACCGGCATAAAAATCTCAGCAACAAGTTTAATGTTTTCAAAATACATTTCTTTCTTCTAAGCATATTGAGGTTTATGTACAATAACGTCCTTGCATGTTGTGTCCCATGCAAACAGGTTCATCCGATTTATATTTATTAATGCTTTTTTCAAGCCAGCAATTTTGCGTCAATTTGAAAAAGAAATTACCTAAACGTGAAAACATAAATTACACAAAAATTTTCAAAGCATATTTATCAATTTGAAAAAGTGGAACACAGAAACATTCGGCAATTCATGAAGACCTCTTCCAGGCCTACACTTTTGCTCAGTAAATTTCTTCCACTGTGTGCTCACAATATTTAATATTGCGTTATTTGCATGCGCTAATATTTGACAAAATAGCACAACTTACTAGAAAAATGTACTGAAGTGAAATACGATATAATTACGACTATATATATTCATGCGTGACGCTTTAACACTGAGGCTCTTAACCGGAATTCAATTTTATCTATTAAAATGGTAAACTTAAAATGCCAAAAAGTTTAAAAAGATGACAAATTTACCATGTTCTGATCTGACAATAACTGTGGGGGTAAATTCATTCTTTGCAAGCCGGCAAGGGGTGGAACAACAATATTAAGAGCCTCTAATTCCACCAGATCGCTTTGTGAAGATTGCCTAATTTTCATACACTGTTGTGCCCAACAGATTTTATTAATATCAATTGTGTGATTCACCAGCCTGTGTTTGTGGTGAACGTCAAACAGCACAGCACATCATAAATCACTGTCTCGTGTTTCGACCTGCAGAACATGTGGATCTCATAGACCATGGTATGAACTATGAAGACATTGCTCTGGTTGCAACAATTGGGAGATGTTGCCTGAATTACTACCTCACAACAAGAAGATCAATATGCGTCGTATCATTGAAAGCAGCACCTATTTGTTTTATTATAAACAACAACTCAGAACTTAGGGAATGCAACAGACATTACAACATTATAATATAATAGTACAAAAAAAAGTAAGAAATTAAATCACTACTATTTGACAAATGTGACTAATTTAGAGTACACATTGAACGTTAGAAAGTTTTAGTAGTATGCTGGTGCAGAGGACAGCATGAAGGTTAATCAATCACAAAGTCATAAACTTGGATACGTTGTTAATGTTATAATGAGCTTTACGTGCAAAAAAAGCATCATGCAAACAAAAGACCACCCGATAGGCCAGGGCTACTCAACTAATGTTAGCAAAGGTCCATTTTGACAAGTTGAATACTTTTGCGGACCGGTGAATATTTCATATGCAACCATGAAAATTAAACAACCAGTAGCCTACGAGCACCGAAACACTTTTCAGGTAGTATGTAACACGACTTGGATTTTTGTCTGACACAAACAAAGAAATAAAAAAGGAAAAAATGTATTGTGTCTATTTGTAGTGTAGCTGTGTGGATCGCACATCAGAGAAGACGACAAAGCGTTGGGGGGTCTGGGGGCAAAGCCTCCAGCTCCTGAGTAATCACAAAAAATTGCTTTTTCCTAATGGAAATCTGTTTAAGGAGGCCCTAAAATGTGGCAATGAGGTTATTCTTCCAGAAGCCCGAAGTCCACCTTCAACACCCAGAAGGTCCGAATTCGGACCGCGGTCCGCCAGTTGAGTAGCTCTGCGATAAAGGCCATGATAATGCATTTCCGCGAGTTCACTTCATATAGGCTGAGATTAAACTTTGCATAACTACGAAGCTAAACGATACAGAGGTTTAAACTGGAGCCGTTAAACGGTAAATTGATTTCTTGTTCACTGAATTTTAAGCGGTATGGTGAATGAACTTTTCAAATTGTTTAAATGTTCAAGAATTACTGGCATGCAACTGTATTAACAGTAAAAGCCATTTAATATGTTGTGATTGAAGTATAGTTACTACAGTAGATAGTTGTAAAATTACTGATGCAATCTAGAAAAAAAAAACGATTAATTGTTGATGAAAGTACAATGTCAGAAGGGTGAACCTGTATTTTATAAGACTGTACAAGCAAGTAACAAATACTGTATATGGGAAGGCAACTTTTCATTATGTTTGCTGGATGGCATTTATGATGGAAATTTTTAAGGCCTGCCCAATGCCCATAGTGCATGAGTTTCTTGCCCTTGCGTTAGAAGTATGCCACTATCGTATTTTGCAATTCTCTGAATTCGTTGCAAGCCCTCTGTATTGCATGAAGTATTGAAGGGATTAAGCTGTATTCACCTTGTAGTAGGCTACCACGCGTTTCAGAACTTAAAAAAATATAGCCAGTCATAATTTTTGTCATATTGCAGTTCCAGAGAACCAACAGGGCTTCGTTTTAGATGGCCACCCTTTGCCAAAAACAAAACAAGTCAAACGCCAATGAAAGGTAGAAGCTTAAACGTATGAAAATAAAAACGATTGTCAAGCACTTGCAACATAAATAATGCAGCCATTACATCTTACTGTACATTTCTGGTGTGCCAAGCAAGCGTGTCCACATTGAAACGTGTTTGAAAATTTACGAGACAACTTTATGAATTCTTTTTTTGGAATCATTAGCAAAAGTTTCAAGTCACACACCTTGAAAGTTAATTGTTTCAAAAGTCCCATGCAGTTGTGACACAGTAAGTATATACACTTAGTACAGTATTAAGGGATTAACTATGATTTGCAAAATATTGTGTTAATAAAAAAACTATGTGTATGACATGGCTAGCACCAGCCACCAAGTGTTGTGTATAATCAATGTGTAATACAAGACTTCAAGTACTATATGATAGTGTACTCTGTACATTAACCGTATCTTTCTATGTGTTAGCACATAACAAATTTAAAGTTCACATTGAAAGATGTTCATTTTACAAGCAAAAGCAGCTATATATTCAAAAAAATGGGTTGGTTGAGATTTGATTTTGTGAAGGTAAAGGATTTTGCATGAACGGGTTGGTAGCAGCAGACTGTGTGGGAAAAGGGTTTTGCTGAGATGCCATGAACGGATTAGTCCCACTGAATGGTTGAGTAGACGATGCAAGAGTTGATTGCACAAAAGGATTGGAGGCAGGTGCCGATATGGTACCACCGAAAGTTCGTGGTTGCATTGTGTTACTGGAGTTTTGTGAAGTAGTGCCAAATGCAGCAGTAGAGTTAAACTGAGATGTGACTGCTGCCATTGCTTGAGTGTTCCCATAAACTAAGATGGGTTGTGATCCGCTGCTAAACGCCTGCTGTGGATTTCCAAACGCTAAAGTAGCTTGTGATACGTTCATCGTGTTTGACTGTGTTACGCCTGCAAAAGTTGCAGTTGCTGGTTGTCCAAAAATATTGGGCTGCTGTTGCTGAACATTGAAAAATCCTGTTGTGGATGGTTGAGTAACTTCAAATGTGGAAACTTGAAGGCGATTTATAGAATCTGCCGAAGAGGCTGAATGTTGAGTGCTTGCTGTTCCAAATTGCAAAACTCCATTGGTTGCATTGCTCATCATACTAGAGTTATTGCCGGTTGCTGATAATCCAGACCACACTGTTGGTGAGGTTGTATTTTCTACAGTAAATAAGTCACCAAGATCAGCATATTTGTCAACTGGTTTGCTTGCGGTAGAGGAAGGTGGTTGCTTTATATTGATTGTTGACATTGGTGCCAGAATACTTGAAAAATCTGGAGTTTTAGCAGCATGAGAAACAGATGGGTCATTGTTTTGCCTTTTAGTCTGAGTAAAATCCCCAAAAGCATCAGAACTTTGCGTAGCAAAAGCACTGCTAAAATCAGCAAATCCTTCTCCACATGACGTGTTGTTATTTGACATATTTGCAGGTGCAAAGGTGTTGGCGCCTGATGCAAAACCATCATCTTTCACTGATGGTTTTGAAGGCCTGGTGATTGGTACCACCTTTTTACTGCTTTCCAACATATTTCTATTCTGCTTGGCACCACTTGTTGCAGATTTCATAAAGCTATCCAAAGGCTTGTTTATTTGTTCTGGGGAAACATACCATCGCTTTTGTTCATACTTCAGCTCCAAAAAGTACTTTAGTTTGGCTGGATGCTTTGCTTCTGGCTTTGCTTTCGACCTAGGATCATATTTACCAAGATACACCTTTTTACAATAATCATTACCTCTGGTCTCTACAAGAGCAATTTCACTCGGAGTAAATGTGGCCATTGATACTGATTTAACTCGGTGTGCAGGATTTAAGCCTCTCAAAACACCACCACACGAAGTGCAAACAAATGATCCAATAGTAACATCCACATATGTTGGCCCTCGCTGGTCACATTCAGCACATCTCTTATTGCATTCTATTTGTAAATTTTTTTTCAGAATTTGCAGGTGTTTTTCTTCTTGTTTTCTTCTAGATGACATCATGAAAATGATACTAGATACCGTAAAGCAATTTTATAAGTATATATACATATATATTTAAAATGAAGTTTCTTGTCACTATTGAAACAAAAATAGCATTTCCTTACTGCAAACAAAAAATCATGAATTGAGGTAATAAAAAGCTTTTTTGTTCAGTAATTAGAATCTTTAACAAAAATTTTTAACTTAAACATATATTATTGTTAATAAAATAGTAGGAAGTACCGCACCGCCAACTGCAGGTAACCCAGCTAACTAAGTAGTACCTGTACTTTTTCTGACATTTTATCTTGCATCCATTGCGACAACAGGAAGTACACTGCAATCATAGATGCAATACAACAGACAACAGGAAGCAGCAAAGGGACATATTAATCTCCAAGTCAGCACAGCCATGTGCTCTAGAGAGGAGTCAAACTGATGTCCTCTCGAAAATTGTGCAGACGTTCTCAGTTCTCACCACTCAGCCACACAGTACACAAATATAGAAACATACTCTCACTGGAATAATCCTTAGGTCTATATCTATCTAGGCTATATACGTCATACGATTTATTGTCTCTTGTTCTTCGTAAATTTAAAGTTTATGTTAAAAAAAGGCAGTGGCTATTTGACCGGTCATGACGTCACTATACTATACATGCACTTTTTTCTTTTTCTCTTTCAAAGCAAAAGAAGAGAAGAAAAAAGTCCTTATATTATGATAAGTTCTAAATTTGGCAACCATATTCAACTCGGTCAGTGGCGTGTACAATAGTCCTCGGGCTGTTGTTCCCGAGGGAATGAGTTCGATACTACCTGGAAGCGTTCTTTTTTTTAAACTAAATTTTGACTCGAAGTGACTCAATCGTTAGGCTGTTGCATTTTTGTGGTCAATTTTTAATTTCGGTACGATAATTTCAGTACAGCTCAATTTTTTATGTTTTTTCAAATATGAGTAATAAAGTTATAGTTTTTTTAATTTGTTGGAATTAGAGAATTTCTCTGGGTAATTTTCCGTTCATCGGATTCCGATAATGACCCATCATCGGATTCAGAAATTGAAGAAGAGCCCCAAGTAGATTGAAGACTCAACGTAGATTGAATGTCTTGCCTAGACAAACTGTTGTTACTGTTATTGCCATTGTATTATATATTTCCATGTTGTTGCCACCATTCATTATTGTCGTTTTAAGATGGTTTTCCCTGGGTTGGCTCGTGCTTTCCACGACAATCTTGTTTTTATCAATAAACGGGACAAACCAGTGCGATCTCGTGCGGACCAGTGCAAATGGTGAGCCACTGGTCTGGTTGGCCAGTGCGAAAAAAAGTTAAGGTCGAACCCTGCATAAAGCTCTTAAAAGCTTTTCCATTAGTAAAATTACTAATTTTTAGCTCTGTTTATCACGCTGATGCAGAAATACTATTTGTGTTTACACCACTATTTATTTGGGGTCCACGTCTTTTAGGCGTAGGCCGTAGACAGTTAGGCGCGCACACTGTGGCGTCAGGATATTTAGGTGCGGAGCACTGTGGCGCCCGGTCATTTAGGTGCTATTCCTAGTAAAGTCTGCAGATTGTATTAGCTTGGCAGGTAAGGCAATGCTTTTCACACAAAAAGTTACACTGAACAGAAAAATATGTTGTTTTGTTAATGCGCGTGTAAGCCGCGCATTTATTTGTTGTTAGTCATGGCTTCAGTGAGTGAAGCTGCTTCATCCGGCAATGCTTTTCACACAAAATGTTACATTGAACAGAAACATATATTGTTTTTTTAATGTGCTTGTTTGGCATTTATTTGTTGTTAGTCCAGGTTTGCGTCGGCAAAAGCCTTATCAATAAATTATTCAAGTTTCCGAACATAACTGAGTTCACTTTTAGTCGAGTCGAATAATAACTACAGTTACTACACTAAATATCAGTAAAAAATATACAGTAGCCTATATTGAAGCGGGTGGTACTGGTAGGCTTGAGTGAAGATTAACTTGGTTTTTCGTCAAAACCCCGGCTAGGTTTAATAACGAGCAAAGTCGCACCATTATGCTTGCAACTTGTAGCCAGGGTTCATATGCCCTATAGAAATGTATTCATCTTGTAGAGTGTTGTCTCACACGTACTCGCAAGAATTGCCCTACCTGCCAAGCTGATATGTACAATCTGCATACGGTACTGTACTTTACTAGGAATAGCACCTAAATGAACGGGCGCCACAGTGCTCCACACCTAAATATCCTGATGCCACAGTGTGCGCGCCTATTTGACTGGCGCCTAACTGTCTGCGCCTAAAAAACTTGCTCCTTTAATTTGTGGAAACACCACCAGATGAAACAATATTCAAAGATTTCACCCCAGAGGAGTTCAACACTGCTCTCCGCCTAGTGAAACCACACAAGACTCCTGGGCCGATACGATCTGCTCTGAGCTTGTGCTCCAACTGGCCCTGCCCTCAAGTCCTGGCTAGGTGATTCCTTTATTCCTGCTTGCACCACTTCACAATCCCCAAAAACCTGGAGAAGAGTTTTAGTAGTTGAGAATGAGGTACCTAAACCTCACAAGCCACCAAAAGACTCACGAAGCTATCGTCCAACATCTCTCCTCTGTGTTCTTTTCAAAATCCTTGAAAGCCTGATCCACACCTGCATCAATCCAATCATTGACCCACTCCTTCTACAGGAGCAAGCTGGGTTCTGGTTCTTGAAAGTGAGAGCCCTGAAGTCATAACCGTAGGAGAGTAAAACATTTGGTGCTCCTATAGAATTCGCCTTTTTGGTCAATATGACGTCATTCAAATGGACGCAACTATTATTGGAAGGGTGAAAAAGGGAACGTGAAAAGCGCCGGAATGGAAGTGATAAGGCGGAATGGATATGGATTTTTTGACAATTTTACTATGTTTTTACAATAAAAACATCACACCAACGTCGAGTGTTCGATATAAGGCCCTAGGATGACTTAAAACTCTTCAATTTGCATGAATTCAACTAAAAAATTATCAAATTAAAATTTAACATTAAAAATATGAAACCTTTGCCACTATGTGCTGTAGTTTTCTCATACTGCTCGGATTTCAACAATTTTTCCATCGTTTGGAAGCCCGATTGGATACAAATCCATTTTTCCATCGTTTGGAAGCACGATTGGATACAAATCCAAAACATGTACTATCTTTATCTTATAATAAGTTAAACTTCACCAACCTGTACCGATTCTCAGCAACTTAATTTTTACAATAAAATCATTAATCCTTTGCAAATTGAAAGAGTATTTCTTGCTTTATGCACCTGAAAAGTTTCAGGTTTATATCTCATCTACTGAACGAGCAATCGTCGTTCAAACTAAATCGCCCAGCGAAGCCCATTTTCACGTTCCTTTTTTTTCACCTCCCAATAATAGTTGCGTCCGTTTGGATGACATCATATTGACCAGGGAGGCGGATTCCATAGGAGCAGTGTTGTTCAGGACTTCAGGATCCGGATTTTTGGAGTCTGATCCTGCCGGATTTGAAGAAATTTTTCGGATCCGGATTGGATTGGATTCAATTTTTCCCAAGCTGGATCCGGAGCCGGATTATCCGAATCCGAATCTGTTTAACTTTGTTTAGTTACGTTTTAATAAATTGAATGACATAAATTCCATGTAGTTGCTGTTCTTCGTTTCAGGGAAGCTAGCCTCCGTAGATCTGGCAGCACTAGTCTGATCACTCTGATACCGATGTGCGGTACTCGCCAGGCTTGCCAGATTGGCTTTTTTACGGCCAAATTTCACAAATTTGGCCTTTTTTGAAGTCGTTTGGCCACAAAATTTGGGTTTGGCTTTTTGGCTTTATTTTGGCTTTTTTTTCATATTGGTTTGGCCGCAAATTATTTGTTTGGCTTTTTTTACATTTACTGTATTTTGTAAGATTGAAACAACAATGGCAACACTTGTCCTTTATTCTTTCACTGTGGATTGAGGAATTGCTATTTGTTGATGCGCATGTGCACTGTGCAGAGACTGCAGGGGCACACTGACAGCATGTGCAAGGATGAAGTCTTGCTCTTTTGGCGATGCTTGTTAATTTTTATAAAGTAACCATTTTGACAGGCTATTATTTAAAGTACCGTATTAATTATTATCTGTTCAAAAGTATTGTAGCTGTTGATAATATGTCAAAACGAAAGTGGAAGGCAATGTATGATGGCAGCAGGAAATATCTACCTGAATGGGAAAATGAGTTTTCTTAGCTTAAAAAAGATGAACGCACAGGCAGGGCCGTAGCCAGACCGCAGAGCAAGGGGGGCCAACCTTTTTTTAGGGGGGCCGAAAAAGCTCTGCAACGGGAAAGATGGGCAAAATCATTATAATTGTAGCTGTTGCTCGAGAATGTTGGGATTTTGCCAGGAGGGGCGAAATTTTTTTCAGGGGGGCGAGGCCCCCCTGCTGGCTACGGGCCTGCGCACAGGTGATGCTTTTTGCAAGTTATGCCAAGCAACCATTTTCCCAAAGAAAAGTAATTTTAATAACCATGAAAAGACAACGAAGCATAAACATAAACTTCCAGTACAAGCTCAAAATTCTTTATTATTTGATACGCTTGCAGCTACTGCACTTGATACTGAAAAAGCAAAAAGAAGATTGAGCTGAAACTAGCATTGTCTGTCGCATGCCACAGCTCTATCAATGCAATTGACCATTTCCAAGACATAATTGTTGCAAATGCAAAGGGTAGCATACTGCAACAGCTAAAATCATCACTAATTACCAGCTCCTGTTGCTTTTTTTTAATGAATTACAAACTGTTAGAACGCCTATCAAGTATTACCTATCAAACTTGGTTTTTACAAGTGACTTGTTTGGCTGGTTTTTGGCCTTTTTTAGTTTAATGTTTGGCTTTTTTTTACAGTTTTATTGGCCTTTTTTGGCTTTTTTTTTATGAAGGTTTGGCTTTTTTTTCAATTTAAAATCTGGCAACCCTGGTACTCGCAGTCTGTCGCAGTCAGCACTCAGCGGAAGCGCACGCAAACCAGCAAGCACTCAAGCAGCAACTAAGCAAAGGCAGGCACGCCACGCTAAGAGGTTGATGAAAGTAGCCTACCTCGGTACTAGAAAGTGCTGGCCGGTGCCCAGCAGAAGCTAAAAAGTTTGCCATAGTAGATCTCCTGTTGCTATGCAGTATACTATTATGCTTTTGACTTGACATTTTAGATTATATTCACATTATCAACTATTGATGCTTTACTTGTACTCAACTCTGTGTTTAGGTCTGAGGAAAAATAGTTTTCTGAACGACTTACATTTCTGTATGGTTCATGGAAGTGAACATGTGATTAGTGACAATTTATTATACACTGATCTTATAATGACATTTGTATCATTATATTCAAAAACAGTATGCTTTTGATAAATGTGTACAACTGTGCATGCTTACACTGCTATTTTCTTTGTCTTGTTATTGTTGTGTTTCAGATTGATTACTGGTAGGCTGAATGCCACTTTAATATCAGTATAAATTCATTATGCTGCAATTGAGACAAGGATGGTAGGGTAAGAAAAAAATGTTAGTGTAACATATGTCTGGTATAAGTATAATGCTAGTTTTCGGATCTGGATTGGATATTACTTTTCCTATTATTTTTGGATCAGGATTGGATTCGGATATTTCTAAAAAATTTCGGATTGGATTGGATTATCAAATTTCAATATCCGCACAACACTGCATAGGAGCACCAGCCAGGGTTGCCAGGTTGGCCTTTTTGTGGCCAACTTTCAGAAATTTGGCCTTTTGAAAGCCAGCTGGCTCCCAAATTTTGGGTTGGCTCTTTGGCCCTTTTTTGGCCTTTTTCAAAACCAGTTGGTTCCCTAAATTTTAGTTTGGCCCTTTAGCTTTTTTTGGCCCTTGTTTGGCCTTTTTCAAAGTATATGTAAGAAATTTTTGCTTTTAAAATTTTAAAACTTGAATTTCCAGATTTTTTTGAAACGCTTGGTGTCCGAACTACGAATCCTTGTGAAATGAGAATAGATTAATCATTCACGTAATGTGATGCTGTGAGAGCTGGTAGCCAGTGATTTTTTTTTGTCTTGTCTTCTGGAGAAGGTGGTAACCCAATAACACCAATATTGGTACACTATTTTATTTCAATTGTGTTTGTTGACCTTGATCCAGGAAGATTAGGATTCCAAAAAAGTGGAAAGCAGGATATGAGAGCAGTAGGAAATATTATGGTAATTTAGTAGTAATTGGGAAAAAAACTTTGGGTAAAAAGAGCTCCAGGTGCAGCAGAAGAATATTTCTGTAAGTTATGCCATTGCACTATTGTTCCAAAGGTTGCTAATTTAGAAAGGCATGAGAAAACTGATAAGCACAAGGCTAAGGCTCCATCCGCACTCCGCAGGCCAAACAAATCTTTTGTTTTCTGCAACTACCAAACAAAATAACACGTTACAACTAGCACAAGAAAGAAATGTGAAATTTTTTGTTTACACAATAACTATCAAATAAGATATTACCTTACTTATTTTGTTTACAAGTGAAATATATAGCTATATTGCTAAGAATGTGTTGCTAATTCAGTGAAATTGCTTCTTAGTACTTGAAAATTGAGTTGGCCCTTTTTTTGGCCCCTTGTTTTAGAAGTTGGATCTTTTTTGGCCCTTTTTGAACGTGCAGTTGGCTGCTTGCCAAATTTACATCTGGCCACCCTGGCACCAGCCCTTATAAGCCTACCAAGCTCTTGTTTTTGTATATAGTTGTATTCCATATATATTAACTACCATACCAACATAAGCATGTATAATATATTGTATAATTATATATACGTGTTACTATTTGCAGCTTTCTGAGGCTTCTGTGTAATAATTTAAAATGGTGCTGAAAGCACACGCAGGTTTTTTTAACCGCTTTACTACATATTTTCTGGACCTGTTTTTTTTTTGCCTCATCTAGGTTTTTTTTAGCACACAATCTAAGTTTATTGGAAATTTGTCGCTGGCATCCCTGTCTACCAGTAGTCTGCTGCTTCCAAAGCGAGTTTTATTTCGGTGGTAGTGTCCTGGTTCATTTTTTTTGATTATATATGTTTTATTTCAAATTTGACAAAATAAATGCCATGAGCATTGTGTATGCCCAGAAATACCATTGATGCTGTTTTATCACCATAACTATGTTTTATCAATGTATATATATTTTAAACTTTTGGGATTTGCCATCTTTCTCTTATGTTGGTGTCAAATTCGTATGTTCACTTTGTCGTTCTGTACATATTTGCGCCAGCAGTAAAAAATAAAATTCAATTAATGCTAATTTTCAAGCACAATGTCTTAGAAAATACTGATATGCTTATTTCTAAGAAACAGGCATGTTTTTGATTTGTGTGCTTATTTTGTCTTAGTCTATTTTTAAGAATGTTTTTCTTCAATTTGGTCACTTTGACTGTGGACTGAAAAATTTCATTCATTGTTCTTGTTCATCTTATCGAGTTCTTTGACCAGGTTATGAAAGCAGTGCATTCTACCAGTATGTTTTATTACTTAATAACTATGGATTGATTTTCTCTCCAAAATGTACGCTATGGCCTAGCTCTATTATATAGTCTACACCTCCAGAAGTATGATAGGTTATGGCTTTCACCAAGGTAAACGTTCAAGTTGAAGCTGTACATCAGGGCTGAGTTGTACATTTGTATCATGGTGACCTATCACCATGGTTTGCATGTTTATGTCAGGGCTGTCATTGTCGATTTTAGTCATACAGCTGTATTACACACCCAGGTCCGGATTTAGCTGATGGGGGGCCCGGGGCACTTTTAGATCGGGGGGCTTGCGTGCAAAGAATTTTTTCGCGCCTGAGGCGCCAAAAACCACCTTTACGTCTACAGATGCATTAATCCAGCACTGCACTGCACAGCATTTTGCACAAACTCCTAAGACTGAAAGAAATAAAAAATAATGACACAAAATCACATTATTTCCACGTAGGGGGGCCCTTCAAAAGGCGGGGGCCCGGGGCACCTGCATCCTCTGCCCCCCCTAAATTCAGGCCTATACACACCAAACATAATTTAGAGTATCATGAATAAACAATCAAACATGCACATGTTTTTTGTGATGAAATGAATTTGCTAATAATTTTGAAAGCAATTGCTTCTCTTGATGCTAAGCATAAGGAAGTCCTTTGTAAACTTTTATTCAAAACTGTGGCAGTTCAACATACATTGCAAACCCAAGAATTTTACTAGAAGCATTAACATAAAAGCTTGCATGAATATTTTTTACAAGTAGTACAAAGCCACCAGTTACAGTGGGAAGGGCTAAGTCAGTGGCACTCAAGTATGAGTTGTATTAACGTCTTTGCAGAACAGTGTGCTTCTTTTTTGATCTTGGCGTTCAAGTCTAGTGTGCAATTGTGCATGTACTGTATTGATGCAACCTTCAGGTCAAAACAGTGACGTAGTGTGCAATTGTGCATGTACTGTATTGATGCAACCTTAAGGTCAAAACAGTGACGTCCTGTCTGCAGTTACATGATACATATATAATTAATGGTTTACGTTGTTTGTATAAGTGCTTTTCTAACTGCTAGTTTTGTTTTAGACAGCTGAAATTTTCTTAGTACTAGTAGGCTGTAGTAATGACATCAATAGATTGCTGTCTGTATTTGTGCCAGTTTAGCACTTGTGTTGCTGAAATACAAGGCTTAGTGAATTTACCAAGATATACCACTTCTGCGTCTGATTCTGTATGACTAAATTTATTTACTCATATTGACAATACCATAAAAATATTGCGAGTAGAAGGTTGCATATAGCTCGAAGTTGCAGGTTTTTGTCTGACCCCCTTCACTTTCAGAAACTAATGTCAGAATGAAATAAACCTAAATATGGTGAAGTATTTATAGTAAAAAAAAAAAAAACGAAATATGAATTTGTTTAATCAGAAGAATTCAAATTAACGAAGGAGCTTTATGGCATAAATGAGTTCTTTTTGGCAGGATAAGGCTGGATTGAAAGTTTTTATAAAGATTGCTTCCAGGGCTGCAAGGTGGAATGAAGAGCGGCCATTATTTTTCAACTTTTGTACCACCAATCAATTCTACATTTAAATGTATTTACTCATATTTTCTACAACATCAGTCATGTTGAAGCAGCCTTACAAGTTACTATGAAGTAAAAGAATAATGTAACAAACACCACAATAGATATTTATAATATACCATATTTATTCAAGTATGACAAAGAAGATTCAAGTATAAGAGGCAGAATTTTGAACCAAATTTTTACCCACAAAGTGAAAGTGTAACTTATATATACTCAAATAATTTATAATTGCTTTGTACCACTTTAACAGGTTTGAGTTAGAGGTATGACTTATACACAAATAAACATGGTAATACTTTTGTAACTCTGCTAATGCTTGCTCCCAAAGCAGAAAGAGAGAGCTAAAAATGGTAAAGAAATTATGGCACGTCACATGACGGTTTGATTATGCAAGGAGAGCATATCATTATGATTTATTTAAGCACATATATGTATACCTATTTTATGTAGCATAATAAATGTAATTGTTTAGATAGGCTATGTATAGCCTATATAATATATCATATGTAGCTCAAATCGTTTGCAATTTTTAGTCCATTTCTGCATATGTTAAATGCTGTGATGTGGTTTGGCTGTATGTGCATATTTGGATTACCATCAAGACACAAACATAATCCACATTATGTAAATGTTTTACAATTTAAGGTTCTTTTACATAGAAATAATTGTAAGAGATATTGACATGTGAAATGAAGCAACAAAGGCCACATAAAAACACCAGCACTGAAGTAAATGGAATACAAAATTCCAATTACAACTTACCAATTCAAAGTGCCCAAACAAAATTTATTGAAGAAGCCCACAAGTCAGAAACAACAATAGTAATTGGAGAAACTGCTAGTGGGAAAACTACTCAAATTCCACAGTTTCTTTACAACCACAAACTAGCCAAAAGTGGCGTTATAGCATGCACGCAACCTAGGCGAGTTGCTGCTATTACTATTGCACAGAGAGTTGCACAAGAAATGAATGTTGAAGTTGGTAATGAGGTTGGATACTGTGTACGTTTTGAAGACTGCACCTCGTCGACAACAAAGATTAAATATATGACCGATGGAATGTTATTACGAGAATCTATAGGTGATAAATTGTTACTAAAATATAGTTTTATAATTCTGGATGAGGCCCACGAAAGAACAGTTCATACTGATGTTTTGTTTGGTGTAGTTAAAAATGCGCAAAAACAAAGAAACCACAAAAATTTGCCAAAACTGAGCTTAATCGTCATGAGTGCGACCATGGATGTAGATCACTTTTCGCAGTACTTCAACAATGCACCTGTGCTGTATGTTGAAGGAAGGCTACATGCTATCAAAATCAAGTACGCGGCAATTGATCAAAATGACTATGTCTGTGCTGCCATAGTCACGGCTTTGCAATTACACCAAGAAGCTAGTGCCAATGAAGATATTTTAGTTTTTCTTACAGGTCAAGAAGAAATTGAATCAGTCACACAAACCATAAAAGATATATGTTTAACATTATCTCCTAATCTTCCTAAGCTTCTTGTGTGTCCCCTGTATGCCTCTCTTCCTCATCATCAGCAATTACGTGCTTTTAAGACTACCCCTTATGGAATGAGAAAGTTGGTGTTGTCAACCAACATAGCGGAAACATCTGTCACAATCAAAGGTATAAAGTATGTCATTGACACGGGAAAGGTGAAAGCGAAAAAGTTTCATCCATCGTCTGGTCTTGACGTGTTGGCTGTGCAACGGATATCGCAGGCTCAAGCTTGGCAACGAGCAGGCAGAGCTGGCCGTGAAAGATCTGGAGTGGTGTACCGATTGTACACAGAAGCTCAGTTTGAGAAGTTTCGTGCTAACAGTGTTCCTGAGATTCAAAGGTGCAACATTAGTAATATGATTTTGCAGCTTCTTGCAATTGGAGTCAATGACATCCATACGTTCGACTTTATGGATCCTCCTTCTAATAATGCGATTGATGCTGCTATGAAAGAACTGAAAATTCTCGGAGGCATAACAGAAAACTCTGAAAAATTTTACCTGACCGCTCTGGGAAAGAAAATGTCATTATTTCCATTAGATCCAAAAATGTCAAAAACGATTATTTGTGCAATTGATCACCGATGTGTTGAAGAGGTGTTGAGTGTAGTTTCTATGCTGTCTGGAGACAGTATCATGTACATTCCACAGGGCAAGCACGATGAAGCCCAAGCTGTTAGAAAAAAGTTCGCAGCAAGCGAAGGTGATCATTTTACGCTGTTAAACATTTTCAGAGCATTCAAACAAAACAAAGGAAACAAAAGTTGGTGTTTTGAAAATTTTATCAACTTTCGTAACATGACCACGGTGTTAGATATAAGGAAACAACTGCGCGATATCTGCATGAAGGCGCACATCCCTTTGACATCCAACAGTAGAGATTTGACAGCATTGCGCAAGTGTATCGCTGTTGGATATTTTTCAAATGCCGCTGAATTGCAACCTGATGGTACATTTCGATCCGTTGACTCTGGTCAGACTGTTCATATTCATCCTTCCTCGTGTTTGTTTCACTGCAAACCGGCTTATGTTGTGTTCAGAGAATTAGTCCATACTACAAAGTGCTATATGCGTGATTTATGCGTTGTGGACCCAGACTGGTTGTATAATGCGGCACCAGAATATTTTCAAAAAAAGCTGAAAGGAAAGCGATAAAACGTATTTGATCCAGCAATCTCGTTGTTTTTATTATTTTCTAGTAAATGTGACGTTTTAATCAATGAACTTACTCATTTTGGTTTAGTCCGGTTATTTTCGTTAATCATCAGGTGCTTCAATTTTTTGCAATCTGCCAGCGCCTTAGACTGGAAGAACTTGTTTATTGATATCTTCCTCATATTTTTATCAAACTAATGTACGTTTTTTATGTATCGTAGAAGTACAATTCGTTTATACCGACACTTTTAGGTAGTGAAAAAGCGTTAATGTGGCGGAACCTCTGATTGTCCCCAATCCTTCTAATGGCCACAGTTTGTTGAGAAACCCCCTTCATGCGTTCTTTGTGCAAAATTGGATCTGTAGTGAAAAGAAAATTTGTAACTTTAATAAACAAACAAAATTGTCTGGTTGTGAAAAATTGTGTGTTTAAAGATATAGACATTTTAACGTATAGCCTGCTAACTCATAAAACTAAATACAGTAGGCTATAGTAATTACACAGATCCCACTTGCTTTATATTTTCTTATGCTGCTGTAAACATAAACTGGCGCTTCGTTATCAAATTCAGAGATAAATACACTCGTGTCTGCAGGCGAGGTGCTTGCTAAAGCCAAAAAAACGTTTAAGCGAGTGTTTGGTTTACATTTGCAAGGGCAATAAATTGTTATCAGTGTCATCTTTTTTGCGATGTTGGTCTCTATGAAAATACATCCTATTCACATAACTATAGTTGTTTCTAGAATATTAATTGAGATTAGCGTCTTTTGTATCCGCTAATAATGTGAGTGGCTTTAAATAGTCTTAGATCAACAAAATCTTCCTAGATTATTGTCCAGGATCGCCTCACCAATCTTGTTGAGAAATCAGTAATCAAAGCAGAGTGTACTCAACAGACCCTATTCAAAGAGAAACAGAGATTTTATTAGCGCCTTTCAAATACGAGTTACACGGAACGCAAACACTGTACAGAAGACATTAACAATCGAAAGGACTGGAAGCACCTAACAACCATGCTGTTTTCTAGTCAAGAACAACAAATTTTCACAACATCTCTCTTCTGTTTCAAAATATGTTTAGTCCCAAGGTACATATTTCCGCAATTGTTGAATCACTGTTCATATAGCAAAGTCGTTGCAGTCATGGCAAGTATTACGCTCTTGCGAGGAGGCTACGCCCGTTAACTGTAGCTACTTGGCACCCGTGATGAACATTACACCTTTGATTTCCAATATGATGCGCTTTTAAATGCAAACGGCAGAAAAGACCAAAAAAAACAAAACTTATCTTTGATGAATCGCTTCAGCTTCAAACGATGTCAACAGTATGATGCAGAGTGTTCTTGCTTGGTAACGCAAATAATCCACAATTTGAAAACACGATTAGGCCTACAGCGAATACCAATAAAAGTCATCCCACTTTGAAGAACAATACCTTTTGCGCGTAATGCACAGAAATGAGCAGTAACAATTCGACAACCACTTGTGTCAAACATTCATGGGGTTATTTCTGCATTTTATTCACACAAATTACGCACGTAGTCCAATGTAAAAAATTATCATAAAGTAATGTCCGATAAGCTGTATTTTGAATGTCGTCGTTTTGAAGGCTCCCTTTATCGAACATCTGTTGGTCTGGTTTTCATGTCCTGATTCAGAATATCCTTTTCTTAAACTTACAAATAAACCGACAATTGCGCGACACTAAATCGACATAATACTGTACTAATTTTGATAAATGTACAAAGTACGGTTGCATTGTTTCATGAAGAATACTGAGCGACAATCCACACTGTTCAACCCGATTTAAGGTAAGGAAATAAAGTAAGATTACAGTCTCGGCAATGACAATATTAGAAATAAGCACACACAAAAACTACACCGACCCTACTATAAAAGAACAATTCAAACATGTGATGATGTACAAAAAAACCGCCACACACAAAATTGATTTAAGTGCAGTATGAGAGTTTGTTCAAATATCATATGACGACCCACTTCAGAGAGGCAGTGTCCCGTCGTATCGCTTTATAAAGGTTGGCAAAAAATGTCACGGTTGTCCTCATAACGTAACAGCCTTCGAGAGAATTCACGTTGAAAACTATCGCCTCTAAATTAGTAGGTACCTTGCAAACATTTTGTTATTATGATTGAAATTGCTGTTGTACTTATTGATGAGCAAGCCATGAGGGAGTCTTATCATATGAGCAATATGAGCATGTCTCTGCAATACAGGCAGTTGTAAAAAAGCGACTTTACGTATAAGTGCAGTTCAATAGAGGTGGGTTCGTATACATAAAACCTTGTTGCACCTTTCTACGCATGTTCCAGAAGTTGCGGTAGCCCATGCCTATGAAGAAGAAGTGAATCTGAATGAACAATAGAGTGGGATTCTTGGGGGTGGAAATACCTTTCAATGAGGCGCTTTGTTTGTTCATCCACTGGAAAATGTCCTTTAGGTTCTAGACATAGTTCAATCCTGTCAAGGCGGTGATTGTAAAGCAATGCAAGGCCAGGAAGAAGAGACAGGCAGCCGTGCTGATCAGGCTTTAAGCCAACGGCCCTTTTAAATTCCTCGTAAAAACATCCACCCGGGTAGAAAAGTTCTGGTCTGTCCATCGCGTGCCTCCACTTTGTGGACAACCCGTTCTGCATCAAAGGTTCAACCAATCTTGCAGTTTCCGAAGGCTTGTTCAGTTCCGCCAAAACGTTTGCGTTGCTTGTAGTCACTTCACTGCTTTCTGTTTTCAAATAGTGGGGAATTTTTTCGGTTGTTTTCGTCTTCCGGAGCCGGATTTGGTCATGGGACTTCAAACCAAGGGGTCCACTATTATCAGGGGGCACAAGCAGTTCTGGAGGATGACCGATTTTAAGAACTTGCTGAGAAGGTTTCACTTTAAATTCTCGATATATTTCTTCCTGTAAACGGCGGAAACCTATATTGGGGTCAAGCTTCAATGTCTTTGTTGAGCCTCCTTCCTCAGAAACCTTGACAGTGATATGTGTAGAAGCCTTTTGAACGCTGGTAGTGAAAGAGTCGGTTGGAGAATTCGACCTAGTACTCGATGGACTTGTAGAAGTGGACTGCTGCAAATGATCTTCCGTGGGTTCTTGTCTCTTCACATGTCCTTTCATGTTAGCTAAGGTCTTTTCAGGAATTTCTTTACGTTTTGTGGACGAGTTTGGAGACTTTTTGGCAGTAAATTTCTGGGTGCTTTGTTTAATTTTCAGCACCCCCAAAGCGATACACTTCTTTTCGATCATGTCCGATACTTCCGCCACTAGCTTGTCAGTGTTAATTTCATCAGGGAAATAATCTTGTACGACTCGTTTTGCCTCTGATGTGCAATTGCTGTTTAATTCGGAACTGGAGTCCCCGTAAAACCAAACAATCTGCAACAAAACAAACGTCACAATGTAAAGAAAACTCAGGACTGTCGATTGCTGAAGCAGTCGAATATTCTCGAACCAAACAACTTTTCCTGAATCCTGTTTAGTTTAACAAGATGAAGCATGGCCAATCTCTGCATATTGTGGTGAACGTCTACCCATAAAGTAAAGTTAACTTTGACAGCTGAGAAAGCAACTTCACAAGTTTAGATCCTGATACACCGAGCGTTTTCATTACTTAATTAATAAATAGATGTCCCTTGGATGCATTCACTTTTAAATGCCCGAAGATAAAGTAATCGATTTAGATCTCCTAAAAACCCTCTAACATTCGCTACACCCTGATAAAGGCTTACGACTGTATGAAGTTGTGAAAAACATTGCCATCAACATATTGCAGTGCACTTGACACTAATTTCTAAGCCAAACGTTACTGTTTTACCACCCTAGAGTAACGTTGTAACATAATGTTAACACTTACTGAAATCTCAATTTCCTCTTGATTTTGATTCCACGACAAAGTGAACTGCAGTGGCTTTTTATCATATTCCTTCCCGTTCCAATAGAATTTCTTTCTGCATGAACCATTCGAAGATTCGATCTCATCGCCATTTTTGTAGCAAACTTTTCCAAAGCGATCAACGAGCCTGGTAGTTTCTGTCCCGCACCAATGACATCGGCGAGATGAGTCGGTCACCCTGCAGAGTTTCAACATAAGCTACTCATGAAAAATCTACACTATAAATAAGCAGATGAACGATTTACTAACAACCAGTAATTGTTCAATGTTCATCATGGCACACCGAGATCTTCAAGCTTTATTGGACTGAGCTTATTACATTATAGCTAATGGGGTAAAAAGAAGCTATTTTTCTAGGCTGATAATGGTTACAAATGAAATTGGCGAGAGCAATGAATGGTGATACAAATTTCAACTAGATCTCGGAAATCAAAAAAGTAGTTATAAAATATTTCAGGTGTAGTATATACCAAATTGGAAATAGGTGCTGCGATGGAAGGACGCAATGTAGTTATGAATCATTGAGAAAACTGGCAAAGATGACCTCAGGGTCGCAGGAGACTTTAAGGATGACCAAATGTCATATGATAACATTTTCCTGCTTTTCTTCATTCTCCACAGTCATGATGTCCTCAACTTACGTCATGCAATAACCTAGCTTACTGTCAACAAATAGGACTTTCTCAGACAGCTTTTAGAAAACATCCACATCTGAGACTTAGCAGGCTGAAACAGTTATATTGTCGTCAGGCGAATGCCAGACAATAAAATCCGTCATTTTTACATTGATTCAACCATTCGAATCATCTTACCCGTCGCCGGTATCTTCGCGGAGTGACTTAATCTGGTTTTTGAGGGAGTCCACCTCGGGTTGTAGTTCACGGGGTACCATAACTGGTGCATCCAGCGATTCATTTTTCGGTTCTTGGTTATCGATTTCTTCCAATGCCCCGCATTGCTAAAATTATGAGAGTATACGCTTATGAAAAAGATTGACTGTTATTGTAGCCTTTCAAAAGTATCACTACCTAAAGTTTGATCTCGTGTATTTAACATTAAATGATGTTTAAGGTAACCTGCTACTTTGCACTTTTTTGAAACGATAGTATTGTAGGCCTTAGTCTGAAAACCTAAACTCACCAAGCAACGAAAAAGACGCCTTTCAATAATTGCTTGAGCAGTGCGTTTGATAATATCGTCTGAACTCAACTCCACCAATTGAAAAGATTTCAAGCAGTACCGACGATAGTCTTCAACCAAGAATGGGGCAACACCATAGCGGTCAATAAAGACTTCTCCCATTGCATGAGCAAGTTTTGGTACGTAACTGAAGCGTTAAAAAAAATTATTAAATTAGAACCAAAATAATACAAGTGAAGCTCGGTAACAAATTTAACTGCGTTTTATTGCATGAAAAAAAGGAAACGATAACTTATTGTCTTGTGCATAACATCGTTATACATTATATAGCGACTTAAATAATTACGCTGCTAGCTATTTGCCAATAAAACTCAGTTACAATAAAGACGTATCCCACTACACATCTGCTACAGACCAAATGATATTTTACTTAACACACTTCCATGAACATTTTTAGTTTCACAAAAAGCATCACATTTCTTGCTAAAATTTATCAGTTTGCAAATCACCACACGTAGGCCTACCGTCGTACACAGATTAACCTACTTCATTTTTAAAGGCTTTCCATCACAGACTGGCAGACTGCCATCTTTATTGTAAGACAAATATCGCTGGGCAACCTCGAGTCCAACAGCCCACGGTTCAGGAATAAGATCTTCAGGGATTGTAGGCAGTGGCCTTCCATCCACAGCCACCAAGGCTACAAAATGATTATGCGCGTTCCCACTCCATGCTATGCAGAGGGGAGACCGAGTTGTGCATTCTGATGGCTCCAAAAGTGCTGGTACAAACAGTCCAGCATAATCTGCTGCGCTCTGCAATTTCTAAAGCGTAGAAGGTTCGTAAGTTTTTATTTGGCGCAACACGTTCTTTTGTTCAAAGAATCACTGTTTTCATGAACTTAAAGAAACAAGAAACACATTCTTACATTGTGCATCAATATAGAGCAATTTGTTTACGACAACTTAAAACGATGGAGAACTCAGAAAAGAAATGTTAGAAATTCATAAGTGGTGGATCTGTACAAACATGTCTAAAAAGACATTTCCATAAAGTCACCAAGTATGCAATGAGTTTTGTATTGTATTAGTTCAATTAGTCAGAAGCATATGAAAAGTCATTTGAATCTAACCAGCAAATTTCCTCTTTCTTTAAGGTATCACGTTGAACAATCATTAGAGCCTATTTGCTTTATTTAAGTGTTACATAGAAGAAGTATTCAGGAAATTGTTTTTCGTACGTTTTTACAGAAAGTCACGAGCCGTGGATGTTGGATAACTAGGCAAGTGATGTGAAAATTTTCCACACACTGCTTATTATCGCGAGTACTTATGCAGGCGACTGCAGTTTACATAGTAATTGAGCTAAGTTGATTTACTCAGTCCGCCCGTGGTCACGGTCCGCCCCGTTAGATCAGTGGTTACGCGCCCTGCTCAAGATCACGCGGCGCTGGTTCGACTCTCGGGGTGTGCGCTTGAGCAATGCATATTAGGACACCGCTCCATTCAGCGGCACCTAGTGAATCGGACAATTCCCCGGCAACAACACTTCAACAATCAGAAAATTTCACTCTGCCAATCTCGGTATCCGGCCCTGCGCCAAGAGCCTCTACAAGTATACGAAACTACCAGGAATAACCTACCAAGGCTTTGTCAGTCCGAGGATAAAGATTCAAAAACCAACCAACTCAGCAAAATCTTGATATTGAAAAATTGGCTAAGACATGCGGTTAATTACGTCAAGATGGAATATTTAACGTAATACATTTCTATACAAGTAAATAAAAAGAGTCCATTTTATTGTTGTTGTGTTGTCTTTTGTTTTACACTATAAAATGAAGGATAACATCGATTTGTAGCCTACCGTGACTGAGGAATGATATTGAAGAACACATCGTAGGCACACCACTTTTGTGAAAAGTGATGACATATCAAAAACATCTTGCAGCCTATCACAAAGGGATTAGTTTCAATTTCATTGGGGCATGGGGCTGTTCTGTTTCAAAGAATGCTATGGCATATTACTCACTTGTGGAGAATCAAAAAGTATAATAGGCCGTCTCAGAATGTTGGACAAAGCAAAAATGTGAGGATTTCCCAGAAAGGAGATTTCCTTTCCTTCAGTACTGCAATTAGGATCAGCTTCTTCAATAATTTCATTCCATTGATGCTCGTCAAAAAAGTTCTTCAAGAGTTCCTTCAGGGAATAAACACAAACATTTAAGCACACTTAGCTTGTGGACGTTTTACGAGAAGTTTCAGGATATCCGCCCATGAGTGATTGATTTGTATCTTTATCCATGACGACAAAATTTCTTTATAAGAAATCTCAAAAGAATTTGTAAATCAAAGGGGTTGTGCAGTAGTGCAGAATTTGACCAATTAAACGCACGGTTCTGCTCCGCGTATAACAAGACCAAGTTTCACTTTCAAAGGAGAGGGAAAAAATCTTGCAGAGAGAATTTTGTATCACTGTCAAATATCATCCTATTGCTGTCATCAACCTACGATTTATAATGTTGCATACTTCAAGGTGTTTTGGAAAGTGTGATGCATGGCCCCAAAACCGAGAAGACGTCATACAGTATACCGGTACGCTCTACGTAACTTTCATTTCACCATACAACGATTTAGCAAAGTGTTGCGCCATGGCACGAACAAATGAAACAAAACTGAGACGCAGGGATATCCCTGCTGAGACGATTCAAGAAAAAAAAATCCCTTGGGGTTTTTTTAAATAGGGGATTTTTCGAAACTTCCCTTGCGGGTAACCACCTATCACGCAGTGTCAGTTTGTGGATCAGTGGCAAATAAGGCAAATTGTGAAGACTAAAATACATTTTTCAAGAATAGTTTTGATTACGGCAATTTAAAGTTTAAAATCCCGTGTAAAGCCAAGCGCTTAGCACAGAGACGAATGCAATTTTCAATTTGTTTTTTAAACAACTAATACAAAATATAGTTTCGGGAGAGAGTTTGCTTTTTTATACCAAAGACAGGCAAGACACAACAATACCACAGGGTTGAGCATTACAACAGTATATATTTTACATATTTACAAAATAGTTTAACATTCAAACGTTTTCGGCTTAACCTAAGCCCTCATCAGGAATCTGAAATATTAATAAAATGCAATAAATTTCAACTTCTTGAAGGTAACTAGCTAACTAATTGTAAGCATCAAGAAATACGCAGCGGTTAAAAGCAATAGTGTGGAAAACAAACAGACGGACGGAAAACAAAATTACATTAGAAAAAGGCAACTACATGACTACAAACAAATTAGCACCACAGGGAACGTGATCCATCTAACTTAGTAAATGTTTAGTAGAAAGGACGCGCCACCAGCAAATAATTGTTTGTTTAAATTTGGGTTGTAGCGTTTGATTAATAGCGCTTCCTGAATTTTTGTGTCAAATTGGGATTTGCCTTTGCGTAAAATTTTAAATGAGTCAGCAGAGAATTTTCGATTTGTGCAAAAGGAACACTCCATAATATGGTCTTTGATGGCACTTTTCTTTAAGTCTCTAAAGTTCAAATGCTCCCGTACTCTCGTGGTCAAATGTCTGGTGGACATACCGATGTATGTCAATGCCGAATCACACGGACATGTAAAACTGTATACGACATTTGAACAGAGAGGCGAAGGCGTCTGGGACTTTAGTTGAAAATACGAACTGATTTTGAATGTTTTATAAACAGGAAAAACGTCCACATCAAATTTACTTTTCATAAACTGTCCGATTTTGCGAGCAAACGTTTTAGAATCTTTTCCCACAAACGGAATGGACAAACAATGCTTCATATTTAACTCAT
The DNA here is from genome assembly GCF_918807975.1 of Aplidium turbinatum. Taxonomy (NCBI): domain Eukaryota; kingdom Metazoa; phylum Chordata; class Ascidiacea; order Aplousobranchia; family Polyclinidae; genus Aplidium; species Aplidium turbinatum. Next base: position 17,422,087 of record NC_137485.1, read on the forward strand.
TTTCAGCCTTTTCTTGTTGGTCGGAATTCGTGGAGATAAAGCGATTCAATATTTTTTCAAAGTATAATTTTGGATAACCATTATTATAGAACATTTGTTTTAATTTCTCTGTTTCAATATTAAAAAGAGCATCATTACAGCAAATCATTTTAGCCCGAGCTAATAGGCACATGATCAGACCAGATTTCCATTTCGATGGGCATAGTGCATCAAAATTCAAAAACAAACCAGTATGGGTTGGTTTGCGCCAAACCCAAGTATCAAATTCGGTAGCATTAATTTTAATTTCAACGTCCAAAAAAGGCAAAGTTTCGCGTGCTTTTTCAATCGTAAATTTGATGTTTTTATGTTGAGAGTTCAGCAATTCCAAAAAGGCCGCACAAGACGTCTCCTTATTAAATACCGCAAAAATGTCATCAATGTACCGTAAGAACAACTTTGGGTGAAATGTAAGACGCTTTTTAAATAGTTTTGTTTCTAAGTGTGCCAGAAAAAAATTAGCAATAGTAGGGCCCAATGGAGATCCCATGGCAACGCCGTCAATTTGTTTAAACAATTGGTTTTTATACATAAATATGCCTTCGGTAGCTAAAGTCATTAACTTGACAAATTCGAGGTTTTATTCGAGGTTTTATTTGTATTATATAATGTTTATGAACCCTGATGACAGCAGAACCGCTGCTGGCGTAACAAAGCTTCAATGGCAACAGACGTAACGCAAATGAGTCTCAAGTACTTTTATTCGTGAGTTCGAATTGAATTTAGATTTGGAATTTGAAAAGTAATCTTATGAGTCTGAGTCTATTTTCAGTAATATTATGAGTCTCTGTCTGAGTCTGAGTTAATTTTCAGTAATATTATGAGTCTCTGTCTGAGTCTAAATTAAAAACATTTGACCACGAGAAACATTTGACTTACGAAAAACATTTGACCACGAAAAACATTTGACCACGAGAGTACGGGAGCATTTGAACTTTAGAGACTTAAAGAAAAGTGCCATCAAAGACCATATTATGGAGTGTTCCTTTTGCACAAATCGAAAATTCTCTGCTGACTCATTTAAAATTTTACGCAAAGGCAAATCCCAATTTGACACAAAAATTCAGGAAGCGCTATTAATCAAACGCTACAACCCAAATTTAAACAAACAATTATTTGCTGGTGGCGCGTCCTTTCTACTAAACATTTACTAAGTTAGATGGATCACGTTCCCTGTGGTGCTAATTTGTTTGTAGTCATGTAGTTGCCTTTTTCTAATGTAATTTTGTTTTCCGTCCGTCTGTTTGTTTTCCACACTATTGCTTTTAACCGCTGCGTATTTCTTGATGCTTACAATTAGTTAGCTAGTTACCTTCAAGAAGTTGAAATTTATTGCATTTTATTAATATTTCAGATTCCTGATGAGGGCTTAGGTTAAGCCGAAAACGTTTGAATGTTAAACTATTTTGTAAATATGTAAAATATATACTGTTGTAATGCTCAACCCTGTGGTATTGTTGTGTCTTGCCTGTCTTTGGTATAATACAAAATAGATATGTAGATGTTGCAACAAGAAAACACAACGTAGAAATTTCTAAAGGTAGATATTCATTGCAGTTTCTTTTCATTGGTATAGGTCAGGGCAGAGGTCACCAAACTACGGCCCGCGGGCCGGAACCGGCCCGTGAATTGATTTCATCTGGCCCGCCACGTGCTGAGGAAATAACAACTGCTGCGCTACAACTGTTAAGGAAAAAAGTTACCAAACTTTTTGTAAATGACTGACGTTGCTGTTTATCATTAGGCCATCACAAATGGGGATAACCTAAGCTAAATTTGGAAAGATGTAATGTTTTTTCAAGAGCACGATGCCCTGTAGTGAATCACAGCAGAGGATAAATTTTCCAACAACCTTTCGATTTTCATCACAACTTTGCTATTCCACCGCTGACTTTGTCATTTATTGTGCTCAATTCAAGTCAATGGAGATTCTAAATAGTTGTACATCTTTTCGCAATTTGCACCCGGCCCGCAGCTGTTAATCTCACAGCAATCCGGCCCTCAGAGAAAAAAGTTTGGTAACCCCTGGTGGTATAGGTTAACAACTAAGTACCGGTATGTCAGTAGTCTTGGCAAAAGGATACATACCATGTATTTAACACGATGCTCCTTCAAATGATCGTGAAGGTTTGTTCTTAAGCCATGCCAAAACAATCCTAAGCCTATCAGAGCTCTTGACAAAGCATGAAGTAAGCAGTGGCCATCTCCATCGGTATGAATAGCAACTAGCCTGTTCTCACCATTGTGAAACTCTTCCAAACGATCTGCAGGTAAAATGCATGTGGGTGACTACCTCGTTGCTTCCAGCTATCTGCTGTGTTGCATTTGTGATTCGCAGTGCACTGTATAGTGTATATTGTCACAAAGGACTCAAAATGAAACAAGATTATTCTGATAGCACATTGCGTAAGGAATCAGAAAAAAAATACCACACTTCTTCAATCTTCGTGGCACTATAAGCTAACGATTGGTACAAATGTGTGGTAGGCTACAGTTCAACTTATATATTCAGTATTCATATCTATCTAGTTGTGCGTTTCTTTCTCACCAAAAAGTCGTTTTAGATAAATAAAACTGCCGGAGATGTCTTTTCCATATCCTTTAACATTGATATAATCAGGAGATATCTTGAATGATCGTCCACCCAACAACTTTCCACAGTTGACCGTTTCATCATGTCCAATATCTTTTAACAGTACAGGCCTGAAAAGTACCGCATGCTTAGATTTGCTTAACACTTTGAGCATTAGTCAAATAAATATATCAACAAAAGCTAACTAGGTGACATTAAAATGCAAGAAAACATACCATGATCTGAATTAAGCTACCAGGTGAAATATCTGCAAAACAAAAAACAATATCTGCAATAGTACACATCCTACACATAATAGCATTGGTCTTTAAAACTATCTTACTTTCCGGCTTTGTTCATTCCATGTTTCGTCAATAATGGAGACAAAAGCTTGCAGGAACAGTTTGATTGTCCATTTACCTTTACAAAATCTGTTATAGAATTTGGTATTTGGCGTAGAGGTGTTTTCTGCAAATAGGAGTAAAAATTAGATTTCTTTAGTGCTGAAAGACTGTTTTACTAACTACAAGTATATTTGATCATGGTAAATAAACACAAACGACTATTTAAGCAAATTTGATAAAATCCTCATTAAAATTAAATCGAACTTTATTAATATAAATACTCACTATATGATCAAGTTTGTAAATTGCTAAAAAATTAAAACATCTATAGGCTAGTCAATATGAAAATTAAATTTATGCTTTGTGTTTAAGTGCCTTAGCCCTTAAGTTATTTCCATCATAAAGTACAAAATTTATCACTTCTCTTCCACAATGATAATTACCATGATAAAGTAAAAATGCCTTTTCATACCAGTAGTTATTATCTTATGACATTTATTTTACAAAGTTTATGAAAGCAATTCTTTGGAAAAGTAGTAAAAACAAGCATTTGACGAAATAAAGCAATATATATGGTTAGACAAATACATTTCACATCACAGTTGATAAACTAGGCATTGTTTTTCTACACTGACACAAATAACAACCAACGGCCCCCCAAAAATAAATTCCATGTATGTTTAATGCTATGTTAACTCCATACGGTAGTTGTAAAACCTAATTTTATAAATATTTCTTTATTCACAAAAACTTACCTTCAGCTCAGTTTCATATGTGTTGAAAAGAGTACTGATGTAGTGGGTTTTTAAGCATTTAAAACAGTCCACAAAATAATCTTGAGAGCTATAATGCAAAGGTGTCTGCAAAGTAACTTTCTCAGTCAATTTAAGACATTACCAGCAAACATGGGACAATGGAACTACAGCTACCGCAAAATGATTTCGGACCTTTCTAAATTTTCAAGAAAAACAAGCATTTTGTATACAATGAAATTTTTTAATAAAAACTATCACCCTTTCTTAATAATTTGTCATATTGCAATATTGCATTATTATAACCTTCTTCACATTTTTCACAATCTTCGCATTGTTAGTCACAATGCTTATTGTTAGTGGTATGATCTGATGTAAAACACACAGCTACAAACCTGGCGTAAATTTTGATAAAAAGGTCCGAAGTCATTTTGCGGTAGCTGTAGATACACATATATAATCTATTGACTAATTCTTTAATCAACTTCATTTCTGCACTCTCAAGTATCAGTACAACACTTTAAGTTGACTCCCTTTCTTGACTTGATTAGTTGAGGAAATATTGCATCCTCAGATTATAAGGGCCTTAAAAGCTAATCCTGGTATATATAATATACATTTATCATGCTTGTAAAAGGCTTCAACAAGTATTGCAAGCTTAGTCAGTGAAAAATTCTGCTTGCACTTGTAGTATATACTTCTGGTGGGAAATTTTATTTACTTGGTGTCATAGAAGAGCTCTGTGTAGAAACATTTTACTCATTCAAAACAGATTCACTGCTTTAAATTTAATTTAGCAAAAAAAAAGTACCAAGTGCCAGTACATTGTACAACATTCATTGTTCTTGATTTCATTCATGCATGGAAAAGCTCTCTCTTTAAATACCTTTAATCAAGATACAGTATTATATTCTAATATAAATGTACTGTAATTACAAAAGATAAAATAAAAAAAATATATATAATCAATGACAACTGTGAAAATGGGCATGATGTACCACATGGATATTGAAATAGCAAGAAAATGATAGCAAACAAAAAATACACAAAAGCAAAAAGGATGAAGTCTGCTCATAGGCTACCGGTTAGGGTGTACCAAAAAACCTTACTTTCACTGATCTTGCTGTTGGCTGGCAAAAAGTTGTCTTTGGGGTCAAAACTAATGCTAATATAAAAAATTTTAAATTTCATTGATGTTTGACGCCTATTTTCTTTACGTTTCCATGGAAACAACCCAAATTTTTAAAAAATGGCGTAACTTGAAAACCACTATAGTTAGAAAGCTCTAATACACACCAAAAGTTCCAGAACACCAATATTCCTATGAGTGTTTAATACATTTTATGGGTCTAGGTAATGTAGTTTTTTAGATATTTCCTAAAATAGCGTTTTTGTAAAAAATCTAGTTAATTTACTCTAAAAATTATTTTATACAAATTTTTGCTATAGCTGGCTAAAGTGGCAATGTAACAATCACACAGTAGTCTGGCAATGTAAACAAAAAATTAAAGTATATAATTGACTAAAAACTTAAATTACCGGTATACAATTATACATACAGTATATATATATGCAGTAAGCAATACTATTTTACTTCCTTTGACAATGCTCAAGACAAAAGGTATACCAGTGGTCAGGTACCTGTGTAGCCGTAATGTGATATGCATTGTTTTATGCATCATATCAATGGAAATCAATGTTGCTTGATTTGTAGTTTTTACAAGTACAGTTTCATTCTTTTTTTAATAACTCTTTCTGATGATGTAGCAACTGTGGCTTGTTTTTCTCTCAATCCTTTGATATGATCTTTAAAATGTTTTGTTTTGCTGTAGAATTTCAGGTGAGTTTATCATAAAATTCAGTAAGAAGACCCAATGCTCGTTCAGATGCATCATTGACAACTGGGATTGCTTTGATTATATTTCTTACCTTTAAGTACAGTAGATGTTTGTGCCAAAACTTGGGATTAGCTGTTAAAAAACTTGTATCTAATTTGAGCAAATTGAACCAAGTCCATGAGTCTTTTCCTATAAGGTTGTGGAGTTGAGTTTGTTGTTGAAGAACTGGCATTTGCTGGATTCTGGTTTTTGGAAGTTACTTGATTAAAATGCTCCATCATACTTTAAAAGTTCTCTAGCCATTTTCTGTTTCTGAGTGAAGGAAACATGATCACTGAATAGTGAATACTGCAAAAATAACTAGGCGCTCAGAAAGGTACTACAAATGTTTACCAAACTTTGTCAAATATGCTGAAGGTATTTCAATAAAAAGTGGAGGTATAGTTGCAGAATATTTTTGCATCTCTCATATCATTCCTCAACTGGCAATGTAGTTTTAAACCACCATTGATTAGAGAATCAAGAAAAGTGGATGTAGTAAACCAGGGCTCTATAATCTATATGATATAATACCAGAAAAACTGCCAGGATACCAGACAAGTGTTCCATTTTCAAGCTCCAGGAGCATCACATCATGCTCATTGGATGAGTAGAATATCAATAATATATTCTTTGAAAATATCTTCATTCAAATCACAATTGCTGAAGTTAAATCTGGTATCTGAAGCAACATTGAATGAAATCTCATTTCTGGCAGTTTTTCTAGTATTTTATCATATAGAGCCCTGGTTTACTGCATCCAATTCTCTTGATTCTCCAATCAATGATTTAAAACTACATTGCCAGTTAAGCAATGATATGAAAGAGATCCAAAAATATTCTGCAACTATCCCTCCACTTTTTATTGAAATACCTTCAGCATATTTGACAAAGTTTGATAAACATTTGTGGTACCTTTCTGAGGGGTCTGCTACTATTCGGTGAGTCCGATTCGGTGAGTTCCTAATTTCTAACCCCTAACCTTAACTCCTAACCCCTTACCCTAAAACGGCAATGATAATTAGGCTACGGTACCCGATAATTTAAAAAAAAAATTGAAAAAATCCCCCGTGAAGGGATCGGACTCACCGAATCGGACTAACCGAATCGGACTCACCGAACCGGACTCACCGAAACGGGCCATTCCGCTTTCTGAGCGCCTAGTTATTTTTGCACTATTCAGCAATCATGTTTTCTTCACTCAGAAACAGAAAATGGCTAGAGAACTTTTAAAGCATGATGGAGTATTTAAATCAAGTAAACTTCCAAAAACCAGAATCCAGCAAATGCCAGTTCTTCAACAACAAACTCAACTCCACAACCTTATAGGAAAAGACTCATGGACTTGGTTCAATTTGCTCAAATTAGATACAAGTTTTTTAACAGCTAATCCCAAGTTTTGGCACAAAAATCTACTGTACTTAAAGGTAAGAAATATAATCAAAGCAATCCCAGTTGTCAATGATGCATCTGAACGAGCATTGGGTCTTCTTACTGAATTTTATGACAAACTCACCTGGAATTCTACAGCAAAACAAAACATTTCAAAGATTATTATCAAAGGATTGAGACAAAAACAAGCCACAGTTGCTACATCATCAGAAAGAGTTACTAAAAAAGGAATGAAACTGTACTTGTAAAAACTACAAATCAAGCAACATTGATTTCCATTGATATGATGCGTAAAACAATGCATATCACATTACGGCTACACAGGTACCTGACCACTGGTATACCTTTTGTCTTGAGCATTGTCAAAGGAAGTAAAATAGTATTGCTTACTGCATAAATCTTTTCAGGTATATACAATGTATGTATATACTGTATGTATATATACCGGTAATTTAAGTTTTTAGTCAATTATATACTTTAATTTTTTGTTTACATTGCCAGACTACTGTGTGATTGTTACATTGCCACTTTAGCCAGCTATAGCAAAAATTTGTATAAAATAATTTTTAGAATAAATTAACTAGATTTTTTACAAAAACGCTATTTTAGGAATTATCTAAAAAACTACATTACCTAGACCAGTGGTTCTCAACCGGGGGTCCGCGGACCCCAAGGGGTCCGTGAAGCGATTTCAGGGGGTCCGCGAAAGTTTCCGAGTTTTCTGCACGATTGATAAATTACAAAATTTAAAAATTGTTTGTGCTTTGTTTATGTATTAGCCTACAGTGATTCTCAAACTGTAAGTCGCAACGCACTGTTGCGTCGTTTGAAATTGCAAAGGACATGGCATAAAGGTTTGGTTTCTTAACTAAAAGTATCATATAGGCTAAATGACTTAAACCTTTCAATAAGGCTATGTAGACCATGTTCAACTTAATTCTTTTGAGACAGCATGATCAATGATTAACTTAGAAATGCAAGCGTTAGTCAGCAGTCCCACTACTCACAGCTTTGCAATGACTGCGATTATAACGAATTAATATTGATTACAAGTTTAAAAACGGGAGAAATTCTTTGTAACGGTCGCAAGTATTCTATTAACTTTTGATTAAATTTATAGAAAAACATCAAATGAGCATATACATTATTGATGTTTCATCTTGTGTGCCAACATAATTAACATAATTTCGTCAATCGCTAAGTGCATCGGGAATTCAGCAGATTATTCTAAGTGTGTTCTTAGAAACTTATGTAACATATGATTCCATAAGGAGACGCGATATAGGCTACGAAAATTATTTCAAATATAAATTTTTAGGGGTCCGCGACCGCTTCGAAGGCATCAAAAGGGGTCCACTAAGACAAGAAGGTTGAGAACCACTGACCTAGACCCATAAAATGTATTAAACACTCATAGGAATATTGGTGTTCTGGAACTTTTGGTGTGTATTAGAGCTTTGTAACTATAGTGGTTTTCAAGTTACGCCATTTTTTAAAAATTTGGGTTGTTTCCATGGAAACGTAAAGAAAATAGGCGTCAAACATCAATGAAATTTAAAATTTTTTATATTAGCATTAGTTTTGACCCCAAACACAACTTTTTGCCAGCCAACAGCAAGATCAGTGAAAGTAAGGTTTTTTTGGTACACCCTACTACCGGTACATAAAAGTTAACAAAGTTATCTAAGTAGTCTAATGGAAATTCTAAAATCAGTCAGTTACAAATTAGCTAGGCTATGTTAGATGTAGAACATCTATCATACTCAGAATTAAACAATTGAAATGGCTTACCAAACAAGTATCATCTGGACAAGTTCCACAATAAATCTTATGTTGTTTGATATCACAACTGAAGACTTTTTTATCAAACTGTGCTGCATTTGTGGAATTTAAGATATTAACCAATAGCTGTGCTTCAAAATCATAAGTATCCGACATTTTATTGTTTAATTTAAATAAATATTAACATTTACAAAGTGCTCAAAGCCATATCGAAAGACTACAGGAAGCTGAAAAAGATAGCTTGCATTAATGTGAAGAAAACAAAGTATTTGACTGTAAATATTGGCAGTGGCTATTTGACCGGCTCCGGTCTTTGAATCTGAAACACTATTTGACCGGTCATGACGTCACTACATAAGCGCTTTTTTCTTTTTCTCTTTCAAAGCAACAGACGAGAAGCGCCGATATAAGTTCTAACTTCAACACGTATTCTTCAACTCAGTCCGTGGCGCGTGCGATACGTCTCGGGCTGCCAATCTAGAGGGGATGAGTTCGATACTATCCGGAGGCATTCTTTTTTTCATTTTTTTTTTATCTAAATTTTGACCCGAAGCGCATTTATGTGGTCAATTTTTAATTTGAGTAGCCTACAGTCCAAGTTAGTTAATAGTTCTCAAGTATAGTTCTCAAGTTAGTTATATACAATACTTCTTTTAAAAGAAATGATAATGGTAAAACCATTTTTTAAAGAAGTATTGTATATAACTAACTTGAGAGAAAAATGTAGGGTCGTTCGGCAACACACGTTCACTTATGACGATCAGAAAATTACCAAGAGAAATTCTCAAATTCCAGCAAATTAAAAAAACTCTAACATTATTACTCACATTTGAAAAGACATAAAAAATGGGCTGTAGGCTACTCAAATTAAAAATTGACCACAAAAATGCGCTTCGGGTCAAAATTTAGATAAAAACAAAAAGAATGCTTCCGGATAGTATCGAACTCATCCCCTCTAGATTGGCAGCCCGAGACGTATCGCACGCGCCACGGACTGTGTTGAAGAACACGTGTTGAAGTTAGAACTTAGCCTATATCGGCGCTTCTCGTCTGTTGCTTTGAAAGAGAAAAAGAAAAAAGCGCTTATGTAGTGACGTCATGACCGGTCAAATAGTGTTTCAAATTCAAAGACCGGAGCCGGTCAAATAGCCACTGCCGTAAATATTCCTAAAATATACCGTACTCATTACACATCAAATAAAAACATACGACATAGAAATCAGTTTAAATATCTTGAATCATAAAGCAAAGAAACTAGATCAGCGAGGGAAGATCAATAGATTAGTGACATAAAGCAAATGCAGTACTAACAAATATACACAACATAATGCAACTTTAGTGCTTGTTGGTTTAGGCCACCCATGCCCGATGGTCAGAAACATCTCTCCTGTATTTCTTTTTCATAAAATTGTAGGCTGCTTAATACCTACAAGGCCCGCAACTTTATCATCATCTTCAAAATTCAAGCTACATCACATGGTATTTGTAAAACAGGTATATGATACCGACATTAAAACTTCAAAATGCTATTACCACATTTTACATGCAATTATTAAGATGAACTTTCAAAATCATATAAACTAAGCATTTTCACAATCACAATGACTTGTTATTCGGCATATTCAAACTCCCTGCTTCAACTAATCAGCAAACTTTAACTTGTTTGGTTAGGCCATAAAATAGGTATAACATCTGATAAACTCAGTCTATAACTAAACTCTGGTGCTTATTATCTCAATTATTCATCAGCAAACAAAAACACAGAAAACTATCACAAACTTTTATACAAAAGTTCATTTCTTTACCTAATGCAACTCAACTGCAAGAAGGATCTAACTGAACAAAGTGTGTTGGTAATCTGCACCAAACAGCACAACAAACTGAGCTAATTTTTGCAGTTTGCCATGATGTTTTGTGTACTGAAAAATATTCCCCAGAGGTACCGTAGCCAGCAACGCCACTTATTTAAGTTCCCCTTGTCAAAAAATAATAAACACACCAGAACCAGAAGGTGCATCTGTAAAACTCTACCAGGGACATCCCCTTTCCAAAAATTTGTTCGCGGTCGATTCGCATTTGCTGTTTACCCAACCATGAGATATGTTTCATCGCTGTTTACCCAACCATGACTTTTTCATTATTTCTATTTCATTCACAAAGCAGTTTTTGCTCGTTTTCTTCTGTGTTCAACGCAAGAAGACTTTTAAAATAAAATGTGAACTGAGAAATTTGACCAAGAAATGGCGAAAATAGGCCAAAAACCGAGTCTTTATCACCTTTTCTACCTAAAATGCACAATCACGAATATATTTTGTGAAATAAATTGATTGAAGTGATAGATAAGGCTTTTGACCAACGGCATACTTTTTCCGTTGTTATTTGATATAAGCCGACAGAGTAATTAGCAATAAGAGAGGCGTAGACCTGATGGTCTCGGCCAGTTACTCTTGTCGCCGAAACGAAGCAGTAACAAATACGTTTAAAGGGCGAAGCTGCCATTAAGGCCGTAACACGGTTTTTAAAGAAGACAAATGGCATATTATTACCATCGTAACCAATCAGGGCCGCATTATCGAAAAACGTCCTACTATATTTTGGTATTAGTGGGAGAAGACAAGCTATATCCCTTAAGGGGCTGAGGGGGCTCAGTCACATGCACAGCCCGATCACGCTTCTCACACACGTTAAATTCAGGAGACGCCAGTAGCGTAGCCAGGAATTTTGAAAGATGGGGTTTTGACCACCCAGCGGCGGGGGGTCTGGGGGGCCTCCCCCAGAAAATTTTGAAAAATTACTTTGAATTTGGTGCATTCTGAGAGCATTTTCAACAAAAATGTGGGTACGAATATTCCTGTAAAATGGTGCTGTCCGGTGGAATAGCAAAAGGATAAGATCATGTTTTCTTCGGCATTTTTCGGAAATAAAGCTAAGAGTCTATGTTTTCTTGTTGTTAATTCCTGGCTGAGATGTTTGGTATTGGCAAAACTCGCTCTTTTAATGCAATTTTGTTTAAAATTAGGCAATTTTTTTAGACTAAAAGCATCATTCTCAATATTTTGACGTCACACGCGTGCCAAAGGGGGGGGTTGTAACCCCCAAAACCCCCCCTTGGCTACGCCACTGGGAGACGCGATACGCCTCTCACAACCACCCAAATTACGTGTAGCTGGGCGATCAAAAACTAGCGGCGCAGAATACTGTGAAGGGGCAAAGCATTACTGCTAATGGCGGCCCCGTGACTTGTACGCTCTGGGGGAGGAGTTCGGTTATAATTCGCAGGACTTGGCTCTAGATCCTTTGGAAGACCCTTAGCCGCGGCCACGAGACCTCCTGAAACAGCTGGAAAATGTGTGGATTGCACTGGTCCACCCACCGATTGAACAGGCGTCTGGAAAAGGTTATGTAAATTAAACTGCGATTGATGTTCACTTCTGGAATGGCTAGAAGAGCCCTTCTTAGAACTACGCCGGGAGCCCAACTCTGATCGATATTCAGCTAAAACTACCTCTTTACGTTGTTCAAATGTTCAGCCCTCAACTGAGCGTCTTTGAATGCAAACTCACAGCAGCTCTCGCGGCGGCCTCAGCAGCTCTCGCTTCGGCCTCAGCTCTCGCTTCGGCCTCAGCTCTCGCGGCGGCCTCTGCTCGTACGGCCTCAGCAGCTCTCGCGTCGGCCTCGGCTCTCGCGGCAGCCTCAGCTCGTATGGCCTCAGTAGCTCTCGCGTCGGCCTCAGCTCTCGCGGCAGCCTCAGCTCGTATGGACTCAGCTCTCGCGATGACCTCAGCAGCTCTTGCTTTGGCCTCAGCTTGTATCTGGAGCTCCTCTCGTCTCAGCTGCAGGTTAGTTTGTGCAACTATTCGTGATGAGCTTCTAGACATCATAGTGCTTACATTTGAGGCGCTATCCTCAGGATGTATGTCAGCATCTAACATATCTGAAAACTCACTTACTTTTTGTTCGAAGTTATTTTTTAACGAGTTAAATTCGGGATCTACCCTATCACGAAGTTCTGCCAAAATTGCAGAGTTAAAAATTTTACTCAAAAGAGCATGGAAATGCCGTAATTCCTCTTCTAAAGTAGATAAGTTAGATCGAAAAATTAACAGTTCCTGCTTATCATTCAAAGAACCTAGGGCTACAGAAAGTTCCCCAATTTGAGTCAAAATATCTCTTCTAAGATGCCGGGCTTCTCGAACTGACTTAGCGTCATCGTTACTGGGTCCCTCCCCAGATTGGCCTGCCCGAGCACAAAGAACATCATCAGGCTTAAATTCAGTCGAGTCGACGGTGGTCGAGTCCCTGTCGCCACCGAGTGTAGACATATTAAATGTTGGGGCTAAATTTAACAATTAAAAAATTAAGTTACACAAACACACAAAATATTACAGTAGCTATAACAAACTTAACTGCAAAGATCGTAAAAATACAAAAAGATTTTAAATGCACAATACCGTAGTTGTAGGGGTATATGAAGTCCTACCACTTCTGGAGACTTCCAATCTAGGCTATTGAAAGTTCCACAAAACTTGCTTGGATTCGTCTACTTGAATCTTCAAGCACAAATCGATTGTCTTTAATCTTCTTTCTTGCCAATAAATGTCAATGTTTTGTTTTTTTCAGAACCAACAAAGAAACGTCTTTAATTTTTAGCTTGAAGTTCTTCAGTATCAACTGAGAAGAAACGTCTTTAATTTTCTTTTGTGCTTCTGGAACTGACAACAACACGTCTTTATTTTTCTTTGTGCTTTAAGTTCTTCTATAGTCTACCAACCAACAAGATCGTCTTTATTATTCTTTTGTGCTTTTGTCTTAACTGACAACAACACGTCTTTAGTATTTATAGTCACAACGGTAAACCATAATCTCTTCAAAACACTAGCCTACTGTCATTCTGGCAGAGTTATTTTGTGCGATCTGCCTAACGAAATAGCCTAATCGGCAAAAAACGCGCAGTAAACCTTGCGATGAAAGCAACAACAGTCAGATGTTGATGAAACCACTTTTCGTCGTCACATTTAATCAATTGTTTTTTTTTATGAAAAAATAAAGGGTGAACACACAAATTTCAACAAAAAACTTGACTTGCATCAGCTAAGCAATTGCCGCTGCGAAATGTAAGACATAATATTGGAAGTTTTGACTGTGACATGAGATTTAGCCGGATTTAGCAAAGCAAGTTAGCATCACATAAATGTCTATAATAATACTTACCCGAAATATTTTTAGGAATTTTCTTTTTGATTCGTGTTCAGCGTTAAATTTTTTATTCAGTGGTGCCAATCTCGTCATGGGGCACACGAAGGAAACGTGAGCAGAATAGTTTGAAAATGGGACAAATATTTTACGTCAATCGAATATAAGTTGTTTAAGATTTTGACGTTAAGACCAACCTTCAATTAACCGTCTATAAAAATACGTTTTGAAAATATTTTTCTGAATTTTCTTTCTATTCGTGCATAAACGATTCGTGTTTAACGTTAAAGTTTCTTTTCAGGGATGTTAATCTTGTGATAGGGCACACAATGAAAACATGAACAGAATAGTTTGAAAATAGGACAAAAAATATAGGCTACGCTAAACAAAAATAATTTAAAATTCTGACGTATTGACCAGGCTTCAATTAAGCGTCTATAAAAATACTTTCCCGAAATATTTTTTGAAAACTAAAATTCGAAAAACGTTGCACAAAAATCGGAAATCATACAAAAAAACATTCCTTGTTTAACATACTTTTTTAAGTCATTTATTGTTGCAAAGGGTTGCCCTTAGATATTGTTAAAAAATTTTTGAAGCCCATTTTTTATAATATTTTGCGACCAGTCACGATTTCTCTCGGAGTCCCAAATTTACTGGTAGCCTAGCTACTAGATAGCCTAAATCAAGGTTTCTTTGAATTGTCCTTTCTCTGCGGGTTTATATCGATGTCGAAAAATTTGCGACTGATATGACCACGATTAAATTTCTTTCCTAATTTGTCTGTATGTAGCACTTCTCCAGGCCTAAATTTTTATTGATTCCAATGTACCGGTAGGCTATATATTTTAACCTGGAGAGCAAAAATTTGCTGTTTCCTTTGAAAAAACAAGGGGCACAAATAGGCTAGTCATATATTTTTTGCCTGACTTCAGAGTCCTGGTTGCATGTGCTCTTCACCACACAACTGTTGATCCGATTCATTCAGTCAAATGTTGTTTTGCTGGATTAGCATAGGAAAATAACTGATTGTGCGCACCACATTGTTGCTGTTAACGAGGAAGTTTGGTGGTTGTAAAAATTAACAAAACTTTAACAAAAAAAAAAATCATTCATATATAGCCTAAAATTTTGACACCAAGTTTTAAAGTCATTTCAAAACTTTTAAGGCTCCTGGTATTTTTGAATGGTTCTAGTTTTCGAGAAATTAGAGAATTAAGATACTTTTTGAAATTTACAACGGCGTTTCACAAAAAGATACGCTTGAGTGCGTATGTCATGCTCGAGTGAATTATTGTGAATCAGCTTGCATCCAAGACCGGGTGCATTGATTAAATATTGTCGTTTTTAATGCCAAATTCGATAAATTTGGTGCTTTTTTTATGAGTTTGGCAGAAAAGTTTTGGTTTGGCATTTTGAAGTTTTTTTTAGCACAATGCATAGTAATTTTGAATCAACCCCGACAGCAATCAGTCACGATTTACATTGATTCAACGTCTATAGACGTTGAAGTTTTTTTAGCACAATGCATGGCAATTTTGCATCAACCCCGACAGCAATCAGTCACGATTTGCTGACTGATTTGCTGTCTGGGAATGTATAAATCGAATGTTGCAATTATTATCTGACAGTTTGCTTACCAAATGTGAAATTAGAGCCTAAGCAGAGCTACTCTTAGCAATTTAATCATTGAAAAATTTGTGTTGCGACCGTGCCAAATTTCTTTCAATAACTTACTTCGGTCTCAAGCACGTTTTAACGTTTGCGTTTTGTCGCTTCTACCCTTTTCTCGACCTTTGCTATGTTGACGTGTATTGTTTTGATATGATAGTCAGAAATAAAAACAACTGAACTGAAAAATTTCAATTTTGCATGTATATAGGTCATCATTGCAGTTAAAAATGTCTGGTGTTCCTCAAGAGATTGTTGATTTTGATGAGTTTTGTACCTTGTATAAAGAAATCCTTACATCTGATGGCTTGAGCATGCATTTGCTGAGATCATTGCATAGAAAACTGGAGCATGAGGTTGGTTTTTTTAAGTTAGTTTGATGTAATACAAATACAGTTAAGTAGAAAGTGTTTTCATGTAGTTATAGATATTTATCTAAGGATTACAGTGTCTGATACTTTGGCTTGGAATTGGTTAAGGCACCTTAATCTGAGATATGACTAGGCCTATTTTTCCACGCTGAAGCTTAAAACCTAAGTTAATTAATATTTCTTAAAAACCTTGTCGTGAAAGGTTTGAAATTATGCAAAAAGTTTTACTTTCCTTTCATGATAGCACTTTTACACAAATTTTACAGAAATAAACAATTAAACATAATAATAATAATAATAGATGTTTGATGTTGTAAGCACCGAGGAGCTTTTTCATCATTATGATATAGGCCTACATAACGCTTAATTACCATAAGTTAACAGCTAGTTTCATAACTAATAACTCTAGCCATCAATAACAATTTGCTGTTAATTAGGTTAACAGCTAGTTTCATAACTAGTAACTCTAACCATCAATAATAACATATATAAACTTTTAGAAGACAGATTAGTGGGAGCAGAAAATGAAAAAATACGATCATATGTATATATATACATGAAAAATACATATATATAGTCAATTGGGGTAATGCGCAGCCAATTTTAACAAACTTTGCTCTCATTTGGTCAAATTACACCTTAGACAAGCCAGTTTTAACTTTTTAAGTACCTTGCTACTTGTAGATCAATTGTACTAAGAAGTAGGTCAAGTGCACCTTTTGTTTGTTTTCGAGCAAATTTTCGGCATCGCTTGCGCAATAATCGCTTAATTACAAATGCGCAGTGCGCGTTGGGCTAAAGCGCACCGCGCAATCGAATGCGCAGTTAGCCTGCATTATGACAGCTTTGTGCTCTTGCAGTGTACCACCAGGCAAAATCGGGAAAGGGAAATTTATCAGTGTTTAGTACACTACAGTACAAGCTTTACATGACAAGCACAGACCTCATTTATAGCACGAAAAGAGAAATGATTCCTCATACACACAAAGGCACAAGCTGCCTTTGCCGACGCAAGCTTCTAACTACGTTGATTCAATGTCAAGAAACACAGAGTCGACAAAATGTAAGATTTTGCTGACGCATAAAATAAACGACTAAACGAAGCGGCGTTCACAAATAACAACACAACGGGCATTATGTATATAGCTACTTTAGCATCAAAACAAATCAGTCAGTTGCCTAAAAAACTCTGTTTATGGCACAAATTATCTTTATCAAATAAGCAGATAAAAATTATGGCTGTTTATGGCACAAATTATCAACATGGGTTATTGATTGTAACGTCTGCTTTGTCTATTTTATTGCAACGTTACAGTGATGTATTTTGTTTATCGTTGTTGACCTTTGCTCTATTTGAACTGTCTGGATTGCTAACAACAACACAACATATAAGTTTTAATTGAGTTTCACGTGTTCTTATTGTGCGTTTTTAGACAATCTTTTAAACACAGGTAACTTTGAGATTTCTTAAATTTGCGACCGTCTAGAGAAAAGCAATTTTGTCGAATGAAACAAAACGATTTACAGTACAATTACGAATTTCCTTTCTCAAGGATCGGCAATTATTGAAAAACGAATAGGTCATAACGGTTGTATAATTCGATGTAAACTGACGTTATATCGTTGACTAATAAGTTATTGATTTAACGAAAACAAACCACAGGTGCAAACACAAATGCGACAGAGGCCAAAACATTATAAAAGAAAAAACAAAAACAGGTGGCTTTTTTAGTACCGTAGACTTGCAAAAAAGAAAAAAGCCAAATAATTAACAAACGAGTCACAAATGAATGCAGAGGGCTTAACTAAGAAATTTGGCAGCAATAGTTATCAATCAGTGGGGACATTCTCTTTAAATGCTCGAAACAGGAAATAATTTGTTTTCCTTGCTATGACTCGAACAGTGAACGTAACACAAACAATGTGATATTGTAGGAAGATTTAGATAGCCTGGAAAATATGAAGTTATATTATACCTTCCGTAGTTCATCTTAACGCTGAATACCATATATACTAAACTGTTTTTTGTTTTCTTTAACATTTTTATCCTCTGGAGTGGGAAAGCGAAATGTATCGCTATACTTCGCATTAAGCTGCACCCCCGTGGAGCCGCTGGGATCACTGTTTTCGGTTGATTTACGACTAATTTTTGCTGTAGTTGTTGTTGTCTAAAACTTCAACATCTTAATAACACCGGTAAATTTTTAATTCTGTGCTGTAACTGTCCAAGCCGAGATGCTTAGCTAAGCACGCTTTTACTGCACCGGACAGCAAATCACTCGTTTTTTATATTGATTCAACATCAGCAAACGTTGAAGCAACGTCAAAAATGGCTTATTTGCTGCCTGGGGAAACACAACAGACCGAGCCGCCATTTTGTATCATCGTCTGGCTCTCAATTTCAAAGCCTCACGTGGTTGCCACGCATTCACCACGTGACTGTTGTTGCGGCCAAATGCGTATTTTTCAATTTTCTTAAAGAAACAAAATTACTTCTCTATCATCTTTTAGTTTAAATAAAGGCTTGTGTGTGCATGATCGCTACACGTTGGAGCCATTTGGATACAAGCGCTCTCCTCTTTGCAGCAGCAAAGTTAGAAATCCGACTTTCAAAGTTAAAATGAAGAGAAAATAGGTGACGTATGAAAAGAAAGATTTTAGCCTGGATGCCGTCCAATCCTTTTTTTGACTTGGTTTCCACTAAACAGCTGGGTAGTTTAGCTGTAAATAACCAACTTTTAAATATTAAATTTCTTTGTTTCTTATAAAGCGCACTGCTGCGCATTATCGCTATTTCTCCTGCGCTGTGCATTACCCAGATTGACTATATATATATACACAATAGTAACTGTCACTTAATACATAACATCATAAGATGATTTCAAGATAAATTTCAATCGATCACTGCTCCAGTGCTTGTCAAGCCTTGCCTTGAATGCATTCAAGCTAAGTGCATTTATGACTGTTGGTGGTAAGTTATTCTAGGCATTTACTACATGTACTGTGAAAAAGTTACTTCTCAGTCTTGACTAGAGATGTAAATGCAAAAAAAACGAACCGTTTTTTTTAAAAAAAAACGTGTTTTTTTCAAAAAAAACTTGAGCCAAAAAAAACACTCGTTTTTTTGTTTTTTTTTCATATTTTTTTGAAAAAGTTGCAATTTTTTTGCAATTTACAGCTTAGTTTCATTATAGTGCTCTTGAAAAACATTAAATTACTAAAAATAGTTTTATTGGTGTGCTGAAATTCCTAAGTGTTTGTGTTTGGCAGCATATGTTCTTGCATAGTCCTATGAGGACCTATGTTGTTTCGCTTTCTTCTTCATTCTCTGGCATGCAGGCCTCGAAATTCGTTTTTGTTGACGGCGGACAAACGTGTCCGGTCTGAGCAGCTATCTCGGCGGACAAATTAAGTCTCGCGGCGGACACACCAGTTTTAGCGTCGATTGTCTTGCTTAATCAGATAATCTTGATAATTCTTCGCCATTTGAGAACTATAGCTACGGTTTAGAAGGCTTTTTTAAAATCCAGCAAAGTCAGTCTGAAAGGCTTCATCAGACCAACGACGTGCGCTTGAAGAGTCAAAGCGCCGTGTGGCTGCTTAATTCGCTGTATAACTGGTTAACTTCCACCCAAACGAGGTCGCATGGCTTTTTGCATCACAATCCTCTGGGCACGAGTCGGAAAACTTCTACGCTAACGCCACTATTTTCTGCTGTGCAAAGTTCACTAGGCTTTTTTCTTTAGGTTTATTGTTGCGTGTCATGTGAGCGAATGCGAATTTTCCCTGGGTCTTTTCTTTCTTATTGTAATACCAAAACGTAACAAATTTTGCTGCATCTTGCTATAATAGCCTACTCGTGCAATCTAATTTTGTAACCAACCTTGCTTTATCAACATCGCTCGGAGATCAAAGCCAGACATTGTGACGTAAGACTTGAACTAGGTTGCGTGGGATTAGTGTAAAAGTACCGGTACTCCCATCGGTTCTTAGCGAAGAATTCACCTTTGTTACGCTGTTTCATTGTCACCAATCGTTGAAGCAACGTAAAAATCGAAAGTTTTCCTGCTTGAATAGAAGCTAAGGGATACAGTATTCACATTTTCTAGTTGCGCGCTAGAATGCGCGGGAAATTATATATATATTTGCAACAATTATTCGTGCTATGCAATGACAATTTGTATCGCTATTTCTCGGCGGACAAATTTGACCGATCTAGATTGTACTTGCCGCGGACATCACATGCTGTGACGGCGGACATGACCGCCGTGTCCGCCGTGAATTTCGAGGCCTGGGCATGTTTGTGGCAGTAGACCTGACAAACATTGAATTAATGAAATTTGATACATGACATATTGTAGATGAGTTAATTTCTTTTTCCTTTTATGGAAGTTAGCCTATGATGTTAGTATACTGTGGTACTGGTTATTCTTGTACACACTCAATGGGTTGACGAAATTTTGACAAAACAAGGTGGCAGTATTCAGTACACACATTTACCTTGTTTGTGGACGTGGTAATTTACTAATGCAAGCTATTGCCAATAGCTTGTTTAAACATGTTTTGTAACTGATAGCTTGCCAACGATGTATATGCTTTATAAATGTTGAAACAGAAGTATTCTTTTCGTGTGTTGTGAGATCTTGGATTGGACACTTCGTCATTGATGCTTCTTGCAGATTATTTGGGACATATAATGCAAGAGACCTTATCACTGATATTTTTAGCTGTCAAAAGTTAGTGCATTTGTCAGAAAAGGTTTAGGTTAATGTTCCTTTCAAATGCCCACCACCCATGTTGACTATTGCTAGTAACTACCATTCTACCAACCTTGAATGAAGAAATTTTTCCTTTAAAGTGGAGTTTTTCAGCACTGCTCAGTGCTCAGTGTTCACATAGTGAATAAATGCTTTATAATGCTTTTCCTGACAAGAATAAAGTTTTACCCATATTCCCACAATGCAGGATAAAGATACAAAACAAACATCAAAGATGAAAACTTATTTTATTTGAGAACTAGGCCTACTGTTTTTTGAGATAAAAAGAAATTGATCTCTTGTCGTTACGCACCAATAAAACCATGATGCAAACTTTAATTTTTTTTATTGGGCAGAGGAAAGATTGACGAAAAGTTAGGCAAAAACAAAAAAAGTGCTAAAGTCTCAAAGTTCTGCAAACTAGTTCAAATTGAATGGATTAAGTGCAACCAATAACCATACTTCTTTTAAACATGTCTATGACAGCACAATGGTGTGATTAAGGGAAAACAAACATGACTATGATGTCACAAAGGATTATTGAATCTCTTCAGGGAAAATAAAAAAACATCAAAACGTTTCCATCTTTCACTACATTTAAATGTGATTTGGGCTAAAAGTTGGGACTTTAGCACTACACTGCTTTTGCCAAACTTGTCATCAATCTTTTTTCTACCCAATTATTTTTTTTTTTAATTTACGCACCATGGTTTTATTGGTGCGTAACAACAAGAGGTTAATTTCTTTTTAGCTCAAAAAGTAGTAGCCAAAACTTGTTTTAATTTTCATAAACAGATAGCCCACCCCATAAAACATGGGGGTAGAGCTAAAACTTATGTAAATATGTTGAGCGGTTCTTGAGATATGGCCGTTTTTCTATTGCTCCTTATCTATAAAGCCACTTAGTGGCTAAGGTTATTTCACTTATAACTCGAGAACCGCTTGTGTGATTTTCATCACGTTTGCACCAAATGCACATCAACTGGAACAATCTCTTGACGTTGTACTGGTAATGGTGTGGTGTGCTGGTGAAAAGTGCCTTTGTGAAGTAGAGAAACAGGACCCTGACCACCTGGTCCTAACGTAACATGCCCATTAACCAAAATCCCAGGTGGCTTTGAAACTGTACACGAGTGTGGTACTGCATTTAACAACTGGCTGAACCAAATTACAGACAATACTTGAGATGTGCCAACCATAGGACACTGTGTTACTATTTGAGACGATGAGAAACCTTTATGGCTCGTGTGTTGAGACTTGAGAGACATATTGTCTCATTTGAAAGATGTTATACGAGTTATGAGACTATTTTTTTGTTGAAAGAGACGCTATTGCAATGAGTTTACCCTAATTGCTGCATATTGTGACATTTAATTAAAAAATAGGTAAAAAAACGAATAAAAAACAAAAAAAACGAGCTCGTTTTTTTTTAAAAACAAAAAAAAACGTTTTTTTACATCTTTAGTCTTGACATAGTTTGTGGCTTATACAATTTTAAGTTATGGCATTTTGTATCATATGTATTTGGATTCATTTGAACTAATATATACAGTATATATAATTTACATCATAAAAGCATTTAAATATTTATACACTTGAATAATATCATGGCGAAGACGTCGGAATGCTAGAGTAGGCAAATTTAATTTTTCCAATCTTTCAGAATATGACAAATGCTTGAATGCAATCAAAGCAAGGCTTGACAAGCACTGGAGCAGTGATCCATTGAAATTTACCTTGAATTCATCTTATGATGTTATGTATTAAGTGACAGTACTATTGTGTAGGCTATGTATTTTTCATGTACCGTATTTTACGGACCATAAGGCGCACTTTAAATCCTTTTTTTCCTCATAAATTGATCGTGCGCCTTATGGTAAAATACGGTATATACATATGATCATATTTTTTCATTTTCTGCTCCCACTAATCTGTCTTTTAAAAGTTTATATATATGTATATGTTATTTATTGATGAGTAGAGTTATTTTTTTGTTGAAATGTTGGCCGCTTTTGTTGGCCGCTTCAATGCTTGCTTGACACGCTGGGGCATAAGGGACTCTGCTGCTTGTCAGTGCGGTGCGACGGAGCAAACAGCTAACCACTTCATCTTTGGGTGTCCCATCTATTCCCCTCCCAATGGAATAACAGGCCTCCGTACACTAGATGACTTGACGAAAAGTTGGCTCCAAGTCCTTCCATTCGGCTGACCACAAACTTTCTGCTTCATACGAACGACGACGAGTAGAGTTATTAGTTATGAAACTAGCTGTTAACCTAAGTAACAGCAAATGTGTTATGTATATCAGAATGATGACAAAGCACAGGTCGGTGCTTACAACATCAAATATTATTATTGAATCCCTTAATCCAGGAACCAATTTGGTTGCATGCCTTTGAACATTTTCTATTGTAGCTACAGAGTATGATACTTATATGTTGGGAACCAGATCAAATTATTGTATTCCAAAATTGGACGAATTAATGTATTAAAAAGAGTGGCAAATACTGTGGTATCAAAATTAGATATAGAACGTTGAATCAGTCCTACCATACTGTTAGCTCTAGAAACCATTTTTTCTAAGTGTTTTCTGAGAGATAAGTCCTGATCAATAACTACACCAAGGTCCTTATAGTCACTTACAAATTTATGTCAATTCCTTTCTTGAGTTGTCAGTATCATATAGTCTTGAATTATGGTATACATTAGGGTGGCCAAAAAAAATGGAAATTTTTTATTTTTGTTTGCACACCCTCTCATTTGAGGAGGATTCATGAAAAAATGACACTGTGAAAATTTGAAGTGAATCCGACAAGAGGAAGTGCTCTCCCACCGACCTCTAAATTTGCTTTCTTTGGCATAATTCATCAAAATTCCTTGAATATGTGACGTAATTCTTTTTTGACTTATCTACATTGCAGTTGCAGCATTTTTGTGTAAACCATTGTTTTACTCTGAATTTATGATATAATAAGTGTTTCCACATGCAGAAAAACATAAATAATGCACAAAATAGATCACATTAACAAGCGTTTGGAATGAAATTACATGCACTGAACTTTAGCGAAAACCGTATAAAAGTACGTTCACCAGTCACAATCGCAACGCTTCAGGTGATAACACATTGCCCAGAAAAAGCAAAAGAAATGTTTGTAAAGAGTCAAGCCATTGATTTTATTTAATGGAGCTGTTGGCACGTTGGCGTTTACTTGCACTTGTTGGAAGCAGCTTTCTGTGGTGCTCGATCACCTGATAGAGGAGCTGGCGCTGTTGTTCATTTTCCGTAAGGACTTCATTGAAGTCAGTAGCTAATTTGACTGCCCAGTGCCCGCTCTGCACAATCATTGACGACTTTGAGATCATGGCATGCAAGAACTAGCAGCCTTCGATTAAATGCCTGCTGCATGACAGTGATAGCTCCAGTGTGGATTCCCGTATTGCTTGATGTCGTGTCAAAACAAAGTGCAGCTAAGTGCTCTGCTACAACTCGTGTGTGAATTCCACTACTTTTTGGCCCATTAGTGATCCCGTTCCAACAGGCAGCTTCGGAATGCCAAGCAGTATCTCAACATGCATACCAGAAACTACAATGGCCAAAGATTCGCACTTTGTGCCATTGGCATTAGTCAAATATTTACCATGAAAATGAACAACAAGTGGAACTGTAACTGTTGGTTTAAATTTTTGCAGCACTGCAGCTGCCAGGCTTTCACATGAGGTGTTTCGAGCATTCATGACAGAGGAATGTGACATTGTCAATTCATTTATATCAATTCCAGCTGCAGCAAGAGCAGGAGTGACGATCATCATTGCTTGACGACTTGATGTTATAGTTCTGTTCAGTGCTGCATTAAACAGTGGATTATCGATAATGCAGCGTTTTGGTAATGGCTGCTCCTACTGGGTTTTCTTTTGTTTTGGTGTTATTTGGATTTACGGTGCAAACAGTGGGTCACTGGAAGAATCTTCATCATTTGCTAATCATTTTCAGATGAGAAAGCAGCAGCACTTGATGGTACTGGATCAATGCGATTTCCGTTGCGCCTCTGTTCATCATCTTTGCGCTTTCTATACTTTGCAGCAGCTTGCCGATGCATTGGGTCCTCTGTTGTCATCAGTATCTGTCATGCACCACCTTGGTCTATCAAAAACTGGCAATCTTCTGGTATTGTTATGCGGCATTCCCAGTTAGCATGTGCAATATCAAATAATGCACTTAAGCTCTGGGTGAAGTCAGCTTCTGAGGTCAGCTGGGAAGCTGAATTTCGCCTCCCTTTGTGCTTTGATTCTCTTATATGCTCTAGACGGATGCGTTTTAGTTTGGTAACAACGTGAGTCTTTGCAGTGGTAGCGATATTAGCTTTCACTCACAAGAACTGTACTGCAAGCAAGTGGCAGTGTAACCTTATTGATCTTCATCTCGTAGAACCACACCCCATACAGGCAGCTGACATAGCCCCTCAAGGGAGTCAACACTAGAGAGTGGGTGTCCATTTGTTGACTCTCTTGAGGGCCATGTCAGCTGCCTGTATGGGGTGTGGTTCTTCGCCGTCTACTACGAGATGAAGGTCAATAAGATTACACTGCCACTTGCATGCAGTACAGTTGCAGATGAAGTAATATTAACTACTACCATCTATGCCACTTTTTGGTTTGCAGCACCTTCATCAATATCTGCCCCTACAAATGACCTAGCAATGTTACAGCTCACAGAGGATTAGAAAGAGGTTGACAATGCAATTTCTCAAGTGGCAAAAAAAAGTTGAGGTTGCGCTTGTGGTACATCAGTGAGGATCTTGCTGCACTGCCTTTATTCAGTGATAATAACACAGATGATGAAAAGAAGGCAATCGTTAATGCTCTTAAGAAAGACCCATTTCCCGAAGATGTTCGTCGTGTTGCCCCAAACAAAATTGTCAAGTTTTAACGTCTCTCTTTGGCACAGTTTGTAACATAGCGTTCACTTAACCTTTTCGAGTCACTGCTTCTGTTGACACATGGCGTGATCGTGATGATTATAAAGAAGCATGCAAAGTTTGGCGTCATCTCAAAGCCGTCAATGATTGTGCAGAGCGGGCAGTCAAATTAGCTACTGACTTCAATGAAGTCCATACAAAAAATGAACAACAGCGCCAGCTCCTCTATCAAGTGGTCAAGCACCACAGAAAGCTGCTTCCAACAAGTGCAATAAAGTCAACCAATGGCTTGACTCTTTATACAAACATTTCTCTTGCAATTTCTGGGCAATGTGTTGTCACATGAAGTGTTGCGATCGTGACTGGTGAACGTACTTTTATGCGGTTTTAGCTAAAGTTTAGTGCATTTTATTTCATACCAAACGCTTGTTAATGTGATCTATTTTGTGTATTATTTCTGTTTTTCTGCATGTGGAAACACTTATTATATCATAAATTCAGAGTAAAACAATGGTTTACACAAAAATGCTGCAACTGCAATGTAAATAAGTCAAAAAATAATTACGTCACATATTCAAGGAATTTTGACGAATTATGCCAAAGAAAGCAAACTTTGAGGTCGGTGGGAGAGCACTTCCTCTTGTCGGATTCACTTCAAATTTTCACAGTGTCATTTTTTCATGAATCCTCCTCAAATGAGAGGGTGTGCAAACAAAAATAAAAAATTTCCATTTTTTTTGGCCACCCTAGTATACATAGGCGCCGACTTTTATTTTTGCACGGGGTGGCGGATAGCACAACATGGCAACCTAAAAACTTTCAAACTGCATGTTTTTGTTTGATCTTTACTAAGCGTGTTTCGTAGATGCAACTGTCTTTCACACCTGATTTGTAGCTCGATAATTTAATAATAATGTTAGTTTTTATATAGCGCTGTATCCATCGCAGAATGCGTTGCTCCACAGCGCTTTACATAACAGACAGTGTCAATGCAGCCGTATAGAGGCGCAACTGAGTACATTATTACCCGAATCCACTCCATTGCTCAGTGCCAAGCAGAAATTAGATTCAGTACCATTTTTAAAAAGTCTTTGGTATGACCCGACAAGGTATTGAACCCATGCCTACCGCTTCAGAGACGGGCGCACTAACCACTAAGCCACCGAGCCGGCAATTTACAAAGCAATTTTAAAACAAAGCACAGGAAGTATGTCGTGAATTTTATTGTTACTTTGCTGCTCTGACACTTCACATTTGGCAAAAGTATTTTTGCGAACAGCAGCTCTGTCAATCCAACTGTTAATCAACTGGTCAAGTTGTAACCGTGAAGCTTCAGCTTGATAAACATTTAAAATTAGGACGTGGTTCAATCGCTGTTGCGTCATGGTAGATCGCAAGTAGGTTTTTATGCGCCTGAGTGCACTAAACGATCGCTCCGCCTCGCAGGTGGTGGAAGGCAACGATATATTTTCAGTATATTTTCAAAGGCAAAGTATATTTTCACAATGCAGACCATGTTTGGAAGCATTAATGGAATTGTTTCATTGCTTGCAAATAGATCAAGCAGTTGCGACATAGTTGCAAATCGGACAGAATGCTCTATCTTTGCATCTATTCTATTGTATTCTAGCCACGGGAATTCACTCTCCCACGATTTTTGATAGCTTCTCCCTTCAATAACGATTATCCTGCTCGTGCTCGGTTCTTCCACCTCCCTGATCGTGCTAACGCTTTTTAGCATTGGCACACTTTCGTTTCGTTCAGGCTTTGGTCACTTTCATGCTGGCTGAAATCCTGACTAGACGCAACAAAAAATGACTCAATGGAGGGCTGCAATTTTGAACGCGTTTCGATGGCATCTTTAAGCTGAATAAAACTGGAATGTCGGCGAAAACTTTAACTGGACGACTTTTCGTAATTTTTTCTATGGTGTAACAAGCAACTCCTATGTCAGACCAATAAATTTCCGCCTCAGACTTTTACAGTACGACGTTTGGTAATTTTTTTTATGATGTAACAAGCAACTCCTATGTCAGACCAATACATTCCCGCCTCACAGTTTGCCACGCAATATTAACTTACTGCATGAAGTAGATAACAAAGCAGAAATTAAAGCATGAAGTAGCTGACAGTACACTCCAATTGAAATCGGAAAATAATCCAAAATGCAAAATCTTAAGTAATTGAAAAAGGTTGCTTTTATTATGGGAATTGGCAGGGAGTGTAGCTTTCCTCGAATAGAATCATGTTAACGTGCAAATTTGCAGAACGTTAAAACTGCTGTGACTTTGCTAAGTGCACTTTTTAAATAAAACTCAATAAGTTTCAAAAATTGCATTTTTTTAATGAAATTTGAAAATGGATATTCATTTAGGGCAGTGATTCTCAAACTGTGTGCCGCCACAGATTCTCAAGTGTGCCGCGAATCTTTGAAATTTTGGAAAAGAACTGTATAAATATTTAAAATAAGCCATTCAGACAAGCATGCGACTTAAAAGCGCTTTAACTCCTTCAATAAATGATAAATAAGCACATGTGACGATGAAGCCAATTATGGCATTGCCGATACAGCAGGGTAATTGCCACG
Source organism: Aplidium turbinatum (assembly GCF_918807975.1). Taxonomy (NCBI): domain Eukaryota; kingdom Metazoa; phylum Chordata; class Ascidiacea; order Aplousobranchia; family Polyclinidae; genus Aplidium; species Aplidium turbinatum. Next base: position 17,450,340 of record NC_137485.1, read on the forward strand.
TCACTATTGGGCTGCTATGTTAGCTATTGCTAACAGTACTTCCCACCATTTGGAAGCAATGAATCAAGCATTCTTTCTGCAGAAGAAGAACAGTTCATCGATTTACGAAACGACCCATTTTTTCAAACGCTGTTTCCACAAAAAAACTTGGATGCGTTTTGGCTGTCTGCTTCCAAATTCTATTTCATGATCCGTGCAAAAGCAATCAAAATTATATTGCCATTTGCATCTTCATGGCTATGTGAACATGGCTTTTCTGTTTTGACTGAAATTAAAAGCTGTAAACGAGAGAGACTGCTTGAAATTGACGATGAAATTCGGGTATATGTTTGTCAACAATGCAACCTCGTTTCAGTCGAAGCTTATATTGATACAAACAAGCACATCCATCGCATTGACGCGTAAAAATAATTTTTTTAAAGCAACTTTTCTTCTTTTGTAAGTGTGCCGCGTGCATTTTATATTTTTTTCTAATGTGCCACAAGCTGAAAAGGTTTGAGAACCACTGATTTAGGGGGTGGAGCTATCAATCATCGAGATAATTTTATTTCCAAGTATTTTATAGCTGGCATAATTTATAGCGACATTATGAGCAGTTTAAAATGTTTCAAAAAATATTTTTGAGGGAGGCAATGGAAAGATCGTATTTTATTGATTAATAAATTTCATTGCATACCTAACAAATGTAACAATGACTTATGACAAGTAACAAATAAAACGATCGCAACAACAAGGAAAAAACTCGTAGCCACGTGTTGCGTAATCTTCACGTAGCTTGCTTGATGTTACGCGAGTATCATGCTTGTGACAAAAACAATCATTTATTTTTCTTCGCAATACTGTATTGGTTTACCTCTTGCTTTACGTTGACTTGAAGCGAAAACCAATGATCAAAAAAAAGATTTAAACGTCCGTTCAAATTACATTTATTTGCAGTAAGTAATGTAACCTAAACGGGGTGGCTGCCACCCCGCCACAGCGGTTACGGGGTGGCGTGGCCACCCCGTAACCCCGTAAGTCGGCGCCAGTGATGGTATATATATGTACTTGAATGTTGGTGGGTCTTTTCCCAGTCTTAAAATACAGGACTTTTCTGGGTAGAATTTCCATTTTCTGGACCATTCATTCAGTGCATCAAGATCATTAGAACTGCAGTTTTAAACAGTCACTTCTGTCCGTTATTTTTTGATATATTTTTGTGTCATCTGCAAATAACTTAATATTACATTTTACATTCCAGTTGCAAGAGACATTTCACAACATGTCTCACAATAAACTATCACTGGCATGTTTGTACATTTGTACAACTACAATGTTAATCTGAGGAAATATCATGTACGTGCAACTGTGCATTGATTTGTACACATATAACCTATTTGTCTAAAATATTATGTCATAAAATGCATTAAAATTGATTTGTTTGATTTTAGATGCATTTGGCATTTAATCTAATAAATGCAATAGCTTAGATAAAGCAAAAAAAGATAATAATTAAATCTAGTTGATTGAAAAGATTTACTGTAATAAAATATTTCCACACTTGATGGTTCTTACATATCTAGTCTGTGATAGCACACTGCAGAGCGAGAACCTTCCTCTTTCTTTCTTACCAATCCAGTTAATTATAATGTGTCATCTTTTTGTTGACATAGTCCTGAGCAGAGATGGTAAACTGCATCCAGTGTCAAGCATAGGCGCCGACTTTTCAAAAAACCTTGGTGGGCGAGAAAGGTGATGAGTGATGACGTCATAACCTTATTTTACTCAATTAAATCTTATTTTACTCTTTTACTCAATTAAATTAGTTCTTGATAAAGCTTAATGTCTTGTTTATATGGGTCTGCTACTATTCGGCGAGTCCGATTTGGCTAATCCGATTCGGCCTATCCAATTCGGCGAATTTTTGAAATTTTATTTTTGAAAGGGAATTATCGGGTACCGTAGCCTAATTATAATTGCCGTTTTTACATCGTTAAACGTTGAAATCGTGCAGAAAGGAATAAAAATAAAATGTTTGAACTATTAAATTAAAATTCGTTATGTCAGTTCAGTTGAGTTGTTTTTATTTCTGACCATCATATCAAAAACAATACACGTCAACATAGCAAAGGTAGAAGCGACAAAACGCAAACGTTAAAACGTGCTTGAATTCGTCATGTCAATTCAGTTGTTTTTATTTTTGATCATGATATCAAAAACAATTCACATCAACATAGCAAAGGTGTAGAAAAAGGTAGAAGCGACAAAACGCGAACGTTAAAACGTGCTTGTGACCGAAGTAAGTTATTGAGTTGAAAGAAATTTGGCACGGTCGCAACACCTTCAGAAAAATTTAAGAAATGAAGGGAAAATAAAAAAAAGAAAATGTTACAAAAAAAATCATGTTTAATGTCTCTAAGTTAGTAATTTTGAATAGTTAAAATGATTAGTTTGGATCAACAAATGTGTGGCCTACAGCTTGGATTGAAAGGAAATTATCAGGTAGGCTACCGTAGCCTAGTTATCCCGACCAGCAGAAATTGCCGTTTTTACATCGTTTTAACGTCGCTAAACGTTCAAATCGTGTAGAAAAGTGAACTTTGCTGACTAGGATACGTTGAAACTGGGAAACATTCACAGAAGCCCTTCGATTTGTTCCAAGAACCCATTTAGCCTAACAGTTCATTTGTACATTGATTCAACGTCTGAATACATTATCTTAAAAAAGCATAATCTTAAAAATGCAACATATCGAAGGGCTTCTGTGAATGTTTCTCAGTTTCAACGCAGGCCTTGAAACTCGTGTTTTTTTCCGGCAGCCATCGTGGCCTATCGAGAGCTCCTTCTCGACAGCCAAATCTGCGTTCTTGGATGCCAAAATACAATAACGACAGCATAAGTAAATAGCATTAAACTTGCAACAATGTTAAATTGATCACTTAGCGTTGTTGAAGTCTGAGCGACGTCCTGCAATAGAATCGTTGTACCACGCATTAAATGCTTTATCGGGATTGTAATCCGGTATTGCGGGACCATCTAACCAGGGATGGATCCAGCCTCTAATTTTTGGGGGGGTGCTGCTGAAATCTATTTTCATTCAAGGAGGTCCATCAGTGTGGCACTGTCAAAATGTGTCTCTGCTGTATTTGGCATACTGATAAGCATTCATGTTGTTAATACAGATGTTTTTGTTTAATATTTATAAAGACCTGAAAACGGAGAAAGTGTGCATGAAAAATCAAGTCTTAAAACAAGCATGAATAAAAAACACTTATGGTATAACAAAATTCAAGAATGTGATGAAATTTTGGGAAATATTCTAAAGTTTAAAAACATGAGCAGTACAAAACACATGATTATTTCCATTGGTATACATTCCATAATCTACACAGCATCAATTTGTTACATGCTGATATAAAAGGATGCAACCTAGTTCGTACCCTGAAAAGATCGAGAGAAAAAATTAAAAAAAGCCGAAGTCGCTGATCGCAGTTTCCGCAAACAAACAAAAACTCTTAGGATCATTACCGGAAATTTTAAAATGTTTGCAGAAACTCCGATCAGCCCTAACCCTTTTAAAATGTTTGCGGAAACTGCGGAAAAACGGTTCTATTTTTTCTCTCGATCTTTTCAGTTTGTTTGTTTGCGGAAACTCCGATAAGTGACTTCGGCTTTTCTTAATTTTTTTCTCTCGATTGTTTCCTAACCCTTTTAAAATGTTTGTGGAAACTGCGGAAAAACTGCGATTAGCGACTTCGGCTTTGTTTTATTTTTTTCTTTCGATCTTTTCAGTTGGTTTATTTGCCGATCAGCGACTTCGGCTATTTTTAATTTTTTCTTCTCGATCTTTTCCTAACTCTTTTAAAATGTTTTCTGAAACTGCGATCAAGACTTCGGCAAACTCTTAGGATCATTACCGGAAATTTTAAAATGTTTGCGGAAAAACGGAAACTGCGATCAGTGACTTCGGCTTTGTGCTAATTTTTTCTCTCGATCTTTTCAGTTTGTTTGTTTGCGAAAACTGCGATCAACGACTTCGGCTTTGTGCTATTTTTTCTCTCAATCTTTTCAGGGGGAAAATTAAAAAATTTGTGGAAACTGCGATCAGCGACTTCGGCTTTTTTTTACTTTTTTCTCTCGATCTTTTCAGGGTACGAACTGAGGGTACGAACTGTTCAGGGTATGAACTAGGTTGCACCCGATATAAAATGCTATGATCTATTAAAATATAAATGAATACTAGTAGATCTTAATACCATTAGTTTATTAAAATAATAGCAGTTGGAAATTTTTTTGGGGGGTGCGCACCCCCCCCCCCTTGGATCCATCCTTGCATCTAACGACCCTAAATTGTTTTAACTGCATACCGCCTTTCATAAAACCTGACCATTTATTCCGTTATGATGTCACCATTGAGGGTGTGAAGTCACTAACCCACAGCCTTCTCAACTATGAAGACACGTGTTTTACCCACGGATGTCAACTAACCTAGTTCTCCTTTTTAACAATGATTCAATGTCCCACAACATTAAATCGATATAAAAACGACATCACAATTAAAATAAACATCGGACAGTTAAAATAAACATCGGAAATTGCAAACAAGACTTGCGCTGGTGATCGCAGCTGGATATATTCAATACAACATTAGTGACTATGATGCGCTGACCTAATTCTGCGTCACTCTTTGATACTACATATTTTCGACATTTAATCCACGATCATTCTATTGCGAAATTAAATAATTGGCTAGGAGAAACCGTCGGCCAAACTTGGCTGACGGAGAAGGTAGCACCGGCGGTCATTCAAGCACTACTTAGCGGCCATGGCCGCCGGCTGCTTTAAGGCTTGCAACGTATCCTAGTCATCAAAGTTCTCTTTTCTACACGATTTCAACGTTTAGCGACGTTAAAACGATAGGCCACACATTTGGTTAGCCTTTTTATTCTGTTACTACAATGTAAAAATGAACTGTTAGACTAACTGGGTTCTTGCAACAAATTTTTGCTGGTAGGGATAACTAGGCTACGGTACCCGATAATTTCCTTTCAATCCAAGCTGTAGGCCACACATTTGTTGATCCAAACTAATCATTTTAACTATTCAAAAGTACTAACTTATAGATATAAACATGATTTTTTTTTCATATTTTTTGTAACATTTTTTTTTTTTTTTTTTCCCTTTACATCTTAAATTTTTCTGAAGGTGTTGCGACCGTGCCAAATTTCTTTTAACTCAATAACTTACTTCGGTCACAAGCACGTTTTAACGTTCGCGTTTTGTCGCTTCTACCTTAAAAACAACTGAACTGACATGACGAATTCAAGCACGTTTTAGCGTTTGCGTTTTGTCGCTTCTACCTTTGCTATGTTGACGTGTATTGTTTTTGATATGATGGTCAGAAATAAAAACAACTGAACTGAACTGACATGATAAATTTTAATTTAATAGTTCAAACCTTTTATTTTTATTCCTTGCTGCACGTTCAACGACGTTAAAACGATGTGAAACAGTTAGGCTACGGTACCCGATAATTCCCTTTCAAAAACAAAATTTCCAAAACTTGCCGAATAGGGCACTCGCCGAATAAGGAACTAGCCGAATCGGATTAGCCGAATCGGACTCGCCGAAACGGGCCATTCCGTGTTTATATTGACACCTAGGTCGCAAACCGAATTTATTAGAACCGCTGCTTGAAAGGATAAGTTTTAGGCATGCAGTACGCCTAGTCGTAAAAATTTGGTTAGGTCATAATTGAAACAGTTGGAAAACAAGCCGATTCGTTTTGTTTTCGTGCGACTGAATAACAATGATCAAGACAGTGAAGTTATCGAAATAAAACGCAAAAAATCATGATCTCAATCAAGCAGAGTGGAAACCCGCTATCGGTTTTATTAGCTTCGTTTCGCTCGGTTTGGTAATTACTTACCTTCAAAGCGTTAACAACGGCAAAGTGTTTTCTCTTCTGTTTTTTATCGAAAGTATTTATAGTCTTTTATCGAATACCATATATACTCGAGATGCTCGCAAGTGATTTTCACCTCAAAAACACAGGTTCAACTCATACACGGGACAAGCTCGGCAGTTTTCAACATGAACGCACTTTTGCTGCGGCAAAATCATTGCCGACGTAGATTACGGAGTGTGACATTACGTCGACCGAAGCAAAAGTTTTGAATACGTTTATTTGCAGTGATTCAAACATAATTTTCAAATTTAATGATATCTTGTCAATTCTAAACTTTATGCTCTTGTTGAGCAATATGCAAAGCTCACGAGACAAAACAGCAGAAAGAGCTGTTTTAAGAGATCATTTTTTTTATTTCTACGCATAGGATATAATCGTTCTAATTACGTAACATGGCGATGATCGTTGAAGTCGATGTCAAACCTTAGCGGCTGCATAAAACAATGATGTCAGGTTGGCTAGGTGATAATAGCGGTAAGAGACGTTGTTAATGCAGGCAATATCTGCGACCAAGACCATTAAACACCTTTTCTTTTATCGGTTTTCAATTTAATTCTCATACCTTGCAAACAAAACAATGCGTTCTGTTGAATCATAATTGAATATAATTGATCTCACAACGACAAAACCTCGTTGAAAATAGCGCGCCTAATTTAGCTGGTTTACTTAATATTGTGTGAGTAGTTATTACATGACTATTCCAGCACAGTAAGTTACTCTACGATCTACTTTGCAATTTCCATATTATACTCACTGTATGAGAAAGCCATGCGATCAGCTGCTGTTTTGCGGGCAAGAGCAACGTAGGCTATTTTTCACTTTCGGCATTTTTTAATTCCGTTTAAATGATCTAAATCTCTTTCGCAAAGTGTTTTATCTTTGAAACACCACTTGTAATGACCATTTTTGTTGCTCCTCAACCATAAATTTAAGAGGGGCACCGGCCCCCCCGGAAGTTGGCGCGTATTGTGTCAAGGCCCTAGTTTGAACTTTGTCATCTTAATCATTTCTTGATTCTTGCCACAAATAGCAAAAAGCGATGACCCATTTTTTAGATTAGTTAGCCTATAATTTACATTTCATATATGTTGTAACTTTGAGAATTTGAAAGGAATAGCTAGAGAGTTGTGCTATCATTAAATTCTATCATTAGGATTATTTAATTTTGGATAATTTCAGCTTTACTAAAACTATGAATTTGTTTTTTAGATATTTGATGCTGGTGACTACTTTCTTTTAACCCCAAATGAAAATTCTGAGGGTGCTTTGAAAGCTGTAGTATCATGTGCTGATGGGATTAAGGTTTCCGATCCAAACTCAGTATTTTTAATTGATCATGCATGGACTTACGAAGTTCACAGAGCATGCAAACAGTTATGTGAAAGTCCAGGTTGTTAAAGTTTGTTAATTTGAAAAATGATCTTTACTTTTTATGTATATGACTGACACATTTTTGTATTTTTTTTCTATGTGTGATTTAATGTTAGTGGTAGGCCTAGTAGGTTTTTTTTTCTGAGAAGTTATGAATTGTAAAGGTTGAAGTGAAGTTATGTTTTTTTATATGAATTATGGAATTGACAAACATGATATTGATTTGTTTGTAAAGTGATAAGACTGTCTTCATTATAAAAAATCGAAAGTTACCATGATTATAATATAGTCAGATCCTTTCAATACACTTCTGAGCAATTTCTGCACAAGTTATGGCCCAACCTAGACCACAAAAATTCATCTGCAGTTGTTGAATCGATGTAAAAACGACAGGTTTTGCTGTCTGGAATGTTTCTTTGCATAAAAGTTTAAAAATTATTTGCAGTTGAGTTACCAACATGAATATCAGTCACTTGTCAAGCTATAATGCTATATTTCTAAAGTAAGAGTATAAAATGTTTATGCAAACTGTAAGTGTAAAGTGTATCTAAACAAGTCCCAATTCGTTATCACAGGTTTACTTCCACGAATAGCACAATTGATGGGTTACTCTGTTCATGGTGAGATCTTTTCGCCAGATGACGATATTGTCAATAACATACTGACAGATATGTGGAAGTACAATCAAACTTACTCTATAACCCATAAGGTAATTGCTTGTTACTTAGCAAAAGAATTTAAACAAATTGTTTTTGTTTTAAACCAATCATTCTTGTGGAAATATTTAAGTGCTTATACAATATACATTTTACTATACTTATTACACTATCAATTATTTTATTTATTATACTTATTATTTAAATTATTTATTTTATTATTATTATATATTTTATTATTTTATTATATATTTTATTATTATTATTAGATTACACTGGTCAACAAAAAAAAAATTTTTTTTCTTGCATGGGCTTTGAGAACTGATTTAGGGTAACTTTGGGGTGCTGAATCCGAATCTGACCTCAGATTTATCCTATCACGTCAGGTTTGTGAGACATGATAACAGCAAATTGCTACTTTTGTCAAAAGTGGAAGATTCGGCGTTGCGTTTACCACCAACATATGCAGTGTTATAACGAAAGGTTAGTGTTAGACAGGCCAAAACAGCTTAAATAAGGTTACTGAACAAGCATTGCCATGGGCCTGTTTAAATCTTTGTGGTTTCATGCAAAATATTGACGGGGGTGGGGGTCAGTTATACTTTTAGCCTCCCTTTTAGCTTGTTACTACTGCATGGTTAATAATGTTGCTTAGAAAACAAATTGGTATCAAAATTATAGTTGGTGGGTGTATTTCAGCTACTTATGTACTACAGGGCCTGGATTTCTGGATATAGCACAATGTGTATGTGCAATAAACGCAACGTCAGATCTTCCACTTTTGACAAAAGTAACAAATTGCTGTCATCATATCTCCCAAACCTGACGTGATAGGATAAATCTGAGGTAAGATTCGGATTCAGCACCCCAAAATTACCCTAAATCCATTGAAAAACTCCATGCAAGAAAAGTTGTGTTGACCAGTGTTATTTATTTTATTATACTAGATTTGTAGTATTAATAGTTTTTATTGTTTTCAAGTGCTTATACAATGTGCTTATACATATATTCTATTTTTATTGTTATTTTTATTTATTCTATCATTATCGCGCTTTCTGCCGATGTTGCGTAATCTGTATCGTAATCGTAAAATTTCTTGTTGACCAGTGTTATAGGTTGCTTAACCTTTTGCATGGGCATGGAAAAATAAACAGAAAAACCGCCTACCTAAATAATCCCTACAAATTTTCGAAAATTCTCCGAATCGGTTTTCTCCGAAAATGAGATTTCTCCGATCGGCTTCTCCGAATTGGATTCTCTGAAACGGGCCATTTTCTTTTAACACCCTGCCCACATAATCGCACATACTCCACTTTACATTTTTGTATGATGACCTGAATATTTTGCATTCATCTATAATGCTGGCATTAGCACAACAATCTAACCTCTTATTGTATTTATTAAAAATCGATTTCGCTGTTACATTCAGACGCATTATTTTTGTTGCCATGTCTCTGTTTGGACTTGTGTTGTGTTATTGTTTTTACAAGAAAAACTGAAACTCCTTTTCTTGATTTTTGCACATTGTTGTTTTGACTTCCATTTATCTTGTTTTGTATGAGACTGGTTTTTCAAAGTTTAAAAGGTGTTGTATAATTAGGTAAATATTACTTTGTTCTGCACTGATACAGTGATACACCATGCGTCCCATTTGATACCTTATAAGATAGGGCACTCAAAGATGACATGATGATCAGTTTTTCCCACACCGCATTCGCAGTTCTGAAATATCATTCATTGAATATCAATAAACGATATATAAATGTTTATATTTTTTCCTGATACCGGTGAGACTTTGTTTTGTAAATTTTCATCTTTCGCTTTGCTGCAGACTACTGGAATGACAGTACCTATATGGTACATTATGGACGAATTTGGCTCTTGTATTCAGCATTCTGATTCGCCATCCATGTGCGTAGTGCCTTTTTTCTATCAACCGAAGCAGATGTCGTTTTCAATCATGTGGCCATTAATTGACTTGGATTATGGAGGTTGGGTTCTCGGCTTATTCTTAAATTCTTTATAATTATTTGTTTATTTATTGCAAAAATTTAGGAATATGTAGTAGCTGGATCATCTACAGTTAAGCTTATTCAAATAGAATCTATTTGTAGAATGATCTAGCTGATCGAAATCGATTTTTAGCTATTTATGATTGAACTGACTTACAGTGTGAAAATAAATTTGTTTATATTATTATACAAGACATGTAACTTGTTGTGGGTTTGACACCTGTCAGAACATCTTTCATTTTCTTGATAAATTAAAAATATCAGCATTTTAAATTTATCGTTAAGTACCATATCGCTACTTCTAGATGACGTCACAAGGGATTACGCTAATTTTGAAAGAGATCCTCTTCTTAGAAAATGCAAATTACTTCCATGGAATCCAGTAGACTTGTCTGATGTCACACCAAGTGGTGGACTGCTTCCAGACCAACGTTATGAGGTGATATTTGGCGAACGATTCTTCTAATGTATTACGATGGCGTATTTGTAATCTGTAAGCCGCTGCAGCAGATGGAGTGTTTTGAACGGTAGACGCTTTGAAAATAGGACAATTTTTTCTATAAACCAGCTGACTGCAGCATTGTGCGCCTTCTAGCACTCAGCTAGAGAGTTCTTTTTGTTTTGAATTATGTTTGATAATTACAGAAGAATAAAGAGTAGTGGCAGGAATGGGATTCGAACCCACTCCATTGAAATGACTATTCACTAGCTTTAACTTTCTAGGCCATTCTGGCTACGCCGAAACATCCATTTAATTTACTTTCTAGCGTGCATTAGTCGCACAACTGCAATCAGCTGATTTAAATCTTGCCTTCTGATTGGTTAATAAACCTCATATGCTGTAGCGACCTGCAGATTATAAATACGCATTGCGGTGCGTCAAAAATAATTATTTTTGTTAAAAACTATCTTAGTTTAAAAGAAATATAAATTGTTTAATGTTTATCGCGACATTAACGTTTTAATTGCATAATTTGGTTTGCTTTTATTTCGAAACTTTATCCTCGGACGGACCAAGCCTTTGACAGATTAATTATTTTTGGCAGTGTCGCATACTTGTAGAGGCTTTGGACTACTGACGCCGGTTACCGAGATTGACAGAGTGAAGTTTCCTTTGTTGTTGAAGTGTTGTCTGTGAACTAGGATACACAAGTTTCCGCGGAATGGTGGAGAGCAGTCCTAGAATGTGTTGCTCAAGCACACACCTTGAGAGCCGAACCAGCGCCGCTGTGTTGCTGCAAAAACTTTTAAGTGTGATGTTCTATAATGTACTGTACTGGACTGCATCGAACTCAAACTGTAAACAGTAAGCAGTGTTTTTAGCCTATTTAGTTTCATCAGTGCGGTACAAAGACCGGATGTGATGTGAGGTCTGTTGAGTCGAACAAAATCACCGGATTTAAACTACGCAATGTTGTCTGGATCCATTTCGAACACATCCTAATCTTTCTGGGCTCATCACCACAACTTCCTCAGCACTGGGCCCAAATGAATCTGAAATGCAGTGTTGAAGATTATACACAAAAAACGCACACTTTCCCAATTTAAATCCTACATAGTGTTTCAGGACCGTTATAAATTTTACAATGAAAACCCCCCAAACACCTGTAGTGCTCGGTACACCGAGAAAAAAAGATTAAAGGTTTACATGGGAATCTTAAGTGAATATTTGACGGACGTAGCGACGTTTGAAATTGTTGAAGAAACTTCAGAAGCTGACGTGATTTTTACAGAAGAACCCATTAAAGATTTCAAGTAAGTGACATCTTACGAATGACAGTGGCGGGCCGACAGTTTCCACATGCTTAGCACAGCTGCGCCTTTTTCGTAATGTCAAGCCACTGAGATAGCAAAAAAAGCTATTTTTTATAATTTCTGGGAACAATTTGTTGAAGTTTAGCTTGAAAACACTAAAAACTATCTTCAACTACCATACTACGTAATTAAACTATATGTATATAATCGTCTAAATTAAAGTCTTGACTCGTTGTTGCACGATTCACCTATGTATTTTGCACCTGAGACATTTTTTAAGCAGTAGAAAGTTATGCAACAGCCAGTTGAAAGATTCTGGTAGAATTATTAATAATTATGATTTTACTGAGACAATTGTAACATGTGACTTAAATATTCGCTTAATCATGATCACCTGAAAATTCTTGACCGGGTGTAATCAATTTTTTTGTCAATTTGTTCGGTTTGCACCAAATATCACTCTTGTTACCAGTTTTCTGAATAGGCGCTTTTTAGGTATATGTTTCTGTGAAAGCGTTTTTACATTTCGTTTTAGAATAAATATTCTTTCGTGTTCATTTTTTTTTTTTTTTTTCCAGAAAGTTTGAGGACGAACGACCGGAAGTTTTCTTGAATCAATTTCCGGGAGAAGTCTTGTTATTCTGTAGAGATTTCTTTGCTGACATAGCCAGACGGTCCACCGATACTGGGAGAAGTACTTTTAATATCTATGTTAAATTATTTTTATCGATGTTAAATTATTTTATCAATGTTTTCATTTAACTCTTTTTTTACAACAAAACAGTTGACCCGCAATCCAAATGTTTGTAAATGAGCTTAATTTCTAACAGCTGAATTATGCTTGTAATCACGAACTATTGTCGCAATGAAGAGTTGAACATCAATCAGGATTAGCATGCTTATTTGTTTCATATTGCTTCAAAGAAGCCTGGTCGTCGTGGCGAAACATCACTGTCAACCACGTGTTTCAAGAAATTTCTCTGTATCCTTGGTATCTTCAATTTTTAAATGTTTTTTCTCAGATCATTCCTTTATCTTTCCATGTTTCTTTGGTCTTCTTTTTCTTGTTTTGTTTCATTTTATTTAATCGATTAATTAAGCACAAAGAGGATACATGACATTTTGACGCGGCCAATATGACGCGAGACAATTGACTGAGGTCGAATTGTCGCGGAGACATCTCATCGCGAGGTTAATTGACGCAACTTTTACATTATTCATGCAAACGCGACAGAATGTCCTGATCCCAGACAGGGATTGGAGGTGCAACCAGCATAGATTTCAGTTGTCCAGCTGGTTTCTGATGCTCTATATAAGGAATCATTACAATGCTTATCATAAGTCCTTTCATCTGTTCTTCTTCGTCGTATGACCTTTCTTCAGGACTATATGTTTGGGCATGAGGTCATCAGCCACTCGACAGTCTCGTCATCCAGGCCTTCAGTCCAAGCGATCTATGTGGGATTGATGGATTGGGCAGTCATGGACGACATGGTGTACTGTCTGGTCTGTGGCACCACACTCGCATCCCGGTGAGGGAGCCAGGCCCCATCTGCACATGTCTGAACGAAAGCGACCGACGCCGGTTCGTAGGCGGTTAAGCCGGACCCACGCAAGTCTTGTTGTTTGTTTTCTTAATTTCATCTGTTGCATTGTTTTCTTAAACCACTCAATATCAATATTTGTTTTCAGCTCCTGATTGGTTCCCGGTTTCGTTTGATTTGCACTCACAATTTCCACGATTTGTTTCGCACTTTTTAACGCGAAGTGCCTCGAATTTCGACAAAAACTGTTGGATGCTTAAACCTTACAATCTTCCGACAAACGTGAACGTTTATATTTCTAACAATTTAAACGAAATAATTCGCCAAAGGGAAACTGGGATTCCACAAGTTAGTATTTACTCAGTTTTTACTTATATTTACTAGTATTTACTTATAAAAAAAAAATAAAAAAATTTACTCAGTTTTTTCAAACTTAAATTTGGAAATGTTAGGTCAACTTTATATGGCATACTGCCTTCGCAGCGATGTTCGTGTGAATCACTTGAAAATCGCTGTCAACGTTCATATTTTGTGACTGTAAAATTGAGAAAAATCGAAAAGTTTCCTTTAATACACTGGTCGGTCTGCCATTCTGCGAAGTGCTGGTAACCAAACATATCTTGTTGAATAAGCATTTGGCGACGAATTAACAAGCGGCAAGATAAAGTAGCAGTTTTAATTCTCGCTGTATGCGGTCAAGTAATTCGCTTCAAGAACAGCTCTACGTTTACCTGTAGGTTATAGCCAGTTAGTTGTCAATGGGTGCCGGTTACGGTACTAGTCAGGTTTTTTTTGCGTTTGGCTGGGTAGGTATGGTGAGTTGGGAGCACCTTTTCGTCCTGTAGGGGCCACGCAGGGAAAACACACCGACTCCTCTTAATGTGTTTGATGTCCAGTCATCACTTCACTTATGAGACTCGGAAGATGCAAAAAAAGAGGAAAATGAAAACAAAGGAAAAAAACACAGAAAAAACGAAGGTTTCTGAACTAAAGACAAGACCAAAGAATGATCACTTTGTCAACTTAGGTGACCGGGCTTATATCAGTGATCAATGACCCGACCCTGTAATGTGTGAAGTGGCCTAGGCTAAGTTTTCAAAGGAATTCTTTTAGCAAAGATAAAGATTGTGCTAATCAATAACTATCTCCTGCTACAGATTGCTTCAAAATACATTGAAAAACCCGTTCTTTTCTCAAGAGATGACACAGGAAGTCTTGTGAAATTCGAATTGAGATTTTACGTTCTTGTCACTTCAATGCGGCCCTTGAAAGTGCACGTGTGTGACATTTTCAACGCAAGATTCGCTGCAAAGTAGGTGCATAAAAAACTTCTAGTTGATACAATCATATGGCGTTTTTTGAAATAAAAATACTTCAGTAACTTATGTAATTTTTAAATGTATGTTTTTGCTGTGACCATATCCAGTGCTTACGTCTTCCACGGCGTGTGCGCTTGTTGCTTAGACTTGTTTTTATAGCTTTGCGCCTTTGCATAAGAAAAAGCACAACTGGAATGGTCTATGAAGGCATTGTTGATGACCTGGCCAGCTCACTCTGACCCACAAGGGTAGTTAAAAGGCATACTCATCTGCGCTATTTTACCAGATACTGACAGTAACAACAACAAAGTCATTAAGCGATGAAAGTCAGTCATCAGCAACACTGGTTGCTTTGTAAAGCGCTGCGTAGCAACGCATTCTGCGATGGATACAGCGCTTTATAAAAACAAGCTATTATTATTATTATTACATTTCTGTCATAACTTTGCCTATTGTTTGTTATTTGTTTTTGCTGTCAATGAATAATGGTTACTGTTATTCGTTACTTCAATGTATCGTTTTGGGTTTATCCACCCCGTCTATTTTCCTATGTTGTTAGACACTCTTGCTGAAGCAGGTTGATTTCATAGTCTTCATGTTTTAATGCTTGGTTTCATGCGAAATGTTTAGACCTTTTTCCCTTGAACATCTTGGTGATCAAGAGGTGCACTTTCTGGAAGAAACCTCAGATGTGGATGCGTCGTTCCACGGAATTCTGTGCGCGGATTTCATTGAGAATTTTGAAAAGCAGTACAGACACGTGAGGTTTAAAGATCTCAGGGTAAGAGCCGTGTTCCCCAATAACTTCTTAAACGTTACAACTTTAGTATAAACTGAAGATTTTTTTAACTGGTATACTTCCTGAAAGCTGAGCTATGTGGGTTTCATATTTTTGTTTCGAAGCGCAGGTCATGTGCTTGTTTTTCTGGAAAGAAAAACAACAGCATTGATATGCAAAACATTTGTTGAAGAAGAGATTGCATATGAATGTCAGTCTATTGTGTTGATGATTGGATCTTAGAATGGAATAAAGATTAAATGCGTTATTTATTGCGTTTTAAAGTTAGAGATTTAAAAAAAATGAAGATTTACAAGTTTGAGTTGTGTTGCGTCGATTTGACGTATTCTGACGAAATAAGGGCAAACCATCCAGAAATTGGACTGGTGATATTAAAGTCCTCACCAGACAAGGCTCGACTACAAAACCGCAATTGAAAAATCTCACAACAGAAAAAAATTGGCACTTCATTGCCCCCAACCCTCGACTCGAGGAAGTACCTGGTAATAAAGACGTTGAAGCATAAAAGCTCGTAGTTTATTTTTTAGGTTCATGATGCCCTTGGCGACGTTTTACGGGTCTTTAAGTTAATTCTGTATCTTCAAATTCATGTGTAGGTTGATATTCACAAGGGCATCAGCAAACTTTTGAAGTCCGCCATTTCCAGACCACCTCCGTACGGCGTTGGGCAATATTCAAATTCAAGAGCAATCTATGCTGTTGATACCATGCTAGAATGGCAGGTGGATGAACAGACAGGTAAGTAATACAAGGCAGAAAGACTTTGATTTCACACACGACAAAAATCGTACGTTAGTAACCAATTTCATTTAGTTTTCTATCAATAACTGTAACGAAGGTATACGAGAAATTAAAAAGCAACAAACTGTTTTCATGATTTACCAACGTTTTCTGCATCATTGTAGTGCGCACCGTTAGAGGAGAAACATACAATTTGAACTGTCAGATATATGTACTACAGTAATAGCAATGGTCACGTTAGGCAAATTTAAAGTTATGGTAAAAATAATGTGAAGATAGTTGCTTTTATGTAGTTTTTCAAATAAATAAATACTTAATCTCATACCTACAGTACACACATGACATTGCGTGAGAGCCGAAACGGTTGGACTCGTGCAAAATACAGTAGGCTATCATAAAAAGCAGATAAATATGATCGGAGTTCAAGCTGTGCTAGGCTACTCTGTTTAAGTAATCTGTACTTCTGGTTCGTCTACAGAGCTTCTGTTGTTTCTTCACCTGATAAACCCGTATCTCAGGATTTTGAACGTATAAAGAATAATTTGACGTAAAAAGAAGGCGATGCAAGTGCTGAAGCACTGACAAGAGAGTCTAGGGCAGGGTTACTCAACAAATCTTAATAAAGGTCCAGTTTGACAAGTTGAACATTTTTAGCGGTCCGGTGAATAAGTTATTTCACATGCCACCACGAAAGTTAAACTATCTGGGAGTGACTATTGGGGAGTCTAGGAGTCGAAGCCCCCCCAGCAACTAGGATAACAGTAAAAATCGCTTCCTCCCTGCAGAAATATGTTTAAAGAAGCCCTGAAACGTGGCAATGAGGTTATTCTTCCAAAAGCTCAAGGTCCACCATCAACACCCAGAAGGTCCGGATTCGGACCACGGTCCGCCAGTTGAGTAGCCCTGGTCTAGGGGATACTTTGTATCCGGGCCGGCGTGATTTTAGTGGCTCGAAACCTTTCCAAGTTTGAAGAAACCACAACGTACTTTTGGATATGCAGCAGTTTTAAAACTTCACTTTTCAATACTATGCAATTGTGCGTTACAAGTCACGTACTTTATAAATGGTGTTGTTTCAACAGGTTCAAACAGGATGCAACCAGCTCTGTTAGAATGCGTTTTTATGCCCCAGCTGCAGACTGTATGCAAGAACTACCCCTCTTTTCTCAACGACGTCTTCAAATTTTTGTTTATGGGAGATGAAAGTTGTCAAGCATACGACATCTCCGACTTGTGACTTTTCACTTTCATTCTTTGTGTCGGTTTAATGGAGTGAAAAATTTAGCAACTGTCGCTATAAACAAACTAAACCTTTTGTGGGTTGAAATTGTGTGTCTCCATACAGACAAATTCAATTGTAGACTACATATGAAATAGGAATTTTACCCAGTCCGAGAAAGTGTCGACATATGCAAATTTAGCTGTGATAGAAGTCGCTTTAATCTATGTGTAGTAAACGTAGAGAACTGGCGTTTTATTGACTTTATTTGTACACATGAACAAAGTCGTCAAGGCTGCATCATTTCTCCCAGTACAACATAACATGATTAAACTATTGACCAACATTTTGCTGAAGGGCATTATATTCATTTTAGTTTTACCTCAATTAACTTGTTCAGGGCAAAAATGCACCAGTGACCATGTATTATATATTGATATATCAGCACTTCTACTGTATGAGCAGAAAGTGGCATAACTTTAGGTGGTTTAAAACGTACATGAACGGTAGGTCGGGTAGCAAGATGCATGTCACTTTTTTGTCACTAGTAAGCACTACAATAAACCTTAGTTCTGTAAAATCTTAAATCTGTTTTGTATCATGGGTTATTTTGGTTCTCATGAATATGATTTTGATAACCTTAACCTTAGATGCCTCAATTAAAATCCCATTAACTGTATTTTGTTGTTTTATCAATCCAGTATAATATGAAAACGCTTGCTTTTGTTTCTTTGTTTGAAATTTCATTTCTGGTGCGAACAGTGAAGGATGACAAGTCCAACTACCGGTAGCCTTCCGTTATTATTTTTTTGAAAATCTAAAAACTTACATTTGTCTGTAAATGTTTTCTGAAAAACAACTTTGTTTTGTTCTTATCCTGCTCTGTCGTGAAAAAATACTTTCACTCAGCAATGCGCATTATCACCTATTGTGGGTAACCTGTCATTATTATAAGTCGTAAGATATTATGATGCTTAAACATTGGAAACATGTCATGCGGAAAATAAAGATGAGACAACATGCTTTATTGCTGATTTATGTTCACGTTATAATAAAACTTTGCCAGATAAACCTTCCACACTAGAGTACGAGACAGTAGGCCACTGAGAAGTAGGAAATCTGTTTTATAACACGATTAATTATGCCAGTGCCACTTAGCTTTTCAATGGCATCGATCAAACGGGAGCTACTGTACTATGAAAATTAGATTCTTAAGCTAAAGCTAAATTATAAACAGGCATAACTAAGCAACAACACTAACTTACATTTAACATTAAAAACAATAAGTGAACGTTTTCCGCTCTTCATATAACCCTTTTCAAGCCTATATAATATGCTTTTCCGCTCCGGTAGCTCAGTGGTTACGCGCCCGGCTCAAGATCGCGTGGCGCTGGTTCGACTCTCAGGGTGTGCGCTTGAGCATCGCATTTCAGGGCTGCTCTCCATTCAGCGGCACCTGATAGAAAATACGTTGTAGGTTAAACTTATTATTATCCATCTTTCAAAAACACAAGCATTTCAAAATGCGAGCCGCTGAGTCCCGCCCGCTTTGGCTTCAGCATGTTTTTTTTTCAGCAGAAAAAAATCTCTCCACCGCAGTTCTGGAAGGAATTGGGCTGTTATATTCAATAAAGAGATGTTATAAATCGGCATTAGGAAAACTTAAGGGCTTGCTTCTGTCTGAAAAATTGCCTCCACAGTTGACTTTCCTTACCGACATTTCATGCGATGGCACCAACACACCAAAAAAATCGTCCTCAGAGTCGTGACGAGTGTTGGAGTCACCCTTGTTGGTATTAACGTGGCTTGATGTTTCCGCAATAATCGAATTATTTCTGCCTTGATTTTTTCCACGCATTGTTTTAAAAGAAAATCTCCAAAAACGAATCATTTTTTGACTTTAAATTGGAAAGTAGCGGAAGTACGACTGAAAAAAGGTGGCGCGCTACCGCTACATTGGAAAAATAATAGCGCCACTACAAAAAAATGTAGTGCCGCTACTAAAAATGTAGCACACTAGTAGCGACGCTACAAAGGTAACGCGCTACTGTCCACCTTAGGAAATAATGTGTATTAATAGCAATCTAACGAAGATTGATAGCTCAATTGGTTAGCGCGTCACTTCTGGAACGAAGAAGCTTCAAGATCAAGCGGCGCTGGTTCGACTCTCGGGGTGTGTGCTTGAGCAACGCACGTTAAGGACTGCTCTCCATTCAGCGGCATCTAATGGATGGAATAGTTCCCCGGCAACAAGACTTCAACAATCGGAAACTTCATTCTGTCAATCTCGGTGACCGGGCCTGCGTCAGTGGTTCAAAGCCTCTACAAGTATGCGAAACTGCCAGGATTAAGCTCTGCAAGAAGCTTTCCCAGTCCGTGGATAAAGATTCAATCAATCAAGATTACTGAAGGATGTAATATATTACTTTTGAATTGTTGTGAACAACTTGACTATTCAGCAGTTATAGTCAGCAAGTCTCTTTGTGTTGTTAACTTTCTGGGCAGGTTTATGGCGCCACTATGAGCTATTGCTGGGTGTGTGACCACTTTATTTTGTTTGCTTTTATTGCAACAAAGTTTGACTTTGGACTATT
Source organism: Aplidium turbinatum (assembly GCF_918807975.1). Taxonomy (NCBI): domain Eukaryota; kingdom Metazoa; phylum Chordata; class Ascidiacea; order Aplousobranchia; family Polyclinidae; genus Aplidium; species Aplidium turbinatum. Next base: position 17,470,297 of record NC_137485.1, read on the forward strand.
CTAATCAAGCAAGCACTTCAATGTAATTGGTTTTTCGAATGTGTTGGGTTAGCTTATGCTCTAATTTTTTCGAACGGTTCTGTTTATTTTGTGATATGTTATTGACGGAATCAAAAGACCTTATTGCCTTATAAAACAATACCGTGTAGCCTACACTGTTCATTGCTCAGTGGAAGCGTATGTATGTTGTCTACTGGGCAATACTTCACATGCTAGTCATGGTGTCAGTTAGTTGATCGCAAACAAAACATGTTATATCTAGGGCAACCAAAAGTCAATAAAGTCAACATTTTTCTGCCTTGTTCAAAGTTTATAAAACGTCCATAAACTAAATTTCAGGCTGACACGAAATTTCGTCTTCTATGTTTTCGTTTCATATGATGCGTCTTTGCCTCGTGTAATTTAAACGCCATGTGATGTGCCTTTCTCCTATGCTATGCCGTTTCATTTTGCATTTCGTTTTTTCAATTCAGTGTTTAGATCAGTTATTCATTTTCAGTATAGATATGATAAGCAGTTATTTTTTTGCTACTTGATAAGGGCTAACGTGTGTATGGCCGAAAACGTTTGTAGTTTATAGTTTATGTTCAATTTTAATGGATTATGTTAAATGCCGTGTGGTTGCTTGGTTGTATATGTCTGTGGTTGAAGAAAGTGACCTCTTTACCAAAATTGTCTAGTACAGGGCTTCCCAAACTGGGGGTCGCGACCCCTTGAGGGGTCGCGTAACGAACTTCGGGGGTCGCAGAAATTATACAAATTTTACACAAAGCACTGCATATTAACACTTATGTGCAAGATGCTGTGAAAGTTATTAACTTTATTAAGAGTTGTGCTACTCGTGCACTCAATAGGCTGCCCGTATTTTGTAAATTAATATACAGTAGAACTCGGTTAATCCGGATTCGGTTAATCCGGATCTTTGCCTAATCCGGATAAAACTGGAGTCTGGAAGTACAAATGATTTGTAATCTTTTTCTTGAGAAACAGCTTTGGATTATCCGGATTATTTAATCCGGATCTTTGCCTATTCCGGACAAAAGTTGCGCTTTCTTTATCGCTTTATCCGGATTTGCCCATTTTGCGACGTTTTTCCAATCGAAGACTTTGTTTGACCGTGATTTTTTGTAAGTTTTCCATAGAAACTCGTCTTTGGTAACTGTTTTCAAAAGTTTTGAGTGACTACAGATTATTCCGACACGCATGTCTGAAGATGTAGCTTTTGCCAGTGTGTTCTTGCGTTAGATGCAGAGTCTACAAATACATTCATTTTACATGCATTTCAAAATAACTCTATCACTGGGTCGCTAATGTGGTGATCGCGCGTCTCGGAATTGACAGTTGACCACACTAATGCGTTCAATTTCGGTGATTTTTACCGATACCCTTCTATCTACGTAACGTCAGGCTTGATAGAACCATCATCGGTTAATCCGGATCTTCGCCTAATCCGGATGGATTCGCCGGTCAAATCGAATCCGGATTAACCGAGTTTTACTCTAGTGAAATATGGAATAGCAGTTAGAAACCCTCTTTGCTGCATTGTAAACGTGGATTTTAAAACTAAAGCTAATGCTTTAAAAATTTATCAGTGTTAAAAAATTAAGTCGTGATTTCTCCAAGGAAAAAAATTTAGACTTTGTCCGCCGTTTTTGTAAAGACGTTTTTGGAAAGGCTTTTCAAATTTGTCAGGTTTGCTTCAAAAAGTGGAACAAATTTAATTTGTTCTTCCAAGGAGAAAACATCTATGTTGTTACATTGAAATCTAAAGTTGGAGTGTTCATCAAAAAATTAAACATCTAGAAACAAAAGATTGAAAATGATTTAGTTGAAATATTCTCATTTACTAAAAAGTTTTTGGCTAACAATGGCGTGGGATCAAAAGTTATTAAGCTTCTGGTTATCGACACTTGTCAAGACTGTTGAAAGAGTTTAAAAAAGTATTTTCTTCTAGAATTGGACAGTATCAATTTAGATTGAATCCAAAACCTATTTGCAAAGCAAAAACAAAGTAGGCTACGGTAGGCTATCGAGCAACTCTTTTTCAAATCTCAGAAAAGAAAAATTTGCAGTTCTATCTTTTGACTCTAAGCAGTGGCGTAGAAGCATATGCTGCCGCCCCTGGCTTTCGTTGAAAATTCCGCCCTAAGTAGACTGCAGCAAATTTTGAAATAGTTTCATGTTCAAGCAATCTTTTCAATAAAAAAATTACAAATATTGTGCCGCGTCTCAGAAGTTCTATATTGCTTGAGAAAGAAGCCTCACGGTCTCAGCGTTAAAGCCAAAAATAAAAGACAAAAAATGGACAACAAAGATATTAGGCAAATAAAAGATCAATAGCTGCCTCAAAATTGAACTTTTCGAGCTTTCGTCGAAGCAAAATCAGCGATAATATCTTCAAAATCAAGTTTTTGAACGTAGTTTCTTTCTATAGAAAGATCGATAGAGCTGATAGCCGATCATCATTCATGGTAGAACGTAAATACGACTTTATCATTTTGAGCTTTGAGAAACTCCTCTCACAGCTCGCAATTGAAACACTAATGGTAAGATAAAGTTGCAGATGTTTTTGCACTGTGCACTGTGCAGCCTCATTTTGCCGCCCCCTTGCAGCCTGCCGCCCCTGGCGCAGAGCCAGAACCGCCAAGTGGCTGATACGCCACTGACTCTAAGTTGTAGCTTGAATTTTCTGGAAAAAGTTTCACACTTTTTGGCTTAGCCTAACGTTAGACCGGATAATTCACCAATATCTGGCTTAACAGTAACCGCACTCCTGCCGTTTGTCTCCACGTATAGCAAACATCGAGCAACGGCTAGACTTGCTTTGTAGCAGAGAGCAGTCGCACCCATCACACTGAATAAATGTGTTTACTTTTTGGTTTTGTTTCCAGCAGGCTACAAGTAGTACAGTAATACGGTAGGCTTCGAGTAGGCCTACGGATTAGACTGCGGATAGCTTGTTTTTAGTTTTTGTTTAAATTAAACCTTTCAATAAATATCACAAACGTATATTTCGCATTATTTATCCTTTTAACGGTAAAGGGTCGCGAAGAATTTTAGGAGATTAAAAGGGGTCGCGAGCAAAAAAGTTTGGGAAGCCCTGTAATCTAGTAGATGTTAAAGCACAAAAACGAAACCGGCTTCCATGCGAAAATGACATGAGAATTTCTGTTTCCGAGACAAAGCCTCAAATCTCCTTATTGTTCTCAGAAAAACAACAACAAAAGTCTCATTCATACAGTAATGTAGCCTATTATTATTATTAAATATGGCAGATTTTTGTTTTTGTGAATCAGCGAAAATTTGAGGTTCAACGAAAGCTGGCAGATTAACGTAAGGTTTCGGCAGGTTAGTAAAGGTTAAGAACCACTGATCTAGCCTATAATTATGCCTAAGGTTAAACAATCAATTTCTTCTAAAGTTCGTAGTACACTGCTTAATCACGCTTCTGAGTTTACCTCAACACCAAATTTAGGTGAATGACAGAAGACTTCAAAGGCGATAATGTGAAACATTACTTGATGTTGAAGTATAATACTGCAGAACCCTCTCAGTAATTTCGGGATATTTAAAGACACTCAATATTTATCTTTTGCAGTTTTCCGAGTTACTTTCATTACCTGTTCGTTAGCTGTGATGTCGTTGAGTCTTCCACATTTTTCTTTTATTTCATTAGAAAAAGATTACATCCTTACCTAATGGTTTGATTTCTAATATGCGTTGTATTTCGCATTTGGGTTGCAAAATTAGGTCAAAATTTGTAAATTATGAAGTCAAAATTTCAAGTTTTTAGGTCAAAAAATTGGTTGCTCTCGCCTGTTAAATCGGATTGAGAGAGTTGATAAACAAAAGAAAAGTTGAACTTAATTTAGTGCTGCGAAGATATCTCAGTCCGTATCGCTTAAAACTTGAAAGTAGTTTGAAATACTTAGTTTGCAACTGCTGTTTTAGTAGTTCAGTTTTGTGCAGGTTACAACTTAATTCGCGTATTTAAGCTACAATTATCAAGTTCCAGAATTCAGTTTCATTTTAGCCTTTGCCATGCTAGCAACCCATATAGCCTAACGATGAGGCCTATGCCTGCTAACCGACTAACATTTTGCATTTGTAAATGCTTCAAAGCACTTAAAATGAGAGATAGCCTATTAATTCTATAATTGTATCCGCTGTATCGTATTATCACTGGAGTATGTATCGTATTATTACTATTAATTTATTCGATTTTCTATCGAGTCTTTTAAATTTGGCTGATACACCACAGTTCGACACAATCTTTTGCGACGGAGTTGTATACTGAAAGGTCCACTTGCTGTAGCCTACTGGGTAGTAAGCTTGGGGCACACAAGAAGGGTCTGATAAAAGGTGAAACCAAACAAGAAATAAACTAAAACGCAATATGAACTAAGACTACAAATTAAAATTATTAAAACACTAGAACAAGTACGAAAGGCTTACCTTGGTATTCTTCATGTGGAAGTGAATGCAAAGTTAATTTGTCTGTCTGTAGGCCTACTTCTAGCTTGAGCAGTTTATCCTCTCGTTATAAATAGTGCAATAATTAAATTTTTTGCTTCCTATTCTACTTAGAATATTTATAAAAAACTTCTTGCGTGACTAAAATTATTTTGAGCAAGCAGAAAATAAAACATTTTTCAACTTTGCAGCCATGCGTTACAGCACCAAACAGCCACTTCTAACTTTAAAAATCCAGCAACTCTAAAGTTAAAGACAGTGCAATAGAAATAGGTTAATTTAAAAATTTTAGTCTTTTATATTTGATCCGATTTTACTACCCTGGCCAAAGCTTTTGAACCAGCAAAAGAATATTGCAGTGTTTGATCGTGTAAGTTTATGCCTATGTCGTCACATGCTAGTTGCAAAGTTTGTGTTATATTGTATCGAACAATTTACATATTGTATGTTTTCACACAAACGTTGTTTGACTCATGAAAGTTCCGTTGATTTTATGCTTCTTAACGTTAAATTGTTTTAAAATGATGGTCTTGTTTTTCTGTCTCTAATCCAGCTATCAAACGTTTTCTGGCGACGTTGAAACGACGTAAAAATGGCAACTTTTGCTTGTTGCAATCATCTGCGTTTGCTTTTTATAGTTAATTTTTGATAAAGATGATAAAACTTAAAAAAAATTAGAATAAAACTTCTTAATAAACTTGAAATTTGTTTTGAAGACGTGTGGTGTTGAAAACTAACTGCAAATAGCAAATTACTGTAGTTATTTGAAAAACTTTTCAATGTTGATTTAACGTAAACGGGTGTCGGTGAACCTGAAGCGAAACAGCCTTCAACACGATATTATTTTCAAACTTGTGTAAATATTTACAATTTTACAACAACCGCAACATGAAGTGAAAACTAACGTCGATGGTCAAAGCCCAAACAGCAAATCAATCGTTTTTTACATTATAAAAACAATAAGCGAACGTTTCGGCTATTCGTATTGCCCTTTTCAAACTTTACTAAAAAAGGAAATATTGCAAATAAAAATACTGAAGAATCATACAGTAATACTTAAGAAATACTAAATATTTTTTCTGAACAATTAGTTTTACCTCTTTCATGTAATTGACCCGTAGTGTTGCCTAATCTTTCAGTTATCATTTTGTGTGAGCAAGGCAGTTTCTCAAGTGTTTAGATTCGACCATACATTGATGTGATCCTGTATAATTGTTTAGTATTTTTTTTACAATATTCTATTTTGTAGACTTGAAAAGGGCTATATGAATAGCCGAAAACGTTCGCTTATAGTTTTTGTTTTTATGACGTTAAATGTAGTGTCGTTGTTTACTTCACAATGTAGATATTAACGATATGTTTTAGCCTGATGCTGCGAGTTCTCTGTGGTAATAGCGGTTAGCACTAGCTTTCGGAACACAGTTTCCTAGTCGGTATTGAACTAAACATCGAACATGTTGTTTAAAGCAAAACTTAATCTATTGTTGTGTTGTTGCTTAGTTATGTTTGTTTATGGTTTAAAAGTAAATGGTTTTGCAGTTAACTGAGTTAATGTTTTACTTCTATAACAGTTGAAAAGTCGTTTTTTTGCATAAAATGATTTTTTGATTGTGTTTTTATAATATTGGCGCTTTGAATATTCTTGGCTTTGACACAATTCTTTCAGTCAATTTTTCACGAACGTTATGTACTCTACAACCTAGAATCAGTCAGGATTGGAGCTTATGGTTTTCAGCATTGTAGTAAAATTCGGTTAATACATTCATAACTTACACAACCAATCGCTTATTGCATCCAAATGACTTGCAGAAAGTTTTTCTTTCATACCTCGTCATAAAAATCTTATGTAGTGGTCAAGCCACCACTTCAGGCTTTTATACATTATAATAATCGTCCATAAAATCGTATCAAATAAACTCTGCTTAGTGGTGTGGATTGTGGAAGCATCATTAGATGGTCATCTTTAAAAGATATTCGTACCTAAACAAGCTCTATTTCGTGTATTTGATTGTGTTGTAGTTTATAAAATATCTATAATGCAAAGCATTGGAGTTTGTTTAGTTGCAGCTTGGGAAAAATCCGATTATCACAATGGAAATGACAATAAGTGAACATAACCGAATTATCCTCAACAGTCGTTTTAAGATGCTAAGTTGTTATACTTTTCTAATGCTGTTTTGTTAAAATGCTGTTTTGTTTTGATAAATCGTGTGGTTACATTGGTTCAATGTGATCACAATAAATCAATGCAAAGTCACTGAATATTGTCATTTGTGGAATAGGCTACTGTAGCTATTACATTGAAATGTTGCACTAACAAATTAAAAACCTTGTAGGCTAACATCATCCCATTCAGACTGCAGTCCTACACCTACAACTTTAACTCGCATTATTTATCATCTAGTGCTCTCAATTTTGATTTTCAATGCTGCTGCATGGATAAATTTTTCTAACTCACAAATTGTGAATGTCCGAGAGCTTTAACAATAGAAAAAATGTTTTAAAACAAGTTTTTGACTTGTCTGCAAATTTCTGAATCAAGAAAATAGACGTAGGCCTAACGCAGTGGTTCGCTGACCAGGATAAATTCCCTTGAATGGTGTAAAATCGAAATTTATGACGGTAATTTTTTGAATTTGATTGTACTGTAAATTTTTAAATATAAGTTGCAGAATTGTTTTTGGAAATACGTTTTAAAATATCAACCACTGTAAAAATGATGAAACAGAACCAGTGGCGCGGGAACTATTCTTCTCTAGGGGGGGCTGAAGCTGCGGTAGTGTTGTGAGCTTATGTGGGAGAGCATTTACAAACTGGTGGTAGGTTTAATTGGTCCCCTCCTGTGTGTAATAAGTCGCCAAAAACACACACATTGTAAGTTGTAAGAAACGAAGAACGGCAACAACAAAAGCATTTGTTCAGAAAATTAAAATGAAAACGAACAAATTAGAAAGTGATATGAAAACGACAGTTTGTGGAAATGAGTTCTCACACAATACCGAAGATTGCTTTACGCTCAGGTTTTTCTCTATGAGCTGTGTCATGAGTTTTTTGACATCGACAGTGTTCAAAATGTTTTGATGGACATGTATCAACGCAAGACGAGTAAATCTTTTTTTGTGTCATTGAGCTTCTCAACCACGTTTTCTGGCGTCTTAGAGCAGAAAAAGAACGTTCTGATGATGCAGCTGAAACCGGGAGGCAAAGGCAGAGCTCCACAACTTTTCAAGTTTCTTTGAAAAGATCTAGTCTTCGAGGGTTTAGTTGCAATAATATCTCAGCAACTTTTTTAACGGAGTTTGCGGTTTTTCCACTTACAACATCGCTGAGCAATGTAAGTTCAGTTTTTAGGTGATCTTTTCTGATTGCATCGGGTAAGCTGATCTCAGTATTAGATCCTTCCTCACCGTTTTCACAGCTCAGAAGAGTCTTCTCTCTGTTGGCTGCTGTAAGCAGATCCACCTGGTTGAATCGTCGATCAAGCTCAGCTTGAACCAAATCAAGGGCTTCGATGTATGCCATATTGCCGTTTCCACGCTCCTTCTCCCACAGACGACAAAGCATCCGATTCCTCTGTGTTTCGAAATCTTGCTAGAGTTTTGCTCACTTGGGGATTCTTTGGCGTCTTTAGGTTATTGGCAGACGCAAAGACGTTCGCTGCTTCCGCAAGCATGGAAACGGATTAATCTTTTCTGAGATTTTTGATCCGTTCGTGGAAAATGGTGATGATCCAAAGATGAAGAAGCAGAGATCTTCTTGTTTTGGAGTTGTCTTGCGACGGCTTCTGCAAACTGAAAAACTTCACCGCTGCAGGTAGTCGCAAACATGCGTGCTTATTTTACCAAGCCGAATATCTTTGCACGAACGTCTCCTTTCATTGCACTATCTTCTGTCATGTGGGTCAAGACATTGCAACAGCCAAACAGGGTAGGGTAGCACTTAACAACATGAGCGAGGACAGAAGCACGAACGCACCAACGAGTAAGACATAAACCCAGCAAATTGCAGGCAACTTCATCGGAACCAAAAAGCGACATGAATAATGATTACGTTTAGACGATCGATTCACGAATTACAACTGCAACATCGTGAACGAAGTTTAAGGCATCTGCAATAGGGTGGCTCGTTTTTGAACTTTTTTTTTTAATTCTCTCGGGGTAGTGGGGAAATGGTGCCAATGAGTGAGAAAACGCTCATGACAAAATTTGAGATTCGTAAAAAATTGTCTTCAGCCTCCTCATGGGGCCCAAAAATCGAAAAATGGGGTCAAAAACGCATTTTTTTTCAAAAATATTTTTAGTTTGGGTAGATACAATATTGTTTAGATATATCTAATTAGCCTAAGAAAAAAAATTGGAGTCATTTTAACTATTCCTTCAGCTTCCTCACAGCTTCTGAAAATTTCCATTTTGCTGAAAATTTCGCATTTTTGTGGGTGGTTACATAATACATAATTGCGTTAGACATTTTGCCAGCTATAAAACGTCATTGTATTTCTCTTTATAGACCTGCCCTGAGCTGTTGCGTCATTTTTTTAATGAAATTGGGTTAATTTGATAGGAAAAAGTGACGTCTTTTATTTGAATTAACGTCACTGACGAAGATTGTAGTTATGCAACCACAAACAAAAATGCGAAATTTTCAGCAAAATGAAAATTTTCAGAAGCTGTGAGGAAGCTGAAGGAATAGTTCAAATGACTCCAATTTTTTTTCTTAAGCCTACCCTATGAACCAGGTAGCCTAAGCCTACATGACAGTTTGGTTAAAGAATTTAGCATTTTCACCAAAAGTTTGGCACAGCACTTCATGACTGACTTGTGTTGCCCCAACCAAAATAGCCATGACTGAACAAAAGTAAATACCCAATAAAACTAATTTCCAAGGAAGAACTACAAGAGGAGTTGTTTTGAGACAAATTACAATAATTGTAATTTTGTTTAAACTAGAAAGTCTTGGTTTAATTAACAATTTTCATAGTGTAATGCTCTGTTTAGTCTAAACCACAAAAAAAAGTTAGTCCAAAATATGAAGGTAAAATTTTACACCAACTTACGTTTCGCAGCCTAGACCAAGATAGCAAGCAAAAACTGCATAGCAGTTGCTGTTGTCGCATCACAAAAGAACCACTAACTGCGCTAAAGCATTTTTTTGAGTGTATTATTTCCAAAAAAAAAAGTTATGCTTGATTAAAATCAAACTGACCGGTTTTACCCGACGACTTGTTTTGCCCTGAACTACCCTACCCTTGTTGGTCGAAGGATCCACATGGATCCCTTACGTCACTACTAAAAACGATGACGTCATCACACATTTTGTGAGTGAAATGTGTTCAGTGTTACGTCAATACAGTTGTACCAAAAAATCAATTTTTTTGCAAGTGTTTTTCTATGAGTGGCCCTTAACGGTTGAAACTGACCCAGGAAGTACTTTGTGACGTCAAAATGACCTTGAAATCGAATGATATCATTTGTCTACACTGCCATTTCAACGTCGTTTTAGATAACACGTTGTAAGTAAAGTTTATTGTTACCCATCTTTCAAACACACAAGCATTTCCAAATGCGAGCCACTTAGTTTTGCCTGCTTTGGCCTCAGCACTTCAGCTTCGTTGGTCTTCAACAGAAAAAATCTCTCCACCACAGCACTGGAAGGAATGGGGGGTGTTGTATTTACTGTAATCTTCTTCTTCTTCTTCGTCGTATGACCTTTGTTCCGAACTATATGTTTGGGCATGATGTCATCAGCCAGTCTCGTCATCCAGGGCCTTCAGTCCAAGCGTTCCATGTGGTGGTTGATGGATTGGGCAGTCATGGACGACATGATCTACTGTCTGGTCTGTGGCGCCACACTCGCATCCCGGTGAGGGAGCCAGGCCCCATCTGCACATGTCTGAACGAAAGCGACCAACGCCGGTTCGTAGGCGGTTAAGCCGGACCCACGCAAGTCTTGCGAGGGACATTCCCGGAGGGTGGGGATCGACGTCGGGTAGGAAATCACGGAGTCGGGAGGTGTTGTTTTGCCACTCCATGTTCCATGTGTAGTTCGTCCAGTGTGCCGCACTTATTCCAAGATCTTCAACGTTGTTCAGAAGCTGTCGTGCGGCGGGCACAAATGGGCGTCTTGATTTCAGTCGCTGCTGTCTTCCAGTTAGGCGCTGGAGTGTACTGTGGAGGAGGTGGCCGGGGTCCAGCGTGCGACGAGCAAGGGAAATCATGGCTCCTTTACGGCGAAGCTCAGCAGGTTGGATGCCTGCAAGGATGGGAAGGCAGTCCGTTGGAGTGGGACACAGGCATCCAGTCACAGTGCGTAGTGCGTCATTGATGGCGGTGTCAATGTGGCGGGTGTGAGAGCTGCGGCACCACACTGGTGCGCAGTACTCGGCGGTAGAATGGACGAGGGCCAAGGTAGCTGTGCGAAGGGTTTTCGCATCAGCTCCCCAGCCGGAACCCGCTAGCCGCCTCAAAAGTGCAACGCGCGCAGATAGTTTTTTGCGCAGTGACTCCAGGTGTCGTCGGTACGTGAGTGACCTGTCCAGGGTTACGCCGAGGTAGGTGGGTTCGGTGCAGTAGGGGAGGTGTTCGTCATCGGTAGTAATGTTGATCTCACATTTTGCTTCCTTGTTGTTTAGATGGAAGGCCGCCGACACTGTCTTTGCCTTGCTGAGCTGTAGCTTCCATTTCTGGAGATATGTTGATATAGTTGACATGTCCTGGCTTAGGTTCCTCTCCATTGACTGCCAATCTCCGGCTGGATGCAGGAGAGCCAGATCGTCTGAGTACGCATACTTCCTGGAGATGGTGTCAGGCAGGTCATAGATGTAAGTGTTAAAGAGGAGGGGAGCCAGGACAGAGCCCTGTGGGACGCCGTTCCTGAGTCGACGTAGTCTACTTCGTCGGCCGCTACCGGTGGAAAGGGTAAAGCTGCGGTTTTGCACAAGTTCCATAATCATATGGACCATGTGCCTGTCAGGAAGGAGACGGAGTAGTTTGCAGGTAAGGCCGCTGTGCCATACAGTGTCGTAGGCAGTCGTGAGATCGACAAACACGGCGCCAGCCTTCTTTTTTGCCGAAAAGCTGTCCTCGATGTCTTGGGTCATCAGAGTAACCTGGTCTACGGTTGATCTTCCGTGGCGAAAGCCGGCTTGTTCCCGAGGGAGCTGAGGGTCTATTATCGGTTCGACACGGGCGTAGATAAGTCTCTCGAGTATCTTGATGGGGATACAGAGCAGAGAGATGGGGCGGTAGCTCTTCGGATCCCCTGGGGGCTTCTTCGGCTTTGGGACTGCAACCACTAGGGCTCTTCTCCAGATTCTTGGGATGCGCAGGTGACGCAAGCAGCAGGAAAGGAAGTCTTTTAACCAGGATCTCATAGAGGGGGCAGCTTGTAGTATTAGTTCCGGGCATAGGTGGTCAAGGCCCGGGGATTTGCCTGGCTTTATGTGCTGGAGGGCGGAGGCAAATTCTTCTGGGGTAAACTCACCAGAGATGTTGCCCTCGGCAGGTGTTGGGACCTTCCAGAGGTCCGTCATTTCCTTGAGGACGGACTTGTCTGATTCACGGTCTCTCGTTCTGTGCACTCCATTTTTCACAAGTTGTGAGGCGATGGCATTTGCTGAAATGGAGCATTGGCGACGAGAGGCACGTGATCTGCCAGTGAGGTTGTTGAGTGTACTCCATGCTGTGTGGCTGGTGTGCGTGAAGTCGATTGAGTCTATGGCTTCTGTCCAGCGCTTCTTCCTGTTTGAATCTAATCTTGCCAGAAGGGCTGTTGCTGAGTTGGTGGTGGCGGTGCCCTGGAGGGAACGGAGGAAGTCGCGGTAGAGCCTGTCGCACTCCACATCCCAGCAAGGTAGGCTATGTAGTTTTTCCGTCGACCTCGCGGGATGGAGTCTTTTGCCGCAGATATGATTGCATCAAAGAAGTCCTGGTAGGCTTCATCCACTTTGATGGTGTGTGGGGATGGGAGGTACTGCGTAGCTTCGTTTGTGAGGAAGCTGTAGTATTCCCAATCGGCCTTTCTGAAGTTCCATCGCTTGACAGGCTTGCTCGGAATAGGTGTGGCAAGCAAGGGGGCCGTGATTAGCGAGGGTCGGTGTTGAGACCTTGGGAACTTCTCTAGCACACGTCTGTCCGGCTGGTGATCATCGGGGTCATCACTTGCGAAAGCCAGGTCTGGGTTCCTGCCAGTGTTCCAACGACCGGAGTGGAAGCTCGGTGCGCCCTTAGGATCGTATAAGAGGGCGAGGTTGTTGTTGGTTGCCCAAGCGGCCAGACTTTCTCCGTCGTTGTTGATGGAGTTGTAGCCCCAGTCAGTGTGGTGGCAGTTAAAATCGCCAGCGTAGAGGCTGGGGTGGGGGAACACTGGAATGGCTGTTGATGTTATCCGCGAAGGTGGAGGCTTGTAGACATTGACGATGTTGTAGCCTGCTACATCTACACAAAACCACTCGATCTCCGATTGAGCTTGGGATTGGTCAACCAAGGACCAGCTCAGCCGGTCATGGACAAACGTGGCGAGGCCGTGTTTCCTGCTGCAGGTTACGCCTGCGAGTGTGAAGTTGGTTATTACCAACTTATCCACAGATGTACAGTGAGTCTCCTGGAGGAGGATGATGAGAGCGAGCTTGATGCTTGGTGGCCAGGTGCTCGATGATGTTGAGCTTGCTGGCCGTGATGCCCTCGGTGTTCAGCTGCAGTACGGTGAGTCGTCGGTACTTTTCGACAGTGCGAGCACTGCCGTGCCCTGAAAAGGGCATTTCCCTACCCACCCTGCGCTGAACAGTCTCATTAGCTCTTGTTTGACAAGCTTCGTTTCGCATACGTATTTTGTATAATTTCGTATGTTACTGACGGGGGGACCACGTGAAGGTGCTTGTCTTCCTCCCCTGTAATAAAGAGACGTTATAAATCGGCATTGGGAAAACTTAAGGGCTTGCTTTGGTTTAAAAAATTGACTCCACAATTGACTTTTATTTCCCTACCGGCATTTCATGCGATGGCACCAACACACCAACAAATCCATCCTCAAAGTCGTGACTGGTGTTAGAGTCACTCTTGTTGTTTGTATTAACGTGGCTTGATGTTTCCGCAATAGTCGAATTATTTCTACCTTGATTTTATTCACGCATTGTTTTAAAAAAAAATCTCCAAAAACGAATCATTTTTTTCACTTTAAATTGGAAAGTAGCGGGAGTGCGACTGAAAAAAGGTGGCTCGCTACCGCTACATTGGAAAAATAATAACGCCACTACTCCAACAAAAATGTAGTGCCGCTACCAAAAAAGTAGCACACTAATAGCGACGCTACAAAGGTAGCGCGCTACTGCCCACCTTAGGAAATAATGTGTATTAATAGCAATCCAACAAACTAACAAAGATTCCTGAAGGATGGTAAAATATTACTTTTGAATTGTTGTGAACAACTTGACTATTGAGCAGTTGTAGTCAGCAAGTCTCTTTGTGTTGTTAACTTTCTGGACAGGTTTATGGCGCCACTATGAGCTATTGCTAGGTCACCTGGGTGTGTGACCACTTTATTTTGTTTGCTTTTTTTGCAACAAAGTTTGACTTTGGACTATTGTAATCAAACAAGCACTTCAATGTAATTGGTTTTTCGAGTGTGTTGGGTTGGCTTATGTTCTAATTTTTCCGAAAGGTTCTGTTTGTTTTGTGATATGTTATTCCTGGAATCAAAAGAACTTATTGCCTTATAAAACAATACCGTGTACACTGTTCATTGCTCAGTGGAAGCGTATGTATGTTGTCTACTGGGCAATCTTTCACATGCTAGTCATGGTGTCAGTGAGTTGATCGCATACAAAACGTGTTATATCGGATTAAGAGAGTTGATGAACAAAAGAAAAGTTGAACTTAATTTAGTGCTGCGAAGATGTCTCAGGAAAGTAGTTTGAAATACTTGGTTTGCAACAGCTGTTTTAGTAGTTCAGTTTTGTGCAGGTTATAACTTAATTCGCGTATTTAAGCTACATCTCAAGTTTCCAGAATCCAGTTTCATTTTAGCCTTGGTCATGCTGGCAACCCATATAACGATTATACCTACTAACCGACTAACATTTCATTTTTACATTTGTAAATGCTTCAAATTCACTAGGATAATGTTAATGATTTAATGGATTATCTTCTGTCGAGCCTTTTAAATTTGGTTGATGCACCACAGATCGACGCATTTTTGTGCGACCCAGTTTTATATTGAAATTTCCCTGCATTTGTGAGGTAAGCTGGGAGCACACAAGAAGGATCTGATAATATGTGAAACCAAACAAGGAAATAAACTAAAACGCAATATGAACTAAGACTACAAATTAATTTTATTAACACACTAGAACAAGTACAAAAGGTCTACTTTGGTATTCTTCATGTGGAAGTGAATCCAAAGTTAATTTGTCTGTCTGTACTTTTAGCCTGAGCAGTTTATCCTCTCGTTATAAATAGTGGAATAGGCTAATTAAATTTTTCGTTTCCTATCCCTCTTAGAATAGATAGAAAAAAACCTCTTGAGTGATTAAAATTATTTTGAGCAAGCAGCAAATAAAAAATTATAACGTCTAAAGAGACAGACTGTTGTAAAGCATTAGGACTGAAGTAGCTTGAATGTAAAGAAGTAGCTACACTTACATATAGGGCTACACACCAAAAGGGAAGGACTTCAAAAGTGCTTATTGAAAATAAATTTATTGTTATCACTTAAATTAAAGCAGATTAATCAATGTTTAAATTTGCTGATGTTTTTCCACAATGCTGAATTGCTTTGTTGATGAGGTAAAAACAGATATGAAAAAACTAACCAAAAAGATTTTATTCTGAAACTTTGATGGCATTTAAGAATTATATGGTAATTTATCTTTCTTATTATGAAAATCATTTTAATCAAAAAAGTTTACGCATTGCTTTAAACTTCAATATATTTTACATAAATTCACAATAAGTTTTTTTGAAAAACGAAATTTTTTCAAAAATTAAGTTTGTGTATTAAGTAAGAGGAAATAAAACCATGTCAGAAGCTGACGAAATCAAACTTGCTGATGACCTTCGAGAAGCTTGCTACGCAAATGGGAAGGAAAGAGACGTATCAAAGTCGGCAAATATTTTGCATCAAATGGGACTCCTTTATCAAAAACGCACTCCGGACAAAATTAGCTTGATAAAGAGTGCTGCTTTGTTGAACGCTTCCATCGCGCGAAAACCTGACAATGCAGCTCAAATAGAAAATGACTTAAAAGCGTTGTGTTCACATGTTCTTCTTCTAGCTAATGCAGAGAAGAAAGATCCAGATTTAGTTGAAAAATCAAAAGATGTGAAGACAAGTTTCCGGAAAATGAGAAAATCTGTTAAAATTTCTTTGTCAAAAGTAAAGAAAATTCCGAACACAGCTGAAGATGATATTTTGCATGAACTGGAAGTTGAAAAAATTAAAACCATTAAGACCATTCAAGAGAGAATAAGTGATGAATACACATCAATCATGAAAGAGATCAGTGACTATTGCGAATCCGTGATGGGAAAACCACCTTGCAAGTATGCTCTTGTTGGAATGGGATCGTTGGCGAGAAAGGAGATTACTCCTTTCTCTGATTTCGAGAATATCATTGTTTTAGAGGAAGGTTGCCAGAACTTTGACAATTATGAAGATGTGCTGGAGTACTTTCGTTGGTTCGCAATCGTGTATCAAATCATTTTAATCAACTTACAAGAAACAATATTACCAAGTGTAGATATTGACAGTTTGAAAACTAAATCGAAAGAAGGTAAGTATTGGTTCTTTGATGCTTTGACAACAAGGGGAGTGTGTTTTGACGGCATGATGCCGCATGCTTGCAAATCTCCTCTCGGTCGCCAACAACTCACCAAAGACAAACCTTGGAAAACTGAGCTTATAAAGCCTGTGAGTGGAATGCTGCACTATCTAAACACAGAGGAAGCACTAAAAAATGGTTATCATCTCAGTGATATTCTTACTGAAACCATTTTTGTTGCTGGAGAACAAGCAGTATATGATGACTTTTTTGATGGAGTACAAGCATTATTAGATTCAGCTTTTCAAGAGTCTTTGCAAGAAAACATTATCAAGCAAATTAAAGAAGATTTGGAAAATTTTGCAACAAAACCAAGCCTTTCAACATTTTCTGAAAAAGACAATTTCAACCACAAGCGAGTTGTCTATCGGAGTGTAACATTGTTTTTATCAGCGCTGAAGAGACTATACAAGATTTCAGCAAATTCTTGCTTCGATATCATCTCTAAACTTTATGGCCAACAAACCATTAGCGAGTACACAAAGCATAAGTTATCAATTTCCGTCGCAATCGCATGTGAGATACGATTAAAAGTTTACATGACCAACAAGAGGCAGGTCGACTTCTTAGAAAACACTAAGTCGAGCAAAAATTCGGGTAATTCAGTTTCTTTGGTTGATTTCATTGGGGAAAAGTGTTGCATCAGTTTTTTCCAAGTTGCTTACTCTCTGCAGTGTGACATCTGTAAACGATTCGAAATGAGAAAATTACATTTTTATCCCAACATAACATTGCTGAATGTACAAATTTGCAAATTTCTTGGATTCGAACTTCGAGCTTCTAATCTGATGACATTGTTTATTGAACACCCAACTACCGATGCACGACTGATGGACTTCGAAACAAGTATGCTTTCATTAGAAGAGAATTTCAAAAAATTAGACAAAACTATTGAAATACCTCCAAACAAACGCGATGAATCACAAAATAAAGAAGCAAAGGATATGTATTTAAAAATCAGTCAAATTTTATATGACAATGAACAATACCGAGAATCATTAGAGTATGGAGAGAAATATCTCAATCAAATAAAACTGTCAGTACCAAATGAAGCCACAATTGCGTCTAGAAGACGAGCCATTGAAATTATGGCAAGCTGTCATTGGCATGTTTATCAATACGATGATGCAATTGAAAAATATAAAAATCTGATAGAAATAGATGAAAAACAAGGTCATCAAAATTCTGATGAAACTCTGGCCACCACTCTACATGACATTGGTTGCTGTTTCTTAGAAACACACCAATACAAAAAAGCCATGGATTGTTTTCAAAAATCACTGGAAATCACGAAACGAGTGTCAATAGATGAAAAAACTGATAAAAATGTTGCTTTAATTCTGGGTCAGATTGGTCGATGTTTTTTAATGACAAATAAATACAAAGACGCCATGGATTGTTTTCAAAAATCACTGGAAATCATGAAACGAGTGTCAATAGATGAAAAAACTGATAAAAGTGTTGCTACCACTCTAAATGACATTGGTAAATGTTTCTTAAGCACAAACAAATACAAAGAAGCGATGAATCATTTTCAAAAATCATTGGAAATCACGAAACGAGTGTCAACAGATGAAAAAACTGATAAAAGTGTTGCTGCCACTTTACATGAAATTGGTCGCTGTTTCTTAAGAACAAGCAAATACAAAGAAGCCATGAATTGTTGTCAAAAATCACTGGAAATCATGAAACGACTGTCAATAGATGAAAAAACTGATGAAACTGTTGCTATCATTCTAGGGCAGATTGGTTGGTGTTTCTTAAACACAGACAAATACGAAGAAGCCATAGATTATTTACAAAAATCACTGGAAATCATGAAACGACTGTCAATAGATGAAAAAACTGATAAAAATGTTGCTGTCACTCTGGGTCAGATTGGTCGATGTTTCTTACTAACAAACAAATACGAAGAAGCCATGAATTATTTTCAAAAATCACTGGAAATCAGCAAACGAGTGTCAATAGATGGAAAAACTGATGAAAATGTTGCGGTCACTCTGGGTCAGATTGGTCAATGTTTCTTATACACCAACAAATACAAAGACGCCATGGATAGTTTACAAGAATCACTGAAAATCAGCAAACGAGTGTCAATAGATGGAAAAACTGATAAAAGTGTTGCTGTCACTCTGGGTCAGATTGGTCAATGTTTCTTATACACCAACAAATACAAAGACGCCATGGATTGTTTACAAGAATCACTGCAAATCACGAAACGAGTGTCAATAGATGTAAAAACTGATAAAGCTGTTGGTATTACTCTGGGTCAGATTGGTCAATGTTTCTTAAACACACACAGATACAAAGAAGCCATGGATTATTTTCAAAAATCACTGGAAATCATGAAACGAGTGTCAATAGATGACAAAAATGATGCAAGTGTTGCTGCCACTTTACATGAGATTGGTCGATGTTTTTTAAACACAAACAAATGCAAAGAAGCCATGGATTATTTTCAAAAATCATTGGAAATCAACAAACGAGTGTCAATAGATGAAAAAGCTGATAAAAATGTTGCTGCCACTCTACATGAAATTGGTCGCTGTTTTTCAAACACAAAAAAATACAAAGAGGCCATGGATTATTTTAAAAAATCATTGGAAATCAAGAAACGAGTGTCAATAGATGAAAAAACTGATCAAACTGTTGCTGTAGCTTTTTATGAGATTGCTTGTTGTTTTTTAAACACAAACAAATGCAAAGACGCCATGGATTATTTTCAAAAATCACTGAAAATCACAAAACGAGTGTCAATAGATGAAAAAAATGATGAAACTGTTGCTGTCATTCTAGGGCAGATTGGTTGGTGTTTCTTAAGCACAAACAAATGCAAAGACGCCATGGATTGTTTACAAGAATCACTGGAAATCAAGAAACGAGTGTCAATGGATGAAAAAACTGATAAAAGTGTTGCTGTCACTCTGGGTCACATTGGTTGGTGTTTCTTAAACACACACAGATACAAAGAAGCCATGGAATATTTTCAAAAATCATTGAAAATCATGAAACGAGTGTCAATGGATGAGGAAACTTCTGCAAGTGTGGCAGTTATTGAAAGCATCATGGGTCGCTGTTTATCAACGATTAATAGATAAAAAAGTCATGGATTTTTAAAAAGAATTACGTAATAAGTTATGTGACAATGCTTATTCGCCGTAAAGCTTTGCTGATTGATCTTCTTGTCGCAGAATTTACAATATATTTAATGATGTCATGAGTAGAACAAAAATTGAAAAAAAAACTACTTTTGTTGATCTTCCTAAATTTATAAAAATGAAAAATCATATTTAGGCCTGTAAACACTTTGTCTTGATTAGTTATAATTATATGCTACGACCCAACCAACTATATTATGTTTTTGTGTTGTGCTACCAAAGATATTACTATTAGAGAATTTAGAGCAAAGTAGATAAAGAGTTCGTCGCAAGCTGTTCACTTAGTTTTGCATAAGTTTCCAGTTTAATTTGAAATTTTTGTTTCTTTTGTCGCAAAATTATAGTGATGCCATTATTCATTTACTTATCCACTTTGACAACCAAAGTCGTTTAATATTTGTGTGTTATTACAATCTTTATTTTGGAATTGCACTGTTAGGTAATCACGAACTATCCTCATCACAACATCCTCAACCACCGACAGACATTGTACCTTTTTGTCATCTGCTATAGGCTATCTTCAACAGGAACCTATTTAACCTATTATTGGGAAAGCATGCATGTGCCCTCGAAACATAACCTATCCTACTGTATAAAACTGCTGTTTGATTTTAAGTCATGGACCTTTTTTATTTCTGTATTTTATTTGCAGTTGCTGAACCACTGTTCAGACCATTGTATGAACATTTACGAGTTTGAGAATGGTATAGAGACCTATCGAAGCGTATGTTCTTTTGTTTTGATTAGTTTTGTTCGCCTTACAAATCCTATCTTCACATGTTGTACAGGTCTGCTTATAAACCAAGTCTCTAAATATTTCAAAGTTGAACTTGTAATCAATTTGCTTTGCTATTTTCAGAAATCATATGGTACATCATGAACAACAACAGAAGCACGTGTGTTCTGCGTCACTGTCGCCTGAAACGAAAAAAGTGCTTCAGAGCCACCTCGACTCTCTAGCGCCTCTCAACGAGTGCAAAAGCTACGATCTCTAGCAAAAAAACAAACAAAAAAAGCAAGAGAAAGCTACATTTTCATCAAGACTATCGGCATAGTTTGCTCTTCTACAGAAAGAGTCAAACAAACAATGAATGCCTGCTACGGTTTGCAACGGCGCTCACAAACAAAACAACGAATTCTTTTACGCGGTGGACTCTTCTACACAGCACAAACTCAGACGTTCATTTCGGAAGGCGGTAGAACAACGCAGAATCACGTCGCGACACGATACCACAAGCACAACACCACATTATTATCACAAACACTCAACATACCTATTTTGTACTATATCTGTTACAATTTTATTCCTTACCGTTTTTACCTCCTTAAATTTGAACTAAACTTGGTATCCTTGGCTCCAATTTAGCTCAAGTTTGGAGGGGCCTCTATAGCGATCCATTATTGCGTCAAATAAGTTTTCCTTCCTAACAAGTAAACCGTTTTAACCCACACGTCATCTTCCAAACATTTTGTATTTTTCCATCTAAGCTAACTTACTTTAACTAGTTAAAAGAGAACAGAAAATAAAACTGTTCACATTCGCCTTTGGCACACACAAGCAGACCAGCTCAGCTCAGCTGCGGAGAAAACATTAAATTGATTGTGTAGTTTTACGTAACAATTTGAACGACTGTTAAAATATACTAATTCGTGATAATGTTTCACTGTCCTGTAGTTTCACTATTCTGTAATGTTTAAATTCAATTTGTGTTATAGACCTACAATATTATACGAACACCTTCTGATAACTTAAAATTATAATTCGAGTAATAATTGTGTGAACATAGTTAATGGAGTCAGATATTCAAGTTAGTTAGAATATCCGTTAGACAGACAGAATTTCATTAGACAGATAATAAACATTTTAAACCACCGCTAAAATCATCCTTACATCAATAATAATATATATTACCACAGCCGTACTGAGATTGTTTACACTCGTCAATACTGAATGTCAAACTCTGTCCACTTTGTGTCCAAGTATCTCAAGTAGCTTCACCAGCATATCAGCGTCACCTGCATAATCTTCAAGCAATTCAATAGGGTTATGTTGGTGTTCTTCATATTATTTTTTTCTTTCAAGTTTGTTGATTTTCGTGCGACGTTTTTTATTATGGTGCTTATTTTTTGTCAATTATTCATATTTCGTGGCAACAATGGCGTAGCGTGACTTATTTGATTGGAGTGGGGGCACTCAGGAAGCAAAATATTTAAGTTGACATGAAAAGTTATTTTCGACAATAATGTAGAACTATATGACATTCGAAATTTTACCCATTATCCAATAAAACTTGACCTATTTGCAAACTCATATGATATGCACTACACGTATGCGCATGAGGCATATGCGCAATTTGGCCAGGGATTCTTGATTTTCGTGAATTCGGCAAACGGGTTTGAAAGATAATTATTGAAATAATTAACCTACAGCTCCTATTGTATTGTCAAGAAGATAAAGATGGACCACAGAGCAGTTATCTAGCCAATGGGCCTATACATTACAAGCTACACCATAAAGTAACCTTGGAAAAAAATTAAATCCTTGGCGAAAGCAGAATATTTTCATGGGGAGAAGGAGGCTAAAAATAAATTGGTTGAAGTTACGTTAAACAGAACCCAACTTTTATTTTACGGCAAAAATAAAACTGGGCTTATGAAAGACTGATTGTTTGTTGAATCTTTATTCTCGGACTGACAAAGCTTTGATAGGTTATTCCTGGTAGTTTCGCATACTTGCAGAAGCTCTTGACGCAGAACCAGTTACCCAGATTCGCACAATGCTGTTTCCCATTGTTCAAATGTTGTTGTCGAGGAATTGTTCCATCCATTAACTGCCGCTAAATGGAGTGCAGTCCGGAAATGCGTTGCTCAAGCGCAAATCCCGAGAGCCGAACCAGCGGCGCTTGATCTTGACTCGGGCGCTTAACCACCAAGCTTACGGGCGAACAGTTTGGTTAGAAAATGTGAACTTGTAATTTATAATTACATTCATGATCAGAGCTGCAAAATGGTTGTGTAAAGCCTTTCCCGTGGAATAGCTTACTGAGAGAAAGTTCCTGAAAGTTGCCTTTAGATTGCATCATAACACTTGTTATTGTAGTGATCATGGCCTACTCAAATACACATGGCCCTACAGTTTGCCTTGAATGGCAGAAATTAGTGGGGTAACTTTTGTCATCAAGTAGCTGACTTTCTAGCGCTGTATCAAGTGATAACATAATAGTTGTATTTCTCCAGCACACCAGCCAACAAACCAGTCCTTTCAGCATTGATTTAACATCTACAGGCGTTGAATCAACGTAAAAAAGAAGTGCTTTGTTGGGCGACACAAGATTTTTGTAACTATTGGCTGCAATCCCACAACATAGTTTAAAGTGATCCTGTGAGTAAAACCAAATAAAGCATAATAGCAACTTTAATTCAGCATTTCAAGTGCATAGTCAAACTACATACAAAACATTAAGCAACAACTGCAGTAGAGGAGTGAGTGTAAAGAAATGCAGTCTAGGGGAGACTGGGGATAGCTCGGTCGAT
This sequence comes from Aplidium turbinatum, assembly GCF_918807975.1. NCBI lineage: Eukaryota > Metazoa > Chordata > Ascidiacea > Aplousobranchia > Polyclinidae > Aplidium > Aplidium turbinatum. The sequence continues at coordinate 17,493,274 of NC_137485.1, forward strand.
TTTTTGAAAACAGCCCATACTTTTTTAAATTACACAGCAAGTTTGTAAATTTATTTTGTTGTAAAGCGTAAAGCTTTGCCTAAAAAGGGTAGGAGTATCGTTTGTTTTAACAAACCGGAAATGCTTATAAAAAGCATAATCTCTACGGTCCTCAAATATCCGAAGTCATCCCCTTGCCGGGGTAATTTTGGACATGCCTGGGGTCATCTCGGATAGCAATTTTATGCAGACGTTTTGAGTTGATTTGACAGTTATTACAGAATATTTGTTTTATATGTCCGAACCATTATGTCTTTAAAATCCAATAAATTATTCAAAAGATCTGAAAATAAGATTTTGTTTAAGTTTGGTTTTTCCCACGGGGATACTTCGGCCATTGTATCCGAAGTATCCCCGACCACGTGACTGCAGGTAAATGAAGAAAATATGACTGCCTGATTAACTGCTTGTCAAAATCATCACTTGCTTATCTGAGTATTTTAACTACAACCTCAATCAATAGAAAGTTTGTTTTGGTTAACTGCAACGGAATTATGATCTTACACGTTGAAACTAGCGCAATATAGCCTACACTACAGTATAGTAGCAATGCGCTACAACCAGTCGCCTTGGCAAAGCTGTGAGGGATGAAATCTTTTTGTGCGGTGACTGTAAAGTCTAAATGTTGACGGTAAGTCAGCAACATGTTCAGGATAATAGGATTACCCTCAGATAGACTATCACTTTAATCATTGCGAATAACGCAAGAGATCAGTTCCAGATCTCAAATCGCCAATAAACAAGCAAAATGGCGATCGATTCAAAACTAATTGCATGAACGGTTGCTTGCATAGCCTAATATAAGGCAGTGCTGCTCCATGTTTCAAGTTGACAGAAACAGAAAACCCAAAAATAAACAGTCACAAATAAAACATCAAAGACAATAAATACTATGTAAGGTGCTGCAACTTTTTGGAGGTATTGGTGTTAAAATACCTTAGCTGCAAAAGTACCATAACTTAAATAATTGTTAAGAGCACTTAAAGATTGCAGCCTGATGATTTAAAAAAAAAACTTTTAAAACACAATAAAACATGGTGATCTGCAAGAAAAAAACAAATCGAACAAGTATAAAACATAATAAAATCACAATTAGGCCTATCTGTAAAAAAAGCAAACTGGGCCAGCAGTCTGCATAATAGGAAATACATACAAAAAGACATTTTCAAGTTGACACCGCAGCCTTATAAGTTATAGTATCCTAGCCTACTTATGGCTAAATAAAAACTAGCTTTTTTGTTAGAAAATGTGTCATTAACTTCCAAAACGTTGGTCACTGTTTTGGATGGCCATGATCACTTAATATTGCCGCGTGATTAATAACAAGACAATAGAAATTTCCATAATAAGTAGACCTAACTAATGGGCGGTAACTTCTTTATGAAGATATTTAATCTTTTCCACACGTTTTCAAGTCAGCAAGACTAGTCAGACAGAAATCAAATAGTGACCAAACTCTGATTTAAAATTCATTGCTATTAGCCTCTTAGATTGAAAAGACTATGTACAGTAGAAGGGCAGTTTACCAACAAATATTTTGGTTTGAAACGAGACTTGTTTTTCTTGTCGCGATATGCAGGGAGAGTTTCGTAAATAGCCTACAAGTTCGTTTTGTTAGGTCGTTTCCATTTAACACTGCTAACTTGGCACGGTCGGACAAGATACACAAACTCTCTGTTGGAACCGGAAGGAACTCCAGCGTTTCTGAAAAGGCTATCGCAACCAGGATATCATAACTGAAATGATGACTGCCCCTGTAAGAAAATCACATATGTAAATTGTGAACAACATCGGTTAATTTTGAGTATCTCACAAGACATCTAAAATAGTGGGCTACACTTTTTCCAAGTTGAATGAGCTAACTTGTGTTGCTAAGCTTTTCGTCAATTAGTTTAAGTTGTGAGTTTACAATAATACTAGGCTACAATATAGCCAATAGTAGCCTAAGTTAATTCTTGATGTGCCTATTCAAGCGCTGAAATAAACTTAGAAATTGTTTATCAGTCTTAATTCAAGCAAATGTAAACTACCTGTAAAAAAAGGATTAAACTTAGGCTAATCTTATCAATATGCCAATAGATAAAAATATTTCCTGACAACGTGTGTTTTCAAAATAATACAGTAATTGCATTACTTTTTAACCTACTATAATTATATGAAATATATTTTATTATTTGAACATAACCGCGCAAAATCAATTAGCCAAAAATTAAAAAAATAAAAGTTTTCCATCGCTACGCCAAATTGATATGAAGTTAGCCTAAATCAGTATTGCGTTTATGTTAAATTAACATCGTTAGATAAATAGAAAGTAAGATATAGCCTAGCCTAAAGGCTTACTTTCATAAGTTAAAGGGAATGGTAAAAGTCATCCCTACATGGAATTAAGCGATTTAACTATTGTTAAATACAACTATGATTGACTCGCATTGGGCAGCTCTCGCAGTGTCGCAAGTGTTAGGTACGCTTGTTTAACCTAATGCATTTTATATATATAAACATTTCATTGTCATCTATTTTAGTTTTAGAAATGTTTAGCCTGCCAAAGCATTTTTGCTAAACAATATTGCTAATCTTGCAAATAAAATTTGTGTTCCACAAATAATTAGGCATTTAAAACAATTTTACTCTACTAAAGGGTAAGGTAGGCTACTACTTGAAGGCCTATGTGTCGCTTACATAGTAGCGTTATAGCTGGCTTTATCATTATTCCACTACATCGAGGGTCCTCATTGCGCCATTCCAAAAGACGCCCGGATGTGGAACAGGACACTTCCTTGCAGTTGTTTTGCAGTATTTTAGCTCCTGCAACAGACATATTTGTATATACTGAAAATAGCCGAGTGGAGTATGGGCCTTCAATTTACATTTCCAAGGTTGACAAAAATCAAGATACAGTAGCCTATAGACTAGTTGGGTTTAAAACGTATAAAATAGCCAAACATAGATGTAGTGTAGTAGTGTAGCTCTGCTGGGACCAAAGTGGTGTTTCTTAACCTTTTTCACCTCATGGCACACCTGCAGAGCTATGGAAATGTGGTGGCGCACCTGGCGACCGACGCGAGGGCGAAATGTTTTAAAGTCGGCCTATGCCGGTATTTTTTTTAAATTGCTTACAAATATTTATCGCATAAGCCTCAGAATTGCATTCATCATCAAAGTACTGTATGCCCAATGAAACGAGCTGAAAAGAAAAGTAATTTATAGAAATTATAAGAAATTTGTAAGAAATTAAGCCTTTAATATTGTAATAATTTCAAATTATAAAAACAGACAGCACAACCTTTGGTTGAAAACAGATTGGCTCGAGCAACAAACTATCACACCATTTGATAAACTGAACTATCCATTTTTAAATTCCGAGAACACATACTTTCTACCCACTATCCCTAATTCTAATAATAATGTAATATCTTAAAAAAACTTTTTTTTTAATTTCCCTGCGGCGCACAAGTAAATAATCGCTAAACTAAATGAATGATCTCTAAAGCAGTATTTGTTGTAGGTACTTGTATAATTGTATTGGAGGCCATTTAAATGAGTCTCCTACCGGTCAGCAATTGTGAACTGAGCACATGTCAGTTGAGCAAGTGACAATTGAGCTAGCAACATTTCAGCAAGTAGCTGAAAGTTGGCAAATGATGAAAATGAGGAAGTAACAACTAAGCAAGCCGAAATTAGGCATGTTACAAGTCAGCAAATAAAGTTTAGCAAGCGATGACCAAGCAAGTCTTATGCCAGATGAACATCTCATTTGCTGACTTGGACAATAGCTGAAATAGACTTGTTGAGTTAAAGCACTTCCTGAATTGTTGCATGTCGAGTGGTCTGACAACCATTTAAATAGCCTATTAGGCCATGGTGACATAGGATTATTCAAAAATTAGACTATGTTATGTTCAAAAGTCTAATATTATATTTTGTTTCTTTGTGTATTTTTATCGACAATTATTTACTTTAATTAGCGTATAACATAAATAATGATTAATTATAACTAGCCTACTACATATTTAAACTACTGGCATTTAAAAAAATTGCCACAGCAAAAAACATGTCACAGCAGATAACTTGAAGGCTACCATTGCAGCAGCCTACTAAGCCTAAATTATCTGAAACCATCAATGTTGGTGAATGTAAGCTTGTAATAGCATGTAATTGTAAACCCACGTAAAATCAAACGTATATTAGCCTATTTATTCAAAATGACACTGGACTTACGCTATAACCTACCTGCACGATAATATGCGTTTTTGTAAAAACATTCTATTTTTTGTAAGGGAGGTCTTGCAGTTGAAGCAGAAGTCAACATTTCAGATTGCTTTACTGGAACGGTTGATATCCACGACGTGGAAGTGGTTTCTGTTTCTTTACCCTTCAAGTCTTTTGAAGACAAACACTTTGTTATAAATTTAATTGTTTGCTTAATGATAATAAATAGAAGAGAAAGTGAAGAACTGAAGATGAACGTAAATGGGAAGGCAATAAAAGAAGTCCAGCAATTGAAGGAGTAAAAAGTGAAGAAGTGTTAAGTAGAGCAAAAGCAAAGCGCACGCTATTTGAAACTACGATTTGGGAAATAAATGGATTTTGTATGTTCTGGAAGAAGGATTGCTGCGGTGTGCCATAGAAGGAAAAAAAACAACACGATGGAAGAGATTGATAAAGTCAGATGAAGTGAAACAAACGAGTGGTGGCAAGTAAATGAAAAGGTGCAGAAGACATTTGAGTGAAAATAAAAATGGCTTTTTTGTTGACTGCTGCAGTGTTGAGATCGCCTGCACGACGCTTAAAATTACGTCGGTCCGACACCGTTCGAAAGCATGTTTCTGTATCTTGGAAGTACACCAACATGCCAAAATGGAAGCAGCTGACTAGATGACTACATACAGTCTCTCGTTGCTTCGAGCTGTCTGTTGTAGCCTACCATTTCTGGTTGTACCACACATGAAAAGATGTAATTGTCTTATAGGTTACTGTACGCAGTTGCAATATATGTTATTATCATTGTCATAACTTGCATCAAAAATGCTTGTAAGCGTAATTTCTTAACTGTTCTTACTAAGATTATGTAACACGAAATTAATCGACAAAAATAACGCTGTGCCAATGAGTTCATAGCTACAAACAGTAGCCTAGTCATGACTGTTTCTTACGATTTTGGCGGCATACCTTTTGAAACGTTTATGACGTCACCATAATGAAACTCGGTACATAAAAGTACAAATATGCAATACAAGAAGATTTCAAATAGTGGGTGTGGTGTTACCAAAATGCAAGTTTCTGTGAGCATTTTCTTTAGCTTATCAGCAGGTAAGTTTCTTACGCTGCAGGCCTAAAGTTACGATTTAACTTGCGTATGTTGTCTTACCAATGTGACAATCTAACTCATCCGATCCGTCGCTACAATTCTGTATCCCATCACATCTAACCGACAAAGGGAAGCAAGCGCCATCATTGCATATGAAATGATCTACCTTACTGCAAGCCTCTTGGCTTTGAGGAGTTGTAGCAGTTACAGATGTAGGAGAGTCGGCTACAAAAGTAATTTGTATGGTTTAGGCAAAGCAGTGATAGCAGAAAACATAATCTTTTCACCATAGTGGATTGCTAAATGACTTGTTGGCTGTTATGCATAAAAAAGACAATGTCGTCTAAATCTTTTTTGACCTAAGCAATATCTTTATAGGCACAGCAGAGTTGAGATCGCCGAGGGTAGTTTACTCGCTATCAGTTTATTATTGATGGCAATCGCCTGAATGGCACAACATCAACGGCCAATGGCTAGCAACTGCAAATTGTGGTTTTAACTTAACGACTTCACTCAAGTGTCACAGATGTAGCATCAAACTAAATTTATATAACAAAAATTTCTGCTCGAAGGAAGACAAAATTGGTCAAAAAGTATTAACTGGTCAATTTTCTTAATTAATTTAATAGATAAAATACGCTAAGATAGGTTTTAACTTCTAAAGGAAATCACTCATGTCTGATTGGTAAAATATTCAAACAGACAAACAAAACCTATGAATCATCGACTCTCTTACGTAGCGTGTATACTGAAGTATAGTAGACACAATTAGTCAAGACACCTCAAGGCAAAAGCTACCACATGTTTGAATTTCTTAGTTTACCTTAAATATGGGAATAACAGCTAACCAGATGACCTTATCCATTATGATACTTAGATTATAGGCTACTCCAGTCTACACAAAAATTCACAAAATAACACTGGTCACAAAACAAGAAAAAGTGATAATCTTTGACAAACGTAAATAGTTGAATTTAGAACGAAAATAAGGAAGAAATAATAATACCATCTCTTTTTATTCGCGATACACAGTAACCCTACACCAATGCAAACCAGATTTGTGTTGAAAATTTCGCATTGAAGTAAAAACTTTTTAACAGAAAGTGATCCATAGCCTATAGATTGCAATCAGTAAAGCATTGAAATGGCACAAAAATTATTCATATCCAAATGCGTGGCACGTAACACCAAACTAACCTTTCATAGTTCTACTTTAAGATACCACAAGCTGCTTAAACGTAATGACGGAAGGTCGGTTTTGATTTAAACTCTTGTAGCTAGAAAGCTGAATGAGATGCTATGGTGCTTCAAGTATTTTCGCAGTATAAAAGTCCCAATACCATTGGTTGGCTGCGGTCCAAGGAAATTTTTGTAATGCTTCAATGAACAACTAAAAGTTAAAAACATTTCGTTTGACGATCTTTTGCTTTTTGCGCAACAAGTAACTATTCTGAGGAGGAGCAAAGCCTACGACTCCGATTGATTATGAAGAAAAATAGAATGGAATGTACACAAAGTTTATTAAAAGGAAGTTATACAGTCATAAGTGTTCAATTCTCTGGTTGCTGGGTGTATTATTTCATTAGGTCAACTCTTGGTTTTACGTACGTTAGTTTATTACGCAATTCTCTTTTCATATATGATATTTCATTATCAGTGGTAATGTTGATCAAGATATTTTGCATTTTTTCTAGAGTAATACTGTCGGTCGGCATTATTTTGCAGGAAGATGCGTATTGCTACCCGTGTGCGCAAGGTCAGCAAAGCTTTAAATCACTGTTTCTTCTTACAAGAGCTCTTCTTTTATCAGACAGGCCCAATGAACAATTGTAATTCCAAATGACTTACTAGAACAATTTATTTCGTCTCTGCCATTCATGCAATCACGTACTCCGTCGCACAGAACTGTGATTGGATAGCATTCTCCCTCTCCGCAGTCGAATTCGATTGCATCACAGTCTTCATAGTCAGGAAATATTGGCAAGGAAGCAGTTGTCGTTGACACTAAACAAGTAGGCTAATCTTTTATCAAAGCGCAATATAGTCTATCATGCTACTGAAAACGCTGAGAAAAATTTGTAAAAAACAGCTAATAACTTTTATATTGATATCGGTAAGCTTAGCGATATAAATTAAGCTTAAAGATATCACATCAGAAAACTAAACACATGTGGCCTAATTCAAATTTATAGATCAAAAGCCAAAAAAAAGAAGAGGCTTCAAAAATATGGTCTGCACCGATAGTAACCTACAATAGGCACAAGCGGTTTTTAAACAAGGAAGCAGCAAAATCATGTAAATGTCGTTCAATTTCTCGTGTAAGGTAGGCTGCCTTAAGCTGCTACATTCACGATTTCACCACATTTAACCATTAGGTTAATACGCTGTCAAATCTTGCCAGGAAAACGTAAGACCACCCAAAAATTGATGTGTCTTGAGTCTTGACGCTAATTAGAATTTGTAAAAATAATTTGTGACTCGTTGATTAATTAACTATTGTAGGCCTACTTCAATAATTTGACCTGTTTCTGTTTGACATAAAAAGAATCTGACATCAGGAATATTTTTGATATTACACCACTGAATGAATATGCAACAGTTGGAAGTACTTACTTGAACAGTTTCTCTCATCTTTGCCATCTACGCAATCGTAAACTCCATCACATAGAATTCTTATTGGGAAACATTCGTTATCTCCGCAGTCGAACTCCCCCCCACTGCAGCTTTCATACTCGGAAAAGCCAGCAACAGACGTAGTTGTTGGGGTCGCTAAACCACAGCATTTTAATTAATTCATAGCTTATGAAACAAAAATGTGTTGAAAGGTTAAAGACGGACATTTGAACCTTGTTGGAGAGGAAAGTTTCGAGTAAATTTATTTTATGTTGAGAAGCGTCAACTGTTTTTACAGTTGATGAAGCAGGATAGCAACTCATTTGTGAAAACGTCTAAGCAACTTGCAAAAGTCTTGGTCTTGGTTTAGTCTATAATCAAAGTGTTTAAATCATAAAATGTTATTAGCTGCATGAGATCCTTCATCAGTAAGCTGTGTTATTCCAGATGAACACATTCAAGTTGAAATAAAACTTACAGCAGTTGAATTCATCTTTCCCATTTGGACAGTCTGGCACTCCATTACACAATTTTGTCTTGTCGACGCAAATTTGGCCATCACAGTCTATTTCTGACTCTAAGCAAGGGCTTGTTTCGTAACGATAGTCATCTGTCGTTGCTGTCGGTTTTGCACTTTGTGTTGTTGCTTCTGAATGTGCAAAATAGTTTTTTTATTTTTTTATTTAACGGTTATTTATAAAAGAAACTAAACTTAAGAGCAAAATGGTTGGAACGCCCGGTTAATCTAATCAAAAAATAAAGAGCCCAAAATGTAGATACCAAACTCATGTTCAGCAAACATTTATATCACTGAAGATAAAGACAGTATAGTTTTCGAAACGTTTGTTTGCTGAACATGAGTTTGGTATCTACATTTGGGCTCTTTATTTTTTGATTAAACTAAACTTGTTTGTATAACTTAGTTAAGCTAATTAAGTTTCGCGTAATTCAAGTTAAGTTACTTAAATTTACTTACATACGGATACTTGGGAATTGAGCTGCTGAGGAGGCCTATTTGAATTGGCTGCATCAAGCAAGCCGAGCGCAATTTAATTAGTTCGATTGATTGCACTTGCATGTTCTGTCGTTGTAGGACGAATACAAAAAATACTGTATTGAAACAAATCACATAAATAACATTTTGCTATTATTGCTTTCTCTTTCTTTATGAACCTTAGCGTTCTCTGTCAATAACTTTGCAAAAGTTCAACCTAATTCGCATGTGCTTTAAATTTTCTCTTTGCAACAACTCATGAAAATCAATAACAAAATGTTCTCTATTTAGGTAATTTATCTAACGAGGCGTTCCATTGAGGTATTTGACCTATTTTCTACGCCACCGCACTCATTTTAGATAGTCGTAGCAAGACATAGCCTATTATCAATTATTTTGCATAAAGTGTGGCAGTGTTTTATAACAGAAGTGATTTTTGGAGTGAGATTCAACAACGTTTTCTTGCTTTTTTGAGTTACTGTAAATTTTCAAGATGTCCATGAAAAAAAAGAATTCGTTTTTACAGACACGTAATGGCATCAATAGTATTCTTTGCTGTATTTGGCTGCAGTGACACAGTCTGCTTTGTTAAACGCTGAGGAGCAACGCATAGCTGGGATGGATACAGCCACAGCGCTATATAAAAACATACATTATTATTATTTGCACCTCTTTGTCTATTGTTCAGTATTTTCAAATCAACTTCTGTTATTTTAAAATTTTGTGGTTAACAAATTTCCCTTAAAATTGTTATCTGTGATATTGCAGAGTAAAGCAGTTTACAAGAAAACTAAGCAAAATGATCTTCTCAAGATGCCAGAACCAAAACAACGCGCAATATAAGCGATTCAGCATTGTGGCCTTGATCTGGCCATTTCAACCACCATGGCCACCTGAAGATTAAGGTAACCATGCAACTACTTAAAAAACAAAACTAGAAGTAGTCAATATTTCAGTAACCTCAACTACCCTGCTGCAGACGTTGAATCAATGTAAAAATGACGGATTTGCTGTCTGGATATGTTCACAACTCCCCATGAGTAGCCACGTCACTGCCTCTTAGCCTACTCACCAATAGTACAGTTAGCTTCGTCTGAATTATCAGGACAATCGAACAAGTTTCCATCGCATCTCATAGTTTCCCAAATACAGATCTCATGCACAACGCACTTGAATTCTCCCACCAAGCACACAACTCCTTCATATTCGTAATCTGTAGAAAAAGGAAGATGGCAAAATTTAAGAAGAAAATTATAGTTTTTGCTTAGAAGTCAACTTTTAGATGCTTGCACTTTTTCTCATGTCAAGCAACTTAGAAAATATATAGCATAGTTTAGTGCATTTGTTTAGGCTAACTCTTAATCAACAAGGCTGGCAAACAAATGAATTACAACCTATAGACTGCGCATTATGAGCGGTGGTGTTACTGGCTATTAATTTGTAAAATACTTGTAACGGTTTGCTTATTAGCAATGCATTTTGCTTATTAGCAGTGAAACTCAATTGCAGTTTATGTACGAAGGCATGCCTATAAAGTAATTCTGTCATATTGCCAAATTACTCAAACAGTTTATCTTTGTACAGGGCCATTTCATTTCCTCATAAACCCTAGTTATAATGAACATATTCACAAACTTTTGCAGTGGTAATATCACGTATTTAGCTATCGTCAGAACAAAGAATAGTTATGTAGCCAGTGACAACCATGGTGCTTGTAAGTCTACAGAGTTTCAGGATTCTGCACACTTCTGCTGTCGGCGTGATATGATTAGACTCAGTGGCGTAGCTAGGGGGAGGGGGGGCAGACCGCCCCGGGCGGCATGTCTGGGGGCGGCACTTTCAGACTACGATTTTTGATTTTGATTATAATCTGATAAAAAAACGCATTTCATTTTCATATGCTTTTTCTTGAAAAGGCGGCAAAATCTGAATCCGCCCCGGGCGGCTCATTCCGGCACATTCCCTAGCTACGCCACTGATTAGCCTACAAATAATCCGAAACTTTTTTTAAAACTTTCATTTAAACCAAACATTTTCAACAAACAGATCTCCACTCCATGATAATGTGCGGTCAGAATGAGCAGAAAGTGTTTGTTGTGAAGTGAAATGATTTATTGGCTACAGTGAAATGACGTTAATTTAACGTTTAGCCTACATAGCCTACCTTCATCACCGTTTTGGGATTCAACGTATTCATAGCTTGACACCTGCGGAGAAAGAAAATAACAATATTTTTGTCGGCTATGATGAAATGTACAGTACACTGACTTATATGCGGCAAACGTGCGTGTCTGGAGATGTGATTTTCTCTATCGTGAACTGTGTAAGTTTGTTGTAGTTTTCGGTTTGGTTTTTGAATGTTTATCCACGGAGTGACAAAGCCTTGATAAGTTATTCCTGGTAGTTTCGCATACTTGTAGAGGCTCTTGACGCAGGCCACAGGCTCGGTTACCGAGATTGACAGAGTGAGATTTTCCGATTGTTGAAGTCTTGTTGCCGGGAAATTATTCCATTCACTAGGTGCCGCTGAATGGAGAGCAGTCCTGAAATGCGTTGCTCAAGCGCATACCCTGAGAGTCGAACCAGCGCCGCGTGATCTTAAGCAGGGCGCGTAACCACTGAGCCAACGGGGCGGACTTGTATGTAGCTATTCGACAGACGTAACAGTGTTTTAAAGTTTTTCTTTGTGCTACGGTACTTTTTTATTTTAAAATCATTCCACTACAGCTACACAATAAATTAAATAAACAGAACACGCCCCGATAGCTCAATTGGTTAGCGCGTGACTTCTGGAACCAAGAAACTTCAAGATCAATAGCGGCGCTGGTTCGGCTCTCGGAGCGTGCGCTTGAGCAACGCACGTTAAGGACTGCTCTCCATTCAGCGGCATTTAATGGATGGAATAATTCCCAGGCAACAAAACTTCAACAATCGGAAACTTCACTCTGTCAATCTCGGTGACCGGGCCTGCGTCAGTGATTCAAAGCCTCTACAAGTATGCGAAACTGCCAGGATTAAGCTCTGCAAGAAGCTTTCCCAGTCAGAAGATAAAGATTCAATCAACACAAAATGATCTCCGTCTTTACAAAATGAGCATTGCTGTCGGGACAACACACTCTTCGTGATTAGCCTACCTTTCTTAGCATTATGTCTGTTTTGATGAAGGGAAAACTAACATTCTGAGAAAAACCGAATTCACGATTTCAATTTATGATTTTCACTTAAAATGTATTAAACTTGAAGGTTTTCTGCCGAGATGAACCCACATTACCTCAATCCAAAATGATGCATGCAACATAGTCGCTGAAAAGCACTGGCCTATTGTCTGACAATTGTTGTTCATAACAGTTATTGTTTATGAAATGATAAGGCTGTGTCGCTGCGATGCTTACAACGCAAAAGGGTGCCGGTATCTACAACTCACATAAATTGCAGCAAAATAAGTGATTTATTTTATTCAAATAATTAATTATTAAATTATTTTTTATTCAATAGTTACCTTGGCAAAGAGCAAGCACAAATATAGAACAGTAGCTTTCCTTTGAAAATACATGGTGAAGATAGTTTTTGAGGATGAACTTAATGCTTACAATTATGTAACTTTTCTGAAATCACAATAAACTTATAGGCAATAGAACCAATGCACGTCACGTTTTACGAAAATATTTTGTGTAGGGCAGTGGATAGCCTGATATTTAAAAGGCTAATGCTGTAGAATTAGAAATAAATGTTAATTGCTTATAACTTAATACTATATTCTAAGGTGATCAAGTTAAAGTTTTTACAAATATAGTTTTTTCAAATGCTTTTTGTAGACTGTTCATAAACATGCACTAAACGTTCTGTAATTTCAATAACAAGATGTTCTTTTCACTTCGGTTCTTTCATAATCTACTCTACAGCCTACGTCATCCATCAATGAGCTTTCCCGCGCTTGTCATGCGCATAATAAACAACCGATGCACAATAAGACGCGCAAGTAATATCTCCAATATCACATCAAATTATTATTAAGAGTTTAATCTCCAGGCAACAAATCAGTCGCATTTTACTTTGATTGCTGTTTGGGTCGATTTCATAATGCGTAGGTGGTATCAGTCCATGGATTGATGTTTGAATGATTTCTCTCGTATTTATATGAATGGTTATAAGCCCGTACAATTGCTTAGTTGCTATTTCCTACGGATTTGCATATCCTTTAGAAATAAAGTGTGAAAACCCTCAGTCGTTTAATTAAAATGTTTAATTTAAAATCCTGTAATAATTAATCCTAAGTGACACTCAAACGCAAAGAAATTGATTAAACTGGGCTGATTCGATTCTGGTCTTGGAGAAAAAAGCACTCCAGCTAACCAAACCGTTACTTGATGCATTGATTAGCCTAAAGGTCTACAGACGTTGAATCAACGTAATAAAAACCCATTTTACTAGCTGGGATGAGTCTGTGTAATTTTGAGACTGGTTTCATGCAGGTAAATAAAAGTATCGCTTTCTTGAGGTAAACCCAAAGAAAAGAAGAAACAGAACCGGTTAGAAGTCATACAAGCCATTGTTTTGTGATATTGAAATGTAAATATTCTCAAAATCATGTCTTTTAACCATTGTTTTAGAAATTGGAAACATCCAGCTCTTGAGGAAACCTTTAAATCTTACAAGAGCCAACGACAGAAATGAAGGTTTGTTTTGTCAGGTAAACAAAGGCGAAACTTGGTCTGACAATACCACTAGGCACATGCGCTTTGGAAAGTTTTAGATTCGTTTGGTCGTTTCGTTGTCTCCCTATCAAAAACAAAACATTAAACATTGCATCACGGCAAGATTGCATGTATTTTTGTTTTATGTCAGTTTTGCGATTTGCTTTTTTGGTAAACAAACAATTGATGGATTGGTTGAGATCATTAACGCAAATTCTGTCACATTACCATAATTATTTTGTTCATAAATGAATAAAACTCTTCTATTTAATCATGTCACGAAACTTTTTAAACGAACACATCTATAGCAATTCACAGCAGTCAGATCGCAATCTTTTCTTTTCCTTTCTTGCTATCAATAAACATAATCATTCCATTGTACTGGGGTAAATATTTTTGCTATTGCGAGCAACCTATTTGCACTTGTAAACAAGAACAAAAACACCTTTCGTCAAGTCACAATAGGTTATCGTTGAATATATCACCTTCAACTTACTAATTTATTTCCAAGCTTGTTTAAGTAGCGGCAGGGAATTTTATAGCTTCGGGATTAAGTTATTTTTGCTAAGGTTTGAAAAATGGTGAAGTTCCTTTTGATGGCGGCAATTCACGTAGCTGCCTCAAACGTAAGCAGTCACTGACCTCTTTCCTCTGAAATACCGCCATCACAGTTCTATATATGATCACTCAGAGCAGGAGAAAGTTTCTCGTCTACGTCGGTTACGTAAAGTGATCACGCGTTATGAGAAATGATCTTTTCAATCAGATTTCGTTTCAATCATCCTAGCTGAAATTATTGTTACTTTTAGTGTTTTACTTTTTCACGGAGACAAGAGGTGCGCAAAACTAGGCTTTTGCGACAAATTATAATTGGCTTAGGCAACGTTTTACGTTGGTCGTTGCCATCAACCAAGTTGAATATTTTGACACAATCAACCAGACAAAGCATACAAAAATATGATTATTTTTTTTTACAAAGAATAGAATTCGAAATTTTGTAACAATTAAATTGAAGTCCATATATAAATCTTACTATTTTAGATAACTATGTAGGCTTATTAGATAAGAGTTAGACTATTGTATAAAATCAAAACTGCGTATTTTTTCAAAAGAGTTGTCATTAAAGAAATTTACGTTCTCATCAAAGTAGTGGCCTAATTGAAAATTCAAAAAGTTAAGACTATAAAAAACTTCTCAACAGTATTCAAACTACACTAATGCACCATTTACATTACATTCTTCGATTAAAGCATTGAAGTGTTGTCATTTGGGTTGACACAAAATTTTTCTCAATTGTAACCTACAATTCAATGCACTGGTACTTTAGAAAGTATTGAAAACAAACAAAAGGCTCCATTATTTACGCTAACATTCTTTCATTTTTGTGCATTACGATGGAGCTGAGATTAAGAGAAGAGATTTATTTTTGTCTTTTAAACAGCAAGACGATAAGTCAATTGATTGATTGATTGGTTGTGGGATCTTTATCCTTGGGGAGAAAAAGCTTCTTTGATAGCATAGTCCTGGCAGTTTCGCATACTTGTAGTCTAGACTCTAGAGGCTTTGGATTGCTGACACCTCTGGTTATCAAATTTAACAGAGTGAAGTTTCCAATTGTTGTCTGTGAATTAATCCCTCCACGAGATACTGCTGACTGAAAACTGTGAAGAGCTCTCCTTGAAATGCGTTGCTCAAACGCACAGCCCGAGAGTCAAACCAGCGCCGCTTGATATTGTTGTTTCTTGGTTCATAAAGTCGGATGCTAAACCACCTGAGCCATCAGAGCGGAAATTCCCTTCCCCCACGTACAGTACAAAAGAAACTTTAGGATCGGGTTATGGGTTGACTTTAGGGGCTCAATCGGAACATTTTGTAGGGTCTGTGAACTTCAAAAACAATATTGTTTTAAATTTATTTTTAAGTGCAAAGTTTTCATTTTTCTCGATGAATTTAGTTGATAATTTTAATGATAGTTTGTACTAATAATTTACTTAATGTAGGTTGCGGGTAACCTAACCTGTTTTTTCTTCCTTTGAGGGTGTCGGGCTTTATTTTTTAGAAGTTTCTTGTTATGGGAGCCCAGATATCTCATTCGAACCGGGCGTAATAGGCTTATGAACTTCCTACGAAACTCCTTCTTTTGTCAAAAGTGATTTTACTGATCTTATCTGCATTTCAGATCTTTTTTTTAGACCGGCCAAACTTGTGGTAGTTCTTAAAAACTTTAATGTTTTCATCTGTGTTAAAAACCAGTGTTTTATTTTTTGTTTTGGTTTTGAATCTTTATCCGCGGACTGACAAAGCCTTGATAGGTTATTCCTGGTAGTTTCGCATACTTATGGAGGCTTTTGGTGCAGTGCTGGTTACCGAGATTGACAAAGTGAAATTTCCGATTGTTGAAGTCTTGTTGCCGGGGAATTATTCTATTCCATTCATCAGGTACCGCTGAATAGAGAGCAGTCCTGAAATGCGTTGCTCAAGCGCACACCCCGAGAGTCGAACCAGCGCAGCGTGATCTTGAAGCTTCTTCGTTCACGAAGTTGCGAGCTAACCGACTGAGCTTATGTTTAAGTTAGACAATCCTGATAATTTCTATCGCAATAGGCCAATTAGCCTACTTCAACGGTTTTATTTATTTTTATTAATATGTGTCACTGTTGTTTCATCAAGAAGGATTAAGTTACACAGTTTACGAAATTTCTTGCTTTTCAGGTTAACTAACTTGGTATTTTAACTGCACTGCCGTTGTAATGGTTATTCCAACCTTCCCCTTGTAACTTTGGAAGGAAAGCCCACACATATGCATTTTAAAAATATTTCTCAAACGTTCAAACTAAACACCAAATTTTACTGCTTTTCTCTCATTGTTTAGCATAGGCTACTTCAATAAGCAAAATTATACTGACAGTTTGTTTGAAGTTGAATAGTAGACTAATTCCTACTGAAACTCTAATGAAAACTTGCCCAATCTTCTACATAAACAGCCTGCAGCAGCTCAGTGAACAGGATCGTATAACTTCAATGTACGACCAAATTGACTGCACTATTTTTTTTACTCACCAGGCAAACTATTTTTTTAACTTCTTGTCCCTAAAGCTGGTGCTTAGGCGGCTTTATTTTATACCGTCACCTGTATCGCCTGAGGGTCGAATAAAAGCTGAGTTTGTGGTCACGTTATCTCTACGCCTTACTCTCAGATTCAGCGAATACTGTGATGAGTCGACAACTAATCTCTGATTAGGAATGTGATTTGCAATGAATCTGCTATAACAAATACAGGCTATTGTTATTATCAATTGGTGTCTCCAAAATATTTATAAATTAGTTGACCTCATAAATTGACCAGTTCCCGAAACATGCAACTTAAAAAAAACCCTGAATCATAATCACTTTGCCAAAAATGAGGTACTTTTGTTTATACGTGACCAGACTACCAAAGCGCAGATATGAAAACCAGACAATTTGGACAATGCGGTTTTGTTGAAACGTTTAACTAAACGCGCGATGGCGCCACTGAGCACACCATTGTTATCATGCTTTCTTTATTTCCGACTATCAAAGCAAAAAAGCAATATCACTTGCCACAACACAGCAGGGGTCTGGAAAAGGTAAGAGCAACAAAACGCGAACGTTAAAGCGTGCTCAAGAGAGAAACTATTTAATAAATACAAGGATTTTAGCACGGTTGAACACATTGAAAAAATCACAGATTGGTGGCCACAGGCCTAAATAAACAAACTTGATAGACAATTGACATGTTGTTCGGTCGTGGTACGTTGTCAAACGTGTTGAAAATCAACGTGGAGGACACAACTCTTGATGGGTTAGGCTTGGCTCTTGAAGAACAAGGTGGACAAACTTACGAAAAAGTCGCTCCCGATAGCTCAGTGGTTACGCGCCTCTCTATTCCCCGGCAACAACACTTTAACGACTAAGGAAACTTCACTCTGTCCATCTCGGTAACGGGAATTGCGTCAAGAGCCTCTACAAGTATGTGAAACTACCAGGAATAACCAATCAAGGCTTTGTCAGTCACAGGATAAAGATTCAAAAACCAAACAACCAACCATCCAAGGTAGCCGACCATGGGTAAATAAACATTCCATACGTAGTTTCTTTGCAAAACACCAACAAACCACCACATCCATCGTGTCGGAACTTATTTGCGTAAATTACTTAAGTTAGAAACAATTCATGGAAACAACATTGTGATGAAAATGACACCTTGAGTATGTCATGAAGTGGTGAAACAAAAAACAATTAAAGATTGTGGACTAAATTTATGAAAACATCTGAGAGCACAACTTAGCCTACACACTTGTGCATACTAATTGACTTAAACATTTTAAACAATAACAATTTCATCGAAATAATCATTTATTCGCATAATTTTTCAGTTTCTTTTCACATTTTAATACAAAATGTGAGTACCTGTATTGTCTATCACCTGTAAAACTCGCTTCGGCATAGAGTCGATTAAATTTTTGCAGTTTTCCTATATTTGTTCGTCGTGGTACCAGACCTGAATTATGGCCTCTATCAGCTTAGTTTTGGTGGTACAATCCTTTTTGTGGAGATGAGTCTTTACTATTGGCCATAAATTGTTGATAGTATTTAAATCTGGGGAGTTTCCAGATCAGTCCAACACTTTTATCTTGTTTAATTTAAAAAAATGGTCACAATTTTCGACGAAAGGCAGGCCTAGTTGAAACACCATTGAACCATCTGGAAACGTCTAAATGTGACGCAATAATGTGTAATTTCTTTAAAATGATCTTATTAAAGCCTATGAACTAACATTATTAAACCGATTGACTACCACAACAGAAACCGGTTTGGGATTGAATGATAAAAAGTGTTTCGAAAAAAGTGAAAAAACTGCCCGAAGTCAATCAATATACACAAGGGTGTAGTTTGTGTTTCTCGGCAGTCGAAACACGTGTCTATCGCTGTCAATTCTTGCTACACTCGACTGCCGAAAAACACATGTTCTTCGGAAAAGTCTTGATGGCTAGTGTGGAAGCTACACCAGTATGGCTAGCGAAACACAACGCTCGCTGTTCTATAGTGAGTCGTCAGGTAGTGCTGACGCCAGGAAGATCGCTCCTTCTCGGTGTAGTTCCTTTAACTTATAATGAACAAAGACTGTCACACAAATATTGTGAAAAGCATTACAAATATCAACGAATGGTAAAGAAGTTGTGCTCCTACAATTTTTTTAATAGGGCGTTGCTGTTAACTAAGCAAATTAAAGTGTTAATACTGTGCTAAAGTAGTGAGTGAACTCTATTTGATCACATGAGATTCCTTGACAACAGAATGCATCGATTAAACTAGGCTACAAATCTTAAAAAAATTGCCCTTACCATAGACGTCGCTAGGATAGCATCTGGACTGGAAGTCAAACGCTAGGCCTCATCTTGCACGGCAAACAGAATTGCCATATTGGCGGTTTTGACGCCAAATTTTAGAAACTTGACATTTTTTTTAATACATTTTTACATTAAAATATATGGCACGGTCGCAACATTTTAGGCTATGGTAGTAACCATGCTGTTGACAAAATCAGCCCAAAATGCAAAATTATGAAAAGCATCATTAGGATTCGGGAAAAGTTGCTTTTTCAAACCTGATGTTTTGTAAATAGGCTACTGCGCATTGATAAAACCGAGTTTTTAAAATTATTTACAATCCTAAATAAAAAAAAAAACGCTCAAATTCCAAACATATGGCGTTAAAAACGCCAATGTGGCAATCCTGTTTGCAGTGAAAGATGAGACCAAGCGTTTGGCTTCCAGTCCAGATGCTATTGTAGCGTCGTCCACGCCCTTACCATCAGATGCCCAAGTTAAGAGTTTATTTCTGAAAAGCATGTTAACAGCAACAAAACCAAAGTAGGGTTTAAAACAAAAATTGTCCAATCCACAAAATCTTTGTCGAAAGTACATGAATGTTTGTACAATAAAATTAAACCGGCACCTTGTCTCACAAATATAGCAGCACAAGAAACAAACTAGTGTGCTTGGAAACAAAGTAATTCAACATTTCTTCAAAGCGGATGAATCAAAACGTTAACTGTTTGGAATTGACAGTGACACAAAAAGACAACTGAACACAAGTCAGAGTAGAGTGAATTTTCCTTTCTCGTCAGTCGACCTCAGATCCAAACAACATCTTGAGAGGCCAGAATCGCATTATCAATCTGAAAAAAATTGTATAGACGGGGATACGCAAAAGGTCCATTGTCATCAGTGACAGATAACCAGAGACTCCGAGACAGCACCGCTCCTTAAGTTGACGTTTGAAAATCTACAGGATCGTCGTGCTACGCTGTGATAGCGTTTATTCTCTCCACTGGTGATGGCATGCTGCATTACAGCATTTATAAAAAATGGTCATTGGTTCATCTGCAGAACGAGTTTGTATCTGCATGAAGTAAGCTCTTCCATGTTCACATTTTGGACAAGTTTCTTCAGTGGAATCCACATTTTCCCACGCGGCAGAGCCACCAAGAACGTCATCAACTGCTTTCAATGTGGGATACTTTTTATCGCTTATTTTACTAGTTATATTGTTAATGTAAGGACAAGTTGGGCATGCGAATCTGTAACAACGGCTTCCTTCTTCAATGGTTAGTAAATTTCCGCAGATAGGACAAAACAACAGCATAATCAACTGAAGGTTTTGTTTTCTTCAACGCACCACTATCACTATGCAATTTAAAGAAAGGACTTGTAACAAGCTGAAAATAGAAACGAAGTGTAAACATGATTGAGCACATTTCTCGAGATAAAAAAAAAACAAAACTGAAACGGATATCAGGCATTTGGAATTTACAGCGTATAATCCATAAATTAGCGTTTGCAACGCACCAGAAGATAGTAGTCTGATAGCCTAGTCGGCAGTTTGTTTCAAGCTGGCTTTGAATCATGATGCCAGTGAGCCTTTAAGATTTCAATCAGAGCAAATAGAGTATTTGTTGAGCAACAAATAACAACAACAACATTTTTTAGCGTGTTTAAACGGCATTGGTTGATTATGTAAATGTTTATTTTCACAATAAGAGTAGTAATCTTAAATTAGCCTATTGCGATTTATACAGCACTGTATAAATCGCAATAGGCTAATTTAAGATTACTACTCTTATTGTGAAAATAAACATTTACATAATCAACCAATGCCGTTTACACACGCTAAAAAATGTTTGACCGCTTTGCTAAAGTTACAAAGTGACGATGACGCAGTTACTACTTTTACTTGAAATGAAATTGATGCATTAATGACATGAAAATGACAGAAACGCAATGAAAACAAGTTAAACGCTGAAAAGAGACAAAATGATGGTTTGTCCGGCAGGTCAATTTAGCTTCAAAAATAATTTAGTCACAAAATAGGGAGGGCAAGAAAAAAATACTACACAGCAAAGCTGGTGGCTACTACCGCGCCACGCTTCCTCAATATAACACATAAAAAACAATAACTAGAAAATGAGAACAATAGACAGGACAGCAGCAGCAGAGAAAAAAAAGCTAAACATAGGCAGGTTTGTAGGCTACTGCATGTTTCGCACACCTGCTACTTTTCTTGTGTTCAGCAGGTTTTGAATTACCGTACCTCTGATCTGTAAATAGTGTACAATTTAGGTCTATACGAAACTGGTCATGTTGTAAAGTGTAAATAGTTGTCTGTGTGCAGGATTCTGTCAATTTACCGTTGTTTATGAACTGCTACCTTCATTTCTTCAGTGACTTGTCAAACTGCTATTTTCATCAACAACTTGACAATAGTTTTTTTCTTTTTAAATTGAGCAAAACGTGTTGTGGTTAAATCACATGTTGTTATCAATTAGAGGAAACAAACGAGTGAAACGGTTGTTTTCAACACTTTCAATTTGGTTTGTAATTTGCCCAGATTAAGGATAACTCAGGATAAAAGAATTTTTTTCAGCTCATCTTCACATGAGAAAACACCTTTAGAATTGGTGAAGTAGTATTTTGGTCCGAATTACACACGTTGTTGCCCTTCCTTTGTCATTTAGATGCAACTTATTGTTAAACATATTTCAAATGGTGGTTGCAAACTATTCCCTAGCTTGCTGTGTTCAAATCATCATGACCACTCGAAGTGACAAGAGAAGTTAAAGGAAAACATAAGAGGTGGACTGAAATCTGATGACATTTGATACCGTGGATGTTTAAGAAAAAATCAGGATTGAATCAAGCAGCAAGTGAATTAAGTTTCTCCAAAGCAACTCTTACATGTCAGAAAAAAGCAAGATTGCGGTTGCTGAAAAAACGATCGCGGAAGAATGTTACGAATGATGTTAAAAACAATTAGTTGAACATAATCGCAAGTCGAAACAAGGCTCTATGGATTAAGACTAATTTATTTAGAAGACTGGTATATACGAAATAGTTGAAGCTAAAAAAATTCGGAATGGCCCATTTCGGCTATTTCCCTATTCGGCTACAGTTTTGAATTGTATTTTATTTCACAATATTGTTTCTTTTGCATTCCGACAAAGAAAAATAAATTGAAATGAAATTTAGCGCAAAATATTTGAACTATTAAATTGAAATGTTTGCTCACATAAAATCGACATGTATCCTACGTCACCGTCTGTATGCAAACTTAGAATATATCAGGATCCTCAACTATTACAAAATTCCAAATCCAACGACGCCTTCTGTTTATTTAGAGAATGTTGTATTTTATTCCACAAAATCGTTTCTTTTATAGTTGAAATTATCGAAGCTTTAGATGAGCGGGGTTTAGACCTAACCACTAACCATGGGCAACAAAAATTGTTATAACAAGTGGTGTTTCAAAGATAAAACACTTCGCGAAAAAGATTTAGATCATTTAAACTGACTTAAAGAGTGCAGAAAGCAAAAAATAGCCTACGTTGCTCTTGCCCGCAAAACAGCAGCTGATCGCATGGCTTTCTCAGACGGTATGGAAATTTCAAAGTAGATGATAGAGTAACTTACGCTGCTGGAATAGTCACCTAACTATTCATTGCAATATTAAGTAATCCAGCTAAATTAGACGCGCTATTTTCAACGAGGTCTTCCCTCTGTGAGATCAATTATGATTCAACAGAACGCATTGTTTTGTTCGCAATGTGTGAGAATTAAATTGAAAACCGATAAAAGAAAAGGTGTTTAATGGTCTTGGTCGCAGATATTGCCTGCAATAACGACGTCTCTTACTGCTATTATCACCTAGCTAACCTGACATCATTGTTTTATGCGACCGCTTAGGTTTGACATCGACTTCAACGATCAAGGAATGTTACGTAATAAGAACGATTATATCCTACACGCAAAAATAAAAAAAAATATATTTCTTAAAACAGTTCTTTCTGTTTTGTCTCGTGAGCTTTGCATATTGCTCAACAAGTGCATAAAGTTTAGAATTGACAAGTAATCATTCAATTTGAAATTTAAGTTTGAATCACTGGAAATAAACGTATTTTTCGACGCCGTTTCAAACTCCGTAATCTACGTCAACAATGATTTTGCGGCAGTAAAAATGCGTTCATTTTGAAAACTGCCGAGCTGGAGACAATAGCTTGTCCCGTGTATAGGTTGAACCATGGTTGAACCTGTCTTTTTGAGGTGAAATTCACTTGCGAACATCTCGACTTATACTCGAGTACATACGGTATTCGATAAAAGACTGTAAAGACTTTCGATAAAAAACAGAAGATAAAACACTTCGCCGTTGTTAACACTTTGAAGGTGAGTAATTAGCAAAACGTGGGATACGAGGTTAATAAAACCGATAGCGGGTTTCCACTCTGCTTGAAATCATGATTTGTTGCGTTTTATTTCGATAACTTCACTGTCTTGATCGTTGTTATTCACTCACACGAAAAGGAAATGAATCGGCTTGTTTTCCAACTGTTCCAATTATGAGCTAACAATATCAAAAATTTTACGACTAGGCGTACTGCATGCGTAAAACTAATCGTTTCAAGCAGCGGTTCTAATAAATTCGGTTTGCGACCTAGGTGTCAATATAAACAAGACACTAAGCTTAATCAAAGACTACTTTAATTGAGTAAAATAGCGTTATGGGTATGACGTCATCACCTTTCTCGCCCCCTAAAGTTTTTTGAAAAGTCGGCGCCTATGATTGTGGAATAAAATACAAAATACAATTCAAAACTGTAGCCGAATAGGGAACTAGCCGAATCGGACTGTAGCCGAATAGGGGACTAGCCGAATCGGACTAGGACGTAGCGGACCCGAAAAAATTAGTACAAGATTTGTTAATAGAATTAAAGAATCATCATTTCTGTAATGGCATCCAGAAATTTCATTAAGAATTTTCCAAGTAATAACATTGGGTAGTGCTTCTACTTTCCACAAACCTCAAACCACAACTTTTTTTGAATCACTTGGCTGCATTACTTCTACTAATGGTATCCCAGTCAGCAGGACATACAATATAAATGAATTTAGTTTAATAGTTACCGTACTTGGAAAGTCTCCAAAACCTTTAAAAAAAACGTCAAAATGTAACATTATTTGTGTGATGAATGCTGCAGCAATTTCTCCTGGAATGATATTACTCCATGTGCAAGTGAAGAAAGAGCTTAGATATGGTGCTCTTCCAGAAACTATTTTTCCTTGTAGTGACAAGCAGCCAGTTAACACAACAGTTGTAAAGGTGCTTTGATGAATGCAAATAATGGTGATCAACAATCTCTCAGCGACGTTTCAATATGCAAACAGTGCAACCTTGACAGCTTCTGTTATTGATAATTTTAGATCATAAAACGTAGTCAAACAGAAAATTGAACTGATGTTTGAAGAAAAAAATGTTTGAAAAAATGATGACACAATCCACACTCCACAGCTCTGCCTTGTCTGTGAAGGCTTCACAATCACTGATGAGGCTTTCCAATAGATGCAATGTGCTCGTCATGTGATAAAGAGTAGGCTCATGAAGATGTGCAGATTTTAATTGCAAAGCATAATATTGAAAAAATGACATTTTTATGTTGACAAATGATAAACCGGTATTTTACAAGGAATTTGAATTTGTTTAAAGATTTTTTCAAGTACGAATAAAACGGTCATTATGCAGTAGAATTTCATTTACCAATGCATAAGTTTTATTTTCTCACATAAAAAAACATTAGCAAAACATATCAATGCTATGAAAATAATGTTTATTGAATCCTTGCTATGTTGTGCTAACTTTTTGTTTTAATAACGATGCTGGATTTTCATTCTTAAAAGCAGTATGTCTTGTGGGTATATTACAACCAGCATCCAACCGAATAACTTCACCATTTAACATCTCATTTTCTATAATAAATTCAACACAGTGTTCAAATTCAATTGGATCACCAACACGATTTGGAAAAATACTACAGTTTGAAATCATTTCGTTTACGTCTGGAACATGAGTACGCACTAAATTTGAAGTAAAGTATCCAGGAGCAATTGCCATGACTCGTATTCCAAGTGAAGATAAGTCTCGAGCAATAGGCAATGTCATGCTTGCAATCGCTCCTGCAGATGCACTGTTTATGCTTGCTCCAAATAAACCATTGTAAGCATCAATACCACTTGTGTTTATTATGACACCACGGGAACCACTGGGTGTTGGTAAATTTTTTGACATTTCTTGGGCAGCCAGACGAATTACATTAAATGTCCCAGAGATGTTTATTTGAATCAAATCTTTAAACAATTGATAATCATGAACATTGTCACTAGATTGATTGTACACCAGTCGATTAGTAGCTGTACCTGCACAGTTCACAACCGCATTCATCTGACCCCATTTATTCGTTAAAGTTTCCAAAGCAAATTTAACATCTTCAACTGATAGAATGTCTCCTTTAACACAAACACAGTTCTCTTTTGGAAAGTCAATTTCTTGCTTATGGCATTCCTCAATAAACATATTAGTAGTTTCATCGCTTTCATGATTGTAATCTTGATCGAATGCAAGAACTCTTGTTCCACCACGAAGTAGATACTGAGCAGTAGCTTTACCTAAACCAGATGCTGCACCCGTCACTAATGCAACTAATTTGTTCATCTTCATGTTTATGAATTATCTACAAACAATTCCAAAGAATCCTACACAAAGTAAAACGTAACAGATATGTTGATAACACTGGCTGATATGATTTTTATTTTTTGGATAAAAGTAGGCCAACACTTTTGTGATAAGTTTGTGCTGGGGATTACAAATATGAGGTTGCTTTTTCTTTAGCATATCAGCATTTTTACAATTTAAACTTTTTGCATTACACCTCTGATAATTATTACAGCTAGTCTTAAGAAACATTTTCCAATTGTGTCATTGTCGCAGTTGAATCACTTTGCTACAACACCTTAATATGTTACTTGTGATATCAGTGAAAAGGATTGATTTCAATGATGGAACTAGGGTAATCTCCTTAGTCTTGCAGTTACTTTTATTATTATCATATGGTAGTCTGAACATTCTATCAGTGATGGGTCTATCTGAGCGTCAATTGACAGAATGTTTAGACTATGAACATGATGAACAGCATCTGCAACAGTTTAGTCAAACAAAGCTAAATGATCTTGTTAGAAATTCGAATTTATCGAAGAAGCCGGATCTTGTTCTCAGATCAAGATTAAAGGAAATTTAAACTGTGTATAGTCCATGCACTAACTTGGACCATTTTTTTCAAGGACCTCCGAAATTCGTATCTGTTAACTAACAATTAGTCTTCTTTTATTAAAAAGATATTTTTATACTCTTAAGTGTGTAACAATTTAGTGGTATTATTATGTAAATATTAAAAATATCAAAGAGGGTATTTTTACACACTTGTTGCCATGATTACAATCAGGTGTTGTCAGGGTTAGGATTAAAGTTAGAAAGAGTTAAGGTACGATAAAGGTTGGAGTTAGGAATAAGGTTATGGTTTTGATCCTTGACCAGCACTAAAAGAAATTTTCAAAATACAAGTTTTTGTTTTCAACAACTTTTCTCAAATTAGGGCAGAATTCCTTATCTAGCAATGCTATTGAGCTGCAGACTAAAAATATATATATACTATATCATAGCGCATTTTGCAATTGCTACTTTGATACCAAACTGCATCTAAACATTCTGCGCGATCCGATGCCACTTGTTTAGGTGTTTTTATTTCTGACTATCACATCAAAAGCAATACCGTACCCGTCAACGTTAACATAGCAAAAGTCTAAAAAAAGGTAGAAGCGACAGAACACAAATGTTAAAACCTGCTTGAGACCAAAATAAGTTTTTAAGCTTAAAGTTAAGATGTTCTTTTTTATAAAAAAGAAGTTTTTCTAAAATTGTTATTTCAAAACCAAGTCACATATGGCAGATTTCGTAAAAAAAACAAAACTTACACAAGTCATGATAACATTACTGATAAATAAACTGTTTATTAAATTTTATTTGTCAAATTTTGCAAAAATATTTATAAATTTATGAAGTAGGTCTAGATGCAGTACCGCAACATTGATGGTCGCAAACTAGTAACTTAGACTTGGTTACTAAGTGGACACAGTTATGTCAATGGTTGCAAATTAGTCGGCTACATGGACCTGGTTATGCCAGGTTACTCGGTCTAGACACTTTAACACAGGGCAGTTTTCCTGGTAAATCAGCTAATTGCAGTCATGTGAGTCGGGTGCAACCCAGTTCGTACCCTGAACAGTTTGTACCCTGAAAAGATCGAAAAAAAAAATTAAAAAAAGGCAAAGCCGAAGTCGCTGATCGGAGTTTCCGCAAACAACTCGAGGGTTAGGGTTAGCGGAAACTGCGGAAAAATATTTGCAGAAACTGTGATCAGCAAGGGTTAAGCGTCGTTCACACTGTTGTGCCATGTCTCGTGCTTTTCTTTGAGACGTTCTCGCTCCAATGGTTTTCAGTGCGGCTGTTCACACTGCGCGGCTTGTGACGTAGTCGCTTGAGACGTTCTTTGTACGGTTGAGCGAGAATTGCAACGGAGCGATTTCGGCTCAAGTCACAAGCGAGAACGCGAGATTTGTAAACAAGGGTTGAAAGGCAAGCAGGACCTTTGTGGGTGCTGTGACATCACAAAAACTGCTTTAAATGAAAATTACTCCCATAAAAGGTTTTGACTTGAGATAGGAGGCAAAGTATGTCATTTTATCTAACCTTCCTTGCAAGTGCAGTGCTTTTTTCGTGTCTGCCCTCCAGGTATACAAGCTGCATGATGAGGCTTAGAACTGCAGAGTGGAGAGATGAAATAGGCCTAGGCTTTTACTAATACAGAATCAAGTTAAGTGTAGGGTGACTAAGATTTCATATACATTTACATGGTAGAAGAAAAGCTACTTTGTAATTTTAAATTCTTCAGCAGGCTTTTTTAAATATGTAGGCTAATCATTAAAAACTATATACTGGCACTCCTAAGTTTTGTGACTGGTTGATTACGCTAGGCCAGTATCTACAATACATACTATGTCAGTGTCATCTTCTTTAAACTAGGCAACTAAACCTGCATCTACCAAAGCTGTGGAGACTACAATTGTAAAGTAAAATTTAACATGAGAAAACTGTATGATATGAAGAATGTGTTTTGTTATTTTGAAATGCATATAGGCTATATAAAACACTGGTAGTATACTGCATGTTTGAGTATATCAGTCAAGCGTGACGGTTTCCACTAGCAACACCCGCTTGTCAGGACCTGGAGCCTTGTCTGGTACATACAATGTAAACCTGCTTTCACAATGCTCAAAGCTCCGCTCAATACAAGGCACAGCACAAGCCTGTCAGTGTGAACAAGGCTTTAGGGTTAGAGAGCATATGTCTCGATGGTTAGAGTTAGGGTAAAGCAGGCCTCGAAATTCGTTTTTGCTGACGGCGGTCAAACGTGTCCGGTCTGAGCAGCTATTTCGGCGGACAAATTAAGTCTCACGGCGGACACACCAGTTTTAGCGTCGATCGTCATGCTTAACCCTTTCAGTGCGTGTACCCGGTGTTACTGGGTATAGCAACATGTCGGTGAAATGCGTGTACCCGGTAATACCGGGTAGTCAGTTAAAAACTTGTTAAAGCTAGTTACTGACTTGCACGCGCCAGCTTGGCTTGTTTCTATGTTATTTGTAGCTGTTATTTGTAGAAGTTATTTGTAGCTGTTTAAAAACGTCAAACTTTAAAATGTCGGGGAGCAATGTGCGAGGTAGTCGATTCAATACGGAGGAAGCGGTAGGTCAGATTTTTGCTGACACAGACAACGAGGACAATTTTGATATTGCTGATAGAGAAGTTTTGTTTCCGCATGTTGACTATGACAGCCGGGGGAGTGATTGGGAATGTGATTAGAATAATTTTGATGATTTACATCTTGACGATAGATCCATGGATGTGTCTCCCGATTATGATGAAGAGGGTGGTTGTCGTCGTCGTGTGAGCCTCTGGGGCCGAGGGTCTATCCTTTTACCACCCCAGATTTATGATGTTCCCGGACTACACTGGAAGGCTACTAGAAAGCAGCCAGTCTTTGGTTTCATCATCCATGACACGCAGACCTTCCACTCCATTAGATGGCTTGAAGATGGAACAGTCATTGATGATGTGGTATGCGGTCTGTTCCTCAGCACCACAGTCACAGGAGGAGGAAGAGGCCATTCCCCGTTGGTGCATGGTTGAGCGGAAAAGCCCGTCGCCCGTACGAAGACGGTCGAGGCGCACCCATGCCTGTCTTGGTAGCGTTAGGCTGATGGGGCACGTGTCGGCGTCGGGGCTGAACAAATAGAGTCTGGTTGCGCTTGACTTCCATTCAGAACTCCATTTATGGTCCCCCAAGTAGCCGCATTTATGGTCCGCCCAAGTTTGCCCTGACTGTCCAAGCCAGCCAGGCCTGCATGCAGATAAAGATTGTTTTAGGGTTTACCACACAAAATTGGATTATTCTGTAGCTGCACCCAGGGCCGGATTTAGCTGATGGGGGGCCGGGGGCACTTTTAGATCGGGGGGGTCCCGTGCAAAAATTTTTTTAGCTCCGTCGGCGCGAAAAACCACCTCTACGTGTACAGTAGCAGTAATCCAGCACTGCACAGCATTTTGCAGAAACTTCAAAGGCAGAAAAAAAAAAAAAACACAAAATCACATTTTTTCTACGTCGGGAGTCCCTTCAAAAGGGGGGCCCGGGGCACCTGCACCCTCTGCCCCCCCTAAATCCGGGCCTGGCTGCACCTGATGAAGAAAACAGACATTCATTAGACGTATAGCCTACAAGTAAATGTCCAAATTATGCTCTCACCAAACTCAACAGCCTGAAGTTTGTACTGTGAAAGAAAGCAAAAACATTTATTGAAAAGCATTATGTGATAGAAGACTACAATCACTATGTAGGCTACAAACTATAACTATTCTTCAATGTATCTTTCATTTTTTACATGGTATTCTATGGTTCTTTTTGTCCGTTTTGTGTATTTTTATCCATTTTCAGTAAACAACAAGACATTCCAACAACATTTCACTAGAAAAAAACTTTTTTTTACAAATTTTCTAAAAATTGAAGCATCTAAAATGGCTGCCACGAAGTCACGTGACAATCTATTTGTGCAAAATACAAAAAATTTTTTTTTTATTAGTTCAAGCTTTTTTTAAATCTAAAACACAAAAGAAATTTTCAAAAAGCTCTAATTCTAATAGGAGCTTATTTTTTTTCACATTCATTACAAAATGCATATTTTTTTCTAATTTTTTTTTTTTTTAATTTATTACTTTTTTTACCAGTTTCATTTTTAAAATGTTATTCAGTAATTGATTTTGTTCGTTAAATTGTGTATCTTTATCAATATTTAGTAAGCAAAAACACTTTCTAACTACATTTCATTACAAAAAAAAACGTTTTCTTCACAAATTTCACAAAAATGAAAAAATCTAAAATGGCTGCCATGACGTCACGTGACAATCTAACTGCGCAAAACTCTAAAATTTTGCCTGTTTTTATTAGTCCAACCTTTTTTAAAATCTAATATATATATACACACAAGAAATTTTCAAAAAAGCTGTTGTAGTACTTTTTGCACATTCATTTCAAAATGCATATTTTTTCTTAAAAAAATGCTTAGCACAGGGACTAGACATACCTATAGCAGCGAAAGGGTTAAATCACTTTATCTTGATAATTCTTCCCCATTTGAGAACTATAGCTACTGTTTAGAAGACTTTTTAAAGTTTTAGCGAAGTCACTCTGAAAGGCTATCATCAGCACAACGACGTGCGCTTGAAGAGTCAAAGCGCCGTGTAGCTGCTAAATACGCCGCAAAACTGATTAACTTCCACCGAACGAGGTCGTGTGGCTTCTTGCGTCACAATGCTCTGGGCATGAGTCAGAAAACTTCCACACTACTATTTTCTGCTGTGCAAAGTTTCACTTGGCTTTTTTCTTTTGGTTTATTTTTGTGTGTCATGTGAGCGAAAGCGAATTTTTCCTGGGCCTTTTCTTTCTTATTGTAATACCAAAACTTAACAAATTTTGCTGCATCTTGCTGTAATAGCCTACGTGTATTAATCTAATTTTGTAACCAACCTTGTCTTATCAATGTTACTCGGAGATCAGACATTGTGACGTAAGATTTGAACTAAGTTGCGCGTGATTAGTGTAGAAGTACCGGTACTCCCAGTCCCATCGATTCTTAGCGAAGGATTCACCTTTGTTACGCTGATTCAATGTCAGCAAAAAGAATGTCATCAATAGTTGAAGCAACATAAAAATCGAAAGTTTTCCTGCTTGAACGGAAGCTAAGGAATACAGTATTCACATTTTGTAGATGCACGCTAGAATGCGCGGAAATTATATTCTCGCAACAATTGTTCATGCTATGCAATGACGATTTGTATCGCTCTTGTGTTATTTTTCGGCGGACAAATATGACCGATCTAGATGGTACTTCCTGCGGACATCACATGCTGTGACGGCGGACATGTCCGCGGTGTCCGCCGTGAATTTCGAGGCCTGGTAATGGTTAGCGGAAACTGCGGAAAAATGTTTGCGGAAACTGCAATCAGCGAGGGTTAGAGCATAGATTACTCTAAGGTTAGAGTAAGCGGAAACTACGGAAAAATGTTTGCGAAAACTGCGATCAGCGAGGGTTAGAGCATA
The DNA here is from genome assembly GCF_918807975.1 of Aplidium turbinatum. Taxonomy (NCBI): domain Eukaryota; kingdom Metazoa; phylum Chordata; class Ascidiacea; order Aplousobranchia; family Polyclinidae; genus Aplidium; species Aplidium turbinatum. The sequence continues at coordinate 17,525,040 of NC_137485.1, forward strand.
GATTAGTCTATGGTTAGAGTTAGCGAAAAGTGCAGAAAAATGTTTGCGGAAACTGCAAACAGCGAGGGTTAGCGTTAGGGTTAGCGGAAACTGCGATCAGCGACTTCGGTTTTGTGCTATCTTTCTCTCAATCTTTTCAAGGGGAAAATTTTAAAATGTTTGCGGAAACTGCGATCAGCGACTTTCGCTTTTTTCAATTTCTTCTCTCAATCTTTTCAGGGTACGAACTGTTCAGGGTACGAACTAGGTTGCATCCATGTGAGTCAGCACATGATATTGTGAGCGTTTCTTTTAAAAATACTTTTGATACAATGTAAATTAATTGAATGCATCGTCACCGGCATCATGGGGTAACGGGTTAGGCCAAGAAAATAGTCATTTCGATGGCATGGGTTAGCTTCCCACCCCCTGCCATTACTCTTTTTTTTGTAACTGAACTGAGTGGAAAAAGAATCTTAATGACAGCAATCAGATGGGTTCATGAAGAAAATTGTCCTACATTCCTTAGCAGCGCAATGTTGGCAGCTGATTTGCACAGAAAACTGTCTTAAAGTGTCTACTGTCTACCACTTCCACTAGTACGGTACCGGTACTACAACTTCCACTAGACCAGCGGTTCTCAACCTGTGGTCCACGGACCACTAGTGGTCCGCGGACATTTACCTGGTGGTCCACGTGCAAAGTATGAAATCGTTGTATTTTAACCCTTGCAATCTATTTTTGATCAGGTCATCAAAGTTGTTAATTTTATGGCAGTGGCTATTTGACCGGCTCCGGTCTTTGAATCTGAAAAACTATTTGACCGGTCATGACGTCACTACATAAGCACTTTTTTCTTTCAAAGCAAAGCAAACGATAAGCGCGTTAAGTTTTAAATTCAACACGTTTTCTTCAACTGAATCCGTGGCGCATACGTAAGGTCTCGGGCTGCCATTTTAGAGGGAATGAGTTCGATACTATCCGGAAGCGTTCTTTTTTTTTTTTTTTTTTAACTACAAAAGGATACAAACTGATATGAATGAATCAACAAGTGAATAAAAAAGTTTCAAAACGAATTAAAAAAGTTTTTTCTAGTCTTTATTTTTAACAAATTCCTTTCATTTCTTAGCACAAATTCTCTGAAAAAATCACACCTTTTAATAGGCTGTAAGATTACGTTTCGCTGAAGTCCGAAGTTAAAAATTAAATCCAGTCTCATTGTCGCACAACAATCAGTCAAGTTTCAAATCATCATCTCAACCAACCCTTCAAGACAACTTTCCACTTTCAAAAATTTAGTTAAAAAAAAAAAAAAAAAGGACGCTTCCAGTTGGAATCGAACTCATTCCCTCCATAATGGCAGCCCGAGACGTTACGTATGCGCCACTATTCAGTTGAAATAAACGTGTTGAATTTAAAACTTAAGGCGCTTATCGCCTTTTGCTTGAAAAGAGAAAAAGAAAAAAGTGCTTATGTAGTGACGTCATGACCGGTCAAATAGTGTTTCAGATTCAAAGACCGGAGCCGGTCAAATAGCCACTGCCTAATTTTATCAAGGCTCATCCACCAAATTGTCGTCTCTTTGGTTCATTATGCTCAAATACGGATCTTAAATCATGAACAGCTACTGATGCATACTCAAGTTCGCTGGTTATTAAGGGGAAAAATGTTTAACAAACTGTTTGAGTTACGTGATGCTGTGAGAGTTTCTTCGAGAAAAAAATCCAAGCTTGTTGCTCATTTCAACGATAGCTTTTGGGTTGCTGTTCTGGCTTACTTGGCTGAAATTTTTAAACAACTGAATAAACTTAATTCATCGCTGCAAGGAAAGCAGACAAATTTAATTACTCTCAGTGATAAAGTGTCCGCTTTTACGAAAAAACTTGATCTTTGGAAGACCAAATTATTGCAAGGTACCATTAACTTTGACATGTTTGATCAATTGAATTAGTACGAATTCACTAAGAAACCAGAAAATGCTGAAATCAATAAACAACTGTTGATGAATTTTATTTCTGACCATAGTCAGTCACTGCAGGATCAATTTAACTTCTACTTTGTGATTTGAACATTCAGAGTTTTTCGTTAGATTCCAGTCCGTTTCTTGCACACATTGAATTGAACCAATTCATTGAACTGACCTGTGACATTACTTTGAATACGTTGCATCCGATAGTGAGCTTGATGAAATTATGGATGATACAAGCTTCACATGAGCATCCACAACTGTCTCAGAAAGCTTTGAAAATAATTTTACTTTTTGCGACATCTTATCTTTGTGAATGTGGATTTTCTGCACTGGCTACAATAAAAACAAAGTATCGTTCACGACTTAAAGTCGAAGATGAACTCCGATTGAGTCTTTACGTATTACACCTCGTTTGGATATGCTGTGCAAGCTTAAGGCTTGCACTAAATGTAGCATTCTTTCTAATACTAGCTACTGTTTATGACGAATGCCACCGATGTCGTCCCCTGGACATGTCGTCCCCCCGATGTCGTCCCCTGCCGATGTCGTCCCACGTCGATGTCGTCCCTGTTGCCAGATATTCAACTTTTTTTGTCCATTTAAATGTAGCTAAAAATTATGGTTTTTCGAAACGAACTTATTCAAATCGAAACGAAATTTTTGCTACCTTTTCCTTTTGTTGGTTTTGTTCCTGTACTCTATTGTTAAATTTATCATTACTGTTTTACTCGTTACAATATTGTTCAACTTATCATCACTTATACAAAGAAAAATAAAACTGAATTGAAAACAAAAAAATCTTTCTTGCCCTGTTCTGATTCCTCATGAATTTCGCATTGCTTTCTTGTCCGAAGAACATGGATTTCATGTTCTTGCAATCAACACTGTGGCGTAGCTAAGGGGGGGGGGGGACAGACCGCCCCGGGCGGCACGTCTGGGGGTGGCACTTTAAGACTACGATTTTTGATTTTGATTATAATCTGATAAAAAAACGCATTTCATTTTCACATACTTTTTCTTGAAGGGGTGGCAAAATCTGAATCCGCCCCGGGCGGCACATTTCCAAGCTACGCCACTGAATCAACACTCAATTTCTTTTCATGAACATTTATTTTCACATCGCTAACGTAGCCCACTGCAAATTGGTTCGTTGGTTTTGAATCTTTATCCTCGGACTGACAAAGCCTTGATTGGTTATTCCTGGTACCGTAGTTACGCGTACTTGCAGTGGCTCTTGACGCAGGGCCGGTCACCGAGATTGGCAGAGTGAAGTTTTCCGATTGTTGATGTGTTGTTGCCGAGAAATTATTCCATTCACTAGGGCCCGCTGAATGGAGAGCAGTCCTGAAATGCGTTGCTCAAGCGCACATCCCGAGCGTCGAGCTTGCGCCGCGTGATCTTGAGCCGGCGCATAACTGAGCTAACGGGGCGGACAATAAATAAACGCAATAATGGCGAAAGTAAACATATCTAACCTACGACAAAAAACACAGAAACAGCTAGCAAAAACATTAACTATGACATGCAACAAGTGTGGTCCTACGTTATCTGGTAATGTGGATTAGAGATGTGCTCAACTGTTACTTTTTAATAAGTAGCCTACTTTGAAAATCTGAACTGCTCCTTTGAAAGCTAAAACCATAAAAACAGAAAAAAGCTAGGCTAAAGTAAACCTCAGTTAACGTGTGACTAAAAAAAACAATTGTGTAAACCAGGGTGGTCCAAGACTGCAAACATGAAGGGCCACATTAGGGTCTGAGAAAAACTCCACGGGCCGCATAGTGAGAAATGATAACGCGTTGTTGAAAGTAGAAACGTTGTTAAATAAAAGCTTAACTAGGTTGCGATTTTGAAATTATTTTCTATAGATTTCGATCTGTTTTAGCTATGTTCTTACTGTTAGGCTTGACTGGGCTATTTTATGTCTTGATTATCATTCAAAGCATTACTTTTTTGCATTTGGCCTATTGCATGATAGCGAATCCAAGCAAAGAACATAGCGCTTCTGCTTAACAATAATGTTAAAAAAAGGTGCCACGTTACTGCACTGCATCGATGGTTCGCATTTGTTTTCTATATAGTCTATACTGCTTTCTATATAGTCCGCCTTGTTCGCAAGTCAACATAGGCCTAGGACTAGCCTACTTAGAAAACAAAGCTAACTGTTGTAAGCGGACAGGTATTAGCTTGAAATTTATGCTATAGGCTAGGTCAAGATATAAACACATAATGACTGCAAACTAATTTTAGAATTTGCTCTTCTTCATTTCTGTGATGGTAATTTTCCATTGATAACGTATTTTCAGACACACAATTAAACGGAAGTGAACAGAATTACAAGCCACATTTTTACGACTTCGTTCCCCTAGAGGCCGTAGCACTGCAGTGGTGTAGCTTACCTAGGGTATGGCAGGCATGGCTCGAGCCTTGGGCGCAAAAATCGGTTGGTAAAAAATAAAATTTGTGAGTTATACTTTCTTCAAAATCTAATTTGCGCCCAACAAACATCAAAAAGGGTCACTCTTTACTGTAGCCATTGTCAAACAATGGACGTTGAAAAAGCAACATTGTGCCTCTCCTGGCTCACTTTACGTTCAGTCAGCAACAATTGGAATCAATCAATCAATGGTTTATTTGTCAGTAACAGGAACATAGTACAGTAGGCCTACATGTTGGAAATATGCAAGTAATATACACAATGCAAAAGTTACACAAGTTTCCATACCGACAGGGAGACAACGAGACGACCTAGTCACTTGCCACCCTACGGAAATGATGATTTTGCCATTTAAAAATTGGAAGTTTAGTAAAGTCGCTAAGCAGCGATTAGTTGAAGCTTAGAAGTAGCTCCAGTACTTACTTATTCATTTTTATAAGAATTTATAAATCCAATCTGTTGTATGACTTCAATTTGTCCTGACCAGAGCACTCAGTCTGTTCTAGGAAGAAATTAGCATTGAAGTATTATTGAGCCTATAAGCATCATTATGTGAAATTTTGAGACCAAGAATTATGCTAGGTATGATTTCTTTTACGTGCTGTGCTGGCACTGCCTAGCACTAAGCAGTCTGAAGTTTTGAGGTTCATTGACAACTTCACAAGCTGTGCTTTATAAATATACGGTACCGTACTTTTACCTAACTTCCTCAAGTTGTCAAACGGATAAAATGAACGCAATTCTTAGTAGCTAGTAGCCTCCACACCAATGTTGGGATTCGCTATCAGTTTCTTCAATCTCTATAGTTAGCATAGGCTATAACCCAACGGTTACAAAACCCGCCGACATGCCAACAAATGTCAGCGACAAATTAAATTAATTAATATTAGTTTTTGAAAAAATCTGCCGGACTTGGGTCGTTTTATTTTTATCCACAGTTATCAGACAAAAATACCCCTATCTACAGGTCGGTCACCGCCGGTTGCATCAACACAGTGCTCTATTGAGATGAATTTTTAATTAAGTTGGCTAGGCCTACGTAAAGAACTACGAAAACATTTTGCGTATGCCTAGGCTATATATTGTAATTATCGACCAAGGATTTTTTAAATTTAACTTTTACTTGCCCTTTTAGACTCTGAAACAAACCAATAGGCCTACAAAGAAAAAGGAAAGTGGGGCTGAAGGGCGAATGAGACGAGACTTGCAAGCAGCAGAAGCTGAAAAGTCAAGCAGACAAGCTTATGTCCGATTGATTTTGTCCAATAATTTACTTGGTATAGTAGGCTACAGTAGACTATACACACACAGCGTCAGATGAAAAAGTAATAAGCCGCGTTGGCTAGTTTTTATGTTAGAAATAACTTGGAAAGGCGCAATAGCGTAGCATTCTATCAAATTGATTAGCTCTGCAGAGAGAACAAAATTTGCATGACGAAACAATCTTTCGTGACTGCCTTTGAACATTATAAAACGGCAATAATACATTGATTTATTTTCTTCACGATTTGTTCATAAAAGACTTGTATGCAATATTTAACTTAAATTGTTAAAAAGGGCGCACATTTAAACTTTGCCATGGGCGCCATTTTGCATAGATCCGCCACTCGTAGCAGTGGGCTACCGTATCCGTAGGTTATGTTATTTTAAAGAAATAATAATAAATAAACAAACTGTTTACTCGTCAGCAACAAAATAATTAACCCTGGCTAGCGGACATTTGAAAAAAAATTAGCCTAGAAATTAATTTTTATTTTTGAAATTAAAATAATTTGTTTGTTCATCTGAACAAAAAAAAAATTGTTTGTTCATCAACTAATCCCACAAGTTGTACCAAATTGAAAGAATAACGTGAGCATTGATGCTCGAGCTGAAATGCAACAGCCCGCCGCATTTTGAAGTCTGTTCGGCAGCGTGATTCATGATCACTCACTGGAGACGACATGGGCATTGACGCTCGAGCTGAAATCCAACAGCGCGCCGCATCTGAAGCTTTTTTTTGCCGGCGTAAATTATTGCGCGTCCCGATGTATGAGGGTACGACATCGGGGGTACGACATCGGCAGGGGACGACATCGTCGCCACCCGTTTATGACGTAACAAGCAATAAGTGACATTTGTTCGTTACAAGGGGAGGGAAGTAGTGGTTCGTGACTGAGACACAATTTTTTAAGTGGTTCTTGAATCTCAAATAGTTGAGTTAAAACCTCTGCGCTAGACTGGTACGACCTACGACCACGTCCACTCACTCTCACTCGTCACCAAGGATGCCAGCGACAAATTTCCAATAAACTTAGATTGTGTGCTAAAAAAAACCTAGATGAGGCAAAAAAAACCCAGGTCCAGAAAATATGTAGTAAAGCGGTTAAAAAAACCCGCGTGCGCTTTCAGCACCATTTTTAAATCATTACACAGAAGCCTCAGAAAGCTACAAATAGTAACACGTAGCCTATATATAGCCTACCGTAATTATACAATATATATACATGCTTATGTTGGTATGGTAGTTAATATATATGTAATATACCGTAACTATATACAAAAACAAGAGCTTGGTAGGCCTATATGGGCTCACAGCAAAGATTTTGGTTCAAAATTACCTTTATGGTAAAGCGTCTAGCTAGCAAGGTTCAGTGCGTGTTTAACCAAAATTTCTAAAACTGACTAGACAAAACCAATAAGGTTAGTTTTGACTTTTGAACAAAACTTTTTGCTGTGTGAGTTGTAGACTGCGACTGAGGAGAATCATCATGCCTGCTTACTGCTTGGTTTACAACTACGATAACTTGGTTCTTAGCAATAAACCCTGCTTAGCCTTTTTCATTTGAACATAATGTTGAAAAGAATAACTCAAATTCACAATAAGTAAATGTTCAGTAACACAAATAGTTGTACTACTCCAATTTTTAGTCATCCACATTTTCATAAAGTTGGATCATTTCTTTAGCATCCTGTACCTCACTGACTGCAGTAGCTGATGCAAAAAAACATTACCAGTAGGCTACCTTATCATTTTTGTGTTGCAGTGTGGACCATTTATCGAAGATCCCAGTGCCTTAATACCGTGCAAGCTCTGTACAAAGTTAAAAACCAAAAAAACCTAGATTTACCTAAATTTGAAATAAAAAAACTTAAAACCCAGATGTGGTCAAAAAAACCCAGATCTAGGTGGAAAAACCAAGGTCTGGCATCCTTGCTCGTCACTCACTCACTCACTCCGGTCAATGATGTCAATTCAGAGTTGCCAGAGCCTCACAAATTTTTCCAACAAACAAACAATCAATCAATCATTTTATTTTTCGTCATTAACGCGTCCGGGACGAAAAAGATACTAACTACAAAAATCGATATAAACCTACCAGCACGTTAACGAACGGGAAAAGGTGGCAAAACCTTGAAAGGTTTAAAACGTGCCTGAATGAAAAATTATGTAGTAGACTATATATCAGTAGTTAGCACGCCACAAAACCCAAAAAAAAACAAATAGCAAAAAATAAAACAAAAACAGAGAGAAGCACACATGTAGTAATGAATGACAGCCTAATGAAAAGTGTTGTGGATTGAATTTGCCAGTTCCAATATTGATGTGGATGAGCAGTCATAATAATAATAATAATAATAGGATGGAGAAAGAAAACCGGACATAAAAGAAACCCATCCTCAGGAAAAAGCCCGTTTCAATGTGGCCCAGGAGAGCAGGTGTTGAGCTCTGTCTATGGTTAGACTGCACATCACACAGTAGCCTAAGACGATTGAGGTTTGATATCCAGTTTAAGTTATTGTTTCTTGTCCTGGTGGGTGACTGATGGAATGGATGAGCTGGTAGATGATGATGTCCTGATGGTGTTGATGAAGCTCTCATCTCCTTTTGCGACGTGTCGTGTTGATTATGGTGTATTGCGTTTGCTGTTAATATCTACAAACATAAATAATAACATAAACAGTATACTGTAAGTCTTTTGTTTCTTTACCTTATGTTAAGGGAGTTTCTGAAAAAATTCGGCGTATCTTAAATGAAATTGGTGTAAAAGTCGCTTTGAAACCTTTCTTGACAATAACTAAATTTTTGCCGTTTTTAAAAGACCCCTTGAAACAAAGCGAAATCTCAGGTTTAGTGTACCAAGTTTCTTGTGATGATTGCAATTTAATTTATGTTGGCCAAACAAAACGAGATCTTAAATCTCGCATTAATGAACACAAAAGGCTTTCAAATATCAAAGCCCTGAACATTCTGCTTCTTGCATGCATGCCATAACTTCAGATCATAAAATAACTTGGAGCAATTCTAAAATTCTAAAAGTTGAAAGTGATTATAAAAAGCGAATGTTTTTTGAAAGTTGGTTCATCAATCAAAAGCCTCATGTAATGAATCGCAATGATGGCATCTCCTTTCCTGCTATCTACAAAAAACTGTTGTAAGTGCATATTTGACGTTTTTTTAAATTGGTTTCATGCTGATTGCAAAACTGTGCAGTAGTGCATACAAAACTCGATTCATGACTCATGCCGTTCACTCTCCTATCTTGTTATTTAAGTTTCTTGTTGATTTTCTCGACTGATTCTTAACTAATTCATCAACTTATTTTAAAGTGTCAGGTTTGGTGGCCGTGCTTAACTATATTTATTGATGCATATACCGCAATATTAGATCCTTTCATGCACGTCTTAAACCATTAAGGTTTTACCACCTTTCCTTTTGTTAGTTTTGTTACTGTATTTCTTTTTCACAATATCATTTCTTTTGCATTCTGACAAAGAAAAATAAATTGAATTGAATTGAATTGAATCGTTAACAATTAAGTCTCCCCCCTTTTTTCGATCTTATTTCAAACTTTGTGCGCGATAAGTTTTTGTCCAGAAGTTGAATTTTCATTTTGCATGTCTAGTTGTTTTCAGCAATATGTCCTGTGTTTTGCCATGCTACACAGGTAGTCACTATCTGGTCTAGCCCCCTGAAGAAGTCAGTCGTGTCTGATTGACGAAACGTCGGAATAAAAGCAGATTGTCACTGTATAAATCTTGTGATAGTTCAGCTTAATTTGCACCAGTAGAACATCTCATATTATTTAACTAACCACAAGTTGCAAAAACAAACCAATTATTTTGCAGGCAGCCCAAAAACGCTTCAAAGCATGTAGGTATTTCCTTACACTTAAAATGAGCAAAACGTTTGAAAAGTTAGGTTTCGTTGATATTTGTGAGCTTTATTTCTTGTCTGAAAGCTCGGTGTCAGAGAATCAGTGAACTCACCCAACCGTGGTCTAAGACAGCGGTCCCCAACCTTTTTTCTATCACAGACCGGACGACCGGTTATGAAAAGAAAACAATCTCGTGGACCGGCAATAGAAAAAACGATGTTTGACATCTACAGTACTTTTATGTAATTCTGTAAAGACTGACTGACTCAACGTTCTGAAAACTAACCTCTAACAACCTATGCTGTAACTCTTTAATTATCTGACTGTATTATTGATTGTTGCACCAAATCCTGGTATATAGCATGCCTTTCCAAATGCCACTTTTGTAAATTTTTCTTACATATCATATACTGTATTACTATATTATACATTAACTTATACTTGAACAAAATGGAAGGGAAAAAGACAAAAACATGGAGGTTGCCTGTTTATATACTGAAAAACGAGAGGAGCAGAGTTTGTTGATGTTCTTAAAGGGCGGGGAAACCCAAATTAACTTTTTGCGAGTTTTTTGTTTCAGCGTGATGTCATTGTGTACACATGCGTTTTAGCAAAAAAAAATCCAAATTTTGTTGCCCTCGTCTCGCCAAGGCCGCTTTTGTTTGATACCCGTTTGCGAGGTCTCGCGCGCATCAAGCTGTGATGCTGTTCGCTGTGACGTCACAAGGTACATATAGTTGTGGCCAAAAGTTTAAGACCAGACTTGATTTATGACGATTTTTGCATTACTTTAAAATACTGCATCATATATTGTTTCAGTTGCATCATCTTTATGCATCATCTTATATCTGATGCAGTATTTTGAAGTAATGCAAAAATCGTCATAAATCAAGTCTGGTCTTAAACTTTTGGCCACAACTATATGTACCTTGTGACGTCACAGCGAACAGCATCACAACTTGATGCGCAACGAGACCTCGCAAACGGGTATCAAACAAAAGCGGCCTTAGCGAGACGAGGGCAACAAAGTTTGGATTTTTTTATTGCTAAAACGCATGTTGTACACAATGACATCACGCTGAAACAAAAAACTCGCAAAGTTAATTTGGGTTTCCCCGCCCTTTAAGTAAAGTTGATTGGATTCGTTCGCGTTTTGTCGCTTCTACCTTTTTCTCGACCTTTGCTATGTTGACGTGTATTGTTTTTGATACGATGGTCAGAAGTAAAAACAACTGAACTGAACTGAACTGATTCGAGCTTGATGACTTCAAAAGAAAAGGTGTCTGTAGTAGCCTAAATCACATAGGCTGCTGGCTGTGCTGCCAGAGACCAATTGCTAATAATTAAAATGGCTATAAAGTTGATTAAGATGGAATAAAAATATGATCAGAATGCACCACTGCATGCGATACAAACTAGGCCTACCTGACTCCATTAAACTATGTCCACACAATTGTTACCAGAATTATAATTTTTAGTTATCCGAAGGTGTTCATAATATTGTAGGTCGGTAACAAAAATAAATTTTAAGCATTATAGAATAACGAAACAATAAGAGGTTATTAGGCTACGAATTATCACATTTTAACAGTCATCCAAATTGTATACGTTCTAATTTTTATTGTCAGCTTGCTGGTAACCCTTTTGTGTTTCTAAACAAGTAGGCCTAGCTTATCTTCTAAATATGCTTTACATAGCATGTGCTAACTGTGTTCTGGAGGTGACTGTCCAGCTACACCAGAAAACTTTCTCTTTAAAAAGAGCATGTTTAGCGCAGTAACAACTAGGCCACAGCTCTTCTAGTGTCGTGAGAATAAGGCAATCGCTGCGAGCCTTCGTATCCCCTTCTTTAGATGTCCCTAAATTCTTTCAAGGAAGATTTAGTTTGTTCATTTTTTATTTAAAACCTTTTACAGTTTTACATTCATTTCTTATAGGCTAGTAAGTGGAAGGTTGTTCCAATCGTCTTGGCCTCATGTAGCTACCGTATTGATTGTTTGCTATAGGCCAGAGTTACTCAACTAATGTTAACAAAAGGTCTAGTCTTTTTCGTCCCGGACACGTTAATGACGAAAAATAAAATGATTGATTGATTGTTTGACAAGTTGAATATTTTTAGCGGTCTGGTAAATAAGTTATTACCCACGCAATCACAAAAGTTAAATTATTTGTACTCGAATTGGATTTCTGAGAAAGTGTTGAGGAGTCTGGGAGTAGAAGTCCCCCAGCAACTAGGATAATCACAGCGAGATAATCACAATGAGGTTATTCTTCCAAAAGCTCAAGGTCCACCATCAACACCCAGAAGGTCCGGATTCGGAGCGCGGTCCGCCAGTTGAGTAGCCCTGTGGTCACAGCGGTAAACCATAATCTCTTCGTGGGAAAATTGTAACATAAGATTCCCGGATCCGTTCGTCTGTATGTAATGACCGAAAAAGAAACACTCCTTTGAAACGTCTATTCAAATTTGTATTTCTGTAAAATTAGCCACCTGGCTGTCGAAATTGGAATGCAACACCGTACACCACTAAAGCTTGTCACTACAACAAACTACTTAGATAAAAGACGGAAATTTTATCCAGCTGGCAAGCACTAAGCAAGCAGTTAAATATGCCTCCAACTTTCAAGCAACCATTTTACGAATGACTAGAATAATTTGCGATATCTCAAACTCACGTAAACAGTAACTGTGACGCAATAATGAAAGACATTGTCACGCAATTTAAACAGGTGTTCAAAGGCGATGATGCAATGTTTCATCAGGTCTTACGAACGATGGTGCAATATTTAGACATTTTCTAGCAATTTCCATGACGTAAGATGCCAGCTAGGTTAAGTAGACCATAACGGTTTTATATGACGTTTGATTTGGTGAAAATTGTCCGTAACACCCTGCTATAGGCTATAGCACAACACATCGATTGTTAAATCGTATAAACAGGAGAAGAGTTTGTTCTTGTGGATTCAACTTTACAAGAATTTGTATTTGCACATTTTCCCCGTTATTGTTTCTTGATCGTAGAAAGCAGCCCCAAGATACAGGATTTTGACTTTTAAAATGTTTGAAATATGTTTCAATATTTCTAAACTTTATAGTTGGTCACAGCGGTAAACCATAATCTCTTCGTGGGAAAATTGTAACGTAAGATTCCCGAATCCGTTCGTCTGCATGTAATGACCGAAAAAGAAACACTCCTTCGAAACGTCTATTCAAATTTGTATTTCTGTAAAATTAGCCACCTGTCTGTCGAAATTGGATGTAACGCCGTACACCACTAAAACTTGTCACTACAGAACAGATTACTTGGATAAAAGACGGAAAATTTGTCCAGCTAGTAAGCACCAAGCAAACAGTTAAATATGCGACTGACTTCCAACAAACAATTTTAAGAATAACCAGAATGATTTGCAATATCTCAAACTCACGTACGCAGTACTGTGACGCAATAATGAAAGACAATTATGAAGTCATTCAAACAGGTGTTCAAAGCGGCTGATGCAATATTTCATAAGGTCTTACAAACGATGGTGCAATATTTGGACATTTTCTAGCAATTTCCATGACGTAAGATGCCAGCTAGGTTAAGTAGACCATAACGGCTTTTATATGACGTTTGATTTGGTGAAAATTGTCGGGAACAATAGTCAATTCAAAGTGTAGCCTACACTCGAATTTAAAACTTTTTGACTGAACCCGGCAGTCTCATGTTACAATAGCCTATATGCATTAACAAAAATAATAATTTCAGTCATTTGTGTTTCCCTGTAAGTCACAAAGAACTCACAATCATCACATTCAAAGATGTAAAAACGTGTTTGCAACGTTACATTTATGCTATCCGGTTAAGCGACAAATTTATATCCGGATAAGAGAAAGAAAAATTGTTCCGAATAAAAAACGATTGTGCGGTTAATCTCTAGCTCTAGCCGGATAGTCCAACTTTATCTTCAAGTACAAGAAACAAAGCTTTTTTGTAAAGATTTATATGAATGAAATTTAGATTTCTTATTTCTGATAAACCGAAACTTCTTGCCTCGAAAAGCATTAAGAGCAACGCGTATCTGTACATAGCCTACAGCGCTACATAAAAACACATGTTATTGTACCAAAGACTCAAACTAACTTAAATATAAGGCTAAACATGACACAAAACAGTTGTCAAGCACCGATTCATCATAACAATCACGACCTTTACTTCATCTTTTGAATAAAAAAGGAAAAACATACTTTTTCTTGTTGATTTTATTGACATAAATATTGCATAAAAAATGTGACTAGCCTAAATGCAACCTTTTATTCAACCATCAAGTCACAACGCTGGCTATAATAAATATATACATAATAAATATAATATAATAGGCTAGGTCGGTTATTGGCTAGGTCGGCTGGCTATAGGCTAGGTCGGTTATTGATAGCAACATGGGTTAGAGCAATTTAAACTTATAGTTAAAATTTACTTCAAAAAATCAAATGAAAATTGAATAATGCGTTATTCTAATTTTTGAGGTTTTAATTGTTGGTTACATGAGTAGGTGCTCACTGCCTACCTACAATCCCTCCTCGGTCTGCCTGAATCATACTTGCAATTGTTTCTTGTTGTTTTTTGATTTATTGAGCGCGAGTTGGGATAAAAACCTGATTTTGTATAAACTTACAATGGCTTTAACACGACAACTTAAATCCGTGGTACACATTCATTTCTCTAGCTTGCTTTTTTCGATAATGAAATGAAACTCAACACACAATGGCAAATACTCTCCAGAAACCACGGCTCCCGGCACGCGGCAAATGCGACAATCAGAAATTAAACGTCTTGGTCAGAAGGCGGGCCACGTAACGTATAACAGTGAAAGAACGCAAATTCAACGTTGCTTAATTCAACCAACCAAGTTACAAAATTCATCACAATTTCAATTCTAATCAAGAGGGCAATCGACCCGCCGGAACATTGCGGCCCCTAATTATGGCACATAATTAAATAAAGGTTGAAGTAGAAGGGTCGATTCCCGACATGCAATACACAGAAAGTATGTACATTAAAACTACACAAAAACGGTGATTATCTTTTGATAGCAGTGCAAGGCACTTGGACACCCTGGCCACAATGGCCTGGCGAATACTTACACGATTAACGATTAATATCTACGTTAGCTTCATGAGACACACATAGTAGCAAACAACTCAGACGCACTACACAGTACCTAACTAGCTACTTATAATGACGCAAATTACTGAGATCGCTTGCGAATACTTACGCGGTTAGCATTTACATCATTTGCATGAAACACACAATAGCAAACAAATCAAATGCATTACACAGTAGGCCTAACTAACTAGCTACTTATAACGAGGCCGATGACTGAGATCGCTGTAGAGCATACGTTACTAAGACATGTTGTTGAGTTACGCATATTGGAGCCCTGCGGATGACAAACAGAATTACGCAGGTTAGTAACAGATTTGCGCGGTACATATCTACAATACACTACAAATTTAAATGAAAGGCAAGGGTGGTACAGATGCCTCGACGACACCCGCTAACAACAGACCAGGGCGGGGCCGGGTCCAGAACGCAGTCAAGCATTCCCCACAGGAGCAACGCACGATATATCCCTTAGGACCAGGTCCACTTTGACCTCACCCGATGCCCCATCCACCACTGAGACTGCCACCCTGACGCGCCTGACAATCGGTTTTCCTTTTCTAATTTGGGGGATGATCTCATGGACTCTCCCCAGACGGTACCTTCCTCTCTTAGTTATATCTTCTGGAGAACCAACCACCACTAATTGGCCAGGCTGTAGGTTTTCCACCAAACTGGCCCACTTTTTTCTACCCTGCAGGGAAGGTAAATAGAAAGAGATCCATTTCTCCCAGAAACTGTGAGATAGAGCCAGGTTATACCTATAGTCTCTCCGTAACTCATCTCGGTCATGAGGATTTCCTACTGATGAAAATGGGCTCAAGAAGGGGTTAAGGAGTGCGGCTGGGGTGATAACAGTAGAATCCTTAGGGTCATCACAGACAGGAACTAAAGGTCTTTCGTTGACTATTCTAGTGGAACTACCCGTAAATGTAAGAAGTTCAACAAAGTTGGGTTTCCGTGATGAGTTCCCAATAACGTGGGAAAAGGCAATTTTGAATTGCTTGACCATTGCTTCCCAGGCCCCTCCCTGGGCCGGGGCATACGGAGGAATGAACTCCCAGTTAATTCCCTTTTTTCGCAAAGAAGTTTGAATTTCAGAAGACTCCAGAATTTCTGATAGTCTTTTAGATGCTGCTTGAAATGTGGTCCCGTTATCTGAGTACATGTTACGTATAGATCCACGCAAGTCTACAAATCTGGTAAATGCTAAAACAAATTCACTGTAAGATAGTGACGTCACAAGTTCCACATGGATTGCTCTACTCGCAAGACAGGTAAATAACAATCCCCATGCTTTCTTTTGGCTTCTTCCTTCCACAAACGTCATTGGACCAAAATAATCTACGCCACTGTTGAAGAAGGGTTTGTTATAGGCCGTGGTTCGTGGTAATGGTAGATCCGACATAAGCTGCCTGATAGGCTTTGCTTTCTCTAAGGCACATGGAGCGCAGTCATGCAAATAGTGTTTCACCGAGGAATTACCGTTTGCAATCCAAAAACGTTGACGAGTAGATAACAGTGTCTGTTGCACACCACAGTGATAGCTATCACAATGAGCGTCAAGGACAACTAGCCGTGTCAATGCGTGCCTCGAAGGCAAAATAAGAGGATGCTTCGCATCGACAGTTATTTCGGGAGACTTACTCAATCGACCTTCAATACGAAGTCTCCCCCGTGTGTCCACACAAGGACGATACTTTTTTAGAGAGCGCAACTCCTTCAGGCACTGTTTATCAGCGCCAGCTTCGCTCGAAGCAAGACGTTTTGTTACCACTGTTCCCGACAATTTTCACCAAATCAAACGTCATATAAAAACCGTTCAAGTCTACTGAATATTACGTCATGGAAATTCCTAAAGCATGTGCCAAAATTGCACCAGCGTTCATAAGAATTGTGTGAAACCTGTTTGGGCCTGTTTGGGCCTGTTTAAACAGGAAATATTACATCAGCTTTAAACACCTGTTGGAATGACTTCATAATTGTCTTTCATTATTGCGTCACAGTACTGCATACGTGAATTTGAGATATTGCTATCTATTCTGGTCATTCGTAAAATGATTGTTTGAAAGTTGGCCGCACATTTAACTGTTGGCTTAGTGCTTGCTAGCTGGACAAAAGTTCCGTCTTTTATCCAAGTAATCTGTTGTGTAGTGACAGTTTTCAGTGGTGTACGCGTTGCACCCCCTCGTTTTCGGTAGCCGTGGGCTAATTTTTACAGAAATACACTTTTTGAAAAGAAGTTCAAGTGTGTGTTTCTTCGGTCATTATATGCAGACGAAAGGATCCGGGAACTTTAAGTTACAATTTTCCCACGAAGAAATTATGGTTTACCGCTGTGACCATAAAAAATAAAAGACGATTCTCTGTCTAGTGTTTGGCACAGAAGCACTTAGAAGCCAAAAATAAAAGACGAAGTTAGTTAGTTGGTAGGCCAAGAAGCACTTAGAAGCAAAGAAATAATAAAAGAAGATCTTATTGGTTGGTAGTCTAAAGAAGTAAAGAAAAGTAAAGACATTTCTTCTCAGTTTGGTACAGAAGAAAAATAACTTTGACATTCATTGGCAAGAAAGAAGATTAAAGGCAATCCATCTGTGCTTGAAGATTCAAGTGGAAGAATCCAAGCAAGTTTTGTGGACGTTTGGACTTCACATACTCGTACAGCTACGGTATCGTGCATTTAAATTCTTTTTTGTATTTTTACGGTCTTTGCAGTTAAGTTTTTTATAACTACTGTAATTTGTGTGTTTGTGTAACTTAATTTTTTAATTGTTAAATTTAGCCCTAACATTTAATATGTCTACACTCGGTGGTGACAGGGACTCGACCGCCGTCGACTCGACTGAGTTTAAGCCTGATGATGTTCTTTGCGGTCGGGCAAGCCATTCTGGGGAGGGACCCATTAACGATGAGGCTAAGTCAGTTCGAGAGGCCCGGCATCTTAGACGGGATATTTTGACTCAAATTGGGAAACTTTCTGTGGCCCTAGGTTCTTTGAGTGATAAGCAGGAACTGTTAATTTTTCGGTCTAACTTATCTACTTTAGAAGAGGAATTATGGCATTTCCATGCTCTTTTGAGTAAAATTGTTAACTCTGCAATCTTGGCAGAACTTCGTGATAGGGTAGATCCCGAATTTAACTCGTTAAAAAATAACTTCGAACAAAAAGAAAGTGAGTTGTCAGATAGGTTGGATGCTGACATACATCCTGAGGATAGCGCCTCAAATGTAAGCACTAGGATGTCTGAGAGCTCGTCACGGATAGTTGCACAAATTAACCTACAGTTAAGACGAGAGGAGCTCCAGATCCAAGCTGAGGCCGAAGCGAGAGCTGCTGAGGCCGCCGCGAGAGCTGAGGCCGAAGCAAGAGCTGCTGAGGCCGCCGCGAGAGCTGAGGCCATACGAGCTGAGGCCATACGAGCTGAGGCCATCGCGAGAGCTGAGGCCGAAGCGAGAGCTGCTAAGTTCGCACTCAAAGACGCTCAGTTGAGGGCCGAACAACGTAAAGAGGTAGTTTTAGCTGAATATCGTTCTGAGTTGGGCTCCCGGCGTAGCTCTAGGAAGGGCTCTTCTAGGCATTCCAGAAGTGAACATCAATCACAGTTTAATTTACCTAACCTTTTCCACACGCCTGTTCAATCCGTAAGTGGACCTGTACAATCCATATGTTTTCCAGCTGTTTCAGGAGGTCTCGGGGCCGCGGCTAAGGGTCTTCCGAAGGCTGTAGAGCCAAGGTCTGCAAATTACAACCGAACTCCTCCCCCAGAGCGTACAGGTCACGGGGCCGCCATTAGCAGTAATGCTTTGCCCCCTTCACAGTTTTCTGCGCCGCTAGTTTTTGATCGCCCAGCTACACGTAATTTGGGTGGTTGTGAGAGGCGTATCGTGTCTCCTGATTTTAACGTGTTTGAGGATCGTGATCGGGCTGTGCATGTGACTGAGCCCACTCAGCCCCTTAAGGGATATAGCTTGTCTTCTCCCGCTAAATCGAGTTCTCAACAGCAGGATTGCTTTTTTGAATACCAAAATAGTAGGACGTTCTTCGATAAGGCGGCCTTGATTGGTTACGATGGTAATAATATGCCATTTGTCTTCTTTAAAAATCGTGTTATGGCCTTGATGGCAGCTTCGCCCTTTAAGGGAACTCGTTTGACTTTGTTGCAAGCAGCTTGTGTTAGAACAGCTGCACAAACGATTGCTAATTTGGTTTCGGACACCCCTGGCTTGTCAGAGGAAGACAGGATAGAAATGTCGTTAGCTCGCTTGTCCCAGCGTTTTGGGGTTCGTGGAGGTCTTTTTGCAGAACCAGAAATTAGAAAGTATCGCTATGGTAGCAAATTGACTTCGATCTCTTCCAGTGATTTGAAAGAGTTTAAAGATGAATTGTCGCAGTGTTTGCTTTACGCGAAAGCTTATGGTCAGCGTGATAAATTAGAAGGACGTTTTGTTTTGGATTTGGCTAAGCGACTCCCGTTTGACGCTAAGCAGCGTTATCTTGACTTTTTAGGTGATCAGTATGGTAGCACTGAGGAACCTACTTTTCAGAGTTTGTTTGATTTTGTAGTACGGGAGGAAACGCGCAAGTCGACTGATTTTAGCATCATGCTAATGGGCGATTCTGGTGAGTCGCAGCATTTTAAAAAGTTTGGCAAAGGAAAATTGCCTTCATGTCCGGTTAGGCAGACGTCTGTAAAACCCCATGATATTGTCATGTCAGGAAGTTCGCAGTACTCGACTGCTGTTGGCGCACCGCGCGGTGGTGAGGCTAGACGTAAAGACCTACCGGCATGTTTTTGTTGTTCGTCACGTGGTCAAGTTGAATATCATTTTTTGTCTAATTGTAAAGAATTTTTGCGCTTGACACCTAAAGGTCGGAGAGATGTCATTGTGAAAGCTGGAAAATGCTTGAACTGTTTGCGCCAGCATATGGTTAAGGACTGTAATCATGCAAACAACTGTCGTCAGTGTGGGCCTAACAACGATAGGAAACACTATTTTCTTTTGCATGATTTTTATGTGACGTCACGTGATTCTCTGGATTCGGTCGGTAAAGATGATGCTGGTGCCAGAGTTCCTGTGCGTAATGTTAAGATTGGAAATGTTAAAGCAGCCTTTAACCGCGTTACTGCTGCTCGTGTTTTGAATCCAATGACTGGCAAATCGAAGTTGGTGTATTGTCAGCATGATCCTGGTTCGCAGTTGACCTTTGTTTCGAGTGATTTGGTGTGCGAACTTGGTCTTAAACCGTATGATAAAGCGTCGTTTAAAATGGATACTCTGGCTGGTCAGAAACCTACTTGTGCTGAACTTGTTAAACTCAACATTCAGTCGTTAGAGACGAATGAACTGTTTTGTGATATAACTTCGGTGGTTAACCCAGCTTGGGCTGACGATGTTAAGACTTTACCACATAAGCAGGATTTAAGTAGTTTCCGTCATTTTCATGACGTGAATATGTTTCATTTGAATGATTGTAGTACTGTAGATGTACTGATTGGAAACGACAACGCTTATTTGATGTGGGCAAAAGAAGAACGTGTTGGTGAAAATCGCAGTGAACCGCATGCTTTACTCACTCCTCTCGGTTGGTTGGCTTGTGGTGGTAAGTCACCCTTAGATGAAAGCGTTGCTAAAGTGTGCAGAGTGCAGACGTCTTCAGAGTCGGATGTCATCTCTGGCTTTCAGCGTAAAATTGAGTCTCGTGATATGGAAATAGCAGACCTGAATAAAGTCATTCAGGATTTGACTTTGCAAAATGAAACCTGTGGTTCGTAGAGCCAAAGTTGCCGTCTGCAACTATGATGAGAGTACGGGGAAAGTAAAAGTAGACTACGTGTTGAGGGATATTTCGTGCCTCGCCCCCGTAAAGAACACCTAAGCGTTAGGGTTTGAGCCTGGTTTTGTCTGCGGTGGCTGACCCTTGTCTGAGCCCAGAACAGTCGGTTATTATCGCAACCATGGTATATAGCGTCATTTTTTGCGTGTACCTAATACCTATGGTACCAATTTCATGTATCATCGTGTTTATTCCGTATTGTTGTTCATTCTTTGCATGCCCTTTGTATTTACGTATTAACTTAAACGTGAGTGATTCAAACAATTTGTGTATCATGTGTTTTTATTCATTGGCTCACAATTGTCGTCAATTCTTTTTTAGTTATGCCATGTCAGACTGTCATAACTAGGGGCCGCTATGTTCCCGACAATTTTCACCAAATCAAACGTCATATAAAAACCGTTCAAGTCTACTGAATATTACGTCATGGAAATTCCTAAAGCATGTGCCAAAATTGCACCAGCGTTCATAAGAATTGTGTGAAACCTGTTTGGGCCTGTTTGGGCCTGTTTAAACAGGAAATATTACATCAGCTTTAAACACCTGTTGGAATGACTTCATAATTGTCTTTCATTATTGCGTCACAGTACTGCATACGTGAATTTGAGATATTGCTATCTATTCTGGTCATTCGTAAAATGATTGTTTGAAAGTTGGCCGCACATTTAACTGTTGGCTTAGTGCTTGCTAGCTGGACAAAAGTTCCGTCTTTTATCCAAGTAATCTGTTGTGTAGTGACAGTTTTCAGTGGTGTACGCGTTGCACCCCCTCGTTTTCGGTAGCCGTGGGCTAATTTTTACAGAAATACACTTTTTGAAAAGAAGTTCAAGTGTGTGTTTCTTCGGTCATTATATGCAGACGAAAGGATCCGGGAACTTTAAGTTACAATTTTCCCACGAAGAAATTATGGTTTACCGCTGTGACCAACCACATCGATCGACTCCGGCAGGCCGTCACAACTTAACAAATCTCTATACACTACTTTTTGTACGTAAGAAACAACCCTATTTAAAGCGTCCTCAAGATAGGATGCATTTAACTTTGGTTTTACATACCCATGTTTCTTGCATTTGGATACAATGAACTCCGTGAAAGCTACAAGATAGGCGGCTCTTTTTTTCAACACGTACAAAGTAGGTGCGGTTTCGATCATCTTGCTAATGGAGCCAGCAGTTGCATTTTCACTTACCGTTATCGCCGGCGACAGTTCCATTTTACGAATAGCAGCATCTGCTCCATTCGCCGTTGGGACCTCGCCCTCCTGCATGAGAAAAGATGGACCGCTCAACCACATCTCTCTGGAACCTGTTTTGGTGATGGCATTCGGTCTGGTTCCAACGTCTGCCGAGTTGAGATGTGTCGGACAAAAATGCCATTCTCTCACCTCTGACAAGAGTAAAATACGATTTAACCTACGAGTAACAAACTTGCATAATCGTAAATCAGGATTTCTGATCCACTGAAGGACAGTATTCGAGTCACACCAGAAATGTTTTCTAAGATCAGGCAGGTGTAGTGCATTAGCTGCCTGGTTTAACAGTTCCGTAGTATTAAGCGCGGCTACAAGCTCCTTTCTGGCAATCGGCCATGCACTTTGATGCTTGAGGACAACCCTACTTTTGCCAAAAACGAAGGATACGCAAGGGACTCCGTTACACAGCCTACGTATATACACAACGGAGGCAAAGGAGTGATTGGAGGCATCACTGAATCCATGTAACTGATATACGATATCATCGTCTGCACAACACGGCTCTGTGTTTACAAAATACCATCTAGGTAGGCTATGGAAAATTCTTTTAGTAAATCTAATGAATGAATCCACGACTTCCACTCTTTTATGTAGCTTTGTGGCACTTCGGTGTCCCAATCGAGGCCTTCAATAGCCAAACGCTGCAGAATTAAATTAGCTTTAAGGAAGAATGGAGCGCCGAACCCTAGTGGATCGAAATTTTGGCCAAGTTGGCTTAACATTGAGCGACGTGTGTACTTCTCTAAAGGTTGGAGAGAGCACTTAATGAAGAATGAATCTGACTCGGTTTGCCACACACAACCTAGAGTTTTTGCTACTGGTAAGTCTGTGTCGTCTTTTTCGAGGTCGACATCGCGAAAGGAGGAAGCCAGCATCTCTTTTTTAAAGTCCGACAAAACATCCAACGCCCCTTTGTTGGCACTCCATTTCACCAAACTAAAGCCTCGGCTATCGAACAAGTCAATGGCTTGTTTAGCAATCTCACTGACCTCATCAAGGCTATTTCCAGAGAATATCAGATCGTCCATATACATATTTTTTCGAATGGCACGCAGGGTCAGGTCACTGGCTCCAGTGGGGTTTTGTTCAATCATCTTTTGAATGGCTAAGCAGGCGACGTATGGACTGCTTTTAATTCCCCAAGGGTGTACACAAAATCTAAACGGAATTACTTTGCCCTTTTCGATATCATTATTCTCAAACCACAGCAAACGGAACAAGTCGCGTTGTTCCATTGGTAATTGAATCTGGAAGAAGCACTTGGTTAGGTCTGCCATTAGGCCAAACTTTCCCAATCTAAAGCGAGCCAGAACTTGTGTTAAAGGGTTTAATATGTCTGGGCCCGACAAAATCACATCATTAACACACCTACCCTTAAACTCAGATTTGCCGTCATATACCACTCGCTTTTTTGCTTGGGATGTCACAAAATATGGTAAGTACCACACACATGCTGATGAGTCATCGTCTTTTACCGGCTCAATGTACTCACTGGACTGCATTTCAGTCATCGTTTCTACTAAGAATATTCGAACATCAAATTGCTTTAAAGCCTTTCGTCGTAAGCTCAGAACACGGTCAAAAGCCAAAGAGTGGTTATCCAGTAATTCAAAGTCGGTTTTTAAAGGTACGGGCATTTCAAATCTCCCATCTTCAACTTTCATTTGCGTCTCAACAAATTTTTGTGCTATGACATCATTGCGGGACAGTTCTATCGTTTCATCTGTTAGGGTTAAATCCTTTATTACATGTTTTAAACGACTGATTTCAATCTCCTGCGCATCAAAACTGTCAAGACTAAGTGACTCCTCAGCGACGTTACCATTAATGGCAACACGACGTACTTTAGAATCACCAGAGATCATAGAACCTCGACCTCCACTAGCCAGCCAGCCCAGTGGGGTTAAAATAGCATGGGGCTCTTCCCGAGTCATGCCAACACGTTCTTCTAATACTCGCATCAAGTAAGCATGGTCATTCCCGATTAGAATATCGACCGACATTTTGTTAGGTAACGAAATCAATTCAACATTATCGAAATGTGAAAACCTATTTAAGTCTTGATGCTGCGGCAATGTTTCGACATGGTCACTCCAAGGTGCATTTACCACTGCTTCCACATCACCATACAGTTCGTCAGTAACTAAGGATTGGATATTAAATTTAACCAGATCAGAGTGTATTTCTTGTTTGCCTGCTAGAGTGTCCATGCGGAAGGATACATTATCCGTGGCTTTTAGATACAATTCTTTAGCCAATCGGCTTGAAACAAATGTGAGCTGAGAGCCTGGGTCGTGTTGACAGTAAACCAGAGTGGTCTCTCCATTAGATGGGTTTATGACCCGCGCAGCCGTGACACGATTAAACACTGCCCTCTTATGAGCGATGCTTACGCTACGATTAGTGACGGCAGGTGCCGTTCTAAGATCATTGCCATTGCCCGATGTTCCTTGAGGATTCACATAGGCGTCGTGCGGTAGATAATAGTGCTTAAATCGGAAATGTTCGCCGCAGCGCCTACAATTACATGATTGGGTGCAGTTTTTTGCTTCGTGTCCTAGACGTAGGCAGTTTAGACAACGACCAGTCGTGGCGATGACATCTCGGCGTCGCGACGGCGTCAAGTTTAGGAACTCAGGACAATTGGGTAGTCTGTGACGCTCTTGCTTATTCCTACTCTCACAATAGATACAAAGTATGTCCTTCCTCGTACCCTCAAAGGAGCGGCTACCAAACGTTTCTTCTCGGCTCCCAGAACTAAAGCCAGACCCGCGACTGCTATCTTGGGTGACATTTCTGACAGGCTGTGCTGAGGTTTGACGAATACGCATAATGTGATTATCACTTGCCGACCGTTTTGTATCTTTTCTAGCAACGACTTCCTCCATTAAGCGTATGGCGAAGTCCGTAGAGCGACACGTCTCTTCGCAATTTACGAAATCCATTAGGCTTTGGAAGCTTGGTTCCTCGGTGCTACCATATTGCTCTTTCAGATAGTACAAAAAGTCTTTCTTCGCATATCCAGGTAATCGACCTGCTAAGTCTAGTACAAAACGTCCTTCTAGCTGATGACGCTGGTTATACGCTCTAGCGAAGAGGGTACACTGAGCCAGCTCGTCTTTGAATTCCTTTATTGAGGATGATGACATCCCAGATAATTTATTGCCATGCCGTATCCGCCGAATCTCCGGCTCCGCGAGAAATCCGCCTCTAACACCAAAGCGCTGGGACAAGCGATCCAGCGACATATCGATCCTTTCCTTTTCGCTCCAACCAGAAGTATCCGATGCTAAGTTTGAGATGGTTTGCGCGGCGCTACGTACGCAGGCTGCCTGTAGCAAAGTCAGCCGATTTCCCTCAAATGGGCAACTTTCCATTAGTGATTCAATACGGTTTTTAAAAAATATAAACGGCATGTTGTTGCCGTCATAGTTGATCAATGCGGCCCTGTCATAGAAAGTGCGACAATTATGATATTTATAGAACCAGTTTTGTTGATCCTCAGCACCTCTGTTTGCATTAAGCCCTGGCGGGGATGTCATAACATGTCTAGTTTCACGGCCATCATCTTTAACTAGTGGTGAATTACATCTCTCACCTTTAAGATCTTTCCTTACAGTTAAGGGGCATGTTTGTGACGGTTTCACAACCTTCTCTCTATAAAAATCACGTTGATAATCATAATGAGGTTTTCTTTCAGCGGCCCCATGGGTCCCCCCGGGCGGTTTTGCCAAAAAATTATCTTTAGTCCACGTTCTATACTTGTTTGTGAGGGCGTTTCCTGGAAAGAGCTTTCTTAGGGGAGTTTCTCTATGTGGCGGTTCCATTAAATTCTCCTGTTTAGCCTGGCTCTGTTTAGGTTGGGCATCTATGCTAGCGGCCCCATGAATGTCATGGGATCTCCCAGGCGGATTGATAATGTCAGCGTCCCACCTCTGGACCTTTTCTATCGCTGTAGGGATGTAGTCGGTGACTCCGAGACTACTGGCCGTAGGCCGTCGTTGCCCGCGCTCCGACCCTTGGTCCGATCCACATTGTGAAAACAAGTCAAGCTTACTTTGCCTTGCTCTCAGTTCGGCTGCCTTGATCTGCATTTCAATTTCGGCTCTGGCTTCGGCTTCCTCTGCTTCGGCTTTGGCTCTGGCTTTCTCTGCTTTGGCTTTGTTCACCCGCATCTGTTTTTCCCACCGCAACTTCTCCATTTCGAGCCGGATTTCAATCTCTTCTTCTTTTGAACGGCGCGAGCGACTACTCGAGGCACTGGTGGTTGATTTTCCTTTTATTGTACCTAATTTTGTATCAACCTTGGAGATTTGCTTCTGTTTTATAGTACGTCTCAATTCCTCAATCTCTAACCTGACCTGTTCTGTAGCTTCAGATATCATAGTGCTATCCTTTAGTTTATTTGCAAGTTCTAACAGTTCTCCAAAGTTGCCCTCTAACTCCGCCATATCAACCAAGGCCCGCTCTAGCGACGCTTCATCATGTACCATGGGGAGACCTCTCCTTAATTCTCCAACCCCCTGCAGCACCTCTCTTTTTTTGTGTCTGACGTCCCTGAGCACAGCTTCTGCACTGGAATCAGCATGGGTAAGGCTGCCATGAACCCCCTGAGGATACACCTGCCCAACGCCCGGGTGTTCCGCCGCACCACCCCCAGACGCAGCGCCCCCTGTCCCACTGCCAACGGGAAGCGTACGAGACACCGGATGGCCACCGTCACCTTCCATTTATCAATTTAAGAAATTACACTACTGTATACTACAGCCTACACACAGTAATATCGACACACGTAACGTAATGGACAGCGTAACCAACATTAATTGGTAACTTACCGCTCTCTGAGTTACGGTGGAGCAAGCCTTTTGACAAACAATACAGTATTTTACACAAGTTATTATACACAATTAGGCTCCGGTACAATAGAGTTCCAGTTTACAACACAATTAAAGTACGGTTATATTAAAGTCCTTTCGTTGCAGGGATGTGCTGACCACCACTTCAGAAGTCTTCCTTGGTTGAAATTTAAATTTGTTAGTCTTTAAGTTAGTCCTTTAGTTCTTGTTCTTTCAATTCTGTCAATTTTGTTAGTTCTTTTAATTCTTTTATTTCGTTATTTAGATACTTTATAGTTCTTTACTTCAGTTGTCCAATTATCAGGTTTTTATTTTTGGTTACATGAGTAGGTGCTCACTGCCTACCTACAATCCCTCCTCGGTCTGCCTGAATCATACTTGCAATTGTTTCTTGTTGTTTTTTGATTTATTGAGCGCGAGTTGGGATAAAAACCTGATTTTGTATAAACTTACAATGGCTTTAACACGACAACTTAAATCCGTGGTACACATTCATTTCTCTAGCTTGCTTTTTTCGATAATGAAATGAAACTCAACACACAATGGCAAATACTCTCCAGAAACCACGGCTCCCGGCACGCGGCAAATGCGACAATCAGAAATTAAACGTCTTGGTCAGAAGGCGGGCCACGTAACGTATAACAGTGAAAGAACGCAAATTCAACGTTGCTTAATTCAACCAACCAAGTTACAAAATTCATCACAATTTCAATTCTAATCAAGAGGGCAATCGACCCGCCGGAACAATTGTTATAGGATTGTGTTTTAACTGAAGTGCCCATTGTCCTTTACAATACATCGAAATTAAATCAACTATAATGACCATAAAAAGCCGCAAAAAAACTTCGGTAGGTCTAATATATCGACTAATATTCGGATTTTGAAAGTTTATAGTGAACGAAAAGGTAGGGACAGTGCTGTATTCGATGGTATACGGCGGTATACGCAGTAAACTCTCTGTTTTTTTGAGCAACTACAGTATAGTCAGAGACGGGCGTGATCTTGATCTTGAAGATCACTTTCATTTTGGTGATCTTGATCTTGATCTAAGATCACTTTTTTTTGTGTGATCTTGAATTCTTGATCTTGAAAGTCAATAAGATCAAGATCACTTTGGAATTTCAGTTGCCCTACTATATATTATAGATATATTTTTTTTGAACTGGTACTGTACAAAGTAGCCTAATTAGTGGTAATTACTACCATTTAGCCACTATTAATATGACTCATGCGTCTAATAAAAGTTGATTTGAAATCTCAATGAGTTTGGTTAGTGTTGCCATTTCAAAATTGAAAAAGCTTTGTGTGGTAACCAGCTTACGACTGTATATCAACACATGAGAAGAAATGACTAAAATTTGTTTACATTTCTGTTTTGTGAATTCTAAAAATTTGTTTGCTTTCGTTGATCCAATCTTAGATGTTTGAAAAGTTTAGGTTCGCGATGCTAAAAAATGGATTATAGTCGACTTTGGTCATGTAAAGTGGCTTATTGCAGACTGCAGTGAACCAATCAGACTTAGAATTGTTTAAGATATAGGCTAAAAATAAAAAAATAATACATAAAATGTGTAAATAGATGCTATCCCTTTTTGTATAGTTTTTAATTTTGTTTTTAATTTTGTTTTCTACGGTACCCCAAAAAGTGATCTTGAAAGTGATCTTGATCTTCAAGATCACCTATTTTTGGTGATCCTGATCTTGATCTTCAAGATCACCTAAACAGGTGATCTTGCCCATTTTTGAGTATGGTATACCCTCTGGATTTCTAAAAATAATTAAATTTGTACCTCTCGTTCAATTTTGATGTTGATATAGGCTATTCATGTTATGGCAGAATAAAGATTAGTATTTTGCAGGTTGTGTATTATTTATCATTTTGGCAAATCAGACAGTAGGCTATACCCTATGATTTTTTTACGAATACAGCACTGGGTAGGGAAGCCAATCTGCATGTCCACTTTCAAGCTGAGCATTATGTGTCTTTTCAAAGACCACAAGCGCACGTGCTTTGGCAACGTATCGCACAGCAGACGTCCTTGCGAATGTTCACTCAGCTGCACAGCAGTAGCACAGCAGTAGTGCTGCACAGCAATCATACTGTGTAGGATATAAAGTAGCATAACGAAATAATGAACAAAGTGCTTTGAATATGTTAAATAATTCAGATTTGCTTCAAGTACATTCTCATAGCATCACAGAAGATTGCAAAATTATTATCCATGTCATGAAAAAGTGGAGTTTCAGTCTAGAATACGATTAAACTTGGCCTGTTGCACCTCAAAGCGATTCGGCAGAAAGCACAAATTTCTGAAAAAAATAAAATACTTTAAACTTTTTGTTTAAAAAAACATATTCCTGTTGAAGTTAGCTTTAGAAATATATTTAAAACAAACAGCAAGTATCACTTTAAAACATTTTTGTTTTTGTATGACAAAGGGTATAACCTATTATTACGAAATAGACCTATTTACATTGAAATCATGAAATGGCATCGTAACTTTGCGTTATTTTGTAACAATTTCTGAAGTTTACAAGCTGTCAACAATTTTTACAAGCGTTGTTTTATTTTTTATGATTTTTGTAGGACTCACTTTTATCTTTTCTTCTTCCACAAAATCGCATTTGGTATTTCCCATCTGACCGCTGTCTGGCGCAGTACGGGAAGCAATTCAGAATGAACGTCTTCTGTAGATATACAATTTTGGTAAAGAGGTAATTTTCTTGAATCGTAAACAAATACAACTTAGCAATCACACGGTATTTAACATAATAATAGGCTACAATAAAATTAAGATAAACTATAGATTACGAGCGTTTTCGGCTTTACACGCATGTTAGCCCTTATCAAATAACAAAATGACGAACCATTTATGTTATTGATCAGTTATGCTGTTACTTGATAAGGGTTAACATGTGTATGACCGAAAATGTTCGTAGTTTATAGTTTATCTTCACTTTATTGTATTATTATGCTAAATGCGGTGTGGTTGCCAGGTTATATTTGTCCATGGATCTGTAGATATTGTAACGACTCGGTAAGAACGTCAACCAAATAGGTACCGGTAGTATGCAAAAATTACGCTCATTTTAAAACTACTTTCAATCTAACATACAGTAGTTATAGGAAAGATTGTCTTGTAGATTTTTTTTCAGACTTTACACTTCAATAAAGCTTCAGTGCGGTTTGCTATATGGTAGAACTGGTTGGCATAACATAAACTTTTAGATCATCGTAATCGACACTGAAGCTTTATTGGACTGTTTGAAAGAAAAATCATTTTAACTTAACTGTGTTTAATTGAAAGCACTCACATTTGACGCTTGGTGATAGACTTTTGCGCGTATTAAATACTATAGTAAATTTAGTCACACAGTGTTCGTGTCATTGCCTTTAAGTATGCGATCACAAATCAAATTGATTGACTTAAAAAAGTGAAAACTTGGCTGCATTTAGTTCTGCAAACTGTTGAAACAAGTAAATTCGTATCTGCTTCGTAAGCTTTACATTCTTATTTTAGGTACCATAATCAATATCGTTTTATAATAAAAATTTGATTGTTGTGTGTTCTGCAAAAACTGAATTTGTTTGTTCGCCTAACAAATGACAACTTTTTTTTCAGGAAACAATGGTCTGTTTGTAATTGGCTCCGAATAAACTTTTAAAGTTCGGTTGGTTTCCTGAAAACCAATTTGTTTTAGGCGTTCTGCTGCGACATCGGTAGAAAACCAAAAGATTAACAAATAGCAAAATGTCTTTTTTTTTATAAAGATACGCAATAAAAAGGAACGTACTAAGAAAACACAAACTGTTGAACACCGAATGATCAACAAGCACTTTTATATCCCCCCCCCTCAATTTTGCTTTAAGGGCATGAAGTTTTCAATCTTACCTGATGGGATTGAACAGTGCTTGTTGCTGTTGCTGCTGTTGCTGCTGTTGCTGCTGCTGTTGTTGTTGTTGTTGTTGATGCAAGCAAAGTTGTAGTTTCACGCGGATGAGAATGTTTAGAAACTTTAGATAATCCTGCTGCTAAGTTCAACTTTTGCTTTTCCAACAAAAGCCTTAAAGCTGCTTTAAGTTTTGCTGAAAATAAGAATAGCTAATTAATACAAACAAAAAACAAACAAACATAAGAACAAAGTTATAAATCATACCTTAGGCCTACATTGGACCCAGAAAACAATTTTTAGTAAGCTAATATACTGTAGAATTAAAAGTAAAATGCGGACGTAATTTTAGCAAAAAGTTAAAAAATGAGATTAATGGATCAAACAGCAGCAACATTTAACCAAATAGTTGCGTCATTAAATAAAATAAGTCAAAGCTTAGTTCAATGCGAAACCAAATAAAGGTTCTCATATTTCCCATAATACTCATTTTGTGTGTCTGCAGTACAACAAGTAAATTCTTTACCGAACGTGTATGAACAGGCGGTAGACTATAGGAACAAAAAAAAAAATTATTATACTTACGATTTGAAGAAAACCCAATGCTGTGGTGAACGCAGAAGCAGAGAAGGCAAATTAAAATGATTTTCATTGTACAGTTAGTATTTTCAAAACAGTTAATTGTTTATACACGAAAAGCACTCAGAGTATAATTGTGCGCTGCACTGATATGAAAAAACTTTTTGATTTTCTTTAAAGACTTCCGTTATGTTTTGTATGAAAATAAAATTAGGCTACTTTCGTTTTTTCTGCAACGTAAAACAAAAAGCATTCAATTCTCCAAACCCATCAGAATGCATATTGCTATTCATAGGGGGTAGCCTTGCTCTTATGTCATGGTCAGCTTATGTCCTTGCTCAAAAGATCTCTCAACTTTATGAGGCTAATAAGCGTTAATACGAATGTTTTAATTTTTGCTCAAAAAGTTTGTTCAAATATAAATTTCTTTTCTTTTAACATAGTTTTGAATGTTATTTTCATAAAGAATTTGGTTGCATTTCCAAAAAAATCTTTTTTTTAGCAGACCTAGTCTACGACAAAATAATTTAACACGGTTAGGTTTTGTTGAAAAAACTTTCTCTTAAAATGCCTAAAGTGTTTTGCCTTATATACTTTCACTAAACATTGACACTGGCGTCATGCCGATTAAACGCAGGAATTATATAAGCCACAGTGTCACTGTAACATGACTTAATTTTCATGAAATCGTTGCGTAACAACTGCATGTTCCGAAAATACTCAGTTGATATTAAAAATAAAACGATTAAATGGACCACAAAGGAAACCATTTTGTTTAGAATAACCTTATCTGTTTAAATTTTACGGAATTTCCAAGACATTTAATTTTTACCTTTCCCCTTGTTATCATCATTCTCTGGTTATACCATTAGTGGCAGGAGTGGCAGGTGGCTACCACAGGTCATTTATCGTGTTATATAACTCTGGTGACAAGCAATGCTGATTATTTATTGGCATCATGTAGTAATTTCATGCAATTACTCACAAGAGAAAAATACGCAATCCGCAACAATATTTGCATACATAAAAATAAGTGGTTGCAAGGTTTGAATAGCGAATGCAGTTCAATACCAAACTAATTACATTGTAAAAAAACGATTTGCACTTTCACAATCAATCACTTTCTTTTGTCAATCGACTACTCAGAATAGCAGAAAAACTGCTGAAAAAGCACCAAGTTTAAGAAAAATGTCGTTTACCTTCTCTTAGCTAATTTAGTATGCACTGCGGACAATAATAATAACTGCAATTAAATAAAAAAGTTATGAAAAGGTTTAATTATTTTAGGTAAAATTAGTGGCATTTTCTGGGGAGAAAACCCCTAATTTTCAAAATAGTTTGGTTCAAACTGCATTACAATGCTCACTGAGCACTGATTGCTCACCATGGCTAGCCAGTACGACTTATGTAACCGCAAATGCTTTTTGCCACCTTTCATGACGTTGTTACGAATAATCGTTCCCCAAATCAAAGGTCACATAAAACCGTTCCACCGTTAAAGTCTACTTAACCTGGCGTCTTACGTCATAGATTATTTCTGAAAAAATGATGAGATGTTGCATCATTCCTTTTTTACCTCTTGTAGAATTACACAACAATATGTGGACTGTTACGTCATAGATGCCAGTTACTGGTTGTTGAAATATTGCATCAGTTTTGTCATTTTAGATTGTCACTTGAGAAGGTTGGTTGAATATTAAAACTGCTTTGCTCTGTGCGTATCAACTAGACAAATTTTCTGTCCTTTATCCAGAAGTTTGTCCTGCGGTGTCAAGTTTTTTAGTGCATACGTGTTGCGCTATCCCTTTGTAACCTCCCGTGTAGCTGTCCTGTGTCTTGAAATACAATTCGTGAAGAGGCTTCAGAAGTGTGTTTCGCTCGGTGCCATCGCATACAGACGAAAGGATTCAGGAATTTTAGCTTACAACTTTCCCACGGAGATATTATGCTTTTCCGCTGTGACCAGACGTGGTGATGACATGAGCATTGAGCAAAGCATTCATACGCTTCTTAATTTTAAATTGTTTCTTTTGTTGCATTCAAAAGCTTAGTAGTTTTCAATCATCCTTGGTGTGGTTTCCAACAAGATTTACCTTTGATCAACAAAATACCATTGGCTTGAATATAGAAAGAATTGCTAAACTGTGAAATTAATGCAAAAGTGCTCATGCAAATTTTAATATCTACGCGAAGCAAATAAAGAAAAACAAATAAGCTTAGAATTAAAAAAAGGTTTAAACAAACAATCGAAGAAGACAAACTAGGACAACTGCATACTGAGCACAAAAGCCATTTTGGCTCTGCAGCAGCATTTCCTTGCAGAGCTTTGGAAACTCGAAACAGCAAGGCATTTTGTAAATATTGTACTTTTTACCTTTACGCGGAAGCGTTTTTATTGGCAATGCAGCTTTCAGTATAATTATTTTTTTGATGACGTGTGATTCTATTGCATGCAGTTTCAGCACTAGGCGTACTTTGAAGCTCATTTTGTTTGAGAAAATTTGTAAGTGTTTCTTTTTCTCAGACCGACTCAGTGAAAATTAAAAACGTATTATTTTTGTACCAAAGTTCTGCAGCTTAGCCTACTAATTTGGCTAAACATATGTTGGGGCCCATATTGAGCAACGTTTTTTTTCTGATGACGCCAAACAAGAACAACCAAAACCAAGGCGACAGACAGGTTTCTGTGAGGGTTTTGGCCTCGCAACCGAAAGGCTATCTCCTGACTTCCCGGCCTTCATGCGTGCTACAGTGCAGCATTACTGCTACAAGTGCTACCACTAAGTCGTGTTATGGATGAGCATGGAAAAAGTATTGGAAAACCACGCGGTTACAGGTTGTACCATAAATCGTCTCTAGGTGGTAGCATAGATTTACATGTTAAAAGCTTTGCAAACGTGAGAAATTGTTTCCTGAATATCGTATATCGGTTTCGGGCACTTCGTTGACGTTTCATTGCTTCTGCCTTTTTCTACAATTGCTTCTACCTTTTTAAGTTCACTATGCAAAACGCAATGGCAGTGAAATTTGTTCTCAATTAGTTGAACAAGTTAAGCCACAAAACATTAGCAAGAAATGCACATCCCAGAAGGCAAATCAACCGTTTTTTACATTGTCGTCTACAGATGTTGAATCAATGTGAAAACCTAGTTTTTTGGCGTTAATTGTTAGATGATATATTTATTGAGTTCTATTAAGGATAGGGGATCTCCTGACTCCTGATTAATAATAAAATACTCGTTATACGATATATTCACAAACATTTTTGCAAGTGGTAAGTTCCATGAGACTGCTTTTCAAACTGATTGCATACAAAATAAAAAATATAGAACCTTCAAGCTTTCAAATGATATGAGTTGCAAATAATGAAATGTGTTGCAATGTCTGTAATGACGTTTTTTGTATATCATAAGGCTTTGGCTATACCATAAGTAGACTATTATGGACACTGTTTTTTCAATTTGTTTCTCCGTATATCCCAGCTAGCAAATCAATCGGTTTTAAAAGTTTTTTTAAGTAGGCTTATATATATTTACTGTATGTCTCAATTTCAATAAACAAAGAAAAATAAAAGAGACAAAACTAAATAATAGATTAGGTTTTATTGTTTTGCTTTTCGCCGCTACCACTTGTTTCTATGACTCTTTTAAAGATACGGATCTGTTCTTTGGAAAATCCTGGCACCCTACAAGTAGGCTATCTCCAGTGAGTCATTTTGTGTTCCCTTGAGGTTTGTTTATATTTAAAAATAAAATACTTATCTTCTCTGAATTTATGAAAACTGCGAGGCATTTAATGATGTATCTTTGCAAAGACGTATTTATTTAAAGCTGCAAAATCGAAATTCCATGATACGCTGTCAGTGGAGAAGTTATAGTAAAGTAAGATTACAAAAAAAAAACTTTTGTAAAAAACCTTTCGGAAAATTTGTTTGTTAAATCAGTAAACAGAAAATGTGAATTTCATTAGAATGAAATTTATGCATTAAACTTAATAGTACATGTAAGGGTTATTCATTTCGTTACATCCAAAGTCAATGCACTGTATTACAAAAAGCTTACGGTTGGCAACATCGAAAAATCGTGGATTAGTCAGTGACAGGTATGTAGTGGAACCATAAATATTGTGGTTTAAATAGTTCTAATCTAACTTACATGTATTGACATCCATGTTTTTTCAGAACAGCTCTGTTTGATGTTGTTGATCAAAATAATTTAAACTCTTTCTAATCTTTCCTTAAATTTGACAAGCTTCGTGGGAGTGCATGTAATCAATTTGTCAGTCAAAATCTTAAAAAAATTGTTCTCCTTCCGGCTCACATGTTATTATTTTGCATCTAAAAGTAGCGTAGACTCTCTGTGGCCACTTCATAACCTAAAGTTTTTCAAATAACATGATATACGTTCTTTTGGTGCAAACTAACCTGAACCATCACAAGATGTATGAGATGATAATCTGCTTCTATTCCGACGTTTTCTTAATCAAAATCGACTGACTTCTTCAGGGGGCTAGATCAGGTAGTGACTAGGCCTACCTGTCTAGCATGGTAAAACACAGGACCATGTTGCTGTAAACCAATCAAATATGCAAAATGAAATTCAGCTTCCAAACAAAAATTAATCTCCCTAAATTTTGAAACTAGTAAAAGAGTTTAAACAGTATCAATCAACATCAAACTATAAAACAACGGCAGAGCGGCGAGAGAGGGAACCATATGAGTAACAAAGAATCAAATTGGGTATGCAACACTGCACAGTTTTCAATCAGCATGAAACTAATTCACTGTAAATACATTAACAAGCACTTACAATAACTTTTTTTTTATAAATAGTAGAAAGCAAAATGAAAACAAAAACAAACTTTCAGAACACATACGTTTTTGATAATCATTTTCAACTTTTAGAATTTTGGAATTGCTCCATGTTATTTTATGATCTGAAGTTATATCATGCATGCAGGCCAGTTGCAGATGGTAGCCACTTTGACGTAACAACTTTTGTAAGCGCCTGTAGAGCATGAACCAATCAGAAGCTGCGTTGTCTGTGGCTGAGTGCTAGAAGGGTCACAATCGGAAGGTATAGCCACTTAAACCATGTTTTGATTGGTTAATGCCTTACAAGTTCTTGCAAAAGTTGGTACGTTAAAGTGGCTACCCATGCAAGGAGCTGATTCTTAAGGGCGTTGATACTTGAAGCTCTTTTGTGTACATTAATGCGAGATATTTAAGATCTCGTTTTGTTTGGCCAACATAAATTAAATTGCAATCATCACAAGATACTTGGTACACTAAACTTGATATTTTGCTTTGTTTCAAAGGATCTTTGAAAGACGGCAAATATAATCAGCAAACGAATCAATAGCGAAGATCATCGTGTCCTGATCACTTCTCGCCATCATCATGCCCAGTTGTCGTCCCATCCACAACTATAATTATAATAGCGGGCATGCAAACAAGCAACGTGTCGCTACAATATGTGCCGCTATGCTAAAAGGAGCTTTGCCCGCAAGAACACAATGCTGAAGCTCACGATGAATGTCGTTGTTCATGTAATACAAAGGAATTTATTTATCGCACGAGTCAGTTCAATCATAAATAGTTAAAAGTCGATTTTGATCAACTAGCAGCTAGACCATCTTCAGTTAAGCTTATCAGAAGCTATTTCCTTTTCTTGATCACTGTTTATGTATTTTATTACTGATCATGTTCAACACAGCATAGACTTAATCACTGATGTCCAATTGGATGTAAGTAAGAAATGCCCTGCACCAAGACAATTATTGCAGAAGAAAAAAAAATCAAACAGTCAATTCGCAGCAAGTTTCATCAATTGAAGGAAGCCTCTAGAATCATTGTTTGAAAAAGTCTATGGATTATTGTTTATAAAGCAGTGATCACTTTATTAAAATAATTCATGACTATATAAAAATTTACATTAAATCAAAACTGTGAGATTCACAACAATAAATTAGTTTTTGTTGTAAGATTATAGAAGGGGTGCTGAAAATTTTGTAGAAAATAGCCACATTTTTGTTACTGTACTTAGAAATATTTCTTTTGTTTTATAACACAACAGAACTCGTATTTCACTTATTCATACTAAGTTATTGATAGTGGGGTTAAGCACCATACAAACAATTAATGATTAATAATATCTTAAAAATATCTCATTTATATTGGGGTGTAGGGATTTTCATGAGAGGTAGCACCTCTGTTCCTACCAGTCGCACATCCCTGATGTGGGTAGAGAATTTTGGTCCTCCACTGAAATCTTAAGTCTCACTTATGGCTCCACGTAGTTGGTAATGCACACCAACGGCCACACCCTGGTAACGGTTCGACTGCCGGACTAAACTAAGTGAGGTGCATGTCTAAATGGTTTGCATTTGGCATGTCTATTGGGAAGTCAATCCCATGAAGTGCATGAAGACTGGATCGGCTAGAGAGGCAAATGAACTCATTAATCGGGTCAATGGCTCTAAGGGCGTAACAGCAAAGCGATGTGGCTCGCTAGGGCGTACTCTTGACAAAGGGAGTAACGGCCAGTCACCTCGAAAGAGATTGGAGCCTCATCGAGTATTTTTATCCGTAGTCTACAATGAACGTCAGTAACAATGAAGTGAGATATAAGGATCGATCCGTGACCCCTGCAGAGACATCCTTCAATTGCTACAGGGAAGGAGCATCTCCATCTACCAGTATGGACAACTATGATGATGGCACATGCCCAAAGCCCTATGGACGGCATGAGCCTGACGGAGGCTGTCTGAAAACTAGAAGAAAGATGCTCAAACTAGCAACGTGGAATGTACGAACATTGCATGCTATAGGGCGTTATGACAATTTAAAACAGGAGATGAAAGAAATGGGAATTGACATTATGGGAGTTAGTGAAACACGGTGGAAAGATAATGGTAAAATAGCAGATGATGGTTTCGTAATGATCTATTCAGGCGGATGTAAACATATGCATGGAGTGGGAATTCTAATGAAGAAAAGCGCGGCATCTGCAATGATGGGATATTGGCCAATGTCCAACAGAATTATAATGATGAAGCTACAAGGAACCCCTTTCAACATAAATGTTATACAGGTATATGCACCAACACAAGATCATACAGATGAAGAAATAGAAGAATTCTATGACAAGATAAACAATGTTTTATCATATACCAAAAGGAATGAAATTACGTTCATAATGGGAGACTGGAATGCGAAAGTTGGAAACCAATATGAATTTCCAGTAACAGGACATTATGGTTTGGGAGAAATGAACCAACGAGGAAGACGACTATTGGAATTTTGCAAACTCAATCAGCTGGTCATAGCAAACACTTTATTTCAACAACCACCTAGACGAATATACACATGGCATAGCCCTGGAGATCAATATCGTAACCAAATTGACTTCATTATGATAAATCAAAGATTCAAGAACTCAATAAAACAAGCCAAAACGTATCCTGGAGCTGATATAAACTCTGATCATAATCCAGTTGTTGCAAAGGTGCAAATAAAACTGAAAAAAATGAAACAAAACCCAATTTTGGAACAGTTAGATATGAATCAACTTTCAGTTGAAGAAACGAAACGACAGTACAATCTTTTGATGAACAACAAATTTGCCTTACTGAGCAAGGAATCTGAACCACAAGAAGGTGACACTGAGAACATGATTGAAAACCAATGGCACGAAATACAGAAGAACTTGAATGATGCAAGCAAAAAAGTTTTAAAACAAAAGAAAAAAGCCTCTAAGCAACCATGGATGAATCAAGAGATTCTAGACTTGATGATAGAAAGAAAAAGAAACAAAGACAATAATATACAGTATTTTAAGCTACATAAAGAAATAAATCATAAGTGCCAAACAGCAAAACAAAAGTGGTGGGATGAACAGTGTGAAACTATCGAACAATTAGAAGCTACGCACAAGTCACGAGATATGCATCAAAAAGTTAAAGAAATGACTGGTAATGGAAAGTCAAAAACAAGACAAAACAATTACATCAAGGATAAAGACGGAC
Source organism: Aplidium turbinatum (assembly GCF_918807975.1). Taxonomy (NCBI): domain Eukaryota; kingdom Metazoa; phylum Chordata; class Ascidiacea; order Aplousobranchia; family Polyclinidae; genus Aplidium; species Aplidium turbinatum. The sequence continues at coordinate 17,564,146 of NC_137485.1, forward strand.
AAATGTTTTTCGACCGAGATCTAGTGACGCGAAGATGGGAAGAGTATATTAGCGACCTGTATGGAGATGAGAGAGGAAATATTCCTGCTATTAATAATGAAGAAGGTGAACCAATACTGGAATCTGAATTTGATGAAGCCATAAATGAATTGAAAAGCCATAAAGCTCCTGGTAAAGATCAAATAACAACGGAAATGATAAGAGCTCTGGATTGTGAAGGACTATAACATATTCATAACTTATGTAATAACATCTACATGAATGGCCACATACCACTAGAAATGAATGAATCCATTCTTGTCAAACTGCTGAAGAAGCCAAAAGCCACACAGTGTACAGAATTTAGAACCCTTAGTCTCATGAGTCATATACTAAAAATTTTGCTGAGAGTTGTACTCAGAAGAAATTGAAAAATTATCGAAAATGAAATTAATGAAACTCAAAGTGGTTTTATGCCTGGAAAGGGAACACGGGAAAGAATTTTCAATATGAGAACTATATGTGAACGTTACAACCAAATCAATAAAGATGTTTATACTTGCTTTATAGACTATGAAAAGGCCTTTGACCGAGTTAAACACGAAAAATTGATGCAATGTTTGGCTGATATAGGTTTAAATGGAAAAGATCTGCGACTGATAGCAAATCTATATTGGACGCAAAAGGCGTTTATTCAGATGGAAGATGGTCTATCTGGTGCAATGAACATAAAACGTGGAGTTCGCCAGGGATGTATACTATCTCCATGTCTATTCAACCTGTATACTGAAATGATTTTCAGACAGATTGATGGAATGGAGGGTATCAGCATAGGAGGTATGAACATATCCAACCTAAGGTATGCAGACGATACTGTTTTATTGGCGGAATCAACAGAAGCTCTCCAAACAATAATAGAAAAAGTGAACAATATTGGAAAGGAATATAACATGAAAATCAACATAAACAAGACGAAAACTATGATTATTACAAGAAAAGAAAATGTACCAAGTTTAAATATTACCATTGGCGGAATGCTGGTCGAACAAGTCAAAAGCTTTACCTATCTGGGACACACAATAACTGAAAATGGCAGATGCGATACAGAAATATTGAGACGAATAGAAATAGCAAGAAACAACTTTGTGAAAATGAAAAAGACATTAACAACACGCAAAATTAACATCAACACTCGAAAACGAATTGCGAAATGCTATATATGGACTACACTACTATACAATGCAGAAACATGGACACTGTCATCACAAATGGTTAAACGACTTGAGGCATTTGAAATGTGGATTTATAGAAGAATGCTTAAAATTTCATGGAAGGATAAAATCACAAACAAAGATGTACTATCCAGAATACAAACCAACATGGAAGTTCTACAAACAATTAAATCAAGAAAATTGAAATATTTTGGCTACATGATTCGCAATAATTCTATTCAAACACAACTACTAGAAGGAAAAATGAACGGCAAACGAAATAGGGGCAGACCACCAAGAATTTGGACTAATGATATTGAAGACTGGTCAGGACTTAACTACAAAACTGCAAAAGAAAAAGCTCAAAACAGAGAAACTTGGCGTCTCATTGCCTCCAACCCTCGACGAGAGGAAGGAACTTAATGATGATGATCTCATTTATAATGAAGAGAGCAGGTGTAAATTTCCAACCATTTTTTTATGTATCGTAGTAGCCTACGGAAGGTCACGTATACTGTATTACTGTACAGGACTAAAAATATAAAGTATGGAAGAAATATGTTCATCAGTGTAATTCTGTCCTTCATTTTAACACTAAACCTCGTTTGCTTTTTTAGCCCATTGCACTTTATTTGATATCGCTGTTGCATTAGTTGGAAGAGAAAAATTAAAAAGTTTAAAAAATGTAATGACAGCTTCCTAAGGTTTCTTTATTGCAATCAATATTCTTTGAGAAGGTTATGAACCGAAATGGAGACCAAAAAAATTCTTTGCTTCGGTCGCACTTTGGTCACCTATGCATTAAGCAAACTGTTAAACTGAACCTTCTGTAACGTTTGATTGACAAACGATAATAATGTACCATGGAAAATTCGTAGTAACATGATAAAGATAATAACACCTGTGTGTTGTATAATTTTGCAGATTAGCCTGCAAACACACCCGCATGAAACCAGGCGTGTTGGTGGGTATTATATTGCATAATTATGACACTCCACCAGAGTCTTAATAACGCCTTAGGAATGTTATCGAAAAGGTTTTCACACACCTGATGCTGTTTTTATGAATTTGATAAAATCAAGATATTGCTATTGATGTCTTTGAATATCATTAAAAAACCATTGTTACTTTTCTAAGAATAATAAAAAATGTGTAGGCTGCTTATTACGCGTGTGCGGTATTGAGGCACAAGGTGAAAGGAACGTTGGTGAAATGTAAGCCTATAAATGTGGTCAATACATTCAGGGCTATATCAATCGTCCACGTATCCCCCTGAAAGCCCACCACCGTTAAGGGATCTATTCATTTTTAGTCTGTCCAGAGTTTTCGGCTAATTCATATGAAAAGGTAAAAATGCTGCCACAACAAAGTTGGTATTAACAGCGTACATCACATCATAGAGTTTGGTATTGTCAGTCATCATGTGATATAACTGTTTCAAAAAAAAACACAAAAAAAACAGTATATCCATGGTATTTTTCTGTTTTTGTTGTATTAGTTAGTTGTAATGCAACTAACTTTGGGTTTGTCAAACAATTTCTTTCAATAGTGAGAAGAATCAGCGCTTATTCATCATTAAACGCTAGTAAAAATGGCAAAGATCTATTAGATATTGATATCCATTTGAGTTGACAGTGGTCCAGGATTATACAGTACCGTTGGACGTGCAATAATTTAAAATGTCCAACATTATTTTTTTTAAATCTGTTTTGCAGATAAAGATGAGTTAAAAGTAAAATTATAAGTTAGGATTTTGCGTTGTATAAACTTTGTATAAATTTGGCTTTGTATAAACTTTGACTTAATCCGAAATCAATTCTGTCAAATTTGTTTAAAGTTCAAAGTGTAAACCACATCAAACTGATCGATAAACATGTCTAAAGCATCCAAATAGAAAATACGTAACGATTAAAGATGATTCTATCGCTGTAAGAATAAAAATAACCTTGCATTTTATCACTATGCAAAGTTGTAAAATAGTAATTCAGTTTACACCATTCAAATGTTTTAAAATGAATGCAAAACTTTACAAAAAAAGGTTGAAAATACCAAATTCTAAAAAGTTAGACAAAGTAGTATTGAAAATAGCTTTGCTTAATGGGTTTATTGTAATGTTCAATAGCTTCATCGCTTTTTGCTTCTGGACTTACAAAGTTGCAGCGACTTTCGGTTCTGATCTGTAGATTTAATTTTTTTTTAAAGGGCAGAAGTCCATGAACAGTTGAACACGTGTCATAGGCTACGTAAACTAAACATGTCTGTTCGTTGTAGAATAAGACTGAGAGCAAGAAAAGGAAAAGTCGGTCTTTTTGACCAACTACAGGATATACATTTCATTACGTGATTTGCAACCAAACATCCGCTGGCTTTAATGGTTGATATGACAGTAGGTCGAAAAACAGTTGGTCAAACGTCCGTTTACAGCACTACAATTCATGGGAAGAAACTGAGATGTGGATCCATTTAGGCTTGTATTGTATTTAGCCATAAAACTCATTGCAGAGGAAAAAAGCTATTACGTATTTTTCAAAACGACTACAATTGATTGATAGCTTAATAGCATGTCGCTTTTCCGATATGTTTGCATGTCTATGCATGAATAATTCTTAGTTATCTTTGAATGCATTTATACATATTGCACAAGAACTTGCGCGATCCTTTTATCTCAAACCATCGTTTCAGTGTCACAAGGTCTTTTTCAGAATTTTGGTGGAACTTTAAAAATTTGGGTTAAATAAAAAGTAAATCAAGAAAAGTAACTATATTTGTTTTGAGCTTTATGTAGGGCCGGAGTTAGAGAAACAAAGGGGTATGTACTGACTACTGACCTCAACAGGAATGCTTTGGTCCGGAAGGACCTGAGTACGGCCCAATCGTCTGCACACTGGGGTCAAATTGTTTCGATATAACATACGCACAAATGGAGGATGACACTATCCGAGATCTGTGAGTGCGGCAAAGAGAAAGATACTGCAGAGCACAGAATCTGCAACTGTGCTATAGCTATCATGCGCCAAATGGTGTGCGTGGTCTGCTCGAACTGGATGACCAATCAATTCAATGGCTGCTCGATACCTTCTCAAATATGCAGCCGGAGTCATCGCCACTGCTCAAGGGCGGTGAAAGACAAAGTTCCTCAACCTTCGCGAAGAACGAAGGTTTAAGCCAAGAAGAAATAGTGGTTCTTATTTCATTTTTGATTTATTTATGTCATGAAAAGTACCTTTTTTCTGAGCAGCTATTACCCATTATGCTAAGAAATAGCCGGATGATTGATTCTACATTTGGGAAGGTCGTTTCATGTAGGCTACAACATGCAAATTTCTTCAAAACTAACAGAGAACTAAAGGTGTGCAAAATATTACAGTTCTTTAAAAATTAGCCGATGATTCCCTGTATGACTAATGACAGTTAAAAATGTAACCTTTTACTTGTTTTTTTTTTCCAAAAAAATAAACACACCTGAATACCTACTTTATTAGAACTGGTTGCCAGAAAAACTTCACATTAATTCCAGGTGAAATTTTCTAAAAATGTACAGGCCACGTTTAAACGATTTTAAATATACGTGGGACATTTTAAATTTCGAAGGCCCTAAATGTTAAGGCCCTAGGCTTCAGTCTTTCCAGTCTAGTTGTAAATCCGGAGCTGACTTTATGCGAGTCTAGAAATAAAAGTTTTGGAAAGAAACAGCTTTGTAGCCTAATAGATTGACTACTGTACATTTCGGCCAAAGAAAATGTGTGACCTCAGATTACACGCTAGCGAGGATGTGGACAATAATAATGTACTAGGAGAAGCAAAGCATGTGCAAGTGCTAGGCTGCAGTACAGTAGTTTTAAAGCATAGGCCTATTATACTAGTATAAAATATAATTGATTAAAAATTACTTAATGTAGGTACCAGGTGCAAAAATATTGTTTTTGCCTATGCAAAAAAGACAGTCAAGCAACAGATTTTTCTCCATAAAACCAAATTGCACCACCTAGGTCATTGTTAAGTCCAGAGTGTGCTAAAGTTTCTTGTTAAGTTGAACTTTAAAACATTCAAGTGCAATCACAATACCAACATACAAGCTAAATCCGATGAAAACAAATTCCCTAACGTTGAACATGTTGAAACAAACTTTTATGCATTTAGAAGTAGCTTACATTTAAAGTCAAAAGTTGTGAAACTAGAAAAATAACAATTTATTGAATATAAGCGTTTTTAGGGGGACCATAAATGTTTCTAAACTCGGAGCAAGATTGATAAATTAAAACATTTGAAAATTGTTTGTGCTTTATTTTTGTGTTAGCAGTTTCTCAAACTGTGTGTCGCGACTCGCGACGCCCTGATGCGTTGTTTCGGTTAAGGGACGGAAAAAACAAAAATTTCAGATAAAATTTTTGTTAAAATTTTTGTTAAGGGTCCGCAACCACCCCAGACAGCAAAATCCGTCATTTTTACATTGATTTCACGTCTATAGACGTTGAATCAATGTAAAAATGATAGATATTGCTTTCTAAGACTTTAAGGGCACCAAAAAGGGTCCGCCAAGACAACAAGGTTGAGAACCACTGATCTATTGCTTATCTTGTGAACACAGCATTTATTCCTGAACTAAGCTGCCCTGCATCATAGCATCAATACTGTTGCAATTTGAAATATAACTATCGTTGTCAATTATTATTATGATTGTGTGCATTAGCAACGATGCAACTACAAAATAATGTTTCTTGGTTTAAAGTAGGCCGTGATGTGAGAGCAAACCGTTTATAATTTCAAATGTGTAAAACATTATTCGCTTTATGTAATTGCTTCAGTAATTGCTCGCAAATTTCCATTATTATCAGATCTAAAATGCAAATTAATTGTTTGTAACTTGAAACGGTTAACCCATCTTGCTTGAACCTTATGTTTCGAATCAGCACACTTCAGTTGACAAAGAGCGCTTGCTTTTACTTTCGAATAACACTATTTTTTTTGAATTTGTTAATCTTATTTTGAAATCAATTAGCTTAAGCCCTATAAATACTTGCAACTCCATTCTTAAATAATGATCGATTCTATAATTTTTGGTTGCATATTTTTTTAGTGGGGGTAGGGGCGTTTCAAATTTTGCAAACCCTAACAAACCTTGAAAACTTAGCACTCCGCAAACCAATGACGTGGAAATCAAAAACGTGCTACAAATCCATTGAAAGTTTAAAACATAGGCTGTTGCATTTTTTTGGAACCTAAACTATCACAATGTGACTAATAAAACTTTTCTGTTTTTGTAAACCAACCCAACAAACTGTCCGCTTTTGAAATGCGTTGTGTAACAGGACTATACTACCACAATGTGTTGTACGAAATGAATGTGTTGTCGTAAAAGAACTATTTTGATTGTTCAGCATCCTAATCCAAGGTTTCCAATGATAGCGCATTTCGAAAGTTATAGTAGACATGCTGTAATCGCAGGGTATCGTCTATAGGTGCACAACTCCCGTTGAATGTTTAATAACTGGTGAATTAAATGAAGGTGTATGGACAGTGAATTCATCACAGATTTCTTGCATTTGCTAGCGATAATGTGTCAGATACAGCTTACAGCCACATTTAGTATTTTAGAAATTAGATAATAAAACCTAAATTAAAATTGTCACATGCGTTTATTTGTCATGTTGGAATACACTCGTAGGCATTATTGATACAAATCAGTATTCTTTCTTTATCGTGTGCTGGCACTCTATCAAGGGCACATACAATACAATTGTGAAGAATTCCACACCAGTAGGCCTAATTAAAAATTCAACAGAAGTTGTAGGTCTACAGTTGTTCACGTATAGGCTACGATTAAAGTAGGCCTGCTAAATTTTAGTAATTACACTATGACTGGGAACCGTGGATTAGGATACCGAACGATAAAAAGCCGTATCAGTCTAAACATAATCTAATTAATCTTTTACAGGGTGGTCCACAAAAATGTGACACATTTTGTTTGTTCATAATTTCTACAAATCTGAAGATTTTTCAAAATCCTTTCAGCCGGAGATGGGTCATAGCTATAAGTTTTTGCCCTCAAAAGCACTTTTGAAAAAACAAACCGGTTTCTGATTTATTTCAATATTTGATAATATGTTCGATCCATGCTCCTCGCTGCTGAATCATTGCTGCCACTCTCACATTGAAATTGTCCATCACCCTCCCTAACATGTCCCTTGGAATTCTTCTAATTTCTCTTCTAATGTTTTCCTTCAGTCTGTCAATGGTATCAGGATTGTTCTGGTAGACTCTATCGTTCAGATATCCCCAGAGGAAGTAGTCAGGAGGGTTAAGATCAGGTGAATATGGCGGCCAGGAGTTGTTGGTCCTCCTTGAAATCAATCGATCCCCAGGAAAGTACTGATGCAGATACTCAAGGGTACGATTGGAACAATGCGGTGGGGCACCGTCTTGCTGGAATACAGCTGTATTCAAGTCGGCCCCCCTTCTCCTCCTTACTGCTGGAATGAATTGTCGTCTGAGCAATTTGATGTAACGTTCAGTGTTAACAGTCACCTGGCATCCCTCGTCGTCCTAAAAAAAGTAGGGACCAAAAATGCCATTACGTCCTATTGCACACCAAACTGTGACTTTTGTTACACTCAAGGGTGCTTGCACATGCGCATGAGGCTGTGCTTCTGCCCAAAATCTCATATTTTGTTTGTTCACATGGCCACTCAAATGGAAGTGGGCCTCGTCGCTAAAGAGAAGCACATCCAAAAGACCGGGATTGTTCTCAATCCGTTCACTGGTTTGCTGACCAAATTCAAATCGTTCATCCTTGTTGGCTTGACTTTGAGTCTGAAGAAGCTGAATTTTGTATGGGAAAAGTTGCAAATCAGCATGAATAATTCTATTGACAGAAGATCTTGAAATCCCCACTTCCTGAGAAAGTCTTCTGGTGGATTTACGTGGAGACTTCTCCACACGAGTTCGAACATCGTGAACTTTTTCGGGGGTTCTTGCGGTGGAAGGTGGACCACTATGGTTCTTATTGTTGTTAGTCACACTGCCAGTGTCTATGAACTTCTCCAACAAGCGTTTGATAGTGTTCCGAGACGGTGTTTTCCTTCCAGGAAAGTCATGACGAAAATGTCTCTGGGTCAAGATTACAGATTTTGTCGAAAAGTAATGTTCAATGATTTTTGTCCGCTCAGCCACTGAAAATTGATATCCCGGCTCCATACTGCTACACATAAAACTTATAGCTGTACTCTATAACCAACCTGAAAATCAAGAGGTAGAATTAATTTTTATGGAAATGACAGATAAACAAAATATGTCACATTTTTGTGGACCACCCTGTATATCGATATATTCATTCCGTATAACACAATGTGATAGTATAAGTTCCAAAAGAATGCAATGTTCTTTAAATTCTTAACGGAATATCGCAGGTTTTTGCTTTCTAGGTCGTTGGTGTGTGGAGATTTCGAGGTTTGTGAGGTTTGCAACACCAAAACATGCAGTCAATAACTATATAATCGATTATTATTTATTAAAAGAGTTGTGGTTTAAATATTTATATGGTATTCTCTAAATGAATTCTAAATTAGATTGGTTTCAGCATGTTTTTGTTGCTCACTTTATAGGAATGCAGGTTTTTCGAGGTTGGCGAAGTCTGCGTAGTTTGCAACATTTAAAAGCGTCCGAGTGCAGAAATCACCAAACTACGGCATGCGCCAAGATTCGTCGGTGAAGTTATATAACACATTATAATGTAATGTTATATAATATGGTGATTTATATACATTGAATGGCAGTTTCAAATTTTATCAACAATTAACCCTGTTTAAAGTGTTCAAGTAATGATTGTTCTGTGTTTTGTCCATATTTTCTATTGAAACCTTTTGAAAATACAGTAGTTATTTCTGAATGTTTAAGTACATGTGACTTTGGAAGTTAGTAATAAAACGATTAGTTTTTTCTCCACGACTCCATTCGTCTGTGACATCCGAACGTGTCAATTGTTGCTTACAGTTGAATAAATTACACCCATTCCGTTGAGAAATTACCACCGATGGCAGACTGTTGACTAAAATGGTTGTCTGCCGCGAGCATTTTTTCTCAGCCACTTGGCTCTTTTATTAAAACGTTTGGTAACCTCTGTTCTACGTATTGACATGCCCTATTTTAGATACTGTAAATACAAGTTAAGTCTACCCTATTGCGTATTGCTTCATGTGTGGTAGTTTTTGCCAGACAGAAAAAATCGTCATTTTTGCATTGATTCAACACCTGCAGACGTTGAATCAATGTAAAAATGACGGATTTTGTTCTCTGGGTTGCCATCACTGCACTGTGTACCAGTGTTTCCAGCCCGGGTTTACCCGATCACGAAAACTTGGGTTTTGAAGTTTTGTCTGAAATCGGAAGCACTAATGTATACGTTATTTTTATTTTTTGATTCTATGATTTGTTTGCTCTTAGCCTGGCCATTGACGTGGGATGAGCAAGACTTGCGTGGCTTGGATGCACCAGGATGGTCAAGTTCATTTCAACAGCATGCCCAAACCTCGAACAACTCGCTAAAATTGCAGAGCTTTAGCATCTAAAAAAATAACTAAATACTGAAATAAACTTAGTCTGATTGTTGGAAGGACTAATGGTGTATGCGCAGTTTCTCATTTGTAATAGCACTAGTGATTGTATCAAAAGTTGTGGTCTTGCAAATTTTCTCTGATACAAACATCAATAATGCAATTATAAAAGGTGGTCACATCTGACGCTGTTTTCCACACATAACGGATTGCAATAACTTCTTATGAATAACTCAAAAAATCTCATATTTCTTCGATGAAACAAAATAAAAGACAACTTTGCTTCAAATGAAACTTTTATTTCAAAGCTTTGTTTGATATGGCTTCAACGCAGGGGCGAGTTTAACTGATGGGGGGCCCGGGAAACTTTTAGATCGGGGGCCCCCGTGTAAAAAAGTTTTTCAATCCGAGCGCACGAAAAGCTTTACCAATGTTGCTAATGTCTTTACGCCAAGCTCAGTCGCCACCTTGTGACTAAAAATTAACCTTGAAAGAAAAAGGAGGCATTTTGCAGAAACTTCAAAGGCAGAAAAAAAAAAATAATAACACAAAATCACATTTTTTTACGTCGGGAGGCCCTTCAAAAGGGGGGGCCTGGAGCAACTGCACCCTCTGCCTTTCATTAAATCCGGGCCTGCCTCAACGTCATGTCCACTTGGCCAAGAAGAGTTCTTGCAATCTGATCCATGTTGCGTGTTTTTATACTGTTGTATCATTCTCACCACTGCGTTTTTACATTTCACTACAACAAATAAACCAATCAATCCATCGAAGCCTTTTACAAACCACAATTTACACCATACTGAAGTTCTTATACTAATCACTTGATTGGAAAAATATTTTTTTTATTGTCACAGTTTTGTGAGGACGTAGATCTTGCTCTTTATTGTTGGTTGTTCCAATGCAACATGTTCCAATGGGGCCTCGCCGACTCACCATCTTGTGCGTGTGGCTCAGAGTCTCAGACTGTACACCACATTATCTACCATTGTCCTATACTGTATATCGACCCCAGGACAGATATGCGGATCTTACAACGCTAGATGAACACACAATCCATTGTCTACTACGCCTGGATATAATAGCGTGACCGGCAACGGCCTCAAACGTAAGAAGAAGAAGATTGTTGATTGAATTGGAAATTTCGAAACGTTGCATTGAAGGGAGGACACCTACATCTGTGGCTGTAAGAAGGTGTGATCAGTAAAAGTTGGAACAAAGGACAGTGGTCTGGTTTGTGCTTAATCTACATTTCATTTTCGACCTCCAAAACGGCCAAGGTGTCTTGTAATGATTCTTCGGTCATGCAGTATGAGTTTACTTTTTCATAGCAGAAAAAAGGATAGTTGAAATCATTTGACAATCTTGAACGCTTTGGTTTTTTTGTAAATGGCAGTGTAATTTTATTATTTAAAGCCTTCCCGCACCTGTAAAATACTGCAAACAGGTGTGTATATGACATTTAGATCTACAAGTTTTCAAACAGCTATATTTTTATCTATAGAAACATGATTCCGCCTCATGCGTTAAGCATCGATTTTTAAGTATTATTGCTTTTTGAAAGGACTTGACAAAAAGATTTATTGTCTACTTATACACCTACCCAAGGCCAAGAACACCACAAAAACTTAAGCGACAGGTGATTTAAATGCAACATAACTTCCAGCAATTGATCAATGATGTTCACATGGAAGAAAGGGAGTCTTTCAAATTAAAATCTGACATGTGTTAAATTATCTTAATTAGTGTCGTTTTACAATTGCTTTCTTACATTTTTTTTAAATAGAAGTTATAATTTTGTGGTATAGAACAGCAAATGTTATAAAAAAACATTCCTTAAAAAATAATTTTGAACAAAAGCAAATTTCATGTCAATGCGATGCAAAACTCTTTTGTCTTTCTTGTTTACTTTCTACACCCAAATTTTCGCTATGCTTGAAACACACAAAAGTGAAACGGCATAGTGGTATGAATCTGAAGTTCTGGAACTATAAATAATAGTTCTAGTTGAGTTGGAACTTAATTGAAAAAGGTTTTATATTCCTTACCATGATTACTTTTTTGTTTCTGATACTCAGAGATGTACGTATGCGCCGCAAATTCTACACCGCATACTTGCGGCGTAGACTTTTTGTTTGCGCTAACGCTTGCGGCCACATTTTTTTGGATAATTTGCGCTTGAGGCTACGCCGTAAAGTTTTCGCGGTTTTTTAGCGCATAGCGTCAACGCATACTTTTTAATGTATTTTTTTCGCTACAACACGCCAATACCTTCCAGCGCTGCAGTTGAAAGAATGTTTTCAATGGGCAAAGACATATTGGAACCAAAACACAGCAAAATGTCAGATGAACACTTTCAGATGCTTGTGTTTCTTCGTGGAAATTCAAAATAAAACTTGTTTGTTTCGAGTGGTTTATACCGTGTGAATGTTTGGCACCTAGCAAACAAAATTAGTTTACGCTAGTGCATGCGCTGACGTTGACGCCGCCAACATTTTTTACAAGTTGCGTTGACGCATACGGCGTATGTTTTTTCGAACGTTTGCGTTTACGCTGACGGCGTCATTATGTTTTGTATGCGCGTACATCACTGCTGATACTTTGTAGATGGACGTTGAGACAAAAAGACGACTAGGCCTATTCATGGCCACCTGCAAAATATGACAAATCAGGCCGTATCTTTAGGTGGCCATGGCCTATTTCATTGTCAATTGCCTATATTTAAGTTTACGAAGTAAAATAAGCATTTTTGAATACTTAGTATTCTTCATTACCTTGCAGTTGTAGAAAAAGTGGAATAGGAAAAGCTTTATAGAAGTGAATTTATAAATGCGGTAAATCAAGCAAAACAGACCAATGTGGATGTCATTATTATTATTATTTTTTAAGTAAAAGAATAAGAGAATATCTGTGCGAAATTTCAGAGCTCCAGCGCTGTTTCTCAACAGTTTGTCTGAGATCATTTTATTTTCACTTTATTCCGTATACAAAAAATCCCAACTGGAGTACCATTATTAAGACTTATAGATGTAAAAAGTTCAGGTAAAAAAAAAAAAGCTTAAAGACAAAATATTGTTTTGTTTTAACAAAAAACTTCTTTGGTTTATTTAGGTTTAAATAGTTATGTTTTTTTAAAGATTTGGTAGAGAGTTTGCTTTTTTGAACCATAGAAAAGCAAAAAAGGTAACCTTAGCGGGTTTAACATAGCCTAATGTATTACACACAAAAATATATAACATACTAACTCAAAGGTTTTCGACACGTACGTGTGTCGTCATCAGGAATTACTTAAATCTCCAATTTACACAAAACGAAAAATTGTAAGATAAATTTGACTTTGCACTACAACTGTAACGACACTCCGGACTGAAAGCATAAACTGAACAAATGATACAAGAATGATTACGAGTAAAATATACGGTGGAGAAGCGATTACATGAGGTGTAGACTACAGGCATTAGACAAACAATTAGAACACACACAAAAGGAACAATGAGCCACTAGCGAATAACTGCCAGTTGAGAGATGGACTGTTACGTTTGATTCTCAAGGGCTCTCTTGTAAATCTTTTTTTTTTTTAAAACTTGACTTCTTATTTCTGAACTAAAATACTGGAAAAAATATATTTGAAGTATAGTTTCAAATGAAAGGTGAGTCCTATAGTTGATCCAAACATCGAGAGATGAGAAAATATGGTTCTTCTCTTGTATACTAAGCCATCGACATCGAGTGGGTGGCCAGTTCCATTTTCTCGGTTGCCTTTGCTTCAGCAACTACGACCACCCAATTTATTACACCCTGGGTAAATGTGTGCGGTGCTTTTTAACAACCAACAGAAGAATATAATCTAAGAAATCATTTGCATTTTATTTTTTAAATGCAAGTACTTTATTTTAATATGGTATTGAAAAAGAGTATTTCAAAGACTTAAATCCATTCATAATATAGTTTCGGGAGAGAGTTTGCTTTTTTATACCAAAGACAGGCAAGACACAACAATACCACAGGGTTGAGCATTACAACAGTATACAACAGTATACAACTCTTTGAAAGAGACTGTTGACATCATTGCTGACTACATTTATTTGGAAACAAAACCCACTCAATTACCTTTCAAGCGTGACGTATTTGTCAAGTTAATGACTTTAGCTACCGAAGGCATATTTATGTATAAAAACCAATTGTTTAAACAAATTGACGGCGTTGCCATGGGATCTCCATTGGGCCCTACTATTGCTAATTTTTTTCTGGCACACTTGGAAACAAAACTATTTAAAAAGCATCTTACATTTCACCCAAAGTTGTTCTTACGGTACATTGATGACATTTTTGCGGTATTTAATAAGGAGACGTCTTGTGCGGCCTTTTTGGAATTGCTGAACTCTCAACATAAAAACATCAAATTTACAATTGAAAAAGCACGCGAAACTTTGCCTTTTTTGGACGTTGAAATTAAAATTAATGCTACCGAATTTGATACTTGGGTTTGGCGCAAACCAACCCATACTGGTTTGTTTTTGAATTTTGATGCACTACGCCCATCGAAATGGAAATCTGGTCTGATCATGTGCCTATTAGCTCGGGCTAAAATGATTTGCTGTAATGATGCTCTTTTTAATATTGAAACAGAGAAATTAAAACAAATGTTCTATAATAATGGTTATCCAAAATTATACTTTGAAAAAATATTGAATCGCTTTATCTCCACGAATTCCGACCAACAAGAAAAGGCTGAAAATGAGTTAAATATGAAGCATTGTTTGTCCATTTCGTTTGTGGGAAAAGATTCTAAAACGTTTGCTCGCAAAATCGGACAGTTTATGAAAAGTAAATTTGATGTGGACGTTTTTCCTGTTTAAAAAACATTCAAAATCAGTTCGTATTTTCAACTAAAGTCCCAGACGCCTTCGCCTCTCTGTTCAAATGTCGTATACAGTTTTACATGTCCGTGTGATTCGGCATTGACATACATCGGTATGTCCACCAGACATTTGATCACGAGAGTACGGGAGCATTTGAACTTTAGAGACTTAAAGAAAAGTGCCATCAAAGACCATATTATGGAGTGTTCCTTTTGCACAAATCGAAAATTCTCTGCTGACTCATTTAAAATTTTACGCAAAGGCAAATCCCAATTTGACACAAAAATTCAGTAAGCGCTATTAATCAAACGCTACAACCCAAATTTAAACAAACAATTATTTGCTGATGGCGCGTCCTTTCTACTAAACATTTACTAAGTTAGATGGATCACGTTCCCTGTGGTGCTAATTCGTTTGTAGTCATGTAGTTGCCTTTTTCTAATGTAATTTTGTTTTCCGTCCGTCTGTTTGTTTTCCACACTATTGCTTTTAACCGCTGCGTATTTCTTGATGCTTACAATTAGTTAGCTAGTTACCTTCAAGAAGTTGAAATTTATTGCATTTTATTAATATTTTCAGATTCCTGATGAGGGCTTAGGTTAAGCCGAAAACGTTTGAATGTTAAACTATTTTGTAAATATGTAAAATATATACTGTTGTAATGCTCAACCCTGTGGTATTGTTGTGTCTTGCCTGTCTTTGGTATAAATCCATTGAATAATAGACACGGTTCCATAGGATTAATATTATACAATCCTGCACAACGTGAATACTTTCCAGTTATTTCACTAATACAAGAAAATAAGCAGCTTTTGTCTAGGGCCTAGACTCTATGTTAAACAACAGGTAGCCCTGTTGATATACTTGGAAAATTACTACCCAGAATTCTTCAATAAATCTTAATGTCAAGAAGTAACACGCACGTCGCACACCTGGGAATTTAAATCGACAAAGAAACGGAGGTCAATATTATTTACATAACAAAGAATAAAAATAAATAGCGCCTTTTTGACATTGAGCATTTGTGTATTTGACAAAGACGTACAATTTAAAATCGAAGTAAGACTTATGAAACTTTTTTACACGAAAAGTCATGAGCATGCAGCTTACGAAAACATCGTACTCTGGCGATGTGGCGTGTTTGAAAATTTCAAACGATCAAGAATTATGTTTAAAAATGAAATATTTTTTGTTAAAATAAATTTATAATAGAAAAATGCTGTTGCCTCGAAAACTTCATCAAATCGAAATAAAAATAGCTGGTATTTCCACATTTCAATCTACTGCCTAAAACCTTATGGAAACGCCTTTTACTTTTGTAAAAAAATCTGCATCTGCGTCGTGCTGCGAATGCAAAATGTAATGGATCTGGTTGGAATAAATTAACGAAACTCATTCTTGGACAATTATAGTTTGAGGATGAGCAAAGCAACAGACCGCCAAGTACCGGCAAATTTAGCGGCAACTACTTTACCAAAATTGTTCTACTGCATAGCGGATACATTATTAAATGCAATTGACAATATCAAAGTAAAATTTATATTATTGTAGCCTAAATGTTTGAGTTGGTTAAGTCAGTTGGGAAAAGCACAATGATGCTGAAAGAGACAACAAAAAGCATTTAGACTTTTTTCATGGTTTTCTAGATGAAACCATCAGAAAGATGAATGAATAGATTTGACCAAATCATTAAGTGTCGAAACAAAATCATAAAGTTGGTTGCAGCCAGTTGGTTGTCAATTGGTGTGGTCTGACGAAGCTGTCTACCAAAAGCACGCTTCTCAGCCTTTTGCGATTGGCCAGGCATGATGAATTGTGAATACATTTTGTCCCGCTTTAGAGACGACACAGTGAAACCACACCGATTTCTCTTCACTGAGTATAATCGGTGTAAGTCAACACATCAGTGCACTTATAAACACAGAAGGTGGAGTACAGTATGTGCTTTGATATTGCGTATACTAAAATAAAAGCAAAGGCTCTTTCTGTACTCAATTTTCTTAAAGTATAATTTTGTTTGTGATATTAGTCTACAATCTACACCAGTGTTTCCCGACGTTTGTTTTCGTCTTTGTGCTCTGACATGGATTCTGATTATCAAGCATTGCGGCTGCACATGAAAGTGCAATGGTTGTCATAAGGTCGTGTCCTGATTCTGAAGCGACTTTGTGATTTGCGGGAGAAGATTGCTATCTTCCTGAGGCAACAGAAATGTGTGAGATTAGCCGAGAAGTTTTTGCAAGAAGGTTTCAAGACAATGGTTTTATGGTGATTGATCACGGCGCAAAATTTTCTGCTTACCACAAAAAACTCATACTCTGGAAAAGTTATGTCACCAGAGATGAGTACGATATGTTTTCTCAGCTAACGCAATATATTTGTGGCAGGGAAGTTGATATGAAGCAAACCATAATTGGAATCAAAACGAACAGTTAGAATAAAAATCATTTTTTGTAAATAAATATTATCTAGTATATAAATATTATTTAGTATATAATATTTATTTAGTATATAAATATTATGCATATTAAAAATAACTATAGTTAACGCTGATGGACTTACTAATTTAATCAAAACTATTTCAACGATAGTAGACCTATGTGTTACTGTAATCTTCAGCTTAAATTAAAACTTAGTAGCTAGTATACAAACGCCAGCATTACAAACCTCTCTGCGATTTAAGATGTAAATTATCAGTTTCAGAAATACAAAGAGCGATTTAATAAGCTACCAATTTGTTACCACCTTGAAATCATATTATTTGATGATACCTTTAAGCTAAAACATAATGAAATTATGAAATTTAATGCTTGCCTAAGCCAAGCTTCAATTCCTTATAGCCGATTTAAATTCTTATTCAAGTGTTTCAAATATATACTTTTGAACCAAATGCAATATTAAATGCGACCTTTTGCACATTTCAGATTATTATCAAAAATAATGAATTCTTTGAGTGATGATTTGGCACAACAAGTAAGACCACACCAAGAAAGCGCAAGAAAGTTTACATTTTTGACAAATCATTCTCACACATCAAATAAGAATGTTTAGTTAAGCAGATTATAATGCTATAATGCAATCGCAATGGAGAATCACTTCAAAACTCTTTATAAAGGCTAACTGTGAAATCAAGAATGGAAAATGCTGACTTTGGCTTGGAGCATAAAAACACAACGAACCGGTTCGGAAATGTAATAGCCTGCAACATTAACACTGCTGGTTGACATAAAATATTTTTGTAAAGAAATAAAAGCATTTAATTTCCTTACACAATATATCATTTGAGTTTTCGTCCATGCTGTATATTTTATTAATGTTTCTCATTCTCACAGCCGTTGTTGCAATAGAAAGTTATAAAAAAATCGTTTTATGTTCGTGTTCAGTTCAATTGAATACACAGATAAGCTTAATCACTCTTTTAAATTTTTTATGTTGCATCTGTTTTCATGACCGATTGTAAAGTAAGCTTATCCATGTAAGCACATCAATTGATGATTTGCCCAGTTGTTCTTGGTAGATATGTCATAAACTTCGTTGTTTAATGTTAAAATCCACAAAATTAACTTCAACTGATTATTATCTGTAATATATTGCCATA
This sequence comes from Aplidium turbinatum, assembly GCF_918807975.1. Taxonomy (NCBI): domain Eukaryota; kingdom Metazoa; phylum Chordata; class Ascidiacea; order Aplousobranchia; family Polyclinidae; genus Aplidium; species Aplidium turbinatum. Next base: position 17,582,345 of record NC_137485.1, read on the forward strand.
AAATTTTAAAGTTGCTTATCCAGACTGATCCAGATTAATGTCGAGTTTGTCAAAACTTTTGCTAGATAAATAGGAAGCAAATTTATACATTGCAGATTATTTCAAACCATGGCATAGAATTTTCCAACATTTAGGAGTCATCGGAGAATTTTTAAGGGTCTAGAAGATTTTGTTTCTATATTAAAAAAAATAAAAATAAACTAAAACATGTTTTATATGCCTCCGTCTCTACTGTATGTGTTCTGTGTATTTGGTTGTTGAAAGATTTGATAATAATCAATTGGGATACGACTTTGACGCAAGGACGTAGTAACGTTATCCATTACTGTAGGCCTATAACTGTCATTATCAATTCTTAGACCCATCGCTGGCAATAAAACACTTCCAGGGGTTTTATCAATTGCATTTAAAAGCGAACCGTACGAAAAATATACTTTCTATTATTCTATTTGAATATGAACATTCTGATAATCCAAATAAGGGTGAAACAGCCTGTTAAAGGCTTTTAGTGAATAGTGACTGCATTTGGTATATATTAAAAAATATAGCCAAATTTTCGTTAAAATGTGGGTAAAAAAAAGCTTATTCTTACCTTTTTATCAGCGCTTTAATATAAGCGCTTTCTAATACGAGTAATGTATTCTTATGTTCATAATTCTTGAAACTTAAGTTTTATGGAATTTTCACATTGAACTTTCTCAATCAAAAGTAAACGATTAAATTGTTTAAAGCGATATAGTCATACAAACAAATAAATAAATAGGTTTTTGATAAGCTTAGCTTTTTGTACAGTCAGGAGAAAAGTAGAAAAGTCATAATACTTCACATATTACGAAACAAGATACTAAGATGAGAATATCACACAGTGTTCCTTTTCCAATTCAGTTACATAACACATTAGTTACAGATCGAAAGAAAAACGAAAGAAGACTACTTAAGAGCAGTCTTTGAGAGGCATATGAAACAGACCGTCGTGAAAGCATTGTAGACAACTAGGTGAGCAAATCGAGTACACTACCTTTCAACATGCTTTGATGCTTGTGAAATCTAAGTAGACTACAATAAAGGTCAGGTCATCTTTTTGAAATATGGGCCGCACCATCCATCTAAATGTTTTGTATAAATTTATTCAAAATACTGTAGGCTACCCAGAGCCACTGGCTCAGGGCTACCGCTCTTCAGTTGGTTTTGTTGGTTAGCCTATCGGGCTGGCTACGAAGTAAGTCTAGACTACTTGTAAAGAACAATAAACAAACCTTTTTTAAAAGTGGCCTAGGTCTATTCCGGAAGAAAAACTTCATTGTAACTTGCCAATAGTCTTCTTGCATAAGCTACTTTTAAAAAAAAGTAGGCTACTAAGTTTTCTTGGTGACGAAGCATCAGAGCAAATATAAATGCAATGTCGGGTTTTGTCATAACTTTGGGAGTTTGTCAACGGATATTTGAACAAGCCTACTTACTCAATGGCTTCTATACGCTTAACGTCTTGTTTTTATGGAAATCAATGTGAACACTGAACAAGAACATGTCAGCGCAGCATATGATAAAGCCGAAACACGCCAGACATGAAAACACGCACACCCGCTGTATGCTAAATGCTAGATAAACTCAGTGTGAACCCGGCTTAAGCAATCACGTACAGCAGAAATATTGACCTGTAATTTGTTCATACTACCTGTAGTAGGCCATAGTTTATCCCACAATGATAACAACTCTACTTTGAAGATAAATACACTATACCGTAAGCAGAAGCACAGATAAAAAGTGTTTTTTTATGTTTCGTTTTGTTTAAACAAACATAGGCCTACTGTTTTGATAAAAAAGTAGCGTTGAAAACAAGTTTTGCTTCGATAAAAAACGTAAGCCACAAAATAAAAAACAGCTGCTTTTTGTTAAATATCTGCAAAAAATGTAAATGATATAACAATGTTCTAAAAGATCTTTTTTTTAATAAAAAACACGTTTACAAACTACAGTAATCTGTGTATGGTGACTCAACTGCAGATTAGTTGTAAAAAAATTCACTCACGTTATATAAGATATTTACAAAACAAAGATAATACTAATTTATTTTGTAACAGGTGATTAACAGCCATACATTTGCATTTTTCTTCCGTTTCTACAGTTCTTTGTAATGTTTATTGCTAACCATGATTACACTGATCATGGTTACACTGATTAAACCACAAATACTAGAAAAACATAAACAACACAAAACAATACGAGCTAAATATCGCTGTTCGCTACCTCAACTTTCTTTATAAAGAGTTTCGGTTTCTTTTGACAAAATAAAAAAATGCTTCGAGTAGTTTAAGATCCTTAAAACTTTATTTGTGTTTGTGTAGATTGTATTGTTTGAACAGTTGATTAATTGGCCTATATGCTTCGGCATTTGATCAGTTTATAAGTTTTAAGTCGAGATGAAGTTAGCTTTCGTCTTGATCTGTTGTCTGCTCTTTTGTGTTCACAATAGCACGGGGTTTACAATGAATCGTAAGTAGGCTACTTTAGAAGATGAGCATTTAAATAAGAGTTATCAGCTTCACTGAGACTTAAGTGTAGGCCTATATAATTTTTTTTCCTTACAACATTTATGTATTTTTCTTAGTAGCAGCCTATTTTGTTGTGGCAATGCTATAAAACCGTTACTATATTTTACACTACAACAGAAACAACAGCTAATTTTTTTCCTAACATTTAGCGAAGCTCCGAGCAGTCTTGAAAATTCTCATCAGATTGCAAAAACAAAACATAAGGTCGCGAGCATTCACAACTCCACCGCAACCGACTACTTCAACCACAGCTTCAATCACAACAACTCTACAATCAGCAAAATGGACCAATGTTGCAGAAACGACTGTCACAAGAAAGCAGGTTAAAGAAAAACGTTAATTGTTGTAAAAACTAAATAGTACATATTATGCAATTTGACGAAAGTTAGGGCATTAATACTCAAAAAGATGGTGATTTCTAGGCCAAAGGATGCCACGAGCTTGTATTCTCTATTTTAGCCTATAAATTGTGTAAATAAATAGCCTATATATTTTAGCCCAGGGGTCTCCAACTGGCGATGTTATCGTGCGGCCCACGGAAGGTATCAGCGTACAAGTACAAGTATAACCAAAAATATTTTTCTTGAGGAGTTGAAGAGCATGAAGGCAAAAATACTTTCCGAGAAGCATATTTTCGCTTTGCATACGATTCCACCGACCGACCAATCAGATTGTAATTTTAGGTGGGGTTCGCTTAAAATTATTCCAATGCGATGTCCAGTCCAGCCACACTGTCCCAGTGGTTGATTAAAACGCGTAGAAAGTGGAATTATTATGCTCCCGGGCAGTTGAAAAATATTTAGCTTCGTAGCCTACTGCAAAAATGTTGTTATTCAACAATACTTGCCATGCTGATAAGCACCGCAAGTGACAGTTGTCTAATAATCAAAGAAAGACGGTTTTGTAGACTCTCACAAAAAGGAAATTGAAAAACCAACTCGTTGCTTTTTAGAGGGAACGCTATTCATGAGTTACGATAAAAATGTTTTTTCGGTGATTTCCACAAGCGTTCTTCTTGTTTAGGTTAATGAAACTGTTAATTGCAAGCTATCTTTTGTGAAGCGAAGTGACAGCACCAATCTTGCTTCTCGATGAATATTCACTATAGCCTCGCTTTAAGTGCCTAAAACAAGTGGCCTCGTTTATTAGACATTGTTAAAGAAATTAAAAGTGTTGTTAGAGGAGCTTGGCCTGGCAGTCGCGCTGTTGGACTAATTTTGTTGCTGCGGTATTCTAAGATAAATAGTAACAACATGTAGCGCTGGATACTGGGTACGAAATGCGTTCTTTTCTAGCATAAGAGTCAACCTACCTAAAATTGTATTAGTGCGATCCGCCACAGCTCTCCTTAGCGCCAAAGTGCCCCGCATGCAAAAAAGGTTGGTGACCCCTGTTTTAGCCTATAAAACTATTATTAGCCTAAAATTGTGACAACTGAAAAACTATTTTAGAGTAGAGAAAATTCCCTTGCGAATGCTTCCAGTCACCACTTAATAGTAATATAGTACAGCTATACACGCAAAATTAATAAATCACTGTGTACAAATAATGACCTATTATGGCCTAACATTAAGAATGAAAATTTATCACCTGTAGTTGAGATCTCATTACGTTTGAAGCAATTTGTGGTTGCAGACGAATGGCTTTCGTTATTGCTTTTCATCTGTCTTACTTGTTTTTAGCTACATCGCAAATTAGAGATCTATACTATACACAGGATAGAACAACAGCTGAAATGCTTAAGTTGGGGGAGAGTAACAAAACTTTGCCCTAGCATCAGCGTTTTGCACATTTTTTCTTTTAAATAAATGCCATACACAAAGCGCAATACATTGGTTAGATCAGAGGTTCTCAACCTTTAGAGATTCAAGGACCACTTAAAAAAATTGTGTCTCAGTCACGGACCACTACTTCACCAAAGTAGAAGTTAAATTGATCCTGCAGTGACTGAGCATGGTCAGAAATAGAATTCACCAATAGTTGTTTTATTGATTTCAGCATTTTTTTGGTTTCTCAGTGAATTCGTACAATTGATCAAACATGCCAAAGTTGCCCTGCAATAATCTTATCTTCCAAAGATCAAGTTTTTTCGTAAAAGCAGACACTTTATCACTGACGGAAATTAACTTTGTCTGCTTTCCTTGCAGCGATGAATTAAGTTTATTCAGTTGTTCAAAATGTTACCCAAATAAACCAGAACAGCAACCCAAAAGCTATCGTTGAAATGAGCAAAAAGCTTGGATTTTTTCTCGAAGAAACTCTCTCGAAGCATCACGTAACTCAAACAGTTTGTTAAACACTTTTCCCCTTGATAATCAGCGAACTTGAATATGCATCAGTAGCTGTTCATGATCAAGATCCTTATTCGAACATAATGAAGCAAAGAGATGACAATTTAGTGGATGAGCTTTGATAAAATTAACAACTTTTATGCAAAGGGTTAAAAAACCACGATTTCAGACTTTGCTCGCGGACCACCAGGCAAATGCCCGCGGACCACTAGTGGTCCGCGGACCACAGGTTGAGAACCGCTGGGTTAGATGGTTTGAACGTTCATCCTCAGATTGACAAAGCCTCTGAAGATAGGTTATTTCCGACAGTTTCGCACACTTGTTGAGGCTTTAAACCACAGACGCAGGGCGGTTACCGAGATTGACAGAGTGAAGTTTCCCCTACTTGCTGGAGTGTTGTTATGTATGAATTAATCCATTCACTAGGTGCCGCTGAATGGAGAGCAATCCTTAGAATGCGTTGCTCAAGCGCACACCCCGAGAGTAGAACCAGCGCCGCGTGATTTTGTTTCTTCGTGGCTCACATGACTGGTGGTCGTGCTTTCACCTTCTTGGAAAGTTGTTTCCAAGCTTTTTCATTTATACCGCAGAAATATAATTAAAAGAGGTTTGTGACTTATTAGGTGCTGCCAAGTTTCAGCACAACTATTTTTTTAAAGTAAGAAAGTTAAACACAAAAAATTCCATGAAATAATTTGTATCAATTTACTTTTCGGTGAGCTACATATTTTTGCAATTTGGCTACAAAATTCGAAATTCTTGGCTCTGTTAGTGACAAAACATCAATGGATACCTTGATACCTTGCTTAACTTTAAGATGTTTACGCTGCTTGGGATTCGACTAGTCTCGCAAAGATAAATTTAACTAAGTTATATGGTTAGAGCTAAGCGGTAATAGCGTACAGTGGGCCTACTGATCGACTGTGAGAAGTTTTATTCTGGTAATGAAAAAGCTTTTTTGGACTTTGAATTCTGGATGTTTTGCTTGCTTGCAAAGGTTTAAACCTCTGACCAGGCGCGGTAATCAAAATTGACAAATAAATTTTCTGGTTGTTGTTGTTTGCAAATTATTTCATTCACTTGGTGCCAATGAATAAAGAGCTGTCGTCAAGACACTTTGCTCAACCGCACACCTAAAGAAAGAAACACTGTTGTTTCTTGATTTTCCCATTTCTTTGATTACAGTCGGTCACTTAGGCGAACCTTAATCAAATGCATTATCTGAGAGGACAATAACTCTTTTAAAAGCAGTGGTAGCCTACTTATTCCTTTACATCAGTGCTCTTCAACTTGTTTGTCATTGCAGAATTTAATTTTCTTTTGCATTCGTCACGGAACCCCCACTAACAAAAAAATAGATTAAAACAGTAACGTTCTTGTCAATAGCAAAGCAAGGAGCAAGTAACGTAACAACCATCAATGTTTCTTTATCAGCTAATGATTGCATTTATTCTCTTGTTTAACTAACTGGCTTATTCTGGAGTGTAATCGCGGCATGGAGATCTAAAAATTTAGAATGGTGTATTAATACTCTGACTTAAGAAATCAATTTCCTTAGAAAACGAGAAGTCCTTGCGAAAATCTTTAAACCCATCGACCCTCTGTTGAAAAGAACTGCTACATGACAATCCCACTCCAAAACTCCGTAGCTGGCAAAGACTCACACCCACTTCGACAGCTTGAGTCATTTTTTAGGTCAATCAATCATTCCTGCAGTGCATCTTCTGCTTTTCTATGGAAAAGACTAACAGATTTATTTGCAACGGCTAAGCCATCTCCACTAACTTCATGAAAATATATATTTTAAGCTCACTGAACAGTTTTGAATCAGTAGCACGTTGTTAGAAATGTGATTTAAATCAGTTCGTTGCCTAATAAGGAGGGCGATTTTTGTAACTAAAGTTACTTTTTTTAAGTTGTACCAAGTAACAAAAGAAATGTAGAACCAAATTTTCGTGGTAGTGGAGTCAACATTTAAGAAGTTGTAAAGATACAAAAAGTCACATTATGTGTTTTTAGGTTATTTTTTATTTGTTTGGTTACTTTATTTTGCATACTTTTTTTTGCTTAATTCCGTTATTTATTTATCTTTCATCGCTACTGTAGAGATGAATTTACATTCCATGTACTGTAATGCCAAGATTTTTAATATATCTTCTACTATGGTACGGATTTTAGGTTTGCACGAGCCTATGCTGGTTCGTATCGCGTGTATTCCCAAAAACTTGTAAAGTAATTTTTTCGATAAAACAAATTGTGTTAACTGTATTTAACCACTTGTTTTCCCTGCAACAGCTAAAGTGTTTGATTGACAGAAACTTCCTGCCAGTGACTGCAAAACATTACATACTGTATGTGTAATTATATTTTGAGTAGGCTACAAATTGAAACTAATTTAGATTCTTTTTTATGTTGAATTACTGCTATTTCTTTCGCTTTCTTGTTTTCGTTGAATAAAGTTACTTTTTGGTTACTTTTTCGCAAAATTAAAGTCACCTTTTTGAGTTTTTTAGTTTACAAAAAAATCGCCCTACTAATTAGCAATAAAACAGTGATGTACAAAAATACAGTGAGTTGAATTGAAGTTTAAATCTCACTGTATATATTTAGGTATCTCATGAAATTTTCTGTCGTCCATACTGTGCAAAAACTAGATTGGATGGGACATATCGAATGAAGCATTGTGGTAGAAGAAGAGATAAAAGTAAGATCACTTTTCGCTCTTGTAGTTTCGTTTGGCGTTTTCACACTTGAAGCTCGTTGTTTTTTAGCCAGTTTTTAAATATATTTCACTTTGGTAAACTGTATGGAAACCACCGGGTAATACAGTTCTTGGACAATCTAAAATCAAATGATCAACAGTTTGCCTGCTTTTTTTGCAATTTGGACAAATTGGTGTGTTTTGATTAGTTCAGGCGTGACGGGATAAAGTTCTCGGCATCACGCCAATAAAAAGGAAAAACCCCGGAAACACGCCAAAGCTTACTTTTCGCTCTAATAAAATATAATTTATCTATGCTAATTAAACAATAAAATCACCTCCTAATAAAAAAATAATAATTAAATTGCAAAGCAGGTTAATATGAATAATGTTTTTGAACTATTGACAACTAGAACATCTTAAACTGATGAGCGTGGACTTTTGTTGGGCTTCAGTAACAATGAAACTTCCTGGTTCAGTCTTGCAACAATTGCAAATGCAGAGCTGCATGAACTGGCGTGACGCAGGGGATGGAAATGGATAGCTGTCAAACAGTAGCATTGACAGGAGATTCAAGGGGTACTTTTGGACCCGGTACAGAAGGATTTTAGGGGCCTGTAATTTTTTCAGGAGACTCATGAACTTGAAGAAACCGCCTCGTATTTGTTAGATGTAATGCGTCAGTCAAGGCTTCGTGAAGGATTGCGTCAGATTACGTCAAGGATTTCTCTCCATTCAGTTGCATTTAATAAATGGAATAATCCCCCAGCAACAGGACTTCAACAATCGGAAACTTCACTCTGTCAATCTTGGTGACCGGGCCTGCGTCATTGATTCAAAGCCTCTACAGTCTACAAGTATGCGAAACTGCCAGGATTAAGCTCTGCAAGAAGCTTTCCCAGTCCGAGTATAAAGATTCAATCAATCAAATAGCTGACAGTTTTTATACAGTAATAAATTTTCAACACAGTTGTTGATAACTGTATTGTTTGGACACAGTGTAAATAAAACAGGACTAACATAGCCTACTTCTCAATTGAATGTAGTTCATTTGATCACTGTATAATAGGACATGTTGTAATGGCGAAAATAAAACAATAGAATATGATAAAGCTATGCTATATTTTTGTATTCTTGATGTTACATTGGTCACTCCTCTTTTGAACTGTAAGTGTCATAATCAATATGCGTATTGCGTCGCCCCACGACAGGCTACATTATATTCTTAAACAAGTGGGCTATTTTGATTGTGTAATTCTTGCGAGGTGTTAGTGTCTTAACGTAACCTTTAATTACGTTATCTTTTATTGTGAGACTTGCTTCTAGAAGATTTTTCGTACGTGCAATTCTTGAAACCACTTTGACTTGTTGACCAGAAGAATAAGTTCAATATTAATATTAGTTTTTGGAAGCTTCTAATCAAAGCAAACCTGTTATAAACAGCGGCGTGATTTAAGTATGGATATAGGGTTGTGTATTATGGGGATTAGAAGTTGAGAAGTGGTAATGAAAAGTATGTTGGACGATTGTAAAGCTCTAGCCAATATTGAATAGATTGTAAAAGTGGAATTATTGCTAATTGTAAAGTTGCCGTTGCAAGTAGTAGCAATAAACTACGCCGTCAATCTTTCCAAACTCTCTTTACGTGTAAGAGATAGAGGAAATTGTGACAGTAAAAAATTCTAAACTGAAAACCTACGTTATTATTCAAATATGCAGTAGTTATTACTCTCTAAACCCTTAACAGCCTGTTTCACCCTAAAAGGAGGATCATCAAAAGGTCCTTATTCAAATAGAATTATAATATTATTATATTATAATTAATCAAAATATAATGTACGTTATTATTCTGCATTTTAATTTGTCACCAGTGAGTGAAGACGTTAAAGTCATCATCACACTGTCAGCTACATGCAAATTTGTTTTAATGCATAAATTTAACATGGTTTTACTAAACAGAGTTGCAATAAAGCTTTTCAAAGGTCAGTTAATTGCTTCTTCAAGTTTGATTTCATTGCAAACCATCAAATTTATCTTCTCATGATAGTATAGAAGAAAGCTATTGTATATGGGCTCATTGGTAACTTCCATGTAGGCCTATATCCTGGTGAGCCCTTCATAGGCCAAAGACGTATTTATCGCTGTCACTTTTATCTGCACTCGGCTGCTGAGAAAAGCCTTCGCATAGTCAATTGACCAAATAACGTATTTGATGGAAATTGATTGGTTTTAAAATAAATAATTTATTTTAAACTTTGTATTTTGCAGAAATTTGTGCCATTTGCCGAATTACTCTGGAGTGCAACAGAAAGGCCTTAACAATTTTTTAAATTGCCTTTGTCGTTTACTATGAAATAAAATCATTTAATGATTACGACGAGGATTTAAAAAAAACAACTTAAGTTCATAATAGCTTTATTATACCTTCTGTATTAATTTGTTTCTGTAGCTTATGTAATAGTTACCAGACAACTTCCGTTCTTATATGAACTGTATTGTAAAAAGGTTTTTCACATGACGCAACGGCATCATTAATGTATTGTTCTGTAACTGTAAGTTACAGTGAAACGCGCTTCAATAGGCTGCTAATAAAATGCATAAGAAACCAAGTTTGCTTTGTTAATGGTAAATCACAAGCTAGCTGTTTTTAAACAACGCTCATCTCTACCCAAGATATAATACATTGGATGAGTTGGGTGTAGCCGGAAAAGGAAAAACGATTGAGATAAAAGCACTGGTCATCTTACTTGCGTGAGTGCCGAGTGAGGACTTGAACCAAAATACTATAGAATCCGAAAGAATCCGAACCGATATAATATAATGTAAACCGAATCATCTCATCATTCCAATGTTTAGATTTTTATTGGAACAAGCAGTGCCAGGTTTAAGTTACTTGAACTTGAAAGTTTTGTTTTTTCTTGGCATTAAGCACTTCGGTAACTCTGATTTGCAATTTACTTTGCTAACAGATTTATTATTTGTAGTTAAGATAAAGGTGAGACGTTTTATTAGGCTATACAAACAATGGAAGATTCTGCCATCCAAAGGCTGCTCGAAAAATCCTCAGACATTTCACCCCGATGCACTGTAATCTAAAAACAACTTCTCATACGAAAGAAGAATATAAGGCTAAGCAATGAGTTCTTTTTTAGACAAATCCAAATTAAGCGACTATCATAATTCATTCTAACGTCAAACACTTTTATGCCAAGACGGTCATTTTACTTTTATTTTTGAATGTAAAAAAATTATGCACCTTGCAAAATAACCTGCGTGAAACAGGCTAATTCATCATATAGACCATGCTCTGAATGGTGATAGGTTTTAGGATAGCCTAATTCGTTCCAGACGTTTGGAATTGCAAAACCATAATTGCCAAGTCCAAATCAGATTTGTTTTAATGGTCCAAGTGCTGCCCTATAGTTTACAGTTGACATGAATTTACTCGAGTAAAAAGTAAAAAAAATAAGCATATTTTTAATTCTTTTTTTTTCTTTTTTTTCATTAAATCACATAAACACTGGTCATACAAAACTGTATGCAACATACGAAAATATTACATGTTTGTTTCGTTTTATTAACGAAATACAAAATTGAATTTCGTGATTTAAACGAAAAATAAACGTAGGACATTGTTTTATGACTGGCGTGGACCGGCCTAAATGTTTATTTAAATGTAATTAATGTCGAAATGTGCTTACAGAAGAACCACATCAACAAAATCAATCTCACTAATATGAGATGATATTTTAGTCCTGAAGGATAATTGAAATGAACATTTTATAAAAAAACAAAAAAACAGCAAGGTATGCGCAATAACAATCATGCGAACATTGAGATCTCCTGCAAATGTTGCTCTTTTTGTCACTAAATGTTTGATGTTCGCTAGTAACTTAGGGCGGAATTCAGATTTGCGTCTCAAAACAAGTCAGTGTTATGCGTAAGTCAGACTTATATAGGCCAGGCTTATACGAGAAGCTTATTTGCGATGCAGAAACTCGGCTTACGCGCGACTTATATAAGACCGTATTAAGCCTCTTTGTTTTCGCGCAGAAGAGAAATTGCTATAGCAACTCTTTGGTTGAGATAATGAAGCGTAAAACTGAAGGCTGTAAAGCTGAGCTACATTCCTGCTGAAGCACCAAATAAGGCAATGTTGTGCTTTAAACTCACAACTAGAAAAAAGCACTTTTTTATGATGTTGAAATACGTTCTAGTTGCATCAGTAAGTCGTTCGTTAACGTAGATGCCAAGTAATCCATGACGCAACAGATCTAGCACAAAAAGTTCATTCACAAGCAAGGAATACTCACTTAACAATGAAACAACGTAAAACAACGTTATGCCAATACGCACATGGTTTTCGTTTGCAATAATTCATCAATTTGAAAGAATCAGATAACTCAGGTTATTTTTGATGCCTTGAAAGTTAAAAATAGTACAATTGTAGGAATACTGTTGCCAGTTTATGACTAAAAGGGCGGGTGCATAGACTCCCTTTAGTCTGAAAACTGTCAAATGTAAGATAGTTAATAGACTTGTTTTTTCCTGGCATTGCAGACAAAGGAAAAAATATGACCAATCACAATTGCATGTTTGCAAAAGTGATGTTACAAGCAGTATTACTAAACTGCGTGTCAGCGTCTGGTTATTCAACAACACAAAATAGGCATTTCAAAATTTACACCACCAGCAATAACACTAGTAATCTACTATTGTCAGCGTCTGAAAGAAGTCTAGTTATTCAACAATCAAGCCAACTGTCAGACCGAAACTCTGCCTGCAACCAAGCTAAGATAACAGGTACACCTGCTTCACATTAAAAACTATCAAAAAAGTCTCGTGGCCTTTGCACCAGACGGTCTATTTAAAAAAAAAATGCTGTAACAAATCTCCTACTTTCAATACCTCCAGCATTAGCCAAACGCTTTTTCCTTCAACAGAGGCTTAAACCAACTCCGCAGGTGGCTTATATCTTTCGGCTTTTAAGCCGAGTATAAGCCTTGCTAAAGCGTAAGTCTGCTTTCTGAATCGCAAAATCGACGCTTAACGCAGACTTTTGTCCAGTCTGGTTTCTGAATTCCGCCCTTATTGTACTAATATGCACTAATTGTATACTTTAAAATTACTATTGACCTTTGCAAAGTTAATATAGACTTACCGGATTTTTTAATTCCCTTTTAAACCATTCGTTGGGGCAAATAGATTCCTGGCAAACAATGCCAACAAAAACTGAATTATATCTGTGTAGATTGTATGATTATTGAGTATCTACTTCAATAATCCTGAAGACTTCAGTAATAATATTCAATAATCTTGAAGACAAACAAAACTATTTGTGAAGTGTTTAACATTTTTAAGAGAGTTTAAATTCAACGCAAAGCTCCCTGTCTTGTGTTTTTATTTGTTTTAAAATGAATTCAGTTAGTGTGTTTCCTTATCAAATCCAAAGCAAAACGAGATTATTTAAACGATTGTTTATTTAAACTTTAAAATGTTTAAGTTACAAGAGCACCAACATATTTTGAGTATTCATTAAATTAGAAAGTTTTGCGTCAGCTCAAGTAATTGTTCTCTTGAGTTTATTTTTATATGTTTCCTATCATTGTGTTTTGATTTCATACATCACCGTGTTTTTATTGGCCTCGCCTTAAACGCTAAAAGAAATTGCTTGAAAATTAAAAAAAAATTGATCTCAAAATACGAACTAAGCAGTTCAATGTTTTTACTGTTTATGTCATGAAAAAGCGAAAAGTTGATGATGGCCAAAACTAGCGTTTTCAATGCTTCTATGCTTTTAAACTACCAAGGCTACATTTTATGCGTTGTTTGCAATGCAAGAACACAGTCGCATGTAATTTTTCCTGATTTGGATTTTTGGATTATCGCACAACAACTTTCGTGGGGATTATATAGGTGGCTATTATGGGGTGATACGAAGTAGCCTACCCGTGTAATTGCGACACGATAGTTTGCTTCAAACCCCAAACATTTGCTAATTCCAGAATGCCACTAATTTAGGAATGCTGCAAATCTCGAAATTTATTGTAAAGAAAATAAAAATTTTAAGCTCAACTAAAAAAATTGTTGACTATTGTTTTTGTTTTCACTGGCACAGAAGAAATTTTTTTGACAGACTATACGTTGGTTGTGAAAAAGCAATTGACTTTATTGCGTTAAAAGTATAAAACAAAATTCGTAACGCTGATAACTTGAATGTTTATTGATCTACAGTATCATTAAAACGTAGGTCTACTGTATACTCACTACGTTTAGATTGAGAATAATCCTATTAAGGTAAGAAGCATAAAGGTAAGCTTATTAAAAACCTGATTTTTGTTGGAAAAATTTACCCTGGTCAGTGATCATCCTATTATTCAACTTTGAAAAACTTTTAACAGCAAGTTAAATATGTTGTTGGAATTTCGATATAATTGATTAGTTAAAAGGTTATAGGCCGAACAAACATACTTAGTAAACGAATAAGGTGGTTCGACTAATCAACTTTAGCTCAGGTGAACTAAAGCATTTCGTGTGAGCTATAATCTTTATTTACAGAGCGTGATTGTGATCAAATCAACTACTTAACTAAATTCCGTGTCAGAATGTAACAAGATAATGCACTCACAATTTTTTACAAACCAAGCTTATCAAGAATAAATTTCTATTACTTTTTGCTATGGTTTGAACATACAGTGGCATAGGAGTTTTATGTGGGAAGATTCTTACCACAAAGCTTTAATGTACGTGCCAAATGCGTTCAAACAATTTACCATGACAAAACTAATAGATACAACCTTAATCTGGCATTGAATTTGATTCTAGAACAACTCACTTGCCTACTGCTGTGTATTTCGTACATATTGTACTCTTACACTAAGACTTTGCTACTTCCAAGAGTGTCCAGTGATAGATATTTTGGCTACAATTTCTTATTTCAAAGTTTTTTTTTATATAGTTTTTGGGTACTTATTATGATATTCACCGGTCTTCTGTGATACAAATCTGTCCAATTTTCTATAATCTAGTCCAATTTTCCAGAAAACTTCCATTATTCCACCATGGCCACCTGGAGATGCGGCCTGATTTGTCACATTTTGCAGATTTTGATTACAGCTACTGCTAGTGCTTGACTGACATTTTTTGAGATGTTTTTACTTTTTGCGGTTTCCAAATGACATAAAACTTTTTTGTTGCTTTGGGGAAGCAGTAGCAAATGAGAAAAAGTAAGTTGAAAAACGCAAAATCAGACTGTTATTGAAAATTAACAGTCTGACTAAAATCTTCGAAATCAAATTTTCTTTGTTTTTCAACATGTGAGAATGTTAAAACCTATTGTGTCATCTGGGGAAAAGAATAAAGAAAGCGTAAAAATTAATTTTTAGAAAAATTTATTTAAACGTTTGCCCAATGTTAGAAAAACCTGGAAATTTATGCAAAATGTGACAAATCAGGCCATATCTTTAGGTGGCCATGATTCCACCCTTTTTAGTTCTGTTCTATGTGCTCCTCTAACGACGAGCATTTTTTAATCAATTCATTCTTACAAAATGTTTTCAACCATTTTGAACAATAAAGAGATTCTTAATATAACAAAGAAAGGTTATTTAATTTGAAATAAAAATGTTTATGCTTTTTATTAAATGCTCAATTCATATTTATATACTGTATTAAAACTATGCGTGAAGACGAAAAAAACACTCCCAGGCCAACTTTGGCCAATGCGCCGCAATTGCCAACCACACCAATAAGAAATAATTTATATTTGTTCCAATGAAACAACTGCTTGTCAAAAATTCTTTAAAAGATTACTGGAAATCGTTGCAAAAAGAAAACGTTAGAAAACCTTGATGTCCTTCTTTACCTTAAGGGAAAGTCTTCAAAAGGCCTGAAATAAAAAAAATGTCAATATAAAATACTGGCAGGATGGTACGACAAAAATCTAAATAATGAAATAAGGCATACATTCTCAAGAATTAGTCTTACTCTTATGCAGTACTTGATGACAGGGTTAAAACAGTCTTTTAAATCTTAAATATGAAAGAACACTGTTAAGTTAGAAAACACCAACAAATTCAAGCCGACCCATATCTGAAATGTGGTTCGAGGAAATTGCACATAACATAGAGGTGAATCACATTAAACATGAAAGGAAGACATGAATGAATTTTAAGTAGAATTGAAAGAACATCTAACATCTCGTAGAGATAAAATAGCTTTTTGACTATAGGCTTCATTTAACAAACAAATGTTGATTATGTTATTGGCTATGTCCCACTATAGTCAAAAATTATTTGGAAATAATCCTGTAGAAAAATTAACATATTTTGGAAATTTCAAACAAGAATTTCGATACAGGAATAGTGCGATAAGATTGTGATTTAAGTGCTTATGATTTAGTTGTTTAATTTAATAATAATTAATGCTAATAATTTTAAAGTAATCAAATGCGACCATTCAATTTATTAATAAGATCATTAAACATCGCTTGCTTTAATCGATTTATAATAATATTGGAAAAAATCTGTTTCTGATTAACTAATTGCAGAAACAATTAATACCTTGACGAAAGGACTGAATAATGAGCCTTGTACACAACCTGTTGTCAGGCCCGGTGCTAGGAACCGCGAGGCCCAATTAGAAATGTGATGACGAGGCCCCTACTCTTCATAGCAAAATTTATGGGTGTTTATATATCATAAAATACATACCAGTACATACAAACTACAAAGATAGACATTTATTACTTGCTATAAAACAAATTAAAGGTAATGTGGATGTTTATTTACGATATGTTGTTTTACTTTTAATAGCAAAAAAGGAAAATTAGGCAATTAACCTTTAGTTTTTCAGAAAAAAACTTTTCTTGCCTTTTTATTAGCAAAATCATTCAAAATAACTTCAAAGTCAATGGCTTTAGCAATCTCGCATTCTATAGAAAGCATTGACAAACTGTTAAGTCTTTCTTGCGCGATTGTAGATCTCAAGTACGTTTTAATTAGTTTCAGCTTTGAAAAGCTTCTTTCCCCTGATGCAACAGTTATTGGCATCGTCAAATAAATCCTCAATGCAATGAAAACATTAGGAAATGTTGTAAATCTATTGTTTTCTATCAAGTGTTCAAAGAGGGCATACGGCTTAATTCTGGGTTGAAGGAAAGTTTTTAGAGCTTCAAGTTCTTCAGCTAGCATATACCCATCAATATCTTTGTTTTTTTCTGTAACAATCTTTTCTTCAGCGTCCTGTCTTCTTGTGGTAATTGTTAAAGCAGCTTCAAGGTTTGATGTGTGCTTAAGCAACCATATTCATTATGACGTAACAGGCAGACACAGAAATATAACTTTGATTTAGTTACGATGCATAACAAATTGATGTTATGAGAAAGAATATTATTTCAATTTTTATTTTACGTTTCAGTAGTATTTTAAACCTCGTAATACAGAAAGACCCCCGCTAGCGCGGGGCCCCTTCAAGGTGCGGGGCCCAATTAGATCTAATCGGTCAAATCGGCCTAAAACCGGCCCTGCCTGTTGTGATATATATGGGAATAGTCAGCAAAACTTAAACTAGTTTAAGATATAACATACCAAGAACTTATACTTCTTAAAAAACAAGACGATGTTTCAAAATCAGCACTTTTTTAAAGCTATTGATTGGCTGAAGGAACTTGTAAAGCTTTGCTTCTATCTATCTTAAACTTTTCAGCACATTTTCTACTTAACAAAAAAAATATCAAACAATTTTTATCTGTAAATTACTGTTTATGCTTTCTATATATCATTTAACGCGACATTATATGAAATGTGTTCGAAAATGTAGTAGAAATAAATAAAAGCACTTAATTTTTTTTTTGAGTTTGATAGCCAGCGCTAAGAGTGATAACACTCCATTGAGACCCAGAAAATCATTTTACATAGCCTACGCGTTAAGTGGCGTATCAGTTTTTACTACATACTGTATAGACCACGTGAAAAATGTTTCAGTGAAAACATGAAGCAAAAGTGATACAAAGTAAATGGCTGTAATTTACACGTGCGTGCATAAATCTATCCATGCAATAACCTTTAAGCACGTTTATCTCAACCAACATCCAAACTAACAAAATAACATTTAAAAATATAGTAACACCAAAATAATTTTTTGTTTTTAAAATAAGTTAATTTTTTAACAAAAATTTGGTTCAAGAGTGAATAGCCTAAAACTAAATTAATCACTTACATATCAACAATGTATTGAAGCTCTTGGTGCCAAACTGTATCAGCACGAAGTAATTTGTGGCGATTTATGAATGGATTGTCATGGGGCTCTTGCAGTACAATAATTAGTACAAATGCTATTGCACTTTTCTGCTCCAGCCTGCTACAGCAGTGTTTGTACTGCCAAGGTAAACGCTATCTTAAATGGCATCATGCAATTGATCACACATTTTTTGGACCTCTCACACTTATTTTTTCTTGAAGTCTACTGACAGAGATTGTCAACCAACCTGCTGAAAGACAAAACGGCACACAAGGTAACACAGCTACCTCTATTGGATAAATCTAGTTGTAGGACAACGGTGGTTAAGCGCCTGACTCAAGATCACGCGACGCCAGTTCGGCTCTCGGGGTGTGCGCTTGAGCAACGCATTTCACGACTGTTCTCCATTTAGCTGCACCTAGTGAATGGAATAATTCCCTGGCAACAACACTTCAACAATCGGAAAACTTCACTCCACTAATCTCGGTAACCAACCCTGCGTCAAGAGCCTCTACAAGCAGTGCAGGATTAAGGTGGATGCTATTGATGCTGCAGCATTAGGCCCATTCCTGAAATAGGCCCAGACGAAAACAGACGTGAATTTTCCGGACGCTGAACAGTTTTCCTTTGCTTAATTAACCCACAAATAATTCTTATTATGAAATTTGTAGTCCGACTTTCGCACGCCTAGGCACAGTGTTACGCCTAGGCACGTAAGATAAAGCAAGATTTTGGCATAGACTACTTATTTAAGATGAAAAATTATAACACTTTTCGAGCTGTTTCAGGGCCCTTCATTACTTCAGCCGCAGATAAGATGCACGGCTTTATTAACTCTTCCCCAATCGTGTATGCTTTTTTTGGTTTTAACTATTCGTAGAGAAACTAGATAGGATTCATGAAGAAAGGATTTTTCGGTAGTCGTCATCTTTTCATTTGCTTTTTTTAATCGTTCATATCAGAGAATATTCGTCCAAAATATTCAAGTGGCTTGCCTTCAAGATTGTTGTGCTTTGAATGAAAGTGACGAACAACTTTAGAAGGTTTCATAACGTCATTTGGCAGAATTTGGGAGCACACCAAACATTAGGGCCGTGACGATTGTTCACTACCCGGAACTATTGTAAAACCAAGCTCCAAGTATTTTTATTGTATTGCCTGACAAATTCCCCTTTTCGTTTCTTACTTCCCTCTGTGACACTCAACTTATCTGCATATGCCCTTTTCGTAGTTTACATTTGCACCTACTGATACTTGGTTCATTTCCATTTTGAGAATTATTTGTTTCAGAAGTCTTAGTTTTTTCCTTCTTGTTAAAATACACTTGTTGGTTCGTTGATTCCATATTAATCCTTCTGTAGTTTAACAGGACAAGCTATTGCAGCATCTGAAAAGTGAAGAATGACCTTGTATTACAAAACTTTTTGAAAGCTAGACGCAGTTTATGCACGGGACAGATTTGACGTGTATGAGCAGATGGCGATCGAAAAGGTTCCTCACGGCGAATACAAGGCTGAAGAACGTCGAGGCCGTAAGCGAAAGCGAATGCCTGATGAAGGAGCTGCAAACGAAGAAAACCTCACCCCTAGGGAAACATTCAAAACCCATATATATCTGGTCATGATCGACAGACTGTTAGCTGAACTGGAAAAGCGAATGAAGGCGTATGAGGATATATCTACAACATTCGGATTTCTTTCGGAGCTAACGTCATTGAGCATAAAGCAGATCGAGAATAAAGCTCAAAATCTCGTTTCCTCGTATCCAGATGACTTGGAAGACACGCTGGTGGCTGAGCTCATACAGTTTGCTGCATTTATGCGCACCCAGAAATCGGTGAGTGTGAACGAGTCAGCAGAGCTTACCATGTACAAGCTTTTGTCGTCGTTGAACCTTTCTCAAACATTTCCAAACGTCGAGATTGCTTTGCGCATCTATCTGTGCTTGATGGTGTCTAATGCCTCCGGCGAGTGGAGCTTCTCAAAACTGGGAATAGTCAAAGGAGAGCTGCGGTCCTCGACGAGGGAGGAAAGGCTAAACATGCTGGCGCTTATGAGCATTGAACATGAGGTGCTGAGCAGCCTTGACTGCACTGACATGATCGAAGATTTCGCGCTTGCTAAGGCTCGAAAAACAGTAGTATAAGTAAGCAGCACTAGCGCAGCATTGACAATATGCCAACGTTAAGTTGATCTGGATTAGCCTTTTCTTCATTAACTCCGCTTTTCAGGCAATATTGGTATTGAATTGTGTTGGTGTTACATAGCCTGATGTTACTCTCGAGTTTTTACGATAACACGTCGTTATTATTGTTCATGTTCATTAAAATTTGGCTGACTGCGTCGAAAGCAATAAAGGCTCTTTGGTCGGTCTGATTACGCGTTCAGTTCAGTTCAGTTGTTTTTTTATTTCTGACCATCATATCAAAACAATACACGCGTGTACGGTGGAGTCAGAGTGTCGAATGCATATGTACCAATGCCTAGAAAAAATAGGCCTGTTTTTGCGCTGCAGCATCAGGCCCAGTTTCGTCTTAATCCGGCCCTGTCTACAAGTATGTGAAACTACCAGGAATAACCTATCGAGACTTTGTCAGCCCGAGAATAAAGATTCAAAACCAAACCACCCAGTGAAAGATGTATTAGGACTTACTAGAAGAAATGTGCTGCCTAATTTGGTTAGCGATGAAGCCTGTTTAGACAAAAAAAAAATTACACGATAAACGATGACATTTGGAAAAGACTTTTAATTTGTGAGTGGGACACGAAAAAAAATCATGTAAAGTTAAAAATCGACGCTGAGAATGTAAAATAACAGAATGATATTTTCCCATTGTCTATGAATAGATAAAGTCGATTCAATTATCTGAAACAATCACTTATTGGGATCAACTGCTTTCTACAGACAAACGACAAACAACAAATACGCTTTTGGCGCCGATTTTCCGCCACACCATGGACTTGTGGGTATGGAATGTATGACCGAAATAGAAATGCTTAAAATCAATCCAAAAAGGAGATACAATGTAACAAATGGCAAGACTTAGATTTCACTGTAAAACATTACGACAGAAAATTTTACGTATGACAGCTCATATGGTTATATACTATACTACAACAACCACACATTGACTTTATAGTAGGAAACGTACGTAAAAATAAAAAATAAACTGTTAAATAATTGTTAACATTGTCAGCCTGGTTTATCAACACAGAAATATTTAAAAAAAAATAGTGAAAAACTGTCAACAAATTGTGGCTCATTTTTGTATTTACTGTAGGTACATATTTAAATTATCAGCTTCGTTTTCGAATATTATGAATTTTAGCATAACTATATTTGTCTTTAAAACAAAATTTTACTTTTTAGGTATATTTATTCATTTATTAAATTTTAATTCATGCACATTTGTTAGGCAAATGGCAAAATTTCTGAACAGAATTATTAAATTTGCAATTTTAACAAGATTTGCTTATAATTATTTTTGCTTTATTTTATACTATTGAAAACATCATACTTTTCTCAGAATATTAAAGATAAAAATTTTCTTATGTAAACATTGATTTTAAGAAAAACACTTTTTCATCTATGCCTTCACGGTAACTGCATCATCTGGTGTATTGGCAATTCATCAAGTATGTAGGCGTATCGGTATCTCAAGAAATCTATAATGCATTGTGTTATGTGATGAGCTAGTGGAATTACCTACGGTTTATCACTTTGCAATATATGCTGAATAAGATGGTCATTAAATTTGAGAGATAATGAAAACCGATATAGTATTTTAAGATACGCTCACTCAAATGTGGTGTCAAGTTTTCCTTTTTCAAACGCTCACAAAGTATACATTAAATTCTTTAGCTAAAATAAAAAACTTACGACAGCAAGAAATGAAATTAAAAAATGAAATTAAAAAGTTTTTAAGCAGAAAAACATAAAAAGCATGCCGTATCAAAATTATTTCACTTTTTTATTTTTACTAAGTCACTTAATTTTTTAAAAGCGGACTTACTTGCCCCTTGACAGATTTTTGTCAAATCCAATTCTTACCAAACACATAGGATGTTCTTTGAAATATACACCAGGTAAACCAATTTTGGTGATAATCTTCTTCGACCTGGATAATTTTCTGTCTTTTTAAATTGTGTATCTTTGTAGTGCAGTTGCTGATGCTTTTGCAAAGAACAATTTATCTTGATGCACATGTGAGTTTACGAGGCGCACTTAGGTAAAGTGACTCAAAACCACCATTTTCTGCTGTACCACAGGTAACCCTAGTTTAAATTCCTTGCATTGAAGAAGCTGTTGTAAAAAAAACGCCCAATTTCGACAAATACAAACTGCTTACGCAATATTCTCCGCCAAACAAACAAGGGCAATTCAGTAGGTTATGTAAGATTGAACTATCAGAAAATCAAAAATGAAGAAAAGTTACCCTGTGCCATAAAAGATTTAACCAAATTGCTTGTCGTTAAAGGGAAAGTTGAGCAAAGAAAAAGTGTTCAAAAATGGTCTAATTAAAGAAACTGCTTGCGTAACATGTTCCTGGAAGAAAAGGAAAAACAGTCAAGTTGATTTAAAGATCCGTGTGGTTTAAAGTAGTCAAACATTTTGTTTTGTGAATGTGAAACTTTTTTTTTTGTATAACGTTAGATAATGTTTGCTGATGAATTAATTTTAATTATATATCGCCAATTTAAGGCTTATGTTAGCGGACCACAGTTGACATAATGGTTTTGAAATACAGGTATAATTTGAGAAAGATTTATAAAAATTAAAAAGTCAAAATTAATTTTAAAATATGATCAATAGCAGCCCACAACGATTCTATAGCAAAAACAGTTATCTGTAAGTAGACAGGAAATGTTATTACGTTGTATATTCAGGATTTGTTGGTTAACTATAGCCTATGTGAATTGAAAAAGATGAAGATTTTTTCATTAATTATTTGCTTAATGCTTTTCTGTATTGACATGAGTGAGGAATTCACTTTACATCGTAAGTGCGATAGAGTAAATATTGTTATCGCTCTGTTTCAGTATTAGCCTAATAACTTTTATTTTAGACAATTTTTGTGTGCAACATAACATAAAAATCGGCATCTCAAGCGTATTTAACATACTGTTATACCCAGCCTGAATGGTACATATACTTTAATGCAGGGTTTCCCACTTTTTTGCTCGCGACCCCTTTAATCTCCTAAATGTTTCGCGGCCCCTTACAATTAAAACGATTAGCAGTGCGAAATATGCATTTGTGATATTTATTGAAAAGCTTAATTCTAAAGAAAACCAAAAACAATTTACCGTTCTCAGTTCAGTTTGTTTTTATTTATTTCTGACCCTAACAACGAAGCCTATGGGCAGCCTACTGGAAACAAAACATAAAAGCAAACACGTTTAATTCAGTGTGATGGGTGTGACTGCTTTCTGCCACAAAGCAAGTCCAGCTGTGGCTCAGTGTTTGTTAATGCAGTTCTCAAGGCGGTTTCAATGTTGCTTAGGTTGGAATAGTAGGGGAAGTGAGAACATTTCAGATAAATCGTTTTTTTAATTTTTGTATCCAGATGTTCAATTTTTTGATGAACGCATCAATTTAGATTTTAATGCAAAATCTTGATGTTTTCTCTTTCTCTTAAATTAATTCGTTTGGTTTTTCAAGCAAATCTGACATTTGACATACATCCAAAAGCTAGATATTGCGAAAATGGTGGACCAAGACTGAATTTTATTCTGTTGGAAAAATCACTTTCGGTTTTCAACGTTAATTCGCTAGCCATTTTAAAGCTTTGACTTTTGAAAGCCACCTCACTTCCCGATGCAGTAAAAGAGTTTTTAACATCGATTCCGCTTCACCTCATAAATTTTCACAAATGCGGGCAGCCTATTGAGTGCTCGACCCTTAACAAAGTTATAACTGTCACAGCATCTCGCACAGAAGTGCTAGTATGCAGTACCTTGTGCAAATTGGTATACTTTCTGCGACCCCTGAAATTCGTTACGCGACCCCTTGGGGAGTCGCGACCCCCAGTTTGGGAAGCCCTGCTTTAATGTAATGTTTTAAATTTCAATTACTGTATATTTTTTAATTTTTTTCAGTAAAACTTTCACATAGTAATTAAATATCAAAGTTTTATCTCTTTTGAGTACTTTCTAGAACAGTATTCAGTTACAACTAGAACAGTTCTCCAGTTTACGACAATCGAAAGTCAACGACTTCTTCGGTTTTGGCAACACTTTTTTGTAAGTTTACATTTTATCATGTATTTTATTCCATGGCAAAATGTTTTTAATGTCAAGTCGTGTTGATCAAATATCTTTATCTCCTGCACGATTGTCGTAGACTGGAGATAAACTGTACATTAACTCATTGTTATTTGATAGCGCTTTTACCTGAAACCATCACCGATGCACATTGTGGGTGGTTTTACGTTCATGTTCACAATGAATACTCGCCACACAATTTGATAAAAAATCTGAAATCTTTATGTGACAATTAGACTTTTCCAACTTGATTATTGAACAGTGCATCACAGATCATTTTTGCCAATCTTTTTTATTTATTATAGCAAAACTTTTGGCGGCTTTGAGAAAACTTAAAAATCAACAATTTATCAATGCTGAATCACAAAAAATTATCAAATCCCCTCTGAAGGAAATCAAAACCATTCTGCCAGTTGCAACAAGGAAGATAACATCGCCAACAACGATGCACCCGGTGACAAGCAGAAAATTACCAAAACAACAGGTAGTTTTAAAGTTCTAAAATAGCTTTTTAAAAATGGATCGCTTTAAAGGCCAGCCATTAACTATCGCTTTGATATTTTTTACACCTGTTGTTGTGTGGAGCTTTTTTAATCACAATTTTTTCTTGATTAGATTGAGTAAGTTTAAGAAGTATTGAAAAAAGACGTATCGTCGCATTAGCAATTTACTCAATAGAATGACACCGTCCATACGAAGTAGAAGAATATATCAAACATCTGTTAAATGCATCACCTTGTCACTTATTTTCAGGTGTCTATTCTACTGGATTGTGTTCCATATTGTACAAGACATTCAGACGGCAGGTACAAAGTGCGACAGTGCGCCAAAGCAAACAACAAACGTAAGATACATGATTGTGTCCATGAAAACATTGTTCAATAAATAAGATTCACTAGATGCAAACAGACTTAGTCATCTCATCGTAACAAACCCAATAAAAACAGCGAAAACTGATGGAAAAAGTTAAATTATGGTCTTTTGTCAAAGCAAGGATCATGGTAACCTCATTTGAACACAATTGCGTCTGATGATTGCTTCGGCAAGGACAAGTCACAAGTCCCGCCCCGATAGCTCAATTGGTTAGCGCGTCACTTCTGGAACGAAGAAGCTTCAAGATCAAGCGGCGCTGGTTCGACTCTCGGGGTGTGCGCTTGAGCAACGCACGTTAAGGACTGCTCTCCATTCAGCGGCATCTAATGAATGGAATAATTCCCCGGCAACAAGACTTCAACAATTGGAAACTTCACTCTGTCAATCTCGGTGACCGACCCTGTGTCAGTGATTCAAGCCTGTACAAGTATGCGAAACTGCCAGGATTAAGCTCTGCAAGAAGCTTTCCCAGTCCGAATATAAAGAATCAATCAATCAATCAATCAATCAAGTAAGAAACTCGTAAAGTTTTCGACACTAGATCTACCTCTCTTGCAGTGTTATCGTTTTATAAATCCACATTATTTTTGCATACTTTCAGTCAGTTTTTCATTTACAATAGGAGTTGGTTTAACTTCGTTTTCAAACAAAGTAATGCTATAAGTTATGTTCACATACAGTGGTTCTCAAAGTTTTTTTTTTACGTACAGTGGTTCTCAAAGTTTTTGTCATGCATTGCACTGAAACAATTCTCTAGGTCTTATGACGCACTGAAAACGAATTTGTGAAAACGCATTGTGACAACATTTTATTGGTGCAATAACAAAACAAAATTCGATGTGATTTAAATGTGATGTGTAAGCTTTAAAACGTTAGAATTTACGAGAGTGCTGCACTCATTTTTTTTCCGTTTGTGTTTAACGCCATTTTAGCTAGATCAGTGGTTCTCAACCGGGGGTCCGCGGACTCCTAGGGGTCCGTGAATCGATTTCAGGGGGTCCGTGAAAGTTTCCGAGTTTTCAGCATGATTGATAAATTACAAAATTTAAAAAAATTTTGTGCTTTCTTTATGTATTAGCCTATAGTGATTCTCAAACTGTAAGTCGCAACGCATTGGTGCGTCGTTTGAAATTGCAAAGAACATTGCACAAAGGTTTGGTTTCTTAACAAAAAATATCACTTAAACCTTTTAATGAGGCTATGTTGGCTTTGTTCAACTTAATTCTTTTGTAGCGGCAGATTGTTGTTCAATGATTAACTTGGAAATGCAAACTTCAGTCAGTCTGTCAATCACCACACAGTTTTGCAATGACTGTTATTAAAACGAATTAATGTTGATTACAAATGAAACAAGGGAAAAATTCTTTTTAATGGTCGCAAGTATTCTATTAACTTTTGATAAAATTTATAGAAAAACGTCAAATGAGCATATAGGTTAGTAGGTTACCGATGTTGATCCTGTGTGCCAACATATAGCTCATAACATAATTTCGTCAATCTCATCAATCGTCAAGTGCGTTGCAAATTCAGAAAATTCTTCTACGTGTGTTGCTTTGAAACTTATGTAACATAATGGTTCCATGAGGAGACGCGATATACCAAAAACTTTTAGGGGTCCGCGACCGCTTCGAAGGTACCAAAAGGGGTCCACCAAGACAAAAAGGTTGAGAACCACTGAGCTAGATTAAGGTAAATCTTCTATTCTAACTTGCAAGTTTTTTAGTATCTTAATTGTCAATTAGTAATTGTTGTAATTGTCATAATTGTTGAGTTTCTAAAGTAAATTAATTTTAGAAAGTCGCTTTGTACTATTTTTACACGAATTTTGCCTTAAATTAGTTTTACTATGCAAGCCTTGCTCTATTATATTAGTTAACAGAAAATATGTCTGGCAACACTTCGTGCGGTTGGTTGGTTTTTGGTATTGAATCTTTATCCTCGGACTGACAAGGCCTTGATAGGTCATTCCTGGTGGTTTCGCATACTTGTTGTAAAGGCTTTTCACGCAGGGCCGGTTACCAAGATTGACAGAGTGAAGTTTCCGTTGTTGAAGTGTTGTTGCCAAGTAATTATTCCATCCACTAAGTGCTGCTGGATGGAGAGCAGTCCT
Organism: Aplidium turbinatum; assembly: GCF_918807975.1. NCBI lineage: Eukaryota > Metazoa > Chordata > Ascidiacea > Aplousobranchia > Polyclinidae > Aplidium > Aplidium turbinatum. Next base: position 17,609,374 of record NC_137485.1, read on the forward strand.
GAAATGCGTTGCTCAAGCGCACAGCCCAAGATCCGAACCAGCGCCGCGTGATCTTGAGTCAAGCGCCCCATGAGCTAACGGGACATACAAAACTTTTTTTTAAACTACCTTTCTCTCAGGGGATAGTTTTGCATTTTGTGCTTCCATAAATCTTTGTAAAAAGTACCATGCAAAGAATATATTTTTGGTAATATCTAACTGTTTTATTGGCCATTACAATTTAACATAAAATGAAAAAAAAATGCTACGAGGAATAAGAAATTTGGTGTAATAGGTACACAATTTGGTGTAATAGGAACACAATTTTGAGCACAAAACGGAGATTTTCATATTTACTAAGCGTAAGTTCATCATTATATATTACCAGGAATAATTTCCTCTAAAATAAAGGTAAATTAGATTTTTTTAGCAATATACGAAACCGTGTTCAAAACATTGCTTCTGCAAAATGAATGAAACTGATTGTTGCTACTTTCAATTGAATGTCTTTTTGATGTTGCTAAGCATAATTTACTGTGGATACAAAGTATAATTGTGAAAACAGCGTTTGCTTAGTTTGATTTGATTTCGAAAATCTAATATCCATTACTTGACAAAAAAATCTGTTTTCCAGGTGGCTGCGTTTATTGCAGAATCGCTCGAAAGTGTAACAGAGGTGGCCTGGTAGCTCTATAAATCAATCGTCGAAGAATCCAAAAAATATGTCTTGTTTTTCATTTCGCAATCATAACGCTTTTACACACTGCATTATATATGCATTGTATATATAATATATGCATTAAAACAATGAAAACTATTAATACTACAAAAAGTGCTCAATGCCAAGCAAAAAGGCAAAGCAGAGCGAATTAAATCAATATATGAGCGAATTAAATCAATATAATTAAATCTATGATTTAATATATGCATTATATATGCATTGTATATATGCATTATATATGCATTATATATATGATGTTGAACAGTTTCAAATCAATAGATGCCATCATTTTGAAGCTGTGAAATGGTGGATGTTAAATATTTATCAGCATTTAATTCTTGTGTACGACTAACAGTGTTCTATTTAAAAGAAAACAATGTATTCATTCATTTTGATTCGTTTTGTTTGCCTTTTTTGTTGCTAAGAATAAAACACCCTTGTTTTCATATCAAAGTAAGTCTATTGCATTGGATAAAATTAACATATTGCTCGTTGTCTATATCCGCTTTAAAAGTGTTTGTTTTTCGTTAATAAAATATTTACATTTTTTGTGTTCAAAACTCTTGTCCTTACTTTGAACCTTAACCCTTTCAGCCTTGAGTTATGAAAACTGTAGACTATGCGCTCGTGTCATGTGAAAGCAGAAATACTGTGTAGATTGGCTTACATGTCTAAGTAAATGCAAACTATCTTATTTTCTAACTACCTAGATTTCACAGATGTTTATTTCAAAGGCAACGCATGACGCTGGTGTAACCCCCAACGCTATTGTTGGGTGTGTCGTTACCCAAAGGTTGAGCGAAAGTTTACTTCTGCTTACAGAATATAATATAATACATACAGTATATAGCCTATTCGGGCAACTTCTTTCGAAATAACTTTTAAATTTACCGTTGCATATGCGGTAAAATTTTGATAATTAATTGAATTAATCTATATCTTAACAAACCTACAACAAAACAAACCCCCAAATATTTTTTATTTTGTCTCATCCGTGATAATGTATCCCGGTTTGCTGACCCCTGATGTAATCTGATATTAGGCAAAGTTTTGAATCTATTAATCACCACCCACATTGCATGACAATTTTCTTTGCACCTTCCGGCTGTAACCATCATGCGCAGCACCAGATTGATCTAACCTTCATTTATTTTCCCATTTTGAGATGATGAGTGCGATTATCGATTTCAAGTTTTGAAAAAGTCAATTAGTGCACTTGGAATAACAAGAGTAATAAAATTTTACTAAGTCATATGGGGTTACATTAGTTCATTGATGGAATATTTATCTTCGGACTGAAAAAGTTCTTTTTAGAGCTTAATCCTGGCAGTTTTAAATACTTGTTGAGGCTTTGAACCGCTGACCCAGGCCCCGCCACCGAGTTTGACAGAGTGAAGTTTTCGATTGTTAAAATGCGTCAACATTGAATTGTAAACGTTGGTGACTCACATTTTCTCTGAAGCAAAAACGAACATGGACTGATATGGGACAAAAAAATCCATGAATACCCTCGAAATTAAATTTGTGAAGTCAGAATTATAGTTCTTATGTATGTTTGTAGCTATTTATTACTCGAGTAAAATTACTTCGTCTTGTTCGTACGGACCTATATACAATTAACCCATTTGGTTCTAATATCACTGTCATCAATTCAGGACTCTATAACTTATTTTTTATTTCGTTTTCAATCAATATTAACGTGATTGAATTGAAGTTTTGTCAAAGCACAAAAAATTAATACGTTTTTGGTAGAAGGCCTGTTTACACGGAAGCCACAGCAAAAACACTGAGGCCTGTGTGAAGTGTGTTTAAATTGATCATTGCGATAGCTTGTGACAGCAATTTGACAAAACGTTTATCGCCAATACAATCTTTTAAGTTCGAATTTATGTTTTTTTACTTCTCAAAACAAACCCAGCTGGTGAGTGAGTGAGTAAATACCTTGAGCTAAGAGAAACAAAGATATCTTGTCACAACAGTGACCTCATTACTTATACTAAATCTAAATGTGACTTTTGTAGCGATGTACTGTGAAACACGGTCGATCGGTTCTATTTATTAATTGGAATTTTGTTGATCGATGCAAAATCATTGCTCTACTGATTCAAGCAAAGTTTACGGCAGTTTACCAGGATTGTTGGAAATAACAATTACTTAAAACTAAAAATTTTGTTGGCGTTTTAGTTTTGTTTTTATTTCTTTTATGCTAAATAATAAATCGACTTCATTTTGCTGTAAGTTTAAAACGCAAAGCAAAACGCTTTCAATTAATCGATTCAGAATTACAAAATTTTATCACGACAATATTCTAAATACAATAGTCCTATTTTGTTTTGACGCAAAATGCTCTTTTTTTTATTTAATTTATGTTTGGGAAATTTAGTTTGGTTGGTTTGGTTTTTGAATCATTATTCTCGGACTGACAAAGCCTTAATAGGTTATTCCTGGTAGTTTCGCATACTTGCAGAGGCTCTTGACGCAGGGCCGATTGCCGAGATTGACAGAGGAAAGTTTTCCCATTGTTGAAGTGTTGCCGGGGAATTATTCCATTCACTAGGTGCCGCTGAATGGAGAGCAGTCCTGAAATGCGTTGCTCAAGCGCACACCCGCGAGCGAAGCCAGCGCCGCGTGATCTTGAGCCGAGTGCGTAACCACTGAGTTAACGGGGCGGACATATTTCTTTGTGATGAATTTCATATAGACAGAAAAAAAAACAGCCCTAACCTTACTACCAAGAAACTATTTAAATAAGTTTCATTTAGGCAGTGGACGATATGAGAGAATCGAAATTCTTTTCTAAGAAACGTGATTTACAAATTGAGAAAAAACATTTTACTTGGAAAGCGAAGTAAAAATTTGTTATTTGAAAATTAAAAAGTGCAATAGTTAGTAAACTGCTAAGAACACGGTGCAAGCCGTAAGCTATTAAACTTTACGGAGCGTTTTCTACATTCCACAGTACAATTCTAACCGCAGGCAATTCCTTTTGCTTTGAGCAAAGCAAAGTTACCTGGATTCTTTTAAGGTACCTGAGAGTGCTTATGGAAAAACTTAAAACTTTCGTTGGACTCAACTTGAAATCATTGTAATGGTTTTGATGAGAACAAGTTTTCATGCAATGCATAGTATAACATTCTTTTTTGGTTCTTGAAAATAAACCAATTTGTTCCTAACCACTTTAGCTTTAATTCAATAGTGATACATTGAAACCATTTAAAATAAAACCAAAGAGAGTTTGAACATTCAAGAATGGTTTTGTTCAAAAACATATGCATTGTAATATATTGTGCAAAGGCATTTTATTTTTATTTTTTGAAATTTTTTTTTCGCGAAATGGTCAGTGGCTATGAAAAGTTTGAAAATCGCCAGCACAAAAGTGGCCTGTTTAAAAATATTTTAATTGCAGTAGCCACTGATAAATTATTGAAAAAATTTCAAATAAAAAATGCAAATTTTATGGAATGATTTGCTAAAGAAGACATGTACAGCATATAGAATATAACACCTTTGGATGAAGTGTTGTTTCTACGTGCGCACGTGCATCAAAAAGTTTTCAAAATTGTGACAAGGATTTTTTGCACATCAGACAAAGCAACCGGTTCTGATGAGCCGTGTGATCGTAAAACAAGCGGTTCTGATGAGTCGTGTGATTGTTGATTTGGAAAGAAGAAAAATTACGAAGTGTCTTTGTACAACAAAAGATCAAAGAAAAAGTTATTTCAAGAAGACCAACAACTTTTAAAAAGTTGACGGATTTCATGGAGAAAATGATGACAGTTGATAATATACATACGATGTAGGGGAAGGTATGGACCCATGACCATACCTGACCCATGAACCACCCCCTTCCAAATTCGAATAAAACCTTATAGTAGATTTTTTATCAACTAAATAAGTTGCATTTAGTTCAATAGTATTTCTTGGAAAGTTCTGGATGGAATCTTCTAAAATTTTGCAAGTTAGAAGGTGGGGTATGATTTTGAGGTGTTTTAGTAAAATTTCTCGTTTGCGTTTAGAGCTTTACAGAAACTTAAATACAGCTAGCATCGAGATATAAAATTCAGAAATTGTAATGGGCTATATAGTGCAGGATTTAGTACAGTTCATTTAGAGTTTACTTCAATCTAATTAAGTAAAGCTAAGATTGAACTTTGTCACCAACAGTTCTGACCGATGATCTACCAAAAGTGTTGTCCCTTGGACCACATAGTTCATGGGTTAGCATAATGCTTAATTGTGGGACAATAAACATGTTTCATTTATTTTTTATTTTAGAAATTATTGTGTATTGTAAGTGGAGTGTAAAGTATTATAAAATGACTAGCGAAACTGGTGATGCCTTATCAATTGTTTTTGTCCTCCCCCCACCACTTGCAGGAACGACAAAACAAACAGTTGACATTAAAAAGTTTTGAACCGACTTTTTGCAGTTTAATATTGCTTAATCTATTTCTGCAAACTGTTAGCAGTGTGCGCGTTTGACAGTGTATTTATTGTATCATAAAAGTTTGCTCTAAACATCTTTAAGGTCAAACTTATCAGAGTGGTTTAAGGGTCCATACCCGGTGGTTCAAGGGTCCAAACGCGTTTGCACCCTTGAACCACTCTGATCACCGTCAATGTTGTCAAATATTTTTATTGATCCTATAATTATATGTGGTTGAATTTTTTACACAATATACTGAAGTGATCACACTATGTTGTGTGGAAGTTTCGGCATCATTTTTGATTAGTTAACCAACTAGAGCTTTTAATGTGAAAAAGTGGCTCATCAGTCCATACCTTCCCCTACCAAAAATATCACATATGAATCTTTTCTGCGATTAGGAACGTTTTTTTTTATGTTATCACCTCACTTATAATAATGAAAAGCTAGCAGGCATTTGGTAGGCTACTCCAATACTTATAACAAGATATCTAAGCAATTTTCACAAACAGTAAACTTAACCTTATAGCCTGAATAGACAACTCATTACCACCGTTTTATTTATAGCCTATTGCCATAATTATTTCTTTTGGGATAAGTGACGTTATGTTATTCGTAATTTAAATTTAGTGCTCTGCGAACACGAACAAAAACTTGCGGAAACTAATATAAAGATTGGACTTGTTTCAGAAATATTTCTAACAACTTTTATTTCTATAATTACTGTATTTTGCACAAATTTTGACTTTTCATAATACATATGGTAAATTATAAAACTACAGGTTTACAAAAATCTTAACGAATTTTCGAGAATTATGAAGATTTAAGCATTGAGCATCCAATCTAACTGGATTGTCTGCCGGCCGTGTTAGATTGAAGAAATGTCAAAATAAATGTGGACTTTGACTTATGGTAGATATGACCTTATGATAGTTCAGCTTAATTTTTACTAAAAAATTTCTCACGCTAATCATTGAAAATATTTTGACCTTTTGAATTGAATGGTTAACGTTGAGTTTAGAAATTCACTGATAATATTGAAGTAGAACCATGGAGGGGTTCATTTTTAGAGTTTTTTATCGTTATTTTATGCATAATTGAACATTGAATTCACAAATCTGATTAGTTTTTTTCACAATCGTTTTGAAATATTGTACTTTTATTTCATCAAACCTACATGTAGTTAAAAAAATTATTTGCTATGCAATAGATTTTAATTGAAAATCAAGGTTTTATCTAATCCATTAAATACGAGTCAGTTTTTTTCATATAAATTACAAAATAAGGGTCAGATGCACGATGCAGCTCGTATTTTATGATTTTATGACTGTGGTTTTCTGACCTATTTTGCTATTTTAAAACTAAAAGCTGTCTCTCAGGGGGTTTTACATGATGTATTATATTTTCTCCTTATGTAAATCAGATCTGATCAATCGTGTTCGCCTCAAAGTCTACTTTTCAAGTAACCATCTAGAACAGTGCCTTTCAAGCTTTTTGTACTTCGGCATACCAAAGAATTTCTGAATCTACCGCGCGACATTGACTAACCACGTCACAATTTTTTGAAATATTGGTTTTTACTAATTTTTTGATCAAAGCTTTTATTTTGAAAAACTGTACATGATAAAAGTTACTTAAAGCTTCTTTTCGTTTAGTCAATGTAAGTTAAGCCAATAAATTTGTTTACATGTACGCTACTGCAATGTAAAAAGTATGCCAGGTTGTGTGCACAAATAGCTTTGTTTCCAGGCTTATTTAGTTCAATGTCAGTGCAGAGAAAGCCGGTTTGCATTTGCAAAGGAGCGATCCATGCTTAATTTGAACAGTTGCTTCTTAGATGGCAGATTCAAGCTGGTGACATGTAGAAGTAATACTAAAAGGGAATTTTTTTACTTTACTGTGGTTCGATGGTTAAATGACGGGAGTGGTTCGATGGTCAAGTGTTTTACGCAGGTAACTGCGAGCAATTTATCTTAGCCAACCGCAGCACGAAAGCACGAAATAATTTGATCCAAAATTGGAATCCTTCTCTTCCAAGATTATTTTACAGAACACAGCAAGATCTGGTTTTATCACAATGTTATTTTGAAATTTTATAATTCCATCGTCGAGGGTGGAGCTTATCTACTGTAATTGAAAATTGGTTTATCTGTGATCGGGAAGTCATCAACGTTGAATACTTACCAGCTGGCCACAGGCTCACTGGATGCAAAGTCATTAAAATGCCTTTTAAACTCTAATGCCATGCTTTGAACGTGTTTTTCATAGCGTGCACTATTAAACAGTGTAACAGATTTACTTTGACTTTGTAGTTCTGCTTACATTTGAAGGCAGTTGTGTGGATTAGGCCTACCACTCTTGCTTTAGCATGCTTGAAACTAGTTACGGCTTGCGTTCTAAACGTGTTTACGGAACTCATTATGCTACTACATCATCAATACTTTGCAGTTATTACATTTAGCTCGCCAATGAGAAGATACAAACCTAAAAGTTACTGGTGGTCCAGCTGGTTTGCATGGTAGGCTACTCCTTAAGGTTTTCATCGGCGTGCGGTGAACCTCTGCGACCGAGGGTCTATTCTTTTACCAGCCAGATTCACAATGTCCTTGATTTCACGCAACAGTTCCGTACATTTTACCCAATACTTGAGTTTTCAAACCTCAGAAAATATATGTGAAGCATTTTTTTCCTGCAACCTTGAGTGAAAATGAAAGATCTTTGCTCGTTTCTTATTTGCTACAAAGCCTAAACTTCCTGAATACTATCATCTCTGACTGATGAAAGGAAGCTGGTAGCGTCGACGGGAAACAATTCTTGCTGAGGATAGTAGGCCTGCAACTTTATCAGCAGATACCAACTTATCACCTGCAAAAACAAGATCTACTTGCAAATTTTGTTACTTTCTAGTTTTTGTACAAAACTTATTAATCTGCAAAAAAGCGATTTGATTGCAAGAAAACACCTTTTTCTTATATTCCTTGCAGTTGAGTGGAATCATTCTGTGATCTACCCATAGCGTATTGGAAATATGCAGGTCTCCGCGGCAAAAAAGTTAAATTTACAAATCAGGATTTTAATGGCTGAGAAAAAAAGTATTTGAAGTTTTTTGTTGAGATATCTTTGTCCAAATAATGTAAGTCTACGTTTTTCCTCAATTTGCGACATTTGACAGTAAGGGAGCAATTGCTCCCACCCTCGCATGGCTATGTTGTTAGCTGCCATCAACGCAGGATTGGTAGCTAAAATATTGATTGTTGGTCGTTGGAGCATCTAAGCTTGCGTTTGAGTTGATTTTTTCTTCTTCGTGTACCAGTGTCTGTTTTAGACTTAGGCGTTCATTCTTAGTTCTTTCCATTTATGCCGGTATTTTACTATATTAAAAATTCTTCTGAGTGTAACATGAAGGTGATTTTTGAGGTTATTGAGAAAATTGACGACGGTACAACTAAACCGCATAATTATAAGCACCTTTTTGTCATTTTCTAGTAACCGATGTAAGCGCTTATGCACACGCGCTGCACAATTAATTACGGTTCGTATGTTGCAGACCGCGGTGGAATGTAGTCTTTTCGTGGCGTTTTCGCTTGGATGGCAGTCCGCCATTTTATTTAAAGTATCAACCTTCCTACACTTCAGACCAGTTGCTGTAATGAACTGTTGCAAATATAATTTTCCCTTACCATTATTACACGAGATGTTACATTGTATTTACATACAAAGGCTAAATAAACCCTTCACACATGTAGTGCTTAAGTGCTTCAAACAAAATGCAACAACAATGCCGTTTTCCATGTTAGACTACAGATATTTATATCAGACAGATGTCAATTAATAAGCATTCACACTCGACAGATACAACAACTAACTTAGGTAAAATCATTTACTTATTGAATTAATGTCAGAATTGGGGTGATTTTATAACCTAGAATGTCAAGGCATGCCAATATGCAGCAGTTATCTAGTCTAATTTTCAGTTACTGTATCTGGAATTTGAATCAGTTCAATTTCTTAGTTTCCAAAAGTTGTAAAAACTCACTGAGATCACAGCTAATACGAACAAACAACAGGGCACAAAACAACGGTTAGAATTGATCACCTGTCTTTCTAGTGCTAAAATGAGTTTTATTCCTGAAGTTTCACACTGTCGTATTATAGCTTATAGGGTGTTATAGCATCTTTTTCTTATTTAATATCTGATTGTGCATAAAAAAAAACAGGCCAAAAAAATCACCACGGCATAAAAAACAAAGCTATTCAAAAAACGAAAGTTTGTTGTAGCCTACATACAGTACATTTTTCATTATAATATAGATAAAATGAACGCGTTTTCAAAATAAACATTAAAAATCTAAACATGGGCTTTAAAAACAGCAAAATAAAGCGAATTTAAAGCTGCCATGACGCAATCTATCATTCAAACATATCAGGAAACCTCTTTTGCGAGGGATTCTTACTCTGTAATAAAGCAAATAGAACATGCTTTCCATGTAACCATTGGTCTACAGTTAGAACGTTAAAACAAAAATTTGACCAATCAAAAAGAATAATATTACTGACCTGAACTTGGCTACAACATGCTTTTGGTATAATGAGTTTTGTCCTTTTTATTACGTTTCACTGACTTATTAATGAGCTTCGTTTCGCCTTTTCATTTGTAATTGAACTCAGCTACTCACAAGAGGGACCCCGTGAAGGTGCTGATCATCCCATCCCTTTACGTTGTAAACATAGTTCACACGATAATCTTCTGCGTGCAATAATGAAAACGCAGTAGTTTTGATCATGTGTTTTCTTATCATATACAGTACATGTAAAATATTTCCAAACATTTTGTGTTAAAAAAATGATAATTTTTAGCCAACAGTTTAACTGGCATGCTGAGGCTTTTTTCAGCACTACACAAACTTGCTTGGCAATGTAACTGTCTAGCATAGGGCTGGACCGGGCAAATGTATGATCAACACTTCCCCAATGGCCACTATTCAATTTACATCAAAATTACAAACACACTCTTCATACTGAAGCAAATGTGTTTCGAGTACTTTTCGGTTTGTTACAATACTCAGAATAAGTTGCAGTTAAAAGTTGTTTATAGAATTACTGAAATCGACGCAAAATATCTTACCAAGTCGGTTTTGAATATCTTTGAAGCTGCTAGTTGTAAAAAAGTTGAAAATGTGAAGAAGCGTTCTGATGAGTCCAGCCTCGTGGGCGAAACACGTGTCTATCGCTGTCAATTCTTGCTACAAATCGGCTGCCCAGAAACTTAAAGGTGAAAATGTTGCATAAAGTTATCCTTGTGATTATGCTTGCGCTCTTAATTTTTCGTTTCATAGCGGATATGTGATATAGCCTACCTAGAATCGCGAGTACCTGGAGTAAGAATTTTAAGCGATTCTTAATAAATTACACTAAGAGGTTAGATTGTTGTGCAAATTCCAGCATTTGATGAATGCAGAATAACAGTACCATCATTGCGGATATGTAGTTTGTAACCCAAGTATTGTCGTGGTTTTTTTTGTCTAATCAAAACGGAAGCTTTCATCATCTTGAATCACATCAAACTGTAGTGAATCGCTTGTTTAAAAAAAAAAAAACATTAACGAATTTCACACAACATTAAAAAGTCATAAAACTGTCATTTCATGCTGTAGTCTATGGTTTGGGCTAGGTAAATGAGCCTTAAAGAAGAGATTACTATTTTTGTTTCTCAAATTAGTGATTTGTTTTTTAAGTGTGCTTGTATTTCTGTGATCCTTGGAACTGAAGATAAGCTTTTTGGTTATTTAGGTATATTTTACATTGTTATTATTTTGATGTTTGCTTGATAACTGCGTCTCAATAAACAAAACTTAAGACATTTTTGCTTTACCTTTTTAATCAGATAGTCGCATTTTGTTTCTTGGATGCTATTCAAAATGTTTGATTTTAGCCCAAACATTTTGCTTCACCAAAAGTTGTCTGTAATATCACTTCCTTTAAATCACGAATATGTTATCCAAGAGTAAAAACTTATCTAGTAAACATTTTCAAAAAGGTTATAAAGATTGTAACACATATTTAGTTTTTAATTAAGTTTTATGAACATTAAAAAAGCTCATTAACGTTTCAAAAAAAAACAGTGTAATCTCTTTTGAATCTGGTTTGCTTCAAGTCATTTACAAAATTTTGGAAAAAATTTCAGATTGTAATTTATGAGTGACTTTAAAATGAGGTTCAAGTAAAATATAGCAAACACATCAATGTGTAATGAAGCTAATGCAATCTTACTTGACAATCTAGATTTTCCAAGGTCAATTTTAAGGCTTGTTGTAAAAATTTGTATTTTTACAGGCTAATGCCCTTACAAAAAAAACTGTGAAAATTTAACATATAAATTCGCAAGCAATAAAAAGCGTTTGAGGAATTTGGGGGACATTTTAAGTCAAGATCTGCTTGTGACGTTTTTTGCATTGGCTTTATTTTCTTTCATCTTGCTCAAAATTTGGTCATACATTTTTAATGCAAGGAGTTGAAAAACGTTTTGATGTTAAATTATTTCACCAAGTAATTTTGTTTTGGCATATATGACAAGTAAAACTTTTACGACATATTACTGTCATAAAAAATTAGATTTGTTATCACTTTTCACTTTAAACACATTAATAAGTTTTGGTATGTAAATAATAATATAATCATACTACACTATTATAAAATTGTATGTATTCCTGCAACTATTTTGCAAACAACATATTGTTAGCTTTTTTATATGGGAACAAAACATAATTTTAGATCTTTTCAGTCGAAAAATCAAGGGTAAATACTTATAATCTCCAAATTTGTTTTAGATTTGATATCACAAATGTTACAAACATTGTATTATTTTATTTTCAATTTAACAGCCGTTTTCACTTCTCAAAAGTCACAACATAAAGTATTATAAAAACACAAAATCGAGTTTTAGGAAAACAATAGGTTTTCACACACAACATCTGTAAGTATGAAAAATACGAAGGCACTGTTAATTTCAATCAGACTGTGGACTTTAAATGAAACACTTCAAAACTGTCTAGCATCAGTGACGTGATAATAGAGACTGCACAAAACTTTTCTTACTTTTTGACTTTTATTCATTTCATTGGTTGGTTCCAGGGGGCTCTTGCTCACGTGTTCACATTCACATCCTTCTCAAACATTTTTTTCCAAATACGTTACTGGTTAGTTATATTTCATTTGAAGATACATTTCACTTTTTGTGATAAGGATTAATCCTTTTGATTTGACATGACTAAGTCAGCCTAAAAATCTTTTATGAACGAGGGACATGGTTGGTCAGCTTGCAAAGAAAACTGAAGCATTTATCTTATTTAAGCGTGAAAACTTGTTTTAACAACATTACACGTTACAATCCAGATTACCACAGGTACACACCAAGATTTAATGCAAAATTAAGATAAATATTGAATAGATTAGATAGAAATTGTTAACTTGTGTTGTTAGGTTGTTAATTTTACAGTTAATCGAAAGGTGCGACCGAAAAGAACGCTTTATTTTGTGGGGGTTATGACATGGAAAATCTTTGCGTGTAATTGTACAATCCAAAAACAAATGCATCAATTGATTTTGTTGGATTACCTTGCAGTGATAAAAATGTAGCACATGGTGTGTACTTTCATGTAACCCTAGCTACGAATTTTGTTCGGATGCACCAATGAAGAATACATATAACTTTCTCAATAATATCGAAAAACCGAAACAGAAGTTAAGTGACATCAGCGTCTGCTTTATCTCTTATTATTTAGGTAGCTTATGGTTTTTATCAATTCGCCCCGTTAGCTCAGTGGTTACGGGCCCGGCTCAAGATCACGCGGCGCTGGTTCGACTCTCGGGGTGTGCGCTTGAGCTACGCATTCAGGACTGCTCTCCATTCAGTGGCACCTAATGAATGGAATAATTCTCCGGCAACCACACTTCAACAATCGGAAAACTTCACTATGTCAACTTCGGTAACCGGCCCTGCGTCAAGAGCCTCTACAAGTATGCGAAACTACCAGGAATAACCTATCAAGGCTTTGTCAGTCCGAGGATAAAGATTCAAAACCAAATCAATGGGATAATTTTTCAACTTTTTAATCTGTTCATGTGGATTAAGGATCAGACACAAAGTAAAAATAACAACTTCTGTTGGATGAGGACAGCCACAGAATTAACCACTACTGTGATGATGACATCTTTGGTCTCGGTTTATGTTCGTAAAAACCTGAACAGAGGTTAAGAGACATCTACTTTATCACTCAAACAAATTTAAGTCACTCTGTTACCTTTAATCTAACTAATCAAATAGAAATCGTTAAAACATCAAATTTAAAGTACTTCTTATTTCTTCAATTTGAAACGTGTCAGATCTTTAAGATTGTTGTTTCTCTTACGAAACTAATTTCACTATTCATCTAAAGCATTGAATAGCTTACAATAGAGCTGCATAACTTGAAACTGTTTGTTTTGGTTAAATTTATTTAATAATCAAAAGAAAGTTGTAGAGTTTAGTAAGAATGGTTGTTTTAGTCATTCAGCCATATTGCATTTTCATTTTAGAAACAAACGATACTTCAAAAAGGATTCTTTTTTTTAAAGCAGCTTTTCCTGATTATATTTTATTTTTCACTGATTATATCATGAAAATACTAATGTTGGTAATAAAACCTTATACAGTGAAGCTACTTTATTGTAATGAGTGCTGAGTGCTATTATGTCTATTCAGCCATCTTTAAAAAAACGAAATGGGCACTTGCAACCGACACAATTTAATAAGTGACTGATATCAACTGGTAATAGTTTACAAAATCTACTTTGTTCTTTACTAGAGTCATTTTTTATAGACATAAAACAAAAAATGACTTAGCCTACAAATTAAAAAAAAAATATATATTTACTTTAGGAAAATTTGATTAAACCTAAGGTTTCCAAAGCCTAAACCTTTTGCTTTTGTGGTTGTTAAGAGAAGCTACTACAGGCCAACTTTTTTTAACTACCAATAATCTGCCAGCTGGTGGGATATTTTAAGGATGGTATCTTTTCTTCATCGTTTTTATGTCTTGGTGAACGTGCTGTCTTTGCTTTTTAGCCTCCTTAGTCCTTCTACATTCTAAGAAAAGTAGTTAAAACACTGTAAAAAAAATGTAATATACACTCATATTTTACGCTATTTAGTTTCTAAGAATTTGACAACTGTTTTGCAATGTCAGAATAATTAGAAGCTTCACAGTTCGGAGCGCTTTACAATAGTTCTAATGAACTGTCAAGCCTTTTTTCAAGGTTGTTATGATAAGTGGAAAGGATTTGTCTTCCATTAGACGACATATCCGAAAATCACCAAAAATTTCCGCTCATAATAATTTAATGCATGCTTGTAACTTTTCAAACAAATGTGTAAAGGAGCCAACTCTTTCTATATTTAAAGCTTTCAGATGAAAATTGTGATCAATTCCACTTTGATTTGAAAAGGATAAAAAAGATAATTTTAACATTTTCTCTTTTAATTTTAAATCCTTCTCTCTGACGAGTTTTTCCTAACCGCTGTAATTGTCCAGGCTTGTTAGCTTAGTGGCTATTGCATCCGCCTCTGAATAGGTAGACACAGGTTACAAACCTTGGCAAGTTATAGGCTACCAAATACTCTTTTTAAAATGGTACTTAATCTTTTTCCTGCTTGGCACTCAGCAAAAGTAGATTTTGAGAATTACTGTAATCGGCTGCGCCTCTATACGGCTGCACTGACGCTGTCTGCTTTGTTATGTGTTGAGAGAAACACCACTTGCTAACAACTATATTAGCTTGGATATTAGATGTTTTGGGAAGATCAAGATCATGTGCTATATCATGATAAATTTTATGATTAAATAAAACATACATTTGCAGGTTTGGACCACAAATGAATTCATTTTTCTCATATATTTATCAATAGACTGAGCCCCAGCTGAAAACATTTTATCTGATTTAATAACCTGTGAAAACTGGAACTGTGGTTTCACAGAATGGAGTATAGGTCTTATAACTGGCGAAAAGCTGATATAGGACACTTAAAATAACTGTCACGAGCAATATTCAGTGAAAAGATCGACAATAAGATCTTATATACAGATTCAACAGCCAGCAGATCTTATTGAAGTTTTTATTTGTCAATACCATAACTAACCACGAAATTCAGCGTTTGAAAGAATTTTGAAAATGATCAATCAATCATCAATTAGTTTATTTTTTCGTCAACATGATTGCAAAATGTGCTTGAAAGCGAGAAAAAAGTGAAGAAAATTTTGATACAATTTTTTCTACGCTTTAGTTCAGATTGCAAAACGTATAATAAATATGTTGGAACGGCTCATTATGACCAAATGGACAACAACTAATGAGACTTTTGGAAGCACTCTAAACAATTCCATGTTCGTTGCAAACTGCAAGTGTGAAAAATCTTATATACCAGTGTTAGCATATAACTTAAAGCGAGACTTGTCCTTGATTATCAGAAGGAGCTTAATGAACTCTAATAAGCTTTTACGCTAGTGGGACATGGTTGATTAACTTGTTAAGTAGAAAAGTTGAAAGCATTTCTTTAAGCGTGAAAACTTGCTTTCACAACATAACACTTTGCAATCTACTGTAGGTTATCGCAAGTCAGTATTATGAATTGGTGTAAAAATCAAGATGAGATTTGAGTAAATGAGAAATCTTATCATCTGCTGTTAAATGGCTAATTTTACAGTTAATTATTTGGGCTGACCAAAAAATGGTGGCGTTCTCTGATTTTAACTTTATTTATTTGTACATGACATGAAAGGAAGTCTTAGCATGACATGATCCATCAACAAATGCATCACTTCTGTGGTGCAAATGTGTTATTGTGAAAGAAATGTTATACATGATTTCATTATACTTCAGAAATTAAGCATTTCCAAAAGTAGAAAAGTAAAGAAGTAAGAAAACGAGTTTAGATGTTTCTATTTTCATTCAATCAATCAATCTAAAATTGTTGCAAAATTAAACGTAACAGTAGAAATGTTCGAAACTAAAATATTTAAAAAAAATTTTAAATTTTAAAATATTTGTTTCACTGCAATTTAATTTTCTAAACAAAATATTTTATTTCGTTTCGAATTTCAAGGAATTTTGTCTCGATGTGCATTCGAAACCACTTCAAAACAACATTTCAAACAGATCTTGCACCATATTTTTTAAAAATTAAAACATGATCAGCACTACAAAATGAAAAAAAACAGGATATTCCTATTTGATGTCATGGTCCAGAGGTTACTATTGGACTCAGGCCAGGGATAATTTTAGGGGCCTAAACTAGAACCTTTCCAGGAGGCTAATAATGACAACAACAAAAATAGCGCTACGTACGCTCTCGTTTTCTTGTATTGGATTCTTTTCTTTTCAAATAAAAAGTAACCCTGCTTTTTTGAGGAAAACAATTCGTTTTCTTTATATTTTTAGCAACATTTTTCCATTGAGATAGTGTCCAGTTTTTGTTTTTTAAAGACTACATCTTCCGGTAGCCGGTTATTCGTTTGGCATTGGGTCCAAATTAATCTCTCAACATCCCTGCAATCGACTGCCGATATAAGATCAGTTAAAATTTAACTTCTTAAAATTCCTACTGAGTGTTGTTTTGCACTTTTATCACCTAGTTCAAGGTTTTCGAATCAGAAGGCAGGGAATTGTTATCAACAGAATCTTTGACTGGAGTAGCTACGTTTTAGCAACATACTGTTTGAATGACACTTGATATCAAGCATTGTACAGTTGCCAATTCGCTACTGGCTACTGCATTATATTTTGTGCCAATCGACAACAAAACAGAAGTAATCCGTATCCACTTTCCTAACAAAGAGCTCATTGTCATGCTGGTACCAGGCCAATATGTGTAGCCGTCCTAGCAATGAACCTGTATTTTCATGGCCGTTAAGTGATGATAATTTAGTGATGGTTACGATAAAAGAATGTTGTTGATTTTGAATGATGCAAGATTTTATTGTAGAAATTCATCGCGCGGTACAAAATCTTTCTCGTTAAGCTCGGATCTTTCTTCAACGATTCTCTACCGAATGTTTCACGACTGAAGGATCTGACTTTGCTGAAATGGCCTAAACTGTTCAAAAAATGAAGTAGCTCATACTGTACGTACAATAAAATGTTCCAATTGCAATAAATTAAAGAAAAAAAGATAGCCACCAACCTTCTGGTTGCATTTACAAGGTTCATAATTCATATCCTTCACTCAACACAAAGATATTCGTGTCGTGCATTTTAGTTCCATAATCACGTTAGCAAAGCTAAACTTGTTGATGTGATAATCATAAAAGCAAATCCGCCGTCTTGAAGTTCATAATGACATTTTCCATTTTCGGCACCAGTAAGCGTAATTGTAAATTGCGGGTCGCTGCAGCAAATGGGGTACTTTGACCAATCAGAAGGTAGAAGTTAACGCGACTGAAAAAAACTGTGCAGGAAAAGGTGTAAATATATCAATCTGTGGGGGTACTGTAAATCAGGATTTTTGCAACTCGCAACATTTGACCCTTACGTGAAAATTTTCATAAGCATGCCAGTGAGACACTTACATAAATCGGACAGGTAACTTACCTGAAAAGTTAGCAATCAAAATTTTGTTCACAGACCTTATTTACTAAACTTTTGTTGCATTTACTTTTCAAAACTCGTTTTCTGATTCTTCTCAAGTTCGATTTTAACAAATAATGTTATGATAAACCTGACCTCCTAAAATTTCCCCCGATTTTTTCTCAGCTTGGTTAAATCTTGCCTTCTGGTTGGTCTATAAACCTCATTTACTGCAACAACATGCAGTTTATTAATACACCACCGGTACGAGTACCACAGTTTCAATAATGCTGCTCTGCCACATTCGAATGGTGGAAGAGAAAATTTATGAAAAGTGGAGATTTGTTTACATTATTCAGTAAACCTCACTTGCAAAAAACAAATACAAACACAGTTGTTTACTGTATGTTCAGTTTAATAAAAACATTGTAAAAAATTTAAAACATGCTTATTTATTATACTTTTGAAGTTTTTACTTTCTATAACTGAATAAAGCATTTACAGTATTAATGAGAAATGGCATTTAGCATATTATACAGAACCAAGTTAAACATTAAAAGTTTTACGACTAGAGTAGAGTTTGGTCCATTGCCCTTTTTAATTTATCAAGCCTTTCTGCTCATATTTTTTCTGACTAGAAATGTAATGTCAAATTTTCATTATAAAACTATTTAGTTATCCACGTTTATCACAACCAAGCAAAAACAATAGTCTGTGTAGCTATCTACGTATATGTTAAAGAAATTAAGAAAATAGTAAAAACTCTTTGTTTATTTATTATAATTTGTAAGCTTACAATGTTTTACAAAATTGAGTTTAGCATTAAAATGTGTAATAACGATGGGCTCATATTACAATTTGCCCGCTTCGTTCCCAGGAGAAATAACGTGGGGCCATTTCACCCATATGGACCTCCTGGCAATCAATGAAACACGATCAACTGCGTATACATTTTTGATGTCAAAAATTTTACACAACTGTTTTAATGCAACTAACACCGTAGATACATCAACCAGATTGCACGCACGTTTAACCACAGACGATAGCGTTTCGGTGTTTACTTTTTAAATGAAATTGGACCGAAATATTTCTTTTTATGTTGGTGTTTTGAGATCATTGATAAAATCATCCTTTTCCAGTAAAAAATGAAGCCTGCATTAAACTTACTTTTTGAAACTTTTCAAGGGCCTTTAGCTCCAAATTTTAGTGATAAAAAGACTTAACAACTACCTTGTTATGATTAGAACACCGATATATTGCAATTTTAAGTGTCAAGTGTCAAACCTAAGAGTGAGGGAAGAGAGTAATTGAACTCGATTGGACTTTCTGATGTGGTTTGCTTGTTCACTCCACACCACGAAACAACTTTTTAACACCGCTGACCATTGTAGATGATTTTTAATGCTTTTTTATGACTTTCCATTTCTTCAAAAATGTAGACAAATTTTTCTCCACTGCCACTTTTATTCGTTAAAAACCCAATTCTACAAAAGGTCATGGTATGTAGGCCTAGGATAGATAGTTAGTTTTCTGCTTCTTGTCGGGTCCGCTGATCTTTTCTCTTTCATAACAATGCAGAATTGTTGAAACCTGTTTAACATAAGTGAAATTATTTTTCCAGATTGTAGCCATGTAGAATAACAATCACTTTGTTTTTGAATGTTTAAAACTGAACAACCGTTGAATCAGAGCACGCCGTACCAAAAAGAAAATTTAAGAGGGCAAGCAAAAATGTAAGGGCAAATGTTTCGGGTTGTTGGCAGTTTTTTTCATTTTCTAAGTGATCCTGTTTTGCCCAAACATTGAATGATTTCAATCCATGCATCAACAGCAGATATGGTGGATAGGCTACTTGTAAACAGTGTTCGCTCTTATAAAATCTTCTTGTGCGCAATAGTTTTTTCGGTGAGCATTAATATTTCTAGGCTGCACTTGCAAAATTGTCAGTGATTTACAAACTTGGTGAATTGTTAGAAGCATGACTACTTAGAGATATAGCCTGATTTGTCACATCCTGCAGAATTTTTCAGATTTTGCCAACTTTTGATGATTGTTTGAATGAATTTTTCTAAATATAACTTTTAACGTTTTTACTGTCTTCTCTGTGCATTTGCGCAGTTGCTCGCCTGAGAGGGAAAACACTGCTAGCAAGCTTTGTCACTCCCATACACCCCCTCATTATTTGGTGAACCCCTATGCTCTTCTCTGTACTCATGCACCCCAATGGCTGCACAAAAAAATGATCTTCCTCTCTTTTCGAACCAAGAAAGAAGAAAGTGCATGATGATCAATTGCGTTTCTTGTAGCGCAATCTGATTGGATATACAAAGTGAAATATAAACTAACTTTGAAATATTGGTTTAAGTAATTATATACGAAGACTATATTTAAACAATAACTTCAGTGGATAACAATGAGTTTTATATACAAATGAAGATTCTTTGAATGATTGTGTAAAAAAGCTTAACTTCAGTGTAATTATGGGCAAAGGCATGAAATTATTTGGTCTAATAGGTAATATGACAAACTTGACAGTGTTGGAAGCTTCGGTTTAGCTTGTAAACCAGTCAAGTCTTTCCAATCGGATACATAATCCAGGGCAACAGCACAGTTTTACCTTGGGCGAGCGGATAAAAGCACAAACATCCATGTTAAGTAGGTTATTCTAAAATGCACGAAAAAAGCTACTTAATTAAGGTTACTACGGTTAATAAGAGTATAATTGCCGTAAAAGGGCGACATTAGCGAAATAAACTCTAAAAAAATGCTGCAAATAGGATGAAATCAAAATTAAATGCCTTTGAGTATTTCTGTTGTCAGTGTTGCTTCTTTTTACGTTAGGTAACTTTTCGATTTCATTTGTTCTGTTTCTAATCAGATACCGTAATTATTTCGTCAGAGGAAAAGTCTTTTCAAATAACCAATAACGAAAGGAAAAAAATTGACTTTTTGTTTTGCGAGTGATGAAAAAAGTTGGGCTAAAAGAGAAATTACTTTAAAAGCGGAAAATAAACCACAACCAAAGCAAGGAAAAAAAATACTTAAATTTATTTTTCTTATTGTAATTTACAAAACTTTCTTTGACGCTTATCATTTTATGTATTGTATACCACAAGTCAATAATTTAATGTTTTCTGTGCAATTTTGAGCTGCTGAGTCCAAAAGTACCCGTTTCGTTGAAGTAGCTCTGGTTTATGAGATTTCAGTGTTGTATATTTTTGAAAAAAATCTCTGACTTGTGTTTGTGACATGGAAACACAGCACAGGATCAGCAACAAATCTATTACAAATTTCTTTTAACTTGAGAGTATATTCTTGATCTCACTCACAAGCCACTGAACTTTGAAGATGCCAATGTTCATTTGTGCATAGTGAAGTTGGAGTCACCTACTTCAGATAAAATTCAGTAATCATACTTAACATCCATTCTGCAAAACCAGATAACTTGTAATAATTAAGTTTGCAAGGATTTGGAAGGTGCTTTGTAGTCGATTGGGGTTGGAAGTAGCCGTCCAAGTATAATACTTAGGTTGTTGATTGGATGGTTACTGAGTTGGGGTATGCGCTGAGGCACAAGACCAGTTCTTATAGACAAAGCTGGAGTTGGTTTGCACAAAGTGTTTGTGCAAGCAAACACGACAAGATACCTCCACTAGACACAGTACTGCTGAGACAACGTAAACTGTTCACTGTTTGTGTACAATCGCGAACAACACGTAAAGTGATTTATCCTGTGCAAAATCAAGCTTCGTAGACTCTTGATAGAAACACCAAAGCTTGCCATTATCATCACTTTCATATCACTTTGTACGTTCTGGACGCAGGGATGAATAGCTGCCGTTGCACCTTTGTATTTTGACCACCATTAAATATCGAAAAATATTGTTAAATATTATTATCTGTAATTAAAGTACTTTTTTTTGTACAAAAGATGTTCCAACAAGGTTATCGATGCTGAGGTTAAAAGCCTAAAACAACATATAGGCCTACTAGTTACAGTAATTTAACATTAAAAGGTACAAATAGTAAAAGTTTGATACTCATTACGAAGTCAGAAAGCAGAAAGAACAACGCTGCGGAACGTGCATGAGAAATCAAAAAGATTGGAAATCAGATAAAATATGGCTTGTCGTATTAGAAAGATTGATCCATTTACATGACTCAACCGTTATCAGAAAAACATAACTACTTCATTTCACAAAGCCGTAGTCCACCAACGAAGATTTCTATGTTGCAAATAGTTGTCATTCAGATTGGTTTGTTCTTTGTTGTTGTCTGCATATTTAACCGCGAGCTTCATTTGTCAAAATCTCGCATAATGGGAGTTCTGTTGAGTGGCTGATTCAAAACAGAGCGACTGTTGTTTTCGTACTTATAGGATGCCAATTTCTTGATTAAAAATATGAATTCCGTTTGTCTTGTCTTCCTGAACTGTGGTAGTTAATGTAAGAGTAAACAAAATTGCGAAAAGATTATATCAAGTATTGTTATGAGTGACAGCTTGTAGCCTAAGTAATACAAAATATGCAGCTTCAAAAAAGCAACATAACGCAGGTTACATCTAACTATGGCTTTATCAAAATATTTAGTAAAATAATACTGGACTATTCTGAAAAGATAGCTAACAAAACACCAAATCTGGGCTTAGCCTATGTGTCTGTTTGCCATTGTACACAGAGCTACTTTAGATAATTTAAGTTTTTATAATATGATTGAAAACGTAGGGTTTAAGGTTGAGTTACCATATTTGATGAGGCACAATCCATGGCAGACTTGTATCAATCACATTGATCGATATTTGGTCAAAATACCTTTTCGTGATATAATAATTACGCTTTGACTACGCGAGTTTTGTGAAAGATGAGTTTTTTTTAACAGGATTTCCTTGTAATTAAAAAAAAAAAACTCTCAAGAATAATTATCTTTGAAGTTACACAGCTTAAAATTCTCAGAATCTTCTCGATAGCCATCTGTTAATTTCGTGCAATGACTGTGCATCAACGAAAAAACATTAAAATTTTCCTATTTTTGTTATGAAAAACCACAAAAAAAGAATGTTGTGTGTAACATTCCTCATTAAGAACATTGCTTACAGTATGTTAGGGATTTTTGATTGTTGAGATGAAAATAGTTGGACGTTTCTGTGCTGATAGTGAAATAAATGACCTTTTCTTTGGGCAACATTTCACAAAGGACATCAAATTACAAAAGTACTTACGGCAATCTTGTAATGTTAATTTCACACTTCATTAGTTTTTGGTGGATGGAAGTAGAATGCTATTTAATTATGATTTGCTTAGAGCAGTGGTTCTTAACCTATGGGTAATTACCCACATGTGGGTAATTTGAAGATAGCAGGTGGGTAATCAGCTGAACCAGAATATATAGAATTATAGATGTAACAAACAATGTCACAGCTGTAAGTAGTAAAGTTGCTTTATTACTTACACTTTTTTTGATGTTTTGAGTCCGTTCAAAACAACCAAACAAACACAGTGATATTTTATCATTTTTAAAATTGTTTCGTCATATTAATTTATTTTCTCATCATTTTTGTCGCCAGTTTTATGTATTTTATTTTTGTGACATAATAATAATAGATTTTTCTTGTATAATCAGTTCAGTTACAGTTGTTTTATGAGCAAGCTTGATGGCTGCGTTGCTGTTTGAAGTAGTATAGCTAAGTGTACATTTAGAGTTAGTGTTGAGACGAGCGAGCTATATTCTTTTGAAGGTGAAAGCTTGGGAAAATTCTGGGGAATGATGGGGAAAGCATATCCAAAAGTTGTGCAAAACCACTAACATTGTTGACTATGTTCCCTTCCACTTATCTCTGTGAATCAGCATTTTCAAGTGTTGTTGCTTTGAACTGAAGTCAAAATTACGAAACAAGCTGTTAGATCTGAAGTCAGATTTGAGTTGTGCAGTACCCAAAATCGCACCCGATATTGCATCGATTGTACACAAAAAACAAGAGCAAATGTCTCACTGACACTATTGATGTCATTCTTTGCATTAAATGCTGTTTTCTGTTTTCGTTGAACGCTCTTCTATATTTTTAATACGGCAAAATAGATAAAATTAGATTTTGGGTAATGGGACGTTGATCTGGACAGAATTGGGTAATAAGGGAAAAAAGGTTAAGAAACCCTGGCTTAGAGAGACCACAACATCTGCAGTATGATTGATGGATAACGTTTGAATGCCACAAGTATCTACTAATTTAAAAGCAATGTTTCAGGACTTTGCAGATCTTAAAGACCATGAATGAATTTTTGCACTCGTTCAAGAATTTCTATTCAAAGTGGCATTAAACTTGATGAAAAGAGTACAGAATAGTATATAATATTATATGAGTTATGGCAAAGATTTATTTATTTTTTTCAGACTTGAGTAGTTGAAGTTTTATCCGATGCCTAAACCACGCCGACAAAAAGAATCAATCAATTTTTTAAAAACTGACCTATTTTGTTAATTTGAAATCGACTTCATGTGTTTCAAGAATAGACATGATACAACATGTCCAATCCTTTTATTTGGACAACATTTGTCACAGTCCTTAAAAACACATATCGCATTGTTTGTCGCTACAGGATTGATTTTCTCAGTTTATTATCGCACTTAATGCAACTGTAATCCTTTTATGCAGTGACAGCTATTAAAGTAATCAATCATGTTGCTTTCGGCCAAAATATGATATCTTTACAATCAAGAAAAGAGAAGAAATATCTTTTGACAGGTGCCAAATGTCAGACCAACAACAATGCTTGATACAAGTAAACGATTCGGTTACCTCTTGTAGTATTAACTTTTTCGCAACTGGGATCGAAATTGTATTTTGTAGCTCTAAAAGATTGAACTGACTGGAATGAAAATCATTTTACGTCTCAC
This sequence comes from Aplidium turbinatum, assembly GCF_918807975.1. NCBI lineage: Eukaryota > Metazoa > Chordata > Ascidiacea > Aplousobranchia > Polyclinidae > Aplidium > Aplidium turbinatum. The sequence continues at coordinate 17,633,988 of NC_137485.1, forward strand.
TTTGCGACCTTTTCTTCTCATCATATAATCTTGCTTTGCCATTTAAAAAATTCTTGACTTACGTTATTGTCATTTTAGTGCTAAAACAGAAGAACCAAAACAAAGGAAAATCTGAAGAACCAAAACAGAGGAAAATCTCTTTGAGGAAATTCTGTTCCTTTGCACAATAATCAACGATGGTTCAACAGAAAAAACTTGTTTGCCTGGTTGTGTGGTAACAAGTACATTTAATCCAAAGCAAGCATACTCCAACTTTAGACATACTGAACCAGGGCGTTAAGAGAAACGTTTAGGAACTGTGCGATTGAAAATTTGATGGTCACTTATAGAAAACAATAGAATTTCGAACAAAATGCGTTTTTTTCCTTAATTTCTGCTGCTCTTGGAAATATTGCGAAGCCGAGAGTAAAAGTAGCCTGCTGCTTGGACCACTTTGTCAACGCCACTGCCCAAAACATAAGACAATATGTTTGAATTGAAGGAGATCAAATGAAACCAGCTTATATACGAGCGCCGATTAATGTTTAATATCTGGAAAAGCCCGCTTCTAACGCTTTCATATCAACCAGTTTATGTTAAATTTAATTTCTAGACCTATATCTGCAATATGTAGCCTAATAAACACATTGGGATTTAAATTGGTTTAAGTGCAACAGAAACAAAATGCATTGACTCTCCCAGCTTGTCTTTGGTAATTCTACACTACTTTAAAACATTCGTGCAACAAACAGCTTTTTTAAGTACTTTCAGAGACCTAAAGGTTCCAAAACATACATGATACGTTTTTTTCGGCAGAAACAAAATTCTAAGAGGTTCCATTCTACTTTGAAATCACTTATTTAGCAGAAAATTCGGGTTGAAGTATGAAAACAGCATGTCTTTGAACTTGGATTCGTCTGAAAGTTTTCTGAAGTCGAATGCCATATGTGATAAACAAATCCTTTCTAACAGACACACAATGTACCTTAACCGGCAATTTATCGAATGCAAATTGATTTTTTATTTTATGTTGACTTGGGTAATTGTATGACTTTTTAGACAACATCAAGATAAAGCCCTGTGCACTATTATTATTACTTCATGTGCGGTGGCCGACGCAAATATTTTCAAAAAAACGCCTGTCACCTATTGAATACTAGTAAACTTGAAAATTATGGCAAAATGACTTTACTGTAAATTAGATCTTGGAAAAAATTCTTTTCAGCTGAGAAAAAAAAGCCTTTCTTTTGTAATGATACATGAAGCCACATTTTGGCCCTTTTTTGAGAATGTTACTAACATTATTTATTAAACCATAGATGCTCTGTTGATGCCTTGAGTTGCCCTATGTTGGTTTTTACTTTTGTACTAATGTATTTTTCAATTTTGTTGAGATCAGATTTTGGTTATGATGAAGTTGCACATATTATTTTTCATTCTGAAAAGAATTTACTAAAAAAAACAATCTTGTTTAGTTTTCGAAAAAATAGTACTTCATTGAAGAACTTTTTCTATTTACATCACAAATCAAATATTTCTTGTTCTCCTACAAGGGGATACCTAAGTATAGCCTAATCTTTTCCGAGTACAATACCAAATAAAAGAACATGTCAATGTCTCGAGCGAACATATTATCTAAAGAAACCTTTTGCAACTTTATCAAAATGCTTCTTCAAAGTCTGGTTCAGGAACAACAGCTTGAAGATACATCGTGACGTCATTGTAATCTAAATGTGGTGAATAATCATTAGCTATTAATTGAGTGACACATTACACTGAGAAAATATGCACATTAAAGTCATAAAAATGTTTTTTAATACTGGTGTTAGGTAATAATGTAAAACAAATTGCAGTTTTATGATGTATTTTGGTAGCCCAGCACCCAATTATAGTTTTTTTATTCATTATCTAAAAAACGACATATCATGCATCAATTTGTCGTCCGTTTGTTTCTCACTTTTCGTTTTACTAAAATTTATTGTATATTTTAGTCTTGAAGAATCATAGAAAGAAACAGTGACAGCTATTGAAGCTTATGAAACAAAAGACCACGTCGCCAACATTACACAGCTATCGTTGAAAGAAAATGCAAAGGTTGCTTTTCTTGTAACTCAATGTCTGAATTTCTTGGCATATTGCATAAGCATATTATTGGGAAAATTATAAAACCACTTTCACCTTTGGACGATGATGCAACCTTGTCTAAATTTTTCATTGAGCACGTGGTAGAGCAATAATCGTTATGAAACTATAACTCCTGGAATTTGTATGTTTGTAAAAGTAGCCCACGATTCTATTAAAACAAAGAAATTATTGTGGACATTCAGTCACAAGTAAAATATTTTTAATGTATCACTCGCCAACCTATTGTACTCAATTGGCCATTAAATGTATATTTTTTAATTTATTCGCGGTCCACTAATATACGAATGCAAAAAAAGATTAGATGCATTGTAAGATAATAATTAGAAAGCTTTCCATGTCGAGCGAACATATTTAAAGAAAGCTTTTTGCAACTGAAATCTTTCTTCAAGGTGTGGTTCAAAATCAACGTTTTCAAGATACACTGTGACGTCATCTTAATTCAAAACATTATTTATTATCAATTAAGTGACAAATTCTATTGAGAAAATGTATACATTTCAATATAAAAAGTCATATATAATTTGTCTTTAATATTGCTAGCTAGGTAATAATCTAAAACAAATTGCAGTTTTATGATGCATTTTGGTAGCCAACCACTAAATTGTAGTTTTCCATTCACTATCTAAAAAAAAACGACATTTCATGCTTTAAATTTTTGTCTATTTGTTTCTCACTTTTTATTTTACTAAAATTTATTGAATATTTTATTTTTGAAGGATAACAGAAAAAAAAGCATTTTATGAAACAAAACACCACGTCGCCAACATTGCATTGCTAATGTTGAAAGAAAATGCAAAGGTTGCTTTCCTTGTAGTTCAATGTTTGAATTTCTTTGCAAATTACATAAGCATATCATTGGAAACATTATATAACTACTTTCACCTTTGGACAATGATGCAACCTTGTCTAAATTTTTTTATTGAGCACGAGGTAGAGCAATTAATCATTATTAAAATAGACTTCCAAGAAATGTACATGCTTTTAAAAGTATACAAAATAATTAAAGCTTACGTGTTTCACGCAGCTTACAAGAATTTCAAAATATGCCAAAATTATATTAAAGCAAAAAGTAATATTGTGGACATTCAGTTATGTGTTCAATAGTTTAGTGGAACTTTTTTAATTCAAAAAGAACGCAATTTAAAATAGTTAACCCGATTCCAATCATAATACAGGCAATATTTGCGAATACAACTTGTCAGTCCAGTATAATATAAATGACTAAAAATACCTTATTTATAGCCTAAGGCTGCAGAGTCGGAGTCGTTGAAAGAAACTGACTCCTCCTTGATACAAAACGATAAGCAATACAATTTTTGTTTGTAATCTTTTTTTTAAATTTGTTTTTTCTTTTCCGTATTAAGCTCTATAACTTGGTCGGAAATATGAACTGTTTGTTCTTGTTAATTTTTATGAAAGTCTCCGTTTAAACTTTAAGCGCAGCTTAATGTGAAATCAAATTTTAAAAAATGAAAAAGGAGAAAAGTTAAAAAAAAATCTGGCAACACTGAAGCCGGAGTCGGCCAGTTATAAACCGAGGAGTCGGTGTCGTACATTTTTTTGCTGGACCACATAGTCTGCTTATTTATTTAGCAAACTTAGCCTACGTGTTGTATGAGCATGGTTATGCGACTAAAGTCATCTGATATATCGTGGGAACTATAATTTTGAATCCGACCAAACCCCAGTTGGCGTACATGGCAATCAGGATGTTTGTATATGTCAAGCTTATTAAGAAAACATTTTATTTAAAATTTGTTGTGATCTGAATATATGATAAAAATAGCTTGTGTAGAAAGGTTTGTACTTTAAAACTTTGAACCTCCTGGAAAATCTTAAGCATATCATTGGTGATGAAAATCTATACGTATAAATTCTACATAGGATATCTCACTGGCTTCTGCAACAATTCATTTTCAATGGCAATTTTACAATAGTTGTTTTGAATACATTGGTTAGTGAAATGTCAAGAAAACAACCTAATAAGAATCAAGTGTATGAATTGTCGTTTGATGTCAAGTTGAAAGAACAATTGTCTGTTATAAATTCTGGGTTTGTGTTCAATATTAAATGTTTGTATAATTAGTTTACCAGTTTAAATCAGAACAAACTTGCAAAAGAAATAAATTTGTCCACTCTTACTATTAATTAAGATAAAAAGAAAATGAAAAATGATTGGTTGGTTTTGAAGGTATGTATGATGATGAAGGTATAGAGACCAAACGAATCGAAAAATGTGGAAGAAAATGCAAAACCTCACTCACGTTTGACAAGAAGATGCTGAATAGCCAGGATTATTGAAGATATATTGTAGTGTATATTGATATTGAAGAGTTTTAAGTATTTCAAGAAAAAGTCATCAGTTTTATCCAGTCATGGATTCTTAGTTTCCAGAAAATTCAGTAAAAAACTATGTGAAGTTGGACTGAAAACATATCGGCCCAGAACAAAAAAGATGAAAACATTATTTTGGTCTTGCATGAAATGCGCAAGCGGTGACTGAACTGTACAGTGCAGGAGTTATACCGTACTGTAGGCTACTGGATTGTACATTACAGTACCGCAGTATTAATTTTAGTATTAAGCAGTATTAACTTCAAACCATCAACAATTTTTGTTCCTTTGAGTAATTCTTCTAATAAATATCTCGAACTGTTCTGAATGACAGAATTCAAGCAAAAAGAACAAGCACTAAAGTAGAGTTTTGACTTTTTCTATGAGAAAAAACAGTTCCAACAAAATAATGGTGCGAAGTGCTACTTTCATTCATGTTCCCAGCAGACTGCTTAGTGTTAAAGTAAGTATGAATGCAGCAAATTACATAGAGATATTGAGTTCCCATTTGAAGCCCTAATTAAAGAGAAATATGAATATTGGAAATAAGCCACGCATGCTTCAACAAGATTCAGTCTTTCTACCATACTGTAAATAACATTTACGATTGCACGAATAAAAACCATACAAAGGTACTCCCATGGTCTCTGGTAGTTTATCGAATTTGAATAAAACAAAATGTGTGTGGATATTTTGAAGAATGAAATGTGTGATGTTCCAATCATGCAACATCTGATACATGTCTGGGTTCAGCCGTAAAACCAATCAAGGTTTAGTGTAAAACATTGAAATGCGGTAGGCAATGTCTGGACGAATTGTTGCTTTAAAACCAGCTAAGGATGACTACACAAACTATTGAAATACTTTTATCATTTCATTAGTACATAATAAACACTAATTTGTGTAGATTTTAAATAAAATGAATAAACAAAAAACTGCTATTTTTTTTAAAGAAATAGCTAATAATTTGTCTTGTACTGCATCTTATTTCTTTAGCAAACATATCCTACGTGTTAAATAAACATTTAGCAAACTATGAGCATGTTCATTCGACCAAAGTCCTCCAATATATCGTGGGAACTAGAATTTTGCCTTATCCCACAACCCATGATAAGATCAAACCATTTTATCTGATCAAAACCCAGTTGGCGTACATGGCAAGAGAATGCAATCAGGATGTTTGTATTTGCCAAGCTTATCAAGAAAACTTTTTATTTAGATTTTGTTGTTGTCTGAATATGATAAAGATAGATTTGTCGATAGTCTTGTGCTTCTAAACTTTGAACACCCTAACAAATGCTAAAAACTTTACTTGGGATGAGTTTGAGACGAATGTTAATTTTGAATTTCAAACACTAACGAAACATAATTTATGCGCTAACAATGACGTTGAATTAAAAAAATATATATACGTTTTGCTAGCGTTTGAAACTCAAAATTCAAACTCATTTCATTTGGCGTTTTTATCACTGAGGTCTCTAACAATTATCCAATCCATACAATGAAAAATAAAGTTTAAAAGTTTTTTTATCATTTTGCAATCTGAATGTTAACCTATTGATAGCTGATAAACTTACACCGCCAATGAAAGCTATTGAATCTACATGTAGAGAATTTCAATGCCTGAACTAATGAAGTGTGTTCACACGTTGCTTGATAAAATGCTCATATTAAAAAAAAAACACTTGAAACAATTAATTAAAAACACTTAAAAAACATTTATGGCAAATGTAGGATCCAATTAACACGTTTATCTTCGATCGCCTTCAGCCTTCAGTTCTGAAGACTTCTTGCATTGTGTCCAGGCCCTCTATTTTCGTAGGCCACGCTTTCAGCAGATTGAAATGCTGCAAATCTATATGCATCTAAGAAGCAACCCTGTCATAAATCTGAATCAAAGCCATAAAAATGTGGTATTGTGGTAGCCATAAATAGTCATCGGTAATATAAAAAATCAGAAGATGCACAATGGCTTATTAAAAAAATATATTTCTTTTAGTTTTTGGTCACTTAGAAGCAAATGAAAAACATCTCAATTTTTTTCATAAATTGGAAGAAAAAGGAGAACTGAACCTAATCAGTTCTCTGTTTTTAGTGAGATACGCTTTTTCTATTCTTTTTGTACATTCACATTTTATTAATTGCTATTTATTTCATAGTAAATAATCCCACTGATCACAAAATCTCACATTAACACTCCGCAAATAAATTCTTCCATGTGTATCTTAGTCAATATAATAACAATCAAATAAAGTACGTGCTACACATATTGCAGCTCATTGTGCTTGCAGAAATTAACCATCATGTCTCAGCAATGTTTTTGCGTTTCAAGAATACGTCAGTTCTAACCAAGCTGGCCACACCAACCCGGATCAGGCTCAAATCACCACGTTTTCATTTATGTTACATATCGAGTTATATCGACGTCTTACTTCACATATCTTTGAGAGTGTTGTGTCATTGTAATTCCTAATATTCTCAAAGCGTTTTTTGTCATCAGTTTATTTATTTTTGTCAAAGGTATTTAAATTTGGAGTGTTTTTTATGGTGACATGTTTATAGCAAGATTGGACATTTCAAAACTTTGAGGCTGCTTCACCAAAAGTCTCTCTTTTTATTGGCATAAAGGTGTTTCTGAATGATGACAATTAAAATCTAGTAGCCAAATGGTTTAGCGCTTCGGGGTATAATTTCTGCTGCACCGCAAGCGCAGTTACACCACTCACAGTTTGGCTCGTCGTATAGCACTGTTGCAACACTCTTTGCTGAATCATTCGATAAAAAAGGTTTTGCTTTTCACTTAGCGCTAGTCTATTGTAAAATGATATTTATTCCGTATTATTGTCAGTTTGCAGTAATTTACTTGTGTATCATCTCTTCAAAAATTTTTATATTTGTTTATCTTGCGTAAACCTTCTAAACAGTTTTGTATGGCCAGTGTCTTTTGTTGTTGAAGTGTGTGTTATTTTTGCCCCGCAAACACACATAAAGTAAGATAAATTCAGCTTGCAGTTTTTTTACCATTGTTTGCAAAGAAAATGTTACGCTTGTTTGCTCATATTTATGTGTATAGACGTTCCCAGTTATGAACTTAAACAAGTAGCCTACAGCTTGAAATCAAAACTGAGTGACTTCCATCCTCGCAGTTACTGTACGTGATATTCAACGCTCATTTACTATCACTCTCGAATCAGACTTGACCTAGGCGTAGAGGTCAAGACGTCAGTTTAACAGAGCTGTGTTTTACAAAGTTTCTGGATGATTCAGTTTCTGTTAGAATGCAGATAATTTGTATCTCTTGATAAGTAACTAACAAATGCTTCAACTTGTAAGTTACTTCGTTCTATGAAAATGACAATATTAAATGACACACCAATAAATATATCTTTTATTGAAAAAAAAAAGATTATTAGAGATTTTGGTTCTCAGGCATTATCAAATCTGGCGCTCCTGAAAAAAATATTAGACATCCATGTCTCAGACAAATTTTCAAAATGTTAGTGAAAGCCTTCACAACATTCTACAAACTTCAAATAAATTATTGAAACTTTTCTGCAGTGGTGAAAAAGCAAATACTTTTACATCATAGATTTACTTTCAAACAAATACTTGTCACTCAAACTTCTCAAGCAATGTATTTTTCAAATTATGAATTTAATCAAACATAAGCTGTGAGTCTTGATAAAAAAAAATTCTGAGCCTAAAAATGCACATAAAACGATTAAAACAAGATTAAATTTGTGTAACCTTTATGAGGGCCAGCTCCTAGACCAGTGGTTCCCATCGGGGTGCCGCGGTACCGTGGGGTGCTATTTACAATACTCTAGGGTGCCGCGAGCTATTTCCCATGTTCACTTTTCGTCTGTTTTCAATGGTTAGCTCAGACCATTGTTGATAAAAATTTCATGCAAGATCGTTTTTGTGACGTCATTTAAGGGCAGTTTGTTGTCATACCATATATATGACGTTTTGTGGTCACAAGTTCTTAGTGTGGCACCTTTTTATTTTTGTGGATTTGAGATGTCACAGTTGTACTAGTTGTGCTGACTTTTAATTGTAGTTCAGTTGGTAAATATTGTGCATAAAAAGGTTTTTGTCTGCCAAGGAAAAAGTGTAACTTATTAAGTTTCACACTGACTTCCCAACAAATCAACTTAATCTTGTTTAATCAAAATGCCTTTTCATAGTGACATTCAATCTGCAAGCATATTTGAAGTGTTACTAATAATTATGTTGATTTCTGAAGGTGGTATTAATTGTCTTTTCCAAGGGCACGCATAACAAGCATTACTTTTCTCTACACTGCATTAGAGCTGACAGTCAAGCATAGAAACTATACGAATATAATATTTTAAAATCGTTGAAATGGAAAGGTTAAGGTATGTTCCAATAACTTGCTGCATTCGAGGTGTAACATCGTTGATCTGCCACAAAATAGTTTTCTCTTCTCTTGGGTGCCGTAAGCTTAATAATGTTGAGAACCACTGCTAGACCCTCTACTTATCTAATTTCCTTTTTCGGACCACAAATTTTCTATTGTCCATTTTATATTGCAAAATTTCCTCTGTTGAAAATTTTAGTGGCCCATAACATTTTTTTAGATCCGCTGCTGTCATCACCATTGAAATTTGTAGCACAGTAGCTGGACAAAGAACAACGAATTTAGTAAATTGAAAAATAACAAGTCAACAATAAAGCTTGAAAGCACCTGAACTGCAATGCTTAGAAATATGAAAGCAGAACAAAGTTGAAAATCGACCTTCAGATAAAAATATAAATATTTGAATTGTAGATGTACAGTATATTGATAAAGTTAATTCAATTATCTGAAACTATCATTCCTAGAGATCGTGTGCTTCCAACAGACAACCGTCAAACAACAAATGCTTTTTGGCGCCAATTTTCGGCCACACACAGAATTTGTGGAAAGAATACGTGTAGGCTACCTGAACGTTGAGTTGTTTGAAGTTTAAAAAAATGCAGCAAAAATATATTAATTGACCGAAAAGAAAAAGGTCAATGCAGATTCAATTTTAATGAAATAACATGCCTGGTTTAAATGTTGGAAATGTTAAGCTGTATGAAATGTATTCTGAAAATTTGCATGCGTGAAGTAGTCTCATCCATATGTGTTTAAAAATTTAAGCTTTATAAAATTTTTGTTAACTTTTTAAACCTACATAAACTAGTCACAAACGCTAATTAAAATACGCTATTGTTTCTACATTTATTCAACACTCATTTTTCATATTCATTTTTTTTTAATACAATTTTTTGACGCTTCAAGTATGAGAACGATAATAACCGACTTCCAACATGGTGAAATGAAGTTCCAAAGTTCTAATTCGAAGAATTATTTCCAGTTAACTTTTCACTGAAGCACAATACTGAAAATTATTTTTTTCCTAAAGCATTAACGATAAAGAATAAGGTTGCTTAAAATCTAAACCAGCAATTTAAAAAATTATCTCATGTGTGTTCTAAAATAACTGGAACAATTGACATATCCAAGATTCATCGAAGATTCATTCATGCAGCTCATATCTATTGAAATCTAGAATATACTGTATTGGGGGCGGGTTAGTGGAATGAACTTGCGATTTATCAAATTTTAATACCGTATATGTTAAATAAGATAGCCGTCGGGTTTGCAAGATAATAAAACTCTTTCAAAGTGTTGCCAAAGTCTCGCTTTCAAACTTGACTGCCAGTATTGGTTCCGTTCTTGACGGGAATCAAATTTGTTGTAACTGGTAATTTTCTAGATGGATTTTATTGATTTTAATCGATTTACAAATAAAAGTAATAAATGGGGTTGAAATTACTTTTTGCAAAGATGATATTGCAACAGAAAAATAAATACTTGACTGTTGGCAAATCTTGAAAGTTAAGTGCATTTTATATGATGATAAAGAAAAATAAGGCAAATCATCCTGTTGACTTTGTAAAGCGCTTAGAGCTGCAATAGACATGAAGTTTGCCGGGTCATCTGATATCTCAGACTAAATTAGTTTGAAATTCGGACATTCACAAAAATAAATTTTCGATGCAGTTTGAAGCTCAGTTCTGAATTTTAAATTTGTTAAAATTTTGAAAGTATAGCCTACCGCTTAAAAACAAAAGATTATTTGTTAAACTCTATCATATAAAGCTTTGGTAGAGAGTCTGTTGTTTAGTATCACAAACATACAAATCAAAGTAATTTCAATTCGATCAACATACTGTATTTTATTTTTATCACAAAAAAAATTATCACAAGAATTGACAGCGATAGACACCTGTTTTGCCCATGAGGCTGGGCTCATCAGTATCGCACCACTAATTTATGTCACATAATTCTCAACCGCTGCTTTTGTCAGTCAATTGAATAAACAAAATCAGTCATGTTCGAAACCAAAAGGGTATGTTCGAATGACTTGCTAACTTCCAAGCATAATCAGTAGCGTTGACAGGGGGGGTCCAAGAGGTACTTTTATACCCGGGCCCGGGATAATTTTAGGGGCCCGGAGTCTTTCCAAGGGGCCCTAAAACTTGAAGAAACCTCTGCTTATTATTTGGATATAGCGTATTTTTCTTGAACGTGTCTTGATTTGAGGGCCTGAAAATCTTTATACCTGGCCCAAATTATTCTCTCAACGGGCCTGAGAAAATGGGTAAATTTATCGTTTTTTATTGAACTTTATACCACCTGGCAACCCTGATGGACTCAGCACTATATAGAAACTCATCGTAACTCATCGTTAGCGTTGTTTATTGCGAAGACCATCATTCTCGCAGACGAGGGATAGCCATCATATAAAATCACACATAATATTGTAATGCGGAACGTCCTTCAAAGAAATTATTGACGAAACAATATCCTGCGTCATGACTCAAAGTAAGCCACAGTCAATCTTTCAAATTAGCAAGATCCAACCTTTTTGTTGAAGGCATCGCTTTTAGGAAAAGAAGAAAAAATCAAGTGATGGTCTAACGATAACAACTGCTTGCGTAACATGCTCCAGTAAACCGATAGAAAAAAAAACTACAAACTCGATAAAAATCAATATATAACATTAGTGTGCTATAAAAATTGCCAACAGAAAATGTTTGTGGTAAAAGAGAGGCGTTTCATGATTCAAACATTTAAAGACTTATGTCAGTTCTCAATCGGTATTGCGATTTTGAAGAAGGCAGATATACCTGAAGAAGATTCGCAAAAACATTTCAAATATATTGTTATATTTCAACTCTGGTAGCGAGGTTATTTTTTATCGTATCTGGTTGGTAAAGATTTAGATTACTTGGACGGAAAGGGTAAGAAGTTGATTTTCGTGCCATCTTCAAGTATGTCTTTACGTGACTTGCCAAAAGTGCAGCTTATGCTGTTAGCAGATGTCGAGGAGATGTTCTTTCAAAAGTCGTACCAGCATTCACACTATTTGGCCACGCAACTGATTTTCTTGAAACATGAGATTTTGCTTAGTTTTATATGCACAATAAAAAAAATTAAGAATTCTATGTATTGCTTTTAAGAATGCCAGTGGAGCAATTTTTTAAACAACCCAGTTTTCAAAGTTGCATAAAAGAATTAAAAAATGTTTCTGAAAATATTTAAAAGCCTCAAATGCCTCTTATTGCTGACTTTATTTAATCAGTTTTTTAATATGTTCTGTTGTTGCATTATTTTTACAATATTCACGCTATGACTCCATTTCAGATCAAAGGATAATAAATTCAAGAGAAGGTGTTGTGCGAAAAGTTTAGTGACCAATTTTTATCTTGATCAAAAACCTTCAACTAAGGCATCGAAGTAAATCGTTTTTCAGGATAGAGCAGGGATGGTGAATTGCTAATTAAATCACGGCATGAACAATCACAGTTTTTTAGTGACCGCTTGTCTTTTCAAAAAAAAAAACAATGTTTACACAATATGTCAGCATATGTCAACAATATGTAAACAATGTGCTAGTTTTAAATTGTACTTGGAGCCATGTACAGTAAAGCTACCGTACTGTAGAATGCCACCAAACAAATAAAATCAGTGAAAAAAAACGATCAGGGCTAGTGGCTAGTAAAATTTATTAACAGAGCTTTCGCCATCGTAAGAGCGGCTTCATCGGTTTTATTAATCAAATGGAAATATGAATTGTTATTGTATTGAAATAAAAAACCAATTCAATGAAACGAGAATACTGACAGAACCGCTTCAAGAAAACTTTATAAATAAATTCTTCTAGTTATCAAACCAGACTGTTTTTTTTTTATAAAACTGTTATTTTATATTAAGGAATAAAGTTTGTTAATGATATTACCTCAACCGGAAAAAATATGAAGATCTTTGCATTATTTGTTTATATTATCCTTTTATGTGCTGACATGAGTGAGGAATTTTCGTTAAATCGTAAGTATGACTGAAATTAAGTACCGTAGCTAGCACGTATTTTAACAAACGTTTTAATAGTTTGAGGGTGTTAATGTCTTTGAATCCGAAACGCCAAACCTCTTCGTGGCTATGTCCTGTTTTGACGTTTTATCATTCATGATGTATTGTTAATAACTCAGTAGTCATTTCTACGAATACAGATTTCATGCATCATTTAAAATCCTAAATATCAATCGCAGAAGTTCGGACTTGTTACTTTAGTTTTCAACAGTACAAGTAGGGCCTGGCTCCTCCATCAAAATGCGAGTTTGGCGCCACAAAACAGACCGCAGATCAAGTCATTCATCACTGCTTTATCCAGCGGCCTCCACACGGTGCGCATGGACTGAGGGTCCTGGACGACGAGACTTCTGAGTGGCTGATGACTTCCTACCTTCCAATCTAGCCTGGAAAGACCTGCTCAGTGCTCATACGCTGATCAACAATAACCTACAGATCAGAGCAGCACATTACTTTTTTTCCCTCATTCTTATTTTTTTTATTTCAGCAAAACTCTTGGCAGCTTTGAGGAAACTTCGGAATCAACAAATGCGCAATATCAAATCGCAAACCATTATCAAACCACCATTGATTGAAAACGAGACTCCTGAGTTTACTGAAACAATACAGCCAAAATCGTTTGCACGTTCTACAACTGCGATTACAAAAACCACGCACCATAGGACAAGGAAATTAGTAATAAGAAAACAGGTAAATGTCAAGCTGGAAAATGTATATTGACAAGTATTTTTTATTATAACAATATTTTCTTAACTTTAATCACCAGTCACAAATATATTTTGCACATTTTCGGAACCAATTGTACGCAGTGCATTCTATTAAATACTTTCAATGCTTCAATATTCGGATAAGATGTTTTTTGTTCGTGGGTGATCGAAAAAAAGAATGGGAACAGGTTTAATTTTGATATCCAAACGCTAGCGATACTGAGAAGAACCTTTAGTCCGAAACAATTGGCTTCTATTTGAAGTTAGTAACCTAATGCCTTTTTAGACATTTTCTTTACTTAAAATAAGTGCTGTAAAGTCATTTTCGCTGGGTGTGGAGTTACACGTGCTTAAGCGATTTTTGGTTTTAATTTTCACTTAACAATGCATTCGTTTCATGAATTGCCAAATGAAAACTGCCTGGACTTATTGCGTTATACAAAACAACAACTTTAGTTTAATTATTATGTTTAGATGTTTTTTCTGTTGGATTGTGTTCCATATTGTACGAGACATTCAGACGGCATGTACAGAATTAGAAGGTGCTCTAAAGCTTACCATAAACGTAAGATAGCCTACATGAAAACATTGTTGCACCCATAAAAAGATAGTTTGATCAATTAATACAAAAATATATTAATGATAAATTTTAGAAGCGAAACTATAAAACTAGATATGAAACTACCAGATGAAGAAAGAATGCTTCAAATAAAATTTTTGCCAAATGTTTTTTAATTTTTTAACACAACTGATATGTTTAACTACCTTAGAGATATATCAGTTTTGCATTTTTAAACCGACTGAAATTAAGAAAACTGCAAGAAATTAATTCAAAGTGACTTTTTAACTACTATGTCTACATATGCAATGCTGTGTGCATTTTTAGGCTCTGAGTTTGTAAAACTTACAAGCTGATTTTATAAACTTATCATCTTTGTAATCCAACATAATTATGTATATTGTAAAATTAAACAACAAATACTATCAATACTATAAGTAAGTGCTCATTGCCAAAAAAAAAAGCCAAGTTGAGCGAATTACATCAAATACAGTTAACCCATATCGAAATAATTTTGCTTTTGCAAAATCACCTTACGCTGTGACGTAGCACGTAGCTTAATTTCTCTCAAAGAATGTAAAGAGTTATTTACATCAAGTTTTCTTTTTGACCAATGTAACACATAAGATGACAAAAAAAGCTAACAAAACAATTGGTGAAGATATTTTAAATCCATTTTTTTTAAAGATTATAGCAACTAAGATTTTCATTAATAGCTTTCCCAGCACAATATATTCAATAACTACAATGCTTTGGTTGCTTGGTTTTGAATCTTTATCCTCGGACTGACAAAACCTTGATAGGTTATTCCTGGTAATTTCGCATACTTGTAGAGGCTTTTGACGCAGGACCAGTTACCGAGATTGGC
Organism: Aplidium turbinatum; assembly: GCF_918807975.1. Classification (NCBI taxonomy): domain Eukaryota; kingdom Metazoa; phylum Chordata; class Ascidiacea; order Aplousobranchia; family Polyclinidae; genus Aplidium; species Aplidium turbinatum. The sequence continues at coordinate 17,649,005 of NC_137485.1, forward strand.
AGAGTGAAGTTTCCGATTGTTGAAGTCTTGTTACCGGGGAATTATTCCATCCATTGAATGGAGAGCAGTCCTTAGAATGCGTTGCTCAAGCGCACACGCAATACATTGACATTAACTGTAATGGATGGTAATAAAGAAAAAAAAAGATTGTTTTACAGTTAACCTGATGCTATATGCATAATTTTACGAAAATGTTTCAAGAAAATGGAAGTAGCAAGTGATTGAGTAGATTGCCTCCAATAATGATTGCAAGCATTGGTAGAAGTGTCAAAGAGTGAAAAAAACATCATTTTCTTAACTTGTGATTGACTCTAAAGCTAAGGTTAAATTCCTCAAGCAACTCATTTACACTTATGTTTTGCAGGTCGCTGTGTTTATTGCAGACTTGCTCGAAAGTGCAACAGAGGCGGGGTAGTGGTTTTGTAAAACTAATCTTCTTCAAACCATCAAAAATACTGACAACAGCAATTAATCAAACAATGTATAAAAAACATGCATTTGTTGCTTAATTAAACTTTACTAACCCTCTTAAACAATGCATTGCATAACAGTGGCGCGGGAACTATTTTTCTCTAGGGGGGGCTGAAGATGCCGTAGTGTTGTCAGCTTCTGGGGAGCGCCCCCCAGACCTCCTTATATGGGACAGCATTTAAAAGTGGTAGCAAAGCATTCGGTCCCCTCCTGTGTAAAAGACGACGCCAAAACACTTGAATTGTAAATTGTGACAAATGAAGAACGGCAACAACAAAGCAGCTGTTCTGGAAATTCAAATGGAAACGAACAAATTAGAAAGTGATATCAAAACGACAGTTTGTGGAAGTAAATTCTCACACGCTTCCGGAGATTGCTTTTCGCTCAGGTGTTTTCTCTATAAACTGTGTCATGAGTTCTTTGACATCGATAGTGTCCAAAATGTTTTGGTGGACATGCATCAACGCAAGATGAGTAGCCTACGTCTTTTTTATGTGATTGAGCTTCTCAACAACGTTTTCAGGCGTCTTAGAGCAGAAAAAAAAAGTTCTGATTATGCAGCTGAAACCGGGAGGCAAATGCAGAGCTCCACCAATTTTCGCGTTTCTTTGAAAAGATCTAGTGTTTGAGGGTTTAGTTGTAATAGTATCTCAGCAACCTTTTGAACGAAGTTTGTGGTTTTTCCACTTACAACTTCGCTGAACAAGGTAAGTTCCGTTTTTAGGCAATCTTTTCTGATGGCATCGGGTTAGCTGATCTCAGTATCAGATCTTTCCTCACAGTTTGCATACAGCTCAGAAGGGCCTTCTCTCTGTTGGCTGCTGAAAGCAGATCCGCCTGGTCGAATCTTCGATCAAGCTCAGCTTGAACCAAATCAAGGGATTCAATGTATTGCCGTTTCCACGCTCTTTCTCCCGCAGACGACTAACTATCCGATTCCTCTGTGTTTCGAAACCTTGCTGGAGTTTTGCTCACTCGGGGATCCTTTGGCATTTTTAGGTGATTGGCAAACGCAAAGACGTTTGCTGCTTCCATAAGCTTGCAAATGGATTCATCTTTTTTGAGATTTTTGATCCGTTTGCGAAGAATGGTGATGGATTCCAAAGCTGAAGAAGCAGAGGTCTTCTTGTTTTGGAGCTGTCTTGGGACGGCTTCTGCAGGCTGATTAACTTCACCGCTGCAGGTAATCGCAAAATAAAGCCGCATCGTGCGTGCTTGTTTTACCAAGCCGAATATTTTTGTACGTGCGTCTTCTCTCATTGCACTATCTTCTGTCATGTCGGGCAGACATTGCGACAGGGTAAGGTAGCACTTAACAACACGAGCGAGGCAGAAGCACGAACGCTCCAACGAGCAGGACACAAACCCAGCAAATTGCAGGCAACTTCATCCGAACCAAAAAGCGACATGAATAAAGATTTACGCTTAGACGATTCACGAATTACAACTGCAACACCGTGAACGAAGTTTAAGGCAATAAGCCTCACCTCCTTTACAACGTCTTGCAAAATCAAATCGAGAGCATGATTACTGCAGTGAATGTATAACGATCCAGGGCATAATGCTTTAAGTTTGGCCCGCACCCCGTTCTAGCAACCAGACATACTGTATTTGCTGCACCGTTAAGACAATAGCCTTGAAGGCGTTCAATCAGCAAATTCATCTGGGAAAACAAGTCGGTAATACACGAAAACAACGTTTCCGACTTCGAATCGGGAGCATTATAAAATCCAAGAAAAACGTTTTGCAACACGATTTCTGAAAATATGTTATGTACCTTAAATTGTCAGAATTTTCTAGGGGGGCTGAAGCAATTATCGAAAGTTCTAGGGGGCTGAATTAGCTGTAGAGGGGATGCAGCCCCTTGAGCACCCCTACTTCCCGCGCCCCTGTTGCATAATCATATACATGTAGAGGATCTGTACTGGTCACATATTTTTATAGAAGCCATATTGGATAGATACGGTTGTAACAGCAACCATCTAATAAACAACATCGTAAGTGCTTGTTCCAGTGTGCGTTATACAAAAACGCAGCACAAATTAGCTGAAATTGTTTTATATTAGTTTAGTGACGTCAGGCAACACAGAATATTGCAATGAATTTAAGCGAATGATCGTCCTGTACCGCCGCAATACAAACAACAAGGTGTACAGTACATGACAATGCACTTAATTTCAATACACAGCGTCCTTGGCTGAAAATTTGTGCTTGTAAATCTTCAATTCATCTCTGAATGTTTGAGATGCGATTCTGTTGTCGACTACGCCAATAAAGTCGGTCGTATTTTAACAGATGTAGCATTGTAAACGAAATTAAACTTCAACGAAACCAACATCGCTTCAGCATTCCACATCTAATGTCAATATTTGCATTTAGAGATAGATATTTATTTTTTTATCAGATTGAACCATATCGACAGTCGGATTGCCAGTCAGCAAGAACATTAGAAGTGTACAACTGTACAAATAGCAAACATGATTCGTATACCGATAACATAGTCACTTTAGTCAGTGTACTCGGTGTGGAGTCAATTATAGACACGAGCAACTGGACGGCTATCCATTGTATAATAGTCCATGTACATAGGCTATAAAGGAAAGCAAAAAAACATAAATTAACATACATGATACAAACATTAAACACGGTATATATACGAAAAACAGGGTATGTTTACAGTATATACAGAGACATAACATACATAGAGAGTAGTATGCATAGAGAGTAATAACTATATTTGATACATACACACAAATATACAAAACAGACATGTCACAAAGTAATCTATTATTTTGCTTCCATTAGAAATGCAAGGTCTTCAAGCAAGCTTTATATTGAAAAACAAAACAGAGATCAGTGCAAAACAAGAAGTGTCAGCTAAACCAATGCAGACACCTCACTGCTGTCAAATGTGCTTATTTAAGAGGCTTTAAAGTATGATATTACAGAAAGGAACTCTGTAGCTAGGTGATAACGCTAATTAGATCAGCTACTTCTAGAAAGCCATATCGTACACATGTTTTTAACATTAGAACATGATATGCTAAGATATTGCTTTGGCTTAACTGGATACTGTAGCCTACTAGCAACATTTGCAAAAACCTTTGAAAAAAATTGTCGCATCTCTGGTTGTTGGTTTCCATTGCGTAACTTTGTAATTTTATGGCACAATATTATTTTATGTAATTTTATGCAATGCAACTTTATGGCCTGTTGTCTTTGGTAGATCAGTGGCTCTCAAAATGTTTTTTCTTGCGACGTACTCGAAATGTTTTTTGGTCTTGTGACACTGAAACAACAGCTGAGAGAAAAACACATTGAAAGAATGTGGGGTGCAAACTTCTTTTGATGTTATAAAATTTATTAAATTTTATTACAAGTTGCAAGATTGCTATTCACATTTTGTTTTGGAATACAATTCGGATTGATATTTTGTTTCAATCACAGCCGCAACAGAAAATCCTACTTTGCATAAATCAGACCTAAATGAAAGTAAGCTATATTTATAGGCTACCCATTGTTGCCACACAGGGGTCGGCCAGTCAAGTGTAACCTACTAACAATTTTTTATTTATTTTTTCAAATTATCTTGCCCTTCTACCACCAAGCAGGAAAATATCCTGTAAAAAAAACGTCCGAGGTAAAGCCATGTTATTGTGCAAAAAAGCAACAAATTTCGATGGTCTGCCCTTCACTTGTTTGGCAACATAACACAAAAAAAAGATGGAAATGTTATCATTGTACCTTAATCGTTAAATTGTTTTGAAGTAATGAAATTTAACACAACGGTTTCATTTTTTCTTTAATATCAGCAAAAATGCGCGACTTATCTAGAAATTTTAAACGACTCACCAAAGCGTCGCCACGCACATTTTGAGAACCACTGCTATAAGCGTAAAAGCTACAAGCCTACCATCTTGCCTGAACAAAAACTAATTTTATGTGAAACCCAGTATTCTACCGGTATTGATTGTCTAAATAGATTTTCTTCTTTTCTTAGTTACATATTTCTGTATAGTTATGTACGTATGTTTGCATCGATGAGGTCTTTGATGAACTACAGATACTCATTTCATAATTTTTTTCAGCGTTTTCAGCGTACTTTTTTTCATCGTTTCAGATGTCATGCAGTGTCCTTCACAGAGATGTTCACAAAATCAGGATCTGAATCCTGATTCTGCATGATACTAAAAAATTAGCAGGATTGAGATAGGATCTTGATATATGTGGAAAAGCAGGATCAGGACAGGATTCAAAAATTTTCCCAATTGATCCAATGTTGAAAACAGTCCATAAAATTATTCAAGAACTTGCCAGATTTTTTTGTTTACATGTAGTTTATACCCCACATGACATGAAGTGAGCTATAGTTTCGATATGCAGTGTGCACTGTGCAGTGTGCACTCCAGTTCTAAATGACATTGGCATAGTTTTTAAAAATCATATTGACATGCCATTTAGGTTCCAGTAACATTTTTTTCAAAGGTTTAAGGACTGCTTATAAGGATTTCCAAGAGGCAGAGATGTTCACAGAACCATTGAAAGTTGGCACAATCAGGACAGGATCTTTTAAATTTTCAAAACTATCGAATCAGGACAGGATCAGGATCTTGGAAAAAGTGGATCCGGACATCTCTGATCCCTAAGTGTTCTTGGTTGGCTAATTGATTTATTTTATTGAAGATTTTATAGAAATGTTATTTGCTGTTGGCCAAGGGCATGTCTCCCGAGAAGGAAACAGCTTAGACAGAGATCTGCAAAATCTTCTTTCCTGATGATGTGACTGTAAAATTTGAGTTGCCTATGTGTTACGCTGTTCAGTAGCTCTTTATCTTGATGTACGGTTTAAAATATCTTTATTTGTGATACGATCAGTATGTGAAATCTGGAGCATTCTTCTATGAAACCTAATTCAGCTGCTTCAATGTTACGCCAAATTTCCGCGGTGAAGGTCAGTATGTCTCAAAACCATACCGAAGAATAAACTACACAAACACTTTAATAAATCGAACCTTCAAAAAATGAAAAGTCTGCAGTCTGATAGAATAGGTCGTAGTCTATTGAAAGCGTCTTTAGCTAGACTTATTCTTCTTAGTATCTCTCTCTAACATCGTGCGTCTACTGTTACAAAGAAACCAAGGTAGATATGCATTTTTTTTGTCGTTAATTTGAATTCCTTATTATTGTAGGCATCTAAATTATTGTAGCTAAATAGTGCCTTAACATTAGTAGCAAAAAAAATATTTTTCATGCCTTTCCTTAACGTTTTTATGCTGTAATTCATCAAATCATGTTTGTGAAAATGTCAAGACAGTTTCGGTCTATAGATCAGAAACCTATCTGGCCCTATGTACCCTCCAAGCATACCTGCTGACTCAACAGATCCCAATAATGCAACCAAAAATGGTCAGTTTCGTATTAGATAAATACGTTGATTTCGTATGCTTTTCAGCTCATGCTCTCATTTAACTTTTTTACAAAAAGTTACAAAAGGTTGTGGAAGAGTTTGAATTGTGATTATTCTTGAAAGCAAACAATTTTGTATTTTGTTAGCTGGTTTTAAGCTTTGTAAATGAGTTTTCAATAGTTTTTCCACTACATTATGTTTACTTTTGTTTTAAATTTGATTATGACTCAACTTGATGCTTGGGGATTCTCCAAAGACGACGCACTGCTAGAACTTGTTGATTTGGCCAAATCATAGCATATCATTGAGAATTCTAATTGACACTCAGCGCGGTTTCAATGTAGAATACTCCAGTTATATTGTAGACTACATAGCTATTATAAAATAAACTCTGTCGTTTTGTGTTGGTAGGCTGGTGCAAAATTTTCTTAATAGAAAATACTGAGTTGAAAAATATTGCAGCTTAAAGAAAAAAATAGCAACTAGCTTATACCGGTATATATTTAACTTCAGCGCCACAAAATTAGGCAAGGGTCAGGTACTTAAGTCAGGGCAACAAAAATTATGTTCCTCTGCTTAGTGTTTGAACAGTTGATTGGAAGAAAAACTTAAGTGATTCATACCCCAGAGTGCTTTTAGTTTGACTCTCTTCAGGAGCTTGTCGGCAAGTTCGTCACGCAGATCAAAAACTTCAAAACGTTGATCACAAATGAAAGGGTGCATCAATTTAACTTCGTAAGCAAGTGCGGGAAACAAGCACTGTTGTTTCACTCGTTTATGTGTGCTCAAACATGACTGTAAAAGCACTGGCTCTCAAAAATTTATACAGCTTCCTTAAAATAACGAAGAACGTATCAATCGTCCAAACAAGAAAAAATTTACAAAATGATGGCAAAAAAATAATTTCTAGCGTATAACAATAAAATCAGCAGACTACAGTGATTCGTCGATTGAATAGACACCTCGTCAGCATTTGACTGGTGGCAATATGACCTGTGCTTTCATCGCTTGCCAAAAACAAGTTTTGTCGAGAAAAAAACTTTAAATGTGTCACACAAATCATTTGAAAGGTCGATAGGCCAAGATAATTTATGAGTCAATGAATTGGCGGAAACTTTTTGAAATCTTCCTCAGAGACCCCCTTTTTTTGATCCCAGTTTGAGAACCACTAGTGTAGCCTACTCTACAATAGTAAATTACGCACGAGAAAATAGTTTGTCTTTGGAAAAGTATCAGTGACGATCGGTGAGGGAAAGCAAGGAAAGCAGTGCTTACCTGAGCGAAAACTATGCAAAATATAATGACTGAATTCTAGGTTTAACTTTTTATTATTTTTATCACGTCTATTTTAACTTGAAAATTACTGTATTCGTGACTAAAATTACTCGTAACGCTTGTGAGTAGTCTAAGTCCTCACCAAACCGCATGTCTTGCCTATAAATGCCAATTAACGCAAACGCTCCTGTCAGAAACAACCACTGAGGTTCCAGGGAAGCAACTATCAAAGTTGCTTTCCCCAGGTTCAAAAATGTCAAAAAACGCCTTCGTTTTATCCAATCCTCACTCGTTTTGCAAAACGTCACCAGGTGCTTAGCCAATCAGATGTGTTATGGTTAGAATTGCTTTCCCAGTGACGTCAATGCGTACTATCACTAGACTAACTCGTCAGAATGGTCTCTCGTCACGGTACACAGCACAGCATCATAATGCCGAAAAGAATGTTGCTGTTTTTTTATGTCTCCTCGCCATGTACTTTAGCCTACTAGCTTTCATAGTCATGCCTTTGCCCTTTTTACAGCGTTGATATAACGTTACTTCGCCAATGAACGTTCAGGTGCGGATGCAATATTTAGTTCGTTAAGCTTCAATACGCAGGAGGCAGGCGCGAATCTAAGAGTTTTTTTCGGGGGGGCCAGAAAATTTGAAAATCAATTAAAAAGAAAAAAAAAGCTAAACAGATATGAACAATAGGGTGGGGTGAACCAAAAATTTTGCTTTGTCTCGTTGATATTTCTTGTGGAACAACATAAAACGACCAGAAACCGAATTTGAGGAAATTTTGACCTTGGGAACCTACCCACTTTTTGGGTTGAAAAATCTGCATTTTTCGAAAAATATGCAAAACATGCTTATGAAAATAGAACTTTAAAGACACTTTTTTTGGCTATGTTCAATATACTATTTTGCACTGCACTAAAAATGACTTGGACTAGCTTCTAATACAAGTTTTGTTTAGGTTTTCAGATTTGATTGCTTTAATTTTTTTGCAAAAACATGCAACTTTTTTCAAAAATCGAATAACATTGCATTTTAAAATCAGTTTTGGGAATATAAAATGACAGTTATGCAAAATCAACTGGATTCAACAGTCACTAATTGAATTGTAACACAAATATACTAGCACTTGATTCTAGTGTTAACAGTATTTACAAATGTGCTTGGCTGTAGTGCGCCTTTGTGTCTGCAACAGGAATCAGATTCCTGGAAGCTATACCAGCACGGATGAATCCATCTCTTCTATCAAACCCACACACTTTGTACGATGCATCAGTCACCAATTTCACAATTTTTTCTACTGATTGGGAGTGGTTTGGATAGCTTTTCACTTCTATTTTGCTTTCACGGTATGAGATGATGTCATCAGATGTAATTGTGGTTGTGAAGATAGGTTCATAACATAAATCTACAGTGATGTCGGAATAATGGTTGGCCTCATAATTTATCGTTGGAACAACAATCTTCCGAACGGATCTATCACCAATATTTGCCCCATTGCGAATTTTCAATATTGCCATGACTGCATTTTCTCGAACTTTTCTGGAGTCATCCGCAAGCATTGCAAACAGCTAAATGAGTAAGGTATTCACCATGTGGCTGCTCCACCAAAACATAATGACTTCTTTCACATGTGTTAGCCCCCTTGTATCTTCACGATGACCAAGAGTCTGGTCTTTTTTGCCATCAAAATAGATTGCATCAATTTGTTCATCGGCATCATTTGGCCGAGAATCACCAATTAATTTGTTTCTGAATACATTTCTTTCTCTCCTCACTTTGTTTTTGTCGATTATCATTGTCTGATCTAGTTCGGTCACTAAGCCAAGGTCGCAAAGTAGTGCCGTACATATTGTTGCAGTAGCACGGTCAGATAAATCATATCTATCAGCTTTTCGTTCGACGTGTTTTAACCGTAGTCTCATTTGGTCACCTAAACAGAGAAAAGAAACATAAATTAACCAGATTATTGTCTGCTAAAACACAGAATCATGCTTTCAAACTGCATGAAGTACCTGAGAGTAGATCAGTTAATGGCAGATATGGTTCATCAGAGATTGAAGAATCGCCACTTTCCGATGAATTATCAGTAGAAAACATAGCACCAGTGTCTGGATCACAATCTTTTTGCAAATCCATCTCCATGAGTGTCTCTTGTGAATGAGACTTAGCCCTTCTTTCCAATGTTTTGGCAATTTTTTTGGTTGTCTTGCGGTCCAATCATGACATCTGCATATGGCTTTTACTACCGATTTTGCGACGCTGATCCATGACAAACAATAATTCTTCACGTGGTATCTACATAAGGAAATTGAGAGGTTTAAGAAACAACCTAAACTTTATACAGTATATTTATTTGATAATGCTGTACTGAATACTACTTCTTACCTTTGTATCTTTTGGACATTTGCACTTGACAACATGGGCTTCAAATTCGCATCCTTCAGACCCAGCGTTGGAACATACTGTGATATCACATTTGCACTTTATGATATCAAACACTTTATCTAATTTACGGTCAAAATAGATTCGTTTTTTTCCTCTTTTGCTTGAAGTTCTGCATAAATTTTTAAATTCGTTCCATTCTTTAACAAATTTACTGTAAATAGAGTTGTATTGGTACAGAGTTAACAAACAATTTTCTCTTCTATAACTCTGCAAAATGATAGGTACCATCTGCTGTCCCAACATTTTTGTTGCGAAGTTATTGTTTGCTTCGGTAGCACTCTCCTTCATCCATAGTGCTTTGGCTAAAACATTTCTAAGAGTTGGTAAATCTCCAGATGGAATTTCTTCTATTGATGGCCCAACAATTGGACTTGCTGTAGGGTAACACTAAAAGGCGGAAATGCGGAAGGCGGAAATTTGCCGGGCGTGAAATGGCGTATTGTCCGCAGAAGTAGCGATTTAATGCCGATGTAGAAAACGCGGAAGTACGATCTTGGCGTCCATATTGTTTAACATAGCGATAACTTCATCATGAAAGAATGAAATGTTGCAACATGGAAAAAGGCGGAAATGCGATTTTTAACAACAACTCGCCACCGAACCTACTTTTATGTTGAAATATCATTGAAAGATATTGTTTAGAAGTAATTGTGAGGTCATTAAATACTTTGACTGTTTTAATTCCACAGTTATTGGAGTAAATTTCGAAAATTGAAAGGAATTTATTTAAATAGGAAAAAGGCGGAAATGCGATTTTTAACAACAACTCACCACCGAACCTACTTTTATGTTGAAATATCATTAAAAGATATTGTTTAGAAGCAATTGTGAGGTCATTAAATACTTTGACTGTTTTAATTCCACAGTATATTTGGAATAAATTTCGAAATTTAATGGAATTTATTGAATTAGGAAAAAGGCGGAAATGCGATTTTTAGCCACAACTCAATACCAAACATTGTCTTATGTTGAAATATTATTGAAAGATATTATTTAGAAGCAATTGTAAGATCATTAAGTACTATGACTGTTTCAATTCTAAAGTTATTTTGGTTTAATTCCGCGTTTCTGCATTTCCGCCTTTTAGTGTTGTCCCTTGCTGTACTTCTTATTTTTCTTTTTACCCTAGCCATTTTTATTATACAATCAACATAAAATTCAGCAGGTTTCTTTGTCTAGTATAATACAATATGTCTGTCAATGAGGAAATTTAATTTCCTTTTCAATTTTATTATCGTCTCTATCAAATTATCAGACAATCACAAAAGGGTAAACGACTATTCGACGCGGCACTTTTCGACGAGGCCCTATTGGACGCGGGAACTATTGGATGCGGAAATTATTGGCCTATACAAAACTAGATACTGTAACTTTTGACTTTGGCAAATTTTTAGAAAAAATCCAAGATTTTTACACTTTTTATGATTCATTTCCCCGTTTTATTTTGCATCTATTGGCCCCATATTGGGAAAAACACATAAGTAAACTAATAGTTTTAGGTATAAAAGAAATATTACAATATTATATTAACTTTAAATAATGCAAAAAAAACTTTGAAATTTTAGAGATTTTTTGAAATATTATGAAATTTCAACTCAAAAAGTGGGAAGGTTCCTGTTGTCCAAAATCGCTGAAATTTTTTGTGTGATGTTTTCTCAAACCTCCACAAGAAATATCTGCGAGAGAATGCTCAAATCCAAAATTAGTACTTTTTCACCCCACCCTAATGAACAATGATACTACGACATATACGATATGCTAGAAAATCGACATTAAAACAACCATTCTCATCAATTGTGATGCCGAGGGACTAATATCAGCTGTTTAGAAGCATATCAAACCATTTGGTGCGGAAATATACAATTTTTCACAAAATTTCGGGGGGCACGGGCCCCCTGCCCCCCCCCCCCATAAATCCGCGCCTGGCAGGAGGCAAACTTATCCAGCTTTTTGTACAAATTGTATGCGGTTGTAATGTTTAGGCCTAAGTGTTAGTTTTTGTAGTGTAGGCCTAACTGAATATCTGAGAATGAACATTTTAGACAACTATTATTCCATGTCTAACACTGGATTTTGGTCCTGCAACGTTAAAATTAAGATCGTTCATGACTTCTAAACATTAAATGGATGTATGATCACGACATAGGCGAAGCACAATTTGACAGATTTTTATTTTTGATTTGTTTTGGAAATGCTCTCAGAGCGCACCAAATTGGAAGTGTTTTTCAAAAATTTCTGGGGGGCCTCCCAAACAGAAAAGTTTTTTTTTAAATATATCTACTGGTATCAAAACCTAAGAAAAATCTGTCCAGAAAATTGAATGAGGCTCCTCACCAAGCATTTAGTTAATTAACATGATGCGTTCTACTGGTCCAAATTAAGCTAAACTATCACAGATCTGTCCATGTCAAAATGGAAAAAGGATGAATTTTGCCAGCTGAAAAGTTGATGTCGCATAAATTATATCATGAAATCTGTTGCGTAGAACGCTCATGTGGCGCACTTTTGTCTCTGTGGGCAAAAAATTAGCGTAGAAACGATAGCCTATCTGGGTTAACAAACTGGTAAGGCCCGAATCTTCTATAAGTTCTCCGACCAAACATTCTTCTAACCAACCATTCTTCAGCAGATGCTTTACCGCACTGATTAGTCCAGGAGTCACCTTCGCACCCATGCACGCCAAGCATTAATCTGATTTTAAGTTGAAATATCATTTCGTTTGCAAATAAAATGAACATATGGCAAGCAGGCAATATTGTTAATTAAAGCAACCGTTTTTGTACAGGTAATTTTGCATTCTGTGGCTGTAGATTGCTACGATTATTAGAATTCTTTAATTCCCTTAGATCTTGCTAATCAACAGCAAACGAATGTTAATAAAGCATGGGAATTCTTAGCATTAAGTTCAAGTAGAATTACAGAAAGGTTTTCAAAGCCTGATTTTCAATGAACTTTGGAAGTCAATGCGCTTTATTTGATTTTTGTGAACCCGACGGGTAATACACATTTCAGAAACAAGAAACTGTAAAATAAAGTAGGTTATAACCTACATTGTTGCAGAAAATCATTACAAAGATAAAGCATTTCATGTGTGTGATAATTGACCGGGCTCGGGCTTTGCACATGGCCTGTCGTTTGAAAGATATTGTCTAACAGTTTTAGGGATTGCAACTCTCAAAGCCAAAAATTACGTTTAAACTCAAAGCATTGAAGTTGGATTTGTATAAATTGGTATAATGGTAGCCTATGTTTTTATACCCGTCATCGAAAACAACATGAAGAAAACAAAATTCTAGTGCCTAAGCAAAACATGTTTGAAGCAATGCGCCATCCATAGTTGATGAACTCATGCCAATATGGTTAAACTTTCAAAATACAGTAGACGCAAACTGTAATGAAGTGAGGATAAAAGGTTCTTTTAAAGAGTTTGAACCCTACTTGCTATAAGCCTGCTAACATGTAGATAATCTGACAACAGGTGGTAGGCTAATCCATGGGAATGTAAAGTCTTTATCCAGAGATGCACCTTACCTGTCACGCTAGAAAGGCATGACAGTTAAAAGGATTTTTTTGCTTGCAATACGCTAATAGCCTATATTAGGTTTAACCAGATATACTGTATGCCTTGCTATCATACGATCAACTTATAACACTTTAAGTGAAAGCAAACTAAAACGTAGCGTTTAAAGCTCTAAGTTAAATGACTTTTTTTTTCATTTGGATTTAGCAGTGTGAAAAAGAATTCTATCTCGAATTTAATTTAATTTTAACCATCGGCTCGTACCAAAGTGCAGCAGTTTACTTTTTTACCACTGGTGAAGGGTTTAAACATTGTCTAGTCTAGGTCATTGTTTATGCTACGATTTGATCTACAATTAGCTCCCGAAAACAAGTCTTAACCATCTTCATTAAACAAACACAATATACGTTGAACAACAAAAATTGATCAATTGTTGGCCAATATCACTTTCGTCTTGTTTTTCCAAATTTTTTAAAAAGTTTATGTCAGCAAAGGACGCGTGATGTCCTTTGCTGACAAGCATGCTGTGGACTCCTGTCTTCTACCATCACCTTACGAATTTCGTGCTCATTTCTCAACTATTCATGCTGTAGGCCCAATTGAACTAGTTAGCACAGATATGACAACATAGGCTACTAAATAATGAATACACTTGCTTGCTTTTTTTTAGACTTAAAAAAGTGTTTCACACTATTTGCCATGGTAACTTTTGCAAAAAATTAATCACTGAGTAATATGTGAAGTGGTGAATGATCTCTTTTTGTCGTACTTGAAAGAAAGAAAACAATACAACATGTGCGACGTGCGTATAAACAAATAAATCTCACCAAAGAAGCTCATGAAGTACGGAGCCTGTTGATGCTCTACTCTTGTTTTTGTATCACTCTGATACATTGTCTTTTACTCCTAGAATGTCATAGCCTACCTATTTTGGGATACTTCATTTGAGACGATAATTTTAAAAGTGTGATATTTTTTTTCCATAAAGCTCTTGTTTTTGAGATATGGTATATACCTTGCTACGTCAGATATTGCCTATATTTTATGTCCAATCTACTTTTTATGTCTGTGACTAATCATACGCCTGTCTACGTTCGTTTTTGTTGTGTAAAAGTAGGTAACGATCGTTTTACGTAGCCTCATACAAAACAGTTGTTGCAACTTCCTTCTCCTATAAAAGTTTCCTGCATACGCCACTGCTCGAGGTAATATCATACTCTTAAAGGTGTTCTTAAAGGTCATGTATTGCTCAGGTCATAATGTTTTTTCTTTGCCATTGCAAGACTAAGTTCTGAGATTTAAGGCCATACCGTTGTCGAAAACAATGTTTCCAAATGAGGTTTAAAAATTTTGATAAATCTGAAAACATGCCCTGCTCTTTGTACATTTACAAGGTCTACAAACAAATTGACCAGCCGAGCCGAAATAATTGTTTGGAATCTGTATAGCCTATAATTGCCTTTTTCCCACATTTGCATTGACTAGACCTTTTGTAAACTTGCACATCAATGCATTTTTTTCTTTCTTTCAATACTTTTTAGTGAACTTGCTGTTTCTTTAGGTTTAATGTTTTGCCATTAACACTCGCAAAACCGGATTAATGATTTTGGACATTCTTTTTTTTCCAGTCACTTAAGACTATAAGTGAAGAAATAGAGTATCTTTGATTTTTGCAGAGGTCTTAGTGTATGTATAGCCTTCAGCAATTATTTTGCTAAATCACGTATTTTATACCATTTCGTAGACTGGGCGGTAAATCAGATAAAGATGCGCTCTTTTGTAGATAATATCTTGAAAAACAAACACTTTACCACCAACTTGACCGGTGTGCTAGTTCTGAAGTAAAAACACAGCACAATCTCATTGCAATTCCTTTCTAGAAAACGCAAAATGGCAGCAGCAGTTTCCCATCTCTTACGCAGACTGCTAAAATTGTTGATTTGTCGATATTATTTTTATAACGGTAACAGAAAACAAAATACATTTCAATTTACCTGATTAGGCTACTTGTATTTCTTTTTTCATTATGATGAATGAACTTCTTAAATGAATTTTAATATACTATTGTCTTAGCACAAGCATTTCGAAGCGGCATGGTCTTTATTAGGAATGTGATACTGTATCATGGTATTAGTATATTTATTAAACATTTTATTCGCATTTCGAAATTCCTTTATGTGATATCATAGCATAGATAAGCTAAATGCATTTACAGCTAAACAAGATTTCATGCAATGTATAGTTACAGTTTAGTGTAGAATGTATTTGAGCTACTGTAAGACGAAGCAGCAAGCAACAAAGAATAATAGAAAAGATCAACAAGTCACAAATGTTCACTAATGTTCACACATGTTCACACTGGTCACAAATGTTCAGATGTTCAAAAATTACAACACTGACTAAAAGCAGTAGCAGATCTAGGCGAAGCATGAAGTCACTTGCTTACCTCACAATCAAACGCAAAACAACAGGTAAATATCTCTGATTTTGCAAAATCTGCTCGCTCGGTCATTTAGCTGTACATTTCATTAACCTAATACGCGGTATAGTGCACGTGTGTTTTCAGTAATTTTAGTAAAATTTTTATGCGACCTTCAGAAACGTAGAAAAGGTCGCAATATGCCAAAGTAGATCCAAGCACATTACTCATTTAACTTTTTTATAATTAAAGCTTATTCTAGTGTTAACAAAGGTATATATGAACATTGAACAATGCCTAGGATAACTAGGAAAGGGTTGTTAAATAGAAAAACAAACCTCGTGCAAAAAGGTTTAAAAGCTATTTGTTGAAATTTGATATCATCGGTAGCCGTTTTTGTAACCGGATGAAAAATAAGGGTTTGGCCAAAACAAAAAAACAACAAATTTACAATAAAATTTAACTGTTAAAATTGTTTAAAAACCAATGACCAACTTTGGACTAGTTGCCACCTGTGTGAGCCACAACCAATGCGTAACGAACTGATTTAACCCTAACGTGGAAACAACGAAATCTCAAGGGTCGTCTGTGAGCATTTTTGGTGGTCGGCAAATGCATTTATTTTGCAAACAAACATTGCAATTTATGCATTAAAGTTTATATGCTTGACAGTAATCTTGCATTAGTGGGTGTTTCAAGCGGTATGTCGATGAGCTTATATTTTTAGTGATGCTATCTCCAAAACAAAACATCCCGTTTCAATGTTATTAATTGCAACAGCGTATAAAATGTTTACAGCATTCAAGAAACAAAAAGGATTTCAATCTGAATGATGAGATCCATTTGATTTGAATATTGTAATTTTAATTTAACGAGGTAGAAAATCCCCTACCGGTACCTTCCAAACTTGACAAAAAAATTAAAAGTTTTATTTTGACCCAAAGGGAGTGGAAAAAATAAATACTTATGTATGCAATAGAAATATAAACTGATTTTGACATTTTTCCATTTCATGATTAAACTAAATATATCTTTAACTTGTTCTGACATAATCGGTGTTTGGGATTAGGTTTGTCCTCAAGGAATTCAATCATAATTAGTAGACTATCTAGTAGTCTATATCTAGGCTTTTCTGCTTGAAATTGATTACGCTAACCCATAACCTTCTTTATTAGATTCTATTTGAATAAGGACCTTCTGATGATCTTCCTTTAGGTGAAACAGGCTGTCAAGGGTTTAAATAATAATAACTATATTTGATTTAGTTCGCTCTGCTTTGCTTTTTTGCTTAGCATTGAGCACTTTTTGTAGCATTAATAGTTTTCATTGTTCAACCTTCTTTATATGGCTATGCGCTAACCCCATGTCTGCTGTTAAATGTGACATTTTTGAAAAAAAAGAGTTGTTTGTTCTGTTTCTTAATTTTTATTTCTAACCTCCACGTAAACCCAACAAAATAGATTTATAGGCTTACCCAACCCATTGAGTTTGTTTACACCTGCTTTATGTGTGATAAACTGTATAAACCTCTTTTCGCTTGTTGCATGTATCACGGTTGATTTATTTACTTTTTTACAGCAAATGTGATTGGTTTAAGCATCTAAAGTTTGGTGTTAAACACATCATGTATTTGCAATAAGAACATTAGCTTTGATTGTTAGTTTGTTAAGTTAAATACTTGATTAATGATGCAAGTGGAAAGGTGCTTTGAAACAGCCATATGCAGCTTCTCAAACAGGGCTTAAAAGTATGTGGAATCTGAATATTTTAGGTAGAAATATTGTTGAGGTTTGCATTGTCAAAAGTTCTTAAGGTATAATATTGTATGCTGTAGCCGTTTTTTAACGCAACAAAACATTTCTGTTTTCTTTCTCATTTAGCCTACAGTAGACTAAGTGTCAGTTGAAAAATTGCAACTGAAAGCGGATAGCTGGTGGGAGAAGTTTGATCCTCCTCAAAATATTAATGATTTCTTAATGGCTGTTTTATTTACAGTGACCTATAGAGGATTTGATCCTTTTCTGTTGCATTTCATGGCGATCCGGCAATAGACGCAAGTCACTGTAAAGTAAAAGTATTTAAATTATTAAAGTTGTGAGTATCCTGAATTTAAATTGAGCAAGAAAAATATTATCATCATAAACGTGTTCATACTTTAATGAATCATTGTGCAACAAAAGCAATACTACCTCAAAAAATCAATAGCCTAGATTTAACACAGGTTGGTATAAGTTGACAAACAGCTGTGAGCCGGCCGCTTTTTAGCATCAAATAACAAACCGCAGACGAACGCAAGTGATCTCGTAAAAGTAGTATTTACTGTCAAGATAAGACTAATGCAAGCAGTAGGCTAGATGTAGGCTACAACTAAAACTGAGATTTTTTTTGTTATTGCGAACTTTAAAAATGGACAGCTGAAATGCAATTATGATTGATGAGTTTTGTCAACACTGTTTTAGCCCTTGATCAGACTGAGAATACCAATGTTAACGGCAGCTGTTGACCACAAAGAAGCTAACTGATTGAGCAAACATTCATTTCCTTGATCATACAAGTTATGCTAAGCTAAAAGTCTATGTAGTATTGTGATAGAAAGAATCACGGAAAAAAAGCTGCGGTTACATAAGCGGCACAGAAATATCACAATGTCACGGTTGATGAAAAGACAGCAAAACCAACCATATAAAGTTTGCACTTGTTATCACTGTTTAAAACATTTTCAGATAGTGCAATGTGCAAAAAATTCTTCGGGATTTAGTTTCATATCTTTGCGTTAAGTAGCCCATAGTGAGAAAGACAACTTGCATTCTTATGATGCTTACGTAATCGTAAGCATTCCGGCCGTTATACATGGCATTGTTGACAACTCTTCGACAAAGCTTTAACAAAGCTTTGACTACAGTTGCGACAAACCGAATTAAAGTTTGATTCTTTTTTGTGGTTTTAAATTAAAAAATGCTCTAAAGACAAATATTATTATTATTATTCATTATTATTCAAAGTGTGAAAATTTGTCCAGCAGCCTATGACAAATTAGCCAGGTCACTCTGTCACAAATGTGATTTCTTTCCAACGGCTTTCCGAATTTTAACTTGTCACACTTTTGACTGTGCACCATGGGATGAGCAATCAGTTCTTAAAACCCTCTAAAGTATTTTTTCAGATACCAGCTCAGTGGACGAGTGGTTTCGCCTTCGGCTCTGGTGCTGGTAGATCTGAGATCGATTCCAGGTCGAGTCAAACCGAAAACTTTAAAAACGGTACCGATTGTGTTCTATCCTGCATAGCGGCAGCGCAGTGAGAATGAGTCGGGTAATAATGTGATAACATCGTAAACCTGATACAAATTAAAAATGAGCCCTGTCGCTAAAAGACCTTAGCTGTTGTAGAGCGACAATAAATAAAACCATAACATTATTACTTTTTCAGTTGTCAAACCTTCGGGAGAATTCGGTTTTGTTTCTCAAAACTCTTGACCAGGTTTCAAAGGTCCAAATTTTAAATAAGATATAATTTGTTTAAACTATTTTTATACCAATAGTTTGGACTAACCTAGTTGTGCCAAGCATACTATTGCTGGACAAGAGCTTTCCAAACGTCATTTTTGAATTGTATACCACCAAAAAATGATCCAAAATATTTCTTATTTTAGTCATTAAATTAATTAATTAATTATTATGATACAATTATTAAAATTCACACTTTTTTTCTTGCAACTCCAGCATTGCTTTATGCTGTAATGGCCCGTTGAGCTCAATCTTGTGCAATAAGGAGCGCAATTGATTGTTATTGGATGAATCTTGAAATAAGTTGTAAATGTTATACTTTAAGATAACTCAAATTGTTTTGTCTACAGAAATTTATTTTATTTTGCTTGATTGCAAAACAATGGCTTAGCAATCAATACTACTCAGTTTAGAAGCTATTAAAAAATTTTTATTTTAAATTATTTAAACAACGTTTTAAATTGGTTTTACAGGTGAGGCATAACCCTGTACATTTACTTGTGCTTTTCCACATCTCAAAAAAGCTGACTTTACGGTGGAAAACTGACTATCATAAAATATTATCTAAGATAAGCTAGATAAGACTAACTTTATTTCCTTTAAACAATTTGTATGATGTTATTCAGTTAACAGGCGGTCGAGTTTGTTTAAAAAAACAAAAAATAAAGAGTAGAAACACATCATGGGTATTGTGAAGAAAGGAGCGTTCTTTCCGACTATAGGCACAAGGCTGAGCACTCACAAGTACAGCGAGCAGTTGCGATTCTCTAACCATAACGGTGTAGCTTCCACGCTAGCCAATGGGTATAATTAAATAGTAGAACAACTTGGCAGACTCAAGTTAGGTAAGAGTTTGAGGCGGCGTATACATGTTGCTGTTGTTTAAAAAAAAGGAGTATTCGCGCAAATCGCGCTAAAATAAACTCGAAAACTCAATCAAATGTTGTTAAAAATTAAAAAATAGTATTGTTGTGTTTTAGAATTTTTAATGAATGTTATTTTATGCTTAAGATCTTTTAATGCTTCTCTGACAAATTGGCATTTCTTAGATACGAGTTTTCATACTGTACTATCAATCTAAAGTCAAATGACGGTAGTAGAAATTATTGAGATCTACTGCATTTGATTTTTACTCTGTAATTGCAATTACTTGAATAATTTAAGTCTACTTTCTTAAGTCTACTTTCTGTAGTTTCATATTCTAAGCTCTAAACTAAAGGCATTGTTTAATCGCCTTCAACATATCCAGTACGACAAGGCCGATGCGAATGGTAACCTAACAAGCTAAATTTGCAAAAGGTTTACAAACTCTCATAAGGGTCTAACCTGTTTCTTTGAAAAGTGTCTCGCAAGACTGTGGGATTTTGTTATATCAACTGCACTGCTTGAAGAAGACGTAATAAAAGAAGGCTTGTGAAAGTGTCTTCTTTGCTTTTTCATGCCAGCTTCCCGCAATGATTTTAAAGCTGAAATGAGTTTTCCTGAAATGAACGTTCTGTTGTAATATAAATAAAGAAGTGATAATTTAACAATAATAGTCAAAAATTTTTCATTACATTATGCTGTATTGTATATTCTATATACTTTGTCTCTTCTCGAAATTCCCAAGCCAGAATTAGAGTCCAGTTTATTTGATCGTCCATGCTAGGGATACGACGTTTATACAAAGAAAAAATTATTAAGACGGTTACAATAAATTACTGACCAGCCCTAGAATATGCGTAGTTGTTGCCAGTAAACGTTATTGAATTACATAAAAGCACTCTAAGCATTCGTTACTTTTTTTTAAAGATCGTAAAATGGTTTACTTCTTCAATTCATAAAAGACTGAATAAAATACAGAGAATTTTAATTAACACGTAGTCTTAACTAAAACTATTCAGCAGCACCGCCTTTTTCAATAATAACAATACATACTATTGTTGGATAAAAACTCCATGCTATTGTGAACGCAGAAACACATGAAAACAATTGAAACCAGCATGAACTTCATTCTGACTTCAAGGTATTTTTAATTGACGTAAAGTAAACCTGGTAAACAAAACGTGTGTGAGTTATGTCCAAGATATTGCAAACTCAACTTCATCCTGCCATTTAGTGTTGCTGCAAAAAAACAGCACAATTTTGCAAAGAACCTAGTTGTAGTATTCTATGCAAGTCTTCTCTTTACAAAGTCTTACACTGCAACTATTTTCGATTTTATCTCCACTGGCGTTACTACTATTTACTATCCGTAAGAAATTGTGTTGGCCTATATATACCTGAGCAGATTTTTTTTCTTCTTTTTTTGAGTACCCAGCGAAAGCTAATACTATAAAAAAAAATCTGCACTTAGCTTTCTCTTTTCAGCTAACAAAACAATATTTTTGATTAGCTTTTCATACTTCCATGCTTGCAAAAACAAATATTGACTGCGTGCTTACTACACTTTGATATTCAAACCACACGGACATGTGTTGTACAAAGAAGTTCAACAAAGTTCGCTAATAACCACAGACAGTAATACTTAATAACTCAACTTTGCCTGTTGACACTACAATAAAAATTAAAGCGATTTGGCGTTAACTCATTCGGAAATACGCTAAAGCTGAAGATAAAAGTGCACTCGAAAAACCATACATTTGAAACAACAAAATTGTTTATCATACATTGCAGCTTTTACTTGTGAGCCATGTTTCGCTCCCGGGCTAATGGTTGGACCGCGCAATTTTATATGAAATATTTGTTTCAGCATTTCCACCGCATGATATTGATTTGTGATGCTGTTATGTCAAAACACATATAAAAATTACATCGTATATTGCAAATTCCAACACCTCGTGGCAAGACTTAAGCTTACCTCGAGCAAGTCTGAGCTCGATTCTAAGTTGTAAAATTTCAACCGAAATTTGGTCAAAATAATTTGGATGTACAGTATGACTTGAACTCTGAACGTTAAATGATTTTGTTGGGTATTGGCGCGATTGGTTTACCCCTACAATCCACTCTGAGGTTTTACGTTCAATATACGTGCATGTTGGAAAAGATAGTAAAGCTAGATGAACAAGCAATTTTGTCCTTCTTGTGAGAGTAACTCTAAAGAAAATCATCCCAGGTAGCCATCAAAAAAATAGTAGCCCACCTTTGTTCACGACAGTGATACACAATAATGTCCATTTAAATAAAATTTGGTCGTGTAACCAGGACCAAGATAAACTGATTGGAATCCCTATAGCAGAAAAAGCACGAATTCAAGAGCACAAAATATGTACAATAAATGTATTTTAAGATTCAGTGTCTAAATAACACAACTTAATTCATAACGAAGTGAAAAAAGGATTGCAAAACAAAATAAAATTAGTAGCCCATGGCTACTTAGAGATGCGACCTGACTTGTTACATTCTGCCAGGGTTGTGTAGTAGGCTACCTCAGACTACGACTCCTCGGTTTATAACTTGCCGACTCCGACTCCGGGCACGCCAAAATCTCTCCGACCCCGACTCCACAGCCCTGCATTCTGAAAAACAAAGACAGTTTCATTCGAACGATTTCAGTCAAACTATTCTTCTTTTTCGATTTTCTTGCCTCAACCAGGCACCGACGGCCTCGGATGAATAATTAGACCAAGTGTTGCCATTTGCTAACAATCTGATTAAAAATTTTTTAGTTAAGAGTTTCTCACCTTTCTACTGCATCTACAATAGAGCCCTTGAACACGGATTTTTTTTAGTCAAAGCGAAATCTTACATACGAAATTTATTTCAAATGAATTGACACGAATTCAAGAGAATATTTTTGCATCGAAACAAAAAATTTCAAAATTACAACGCGAAATGATTTTTTTTCTAAATATTTAAATAATATGTCGAATCTTCAATTCTTTTAAAATAGGCACCGGGACGCAAAAGTGTACAAAAAATCAAACTGTTGGGCTCACAGAGTCGTGAGAACTAGACTGATGCACACAAACAGTGTAACTCAACCTAAAGGGGATTAGTGACTGTTATAGTCGTCATTTTATTTACGTTGATTTTATGTAAACTTGTGACCTGCCTCACTACATAATCACATTCAGCGTTTTCTGGTACAGACGTTGGAATTGATTACCACCGCACTGCGCGTGTATTCAATTGAGCGTTCTGTACCACGTTCCTTAGTTGATTGTTTTGCGTTTCTTTCTTACTATATATTGCGTTGCTTTTATACACTGAATCAGTAAGTACAAGAGGTAAATGGCTTTCTCACTTGGTTGGCTATCGCTACAATTATTATTGTTTATTTTGTATTAAACGTCTGGAAATACAACAGACATTTAACTGGCGTCGCCGGCAGGATCTTTACAGAATTTCTACAGGATTTTAGAAACATGGAAAAACTGATCGAAGTCCTGCAACAACAAATTGCCAACCAAGAACGCCAGACGAAGGAGCAAATTGCCAGACAGGAACAACGTCACCAGGAACGTCAAGAAGAACAAGAAAGGCGCCACCAAGAACAACTACGAAAAATACGAGCCCAAACTGCGAGATCACAGCCAACAACAATACAACAACAGGTATTTTTACCTAAGTTCGTAGCGTTCGATGCCACCACTGAACTGTGGGCAGACTATTGGAAGAGGTTTAACACCTTTTGTAGCAGCACATTCAGTCGCACAAGACAAAATGCCGCAGGTTTTTCTCACCAATCAATCACCTACAATCTACAAAATGTTAACAAATTTGGCTGCGCAGGAAACAAACCCGAAGGAAGTCAACGATCTCACCATGACGGAAATTACAAATTACATGGCTCAACAATTCGACCCAAAACGCTTCATCGTGAGGGAGCGATTCCGTTTCTGGAGCGAAATGAAGTGCAAGCCCGGTGAAACAGCTCAAGAACTAGCCATCCGCATACGCCAGGCAGTTGCCACCTGTGACTTCTCGTCCATTTCAAATCCATTGGACGAAGCTTTACGTACTCGTTTTATTTGTTCAATAGGTAACGAGGCGGTGCTTAAGGCGTTATTCAAATCAGAGCTGATGAACTTACTTTCAAACGTGCGGTAGAGGTTGCATCAGAAACCGAAGAGGCAGCCAAGGTGGCCAAAGAAACTGTTTACGGCACTCCACCAGCACCAGTTGCGAAAGTAAGGACCATCAGCAAACCTCCAAAAACTAGGCAACTTACAGGTACTTTTTTTTCTTCTAAAACTAAAGAATGCTATCGCTGTGGTAATTCCAACCACAACGCCAATGACTGTAGGTTAAAGAAAGCCACTTGCCATTTCTGCAATATTACGGGACACTTACAGAGTGTTTGTGGAAAGAAAGCTAGACAGTTCAAACCTTCTAAGGTAAATTGTATCGAGGAAATTAACATGCTTTCTAGTTCTTGCAGAAAACCTCGAAATTCAAAGTTGGAAGTACTGATCTCCATTAATTCGGTAACCACACACTTAGAACTGGACACTGCTGCAAATGGAAATTTCCTTTCCAACGACGTCTGGACTCGGGTAGGCGCACCTCAATTGCAAGCACCAGTGTCGCAGTTCCAATCTGCTACCAAGCATCTAGTACCAATCACGGGTTCTTTCACGGCCCAGGTAACTTGTCCTTCCACGGGAAGGTCAGATAATATTCCTTTTGTAGTCACGACAGTCAAAGGACTAAACTTGCTAGGTCGTGATGCAATCTCGTCTTTAGGAATTTCTATCGATAAATTCCTTCTGTCTAACTATTCTACTTTACAGAGTATCCAGTCATGCGACAAGCCTGATAAGAGTCTGGAGAAAGCATGCTCCCTCTTATATGACGAGTTCAAAGATGTTTTTAAGCCTGAACTCGGGTGCTTACGAAATTATGAACTAGACATAGATTTTAAGTCTGATGCTAAACCTGTTTTTCTCAAACCTAGGCCTGTACCTTTTGCGCTAAAGGAGAACTTAGCACAAGCCTATGATTCGGGCATTGCACGTGGTGTATGGACACCAGTTCAGTTTTGCGATTGGGGCACACCGGTTGTTTCAGTCCGTAAGCCTTCAAACTCTTCAGAAGCGAAGGCCAAGTTACGCATATGTGGCGATTATTCAGTCACGGTGAACCCTTCCCTGGAGACCCATCGTCACCCGTTACCCTTACCAAAAGACTTAATGCAAAAGTTGGGTGGTGGGTATGGTTTCAGCAAGATAGACTTGGCTGATGCCTACAATCAGATTCGACTTGGTCCTGACAGTCGAAAACGACTCGCATTAAGCACTCACCGTGGCGTACTTTTACAAAATGTTTTACCTTTTGGCATATCTTCTGCTCCAGGTTATTTTCAGAAGATCATGGACGACCTTACAGCCGACCTTCCAGGGGTCGCAGTCTACCTAGACGACATTCTTGTCAGTGGCACTACTGCTGAGGAGCATCTCCGGAATCTTAGACGGCTCCTCGATCGACTTCACTCAAAAGGCCTGAGGTGTAGGAAAGACAAGTGTAAGTTTGCACAACCTCAGGTAGAGTATCTCGGACACATTTTGTCCAGGCAGGGCATCTCCAAAGGTCCTAAGGTAAACGCCATACTGGAGATGTCTGCCCCCACTGACGTATCTTCTCTTCGTTCATTTTTAGGTTCCTTACAATTTTACTCGAAGTTTCTACCGTTGAACGCTTCCACAGTAGCAGAACCACTATACCATCTCACGAAAAAGGATATTCCTTGGAGATGGGGAAAACAAGAGGAAAACTCCTTTGTTCAGCTGAAGCATTATCTTTCTACTGATGAGGTTCTTACACATTTCAATGCGTCACTTCCGGTAGGTATCGCATGTGATGCTTCTAGTGTGGGCATTGGTGCTACTTTGTTTCACCGTGACCCAGATGGCACAGAACGGCCTATAGCAAACGTTTCAAAGATATTAACAGCTTCGCAGAGAAACTATAGTCAAATTCAGAAAGAGGCTTTGTCGATAATTTTTGCGCTAAAGAAATTCTATCAGTATCTTTTTGGTAGATCATTCATTTTGGTCACAGATCATAAACCATTGCTTAGTCTTTTTGGCCCGACCAAATCGACACCTTCTTTGGCAGCAAATCGTTTGGCTCGTTGGGCACTCTTTTTGTCGCAATTTACATACACTATTGAGTACAGGAAGACGAAGGATCATCAAAACGCTGATGCTTTGAGTCGCTTACCAGCAGGAGGGGATAAAGTCTTCGATGAAGAGGAAAGTGCGGATGACATTGATATCGTCTGCGCTATCGATGCTTTAGATTTGCAGGTCCAGACCCCAAATGCTGCCTCACTGCGTAAAGAATCTTCTAAAGATCCTACCATTTCCACGGTAATGCGTTTCATTCATGAAGGATGGCCGGCCAAGTCTTCCCCACAAGACCCGGTCGAACCGTTTCGTAAGTATGCAGACTCTCTTTCTACTTGTTACGGATGTCTACTTTACGGTTCCAGAGTGGTCATCCCGTCCAAACTTCGTCCTTCCGTCCTTCAATTGCTTCATGAAGGACATTTTGGCATTGAAAGAATGAAACAGTTGGCAAGAACATCCGTCTACTGGCCAAACATTGACCGAGACATAGCGGAACTTTGTCATAAATGCAGTACCTGTGGCGAATATCAACCGCAATCTAAAACCAGGTCCAATCATGGACGGTTCCAGAAGCACCGTGGAGTCGCTTACACATAGATCATGCGGTAGAATTCATGGGTTACCATTGGTTACTCAGCATTGATGCTTTTTCTAAATACCCGTGTATTTATGCTACTTCCTTATCGTCAACAACTACTATCAACCTGCTAGAAGAAGATTTTGCTTATTTCGGCTATCCCCATACTATAGTTACCGATAATGCTACTACTTTAAGGAGAGGGGTATGGTACACATCACGGGTGCCCCTTACCATCCGGAAACCAATGGAGCGGCGGAGCGCCTCGTACGTACGTTCAAGCAAGCACTTCGCAAATCTTCCCTGCCTCCGAAACAAGCCGTCTTGGAGTTCCTACAGCAGTATCGACGCACGCCCACTCCGAGTGGCTACTCTCCAAGCCAATTACTCAACAATCGTCAGATTCGAACCAAGATCGACACGCTTCTCCCCACATCGTCTCAAGTAGTACCAAGACAAAACCCTCACAACGCGGACGCCTCCGAAAGTACAAAACGACATTTCAAACCGGGAGATCCCTGTTACGCGCTATCATTCACTCCACGACGGAGCCAGGATCCTCGTGTTCCAGCCGAGGTGATTAAGCGACAGGGTAGCCGAATCTTCCTGGTACGTCTGCTGCCACATGGTCCGACGTGGTGGCGCCATATGGACCAACTGCAACCTCGCTATGCATCATCGGAGGACCAGGTGCCGGGAGAAACTCCTGCACCAACAGTCGACTCCTCCCCTGTCTCCACCTCAGCTCGAACGGATTCGGACGACACACCGACTGTACCGAAATTCGGGCCACACAACCCACGAAGGTCGAACTGTCGCCGCAGACCTCCGGCTCGTTTCCGACTTTGAGTTTTATTGTTTAATTCGGTGTCTTATTCATATTTTTCTTTGTGTATAAAAATTATCGGGGGAGTTGTTATAGTCGTCATTTTATTTACGTTGATTTTATGTAAACTTGTGACCTGCCTCACTACATAATCACATTCAGCGTTTTTTGGTACAGACGTTGGAATTGATTACCACCGCACTGCGCGTGTATTCAATTGAGCGTTCTGTACCACGTTCCTTAGTTGATTGTTTTGCGTTTCTTTCTTACTAAATATTGCGTTGCTTTTATACACTGAATCAGTAAGTACAAGAAGTAAATGGTTTTCTCACTTGGTTGGCTATCGCTACAATTATTATTGTTTATTTTATATTAAACGTCTGGAAATACAACAGTGACTCACAATCTTCTTCGAGGCATGTAAAACGTCCCAATAATTGAATATAAGGTACAAAAGTTCTAAACTAAGGGCGAATTGAGCAAATATTATTATGTGGGCAATATATTTCTCAATGCTCATGTCTGCGTGAGCATTTTTTACAGTTTGCTGGAATAGAATGCTTGATTTTCCTGCAAGATTTGCATCGTTTGCTCTGAATAGTTTGAGAAGACTGGATGTTAATTAAAATTGTCTCAGAGGTCAAAGTGCATAACGCGCGTGCAGCAAGAAGTGACGACTTCGATGAAGCGTGGAATATTGTACTCTACTTGAAAGAAAAAAATTTTCACAAGCAAGATGATAGCTGCACGCCAAAGGCCAATAAAGGCACTGAAGCCACTTAAATATTATAGAGCAATGCTCAAAACTATTTCACAATTTCTTGCTTTTCATAATCCCTTTAGTAATGTCGTAATGTTAATGTTTGTTGTTAAACTCCTGCCTCCTTATACTATACACGTCACCTAAGCTTTTTTTTTTCTTTTCACAGAGATTTCTTAAAATTTGAGACAATTTTAAATTCTTATTTTTTTTTTATCTGAATAGACTACAAGAAGCTTTTAACACTACTAACTCACAAATTTCCGTGATTACCTAACCACTAAGTCCAAGATCTGCTAAAAATTTCAGGTTACTAACGTCAAAGAGGAATTTTCAAGCAAAATCGTCTCAACACTACACTGTTAAAAAATTTTACTGTCCTTTGGACAGGCAGCAAAATAACTTCCTAAGTAGTAATTTTATTTACTGTAATGGAAGTATTTTTACTTCCGTTGACAGTCATATTTTTAATGTTTCTGATCAGTAAAAATACTGCTCTGGATAGTCATTTTTTAAATGTTTCTGATTAGTAAAATTACTGCTCTGGATAGTCATTTTTTAAATGTTTCTGATCAGTAAAATTACTGGTCTGGATAGTCATTTTTTAAATGTTTCTGATCAGTAGAATTACTGCTCCGGATAGTCATTTTTTAAATGTTTCTGATCAGTAACATTACTGCTCTGGACAGGCAGCAAAATAACTTTCCGAATAGTTTTTGTGACAAACGGCATTATGAGAGTAAAATGACTTTCTCTACAAGTAAATATTACACACGTGCATTTGCAGATATAAATTTATTGTGTACAGCAGACCTCACTGGCGACAATGTTTTACAATATATTTCTCAAGATGTTACAAGTATAGCTATTTGTTTGATGTTTCACGAACACGTGAATTCGCTTTTTTAACTGCAGAGTTCAGCCGAGGCTATATTTCGGCGAAGCATGAAGCAGCAGCGACTGAACAGTGAATTTCTTGACTTGCTTCAATCTTCATAACAAACATCCCTGCCGAAGCATGGCCTCGTTGCACAGTCGGAGTACTTTAGGGTGCACATCCCACTTTTTCTTGTCATGACGGATGACCCCAATGCGAGCAAAGTATCTGAGGAAACAACACAAGTTATATCAGTGGATCTTTTCAAATTTGACTGTGATATTTAGCAATGTTTGTAACTACACCACAATACCATCGTGTAGTGAAACCTTCAAATTGATCAGAATTCGTTGTCACTTCCACAAACCTTAGAATAATCGTCATCCTCTGGAGTTGTGGCTTGGAACTTGCGTACATAACTAGTATTAACAGTTTAACACCTCTAATAATCAGTCTGGATGGCCGAGTGGTCTAAGACGCAATCCCTCCGGTAATGGGTGCAGTTCTTACTAGCTGCAGTAGAGAGACACTGTCAAGAACTTCGTGGATTTGAATCCCACTCCAGACCAGCTTGTCACTGGTATGAATGACTTTGTGAAGGAGGGAGTTCCATTATTGTTATTCCTTAGCTCATACATAAACAATTAAACACATTACAGGTTTACATACCTCTGTATAAACTCCAGACTTGCAGCTGCACTATCTGGATATGACATTGCAAAGACGTAATATGAGCAGAAGAAGTAAGCCAGCGCTACAAAAAAACGACTTGGTTTCCATTGCAAGGTTGCCTTCGATGAATACGAGAAACTTCACTGCACTGGCAAGAGTGGGCCCTGCAGATGCAATGAGGCACAAATGAAACTACGAAGACTGAAATTAGTGCATATTTACATTTACCAACTTCATATTTAGGTGAGCAATTCAAAAGTTCACTTGTACATCAGTCAAAATTGTACAAACGCTCATTCACAACTTACCAAAACACACAATTATTGGATGCTGGTACACGAGTTTCTTCAAACTGGGAGATAGCTGAATCCTACAAATTGAATTCAACATTTTTAAGATATTGAAAATAATACAAACATTGTCAAACACTCATATAGCCGCACTCTTATCGCTAAGAAGGCAATGAAATAGAATTTATTAGCAGTAGTAGCATGGTGTTCATATCACACAAGTTATATATAAGCTATATATAAATTTGCAAAGTATGTGTCGGATGTTCTTCCGGGAATGGGAAGGTTGGGTATTAAAAAATCTGTGTTTGCAAGTAAATAATAATAGATGTACGTTACCTCAAAGCATTGATAAATCGCTGAGCAATCTTCTTTAAAATATGTTGTAATCAGTTCCACTAATCCCACTGAGATGGGCAAGTTGTCTCCCAGCCGCCAGTTGTCTCCCGGCACATCATAAATGCACAAGGATAATATCCAAGTATCAAGTTATTCAATGAAATGAAATACAACACATGCTCAGGAAAGCATGAAAAAACCTAAATTGGTTTAAAACATGTATTATGAGACGTTGTCACGAATAATACCAGTAATAAGTACTGGTCCTCTTCCTGTAGCCTAATGGGGATTTTTCCTTCTTGATCTTTGGCCAGGGCTGAGGGTCTATCGTTTACCACCCTGGACCTGCTGCTCAAATTATTCACGCTGGTCACACACGAAAGATCAGCCTACCACAAGTTTTATCACCACAGCTGGATAAACCACTCAATTATTTAGTTCTCACTTTTTAACAGTCCTGGGCATTGACTAGGCCTATAAACTGCAACTGACGGCAGAGGTTTCACTCTGAGGTAAAATGGAGTTGCATCTCAAATGTCGTTACTCCCTGGCTACTCGTGGGCAAGGCGTAGCACCAGATATGGCAGATATACTCTCTAGTTAGGGTCACAGCTTGTTTTTTTAAAACTGTGTAGGCTACCTAATATTTTCTCATTTTGAAGACAGTTGCAGCAGCCATGCCTAGTAATCTTTTGGCAGTGGCTATTTGACCGGCGCCGGTCTTTGAATCTGAAACACTATTTGACCGGTCATGACATCACTATACAGGCACCTTTTTTTTTCTCTCTTACAAAGCACGTATATAAGTTCTAAATTCGACAATTTTATTCAACTTGATCCGTGGCGCGTGCGATACTTCGCCGACTCCTATTCTAGAGGGAATGAGTTCGGTACTACCCGGAAGCATTCTTTTCTTTTTTTAACTAAATTTTGACCCAAAGTGCATTTTGTAGTCAATTTTTAATTTGAGTTGCATTACATTTACATACTATTACCATTTTTTTAAAAGAAGCATTGTATATATCTAACTTGTTGAGAGCAAAAGTGTAATGCTTCGTTCGGCACACACGGTCACATCAATCAATCATTTTATTTTTGTCATTAACGCGTCCGGGACAAAAAAGATACTAACTACAAAAATCGATATAGACCTACCAGCACGTTAATGAACGGGAAAAGGTGGCAAACCCTTGAAAGGTTTAAAACGTGCCTGAATGAAAAATTATGTAGTAGGCTATATATCAGTAGTTACGGTAGCACGGCCACAAACGGAAAATAACCCAGAGAAATTCTCAAATTCCCGCCAATTTAAAAAATTCTAACTTTATTACTCACATTTGAAAAGACATAAGAAATTGGGCTGTAGGCAACTGAAATTAAAAATTGACTACAAAAATGCACTTCGGGTCAAAATTTAGTTAAAGAAAAAAGAACGCTTCCGGGTAGTATCAAACTCATTCCCTCTAGAATAGAAGCCGGCGAAGTACCGTATCGCACGCACCACGTATCGAGTTGAATAAACTTGTCGAATTTAGAACTTATATACGCGCTTCTCGTCTTTTGCTTTGAAAGAGAAAAAGGTGCCTGTATACTATAGTGATGTCATGACCGGTCAAATAGTGTTTCAGATTCAAAGACCGGCGCCGGTCAAATAGCTACTGCCTAATCTTTTTATAGTACGATTCCAACACTGGATCTTCCAATCCAGAGTCCGAATGCTAGAAGCTATTACAACAGAGCTCGACTACTTCAACATTGTGTGTTCAGTAGGCTACAATACTGGTATACCGGGAAGATGTGTTAGGTAGTTCTTCACATTGACTCAGGGGTGCAGTGGTTAGAAAATTGTACGGAGGGGCAGAGCCTCACTGCATTGACTGACAGACCGACCTGCCTGATCTAAGTCATTGTTGTTCAGTGCATATTGCTTAACTATGTAATTTCGTAGCAGTTTAATGCAGTTAACTTACTAAAAGCATCGAAATAAGTTAATTTCAATAGTACGCTAATATTGTTCTCATTTGTCCATGGTAAACATAAAAAAAATCAGCAAAGATACCATTTGTAGGATTAAACTTGTTACCTGTTCAGTGATACAGGTTTAACGATGCTACTTTTGCTATTGACACGCTTCCTCTGTCTATCTGAAACTTATGACTGCAACAAAACCAGCTGTAACTAAGTAACTGCACTATTCCTGCAACCATGCTTGATGCTTGCATCCTTGCACATGCTCAGTTGTCAGACTCAGTGTTGCCAGATGCTTAGCACCAAAAAGTAAATAAAATTTCACCAGATTGCATACAACTTCACCAGATATGTAAAACACCCTAAATAAAACAATTTCGCCTAAAAATACAAATAGTTTTTAAGACATAAGACACTGCCGTCACGCATGCGCAAACCTCTTGCAAAACGTTTTCTATACGAGCGGGGATTTTTCGCTTAAAAGTTTAAAAAAACTTTCTTGAAAAAAATAGATTGGGGGAAAATTTCATTAGATTTTACCAAAAAGTTTTCTGGTCCCAAAGTCAAAAAATTTGGCATCAAAGGCCTCTAAAATTGAATTTCACCAGAATTTTTTTAAATTTGTTATCGTATTTCCCCATCTGGCAACGCTAATTAGACTCTGCAAATTCTGAGCGGGAAGGCGGGAAATTGAGCGCGGACCAGGATAACATTCGCCAGCCCGTTGGCTGACGACTGATAAGTGATAATAATTCTCGGGTTTTAGTCAGAGAGTCGAACCGTTTGACTATAAAACTCGGGTTCGGTTCGACTCTCTAGTACTTTCAGTGCATTTTTAAGGAACCAATATTACAAACAATTAAAACATTTTTAGTAAAAACAGAGAGAGACTGTTCACAAAAGGCACAAAAGCACAAAAGCTAGTTATCATCTTTAACATCAGGAGGTAACCTAGTAAATAGTCACCAGAAGAACGCAAATTACTTTTATTATAAAACATTTTTGTTGGAAGCCCGTGAGTTCGGATCTCTAGCAAACTTTCCTTCCAGTCATGATTGTTTCAATTAACCCACTAACTCTATATTGCTGGCCAAGGTAGCCTATATCAGATATCAAAACAGAAAGGCATGACATAACGTAGCATCCCACTGTTTCGAGAATGTGCTGGTGTGACCGTAAAAAGGTTGACGTTTCGTAGAAGTGCTAAATATATTGCTGCACAGGAGTATAGTAGCCTAATCGGACTAAAATAACGGTGTTAATAAAATGTTACTGCCCATGTAGCCTACCGTACCTATAGTACAATTACTGCCAATGCAAGTTAAAAAAAAAACTATAAAAAGTCAGTGAAATTTTTTTACTATTTTTGTCAGTAAAATTGCAAAACACTTTCACAGACCAGTAAATTCACTTCCAAAAAAGAAGTGAAATCATCTACTACGAAAAGAAGTAAAATTTAAAACTGCTCAATCAGTGATTCTACTATATTTGGAGTAAAAAAACGTCTTTGTTTAGTAAATATACCACAAAATGGCCAGTAATTTCAAGTACTGTAACAAGATAGTAATATTCTACTGCTCTTTTGACAGTAAAATTACGAAAATTTTTAACAGTGTATGCTGATCTGTATAGTAATATTTCTGTCTGATCAATCGACATGATGGAAATTAAATCATTGAAGAGGTTTTGTGTGAACCTACTCTGCCGAGTGCCAGTAATGTTCTTCAATACAATTGCCAACCAGGTTCCCGAGCCTAATGGCCGATTGATATAGCGTAGGCTACATTGCATTACAAGAACATTGTAATTTCATTGAGACTCTCCGTCCTGTAGTGCATTGTGCAATATGCATGCAGTGCAGATTTTACACACCTTGTGCAAATGTGCAAGGAAGTCGAACCGCAGTTGACAATGATTTAACTCCGCTCGGATTTTGAAAAATTTGTTTCGGCAATTTTACTACAAGTTTAAATCGTGTTAACGCATTTACGTTGTTTCAGTTTCAGTTTAAGCAAGTTCGTTTATTAATAGGCCTATAGATTACACTTCTCTCCGGATCTTGTTTAGACGTTATCCAGCTCAATGATTTTTAATTTTCATAATCTCATTACTCACTTAGCACTTCGTTAGCTAAAACAACTGTGATTTGGAGTGGGTGTGGTTTAACTTGCGACATTTACTGTAAAAGTAAATTTAAAATTGTATGTAATTAAATGCACCTAAAAAGTGGCTGCAGCCATAAATAAAGGTTTGACCTCCGATTGGGATTGGGTAACATTAAACCGCCTAAAAATGGAAATCGCTTGCTGATACGTTGGGGCATGATCGTCTCTGCTGCCTGCATGTCGGTGCTATGAAGCAAACTGCCTATCACATCACTTTTAGGTAACCCATCTATTTTAATCCCAACTAAAATACTGCCTCATGCACATTTGATGATTTAACAAGAAATGAGCACCGTTCTTTCGTTATGCAGGTCATAAACTTTCTGCTTCATACGAACGACGACAACGATCCTGGTGACCTGCAAACTAACTCTTTGTCACAATCAATGTACAGTACCGACCATGCGGCAGGCTAAATTCTGTATTGTCATATGGGTGATACTTTATTTGTGTAAGTTTTAATGTTTTGTCATGGTAGATCTCTTGTTCTATTAAAATGTCCGCCTCTGAATTAGTAGACGTAGGTTACCTTGTCAGGTCATACCGAAGCTTTTTAAAAGTGGTACTGAATCTTTTCTCTGCTTGGCACCAGCAAAGGAATGTAGGGGAGAACCTCCTACAGTGCCCAGTTTTTTTACATTTTCATAAATTTTGAAAAAAGTTGCAGAGAAACATCGAACTTTTGATTGTTATTCTTTAGTCCGAGATTTTCTCTATTTCTTGGCCTATTTGTCTAAGTTCTGGGATTACTAATTTTTGTGCGGTAGCCATTTAAAAACTTGCTTTCAAAAGTGGGCACTGTAGGGTATCGGTCCCATACAATGCCCATGGGGAGTACCTACAGTGCCCACTTTACAAAGCATCACATTATTGTACTGCTTGAAAGGTCATATCCTACTTATCTTGTGCTGTAATACTCTGACTGCAGCAATCACCACACAAAAATGTTGAATTCAAGCCATATAGCCTAACATAAAATGAACAACACTAATCAACAATAAAAAAGGCAGATGAAGAAATAAAAAAACCTTCTAACCATTTTTTTCCAGCCATGTTATTTGCTTTTCACGCTTCCGGTATTTTTTGTCATATTTTGTACGTAGCAAGTTCGCATGCCAACTTTCTAACATTCTTAGCCTACTGGAAAACCAAAATGGAGCTTTGCAGACTCTGTTAGATAGTCACAAAGTTTCTGCTCTTCTTGGTCCTTGAAAATTTTGTTTACGGAGTAGTTTTGCTTGAAATTGTTCATGGTAATATACTCTAGATCTCCTTCACACTTAGCTAAATAACGTCAAATTGTTCTACGAGAATTGCCTAACTCTTCAGATACAAATTTTTTGGATCTTCCTTTTACAATCACCTCCATGCATGCTTTCTTCATGACATTTTTTGGATGTCTAACAAGCTTCTTTGTAGGCTAATGTGGGCATTTTGAAAATAAGATATAGAAGATTAATAACTTATTATCTGGACAAAAACAATAAACGTACCCATATCTGAAGATTGTTGCTCATGATCAATAAAAAAACATAGATCCAACAGTGCCCACCCCTGGGCACTGTAGGTTCTGTCACTGATGGGCACTGTTGGGGCCGTCGCCATTTTGGACAAAATGTGCGGCAATATTTATAAACTATATTATTACAAGCATTAAGCAGTATCAAAGCTTGCCTACATTAACTAACTATCCACAGTGTAACTGACAATACTGTAACATGAGCAATGAAGTCACATGCACACTTTCCTTTCTTCCAAAAAAAAGTTTCTATTTTCCTAAAAAAATGATTTCTGTTCTCATTTGCCAAGTACTTGACATTGCATCTTCACGTTACATGCGAGAAATCATTGGGCACGTGGACATTTCAAAATGAATTCGGGCGCGCAATTGATGATGCATTGTGGGTAAAATTTGAGTATGGGCACTGTAGGAACCTGGGCACTGTAGGAGGTTTTCCCCTACTATGCGGCTGAGCTGGCACTATAAAGAGCTTGGAGTAAAGATGATGAACCACTAATCCGCGAGTCAGGAAGTGGCCCATAAAAGATTTTAGTGACCCATTTTTTTAAATAACGAAACGTAAACAAATAATTCAGCCAAGAATAAATGTTTCTCTATACGATATATATTTATAATAAGAGCCCATCATAGTCCTTAGTGCTATAGAAATGATGTGAAGTAATTGAATGGGAATATAAAGCAGTCTGGCTCAAGTATAGGTGCAGTAGTATCGTACATTATCATGGCAAGCAACTGCTTTAACCATAGTTGTTAGCAAATTTTTTTACTTGTTTCTACCTTTGGTAGCTCATAAGCAGTGATTGCATGTCTCTTGGTTGCTTCCGATTAGTGTTGTCTAGAAATAAAAAATTGAAATAAAATGGGCATGGATGATTGTGAAGTTGTTGAAATCCATGCTGAAAATATATTTCTTGCAAAGTGGAACTCTTTTCTATATTGGTTTGAAGCCACGAAAAGATTTGCTGTTAGCTTTGTACATATTGTTTGGTTCTACATTTATGCGAAGTCTTGTTATCCCACATTAATGCTTTGTTATCCCACATTAATGCTTTATTATCTGGCATTATGCTTTGTTTTTTTAAGGATTACGTCTTTTGTGACCCAGGAAGTAAAAATGGTTTGCCATCTCTGACTTAAAGCAATTTGTCTCTGCAATGAACGCATGGTGACTATCACAATTTTATTAAACTTTGTTATTTACCTTCTATAGTCCTTTCTAGTTGGTCACAGCGGTAAACCATAATCTCTTCGTGGGAAAATTGTAACATAAAGTTCCCGGATCCGTTTGTCTGTATGTATCGACCGAAAAAGAAACACTCCTTGAAACGTCTATTCAATAAGTATATTCCTGTAAAATTAGCCCGCGGCTATCGAAATCGAGATGCAACGCCTTACACCTCTAAAAACTGTCACTACGATACAGATTACTTGGATAAAAGACGGAGAATTTGTCCAGCTAGCAAGCACCAAATAAACCAGTTAAATGTGCGACCGACTTCCAACAAACAACTTCGAGAATGAATCAGAAAATTTTGTGATAACTCAAAGGCACGCCAGCAGTTAGCGCGACGCAACATTTCATGTTTAAACAGGTTTCAACTGAAACAGGTTTAAACAGGTTTAAACAGGTTTGACACAGGTCTTACGAACGATGGTGCAATTTTGGCTCATGTTTTAGGAATTTCCATGACGTAAGATTCAGTAGACCTGAACGGTTTTTATATGACGTTTGATTAGGTGAACAATTGTCTGGAACACTAGTAATTCAGCAACCTAGAAAAGATGACACCCAAGACCCATCATAGCTGAAACTTAAAGGTAGGTTACACCACTTAAGGTTAGATGCATATCTTCAGAAGACGTTATCTCAATATCAGATAAAAACTTAAAAAACACACCAATACGATTTATATCGAGCTGTTTTCAGCAATGAAGCCTTTAACCGTCTAAAAAGCCAAACGTTATATCTAGCCAATAGCTCCCAGATGAAGCAGATAGGCTACAGACTCATTTCTGCAAAATACTGCTTTTTTTCTGCAATGTAAAAAGTATGTCTTTGCGGATGGTTGCCAGTACAAGTCTGCAAGCATGGATTTTGTACGAAGTGGAAATAAACTGCCTGGTAAAGTATTTTCATACGACTGCAGGCTAGAAAAACGCACGTAGCTTGGTGGTTTGATTAAAGCAAAGTCACATATGGCTAAAACAATCGCAAAGAAAATTCAATCACGGCGTTCATCTGGCGACATAATTGACATGTGCAATGTGCATTTCATCAGAGAAAACAGAGGTAAAATATCTGGTTATGATTGATTGATTGTGATTTCCGAAATCTTTATCTTCGGACTGAGAAAGCTTTTAGTTTAACCCTGGCTAGTATAG
Source organism: Aplidium turbinatum (assembly GCF_918807975.1). Lineage (NCBI taxonomy): Eukaryota > Metazoa > Chordata > Ascidiacea > Aplousobranchia > Polyclinidae > Aplidium > Aplidium turbinatum. The sequence goes on from NC_137485.1 coordinate 17,687,481, forward strand.
CGTTGATAAGGAGGTCCACGGGGTATTTTTAGACCCGGGCCTGAGATGATGTCAGGGGCTCGGGAACTTGAAGAAATCACCTCGTATTTGTAGGAAATAATTATTTTTTGTAAGAAGTGTCTTAGTTTGGGACCAGAGGGTCTACCTGTCTCAAATTCTCCTCTCAACAGCCTTGAGCCTGGCAGTTTTGCATACTTGTAAACTATGTAGAGGCTTTGAGTCACTGATGCAAGCCCGGTCAACGAGATTGACAGAGTGGAATTTCCGAATATTAAAATGTTGTTGTTTGAAAACTATTCAACTCGGTAGCTGCCGATGAATGAAGAGTTATTCTTGAAATGCGTTGCTCAAGCGCTCGCCAAGAGAGTCGAACCAGCGCACTTGAGCTTGTGGTTTCTTCGCGCACAAAGTCGGGCGCTTAACCAACTGAGCGTTCGAGCAGATCACACATAGCACCAAAAGTCCAAATCTCATTAGTTTTCTGTACAATTCAACAAACCCACATATCGGATACAATTACGTAAGTTACAAACAATACAAACAATTACGTAAGTTACAAACAATACAAACAATTACGTAAGTTACAAACAATGCTTTAAAAACTGCAAGCGTGATTGATGCGATGAATAACTACGCAACGCTTGTTGAAATCATGAAATGAAAGGTTTGTAGCAAAAGTTGCTAAAGTCACTCTCTACCAGTAAATAAAAACCTATGCCCTTGTCGAGATAGTTGACAAGTTTCACGGTGTGTTTTGGTTGCGGCGTGACAATGGAAAGGGCACATATAGTATGTCAGAAGTAAAACAATGGAGCTTGTTGCTTTATTTTCCCCTCTGGCTTCCTGTCAATGTCCTTAGCTTTTTCCTTAGTTATTTATTATACCAAAATGGATAAAGCTTAATAGCCTCTAAGCTTAAGGGCCTCTACAAGTTTGCAAAACTACCAGGAATAAAATCTATCAAGGCTTTGTCAGTCCGAGGATAAACATTCAAAACCAACCAACCAAGCTTAATCTTGGGTGCCTGTATTTGTCTCTACGTTGACTTTTAAGGTATACATTTTTCATTTATTTACTATTCATACTGTTGTATTTGTGCGTACAAAATTTCTTTGAAATATTCCAAAATCCTGGAATATGCAAATACTCTTCTTCTTCTTCGTTTGAACCTTCTTCGCCACTTCAAGGGTCGAGGGGCTCTGCCTTTTACCATCCTTGGCCAGTGGTGGTGACGCGGTTTAGATGTTTAGGCAGGTGTTCGAGCAGCCATTTCATGGAGCAAATACCCTGATTCCGACAGTCGATCTACTCTTTTCAGATAATTTCAATTCTTATACAGAAGGCATTTCATCAATTTTGTTCTTGAAGTCCTATAATCGGTCTTGTCGATTATTGTGCTTCACAAAAGTAAGAAATATCGGTGTTTCATTAAAAACTTTGAAATTAAAACAGCTGACTTATTTTTAAAAATAAAGCTACGCTTTCACGCCAAGAAGCCGCATTGTTGGAAATAGTAAACGTTTTCTATATTTGCTCCAAGAGTATGACAGTTAAAAGTTGCGGTATAGCAGTGCGATGCCATCACATTTTTTGTCAACACGGTGAGAACATAACATATCCGCCCCGATAGCTCAGTTGGTTAGCACGTGACTTCTGGAAAGAAGAAGCTTCAAGATCAAGCGGCCATGGCTTGACTCTTGGGGTGTGCGCTTGAGCAACACACGTTAAGGATTGCACTCCATTCAGCGGCATCTAATGGATGGAATAATTCTCCGGCAACAAAGCTTCAAAAATCGGAAACTTCACTCTATCAATATCGGTGACCGGGCCTACGTCAGTACGTCAGTGATTCAAAGCCTCTACAAGTACAGGGTGACCCAAAAAAAACGGGCCCCGCGTACACTTTATTTCATATCTCCTATATTTATTCACCGATTGCCCTTATTTTATAAGACATGGCAGAATCAACGACCGTGAGTACACCAAGACTCCAGTGGGAGCTGAGACAAAGAATACACTGTGTTAAATTTTACTACAAGACAAGCTCGTTTAAGAAAACCCAGCACAGTTTCATGCATCAGTTCGAATGTGAAAAGGCTCCATCCAAAAGCAGAATTCAGAACTGGGTGAACCACTTCGAGAAGTATGGGACCGTGGAGAACCTCAACGCTGCCAGTGAGAACCGTCCAGACCACTTGGGACGTCCCAAGAAGCGGACAGCCGAGCTGGTCGAAAGTGTGAGGGAGTCTCTCCAGCAGAGTCCGAAACGCTCTGTGTGTAAATGAAGTCAGTCTCTCGGTATGTCCCGTGAGACTTGCAGGAGAGTGCTGGTGAACGATATCAGGGCTTACCCATACAGAATACAGACGATGCAGACCCTTACAGCCTCAGACAAAAAGCAGAGGAGCGCTATGGCAGTCAAGATGCTCGAGAAGATCGAGGAGACACCAGGTTTCCTTAACCTCCTTTGGACCTCAGATGAAGTCCACTTCCATCTTGACGGAAAGGTGAACTCCAAGACAAAGGTCTTCTGGGGGTCCTCCAGACCCACTGAAGTAGCCACCAAGCCCCTGCACTCTCCTAAGTGCACGGCGTGGGCTGCAATCTCGGCCAGAGGCATCATCGGACCAATCTTCATCGAAGAATCTAGCGCAGCAGTGACAGTCACCAAGGAGCGGTATGTGGAGGTTCTCAAAACCTTCAAGAGTGAGCTCCAGACCCCCTACCCGTCGCTCATGAGCAAGTTCTGGTTCCAGCAAGACGGGGAAAGTTCTCACACCTCAAAACTGTCCCGAGATTGGCTGAAAGAGAACTTCGGAGGCCGAGTGATCAGTCTCAAGACTGATTTTGAGTGGGCACCCCATAGCCCGGACCTAAGCCGCCCCAGATTTTTTCCTTTGGGGCTATCTTAAGGACAGAGTGTACGCAGGGAAACCCAGAACCATCACGGAACTCAAGGAAGCCATCAGGGAGGACATGAGAGCCATTCCCAAGTCAGTCTGTAAGAACGTCATGGACAACTTCGTGCTGCGCCTCAAGAAATGCACGGAGGTAAATGGAGGCCATCTAGAACACATGCTGTAGAACGGAAAAAAAAAGGCCAAAGACCCTAGTGTTTTGATGTGATGTTTTGAACATAATAAACTAGTTATAACCAAAGTTTCATTTCATTCGGACGAAACACTAAGAAACGGGGCCTAATTAGAGTTGGGGCCCGTTTTTTTTGGGTCACCCTGTATATGCGAAACTACTATGATTAAGCTCTGCAAGAAGCTTTCCCAGTCCGAGGATACAGATTCAATCAATCAATCAAATCAATCATTCCTAGCATCTAGCCAGCCATTTGTAATCGTTGCACATTGCTTTAAAACTGGAATATAGTTTTTACTTGCGCACATCTGCATTTCAACCTTCTTAGGCTTGCCTTTTTTTGATTTGTCACGTTTTATAGCCGGAAGCTCTTTGTAAAGTTGATGATGAAATCAGTACAGTCAGAGATTAACTCTTGTGCTTAACACAACAAGGTCGCCTTCGGCTTCAAAACTCTTTTTTTATGAACTTCAAAATAAAAAGTTTTATATGACGTGTCACATGCAATAAATAGGGGGTTGACGACAAACAAAAATGTAATATTTGTGTTAAATGATATTGAGAAAAAGAAGACAAAAAGCAATAAATTTTATCAGACTTTTTAAACGTAGTTTTGAGCATAGGAACTTGGTATTTGAAGGCCTCCAACGTTGAATTAAAGCTACAAATAAGCGGCAAAGCAGATATTAGCTAGCCTACCTTAGAAAGCCATTTCTCTGGACTATGATACGTTGCGCTTCATTGAAATTGTCACTCATTGCAGTATTTCTATCGTAAATTTTGACATCTAGACCTATCAACGCCTGCCTTTTCTTATGTTATCCAAAATACCTTATCCTAAAGCTGTTCTCGCAATATCTGATATTCAAACAAATCAAAAATAAAGTTTGCAAACTTCATTGAATTTTCAGTACATATATCTTGGTTAATGTTACGCCCAAGCCATGACAGGTGTTTACTTCCTCTTAACTTTAACTCTTATGAGCGCTAGAATCTAAATCCATTACTTAGACCCCAGACATAAAAAATAAAAATTGCTACGTAGCAATTCAGCTGCCGAGCGTAGCACGACAATATCAGTTGGTGTCGGGTGGATTAATTGTTAAAATGTAAGCTACTTTTCCATTGTAGTATCTGTCTTTAAGTTCGTCAAGTTGCATAAAAATCAGATAGTTAAATTATGAATTGGTATGTTATCGTTGTAAAAAAATCCACCAAAAACACTGGGCTTATCAGCAAACATGATGCTATTTTGCAGTTAATGAATACACTTCGAAGTTATTTCTTTAATAGTCGATATTTCAAAATTTTTTATAACTTGCTTTGAATCTGACAAACATCTTTGCGATCTTAACAGGCAACCATACGCGTTCGAATTCTGCTCAAAAAAATGTAAACAGTTAAAAAATGGTCACCGTAAGTCACTGGTTTGAACTAGTATTTAGTCTGATATTCATTGACCATTTTATAATATTAGTATTGATTGTTATTTGATTACAATACACCTCTTCTTATGCTGGAACTGCTACAAAAATGTTGCTTTAGAACAGGTTGAGAACCTCTTCGCTACCGCGGATCGCAAAAATTGTGATCAGCGGGCGTAAAACTTTCTACTTCAAATGTCATAATAGCATCCTAATTGGACTTAAACAAAACGCTTTTCTTTTTTTGTTTCAAACAAATCCAACATATTTTTCGCATCTAGTGATGTGTATTGATATAAGGTCACTTCAGATTAAACTTGTATTTTTTTGAAAAGTTTTAGATAGATTTGACAAACATTAGTCCACTTTTAAACTAGCCAAGAATGACACGTTCTATGGAAATTTAAATATCTGGTGTCATTTTTTGTTTAAATTCAACCCTGAGACATGACTTGCTACCTACTGACGATTACCTTATGTATTTTTTTTTCTTTGCTTTTTTGTGTTTGCCACAAACAAAGCTTACAGGTTTATCAATGTTAGGCTACTTTTATTATGAAATAAGGATATACCCAGTATTTCACTTTATTTGCATATTTTACCATTAACCCTCACTTAAATCTGCTGCAAAATGGCTTTATTGGTAGGCTATACGCAGTTGCTAGGTCACCAGTACAAGTTTTTAAACAATTTAAGAAATTTTATCGATACTATCATACAGTCGAGTAAGCAATAAGTCGCTCAAACATTAGTTTTTAACAACTTATGGTATGATACTTTAGTACTTATAGAAACGATATTCATTTGCTGCATCACGAAATGATCTCAGACAATATGCGGGCAGCGCTGGCCGCAGGTTCTGCACCCTTGTAGAATTTCTATGCGATGCTACTTGTTGTCGTTCCACAGGTAACTCATGCTATAAAATTGGAGGACGCGATATGTAGCCTTCATATACACCACCTGTGTGAATGAGAAAAGGTATGGCGAAAAGCTTCGAGTGATTAAGGCCATACTGTAGATAAGAGATACAATAGTAAATTGCAAACCATCATGAGGCTGTCTTCTATTTAAATTGTCACTGTGTCCGCTCGGCCGGATTAAAATCAAGGCCTCATAAAGAAAATGTGTAAATATCGACTTTTTTGTATTTGGATTGCAAAATGGATCAATATGCTTCAACAGTTTACAAAAAGGATTTTGCTCACTTTTAAACTGGTTTGACATTATTTACTTTGCATAAAAAAAATTGTCTTTTTTGCTACCTTTTCTGAATTTTTGGTTCTTTTTTATATAAAATATGACTTGCGTAGAAGAGACTTTCTACGCTAACGATCGCTTTAACGACTTTGTAATATAAAAAATTCAAATGTCAAAGTTTGCAAATTTTCTTTTCTGTTTTTTACCAAATTTATCCAATTTCTTAAAAAGCAAAACCAAATGCTACAAAACATCGCCATTTTCGGTTTCAGCGACATTAAACCATAAACCGTTGAAACATTCTTGGCACCAAAGAATGTGTGGATCAGTGATTTTTAAACATTGAAATTCTGTACGTTGTAATGTAGGAAGAGTCTTTTTTTTTGTTATCATCACTTCAAAAAAAATTCTCGAAATTTAGTGAACTGCAAATTTACATCTAAAAGCTTTTTGATAGAAAATTCATGCAAATTGGCTTTACAGCCCATTCTCTGTTGATTTAACTTGGTTATTAGGTAACAAACGACTAGGGCCATTCACATGGATAACAATGTTGATTTAACTTTGCAATTTTTTTGTGTAAACACAACACAAGCCATGAATTGATAGAAATAAGGCAATATATTTGAACCCTTCAGTTGAGACCCAACATAATAAAATCTTAATTGTCTCACAGTTAGGATTATATTTCCTTAAAAGCATATTTCCGTGACCTTTTAGGGCGCCATTCATGCTCTTCATACTTAAACCACCATAACCACTCAAACTAAATTTATGTGGGCCGATGTGTAATGCTGATAAGCATAAGAACAAGACATAAATTAAATAGTTAATTTGTTAAAAGTTTTACTGTGCAAAGGGTTTTGAAAACTAGGATATCTGATTAAATAAATAAAAATTAGAAATTAATTTTAAATTGGTTACACTAATTTGCAAAACCTCTTGCTTACTACTGTAAAACTTGAAAATGAAATTAACCGCTTTTAATTTACAATTTCTTTTCGTGTGCTCTTTAGTGCCACATACCAACCCGGACAAATTTCGTTTACCCGGTTGTATCTACAGTGATGTTTAAAGCATGAAAAGCATAAACTGCTCCTTAGAAAGTCACAAAAATATGCTTTTAAAGAAATATAATCCAAATGTTTTTTTTGTTTGTCGTATCCAGGCTTGCACCTGGTGGTTGAAGATTTAGATTAAGTGGACGGGAAGGCAAGGAAGCCAATCTTCATGTCCACCTTCAGGCATGCCTTTAAGTGTCCTGCCAAAGACACTGCCGCATCCTCTTGAGCGGTGTCGAACCGGCGCCCTTTCGATTGCCGTTCCAGGGCTCTCACCACTCGGCTATGCAGCCGACATAATCCAAATCATAAGACAATTAAGATTCTGTCACGTTGAGAGTAAACTTACTCTTTTCAAATAATATCTACGTTTTTATTCATTTATACCTGGTGCTGAGTTTATACAATCAAAGGGCACACATAATGCGCTAGGACTGTCTCTTTAACATTTTAATCCAATTATGTCCATTTTTGCGTTGATGCAACAAAGCAGGGTACAGTTCAATTTTAAGTTTTTTTGCTCGTGAGAATGGCGCAACCTCTTCGTTATCTAGTTAAAAATTATAGAAAGTCAGTAAATTATATTTTGCATAAATGAGCTTTCAAAAAAGCTTTTAGTTGTAAATTTCCGGTTGAATTAAATTTAAGGATTATTTTTGTAACCATGACAACGTAAAAAAGGGATATAGCTTATTACATGCAAAAAATATTCTCACACGAGTCAGTTCAATCATATATAGCTAAATATCGATTTCGATCTGCTAGAAGCTAGATTATCTTCAGTTAAGCTTATTCAAATAGAAACTGAATTGATAGCTTATTACATAATTATGTCCGTAGGTAACACTGGCCAGCATAGAAGGTGGTACGTGGGATATTTGACCCATTTGTGGTACATTTGGGCACAAATTCAAAAAATGTATTCATTTGTCTCAGCAGGTTTATTTTTGTGATAAACTCTACATTATGTTAATTTTTCCAAGTTCTCGCATCACCCACATGAACACAACTACAATCGTTTAAATTGTGAACCTAAATGGATGACAGTTATATTTAAGATAACTGAAAGCGATCAAAGACGTTACAAAAGAAAGAATTTTGTCGTATTTGCAACTTTTTTTAAGCCGTACAAAAAAAAAATTGTCTTTGGAATGACTTTCCCAATCTTGTTGAACTAGGCAGTTTCTCTTCTGTATGCTTCAACGTTAATCAGCAAAAGAAGGGATTGAACGCAAATATATTGCCCTATAGAAAAAATACCCGGTAGTTTAGAAAAGTTCTGGGCCTTCCAAAAAAGTTTTAGTGCTCCTGAAATCATCTTGGGCCAGGTTCAATTGCCCCGTTACTCCTCACCCACTCTTCTTAACGCCCCTGTCTTTAGTTATAGGAAATTCAAACATCAAGCTTTCACATTTATTTTACAGCAGTTCGAGAATTTTAACCGTGACATAAAAATATATGACATAGCTCTACAATGCAGTCAGTGAAACTCGCACTTTTATGACATTATAATAAAACTCTAGTCTCTAGTTATAGCCTACCACTGATTGCATAATATTGGAAGGTATGTTGCACAAGTGGCGTAACGGAATGTGTTTTATGAAGACCATCGTATTCATATCAGCAGTAGACAAGAATTTCTTCTCAAAACCACTTTGTGCGTTATATAACAGTTTCACATCTTTTTTCTGTCAGTGCTGAGATCAAAACTAGATTTGACCTTCGTTTCAGATAACCACCATTTTGTTTGCTCTCACGCTCAATGCCAAAATTCATGTGTGTCAAAAAGTCACGATGCTACGGGATGACGTCCTTCCCGATGCCTTTCCAATTTTCGTAAAGTAATTTTCAAGTAGAGGCGGCTAAGCCTTAATCAGTATTAATAGAAAAGGCTTTTATAGAGACTTTGAGTTTGTCTTTGAGGCGTTTTATCTGACCACCCACTGGTAAGTTCTTCGCAAAGCAGTGGTTTGGGATACGGCTGTTTGACATCTGTTACGGGTGGCCTTCTCATCTGTATGTGAAGACTTTACGAGTTTCCTTTATTGAAAGGGTTTAGTCTATAAGTAAATAGGTAGTAGAATACATTCATATTTTACATTCTCCAACTGTAACACATTGAATATTCTTAACACTAGAAGCCCTGAAATATTTCTCTACCTATAATGGACGATTGCGCTCATTTTTGACCAGTTGTATGAAACGCGTTTTTTTACCATTTTTTCTTTATTTTAGTTCAAATATTGATATTCGTACAAAGATATACAAGATATACAAACAAACATTGTTCGAACATTAGAAATCTTCTTATCACGCACCGGTCATTTTTGACCGGTCAGGGCTTGTAGGTAGATGTGTGAAATGCTCTATTTGCGAAAGTTCTAGTGAAAAATTATTACAGCTACTAAAACTCTATCAAAAGTTAGGAAAACTCAAGGAGTATGACCAAGCAACTCGCAAGAACGCCAAAAATATGAAGCGCCAAAACTCAAAATTGGTCAAAAATTACCGGTCAGGGCTTTTTGTGTTAAGATGAAGAAGTATCAAGACGTTTCAATAAAAAAACAAAGAGGTCCTGTTGCGAAGTGATAAGTTATTACTTTACTCGCTTTGTTGTTATAATCATTTACTTTAAATTTTCAATGAATATTTTCGAATAACCTATGTGGTGCTTCATCATATTTGTTGTTCATTAGCTTCGAAATAACGAACCTCACTGACAGTTCTGGCCAGTTAGCCGTAGTTTTATCAGTTCTCGTCTAGTCGTCTAACAGAAAGTGATACCACCAGGACCATTATGACCAGGTGCATTGTACCTTACTGAGACCAGAAAGCGACAAGAAAGACAATATAAAATTTATAATGCATTACTAACTTTTTCCTGGTTACAAAATATTGTTGCAAGTCTTCAGATTCGTAGATGTCGGCTGTGTAGTCGAGTGGTGAAAGCCTTTGTACCACGTTCGACACCGCTCAAGAGCAAGACCGTGAAAGCGATGAATGGTTTCTAAATCTTCAACTACTGGGCATAAAGCCTGGACACGACAAAAAAGGATAACATTATTTTTTCTTGATGGCAAAACAATTTATTTCTTGAATCCACTGCTAAAAACACGAATGTTTAATCCGGCCGATTATATTAATGAATTTTGTTTAAGCGTGTAAAGCAAGTGAGAAAATTTTCCAGAATATTGAAAGATTCCACGATTTCATTGGCTTTGGGAATCACGTGACCGAGCGACCCCATTGGATCCGCTTGACCCCATTGAAAAGCATGAATTGCAAAATAATCATCAGAATTCAAAGTATGTGTAGGTTAGCTACCAATTTAGTTAAATGGACTGAAACGACAAATTCATAGAAAAAAACATCCGAAAACTTTAACAAAAGCTAAAAAAAATAAGCTTTCAAGTGATTTGGGAATTTCGGCAGCAAGGTCAAGCTATATTCATTGCAGACAGCCTGTCATTTTTATAGCTTAAAGCAAATAATCCAACAGCTTTAAGGATTCATTCTTCAAAAGCAAAAGGATTTTTCTTCAAACCAAAATACAGTTTTAGTAAATTGTATAGGTCGTATTGACACCTCTCATCAAAAATGGAAAATAGCAGGTGACCGGCGAAATTGCTGCATCAGAGCAGTTCGCCTTTTTTCTTGAGAATGCTTTGCCTGTTGGTATGAATAGGGTATACAAAACCACAGTCCATAAAATTACATGCATTTTGGTCATATAGGCACGAATCATGGCTTAATAATGGAGGGTAAACGGTTGTTTATTTTGCATCATAGCAGTTCCGTAGACACGTTAAGCCCTCCTTTCTAAACGAACTTGGCCTTCTATCCGGTTTTTAATTTGGTATCAGGGGATTGTCATATATATATGGAATGCAAGTCGGGCTCTTAAACTCAACGCCTTAGCCATTGCCAAAAAAATGCCTTATTTCAATACAGCAAACAGGCGACATACTAACATGAACAAAAATGAATTTGCTTTTAAGAAGTTGTGGAATTAACCTAGTACGTGGTTCGTTGGCATCCGATTTGTATACAAACCTTTGGATTGGGTCACTAGTTCTTAAATCTTTCTCGGTGTGATGCACTCGTATAATTTTTTCGGTCTTGTGACGCACTAACAATAGGCTATATCTGTTTTAGCCCATTCAAAAAATGTTGTTCTAACGGTAGGGTTTATCTCCTTTTTCACTTTTTACGCTTTGCACGTCTCTTAAACTTGATTTGGATATTTTTGGAACATCTACAGCTTTGCAGCTAGCATTTTGTCACAGATGAAGCGGTGCAGAAATGTGGTCAAAATTTGAATTTTATTTACCGCCTTTAAAATGTGTACCGCTTTGTTTCTTGTGTTTTTTGCTGTCGGATTATAACCAACCTCACCGGCAATTTCAGCGCATTAGTCACGCAACAATGAATTTGCGCCCTTGCTAAGGGCTTACACCACTCAACTGCAGGCTATTGAAATTCGAGCGTTTCATTTTCAGGAGGATTAGAAAAAGTGACAAATTAGGCGTCCTAACCAAATATGTAAAAAAAAAGAAACTCTACGGAAACTCATGCACATAAATGTTTACCACATTAAAGTAGCGTACTACTGAGCGTAGCCCGACTCTTGAAAGACTGAGGCTATTTGCGAACTTTGTTCATTGACATTCTCCTGGATATATCTGAATCCAATTTGGTGCTTTATTTTTTTTTTAGTTTTGACTTTCTGCAACCTCGCTTTGACATTAATCCCGTAGTAAAATGCAGAAAGCGCTTGAACCATTAAATGTGTGAGCTTTTTTGCGCTTAGCCTGTTTACCTTCAATGACCAAACTACCTAATCTCCGGGTCTCCGCCGTTTAAAGTAAGCACTTTTGAGAGGTAAATGAAGTAATGTATAAGACATCCCTTAACTTCTGTTCATTCTTCAACTTCAGTAAAAGTACGCTAGAACTGAACGTTCAAAAAATTCAATGTTGACTGGGATGGTGCAAGGCAAACGAACAAAAGGACGACAAAAAATGAAATATTTTGACAATATCAAGGAAATTACTGGAATAAAAAGCATGCTGGAAGCACTAATAAAAACAAAAGACAGAACAAAATGGAGGCAGTTCATATGGGAGATCACAGCTGATCAAACATGATCAATCTGTTGAAGAAGACTTGAACGCCTTATACAACTAATTCAGCGTAGTGATTTTTCCATTTGTGGTTCTCAAGGTGCACCACACAAAACTCACCACATTCGGATACTTTCACCTACCTTACCAGAGTGCTCAAACTGCCAGAACGGTGAGCTATGCGCATATATAAATATAACTGCAGACAGGACGCCACTGTTTTGATCTAAGTCTCCTCAGTGCAATAAATAGTGCACTGGTTGAGAATGCCTCATTAGTATAAATCAACGCAGTGTGGTGATTTTTTCATTTGTGGTATGCAAGGAACTACATTTGGGTGGTTTCACTCATTTTGCCAAAGTGCTCAATTGGCGAACCACGAGCATGATAAGCAAATTCAATGGACTAATGTTTGGTTTAATTTGCAAGTTTTACTTGTAATCTTATTGTTACGAGTGTCACTTTCCGGCATTTACGATTAATTGTTGTGCAGTCTTTTAGTTTAGACACTCTTGTTATAAGAATTTTATGTACGATAACTACGTTTTAATGTTACTGAAATTTAAGAGAACAAACTTCAACTACAGCTAAATGAGAATTTAGACCGGTAGCCCGCGACGTCCACCCTAGGTGAAAAAGTTACCAATTTCTAATCATACAGCGATGTCCGGTGGTACGTGGGTACTCATAATCTGGAAGTCTGCCGGGCCGCCGGTGGTGGGTGTGGAAATGGGGGGCATTTTTCATGGCCCAAAAAATGCGCTAGGTCAGCTGAAAAAACTACCACTTGAAACTTAGTTGGTTGTAAAGTAAATTGTTTCCAGATGATTGTCTGGTATGTGACAGACATTTTCGGTGGTGGGGGGGCTCTGACAGACAAGTTTTATACCCCCCAAAATTTGCGCTAGGTCAGCTGAAAAAACTACCGGATAAAACCAATTGATTATTAATCTGTGGGTGTTAAGCTTCACAAAAATATATGTGACAGACAAATTTGATGGTGGGTGTCCCCTGACAGACTACCTAAAGTAGATGACCCCCCCTAACTTGAGCTAGGTCAGCTGAAATAGTTACCGGATAAAACCAATTGAAAATTAATGTGTGAGTGTTAAGCTTCACAAAAATATATGTGACAGACAAATTTGATGGTGGGTGTCCCCTGACAGACGACCTAAAGTAGATGACCCCCCTAACTTGAGCTAGGTCAGCTGAAATAGTTACCAGATAAAACTAATTGAAAATTAATGTGTGAGTGTTAAGCTTCACAAAATTGTATGTGACAGACAAATTTGATGGTGGGTGTCCCCTGACAGACGACCTGAAGTCGGCCAAGGTCACCTCCAGGTTTGCACTAGGCTAAGTCAATTGATAAGAGCTATTTGTTAGCTGTGCTTTTGAAGTATGGTGCAGTGGCGGCGACGCAGTCTAGATGTTTGGGCAGGTGTCGAGCATAGTTTCTGCATTGACTACAATCGTCTGAAGACGTTGAATCAATTTAAAAAAGGGTTGATTTGCTGTCTGAGATTATAGAGAAATCCGGTTGTCTTACTTTTAGCGAGTTTGGTGATTGAAATGTTACAGCCCTACTGCAAGCTGTTAAATTAGTTTGAAAGGGATCATTTGCTTTTGTGTCACAGTAGGCAACGACACATTACTAAAACAATTCACTCCTTAAAGCGCTTGATCATCTGACTACCCTAACCATTTAGCTATGTGATACTGATAACACTTTTTTCGAAACTCCCTACAATAGGCTACTATATGCATCACAATGATAAATAATCATGTACTTTACATTTTTTATTCCTTCAAACCGTTATTGCATGAACAAGACTTTTCAAAGAGGCAGTCAGTGACAATTCAGTTTAGGCTACGCAACAAATCAGCGAGCTAACGAGTACGGATAATTAATTATTAGTAGGCTAAGTTGAAGACTATGTTACAAAAAAGTTAGTAAAAAGTATCATTTCGAAAAAATATTGACAGCAAATCAACGTTCTTTTTACATCAATTCAACGTCTGCAGACGCTTAATCAATGTAAAAAAACGGTTGATTTGCTGTCTGGGAGTAATTAGTGTGCGTTATTACTTATTAGCCAAACCATTATTGCAACTTCATTTGTAGTTTTGATTTACGTACTGGTAATGCTATACGTACGTACCCATAACTTTACAAGAGTTAGCAGGTGGCTACTTTATTATTTTCAAGCCAGTAATGTTTCGCCTATCACATCAAGGTTTTATTTACCCAAGTGAATTCTAGGAGTTACTCAAAAAATTGGCGAGTTTTTTTGTAACAAGCATGTGTGAAAAGCAGCAGTAACTTAACTGGGCAGACTTTAAAAGAGTGTCCGAATTTCGGAGTGATATTTTACAGACAAACAACTACCAAATGGAGGAGGGTGTCATTGATCAGTTGCCTACAATCATCGTAACTCCGCCAACCGATGAGGATGCGGCTTAGGTATAATAACTATCACGATAAAGGATGATATTTGCTACGCGACATGGAAGCACTGAATTTTGAGATTAACTCGTATACAATTACATCGCGATTGGCAACGCAAAACTATCGATTAGTCACCAACATGTTGCTAATTTAGCTTAACGTTGACATACTTCAAACTCTTTAGGCTTACACATTTTTTTTCAGGACAACTATGAAAGACCTGGAGAACATCAACTATGTTTTATTTGCTGTAGCACGACTTCAGACGATGCAAAATGTAAAGTTGTGAAACAATCTGGACTTCATGGAAAAACATTGCAAGCATTCGACTACAATTATCATCCGATTGCTTTTCTGTCATCACACATAAAATCATTCAGATAAGTTCCTCTGCGTTACCCATAGGTGTCTATCATCCGTCATGTCACAAAAAGTTTACAGCAGTTAAAAGAACATTTCAACCTAAGGCAATTGCTTCATCTTCTGCTAAAGTCGCTAAAGTTGAAACAAGATGCAGAAGCTCGCTTCCTAAGTCGGACAAAATAGGTTTATTGAAAGGATCCTGTATATTTTGCGGTCGTAAACGAAAGAAATACAAAAACAAAGAAGAAAATACCGTTAAGGTGTCAACAATGGATGGATGCGAATCGCTTAAGTCAAGAGCAATGTTTTCTAAAAACGAAAGGATTAAATCACTAATTCGTAGTGGTGTGGACTTAATTGCCAAAGAAGCAGAGTATCACATCTCTTGCCGGGTTTATTTTGATGGAGAGACTAAAACCAATCCCCAAACCACCACAAACTTGAATATTTCATCTCGCCAAACTCATAACCTTGCTTTCCTAACAATATGCGAATTTGTTGAGGAAGAGGTCATACAAAAGCAAAGACCAATGCTATTTTCAATATTATATAATCTATACAAAGATGAGTATTTGGAAAATGGAGGAAGTGATGATGAGCTATCATCTTACACCCCACAGAACCTTGTGAGGAAAATTTCTCATAAGTTTGGTAACGCACTAACAATAAGTATTCTTGATCATCGAAGAGGCAATTTTATTTACAGCTCACTTCTTTCCGCTGAAGAAGCAAAAGATGCTCTGATAGGTGATTATAGTGCCAAGCAAGATGATCAGATTCGAGCAGTGGCACTTCTCTTACGAGGTGAAATATTGAAGCTACCCAAAACTAAAACCCCAAATCCAACAAACATAGAGAGCTTGAAGGATATGGCCCCAAAGCTTCCCGAATCATTGCAACTCTTCTATACCACACTATTATGTGGGTTGAAATCCAAATTCAGTGATTCTCACACAGACACAATGGAAAGAAAAGCAGAATCAATGTCGTCAGATGCTGTGTATAACGTCAGTCGAGGTCATGTGAAGTGAAGCCATGGAAGCACACAATACTTGGTTTAGGTTTAGGATCAATGACAGGTTCCAAGTTAACTTTGCAGATACTCAACAGGGAAGGTCACACAATTAACTACAATGATGTGAAAAGTTTAGAGACAGAATTTGCATACTCTGCTTTATCACAGGAAGAAAGTACTTCCGACGGTATTGTAAACAGTCCTAGCCTTGCAACAGCCTGTGTATGAGATAACTATGATGCCAATATCGAAACCCTTGATGGCAAAGGCACACTTCATGTTACGGTTGCTGGTCATACGTACCAGAATGCTGATCAAATTCATGAAGGCCCTGAGAAGGAAATGATCACCACCAAAACAGGGAGGAACAGAAAAAGCTACACTGAAACAGCGAGAGAAATTCCACCATTCCAGACCCTCTTCAGAAAGGCAAAGTTTCAAGTTTATCCTCACTCAGAAGAGTCGTGTTTTGTGGGAGAAGGATCTGATCTTGTTCAGGAAATAATGGATAAAGAGTCCATCTTGCCATGCAAAATGAAGCCCGTTAGATATGTATTGGCTCAGCAAAAGTAGAGATTTTGCAACTCCACTCTATGCTGGTTTCATGAGCAAATATAGAGTGGATCGTCTACCGCTACAGCGAATATGTTACATGGACCCAGTAACAAGATCACCAACCAACAATGACGTTGTTAAAGAAACACTGGTTAGAACGATGAAGGTTGCAACTGAAACTCATCAACAATATGCCGTGGTGACATATGACTTAGGCTAGCTGTTGCACAAAAAGCCTACTCCATTCAAACCATTGAAGCCCCTCTTTTTGACAATCTCCTCATTATGCTTGGGAATTTCCACATGGAACTTGCATTTTTCGGAGCAGTAGGAACCTTCATAAATGATTGCGGGATAGAGTAGGCTACATATTGTCAGAGTCAAAGATCCTTGCCGAGGGATCATTACAAGGGTTTATTAAGGAAAAATTTTACAACAGGTGTACTCGTGTGCACGAAATTACAGCCAACGTCATGGAAAGAAAGCTATACGATCGATTCTTGACAAGTTTGGATGCAGATGAAATTGACAACTTCCAGCAAGTCATGTCCACTATTCCAGCTGACCCTGATAAAATAGAAGTATGCTTGGCCAACCCAGTCGTCACCGAACATCGAGAAAAGTATGAAGAATAGGCCTACTTTAACAGGTCCATGAATGGAGTGTTTGGTGACCCCTGTCAGTTCTGGACAATATACGTGTTCTTAATTAACCGACTCTATCGAGAAGTGCAGAGGTGCGTCAGGATGAACGACGTAAGTGGTTACATGGTTATTGTACCAATACTTCTAGAAATATATTTTGCTTTAAATCGTCCAAATTATGCAAGATGAAAAACTGAAAAACGCGGATCCGAAACTGAGGGCTATACTGGATAATGGTGCTTTCTCAGTTAGACGTACCAAAAAGAATTACTCCAGGACGGCAGTCGGTCTGTCTTTAGAGCAAACTGTCAATAGGGACGCTGCGTCGCAGGTAAAAGGAATAATTGGCTTTAGGAACTCAAAAAGTGCCATAAAAAGGTGGTTAAACTGATAAAACTTCATAGGCTACAAACATTTTTTTTCATTTTCAGGAGGCACCCCTTGCAAACATTAAGAAGATTGACTGCGCTTTACTTCCCCCATGCAGAAGGTGTCTAGAAAACAAAGTTACTTGGGCGCACTATGTTACAATGATGTGGTCAAGAGCTCACACGGCAGTCCTTGCGAGGGGATCTCTCCTCTTGATTATGGCTGGTCGAAAAAAGA
This sequence comes from Aplidium turbinatum, assembly GCF_918807975.1. NCBI lineage: Eukaryota > Metazoa > Chordata > Ascidiacea > Aplousobranchia > Polyclinidae > Aplidium > Aplidium turbinatum. The sequence goes on from NC_137485.1 coordinate 17,705,011, forward strand.
TGAAGTTATCATTCCAAGCTGGTTTGAAGGCGCAGCCATACCATTTGAGCTATTTAGTAAATCGGAGGAAAGAAGTGATGAGGATGACATTGAGAGTTATGATGAACAGTGGAGCGGAGATTCCGACTCGGAAGCTGAATCTGACTTGGAATTACTTTTTTAGTCAATGACTCTCCACCATTGGCAAACAATTTTTCTTATATAGACTGTTCAGTATTGACGAAAAATTCAAACAAAAACTTTTCAAGTATTAATACCCTTAACAGTAATTGTTATTGTTGATCTAACTCACTCTAACCCAAATTCGGTGATTGCTCAATTTGCATCATTTTTATTCCAGTATTCCATTAGTAGTTAAATTGCCTGTTATACGTATTACTTACACTTCTTCAAGGCTTTTTCAGCAGTAACTCATATCATTGATCTAGCGCAAAAAGGGAAGGGGTTACCTAGACCTAGCCTACTTCAGGTCGTCTGTCAGGGGACACTCACCATCGAATTTGTCTGTCACATACATTTTTGTGATGCTTAACACTCACACATTCATTTTGAATTGGTTTTTATCCGGTAACTATTTCAGCTAACCTAGCTCAAGTTAGGGGGGTCACCTACTTTAGGTCGTCTGTCAGGGGACACCCACCATCGAATTTGTCCGTCACATAGAATTTTGTGAAGCTTAATACTCACACATTAATTTTCAATTGTTTTTTATCCGGTAACTATTTCAGCTGACCTAGCTCAAGTTAGGGGGGTCATCTACTTTAGGTCGTCTGTCAGGAGACACCCACCATCAAATTTGTCTGTCACATATATTTTTGTGAAGCTTAACACCCACAGATTAATAATCAATTGGTTTTATCCGGTAGTTTTTTCAGCTGACCTAGCGCAAATTTTGGGGGGTATAAAACTTGTCTGTCAGAGCCCCCCCACCACCGAAAATGTCTGTCACATACCAGACAATCATCTGGAAACAATTTACTTTACAACCAACTAAGTTTCAAGTGGTAGTTTTTTCAGCTGACCTAGCGCATTTTTTGGGCCATGAAAAATGCCCCCCATTTCTATACCCACCACCGGCGGCCCGGCAGACTTCCAGATTATGAGTACCCACGTACCACCGGACATCGCTGTATGATTAGAAAGTGGTAACTTTTTCACCTAGGGTGGACGTCGCGGGCTCCCGGTCTAATTCTAGAGGTTCGATGTTATTTACAACGGTTTTAAAGATTGTGCATAATTGCAGTTGATTAACGACTAGATTGATATGATCCGAGTTCAGAGGTAAAAAGCTTGTATTTTATCTGATCCAACTTGAGTTCGTGCCTATAGTTAAGATTATTCTTTAATAACTTATTATATGAATGCGTATATCTGTGCTTTGATGCTATTGGAGAATTACCATTTTATCTTTTTTTAAATAAGTTCAAACACCAAACGGATTGAGGGTATCGTGTGATGAAGTCAATAAATTGTTTACCAATGTACTTAGACTACTTCATTTATTTCATGAGTCATGTTGCTTTTGAACGCCATTCCAAAGATGAATCGATATTTGTTTAGAGGTTATAGAAAGTAGTAACTATATTTGATGTAATTTGCTCTGCATGGCTTTTTTGCTTGTCATCGAACACTTTTTCTTTTTATTGTATCAATAGCATTTATTGTTTAAATGCAAACAATTATGCCTCTAACGCTCAGTCAGTCAGGTATGCAATTTTTGAATTTAAATCCAGTAAAACAGTCAAAAGCAATTGTCTCTTTGAGGATAGATGGTTGTTCATGACAATCGCCTTTCCCTCAACAGTCAACAACACCATAAGACTAATCGCAATCCTGCTCCCTTACGCACTAAGTTCAGAACAAACGTTTAAAAACTTCAACTCTCGATTACGTTTCTCCAACAGATATGTGATTTGCAGTCAACATTAGTTTCAGTGATATGTTTTGAAAACGATTCCGTGACAAAACCTTTACTGTAACCAGTGTTGCAAGATCCTCTTCAAATGTTCACCCAACTGTCAAAATCTAAATAAATTTGTGCTTGTTAGTAGCACAATGAGAACATTATCTTCTCATCCCCGGATGCTTGGATTCAAGTATGGAACTCACCTTACCTTTAGTAGCACAATCGTAGCCTATCTCAAAACCACACCAAATATAGACAAAGACTACATTTTTATTAAATATTAGCGACTTCGACTGTTATTCGGTATAAACGGGTCAGTCTCTAATAAAATCCTCAACATCCAAATTACGGGAGATACATCTATCTGGATGCAACGAATTTTTCCGAGTCCAAATTTGATTAAGCAATAATACATAATAATAATAATCAATCAACAAAAAGCGTTGCCTCTATGTTATTTTCTATAGTGCTATTGTTATTAAGCGTTTGTTGACTATTAACACATAACACTAACACATAATTACCATCCAGCGTTGTATAAGAACAAACTTATGCACGTGTTTCTCTTTAACTTATCATTGTTTCAGTCTCAGAACGCAATACGAAAGCTTCGCTGTCACTTAGCCTATAGGTTGTACGGGTTCGTGATAGTTATTAAACAAACCTCACATACAAAATGGAAAAAAGGTCTTTGTTGAAAATGAATGTTAAAGAAAATAATATTTGCAATCATTTAAACATGTTACAAAGAGCATTAAAATAATGAAACTGAGAGCGGCAAGTTGCAAAATCATAAAACTTTTGTGAAGATGATTTAAAGACTGAAGCCAAGGGTTTCAATTTTGCGCCGAAAAACCTGACGAATATTTTTATGCAAAATTTTTTATTGAAGTGCGCAAAGTTAAGAAGTCTACTAGACTACAGTTTGGGAAGGTTTTTATTTTTTTATTATTATTTTTATTTAAATAAAATACTCTTTTTGCTATGCTTGCACTGTATTCAATGTGTTCAAAACTATGATCAGAGTATGCTTTCCGGACAATGCAAAACACTTTTTTTCTCTCATGCCCCAGTTGATAATTTACAGTGGGAGATGTTTGGTTTTCCTCAAAACGCCAATGCTATCCTTCATCATGGTTGTATGAGTAGTGACAGTTGAAATTGTTTCTATAGAGGAACGGCTCCTTGTCTGTTGCATCGCATGGTAATTCGGCAGTAGATACAAGTCACTACAAACAAAAAAGTTCAAAATATTATTGCTGACTGTTGTAAAATCTATCTTAAATGAAAAAATTTCCTACTATCATCACAAAAATGAACCGTCCCTGACACCATCTCAGCAAGAGGTGTGATGGCAGGAATGTCGTGTGTAAAAAATAAAATTAATTTTTCATCAGTCAATTGTCATTTATGGCTGGCTATTCTTTACTAAACTTTTTAAGGCTACAAAGCCTTTTCCAGTAGTTGCAACATGATTTCAATAGTCCGTAGTGGTACATCGCAGTAGCACAGTTACATCTACCGCTAGTGTGGTGTCTTATGCGCTAGTGACATAAATTTGTCAAACATCATTGAGGTCATATTTAAAATATATTTTTTATCAGAAAACGGTGCCAAAAAAAAACAAAAAACAAAAAAAAAATTTGGTTGTCGACCTTGATAGAAATTTAGAATCACTCTTTTCCTAACATGTTGTTAGTCAAAAGCTTTTAAAAGCTTTGTTTTATTATTTCCTTGTCAATGCATATTCACATTACCTACGGGTACAACGCTAACTTAACTACATATTATTTTACTCATTATTTCAATTATATAAATTTGATACAATTATTAAAATTCTCACTTTTTTTCTTACAACTCCAACATTGCTTTATGCTGTAATGGCCCGTTGAGCTCAGTCTTGTGCAATAAGGAGCGCAATTTATTGTTATTGGATAAATCTAAAAAGCAATATTCGTAATTATTGTACTTGGGCAATTTTATTAAGTTCAATATTGAAACGGTAAAATTGAATAAAATTTATTAGCCAATACTCATTTCTTAAAAATTAGTAGGCTATACGCTATCAATTGTATGTTATATCCTATTATAAGTATCTAGAAAAGATTAATTACTATCATAAGTAAATTCTTACACAAATAATTACAAACACAAAATTTTGCTGACAAAATTAAATTTTAAATGCAATATTATCATCTCAAAAGCGAGATAAAATAAAATATAAAACGCTTAACTCGACAAACAGTCGATATATACTGTATTTGATTTTATAGCAAAAACTTCTTGCAGAGATATACTGTGCTATAAAGTAAAAATTCAACATAAAGCAAAAATAAAGAAGTAAAAACAATTTAAACTTCATACAAAATAGGAATTAACATGCGTTTACTTATATTATAATATTTATATTATTTAATATAATTATAATTATATAATTATATTATATAATTATAATTATAATTATATTATTTTTACCATTAACTTCTTTCCCAAAAATGTACAATATATTATGTTGTTTGGACACATGATGTTTGAATTTATCATGACTATAGGCTAGCACAGCAGGGTAATCCAAACAATGCTCATCGCGGACCGAAAACATGGGCAGTAGAAAAGCTGATGTCTGAAGAAGGTACTAATTTGCTAAAAGTTCTGAAAGGCTTGACCCAGGAAGCTAGTAACAATTTTTTTTTGTGGTTGCAGTTGATTTATTTTGTGGCCCAATAGTGGTTATTATTTAAAAGGTACACTTTGTATTTGAAAAAATTATTTAAATAAAACTAGATTGCTGTAAAATTCAAACTTAGCCTACGAGATTTGTGTTATAACATTGAAGTAAAACAAACGACAGTTATTTTTTTTATCCAATTGTTTACAGTCTTGAATATAATGTATTTTATTCTGTAAAATTTTGAAAATCCGTCCAAAGCCTCCCAACCTTTCCATACAGTGGACCTTAAATAAGGCACATTTCACTTCACACTTCAAAAATTTAAGCTTTACCTAGTTGAGTTACCTATATTTGTACCTTAGAGTATTACATTATTTTCTTAAATCTAGAGAGGAATTGCTTCAAACGGTTCCAAACGAGTGCAAAATGTTCTACCTCTTAAATCTGCCGTTGAAAAACGCGTGCCCAATACTGGCGGGTGATAAAATGTAATTCAGCGAACAAAGCAACCGAGAAATAAAACATGAATTTAAATAAATCTCAAGTGCCCCCCTCCCCTTCTTGGAGGGGCTAACAATTGGAAAAACATGGCAAAATTCCACCCACTTGGAATATTACAGTGCTTTCTGAAATAATCGAATATGTTTTTGTTTTGTTTTTCTGATAAACAATAAACAAGTCAAATTGATTTTCGACATATTTTTTCCAAACACATGTATAAAGTACAGGCACATGTCCATCTCTTTACATTGGTACTATAAGCTATATCGTCTATCGCTGAGTTCTTGCTACACTCGACTGCCGAGAAACTCTATACTGTAAGCTATCGTTATCTAAAATACCAAACATTAGTTTTTTGTATCACTTTACAATAACTTTCGCTTTACACTGTGACTTTCTATAATGCTGAAAATGAGTTATTTTGCCAGCCACTTCAGGCCCGCAGGCATGTAATTGGACAAAGTTAGGCAAACAAAAAAATACAAATCATTTTTAATCAAAAACCAAATTGCCACACACAATTATTTCTTTACTTTTAGCTTTAATCTGCAGCGGTATATTCGCTACTGTATTGTCAGAAAAGAGTTGTTCACCCCAAAAATTTTGACAATTTATTAAACAAAAAGTTTTGACCTTCATGTTTTTTACAAACCTATTGGCACTTTTCTGGCATGCATTTTTTGAGCCCATTGAAGATATTCAAAACATAAAAAATGAGATGCAGGTAAAGTTAAATATCACAAGAGCAAAAAAGTGGGATATTTTTAAAGCCAAAACAGCCAATAGAATGAGTTGCATTTTCTGAACTAATCTCCGTATCATCTTTTTATCTCGCTGTGTACGATAAATCTCAATGTAAATGGTAGTTTACAGAGCTAAACTTGCATAGGGTTGACTGAATTTCTCGTGAGTTTAACTCAGGTCGGTACCCTACAATTCAAAATGGAACTAGACCGCAGCAGAATTTTTTTCTGTTTGAGATGCTAACAGTATTGAAACGCCAATAAAACCTACAAAAAAAAAATTCGTTAAGATAGATCAAGAGAGGTGGTTTGAGAATCTGCTATTGTACTAATTTTTACGGTAAGTGACAACTACTGTAAATACACAATGCTTGAAGTTACTTTTGGGAAAATTGCGTGGCAGCAGAGGGAAAATTCGTCCAGCTGACCCCAAAGCATATCCTCACTTTGTATACGTTTCAACCTACACCATATGGGCTCAATCCAAGGGCGGGTGAAGGGGATGATCACTCCCCCATTCATTGGAGTGGTTGGAATGACTAAGACGAGTTGAAAGTTGTTGTTGAAATGACTATGACAATTTTAGCCCACTGTCCAAAAATCCCCCCCCCTAATTTTAAAAGTGGATAGAGCCCCTGGCTTTCACCCACCATAGATAGTGTGGAACGACTTTTGGATGCGCTATGATGATGCCTCCTGCAGATTGCACGTAACATCGTGATAGGGCCCCTATGTTTGAGTGACCCTTGCAACAGAGTTAGTAAAGACATGTGAGATTATACAATTCACGTGCAAGTCTGCAGTTATTTCACATCGCAAAAATAAATCATAAGTATTATTGCCGTAAACGTCAAACATAGATTGAAATGAAAATATATTTGAGTCATCACATGGGCCTCATTAAAAAGTCCATCCCAGCCAGAAAATCAATGGTTTTTAGCATTGATCTAACGTCTGCAAACGTTAAATCAACGTAAAAAAGCGATTTAATGGCTGGAATGCGTTGCCTTAGGTTTAAGCAAGGTCTCACCTGTTTTTTTGGGAAATATTTTGCAAGAGTACGTGATTTTGTTTTTTCAATTGTCTTGCTTTTGCTTGAAGGAGACACACTATAGGAAGGCTCGTGAAAGTGTCTTCTTTGCTTTTTCATACCAGCATCCCGTAATGCTTTTAAAGCTTTTCTGAGTTTTTCTGAAAGAAAAGTTCTGTTTTGTCTTGGGAAAGACCAAAAGGAGTAGTAGCCTAGTTTAACATAAATGAAAATTTTATTATATCTCTTTGCATGGCCACCTGGAGATGCGGCCTGATTTGTCACATTTTGCAGATTTTGACTACAGCTACCGCTAGTGTTTGTCTCACATTTTCTGAAATTTTTTTACTTTTTGCTGTCTCCTAATTATATAAAAGCTTTTTGTTGCCTTGGAAAAGCAGTAGAAAATGAGAAAAAGTAAGTTGAAAAACGCTGAATCAGACTGTTATTGAAAAATTAACAGTCTGACTAAAATCTTCGAAATCAATTTTTTTTTTTTTTCAACATCTGAGGATGTTAAAACCTATTGTGTCATCTGGGGAAAACAGTACAGAAAGCGTAAAAATATAATTTTTAGAAAAATTTAATAAAACATTCGCAAAAAGTTAGCGAAATCTGGAAATTTATGCAAAATGTGACAAAGCAGGCCGTATCTTTAGGAAGCCATGCTCTTTGTTTGTATTTTGGAAACTCACAAAGGCTGGGAACTACTGCACTAAATCGTAAACAAGTGTAACCGGTTATTGTCAGTTAACGTTATCGAACTATTAAACATTAACAAACGTTTTTCTTGCTTGATTCATAATGAGCTAATAAAATTCCTAGATATCTAGCCTGTTTTCTAACCTAACCTGTTTTTTGAATTAAAATAAATAGCGTATACTAATGTCATGAAAGATAGAGTTTTACAACAGTTGGCTACTTACTATTGTTGGATAAAAATCCCATGTTATCTTGAATACAGAAATAAGTGATGAAAATAACAATCAACACCCATTTCATTTTGACTTCAAGGTATTCAACTGGTGAAGACTATTCCTTGAAAATAAAAAACATTCAGATGTATGTATATGTTACTTTTTTGTAAACTTTACAGCATATTGCTATTATTTTGAATTACCAGGCAACTACACAAAGTTGCAGATAGTCTAATTTTAACATGGCAACTCGATTTCTCTTTTCAATTTTGGTAAAAACTTATTTCACAACCATTTGCATAATTGAAGATCTAGAGGTAGAGGAGAGCCACTTCATCACGGGGACTTATAACGTTTGTGTTTTGTCGCTTCTACCTTTTTTAGACCTCTGCTATGTTCAGTATATATATTGTTTTTCGTGGTGATGGTCAGAAAGAAAAACGGAGCTGAAAAATACATTGTTAACTGCTGTACCACATCTAGCGCTGCTTTGAAATGTGGTAAGATTTCTGCTTGCCAAAGGTTTCTCTTTCTGACTCAGAAAAATCCATGACTCCACATAGGCCTACTTAATCTTAAATTTTCTCACATTTGTACCACTAGCTCCAGCGTAGCAAGAATGAACGAAAATTTAAAATCAGATCCTTCTAAAATACTTAATTAACTCAGTAGAGCACTAAAAATGTTTTTTTATGACAGATTCATAGTTAAAGATGCGCCTGCTGTTTCAAGGAATTCTTCTTGGTTTTCGAGTTGCTATAGAATTTATAGGCCACAAAAATAAACATTTCCTTTGCTCAAACAAATACTGTCATCAACTACGCTCTCACTCTCTTTCTGTTCTATTTTCCTTGCCCATGACATTCTGCAGCATATAATGCAAACTTAATCCATTTATGAAAGTAAATTTTGCAAAGTTTTTGTGATAATTTCGCTGAAAAGTTGAATTTGTAATTTTGTATGCATTCCTGTCGTTACACGCAAAGCAACAAAGAAAGCAACAAGTTGAAAATAGCAGGTTTTATGTTGCGTTTCTTGGGGGAAGAAGCAAATGATACACATTTAAGTTTCTGATCAAAATGAAAAACGACAAACTTTTTTGTACAATAACTACATTTTCCAACTATGGTGCTACCAACTTCTGAGCTTCTGTGGCCATTCGTACTGCCATAGTGACATAATGTAGCTTTGAGCAACATCTGTATTTAAGTGCTTTATGGACTTGTATTTTAGAGGTAGACATACAATGTGTTAAAGGTTAATGCTCCGCAATTAAGCAAAGACGGACTTTGGCTGCCAATAATTTCGAAACTGTGAACTAAGTGTTTGGGCATCGTCTAATCACCATGCTTCATCAAAAGTGGTTTGTTTGTTCTTTAAAAAGGGTTGTCTGACTTCGATGGATCAAATCCTTGCAATGAATACGTCGCGTGTAGCTTGTTCTTTCGTGTGCATTTACCGATACGTTTTGAAATCACAATCGAGGCACAATATAAGCTTTAAGTTGTATATGTGGGCCTACACGCCCAATGATTTCATTGTGTTTTGATTTCTAGTTTTCAGAACATATCGAGAAAACATGGGGATAGCAACTTTGCTAAAACGGTGCTTAAGCTACTAACTGCTTAGTCGTAACTGGCAGCTTTGCATATCAGTTAATACACTGCTGCATCCATGGGATTCCTTGTTGAGTTTGACTTATTCTTAGCTAAAGCGTTTAATTTCTGACAGAGTACAGCTTCTGCATAAAATTTGCAAATACTTATTACGTACAAGTGCACTCTTGATATAGCAACTTTACCAATTCAAAGTGAAACTAAGGATTTAAATTGTGTTAAATTTTGAAGTAGGCTATCATACTGTGAATTTCTGATGCAACACAACAGGAAAGCAGCGAAATGCCTGCGTGCTTTCGAGCGGTGTCAGCCAATAGGCGGTTACAACCACACTGCGGACGCAGCCAACAGAGGAACTATACACATCATTTGCAACAAATCTTTTTTCGGCAATTAACTACTACTGCCATTACAATCACGCATCAAAGTTTAGTTCCATATTCTACGAAACGTTCTCAGTAAAATATTCGTTTTGAGTAAATAACACTGTTTAGTTTTTTTTAGTTTTGTTTAGCGAGAAAGCCTATTACAAAGGATCACGTAATGTAAATAAAAAAAACTGGAAAAATTTGTGTATAACTTTTCCTCCTTTCTACGTCTCTCTCAGCTTAGCACTTTGTCAAAATCATTAAAATACTTCTGTGGACATCTAAATTTGTTCTAAGTTTAATTTCAAGTTTTAAGCAAAACTTTTAACCAAACTTCAAATATCTATCTTTGATGTATAGCCTAAATGAATACATAAAAAGTGTGCATGCGCATCTAAAAAAAGAAGCCTTATACATTAGTAGCCAAACAATACAAAAGGCGACTGAAATAAGTTGAAACTTGTCCTATAGTCTTATGCTTGCGCATTTGCTTTTCTAACCTCAATTTTTACATCATCCGCAATCTTGGAGTTTTCGTTTTGCAAAAGGTTTGTCGCCCTTTTATATTTGTTGTCTAAACCCGCTACTGAATGTGACTGCGGCTTGAAATAAATTCCTGTTATATAAATATATGCACAAAGTTTTTCCTTCATTTGAGTGCGAACCGGGAAGAGACAGTATCGCAAAAAAAGAATGACGCATCCATCAAAAGGTCTTAACTCCAATTGAAGAGTGCTCAAAGTCAAGCAGATGAAGTTAAACAAGAATTCCACAGCTATCTGTTTCTTTTTATCTAGCAAACAACGCCATTATTTAGCCTTTAATCCTTTTATGATTTAAACAACAAAAAACAACCTAACCAACCTCAATATGAAATTGTAGCATTTTGCTGACATGTGATCTCGAAAGCAGTTTAACAAGTTAGTTGCATAACCTCAGACAGGAATACTTCAATTTTGTTAACAGCACTTCAACAATAAATGAAAGGATCACAGTATAATTTATGCGGAAATATTGTTTCAAATAAAACTGATAAGATAAGTATAATTGCAAAAAGATGAACCATGAAAAAATAACGAAGTTAATTATACGGCATAGCGAACTTTGCTCGAAAGCCCAGTATCCCTCACCGGCCATTAAGTGAACCACACAAATTAATATTGCTAAAATATTTCTTCCTGTTTCATCATGCAAATTGCATGATACTGATTTAAGATAATGATAAGATTCATAGAAATGCTGTGTAATATACCTCGAATTAAAATACCTTGCGGCAGGCAATTAAATTTAGTTTGAACCCGAGCGCGCAAAATCGATTCTTCGCTATTTATGTAGTTGTTGCAACGTTGACTAACGTAATCTGGCTGTATTATTTGCGCTACAAAAGTTATACGGTACATGTAAGGTGGCCAGTGTGACAGGTTCACCTTTGTTTTGCCTTCAATTAACATAATTGATCAAGGTAGGAAAACAGCAATTCTGTCCTCTTGTGAGACAAAGTTTAACTCTGACCACAAGCCACGTCCTTAAAAATTACACCACCAATTGTTTCAAAACGCAAGATGTGTTTGTCCATCACTGAGAAAGACGGAAATTTCCACTTGAAACAAGGTGTGTGATGTGTGATTGGGGTAATCTGGTTGGATATGTTTTGAAAACTTTTGTCCAAAACTGCAAAATATGTGTAAATTCAAAGCCTGAGTAATACAAACGCTTCTTATAGTTTATAGTTTTTTAATCATGAGCTTTTCAACTCTGTTTATCTTATGCTTGATAGAATTCCTGACAGGGACTCTTTTCCGGGGAGCCAGCAAAGTGTTTTCATGTGGGTCCACAAACATTTTTAAACTTTAAACATGCATGCTAATTAATAAATTCCGATTGATGAAAATGATTTGCTTTGTATTGCGATTATCGCCTATTTACTCTACCTGTAATACTAGTAAATTGTATAGAATCGTAGCTTATTGTACAGTAATGCGATATGACTTACTTGTGGTACGTCATACGTATAGACACTGCTTTTTTATTTCATGGATAAACAGAAGCATTTGCAAACAAAATGCTCAATGCATCTCGCAAAGGTAATAAAATTATAAAAATCTAAACTAGTTACGTCATGGGCTATCTAAAGTTTCATGCTAGGTAGCTTAACAATCATCAGGCGCAACACTCATCAAGTAGAATGATTTTATATAATTAAACTGCAACTTCTCACGTTTTTTTCTACATTGTCGTTTACAAGCACGTACCTTTGCTTGACCATGTGCTTTGCTTTCCACAATATACACTCTCTAGTACCATCCTTGAGTTCAATCTCAAATGAAAAGGCTGAAAACATCCACTTAAATTTTTTCAATCATTGATAGTAGATTAAAAATTGGCTAAAAATCTTTCAGCCATTTTCATCACTGCAAGGAAAAGTAGTATTCCTTTCGAGGATTGCCTTGCCTTGAGGGCAAGTAACGTTTCTCATCGGTTCCAAACAAGAACCATCATGCATCCCGCATAAGAGTCATAACGATGGTGACTTAAAAACTTCATCTCGATAACAATTTTTGGCTAACTTTTGAATGCACAACATTCAGACATTTGTTTTCAGGAAGGCTTTATCTCTGCATCAGGCGAAAGCTAAAAAAAAAAACAATACCAATATTCAGTTTACAGCATTTTAGCCATAAAAAACTAAGAGTTACCTAAAAAAAATTACCCGGAATTTATGAACGAAAACTTATTCTAGAAAACATAAAATTGTTTAAAGTACTTACATGCGACTGCAAAATAAAGAAACTCAACTTGAAACATTGTGTTTTGACGAAAATGAAGTAAAACAGGGTTATGGATGACATCAAATCAAATCTTGTCGTGTTTTCAATACAACTTAACGAATCAAAAGGTATCGCCTCATAGGCTATTTGCAGGTTTTGGTATTTGCTCTAAGTTATAAGTCAAATTACATAAACTGCCATGTCATATTTCCAATTCTGTTTATAGCTTTGTTACGCTCTTTACCCATTAGCCACACCGCACCGTAAAGAATTTTTTCCCATTATTACATAAGAATTAATCCTTATATAATAGGATGCTTCAGGCTTTTAATTTTGTTGATAATACGTCATAGACTTCAAAAGCATCCTGAAACAGAGCTTCCTGTATTGATCGCCAGTCCTCCCGGATACTCTCACGAAGCTTTTCCGAGTAGCGAGCATGTAGGTCCACTTACTCTTTACGTAAAATCCTTTGTGTATACACTAAGCAAGTGGCGTACAAGTGGATTGGTACTTATTTAAACATGTACGTTACTTATGCTAGCATAAAAAAGGATATCGTACTTGACTGTAAACATCTAAAAATAGACAAGTCATTACCAATAAATGTAAGATGTCTTTCTGATCGTTATTATTTTAAATTGTATGCTTTGCACGGTCAATAAACAACATTTAGTTTCAAACCCCCCTCAGGCTTTCCTGAAATAAATAATGGTGTTTAGTTTTGTTTCGAATTATTGGCAGCCATTGTTAATCTTCGTGCTTTTGTTAATCAATGTTATGTTTTGCAGGAGCTGGTGATTATCGTAAACTCGGAAAACCTGAAAAAGCAGAACATAAAATGAAATCTTATGCAGTAAAAAATTGGAAGTTGAACTGTACCTTGCTTTTACGCATATGGCTGTAATTTTTGCAGTTATCTTACTGTGTTCCTTGGTTATTATGCATCTTATCTGTGTCGTTATTTCAATGTTCAAACACACCTTTGTATTAAAAAAATCTGAAAATAAAAACTGGTAGAATGTTAATATTTGTATAGCTGCTGTCGGGTTTGTGGGTAAGTATTTTATCTCGTTAAACACAATATCTAGCAATTTTAAGTTTTAAAAAACTCTTTGTTCAAGTAAATTGCACTGTCGCTGCTTTATTAAGACTTTTTCGTGTATTTTGATTGTAGATTTATCACCAAACGCAGTACTATTTTTCAGTGATAAATTGTTACTTTACTTTAGTTATAAAATTGTTATACAACTTTCTAAAATGTCGATAGCTTTAAAATAACATAACCCCACCCTACTTTGCATCCAGATCATTTCACGTCATATTATTCCTCATCTTCTCATTCGTAATGGGTTTGTTTTTGGTGTGAAATAGTTTGACGTTGCTGCTAAAATCGATAAATAACAGAACTGGAAACAGGAAATCCGTAATCTTTTTTAAATATCTAAGCATACAGTATTTCAGTTCATGATTGAAATCTCTCACTAAGTGCAAAATTGTCTCTAACGGGCCAATAGTATTTTGTCGCTTATCTGTTTCAACTTGTGGACAAAAAGTATTTTGGACAAACATTTGTTTAATGAGGAATTTATAAGTTCGTTTCATAGTTTTGTTATTGAATATTGAGTTAGAGTATTGAACAAAAAAACTGAAAATTTTAGTCTTTAAATGTAAATCGTCATTAGAATTCTCATAGACAGTCATTAAACCTATTTGAAAACGTTAGAGAAATATAATATTACAGTATGTGCTGAATTATTATTGTTGTGAAATTTGAACATAAATAAGTCAGTTTCGAGTTTGAATAATTGCTTAATTGACACATGGCTCTTGCAATAGCTATCACTATTGAACGGAGTTTATTTTTGAAATATGTTAAATAGTTCTTGCATCATCACGATATTTTCAAGGCGTGTTACCATAACTGCAGCGTTGGGATGGCGCAGCAGGTAAGGCGCTCGCTTTCCAATCATGCTATCCTGGTTCGACTCCCAGCTTACGCTGGTTGTTGACAAACACCGCTCATCTCTACCCAGGGTGTAATAAATTGGGTGGGCGTAGTTGCTGAAGTAAAGGCGGCCGTGAGTAAAGGAAGTAAGTGAGCCGTGAGTAAAGGAGTAAAGGAACTGGCCACCCTACTCTCGTTAGGGCCAAAGGTTTAGTACAATGAGAACCTTATCTTCTCGTTCCCCGATGAATGGATTCAAGTATGAGACTCACTTTTACCTTTACTAATGCCATAATTAAGGTCGCTTACAATTAGAAAATGGTAAAAGTTGAATGAATTGGACAAACTAAAGCAAGCCTTAATCTTAGTAATAATATCAAAAAGTTTTGAAGCTTTTGTATCAAATGTTGCAAATACGATTTTCATGAAAGAATATCGTTCTGAAGCAGAACCTGGAAGCTTATGTTCTTCCCTCTTTCAAGCAACCTATTTTAAACATATTCTGTCGGACGATTGACACTAATATCGAATATCATAAATTTGGTTTCATTATTTAGTTTACATTCAAAACAAATTGTTTGCAGTAAATGGCTACCTTCGGAAACGAAGGGCGAACATCATCATTTGCAGCAAGCATTTGACAATTTTCTGCATTGATGCATTAGCCATTTCATACAATCATAAGTAAACTTCCTTCCTTCATGTCATGCGGTTTGTGTCATCAAAAAAATAATAAAGCTCGCACAATTGTGAATTGCACTGGTCAACAGCAATTTTTAAACTGACATCAGTGAAGTTGATTGTTAAAGGATTTTTGAAAATGCCCTTACTTTTTTAACACATCCGGTTTTCGAGATAATTGCTTTTTCAAATTTTACATGTTCTGCTATGTCTTTATTACAGGCGGATTGCGCAACGCGATGTAATCCAATAGTGACGTAATTCATGAAACATTCCGTTTGTGTCTGACGGATACAGCCAGAAAGGACAATGTAGGAAGAATCTTTTGCTAATGTGTCTGCAAAATGCTGTAGTTCAAGGGTCACCAACCTTTTTTGCATGCGGCCAATTTGGCACTAAGGAGAGCTGTGGAGGCCGCACTAATAAAATGTTAGGTAGGTTGACTCTTATGCTAGAAAACAACGCATTTTGTACCCAGTATCCAGCGTTACATGTTGTTCATATTTATGTTAGAATACCGCAGCCACAAAAATTAATCGAACAACGCTACTGCCAGGCCAAGCTCCTTTTACAACTTTTGATTTTTTTAACAATGCCTAATATACGAGGCCACTTGTTTTGCGCACTTATAGCGAGGCGAGCGGTTTCATCAGAATATTTATCACCAAGCAAGAGTGGTGTTGTCACTTCGCTTCACAAAAGATATCTTGCAATTAACAGTTTTAGTAAACATGGAAATGTTTGACACATCGCAATACTGGCAACAATAGTGACCTGCAAACATATCAGCAAAAAATAGGCTCCAATAACAGGGAGAAAGAAACCAGGCACCTTGAAACAAACGCTTGTGGAAATCAACGAAAAAACATTTCTATCGTAATTCATGAACAGTCTTCCCTTCAAAAGCAATGAGTTGGTTTTTAATCTGTTTTGTGAAAGTCAATAAAACCGTCTTTCTTTGATTATTAGACAAATGTCACTTGCGGTGCTTATTAGCATGGAAAGAATTGTTGATTAACAACATTTTGCAGTACTAAGCTAAATATTTTCGTAATACAACCAGAAAAAGTCTTTAAATTTATGTATAATATTTTGTCAATTTATTATAAAATGAGTTGGCACATCGGCCTATTTTGCCAACAAAAACTTGAATAAAGGGAACACTGCTGGTGAAACACAATAACGGTGAAACGCATTATAGTGTTCACATGACATTTACAAACTTAATATAAGGCAACAAGCAACACTATGCTCACAGACAATTTCGAAATTCGAAAAAAGACGTTTTAATCAACCACTGGAACAGTGTGGCTGGACATCGCATTGGAATGACTTTAAGCGACCCTCACCTAGAACTACAATCTGATTGGTCGGTCGGTGGAATCGTATGCAAAGCAAAAATATGCTTCCCGGAAAGTATTTTTTGCCTTCATGCTCTTTAACTCCTCAAAAAAAGTATTTTTGGTTATACTTGTACGCTGATAACTTCTGTCCTTCTGCCCCGAACCAAAATATCTTGGGGTGGCACTAGACAGGTCGTACACATACCGCCACCATTTGGTGTCACTGCGCAAGAAAATGACATCCCGCGCTGCACTACTCAAGCGCCACTTCCACTACATGACATCCACTACTCAAGCGCCTGGCAGGCTCCAGCTGGGGGACGAGAGCTGACACTTTGCGTATAGCAGCCTTAGCCCTTGTCTACTCCTCAGCAGAGTACTGTGAACCTGTTTGGTGCCGCAGTGCTCACTGCCGTAACATCGACACTGCCATAAACAGCGCCCTGCGCACAGTTACCGGATGCCTGCGTCCCACACCATTGGACAATTTTGCTATTCTCGCTGGCATCCAACCTGCTGAGCTTCGTCGCGAAGAAGCCACTCTGTTTCTTGGTCGATGGGCACTAGAGCCTAACCATCTTCTCCACCACAAGATCTCTGCTCCCCCAAACCAGCACTCCCGTCGACTGAAATCAAGACACCCATTCGTACCAGTCGCTCAACGTCTGATCAACGAAGCAGATGAACTTCATCTCTGCAGCTACTTGGGCGGACTATAAATGGAATTCTGAAGGGAAGTCAAGTGCCACCAGACTCCATTCGTTCATCCCCGACGCTGACACATGCCCCATCGGCCTGATACTACAAAGACAAGCATGAGTGCGCCTCAACTGTCTTCGTACGGGCGTCGGGTTTTTCCGCTCAACCATATGCAACAATGGGGAATCGGCCTCTTCCTCCTCCTGTGATTGTGGTGACGAGGAACAGACCGCAGACCACATCATCAATGATTGCACCATCTTCAAGCCACCTAACGAAGTGGAAGGTCTGCGTGTCATGGATGATGAAACTAAAGACTGGCTGCTCTCTAGTAGCCTTCCAGTGTAGTCCGGGAACATCTTGAATTCGGAGCGGTAAAAGGATAGAGTAGACCCTCGGCCCAAGAGGCTTGCACGACGACGAAGCACACGGTTAATAGGTCCACCCCGACCACCCGCTTATTAAGCCCAATTTGGTCCATTCCGGAATAACTGAAGGTATAGGAGTGGTAGAAAAATGTTCCCCGCTTAATAAGCCAAAATCGTCCGGTCCCGATGTGGCCTTAACAAGCGGGGACGACCATATTGGAATTGATATTAATTTGCAAAGTGTTTTGCGCATTCCGAAACATTTGGGTCGCGAAGATTTCGAACGATTGCTTTTTGGGTCGCACTAAAAAGTATTTGCGGACCCCTGGACTAGAGTGTAGATATAGCAAACAAACAGTACTTTGGTTGTCCATTTGAATACCAAATCAAAAGTAGGCACTATAGGCACTACATCAAACATGTAGCTTGTAACTTGCTGAACTGGTTTTCACAATTAGCTACACACAGTAGCCTAGCGTTGACAGGAGGGGTCCAACGGGTACTTTTAGACCCGGGTCCGGGATGATTTCAGGGGCCCATAACGTTTCCAAGGGGCCCGGGAAATTGAATAAGCCATCGCGTATTATTTAGATATAATGCATTTTCATTACAAATGTTTGGACTTGGAGCCCAAGGTTTTCAATGGTACCGCCCCAAATTATCCTCAACGGTCCTGGCTACACAAATGAACCTCATCGGCAAATCTGCGTGGCCGAGTGATAAAAACGTCTGCGCGACGTTCGAAAGGACGTGAGTTCGACACCGCTCCAAAGCACACGGCTGTCTCGGCAAAGACACTTAAAGGGAAACTTTAACATGCTTAGTAAACTGCCACTTAAGGGTTGCCAGTTTTTTAATACTGTAGCCAATAAATCACAAGACTAAAGTATTGCGGTTTAAAATGCTCGATTCCTCGTGCATACTGTAAATGGAAGCTTTTACTGCAACTTTAATTAAAAATATATTACATTTTATTTTATTTTTACTCCAACAATAAGTTTCCTTAATGCTAATTAAAAGCATCATACAGAGTTTGTTTTAAAAAAGAGGATTGGACGTAATACGACTTCATTTTCAGACTGATCAATCGATTACTAAAGAACAGCAGTCTCTTGTGGACAAAAACAAGGGAATAGATTAAGACTGCAATAGTTGTCAATATACGTTTTAAAAGAAAAAAAATTATTTTCTTGGCCAGCGTGAAAAATTTACAGTAGCCTATTTTGATTCTTGAGGAACCAAAAGAAATTTCTTTAAACTTAAAACTCATCTTCAAACAACAGTCTATCATGGAAACCAAGAATCGATTCTGTCATAAAAAAAAAACGTCATAGTGGCCAACCTACTTTCTATATTGTGTTATGAACAGCAAAATGATTATTATCCCTTGAACTTTTGCGTAGATTGGACAATCACTACAGTAGATCGGTTGTTGCAATTTTGCGTCCTGCAGAAGTTTCTTGCTGATTTATTATTTGACGTTGCTATGATATCACTTTTTTTTGGTATAAGCGACGTGGAAAAAGCGAGACATGTACCGGTAACAACCTAATTTTTTGGTACAACGACTTAATTTTTTTTTTGTCTTCACCGTTTTTCTTGCGGAAAACGTTTTGTATTATGAATGAATCAGACGTAATTTATCGTTTTAATATTTTCTACATTCCCGCAAAGATTAGCCCATTAAAAATGGCAAAGCAGAAAGCGATTAAATTACTCATAAAACGCATGATAGCAGGTATGATAGAAATAGGCTACTTGGATTGATTGTTCATCTGAAGCTGTCAGCACCAGGTCCAGCCAAAGCAATGGGATATTAGAAGATAAGGTTATTGCAGTCAATTAGGCTTTTGGAACAAATGAGAGTATGTAAATTTGTAACCTAAAAATAGTCAGGTGATACCAGTATCGCATCATGTGTGATTTGTCATTTTTCTGAATGATCCCAGGATTCAATTAAATCCACTTAGATCTATGGTTCATTGGTAGTCGCTAGGTGTCGCCAGAACATCAAAAAGGCTTATTGCTGATGAACAAACTGATGCATTACCCACACTTTTCACCACTCACAAACCGGAGTCTTCGTCTTCGTGTGAATATTGATTGTAAATGAGTGATTTGAGTCGAGAAGCGAAGACGAGGTTAACCCAATAAAAAACTTGTAGCCTACTGTACTGTTAAAGCCAGAAAAGTGGAGAAATTGTTAATTCTTCAAAATTTTCACAATCGTGTCAGCAATTTCTTTCAATATTGCAAATTTTTGCTAGGCGAGGTGTTCAAAATATAATATCGTGAAAGTGTCATCCTTTTTGATGATAACAAAACATAATGCAACAAAATTAACAATTATTAGATATCGCTTTCTTTATCGTATCCAGGCTTAGTTATCGGTTGAAGAAAACTCAGTTTCAGTGCTTAACGAATCTTAAAGGGTCTGAAATCAAACTTAAACAAACAAACTTTAATCACGATAGTTTTGTGTTATTAGTTCTGCTAAGTTTTGAGATAGCTCCACCATTATGTGGCCCATAACAGAAATAAAAAAGTGAAAATGTGTTGAATTTAAATTTTAATTGCTGTTGGCAATAGAGCTGAAGTTATGCACAGCCTACATTTGGTACAAGTTATTTTGCAATTTGTTTGAAACAGTTTAAATTTTATGCAGAAAAAATCTGATTGTTGAATCCACAGGCTATGACCGAGGCAGCAAATCAACCGTTTTTGCATTTATTTAGCATCTGAAAACGTTGCATCTATAAAAAAAAAAACAGGTGATTTTGCTGTCTGGGGAGTGATAGGCTATACTTATAGTGCTTTTGATATTGTGCTTGTTGGAAGAGATTTCAGCTTTCCCAAAATAGTTCAGAGCTGGAAGGAGTTAACCAAAAGTAGAGATTTAGCTAGGATGTTCCAAAACAAATTACTCGAAACGAAAGAATTCGCAAGTTATTCAGGTTTACTAGTGTCTATTACTATAAGTCCGAAATATTTTAAAATGTTTCATTTTAAAACTTATCTAGGTTTCGTTGTTAATTGGAAAGTGGCTATATTTACGGCGCCGTTTGTAATGGGTGTTGCCAGATAAAAAAGTCGATCCTTGTTTAACCCTATCTTAATACGAGCTGTTTTCGTACGCGGAAAGCACGTCACGGGCTATCTTAGCCCCATGCTAATTAATCGCTAATAACGGGAGCTATCACAATCACAGAGCCAAAATATTTTACAAGATAATAGCCATGTGTATTGTGCGTATAAAAATTAAATTTTTACCCAACAAATTTATAGAGATCAATTGTTTGAGATGAAAAAACGTCAGAAAGTCGGTTTTTATTCTACTTTCCCGAAAGTAGCTTCAAAATTGAAATTTTTGAATTATAACATAAAGTAATGCTAAACTAAACAAAACATTACTTTTTCTCATAAATATAAGCCATTTTTGGGCATTTTTCAATTTCAAAGTAATTGCACTAACATTTATATTGCACTAACATTAACATATATATAACTAGCATTGCACGAAAATGTCTAGTCACCAGAGACGAAATGCTTATTGAGAAGGGAAGGAAGGTAGAAAAATGACCAGCGTAGGTTTAGAAAATTCGCAAAGAATAAAAACTAAAAGTCAAGAAATTTCACATTTCTAGCATATTTTCTTCTGTGAAATTTTTTACTACTAGAGTAGGGCGTCCTCATAAACCCCGTGTCGCTACAGATAGTGTTAAGAAAACTTCAAAGCCGTCAGACAAAAACTTTTGATTTGGGAAATTTTGAAGTCATGTGCGGAGACCAGAGAGTAAACCTAACCTCGAAATTTCGCAGATTTAAAAATGCTATTCGAAAGCCTACGATCTATACTACTACACTTTCAAGGTTTTGTTGAATAATAACCTACTGTTTCGGTCAATAGCATGTATATTATGTCAGAGAAAATTTAAGAGGAATTTAGTTTCCAAAATAAGGAAATAAGAAATAGTTACATGGTGATGAGGAAATAGAAATTAATTTTTGGAAGCCCTGATTTCAGCATTTAGCAAAAAAATAGTTAAGGAAAGAGTAAGGGTAAGGAAAAGAGTAAAAGAAAGAGTAAGTGCTGAAGCTATTTGCAACAAAACATTTGAAAAATATTTCAGGATTGTTTCGAAATATTTTGCTTCGTTTCGAAGCGAAATTTCTTGTCTCGTTTTCGTTTCGAAATCATTTTCTTAATAGGCTAAAGCAGTGGTTCCCAACTCATGGGTCGCGACCCAAAGTTGGGTCGCCTGATAATTTTTTTGGGTCGCTTGTTTTTCAGGCATATTGTATCTTGGGCGAAAAAAATAACAATAAAAAAAGTTTAAAACGTGATGAGATCGATCACAAAACTGGACAATATAAACACAAGTCATGAAGCGTTTCATGTCGAGACATCGGAAAGCTTTGTAGCATGATCGTAGTGCAAGAAGTTTTAACAATTTTCGCTTTTATTATTGTTATTATTATTATTAAATGTAAACCCAACAAAAATTTCAGTCTCATACATAAATTAACTTGACAAAGTTACGGGATATATATTGTAACGTGCACTATTTATCACGAACGCTATGTCGGACAAACTATGACAAAGTTTTCCACACGTTGGACCACGCATAGTCTGGTGTGATAAAACGCATCAAAGACAAAGCCCCAAGTGCTGTATGGACTCATTGCTTTCTTCACAGAGAGGCCTTTGCTGCAAAAAAGCTGTCTCAAGAGCGGCACGAAGCGTTGAATGATGTGAAGTGTGTAAACTTCATCAAAGCAAGTCAACTAAATCGGCATTTGTTTTCGTCTTTGTGGATTCTGATTATTATCAAACATTGCTGTTGCACACAGAAGTGCGATAGTTGTCACGAGGTCGTGTCCTGAAGCGAGTTTGTAATTTGCAGGAGGAGATTGCTACCTTCCTGAGGCAACAGAACTGTGTGAGATTAACCGAGAAGTTTTTGCAAGAAGATTTCAAGGCAAAAGTTGCTTACCTTGCTGATATATTTGACTCTCTGAATTCTCTAAATTTATCTATGCAAGGCAATGGTTTTACGGTGATTGATCACGCCGCAAAAGTTTTTGTTACCACAAAAAACTCATATTCTGGAAAAGTTATGTCACCAGAGATGAGTACGGTATGTTTCCTCAGCTAACGCAATATATCTGTGGCAATGAAGTTGATATTAAGCAAACGATAATTAGACACCTGGAACAGTTTGCCAAAAAGTTTGTGCACTACTATGGAGAATCTCTAACACTTAATAACCAAAATGATTGGATAATTGATCCATTTGTTAGAAAAGATCTGCTTCAACTTTCCATCCATGTTGCAGAACAGTTATGGACATAACGACAGAAGTAGCAAACCGTATTTCTTTTGCGTCCTTCAAAGACAAATACCCCAAAGATTCTGCAAACATCCACTTTTGGGCTTCCATGTACAAAGTGTATCTCACAGTTTCACAATTAGGGATTCAAAAACAGATTCCATTTGCAACAACTTGGCTTTGTAAGATTGGATTTAGCGCCATGTGTGTATTGAAAACTGAACAGCGAAACCGGCTGGAAGGAAGCCGACATGCGGCTATGCCGAAGCAAAATAACGCCTCGATTTCAAAAATTCACTGACAGCAAGCCTGCACAGCTATCTCATTAGTGATTTGATAAACATATTATTTTCGGAAAAAGTTACTGCTTTTGTAGTGCTGTTTGTTTGCAACACAATCTTGTATGGCTTTTAAAATATTACGACAATTTGCTTGGGTCGCAAGATTTTACCGAACTGAATTTTTTTTTAAAATGGGTCGCCTTAAAAACGAGTTGGGAACCACTGGATAGCCGTCTAGAAGCCTAGTAGTCGGCTGCATAGCCGAGTGGTGAGGAGCACTGGCTGGGCGTTCCAAAATATAGTTCGACACCGCTCAAGAGCAGGACACTTGAAGGCATGCCTAAAGGTGGACACGAAGTGAAACCGCCAACCAATCATAAACTATGGTTTAAGTGACGTAAAAAAATGGCGAAAAGAAGATGATAGAAAGCAAATTAAGTGATGGATTTTTTGTCAGCTGGTTGGCTTAGGGGTTAGGGCTAGAAAGTAGTCATTTCATTGACGTGGGTTCGATTCCCACCACTGCTATTGCTCTTTTTCTTCTGTAATTACCAAATAAAGTTCAAAACAAGCATTAACTCT
Organism: Aplidium turbinatum; assembly: GCF_918807975.1. Classification (NCBI taxonomy): domain Eukaryota; kingdom Metazoa; phylum Chordata; class Ascidiacea; order Aplousobranchia; family Polyclinidae; genus Aplidium; species Aplidium turbinatum. The sequence goes on from NC_137485.1 coordinate 17,728,763, forward strand.
CTGGATGAGTGCTAGAAGGGTCACAATTGGACGGTAGCCTCTTACAACATGTTCTGATTGGTTGGCGGTTGCATTGTAGTCATTCGCAGTGGCAGAATTTCGACTTGTTAAAAGTGGCTACCGTGTTTTATACTTTCCCAGGATTGCCAGATCATTTGGTTATCAATTTTTATATATAACCTACTTCAAGTCTACTGTAACGTCAAATGAAGAATTGAAACAGAATTTTCTCATAGCATCAATTATAAAACTTGTGTGAAGTAGCCAGTAGCGCATCTGGCAGTTTGAAAAGTAATAAGGAGATTGTTGTTTGAAGACGGATATTATCTTTGAAGACGGATAAAAAATTGTAAACTTTAAAAGCGACCGTTTATTTTTTGGGGATAATGACAATGATCATGCAAAAAATAGTGACATAATAGCCTACATGAGCAAGGCCCATGCTCCGCAGTCACAATTTCTAAGCTCAATCGATTGAGTGTTCTATCTGTTCACATACGGTCCCCTATTTTTTTTAAATTAAGGATCCGAAATTTTTTTCAAATACTGTACTTTCGTTTTTTTCTCGAAATTTCGTTTCGTGTGGAATCAAAATTATTGGAAAACGTTAGTAAAAAAAATTTTGTTTCTAATCAAGTTTCTCAGTGAAAGGTCTTTCTTCACCAGATAACATTTCTTGCAAAGCTTCACTGAGAAAGGCGTCAGCCTTTTTTAGTTCCATTTTTTGATCACAATTTGAAAAAAACTCTGCTGAGTGCTGATCAATTCCCAAGTTGATGAAACAACTACAGCAGTTTGACTGGCTTGCCTTGCGCAGTAGTGTTTGGAAAGATGTTGCTTTTTCACTCTAATTATAAATTCGCCATGTTTGTTCTGCTCATTTACGTAAAGTAGATAGCCATATGTTGCATTTGCTTTTCGAAGAATGACGACAGTGTAATAGTGTTCTGATTACAGTGGAGAAATGCTATTTCAGAACTTTAAGTTGTAATTAAAAATAGTGCGCTACATACTGTGTGTTTGATCATTGTTTGATGTTGTAGCTTGCGTGAAGACTAAGAGGTTGAAAAATCTTTGAAGTGCTCAAAACGTGTGTTTCTAATCATGTGTGCTTAAAAAGGCCTGTACTCTTCCCTTAACTTTTTTTGCTAAATGCTGAAATAGCGAACAAACGATGCTGTTCATATTTTGACACCTTCTCAAGTTGTTGCAGTTTTTCGTTATTTTATTCTTGATTACGTTGACCCTTTGACCTAAGCGTAGAAAAAGAAGAGTAAAACAGTAGCAGAAAAGTGCCGATAAAAAGAAACGAAGGTTCATTGGGCATTTGGATTTTGAATCACTCGTTTTGACAGTTTCAAAAAAAGTTCAAACTCAACGCAGTACGTACTTCATAAAACAAACTGATTGAAACACACAAGCGCCAGCAATTAAAAAGCACAGTTTCTTTAACTAGGAAGCACTGCTAGAAATACAGCACTGTGGTCAATTTTTCCGAATATAAATATGTGATTTCAGAGACAGTGTGAGATCTCGCCAGCATTGAGCAAATTAGTCTTGTTTTTGCATTGATTCAATGTTTGTAGACGTAGACTAGGATTGATCGAACAGATGCTAAGCTAACCTTTCAATAATAATACTTAATTAAATGAAGATGTGCTCTATGCAGACTGGGGCTGTTCGAAGATTTCTTTTTGTTCAAAAATATTCGGAGAAAAACATATTTTCTAAAAACAATGAATAGTTGAAACAAAAGATTATTAAACCAAGACACCATTGCATTGAAATGAAACAGTACATTTTTCTTACTAACAGTTTTAATGTAGACGGATAGGCCAGCGCAGTCAGTAGTTTAGTTCAATTTGTTTTATTCAAGGCAAAAAAATGGTCAAAAAGGATAATGGATTGAAGTGAAAATTATTGTGGGTGTACTTGTGTGTAACAGAAGCAGACCCGGATTTAGGGGGGGGGGCAGAGGGTGCAGATGCCCCGCCCCCCCCCCCCCCCCGACTTCTGAAGGGCCCCCCTACGCGGAAAAAATGTGATTTTGTGTAATTTTTTTCTTTCTTTCAGCCTTTGAAGTTTCTGCAAAATGCTGTGCAGTGCTGGATTAATGCTACTGTGTACGTAGAGGTGGTTTTTCGCGCCGTAAGAGCTAAAATTTTTTTTGCACGGGGCGCCCCGATCTAAAAGTGCCCCGGGCCCCCCATCAGCTAAATCCGGCCCTGAACAGAAGCAAAGGCTATCACTGTGTACCCAGAGAGTTCAACTTCATCTAGTACAGTATTATTATGTCGTATCCAGGCTTTAGCCCAGTGTTTGAAGATTTGGATTACGTGGACAGGAAGGCAAGGAAGCCAATCTTCGTGTCCACATTCAGGCATGCCTTAAAATGTCCTGCCAAAGACATAGCCACATGCTCTTGAGCGGTGTCGAACCGGCGCCCTTCAGAGTGCCGTACCAGGGCTCTCACCACTCGGGTCGGCTATGGAGCCGTGTAGGGATTACAATATTTACATTTACCTGATGCGAAATGATTTTGCGAACTGACGTGACGTAGCCTATCTACTTAAAAAAACATCCCCGATTAATTAACGTTTGTGGAAAAAATTTTAAATTTGTCGATCTCGAAATTTTGGTTAAAAATGCAATTTTGTTCTGCTGACGTCTTTCCTTTTATTTTTCACAATCTCGCATTTTGAAGGAGGATCGCTTTTCAATATACCCAAGATTCAATTTGAAAGAGGATTTTCGAAAAGGACAGACTCCTAGATGTTTAAAACTTAACTCTAGTTGTCTGTTCACATTAGTTTTTATAAATTTTGGAAACAAGCTGCACTGGTTCTCTAATTTTTTTAGCAGGTGACTTGCTGATTTACGCACAGCAATCAATAAAATAGTGAGAAAGCTATGGCACTAAAAACGCAAACAAAATACAAAAAAAAGTATGGAAAACTACCGCGCCGCAGTTGAAAAAGTATAGTGTTGTGGTTGCGGGCTGTAAATGCAAAATATTTTTATTGTTTACCGAATTAAATTTCGCATTTAGCAAAACTTCATGTTTTTCTGGATTGGAACAGTCTTACAAATTTGAAGTTTGCACTTTCGAGTTTAGAGATTTTTGCTATGGGAGTTTCAGTTTGGCAAAAAAGTGCAAAATTAGTCAATGTTTCAAATCAGAAAAGGGTAATTTAATAAGGTTAATTAAAGGTTAATCAGAAAAGAATTATTTTTTAGGCTATTTTTTTCATCTATTGTTACTAAATGTGTTTTAAATTGCAATTTAATTGCTTTTATTTTTACATTCTATGTTAATTACCAAACATAGAAAGTTTGCATATTGCGAGAAAGTAGGTTGTCTAGTTTTAGTTTTCGGGCGAAACGTTATTGACTGTGTATTGTGCAACAGTGCTCTATCTTGAAGATCACTATCCTCTGAACAAACTTGAAGATAATATTCCTCTACTATTCAATCTCCAGCGTCTTGGTCAGTCATTGTATATATGGCTGTCCAGAAACAGAACTTGAAATTTTCTGCGTTCAACTCTTGAAAAGCTTGTAACAAAGAGAGCAGTTATGAAATTGAGCAGCAGCAAGACACCATCATTATGGTTGACTATTGCATTCTGGCTATTCATCTTCAATACTATTGCAGGTAAAAAAGTACGAATCTCTTTGCTATATAAATACCATGTGTGATTATATTTCATCTAATTTTTTGCTATTACAGTACTTGTTGCGTTTTACAATTCTTCATTGACATCATCACTTTTCCAAGCAATCCGCAATCCAATAATTGTAAAAGGAAAAACTTGTAGCATAATGTGGTTTAATTTTACTCTAGGCTAAAGAAAACGATTTTGTTATGTCAAATATTCTATCATGTCGCTTGAAACATAATAAAATATGAAATGTTTACGTTCTTAAATTCAGGAATAGGAATTTTTTGAACCTTTTGAAAAAGTGGCCTAATGGTAGAGGCTTGGAAGTAATATTCGCAGTGTAACCACGGGAGTGGAAAAAAAACTTCATTTATGAAGACTTCAGTGCAATGGTGAAAAGTAGATTGTTATCATGTCGCATAAAAGCGTAATCGCTGTCTTAGGATGTTTTCAAAGACTACAAAAATAGGATGACTGATCACTACTAATTCTTAAAATTCATGCTCCAGGGAGTTAAATCTAAGGTCACTGTTTCTTAAACTTCTTGTCCTAAATTTTCTTGGGGGTTTCCAACGCCCATGAACATTGAACAAGTAACCAACGTCACAAACAACTCGAAAACGCACGCAGAGCATCCTTACTAGGCCTACGTCATCGCATTTTGGCTGTGACACCGGCGCGTTGCTAACAAGCAGGACGCGAGAAATTGATTAAGGCGTCAGCTGATGGCAGGCATGACCGCAAGAAAATAAATTTCAATTTTTTTAAATTAGTTTTTTGGATCCATTTCTGCTGTGTTTGGTATTTGGATGATATGGCTTGGTTTGGTGACTCCATTTTTATCGTTTTAACGTCTTCACACATTGAATAAACATAAAAACTTAAAACAACAGGCTCGCAATCTTGGATTTTATTCCAAGTTTGTCAGCGGGTTGACAACATCATGTGTTCATAAATTATTGATGAATATTGAAAGATAAGTCTGCTTCAAATATGCTGGGAGCTGACGGTGAGCTTGTTTATACCTTGAGATTGACTATAACCAAAACCGACGAATGAAAGTACTCTGATGTAAAACGATCGTACTGTTGAAAGAGATATCAACTAAATCGGTTCACCAAAGTGCGGGCCATATGTTTAATGCTGTTGAATGATTTTCTGTGTGTGGCTCTTGTTGCTTGATCATTCTTTATTTTCTGCCAAGATCAATTTGTGATCCTTTCACTTTTGAAGGTAATTTTTGGAGAGGGCTATAGTGTTGGGACCCCTGCCACACATTCTTCAGTTTGCCAGCAAATCTAAAATTCTACTGAAATTAAATAAAAAAATAAAATTAAATAAAATGCATTGCATGTGGATGCAGCAAGCGTCCATTGTTTATGTCGTTGGAGCGATTGCAATTTAATATGCGAGAAGCTTCGATCACGGCGCCATCTCTTTCACTGACAGAATTTTGTCTGAGCAATTTTCAGTTATTGTATTTTTCAGTTCGACGGCTAAATTAATAATCATGAGTTTTACACTTGGCTGCTTTTCATAATTTTCTGTGGAGAAACAAACTTCAGTGATTGCTGTTGAATTTTATTTTTGATTTCAATAGAAAGTTTTGAATGTTTTCAGAAAATAAAACCACAAATTTTGCTTTTTCTGCGATTTGCAATTGTGGCCGTGGCTTCTTCTTCTTCTTCGTTTGAACCTTCTTCGCCACTCCAAGGGTCGAGGGGCTCTGCCTTTTACCACCCTTGGGCAGTGGCGGCGACGCGGTCTAGATGTTTGGGCAGGTGTCGAGCAGCCATTCAATTGATTTGTCATCCAGTTCACGCAGACCACACACACCATTTGGCCCATGGTAGATGGCGTAATTACAAATGGTGTGGTCTACGGTTTGTTCCTCCTTGCCACACTCACAAACCGCGGATGGAGCCATCCCCCATTTGTGCATGTTGGAGCGGAATAGTCCGACGCCAGTACGCAGGCGGTTGAGCCGCACCCAGGCCTTCCTTGGCAAATGCATTCCGGTTGGGTGGTTGCTGGTGTCGGAGATGAAACTTTGGAGTCCTGAGGAGTTCTTCTTCCACTCCGAGCTCCATTGGCCGTGGCTGATGAGTACTGAAAAGTTTGGTTGCTTATTTGGATTATAATCTTTTTAAGTTGTCTATACTGAAGACCACCATATAAATCTTGTCATGGAAATCGATGAGACCAGTAATTGCTGGAGCCGCAGAGCACACGAGAGCTTCGAGCGCAAAACATTTCTCAAAAATTCAGAGATTAGAACACTCAACGTTGAGTTAGGTCTTCCGTGATCTTTCTTTTTCAACAGATAGGAGAGAGCACAGAAGGTAGATTTTATCCAGCACTGGATGGGAGTAATTTCCACTTCCACAAGCTCACGATAAAAAAGAAGATCATGGCTTTGAAATAGAAAAGAGTTTTGAGCAACATGAAATAACCAATCAACTTGATGTTGCCTGTGCGATGTGGTCACTAGCATATTTACCAATTGCTATCTTATTACTAATATAAATTACCAACTAACCTCTTTAAAACAAAAAGTATTATTGTGAAAGCATTGTTCATTTTTTCTGCAAATTTTTAATATATTGTCGAAGAAGCAAATATCTAAGTTACTGGTAATAGGATTTTCAAATGGTCAATTTTTACTGTATGTTTCAGCATCAGCTTCCTTGAAAACGTATAGTTCTCAAACATCGAGAAACGAGTCTGTAAGATCATATCCTCCAGTGATCACGGAACAACCGGAAGACTGGCTGGTGGAAACACCGGAAACCAACGTCCGACTGAATTGCCGGGCTCGCGGTCATCCTGAACCAACAATATCTTGGCGAAAAGACGGAATTCCGCTCAATGAAGCTTTTGGTAAAACCTCATTCCTAGATTAGCAAGTTACAAGATGTTTATTTTGTAGGTTTTTGCTTTAGTTCGGTTCTGGGGTTTTTTTTTTGGTCATTTATCGGTCATTGACCGATTTTTTAGCAAAATGTCCGAAAAAAATATAGTCAATTGACTAAATATGATCAAAAATGACTAAAAATGACCGAAATAAATAAAAAATGGCCGAATTTTTTCAAGTCATTTCGGACAAATGACCGAAAACTCTCGGCGAAAAAAAAAAACCTAGGTTCGGTTAAATTTAAACCGTAGTAGGTTGACTTCATTTCTCAACAATAATTTGTTGCAACAATTGTGACCTAATGCAATAAAACCTACAAACTGATTGTTTTTATTTTCCCAACAACTTTTCACTGACTCAACAATACAAATGTGTCACTAATGTGGGTAGAATGAAGTCATTGAAGATGCACAACATACAGCTTTCGTTGAAATTATTGTATATTTACAAAACATCAAAAAGTCGAGCAAAGGTTAACCCATTTTTTTCTACATTTTCAATATACTTGAAAGTGTATTGTTTTATGATTTATCAACTACAACAAGCATCCAGTTGCATGGATACAAAAACAGCACTTTTAAGTAAGCTATATTGCAAAATTATATGTCTATGTATTTGCCTATACTTGATGCTTTGCATCAGCAGACGAAAAGGTAAGTTTCCAGTTAGTCGAAAGTTACCTTTCTGATCGAGCATTCACATTGCCTTTTTTCCGCAAAACAACGCGCTGCTGACATGACAGAAAAACGAGAAGAATTGCTTCAAACTACGCCAACGACAAATCAATTGGCTTTTTTCCAGCGCCATTCCACCGCTGATTTTAACATATTGTAGAATAAAATGGATCTCCACCATTACCAAATACCAATTGAATATGCATATAGTGGCAGAGTGAAGTTCAACAGTAGGCTATGCCGCTATGCTATGTGTGCACGTACAGTCACACATGTAGGAAAGAATTCTGTGGGCACTACGTATTGTTTTACAAAAAAAAAAAGCAGGAGACAATGCAGCTTCTGAAAGGCTACGTTTCGGTCTTACAAGTTTGGGTTACTTTGTTGCAAAAGTTTTCTCTTCTAACCACATTATTTCTCTTTGATCTGGTGGTTGGTGTGGTGCAGTAGAATCATTCTTCTATTAAATGATTCCTTGTTCACAGTCAGTAAAAACATACTTGTTCGTAGCGCACCAAGTTGCACCACAGAACCCATTACACGGCCTGCCCACTAACATTAAGAAAAAGATTTTTCACTTAAATTATAACCTTTTGATCACATAGTTAGAAGTTACATTTTAGCATGTAAAATTAACATAACGTTTTTTTTTTCACTTCAAGAACGTTTCATCTTTAACTTTAAGTAGTTTTGCAGGCTACTCCTTTATGTCATTCTAAAGTCTAAACACTTGAAAAGCATTGTAATTTATTATTGTTTTGTGCATTGCAGTTAACAGCATTGTACAATTGACCACTAGCGAATTGACTTTTCTCCGTGTCAGAAACAGTGGCGAAGGTACAAATACAGGAATATATCAATGCTCAGCAACTAACTATCTTGGAACTGCATGGAGCAGAAATGCTTCTGTCCAGATGACAGGTCAGTGAAGCATGAAAAATATTGAATCAAGATTATGTAATGGTTGCAATCGTGTTCGTAGTAGGCTACATCGTTTGATATGCAACAGAATATACAAACAGCTTTGCTGAAAGAAAAGACAGATCATTCATTGCAGTTATGAAGCACATAGAGACGCTCAACTTTTGGTCTGTGCTCTTTATGTTTAACCTTTTTTTTGCAATTGTGGGCAGGAGTATTGTTGGATTCATTTAAATGATTGACCAGAAACTTGATGTGAAGATGTTCACGTATTTCAACCACAAAAGTGACCACGTTTGCATCGTTTCAACGTTGCCAGGTGGTGAAACGATGTAAAAATGTCAGCCTTGTTGGCAGGACTAGAACCACACGCGTGAAAGAAACAGTTTAGTTTTCTTACATTTTGTAAGAATGTACGGCTTAATGAGTTCCCAAAATTATGTTTCTCGTTGATTGGATGGTCTGAGTGGCTAGCGTGGAAGCTACACCGTTGTGGTTAGCGAATCGCAACTGCTCGCTGCACTAGTGAGTGCTCAGCCTTGTGCTGATAGCCGGGAAGAACCAACGCCACCTAGAGGTAGAAGGCCGTTTCATTGCGTATTGACGTCATCACTGGTAGATCGTTACGCCTCACTAAGTAAGCTTTCTTTTCCTAACCGCATCGCAATTCGCAAGACCCGCAAGGCGCAATGCAGTGTAATGTGTTGACTGTTGATCAGTGGATGAGATTTGAGAAGTTAATATCTAACAGAAATCTGAAATTATAGCAGTATTTACTTAGCAGGTTAATAATTCTGAAAACTAAATAATTAGAGTATTTCACACATTTATTCAGGCTCTTTTTGTTACCTTATTGCGAGGTATTGTGAATGCTGGATAACTTAGTTATAAATGCAAACTAAAAGGAAAGGCAGCGATGGATGACCAAACTATCTTTGTGTTGAAAAATTAAAATTTGTAGAAATTTTCTAAATTTTGCTGGTTAATTAGTTTTTGCTTTGGTTTTTTGGTGTGTTTTAGTTGCTAGAATGTATCTTTAAATAAACTCTGTAACTCTGGTGAGAAAACAACAAAAAGTTTGCAATGCCTTATATGTGCTGTGTTCCCAACTGCAATGGAAATTATCATGGTGGATTAAAAGTGCAAGTTTTCAGCTTTCCAAAAGATGAGGAATTAAAAAAGAAGTGGCTCTATGTTATCAAAAAGGATTTTGTTCCAACAAAGTCAAGTCGAGTATGTACTCTCAACTTATTTTGTCAACTTAATTGTTTCAATCATAACAGAAAATCAGTCCTTTTTTGAATTGTCTGCAGACGGTGAATCAATGTGAAAAAACGATCGATTTTCTGTCTGGGAAGTAATGTCTGACTGCTGAACCATTTAGTTTAGTTTGACTGTTTCAAATAAATGCTATTCATAAATAATGGCATTGCTTTCTCTGCTCTGATTTCTCTGCTCTCACGAAATTTTCTAGTAATCCTCTCTAGACTCTAACGTGTTTTCGATGTATTGTAATGTTCTCTGTAGGCCAACACAGAAATAGCTTTTCAAGCGGGCAACTTGGCAAAAGAAACAACCACTTTAAGTTTACGCTTGAATAGCGTTGTTCTGCTTGTTTAGATATAGATTAATTGTTCGAAACAGTGTGATGCCTTTTTGAGCCAGCAAATGTTTCCTTTTAACAGCATTTTTACATTGTCAGATGCTTGCTAGCTGCTTACTCTTAGCAGACTGCTGAGCTGTTAGCTGGATTACAGCTTTCACAACCCAGACAGCAAATCACTCGTTTCTTTACTTCGATTTAACGTCTGTGGACGTTGAATCAATGAAAAAACGTCTGATTTGCAGTCTGGGAAATGGCTGAGCTGCAAAATGAGGAATATGTACAAAAGCAAGTAAACGCAAATTAATGAGTCTGAATGCAATTTCGGTTTTGTTTAAAAATATTTTTAATTTTTAGGTATGTGAACTTCTTTTACAAACATGACATCAAAAAGGCTGTTTCTGCATTTGGTAAGAGAACAGGAAAACAGCTGTCCTATGATTTGAAAGTTTCGACATTAGTACCTGGCGCCATACCATCTCAATTACCAAATCGCGCATCATATTTGAGCAAACCTTCCACATCCAAAAGAGCAAATCATGATGACAAACTTGAGACAATAGATAACGTTCAGCTCTCTCAAGCAATTGCAAACAGCCAAGAAGAGTTTACCATTGCTCTGGAAAAAGACAGTTTGACTTCAATTAAAGATCTGTGAGGAAAAAGTTCAAATTCAATTCTTCATGGCAGATTGTGGACGAACGTGATAAAATATTGATTTGTGAAATAAAGAGCCATGTTATAGCTGTGCCTGTTGTTACCAGTGCAGCGGTTTTAGATGAACAATTGAGCATGACCGTATACAGAAGCTCAGTAAATTTGCCTAAACATTAGTGATTACGTTTTATCATTGCATGTAAATTCCATATCCACATTGGAGAGTGTATTACAATTGTTGTTATTGTCTCTGAAAATTGTACCTTACCAAGTAAAAGTGATTTTGCATTAAAGTGCAAGCTTGTTATTAGTATTTTAATGTCTATTAAAGGTTGTTTATATTATGAAAATGCTATTTGGTTTAATTGTCAACAGCTAATTTTAATGACACAAAAGCTACCGGTTTGTCCACCAGACTTTTTAATATTTTGTCATTATTTGTGTGAAATGTGAAACTGTGTTGCCTGTCATTACCTACCTTGCTGGATATTGTTGTGATACCGCTAGTAAAAAATGAAATATGAGGAATGCAAAGAACGCATGACTTGTGCAATGTCGAATGTAAATGGTACAAGTATTAGTGCAATCACTAGAGGAGGATTATTATACCTTGATGATAAGATTATAAAGATTGTTCAAATAAATTATCTTATTGTGGAGCAACTATCTGCAACTAAATAATTTCTATTCTCAAAGAACCAACAGCAGGTGGTTTTACAAACAACGTTATGTGCTATTTTGGATTGCGATGTTGATTACTTGTCAACAAACACTTGTGAAAATGGTCACAGCGTGTCAACAATAACAAACATGACTTGCTGGGCATCCACAAATTCTTTACTCAATAATTTTTGTCGCAAGGAAAATGATGTAATTGTTCAACAAAGACTGGCAAAGAAACGTGAACTTGAAACTGTTAATTCGTAATCTGCTGTCATTTATATATATGGCATTTAGTGATTGTGCAATTTATGTAGGCCTACTCTGGTCTGTTTACAATGCTGCCTTTGAATAGGTTAATTATTTTATGTTGTTATTTGAATTTCAAAATCACTTACAATAGCACTAATCATGTGCATGATGTTGATCGCCAACTGTGATAGAATTGTATATAAGTACAACATTTAATGTGTGATAATACTCTTTTCTCAAATAATAGTTTATAAGAAAATTGTAATGTTTATCAATTGTGCGTATCAATTTTTATTACAGTATTGTGGCATTTTGTGTTTGAATACAACAATTATTTGTTTATTGTTGCATGATTTTTGACAGCATGTTGATTAATCATTAAATTTTAAGTGAGATCTGACTTTCATTTGTAATTGTGATTCATGTTTCAATACAATAGCATTGTGTATGCTATCACTTGATCTAGTGTATTTGTTTGCGTGCGTGGAACTATGGTCATGAATATTTAAAATAAAAAAAAGTGTTGATTTGTGGTACCTACAGTTGCTTACAGACACAGGGGTCACAATGATTTCTTACATTCGTGTGACATTAAGACACAGATTGCTGGTTTACTACAATAAAACACAGTGAAGCAAGCTTAAAAGCCATTGCAGAACTCTATTCACCATACGCGCTTCGCTGACAATCTGAACTACTCGTGATGACGTCACAAGTTTTGCCTTTTTTATGAAAGGGCCTTCTTACTCGAGAAGGTATTGGAAGAACGCCCCTTTCTTCACGAGTTCCCAAACTGTTGCTGCGTGACAATGCAATATGCGCATTGCGCAATGTAGTCACAGTGCAAAGTGTCCCTGATCACCGCCAGATTGACTTATAATACAAGCAATCAAGAAGGATCGTTGCTTTCAAAGCAATTGGCAGTATGATACTATTTTTTCCCTTTTATCAAAACAGTAGGCAAGTGTAAAAATCAGTGTTTTGTAGTGAATGCTGAGATGGTTCACTCAAACAAGATGTTCGATTTCTTAACTAACTTTCAATCGCATACAATAAAGGTAAACACACCGCGCGTGACCACGTGGATAGAGAAGCTTGCAATGAGAATTTGTTGATTGGAATTATCTGGATTACTTTGGAATATTATATTATTGGAATATAGAGAGCACATTTAACGTCTTTTTTATGCTCAATAGGGAAATAGCAACAATATCCACTGCACTATAGGAAAGGTGTAACCTTTCGTTGAAGTCGCCAATTATTGCTCATAATATCCGTTTATATTTTATGACGTCGTCTCCAATTCACTCTTTTTCGTGTTTGGTGTGAATTATTAAAGGATTTTATACACTCAGTAAGACTTGACGTAATGCAATATGCATTAGGTGGTCTATTTCAAAAAGAAAAAGGCTATATCCTGTTACTTTTCACTGTTTACAGTTAGCCTTCCTATGAAATATTAAACACGTTTTCGTAAGACTATATTTAATAAACTCTGTCGTCTTGTCTTTGTAACGTGTAAATACGTCTTATAGATGCAGATGAATTGACTTCATCTTGACTGAAGGTTTTTGAAGTAGGTGCAGACATTTTTCGAAACTGCAATCAGTAGTTTTGTTTAGAAAGCGTGTTTTAACGTTACACTAACGTGTCAAGTGATTGTATGCAAAGAAACTTACCAATCATTGTCGGTTTCAGCATGCTTGTTATTTTGTGTCGTAATCTCTTTCGCACAAACAGATTCGAAAATTATTCTTTGCGATAACCGGCTACAAAATAAATTGTTTGAAGCATATACATGTTTGTGCTAGGTTAAACATTTGCAACCCACACAGGAGCAAGTTGAATTCAGGTGTACGTTAATAAAGTATTCATGAGTTGATTCAATGCTAATTTTTTTTAATTAAACAATTTATTGATACATTGACATGGTGTAGGAATAAACTAAACTTTTAAAGAACAAACACTTTTTCCTTGCAACGCTTACAACTGCAACTAAATTGAATACAATACTCCTGTGTCTACAGTACACTAACACCAGGCAACACTGCATGGCATATTGCGCTGCTCTCAAGACCTTACGACACTAAGGTTAAGCATTTTTGCAGACTTTACATTGCTGAGCTGGCACTACTTGTAACCTATTTTTACCTTCAATTTAAAAACTAAACCGCCGTTTCTTCAACCGCATGTTGTCTTCGATTCTAGTCAGTGTTGTACCAATCAAGTTACATTTTTCCGTGCTCCTTTCATTCCCCATCTAAGGAAGCCCGATCGTTTTTAATACTCTTTTTCCAGAGAGAACTTGAAAAATACCTGTTTTTTGGTATTTTCTCTCACCTCTCGGACCTTCTAGAAGGATTCCGGGCCGCTAAATCTAAATCATTCTAGGCCCAAAAGTAACTTTTCGATCCCTTTTTTCAACTACCGGTTGTCAGCTTCCTCGTTTGAGCATGTACACTTGTACAGTACGTCTGGCATTTCATGGAGTTGCAATGTAAGATGGCAGATTTAAAATCAATCATTTTAAATTAAACGAATATATTCGCATCAAGTTCAAATAAGCTATTTTATTACAGCACTTGCGGAAAAAAATATTTTTGCGAGGTTCCCGCAATGCACCAATGTAGTCAGTGTGGAAGTACACACTGAATATTTTTGTGCGCTTTCATCATTGAGTTCCAGACAAATGTATTTATTGTCGCTAGGTTTTATTTATTGTCGTGGTTTGCCATTTTACACTGGTTAAAATCAAAAGTTCATCTGTGTAATGAAAACGTTTCGTTTTGCTTTCGTAAACCCAATGACACAAAAATTATTTCGTAAATCGTCTTCTTTGTGCTAAGAGCGTGCGAATGTGTCGTGAGCCACAGCCCACCTCATAATAATGTTGTTGGCCTTCCCAGTGTTCTTGGTTAAACGTTTTACCAATTTTCATTGCATGTATTTATGCGCATGCTCGAGACAGTGCATCGCACGGCGTTTGTTCTAAACGGCAAGTTGTCGAAAGATACATAGTTCATCGAAACGACAATTTATTGCAGCCCTGCATTACAGTAGGCCTATAGCTACAATTTGTCTCAGCTGCAGTCTTGTCATCTTTCAGCATGAGCTACAGGCCTACAGCATAACGTTTGAGGTGTAGCAAAGAAAGAAATGAGCGTGAGAGCTTGAAAATTTCATTTACAAAAATGCTTATCAATGTAGCAGCACTCAATGTTCATATTTTGTTGCGCTTTCAACGTACTGTAAGTCTTTAATATTGCAAAGAATAGACTCTTGTCTAACACTTCACCGTTCTTTTTTAAGTCTTGTGATTCAACGCGGTGTTAATCAATATTTCAAAGTGTCTGGTGTTATTCCACAAGAGTTGCACTGACATGAGTGAGCACGAAATCTCCATGCGGTCCTTCCCAGACTAACTATGTTATGTGACGTCACGTTAGAAATGATTCAGTAGCCTTCAAACGAAAACGACTTATCTTGAAATTAATTGTATCGCACCATTTCATGATAAAGACCACAGTGATGGGTGCTTTTACACTCAATAAAATACACGCTCAACATAGTCGGAATCAAGCGTTTCTAGAAGAACAACACATTTTTTTGGTGTAACTTGTCAGACGTGTAAGCTTTTATATTTTAGCATTTTTGTCATCTTTCGCAATGAGTGAATTTCTTTTTTGTCGTTTATTTGAAGTGTGGTCCAATATGTCACAGCCTTCTGGAGAACTACGGCTTTTAAAAATGTCAGTATTTTTTTCTGATGTGCTGAAATTTATTACACTTTTTCTTTTGCTGCTTATTTAAACCATAGATTAGTGGTCTTTCATCTTTTTTTTCTTTTATGCACCCTTTATGAACTACATTTTTTGTGCACCCTTTAAAATTATGTTGCTATCGATACACCCTTGTAAATTATAATTGGTGCATGACCTGCTTCTGCAACTCTGACCTTTGGAAATCACATTTTTGATTTAACATTGGATGACTTCAGTTTATGCACCCAACACCAGAAACGGTGCTTGCTTGCTTTTCGTAAACACCTACAAATTTTATTATGAAACTATACATTGTTTGCTTGCTAAGCACCTCTGAGGCCGTTGTGGTACATTTAGAGCTTACCGTGCACCCTGGTTGGAGAGCGCTGCCATTAATTGATTGTTACTCACTGAATCCACTGAGAAATATCAATAAAATTGTCTCCCGTCGAACTTTTTGTTAACACAACAATACATATACTTCTGATTAACAGTTTTCTGTATCACATTAACAAGAATTGCGAAATCTTTATTATTTTTTTAATGGGACTTTTTTCTCTTTCATAATCAACCCAATTTTTCCCTGTTGGCGATCTATATTCCAATAAACTTATGGCATGAATGTTGCTACAGCATTATATTGCAATATGTTACCTCCTGTTCGGTCTTTTGTGTTCTTTGCCACAAGCCTAATTGTTTTCATC
This sequence comes from Aplidium turbinatum, assembly GCF_918807975.1. Taxonomy (NCBI): domain Eukaryota; kingdom Metazoa; phylum Chordata; class Ascidiacea; order Aplousobranchia; family Polyclinidae; genus Aplidium; species Aplidium turbinatum. The sequence goes on from NC_137485.1 coordinate 17,744,571, forward strand.
TGGGGAAATGGTGTTTAGTTGTCGCTGCTTTTGAGTATCTCAAACAGTAAAATTCGTACTTTTTACATTAATTCAGCGTCTGCAGACGTTAAATTAATGTAAAAATGACCAGTTTTACAAAGCCGAAATTCTTATGACTAGAAATTGATGACGATCAAAATAGGTTGTCTGAAAATTTATGAACCGGAGCTCAGAGAAAAGCCATTAGAGTTTGACTTCCTTGATTTATTAGTCGGACTTTTACGAGTTGGGTCTACGTTAAAGTTTCCGATAACGCTGGCTTTAATCTAACGACTTTCTGACTTATCTGTTACCTAACGGTGCATATCATTTTCCTGTCGTAAATTAAAGCTGATCTGTGTTTATGTTCTGCTACTGTTTTACTCCCCGTCGATGAGCAAATGGCCTTTGATGACAAATGAGATCACCCTCTTTCATTTTGCCTCATTGCTTGTTAGCTTCATGTAAATGAAAAATAAATTTTGAAAAGTTTAATAAATGAAAATTCTTTCACTTATCAATACAACTTTTGTTAATATTTTTCAAAAACAGTATCAATAAAAGCGTCTTGTGAAAGGAGTGGGAAAGGACAAATTTTTGTTCGAAAAATGTCTCACAATATTTATGCTCTGCAGTGTTTCGCACAAAACACTTTCGCAAGCCTAAAGACATTGGGATTAAAATTAGCATCTTTATCTATAGATGAAAGAGCTCGAACTGCCATTCACTGATGTCACCCCACCTCAGTATTCTCTTCCCAACAGAATAGCAGGCCTCCGTACGCTTAACGAGCTGACAAACAATTGGCTACAAGTCTTTCTATTCTGCTAATCACAAGCTTTTTGTTTCATACGAACGAATGTGGTCAGCTGTCAGCGTTAGCATTTTAGTGTGTTTACTATTTTTTTTCTCTCGGAAAAACCATCCTCTTTGGGTATTCGGTGGCACCACTGCTGGTACCTGGCAGTCAGTTGAAATGTATGCTCAGATCATTTGAAATGTTTACTTATTCTCTTTAATAGTAGTCTAGGACACATTAAACCCCAAAAAGGGGTTTCGTATACCGCAATGGCATTTATATTACTATTATTCCGTATTTTGTTCTCCAATTTGCGACAGTTATCAAAATTTTTTCAACAATAAAAAGTTTTACTATTTTAGCTTTCATTGAAAATAAGCTGGTAAGTGCTATTACTCACAAATTATTGTTGACCACTCGATTCGCATTTTTTCGAAATCTTTCCTTCATTTTATTTGCGTGTTACGGTTTGTCACATTTAGATTACATCAAAAAAAATCTTTCAAGTAAATACTGTTGAGGGTTGTGGTAGCTTTTGGTTCAGTCATGATTGGAAAACGTTCTTTCGGCTTTAAATCCCATTTCAAGGATTAATACTTGATCGATTAATTCCAGCAAGGTTGTGCTTGACTCCCATATTGCGACAGCACTGAAAAGTACAACAATAATTTAGTTTTGAAAACGTTTGTAGGTTGTTGTTTAGCTTCTCCATTTCGGGATGAATTTCAATCGATTGTTCGAACCATTTTGCTCCTAAGTCTTACATCTTCCTTAACCTAGTTCATCCAGAGGATTAAAATCTGTCCTTTGCTGTTTTTATTCGATTATATTGACATCACAGCGGTGACATCACAGCGGTGACATCACAGCGGTGACATCACAGCGGTGGGATGGCGCAACGGATAAGGCGTTGGCTTTCCAATTATGCAAACCTGGTTCGACTCCCGGCTTCAGCTGGTTGTTGAAAACACCGCTCACCTTTACCCAGGGTGTAATAAATTGGGTGGGCGTAGTTGCTGAAGTAAAGGCGGCCGAGAGAAAGGAACTAGCCACCCTACTCTCCTTAGTGCCGAAGGCTTAGTACAATGAGAACCTTATCTTCTCATACCCGACACTTGAATCAAGTATGGGAACCCCCTTAGATTGACATCACAAATTCAGGATTAAGTGACAGTTATAATAATGACAGCTCAAGGTCGAACATGGAAGACAACAGCTCATGGTCGAGAACAATGGCGCATTGTATCCAACCCTCAATACGAGGAAGGAACATAATGATGATGATGATAATAATAATGAGTCAAAGTATACACAGTGACTATTTTTTCATAGAGAGCTGCTGCCCAAGTATTTTTCTTTCATTACTACAGACCTAGCAGTGACTGCAATAGAAGGTTTGCTTGCTTTTCCATTTGGTCACCTGTATTAACATGATTATTTTTTGTGTTGCTCGTATAATCGTATTATCGTACAATGGTACAACGTATCATAGGTTACTCTAATATTTCACGATATGCAGTTTTTCTAGAGACAAGCAGCAAACCTTCATTTTATCTTTGATGTGCACAAAATCATAAAGGCCGCTATGATTTCTGGGTCAATGGGGAGTTGACGATGCTTTAGAGGCGTTGAACAGTGTTAAAATTATCATGGATAACGATTCTTAATTTCTTGACGTAGCATGTGGTACAATTTGCCTGATGTGTAAACTTTGAAGAGTTAGTCAACATTTTGTTGTTTTTACAGCTGTTTTGTTTCATAAGTTTTTGAAACAGTTAGGAGAAAGCCGTTTATTATGACAGTTGTATTTTATTCGCTACTCCCCATAATCATGAGCTTTTTTATGATCAGTACCAATTGGCAACCGACAGAGTTGTCTAAAAGAAATCGTTTAAGTACACCCAATGTATTTATACAGGCGTCCGAGCTTGCCAACGCTTTTTACGATTAAATTGCAATTGCTTTTCAAAGATGTACATCAACCCAAATTGTTGTCTAATTGACTGCGTGTTTGGACGTTTTATTTTGTGACAAGACAGACTAGTTCTTACTCACAAACTGGCTTCTAAAATCAATACTTCTCTAACGCTTTTTCTCCATTTGCACAAGAATAAGTGACTTTAATGCAACGCGCTGTAAAATTGGCAACAATTTTCGTTCTAGTCGTTGTCAATCGGTCACCATTTGTTCAAATTGGTTCCTGTCATTAGTAGCGCGTTGATAAACGTAGTAGCAAGCCTCTGGGCACCGTGCGTTTTGGACACAAATTTCCAGACATCAGCTGTCCTGAGGTGGTGAATCAGACCAAAAATATCTAATTTACTTTCTGAGTTATCGATAAATAATTCAGTCGTTAGTTTATGCGATAAACGGTCACACTGCAAGTTTTTATATTGAACACAAATTGATTCAGCAACTACACACTTGCACAGGTTGCCACTAAGCAAAAGTACTAAAACTCTATTAACCACAAATTGTATTCTGAAATGATGAAATAGCAACTATCCGAATACAATCACCATGTGGCTGCACGTCGCTGAAATGAGAAATTAAACGACGACATTGTAAAACGTAGCTTATTGTACGTTTTAGTTTTGCATGACAGCTTTTCGAATAGTAAAATTTCTTGAAAATGAGTGATTTTACTAATTTGTCTAGTTTCAGGTGTCACACAACTAACAACTAATCGACAGTCAGCTGATGCAATAAAATGAGTTGTAATTTTGTTGAAATTCAGGTAGCCACCATTTTTTTGTTAGGCTGAAATGGTTATGAAGTAACAAAAAAATCTAGCATTGTGATTCGCAGTAAAGTTGTTGAGGTTTTGCAATCGCGATTTCGATCGATTTTCCGCGCGATCGATCGGGCAATGATGACAACCAGAAAGAGAAAAAACAAATTATCGTCTTTTGCATGTCATTCAAAGAGGATTAACGATTTTATGTACACCGCGCGTCATAACAATGTTAGTTTATCATCAAGACATGTTTTAACAACTGAGTAGAGAGTCGCACGACTTGACTGCACATTCGTCCAGTTCTACGGTAGCGTTTTTGTTAAAAATGTCAATCATTTAATTCCTTTAATCATCCGTTTTCTGTTAACAGATCAAGACCATTTACAATATTTTTTATACATGTAAATTAGACGGTCGGATTTGATCTTTTCCTTTAGAAATTAACCGCTTCTTCACCCGTACATCCTTGTTAATGCAGCAATTTGTATGTTTTAATAATAATTAATCCATCTGTAGCCTAATATAGAGATAGACAAATGCGATAGGCTACTGTTATCACTGCATTGTTATGTACCAGATAGCCGGTAAAAAAAAAAAGCTACTTAATATATTCAATTCATTCGTCGATAAGAGATTCTGTCTCTAATTTTAAACTTGTTCTTGTTCCCCACATATGTTACCGCAAATATCATAAAATCCTGTCACTCGGTACACTCCTCTTATTGGCGCAAACTCTTCTTGACTAAGATAGAATAGTATTTGTGGGATGACTTAATTTCCTTTTTTTCGAAGTATTAAGTACACCGTGTGTGTGTGTGTGTGTGTGTGTGTGTGTGTGTGTGTGTGTGTGTGTGTGTGTGTGTGTGTGTGTGTGTGTGTGTGTGTGTATGAGAGAAAGAAATTAAGTTGCAAAACATCTGTTTCCCTAGACTTCCATATGAGTCCAAGGTTGCAGCAATCAAATAAAACCCTATTTCAGTAAACCCCGCTGAATCGGGACCAAATTAAGTTGGCCCAACTAAACGACTAAATAACCAAAATCGACTATGGTTACGTACACCGTAGCCTACATGGTCCACGAAAAAAACTGTTTTTGCTTGATTCTCAGTAAGGTGTAAAAATGTTGTGTTTCATTGTCGTAACGTTTGATAAATTGAATACTGTAAGATACGAAGAATGTAGTTTCCGATGTAATTGGCAAGTACATCTCCAGGTGGCCATGGCAAGTATAAGCGACTGTGAAATGAATTTCTGAAATTTATATGGGCAATGATCACAATACGATGGGGCAATGTGTTGCTAAAATCTATATGGGCAATAATCACGATACAATGGAGCAATGTGTTGCAAAATCTATATGGGCAATAATCGCGATACGATGGGGCAATGTGTTGCTGGAGTCTAGATAGCGTACCAACGGTGCACTACAACAATGTTGTGCTATGTGAAGCTGATAGCAAATCGGAGATCACGATGTAAAGCTAAGGAACGTTGCACTTTAGTGCTGAACTACTCTTAACTTTGCACTACTGAAGATAACCTGATGTCAAAACGTTTTCCACAATTGATTTCTTAGGTATTGCACTGCTGTTCGATTTCGCCATACCATCTAGATCAGACATGGGCAAATGTCACAACTAAGCATTCTATCTAAAGCATACCATCTAGATCAGTGCAAACTGTGTTTAGGGATCGATGATAAGTTTCGCAAGGAACCACGTGACACGGTGGGCGCCCTTGGCCACTCTGCGACGATTGAGTGCAAAGGTCCAGAAGGAGTCCCCGAACCAAAGATCAGTTGGAAAAAGGACAAAGAAAAATTGTCTACCTTGATTCCTAAATCAAGATTTCAGGCAAGATAGGCTATTTGGTTTCCCAAGTAGCAATGACTGTTGTAGCTTGAATTATTTTATTTCAATATTGCTTTGATTACCATAAAATAATAAAAACAAAGTATTTCTGGATCCTTGTTGGTTTACTGTTCATTTTGCATTTAGAGCAGTGGTGTCCAACAAATGACACGTGTACCAAATTCTGCACGCGACAAAGTTAAAAATGGTGTGGGAGCTGACTTTGGTGACCTTTTCGTCTTTGTGCCACCCTTGTGCGAATTATTTGTGTTTATTGTGGTTTGTATATTTTTGTTTTTTCGCCAACAAAACAAAGTAAACTGAACTGGCGCTCGAGCTCTTGCGAAAATTCATATGCCAAAAACTACGATTAGTTACGCTGTGAATTGTTGTTGTATCGCTTATTCACAATGCAAAAAAGAAGCGATTGCGACAGATTACATTCACTTTTTACCTATGTGGCAGTATAATGGTCTGAGCGTGCGCGCAGGTGAGCAGGTGGCTTTAAAGGCATACTAAATGAAATTTTCAAATGGGAGTTAAGCATTAAAATGCGTAAACTGAACATTCAAGAATACATTTCAAAAAAAATTACCGAAAAAAATTTGTTTTTAATGGCGCTGGAAAGGCCCAAAGTCCAATGTTTCATTAATTTCATTTTTTTTTCAAAATGACCAAAAAGTGCAAACACAGCGCGAGAATACGTCACAAAAGACAGCAATAACAAAAGCCACGTTACAACATCTGATGTTTTAACATCAGATCTGAGGTTTTGAGCAAACTGTTTGATGTTTTGACGTTGAAATCTGATGTTTTGATGTACATACGAGTACTCGTACATACATAGCCTACAGTTAAATCGCCGGCAGTAACAACTGTTGCGTGATCAGCTGATTGCTCGTCTTTTGTTACGTAGACTGTACACTGTACAGTCGCACGCTTCGCTGCTCAGGCCCATTCTGGTTTTGAATACTCTGACAAAAGCACGCGCGCAATGATGGTCAGACCAACGAGATATAACACAGTGTTATATCCCGTTGGTCAGACCGCAATGGGGCAAAATTTTATTGAAAATCGTTTTATGGTAGCAAGTTAAACACAAAGAACGTGGAAAATCGCCAAGTCAGGTTTTTCCTTTAGTACCCCTTTAAAATTGCTGCAAATTTTCTAAATTGGTATTTTTGTCTTTTCTGCGGATACTTTTCTTTCACCAAATGCGTCCACTCAATTTGCTGGTCTGTGAACAGAGGCGAAGCAATGCTTTTCAATATCTGGCATGACAATGAGTCGAACCAACTAAATTATAAACTACCACACACGGGTAAACATGACAAATGATGTTTAGCGGAATAGGGCAACTCATTGGAAAAGAAGCATGGTGTCCAGTCACTCGGCAGCTTCGTAATTGTGCGTTGCAAATTTGTGCACCCTCCCCTTTAAAAGAGGCTATTTCTTCCTAACATACATTTAAACCTGGCAGGTTAAACCAAGTGGCGACTTGGTGATTCATCGACTGCAAAAGTCCGACTCCGGTTCTTACGAATGTGTGGCAAGCAACAATGCTGGTGAACGAATAAGCGCAGAAGCGCTACTTATGGTGCAAGGTATGGACTGAATTCATGCAATCAAGATTTATTTTCTGCTTTAACACAATCACTTGAGTGCACAAATACTTATGAAACCATTTCAAAACTTCATACTCTGACATGCACAAACCTCAGAGTTTGCTTTTCATATTCCGTGCACGTTTGTGCGTTTGCTTTTCATATTCCGTGCACGTTTGTGCGTTTGCGAACAGCAAGACTAGTTTTAGGAAAACACAAATGAAAGGATAGCCTGAATATTTTTGCTAAGATCATAAGCAGACGCAGTGGTTAGAAATAGCGCTGCTGCATCTTTCAACACAAGTTTGTTACAGTGGCAAACAATGCACATAGGCCAATAGCACTTGTAGAGTCACTTCGTTTTTATACAAATCTAACAAAATCTTCTTTCACCATCAATTTGAATAAACTTTATTTTCCCTCCTGCTCCATGCTCCCTGTGAGAAGCAAGGTAGACAACTGCCCTGCCCTTATTAAAGATATTGAATCACACTTTAGTAATGAAGCATAATCAAATAAATTACTTGGCCATCACGCTAAACGACCTATCCATATGTCGCTTTTGCACGGAGGTTCATTCAAACGCAAGCATCGATCATTGCTGATGATTTAACCATATCTACATCATACAACGATAAGAAATATGCATAAATTTTATCCAATGTCGCATAAAAAAACTGAATCAATGCTTGGCTACTTTATTGAAAGTGCGTCTTTCAGTGCAATATATTTGCAAAACGTCTTCGGTCGTAAGCTCTGTCATGATTCGACGTATGCCCTTTTTGGTTAAGTTCACATACAATATTGTTAAAATGGTTTTGTTGCTACGTTCTTTCCGATCTTCCGTGCGATATTCGTGAAACGCAATTTCTTTACCTCATTATCTTATGACAGCCGATCATATTTCTTATAACATTCTGTCATAATCTGCATAATTTATGTCACCTTCTTAATTCGCTTTCGGTGACGCCAGAGTGAATCTGGCAACTCAGCCCAGTGGGCTGCTCTTGGTGCTTGTTGCTATAGAAAATCGAAGAATTAAAATCAGAGGTCCTGTGGATGCAAAATATTATTCAACCTACATTTAAATTGCTTTAAATATCGGTATAATTGTCGTCTATATCGCTAATATTGGTATAATATTCCTGATAATTTTTGTCCATTCATTTTGTGCATTTAATTAGCCTGCAATTCAGAGATTTGCCAATACTCACTTAGGTCATTTGCAACGGCCTTTTTGAAAAATAATTTGCATTTTTTTTTTAAATTAACTTCTTTTCTTTGGCAGAACCCCCACAGATAACTGTAGTACCAACCGACCAAACAATCCAGACGGGACGGACTGTCGAACTCCAATGCAATGCGGACGGCGACCCAAGACCAAGTATACAATGGTCCAAAATTGATGGCACGTTATCAGAAAGGTAAAACTACTTTGCTTAGTTTTTTACGTTAACGTTAAAGAGAAAAACTTTTCGAAAGCTGGATATAAAAGTAAGCCCAAATAATAACGTTTTCCATACTGAGGCTACCAATAACAACCCAGGCTTATATAAGTTCAAAATCGAGGAGCAATGAATTGCCTACTTCTACAGCAGCAGTACAATACCTTTACACTAGATCTTCTTCGATTTGCAGATCAATATCAATCGACAATGGTAACATGCGAATAATTGAAGCTAAGGTAGAGGACAGTGGAGAATATGTATGCACAGCTCTCAATAGAGTGGGAATGGATAAAGCATCTGCTGTTATCACAGTGCAAGGTGCCTTAATTGTTGTTGTAGTTAAATGTTGTTACACCAGTAAACATACAACTTCTGCGTATGAGCCATATGTTTTCGCTAGCCAAAGCGGCCGAGACTAACCCTCTTCTTGGGACGGTAGCGGTAACTCAAACTCGATGAGAGCAAACATTCAGTTCACATGACCCTGACACATTGTGTTGTATCGTTTGACAGTGGTGTGCCGTTTATCCTTCTAAAAGACAACGCAGAAACATTGTAAATACACAAACAATATCGAGTTAAGCCACGGCAGTGGAAAGACAATTTTTCTAGAAAGTTAACACGTGAGACACCACATTGTAGTTGCAGTCTGCAGTAGTGAAGACTCTTAAGAAAACCTTTTTTGGCATGGTTACTAAATAATTGGTTTTAAAGCATTTGGGCGTTAAGTGTTTTTTTCAAGCATAATGTTTCTACATAGTTTTGGTGGCGACAAATTTGGCTTTTGTATAAGTGAAAATATATAATGACCATACCTCTGAAATTAATCCTGAAACCAAGTTTTGTTTTAGCATGAAACTGGTAACCTAAATTAATAGTGGCATGGCGGATTCCATCAGTCAATTTTGTTGTAACTAAACAACAGACCAGAGAGAATAACAACACAAACAAACGTAATAACAACGCAATTATTTAACAATAGCAACATACTCATCAGTGGCCTACTTTTTAGATTTTTTTCACAATTAGCTATTCTTGGGTCGCGTTTTGCCCGATGACAAGAGTTACTCTAGTTTTCCGGGTGCATTCACAGTTGAGCAGAGAACTATCGAGATCCTGTTTATCACTTGTGTATATGACACTAAGAGATAAAATGAAGACAGTCTCATGGATTACGATGTTTTGTTTTTACTTACTCCGAGGCACTTTTCGTACAAGAGGCGCGAAGCGCTTGGAGTCAACTGAAAGAAGAAGACAGTCACCTACAAATCAATACAGTTCAGTGTTGAGAAGAAAAGAAATTCCAAAATGCGCTGTTCGGTTATTTTTGTTAGGCACGAATTCATATCTCAATACTATTTTTGTTGGTAACTCTGCTCCTATTTTTTATGTTGTGAAAGCTGTTTCGAATTTCATTGAGAAAATCTGTGGCTGTGTGTGGCAGCGTCTGAGATGAAACGAAATTTGTCACTTTATCCAGCCCGAAGAAACCAAGCCTTTTTCTAATTAATTTAAAGCCCACAAAGGTTGAATCAATGTAAGCAGGACACAGTTTGCTGGCTGAAAAAAAAATTGATATCATTTATCAACGTTAACCACCCATGATCCAACCGTACATCATAGCGGGTGGATCATGGTTGATTCTTATTCAAGTTGTGTGTCCTTCCTTTATCGGAAACCACAGTCTCCAGCCACGCTATGACTTTCAACAGCTAGTTTTATTTGAAAGGAGTTGTGTTGCCTTTTACAAGACAAACTCGTTAATTTCCGGTTAAATCCTTCATAAAATCAAAAACAACTCACATCCATTTGTCGCCACCTATGTAGTTCAGAAGCACAAATTTTCAAACCTTGAAACACATTGTAACATTGTAAACATTGCTGCTGCACATTAAAATAACGCTTGAAATATCACCGTTGCTCCCAACCAAGTCATTTGTATCGTTTTGATGTCGCAAGACGTAAAAACGATGCAAAAATACCAGATTGTGTCGGATGCGCTGTGAAGCTGAGAACAGCTTATGGTAAAATATTTATTATTTAGAGGATTTGGGAGTTAATGATTTTGCTCGAAATTCAAGTGTGCTTTCTGGAAAGACAGTGACTTTGCCTTGTAACGTGAAGGGGATTTCACATCCAACTGCAATTTGGAGAAGTCAGCATTATGGTAAGTTTACAAACGATCATTTTTGCGTGTTTCTGCGTTTATTTGCGCAAGAATAGAGACTCTCGGGACCGCTTTGGCATTACATGCGATGGTCGATTGCAATGTAATGCCCTGGATTTAAGGAAAGTAATTACAATTTTTTAATGTAGTGGATGACTTTCAATTTTATCAGCTATACAGTATGTTGTTCGCGCGACAAGGTTACATAACATAACAACGGAACATACAAGGTTAAATTTTTACTGAAATAATTTATTATAGAGTTGTAGACCTTGGTCGAGAGTTTCCCAGCCGTTTAAATGGCAGCTGTGTTTTGTGGTGCAATAATTGTTGATGCAACCTACAAGTGGCACACAACCTGTAACTTTGAAAAGCGAGACCCATGAAGTTATAAAAAAATGGATACTGTTTAGGCTACATAGAACTCGTGTACAATTCTTTGCTACGTTATTGCATAATTATGTCATGTATGAAGAAGTGAAAGCACAATAAAAATCATAGCGGAAAAGCAAGAAAAACCGAGTGTGCAAGAAAAAAAAATAACTGCGAACAGATCGAGGTCAGATTGATCATTTTCAAGTAAAACTTTCCAATAAGCAAGCTAATGAAATAGACTCTGATGTCCTGCAACTTCTGTTCTGTAACTATTTCGCTATTTTGACAACAATTTTTTTCTTTTTAAAAGACGTAAACAAAGAAGGTGTTTTTTAGAAATGCAAGGCTTGGGTAGTAAAAAATGAACTTAATCCCGATCATTTATGCAATTACAGTATATGCCTTTCTTAAAGTATTATTTTTCAAAACCATTTCAAGTGGCATAGTATCATAGTTGACTGATGTACGTGCATCTGATGGTTTTTACTGTACATGCTTGTTTTGGTATGGACGGCCTGTGCACTGTGCAGTTTGTTTTAGGCTGCTATATACTTAGGCCACTCTCTGTCGATATCTACCGGTACTTCTACCTGGCGGAATGTTAGACACTATAGATGAACAATCAATGCTTTGCAGTTATTTTGCTCTCAACGATTCACACAGCTGCAATGATTTGCAAACAATTGAAACGGTTTAAGATCCGTGACTTCCGATGATACCAACTACTGATGCTTGAAATCTCGTCACGCATCATGCAGTATTCACCGCCTAGTTTTTAATTCTTTAAGTGTCACAAAATAGTCACTGATCCAGCCTTGATTTTCAGTAAATGCCAAATCTGCAGCTTCAAGCTGCAACATTTACTATAGATATTTTCAATTTCACTTTCATTTTAGTTTCCGACTATCAAAGCTAAAAATAGCACTTGTAAGGGATATGCAAAAAGATTAAAATGACAAAACGCGAACGTTAAAGCGTGCTAGATATCGAAATGCTTCACTAATCACAGAACTAGCACGATCGCAACACATTTTCGGATTTAAGAAGTTACAGGGAACTAAGTTTTAGATCGACCTCCCGCTGGAAATGTTTCGTCTGGATTGTTCCACCTAACGATATTTTTCAATTTTTTTTACATTCCTAACTTTGTAATTATTTTTTTTACAGATAATGACATGCAGGCAGAGCGTTCATACTTGGACGGTCACTTTTTTGTGACCGACAATGGAGAGCTAACGATAAACAATGCTCGTTTCGATGATAGAGGCCAGTATGTTTGCCAAGTTGCAACTACACATGGGTCAGCCACAGAGAATATCAAGCTGGTGGTGCAGCGTGAGTCTGAAACTAAAACTTAGTTTTGTTTTAGCTGTAGAAGCATATTTTCTTGATGTTGATTGTCTTAAGTAACTCGTATGGTACTTAAACGTTTTTACATTGCACAAGGCACATTTTTAAGTTAAAATTAACGCTTGTCACTGCAATGTATTTCTCAGCAAGACAAGGTAGTCATCCTCCAATCATTAAACAAGGACCGGCCAATGTGTCAGCATCGGTCAATTCCGATGTAATCTTGGAATGCTCAAGTCGTCGTGTACCGCTACGAGACATTCGGTGGTACAAGAACGGAGTACTGGTTGAAACCGGTTTGATCAAGTCTCGGATGGTTAAGCAATCACCAGGAAGTCTAACAATATTCGATGTTAAGGTATTTGAAAAACTGAATACTCTTTTTTTTTATCCAATCCAATGTTTGCTAACGTTTTTTTTTGTCGTATCCAGGCTTACACCCAGTGTCACAAAATAGTCACTAGTCAGTGGTAGTTACACCCAGTGGTTGAAGATTTAGATTAAGTGGACCGGAAGGCAAGGAAGCCAATTTTCGTGTCCACCTTCAGGCATGCCTTTAAGTGTCCTGCCACAGACACAGCCGCATGCTCTTGAGCGGTGTCGAACCGGCGCCCTTTCGATTGCCGTTCCAGGGTTCTCACCACTCGGCTATGCAGCCGACTGGTTTAGTTTATGTAAAAGGGCGGATTTTTACCAGCTGTAATATGCAACATCTAAGGGAGCACACAATCGTCGCTTTGCATTTACTATACTGCTGAATACAGTTTTAAGCGATTGTGTGCTCTTAGCTGATACAACAAACTATCAAAACACGAAACTGAAAAACTGCTAATATGTGCGGTGATTCTCAGCTTGGATTCTACCTGCCCCAAAAAAGATTCGTAAATGCATTGATTTTAGAAAAAGTACCTTAATACAATAATGATAGTAATTATATTTTATTTCAGTTTTACAAAATAAGCAGTAAAACTAATGCATTTAACTATAATTTTTCAAAATTTTTACTCAAGAAGCGCTCTTGGTATAGAAGGTTTGGATAGACTAAGATAGGCTAATGCTTTGACCGGTCCTTCAGAAAGGTTGGAAACCACAATAATAGTGTCATAAGCAGAGGACTTTTTAGTGGAACTTAAATGTTTAGTTTAATGAAAACAAGCAACACGTTTTTATTGTGAAATCAATTTTTGTGCATTGATCACCAGGTAACAGACTCAGGCCGCTACACATGCAAGGTGTCGAACGATTATGGGATGGCCACATGCAGTTCATGGCTCACAGTGCATGGTCAGTGATTTACTAAAAATATCACTGTTTGCGTCACGGAATTGTAAACGATTTTTATCAAATATCCCAGATTCTAATGTAGGCTCTGCAATATGCATCTCTTCTGTTTTTTTGTGTTGTTTTGGCGTATTTCTTTAAAGCAGCGATTCTTGACCTTTTTCCTTGTCGGCACCATCTTGAAATTATCAATCAGTTCTCGCACCCCCTTTTTGAATTGGCTAAAAAGTTATAGACGCCTACAGTTCGAAATTTTTGTTGAGACCTGGTAAAACAACTTGCTTCTTGCGTCATATTAATAACAAACCTTGATAATTCAGCATCCCGCACCGCCTAGCCACAGGTCTCGCATCCATTCGTTAAGAACCCCTGCTTTAAGTCATAAAACAATATATTTTTGAAAATGTAAGTTGTTTTATTTTATTTATTTTAAGCTACATAAACAAAAGCAGCCTAATGTGATATAGGTTCAAACTGCGCATCCTTCAATTTCTTTAGCTCAAGAATTTGCGATAGCGCCACTTTCCAGGGACGATGTGCCCCGTGCTCCAGGGAAGCCTGTACTCATAAATTCAACGTCATCGTACGTCACTGTGACGTGGAAATCAAGCTTAAACACAAGGGGTCTGGTTCAACATTACGTTTTGGATTACTATAGGTAATCATCAGAAAACGCTTTTGATGGCATTGCAGTTCTTTTTTTTACCTAGAAATGCTTTCATACTGTAAGCTATGCTTTGTCCATTCAGCTTTGCCTTAAAAAAATTAACCCCTTTACAGAAATCAGGTTTGAAATCAATAAAATAAGACACAACAACGTAAATTTGCCTCACTTTGTTTATTTTTTATCTTTTGAACGTTCAAATGATTTTATGGCAAAGCACTTCAAGATTACATTGCCTGGTTATTTTAAACATCAATTTCTCATATTAAACCAATCACACATCTTTTAATACATTTTTCAATTTTCACAAATTAAACATGCTTAGTGCTTACGTTAGATATGATTTTATCAGTCTTTCGTTTATTTAAAGAGTTGGCAGTTCATCACTAGATTGGTCCCGGTTATCTCCGATCCTCAACAATATTTACATCCTCCGTCATTTGTCGCCATCATCTGCTTATATCTTTGTTGCAAGAACGAGGAACCAACACGGCATCAGCAACCCCAGCCCCGTGTCGAAGATTATGAGGACCATAGGTTCGTACCCAGTACCCACTACCCAGCCAGCACACCAGTTGTTTTTCACATCGGTTCATGTGTTGATTTCGACATTTAAATGTTTCTCTTTTCAGAGCATGCTTGGAGTGCTCTTACACACTTCAACCATAGACAGATTAAACCAAGCAACCACACGGCATTTAACATAATATATTAAAGTGAACATGAACTATAAACTACGAACGTTTTTCGGCCATACACAATGTTTATTACACATGTTAGCCCTTTTCAAGTAACGAAAAATAACTGATTTTACATCTACATTGAAAATAAATTTATCTGTCTATGGTTGAAGAAAGTCACCTCTTTACCAAAATTGTCTTTCACACTTGATCACGGTTTTGCGCCATAGCTTGCAAAGGAAGACCAATTTTGTCTAATTAGAAAGTGATGTTTGTTTCTATCTCAAACATTTATTGAGTTTCATGTTTTTACATCAAAGATGTTGGACTTGCATCTATTCTTTATGGTGCTTTCTTTGTTGCTAGAGCCGCCACGTATTGACCCAGTCTCTCCAGAAGTTCCTAAACCTTTAGATGGGATTTTTGTGACGATGACGCAGTCTACCCCTCTTGTAAAATCTGGACTACAAACCGGTTCAATCCGGCTTCAGTGGAACACCAAGGGCGGATGTGAAGCCATAGATGGTTTCGTTGCTTCTGCACGGCCAGTAGTCTCTAAAAACAGCGAGTTGTTCACCAAGCAAGTTTCCTGCTCACAAAGGTAGCTTGTCATAAGTTGTGCGTGGTATCTTATTACAGACAATAATGCGTTTTTTGTGTGTAAATTAAATCTTGTTTGCCTATTGTAAAGTCACCGTATAGGCTACATGGTGCATTGAAAATCTAGCTCTTAAGTGCATAAAATCTAGCTCTTAAATTTTAGTAATTTAGTTCTTTTTTCCAAAAGCAATGCATTCACGAACCCCATTAAATCTCACTTTGAGAAGTACTCAACAAAAGTCTCCGGCTTCTGTTGTTTGACCTCTAACTTTAACTTATTGCCGAAAACGAATAGGCCAACTTTTTCAAAACAAGGCCCGGGTGGTTGGAACCTAAATGTTCAACTTGACTGGAAATGCTACTAATGTGCTGCTTTTTCTCCTGACATCGCCCGTGATTTAAAGTAAGTTATACCCCGCAGTATTTTCACGAATCTTTTTTTGGGATTTTCACGTAGGGATAGTTACCAGGGTAAGATTTTTAGAGGAAAACATCTTTTGAAAAAACCCTTGTCTGGTATTACCCCTGTAACTTGTCAGTGACTTGTAGTTCATTAAAATCTGTAAAAATAGCGCTGGGTTCATATCCGCTTCGTTGGCTCAGTTGGGCATGCGAACAGAAACCGCAACATTGAGCAGTGCTGGTTTGGCTCTTGTTGCGTGTGCTTGAGCCACGCATTATAAGGACTGCTTTCCATCCAAAATGCCAGGATTAAGCTATCAAAGAAGCTTACTCGGACTTATTACAACAATTCCCACAATCCATCACCCAGTTGTTTCATTCATGTTTTAATTCTATGTTTATCTTCTATCACTCACAAAACCAAATTAAAGCTACACTTGATTGCATTTTTCAAATCTTATCAAACGTTTCAATGAGTCGGGTCAGCTGCAAACTAGTCATACTCAGCATTTAAAAGATGCAATTCAAAAAATATTTTACAAATTTGTATACATTTGCTTTGGCCAATATTTTCATGGACCACCTCAAATTATCTTTTCATGAAGGTAACCTTTTTTTTCAACGAAAGGTTATATCAGTTGATCAGGCTGTTGTTGATTTTTTTTTTTCGTTTCAACTCGATATTTTTCAACAGGACGGTCGATGTACCGAATTTAGTCAGCGGAAATAAATACGAAGTTCGCGTAAGTCCGTTCAAGGATCTTTCTATCGGTCCTGCTAGCCCAATTGTGTTCGTTAGCCTTCAAGCAGGAAGTGAGTTTATTTTTGCAACTCAGCATGATATAAAATAATACATCGTGTAAAAATTCGCAATTAAAGTTGTAGAAAAGGTTTATATGAACCTTGGTCTATCGATGATTCTCGAGTGTATCTAGAGTTTTCTTCAGTACGTATCTAGAAAGCAAATTTTAGGGGTGCAAAAGCAACTGTTTGGCGGCAAACGTTATTCAACGTGAATTACAATGGTAAAGGTTGTAATAGTATTGAAACATTTTTAAGAGGGCAAGATTTAATTATTTTAGGGGAGCGATTGCCCTCATGGTTATGTTCCTGGTTCACAGCCATCGATTGAACTGTTAGGATAGGCTAAAACACTTTAGTTAAGGTGCTTCAACAAATTTACGAAAGATTTTTTTGCAGTGATAGAAGCTGCTCCCCCTTTGCTCAACGCAAAAGCAGCTTCAAATGGCAAAGGAAAAATTCTGTTTCTATGGCAACCACCACGAGATCTACCTGCAGCGTACGTGTCAAGTTACGTTTTGACGTGTCACGCACAAGACGGCACGTTTTCACGCACGATCAAGGTTAATTCGTCAACTACCGATGTTGTGCTTGCAGGATTGCATAACAACGTGGCTTACGACGCGACAGTAACGTATTTCACGCGATTAGGGAAAGGTGTCACCAGCAATAAAAGAACTGTTATTTTGAAAGGTAACTATTGGATGGCTTATCAGTTTGGTCTATGACTATAACAAAAGCCTATTGCAACTTAATTCGCAAACCAGCAGAGTGAAGGCTTTTTATGTTATTTGAAATTCTTTTGTTATACATCTATTACGACAAAAAAGCAGCAAAATTTATTCAACAAAAGTTGATTATTTTTACCTCCAAGTGCCTACTGAAAAAGAACATCCACATTTACTTCGCGTCAATTCGGATTCATTCGGTCGAGAAAACGACCTCGAGAGACCTACGGCAAAAGGTTTTATAGCACCAACCAATGGAACTGAACAAATCATACAATAGGCTAAGACACAACCTTCCGTAGGTTGAAGTGTATGTGCGTAAATACTTTCGAAACAATTAGTGCACTGGTGACTTGGTTCAGTGCCAGTCTCTGGGGTGTGCAAACCGTGCGATCGCAACAGGGCCCGCAAATTAGGGGCCCGCAATTTACTCAAATGCCGTAGTTTTTGTCATCCTTTTGCTATGCCTCCGGACAACACCATTTTACAGTAATATTCATACCCAAATTTTTGTTGAACATGCTCTCAGAATACACCAAATTCAAAGTAATTTTTCAAAGTTTTCTGGGGGAGGACTCCCAGACCTCCTGCCGCTGGGTGTCGCCTTCGGAGAACACGCCGTCAGGCTTCGCCCGCCGGTCATCAAAAAATTTTAAATACCTACCTACGCTACTGAATTGGATCATTGTCATTGGGGCCGGCAAAGCATATTCCGCACAGGGCCCGAAATACCCTAAGACCGGCACTGCTTGGTTAGGCCATGGAAGACGACGGTGGTAGCTCGAAAACTGTGTGATTCCAGAAAAAAGTTTGACATAAGGTTTCACAGTTTAAACAACGTAGCAGATGATAGCGTTATGTGATATTGTGTACTTATTCTACAGGCCTATCCGTAATTAACGTTCAAACATTTTTCTTCTTTAAATCGTTTTTTAAAGTGCAGCTGTTATATTTGTTTACTTGTTTTTTTTGTTTTTTATTTTTGTTTTATTATCTTTATCCTGCATTGCGGGAAAGCGGACTTGAGCGCTATGCATCGGTGTACGCTTTCCGACGTACACCTGACCCACGCCGCAGCCGACTTCAATGTCTGTTTCCGGTTGTCTACTCTACTTATGACTTAAATTTGGTACTACCCATTACTCAAAATCGATCACTGGGTAGAGGCAATTATCGTAAAGTTTCTTGCCCAGAAAAACAACAGCAAGTGCGGGTGGCTGGAGTCGAACATGCAGGCTCTCGACTGCGAGCCCACTGAAAAATGCGTTGATGCTTTGATGTTGATGATGCTTTTTTTGTATCCAGAAATACAAACTGAAGTGTCCGACCTTGACGGAGAAAAGAGTACGTCCTGGTTTCAACATCCAGCTATTATAGCAGGCTGTGCCGTCGCCCTATTGGTTGTTATTATCAGCTGCATTGTGGGCGGGGTCTGCTGCCAAAGGTCAAAGCGAAAGTGGAAAACAAAAAGCTTAAACGGTAAAAAGCCATGACTAAGTTAATTAAAATCTCCTAATTGAAACGGTATGGTTGTTTACATTGCCGGTGGATTGTATGCCCTGATCGCTTATTTTGTGACATTTTATGCTTTGCACTTGCAGGTTTGAGTAGGTGGTGTTCAGTTGAACTTTAATGTGTTAGTTGTCGTGTCTTCATAACGTCGAGTTTGGATCGTTTTTAGTCTGGCATCTCATCAGCAGCCGTTCCAACATGGGTAATCTTGTGTTGGCCGCGCCTGATAGGAGTCTCCACACGATACAAGCAGTCCACGCGCCGACAACGTGATGATCCAGGTCGTGGAAGATAGCAATAAAAAGCACTAAACCTGGAAAAGCCGCAGAAATTGATGGCATTTTCCTTGACATGATCAGAAACCTTGGACCTTATTCGATAAAATGGCTAGCAAAAGCTTTAAAAACCTTCTTACAAAAAGGAAAATACCCTCAGCAATGAAAAACGGCTTAAGTTATAGCAAATCTCAAACCAGGAAAACCACCAGACGAGACATCCAGCTGCAGACCAATATCACTAGATATTCAAAAAGATTCTGGCTTTTGCCTACATTCTACACTTCGGTTTTCTTTTTCTTGGGTGTGACACAAAATTGTGTAGGCTACTTATTTTGATTCAGCAACAGAACAAAGTTGTAATGTAGAACCTTTTTCGGGAGTAGGAATCAATACAGCTCCCAAGGCAGTGGCTTTCGAAGCTTTTTTTCCATAGTTTTTCTTTACAAAGCCAAGCACTATCAATACCTTTTCAACAAAAATCGTAAAAAACGCATTTACAAAATTTTCGCAAAAATTTTAAACAATGTAAAAAAATTGCTTGCGATATTTTAAAACTTGACCATGTATTATTGTGCAGGCTCACATCGAAGTGCCAGATTTGATCCCACAATGCGATTCGATGCTGGATTTCAAATCACGAAAAGTGTGACACCTTCTGGAACAGGAGGGAACGTAGCGAGGACAGATGATTGTCCTGACTTTAGCGAATCAATGGAACATGGAAATAGAAACAGAAATCAGAATTCCTCAACAAACCCCATGGTGACTTACAACCCTACGTGAGTAGCACAACTCACACAACTCATGGTTTTAAACTTTTTTTGGAAATGATTTTTCTTGGAAATGACTGCAGTCTGCAGTCAGTCAGCGCATAGATGGAATAAACTGTAGTGACTGCCAGACTGCCAGTCTCTGTAGTTTATTCCATCTATGCACTGCAACAATTGGACTGCGTTGAGTATCAAGCACATTGAGATCAGCATTTCCATTTCGAAGTCGATAGATAGGGTAGTGTTGGATGATGCTGTGTGCTTCTGGGCGTCTGGCCCACACACTCATGAACATGGTTAACGTGGGCTCACTGGTCTTTATGTCATGCCAATGTCGTTTGTTAGACGCAAGATATCGTTATGCAAGGCATCCTTTCACGCTCTAGTATTCCTGTATGATGAAAAATTTTGCGTTGTCTATTGATTTTATCATTTGATTTCTATTTAATTTATTTCTACTGAAACAAATAAAGCATTACCGAATAAATAAATAAAAAGACTTCCCATTGTTTATACTTGGCTTTGTAAAACTAGAAATCGTTTGCTTGTAGTAGGCTATAGCCTACGCCAAAATAATTCGTTTTTTAAAAATTGTCATTTTGTATTTCGCTTGAATAAACCAAGTTTTCTTTAAGGTTTTCTTTAGGGCTGTTTTCTTTAAGCGCAAAATCGGTTTAACAACTACTTTAGTAGTAGTAGTCCAGTTTTAATCCGGTGATGTCCCCGTTACCGAGGGTGGCCGGATGCACCTCCAAAGTCCAAATGCCGCAATCGCCTTCACACCCTGCCTCCACTGGCACATCGATCTGTCTATCGCGTCCTCTCTTGTTAAGCCCACCTTGCTGCTTTCAATCAATCAATCAATCAATCAATGTTTTATTTGTCAGTAACAGGAACATAGGTACATGTTTGAAATATGCAATATACACACTGTAGGGTGGTCCTTATTTGTCAACTTTTGAATTTTTAAGCGGGCGCCCTCTCAAGCTGTTCCAATTTGGTTAAAATGGAAAACCTCAAATTTTAAAAAAAAAATCATCGACGTCTAAGGTATGCTCAAAGAGCTTAAACTTTCTACGCATAACAGCTTAAGTCGGTAATAGCATTGAGGCATGGGTGCACATGTGTTACTGCACTTTCATTCTACTGTGGGCTCGCATATATCAAATGAGAAGTTAATAACGATAGTTATTATAGGGGGATCCTTATTTCAAATCTTTCAAACTATAAAAAGTTTTGGCATTTCTTTTCCACGCCGTGATCACGAGATAGACACGCCGAACACATGTGCAGCCAAATCGTACTGAGTGATGTCACAATGCTATGTCTGCACTCTGCGCCGTGTTTTGCCTGCTGAGTAGGCTACTGAATATTGTAGCAGCCTGATTAATAATAATATAATAGTCTTGTTTTTTTCAGGTACTGTAAGCGTTAATGGCAGAATCTACAAGAAAACAGTCTGAGATAGTTGGGCCAGTGAAGGATGAATTTACTGGCTCAAAATTGCCATCTGTGCATGATGCTCTCGCCGTGTACTTTTACCGGCTAAAGATCATGAAGGAAACAAAAAGGGAGGCAGCCAAGCATACTATCCAGAAACTTTTCGCATACTGGAGCCGAGCAAAGATTCCAGTACGGGATGAAAGAAGAGCAATTAAGAAGTTGGATGGTCTTATCACAGCATGGGAGAACCTAAAAAAGAATAAGAATAGAAAGACCGACACGCAGAAAATGAATGAAGAAATCTTCACTGCAGAATATCCAAATTTGTTTGATGTTTCTCATGGCAATGCTCTCGAAATGATTGACATTCAAGAGGACATAGAATTTTTGGTTGCTCAACGGGAACCTGGCAGGAGGGGGTATATGGCAGGATTGGACAAGAAGCTGAAGAAAAGAGAGAATGAAAAGGCAACAAGAGTGAAACAAATGAAGAAACGGAAAATTGCTAGTGACGAAGCCAGGAAGGAACTGTTTGATAAAGTTGTTCTGGAGAGCAGCTCTTCTTCAAGTGAAGAGGATTCACAAGAAGACGAAGATTTCATACGACCTTCATCGTCTGACTTCAGACCTTCACCTCTTCAAAAACGTGGCAGAAAGAAAATTTTTAAACCAGATGTCCTTGCTTCTCTTGACAGAGGTAGGATCAGCGATAGGCATGCAGTTCACACTGTAGCATCTGTGCTATCTGCAACAGGTTTGAATCTATCAGAATTTGCTATTAACCGCTCTTCTCTTCGACGATATCGCAGAAAGTATCGTGAAGATAGGTCAAGGGACCTGAAAGCAGCGTTTCAGAGTTATGGAAAACCACTAACAATTCACTGGGATGGAAAGCTGATGCTTGATTTGACAGGAGATGAGAAAGTTGATAGACTGCCCATTATAGTT
This sequence comes from Aplidium turbinatum, assembly GCF_918807975.1. Lineage (NCBI taxonomy): Eukaryota > Metazoa > Chordata > Ascidiacea > Aplousobranchia > Polyclinidae > Aplidium > Aplidium turbinatum. Next base: position 17,767,008 of record NC_137485.1, read on the forward strand.
TCTTCTGATGGCGTTGATCAGCTTCTAGCAGTACCTAAACTTCCATTTGGAACAGGACAGGCCATATGTGATGCCATAATCCAGACTGTTGATGAGTGGAATATCAGGGAAGACATTAAGGCCTTCAGCTTTGACACCACAGCAGCCAACACTGGGCGACTTAAAGGAGCTTGTGCACTTCTTGAAGCAAAACTTGAACATGATGTTCTGTATCTGGCATGCCGCCACCATATTCATGAGATTATACTTGAGGAGGTATTTTCGTCTTGCTTTGGCCCTTCATCTGCCCCAGAAATACAGCTTTTCAAGAGGTTTAAGCAGTTCTGGCCTAAGGTTAAGCATCATGACTACACTCCTGGAATTCAGGATGAAGTTGTACTGGCTGAATTGGATACTGAAACTCAGCAGAGGGTGCTGTCCTATGCCAAGGAGCAGCTAGACAGCAAACATCCCAGAGATGATTACAGAGAACTTCTCGAAATCACGATTATCTTCTTAGGGAGATTTCCACCTGAAGGGATAAGATTCATGAAGCCTGGAGCCATGCACCGAGCAAGATTTATGTCTCGTCTCATTTACACCATGAAGATATTCATCTTCCGAAACAGTGGATTTTGCCTGACTAAACGTGAGCTAAAGGGTCTCAAAGACCTATGTATCTTTGCAGTGAAGTTCTATATTAAAAGCTGGTTTTCTTCTCCTCTTGGAATTTCAGCTCCAAAGAATGACCTCCAACTAGCTAAAGAATTGTTGGCATCTGGTGACCAAGTATCACTCGCTGCCCTAAAGAAACTGAAACGACACTTTTGGTACCTGTCTGAAGAAGCTATTGGATTTTCATTCTTTGATGCCTCCATTTCCTTAGAAGACAAGAGAAAGATGGTTCAGGCATTAGTTGAACAAGGAGCAGAACATCCAGCCAAACAAGTCAGTTTGTCAGACCAAGACATACGAACGAAGGAGATCCCTGACTTCGTCACAAAAAACACGAAGAATTTCTTTGAGACTTTGAGTATTTCAACTTCATTTCTAGAAGAAGATCCTAATTTATGGCCCAGTTTGCCAGCATTCATTGAGGCCCAGAAAACTGTTGGAACACTTCGTGTTACGAACGACACAGCAGAGAGGGGTGTAGCCCTCATTCAGGAATATAATGGGTTGCGGACAAAATCAGAGGAACAAATACAATTTATCCTCCAAGTAGTGGCTGAGCACCGAAAGAAACTGCCCTACATAACTAAAGCTGCTCTTGTTGAGAATGAGAAAGACAGACTATTGTAGAAGAGTAAAGAGACATTCGTCATATTGTTTTTTTGTAGAACATTTGATAACCGCTAACATTTTGTGTTACCGGTATCGTATTAATTGGATTCAGCCACGTGAAATTTCGTTTGCATTGAGCATACCTTAATTTTCGTTTAGAATAGAAAATATTTTACAGTAAGTGTTTTTACATCAAGTGGAATCAATGTAAGGGGCGCCCATACAATTTCCTCCAACTTAAATTTTTGACTACATATAAGGACCACCCTAACAGTACAAAAGTTACACAAGTTCCCATACCGACAGGGAGGCAACGAGACGACCATACGGTCTACTAGTCAATTGCCACCCTTTCTTCCTCAACTTGCCTTTTCCACGTTTTCTTGGGTCTTCCTTGTTTTTTACGACCCTCCACTCGCAACTCCAGCGCTCTTCTCAAAACATCATCTTCATCCCTTCTCAAAACATGCCCATACTACCTCACTCCATTTGCTTTCGCCAACTTATCAACATTTTCATTCCACCCAAGCAAGTTCATAAGTTCTTCAGTATTCCTTTTGTCCATCAGCTTCACACCACACATTGCTCTCACCATCGCTCTCTCAGTTCTTCTTAAAATCGCCAATTCGTTTTCCCGTAAGCACCATGTCTCACTTCCGTACAGCATTGCAGATCTCACACAACTAGTATAAATTTTTCCCCTCATTTTCAACGGAAATCTTCTACCACATAACAACTCTCGACACTCTCTGAATTTCACCCAACCAAACCTTACTCTTGCAGTCACTGCCGCTTCACAACCACCACTGGCATTCAATCTATCTCCTAGATAGCAAAAGGCATTCACGGATTCAACTTCGTCATTCAGCTTTTCAACAGGACCAACCATTTTAGTGATGAAAAAATTACTCGGTTAATAAATTAATGTTCCTAGTTGGACTGGAAGGTCTCGTTCCGTTCAATTCAGTTTGATTTCGTTTCTGACCAACAAAGCGAAAACAATGCTTTTCTACAATATAGCGGCAGAGGTCTCTGTATAACACAGTAACAAAAGATGTTCGACACTGCAACAAGGCACAAAGTAAACCTACAAGAATTCGGCATGGTCGCAACTTGCAGTACGCTCACTGATGCTTTCAACTGCTAACGTGACGGAGACGCAATCACAAAAAATTCAAAGTTTAAATTTGTAGCTTGAAACTTTCACTTGCAAAGTTTTCCTCAAAAGCGAAATGTTATTGAAGTGTGTTGCTGAACTGCACTTGACGAGAATCGACACAATAAAATGGCTGCATACTGACCCTTGCAAGTTTAAAATCCTAAAATATTCAATATTCACGGCATTTCCGTTTCCTGTATGATATTTTTCTTCATCTTATCTTGATATAAATTTCAATTTTGGATCAATAGGAACGGTGAAATTGAAAATTACGTACAAAAACATTCACTTGGAGCTGTGCTGGCAAACCAACCGAGCTTCTCTTACGTCACCAATCAATTGACTTGCAAAAGTGATATACCTCCGCAATTTACCAGGTAAGATTTTTCCCTTCGATAAACAAAAGGTTGAATAGCGTAGTAGGATAATGCGATTTTTACTTAAATAGAAAACTTCTTGACATGTGGGCATAGTTACTCCTTCGAAAGCTGCGTTTGCCTTTTATTAGGCCGCCAATACATTAGCATTGCTCTTTTTAAATTTTTAAATTTTCAGAGCAAATTTATCCACACAAGCCAGCCTCCCTTCACAACAGCTTCACTACCACCACCGCTTGATGGCTAGAAGCAACAATGTATCCGAACTGGAGGCAAACTTTGAAGCGAGCCAATACCTCGGCTCCACGAATAATATTCACGGCTCAGAAAGCCTTCCTCCCCCGCCACCGAGTCCACCGTTGTCCCAAAGAACGTGGATTAGCGACAGGTACTTTTGTGTTTCAAGAGATTGTATGCGTTAGTTTATGAGTTGAATTAAATTAACCTACCGATACGTTTATCAATGGATTCAGCTGAGAATTCGTGGATAAACACGTGACTTTCATAAATCATCATTCACTAATTATTGCGATTAACGTTTACCGAAATGAATAGTTTTCTTTGAACGTTCTGGTGTAGGCTACACGACTGCGCTTTTGTAGGTCTACACGGCTGCGTTTATACTGTCTGCTTAGTGAAGCGCCGAGAAGACCGCGTATCTGCGATGGATATAGCGCTATACAAAATCACACATTATAAACATTTAACTCAACAAAACTAGGAGCCAAAACCGACAGGCAAGGTTTTTCCACTTAGAACAAGCCTCTATATTACAATCTACAGTATAATTTATTGTCTGTAACTTAACCGAATAAAAGAACTCATTGCACGCAGAAGCCATGTCAGTAGTAACTTCCAATCTACGGGGTCATCACGTTCAGGTCAAAGGTCACGAAGGGTGGTGCGTGAAAACAAGTTGACCAATGAGTTGGTTGGAAAGCAACACTTAACAGACACGGACACTGGTATAGACTCTCCAGCCAACACTCCCTCCACAACAAGGTATCGTGTACAGCTCTACACTTAAATCACTTTTAAATCTTACACTTACACTTTTAAATCTTACCGGCTCCCGGTGTTAGCATGTCATCAATGCTCAAATTTGTTGGTCGATATTGCACAGTCAAGCATAGGAGTAACTTATGCGCTGAAAACATTGACATTACTGCAAGGTTAGCAACTAATCTAACCCATTGGAGTGTTGCTTTACGTAGTTTATTGCAGCATGCTTTAGAGCATCAGTCAGACTTTTCTCATTTTCAGCCGTCAACGTTTAAAAGCACAAAATAGATATAAAGTCTGACTGATGCTCCAAAGCATGATGGTTGGACACTCTTTGTTAGTGCAGCTTTAAATGACATACTTGAATGTCAACATGAGCATTTGACTTCTTTTCACCCCATTTACTCACAATCTTCAACAGCCACAAGAACCATTCGTCTCGTCATACACAAAAATAGCCCTATTTTTTTAGCCAATGGTGTAAAAATTACCAGATATGACGCGCAGTGTACAACGTTGAATGTAAGTGTAATAATGTTTTTTTTAATCAAATATTTAGACCTGAGGATCTCTGCAGAAACAGTTCTCCTGCTCCACCTACTCTTCCAGTCCGCGGATCCTCCAACTTATCCTATGGTTATCCGCCTTGGCAATCTGATCTCAAAAAGTAAAAAAATATATGCCTGATTTTCATCGTTTGAGATTGTAGAAATTTTTCTGCTTGGGTTGTTTTTTGCCATAGGGTCACATCACCATTACGATGAAATGAAACTGAGGAAAATGTTTCTGAAAACTGATGAAGGTCTCATTGGAAGGTCAATTCTGACAGTTAGTTTTTTACACCAGTAACGACTTCAACCCCTGACACAGACCTGGTTATCGAGATAGACAGAGTAAAGTTTTCTCTTTTTGGAGTGTTGTTGTTGTAAAATTCATCCATTAGGTGCCACTGAATGGACAACTTTCCTTGAAAAACTCTTTTCCATTAGAGCTATTGGGGCGGAGTGAGGGATAAATGACGATTTCAAGTTGATTAATCTAACCACTGTAAAACTATCCTAAATCTAGTTTTGAGTGTTTATGAAATCATGTTTGAAATTAAACCAGAAATCCATCATCAATCCTCGGCTACATTGGTGACCCATCAGAAGGAGACACGAATTTCGAATACGAAAGATTCGTCCAACTGCAAGGACAAAATTTTTCTGGCAACCACAATCCAACAAACGGTTTACGGTGTAAGTCCTAAAAGACTCTTCAGTTCACTCTGTCGGTACCAAGCTAGAAAATCCTTTTTTATATTGTTTCCGTTCTCAATGCTGGCGTTTGGACAACAATTTCTTCTCCTTAATATTGTTGTAGTTAAAATCGATTTTGTTGGAGCGATAGTTTCTTCAAATTAAACGCACTTTTTTATGTGTGTTATAAATTGCATCTTACTTGCATGCGGAAATACTGATTTTTTAAGTTGAGATTCCGGTGTCATTTTCTTAGGTTGTTTTGCTTCAACTACTCCTCGAAACTGTGCGTAAGAAATTAGCCGACAAAAAGATAATTGTCGGCTGATTTCAAATTACGTTTTAACAGCTCCATTTCATCTAAAGTGGTAAGCATACGGAGAATAGAATACATGTGAAAAAAATACGACTTTTCTGTTGGTTGTGCCTTAAAAAAAACTGTGCCAACCAGACTTAGCACAAACTAACATTGATTAACCAAGTTCACATCTGTACAAACGTTCTGGTAATGTTTGTTGCATGTTTCGAAAATACAGAAATGCAGCACGGTTTAATCACATAGGTTTGCTTTTCTGGACAAGCTTCGACTTGCCTTTATTTTTAGTGACAAACTCGTCGAATGTAAGAATCCATCTCCCAGAATTGCATGTCAATGACCTACCTTACGACATTGAATCACTTACGTCTGGTGAAGATTCTTTTCACATGGAATCAGTATCTCAGGTTCAAAAATTATTTTGTTGTCAATTTGCCAAAAACAATAAATGGATAATTAATTAGATAATTATAAATTACCCTTTTCCGATAGCTTCCCATTCGCACTGACAACAAGTATTTTTGGAAGCTCGCTTTACCAGCGGTGTTTAACTAGCAGAGAACTTCCCCTTAGTGGGGAATTACAAGAATTGCAGATGATAAATAATCACCTGAAGAAGTGAAAGTACAGTATGTAATGAAGCTATACGCAAGGTAGGTTACTTAGGAATTTCACCAATGTTATATATATTGTTGGAGAGTGCGTGAAGAACGTTGATGCCAATGTCACCCAGTGCTTTTATCATTTCAGTGCTTTTTTCGTCTGGGCCTAATGCTTTATTTGATTTTGTTTTACTTGAAAAGAATTTAATTTCATTTTTTTAAAATAGTTAGGCCTGAAAGCAGTTCAGAGAATTCATCAATTAAGGAGAAATAACCTAAACATCTGCCTTTTCCCATTTCCACCTTGTATGCTTGTGTTATTTGGTTGAATTAACATTTCGTAACAATTAGTCAATTAGCAATTTGTGTAAAAGAAGCTGAAAATTTAAATGAATTAAAAATTCGCTTGAAAACGTTCTATTTCACTGAACATTATGACTGAAAGTATCGTAGCCTATTAATTATCACCATTGTCATGTAGGCCTACAGCGTCCTGAAGCATAGTTTGCACTGTGGAAGTGGCGTTATATAAATATTGCTATTATTTCTATTATTATTATTATTAATTAAACAGGAATCGTTGACACTTATTTTATCGACAACTTAATTTTAGGTTGGTAAGAATTTTCCTCATGAAGACCAAGCATCTCCTCGTCACGGTTGTACTTCAAAATCACGTGAGAAGAATGTGAAAGAACACTATTCAAAAGCAGGTCGTCAAATCCGTCCAGACAACCTTGAGGAAAACCAACAAAAGTTCAACCCTATCATACCAAAACCCAGTAAGAGACACGCAGGAAAGTCGAGACGGCCTAAAAAAAACTTGAGCAGTACAAAACACGTGACTAGATCGTCACGTCATCATCATTGCAGAAAAGACCACGGAGTGAGAATTGGAGAGGAGTGCTTAGCGGGAAACGACGGAATTCCTGATGATGAGATTAATTATGCTGAAACTGAGAGAACAAAAATGCATCAAAGTGCTGTGGCACAAAATGTGCCGTATGATGTGACGCCCACGAATCAGAATATAGACAAATTGCCTCGTTTAGATTTGAGTAAAGATCCAAGCAATGTGAAAGATCAAGATGACATTCATCCTATTCCTGTATCGCCAACCACAAGCGAATTTTCAGAACACAGCGCTTACTTCAGCACAGCATCAAGTTGTTTGAGCTTCAAGCCTCTAACTTCAACAAATCAAACCGCCCAGTCTCGCTCACAATATGTAGGATTGGTAGATCAAGTGTCAGAAAATCCCTTTCCCCAGTGGAACAAGAAATCGACTCCAGGTTTGCGTTAGGGTTTCATGCCTGGAAAAATTTAAATTTAAACGACTATTTGAATGCCTAAAGGTCTCGAGTTATAAGATTTGATAATAATCAATTTGTATGGTTGCTATTCTGTATTTTTAAGTATCCTCAGTAGAGCAGACACCGTGGTGAAGACAATGCATCACATGTTTTTCATCAGAAACACATGGTTTTGTTTTTGGCATTGGTTGTGCAATTTATCCAAAGTTTATTTACTACACGCCGGTGAACAGAGAGTTTGTCAATAATTGCCGTAACGTATGCCCAATTGCCCAGTTACATTAGGCTGTAAGCAGAAGTGGACAGTAACGCGCTACTTTTTTGGTAGCGGTAGCTATTTTTGTTGGAGTAGCGGCTGCAGTGTTGGCGCTATTTGTTTCAATGTAGCAGAGAGGCGCTACATTTTTTTCATTCGCACCCCGCTACTTCCTAATACAAAGTGAAAAAATGACTCGTTCTTGGAGATTTTTCATGGAAACAATGCATGAAAAATCAAAGCAGAAATCATTCGATTATTGTGGAAAACATCAAGCCACGTTGATAACGGCAAGAGTGACACCAACACCAGTTACGACATCAAAGATGAATTTTGTTGGTGTCATCGCATACAACGTCGATACGAAAAACATTTATGGAGGAAATTGTAAATGCGTGGAAATTTGCCAATTGTAGAAGCCTTTTTTTCTGACAGAAGCAAGTCCTTGAGCTTTCCTAGTGCCAATTTATAAAGTCTCTTAAATACAACAGACCCATTCCTTCCACTGCTGTGGTGGAGAGGTTTTTCTTCGTTGAAAAAGACATGCTGATTGTTGAAGCCAAATCGGGCAGGACTCAGTTACTCGCATTTTGAAAGACTCGTGTTTTGAAAAATGCGTGACAATAAATTTCACGAGAAAGTGTTTTCTGTAACGACGTAAAAATGGCAGTGTAAACGAATAATTTCATTCGTCTTCAAGGTCATTTTGACTTCACAAAGTGCTTCCTGTGTCAGTTTAAATTAAGAGAAAAGCAGCGGTAGCTCGCGCTACTTTAGTCCGAGTAACGGTAGCGGGTAGCACGCTACTTTTAAAGTAGATGCCTCTGAAAGGCGTTGTGCCTCTGAAAGGCGTTGTTAATTTTATACATATGTAAGACATATTGCAAGTCTACTATATGCAGGGTTCCCACGCAGTCGGGAAAGTAGGGAAAAAGTAGGGAATTTGAAAACCCGTTTTCCAGACCGGGAAAAGGTCGGGAATTTTGTGAAACCTCACTCGTGGTATTGAAAAAGTATGGAAAACATTGATGACTAAATTGTAGATAAAAAATCCGATGTAACGGTATCGGTGATATCAGCCATTGTTTGGGTATCGGTCTCGGAAAAATTTGGCCGATTCTAAACATGTAAAAAAGGCGTTTGCTGCGGATTTTCTACAGAAGCAAAAATATAGATTTTTTAAAGTAGTAACTAACGTCACATTGATGTAGAAAAATAACAACCTGTTAAATTTTTGATATCTCACACTCCCATGACTTCTTGCGCTCGCATTTTGGCATTGGTTGCTTGCAGTGATTCTTTCACTCAACCAAAACGTTTTGTTTCAGCAGTTTTGCGTTGTTCGATAATTCTTAAGTTGTAAAGGAGACTCAATTTCTCCATTATTTATCATTTGTGTTTCTTTTTTACTCTCAGCAGAGTATAAAACTTGTAAAAGTTTTTCATCCATACGACATCATGAATGAAATACCGTATCTCAAATCGGCGTAATGACGTGACATCATCTAAACATTTTATCGAATAAGGAATTAACAAATTCGATCATCACAAGTGGTTTGGTTGTGGTAAACAAATACATTTTGACTTTGAAGTTCAGTGAAACAAAATATCCATTAATCGATATGTTATATAATATGTAGCCGAATTTCATATCAAGAATAAGTCCATATTTTTTCAGGTTTATGTAAGCTCCAGAGATCAGTAGGCACAACAAGACCTTTTACTGATTGGTTCAGTGAGGATTCGTGGTCCCGTTGCTCTCATTTTTAGTGAATAGACTCGTTTTCAATTCATTCTTATAAGACCTTACGTAATGAAAAAATATGTGATAAGGTTGGAAGACATTGTGTCATGTATTTTCAATACAAATTGAAGTTTAAAATTTATTCATTTGTTCATAGTCGTAATCCACCTGCAAAGCGGTATTACAAAGAGCAAATTTCGATAAGGGGGGCATATTAAGCATAAGTCGACATGACTTAGGTTTACATCAGCTTCGGAGATCAGTAAAATATAAGGTTGTCATCTTAGGTGCAACAAGACCATTGATTGATTGGTTTAGTGAGGATTCGTAGTCCCATTGCTTTCATTTTGAGTGATCATACTGATTTTCAATTTATTCCTACAAGACATTACGTAATGAAACAATATATAATAACTAAGGATGGAAGACATTACTATACGTCATGTCTTTTCAATTCAAAATGAGGTTTAAAAGTTATTCTTTTGTTCATACTCGTAATCCTTCTTCAAGTTCAAAGCGGTAGTACAAAGAACAACGTTGTGGCACATTGCAGCTTTTCAATGAAGTTCGGAAACTGTTTTTTTTCTTGTTTATCTGCGCTTTAAATACCTGTCATTCTCCGTTGTTCATGCACTAAGCAGTTTAGGTGAACTGTGGTTAGCCTACTTGCAACAGGAGTTATACTGTACAGACAGTGGCGTAGCGTAACCATGGCGTGACTTCTTTAATTGTGGGGCACTCCAGAAGCAGAAATATTGAACTTGACATGAAAATTTAGCCTCCGGCGATGTTTGTTCTGTAGCCTACATTCAAAATGTTACTTGTTACCGTATATACTCGAGTGTAGTTCGAGATTTTCGCAAGTGGTTTTCACCTCAAAAAGCCAGGTTCGAGTTATACACGGGACAAGCTGTTTCCAGCTCGGCAGCCTTCAAAATTAACGCATTTTTGCTGCGGCAAAATTATTGCCGACCTAGATTACTGAGTGTGAAACAGCGTCGGCTGAAGTAAAAGTTTTAAATACGTTTATTTGCCGTGATTTTCTTGTCAATTCTAAACTTTATACACTTGTTGAGCAATACGCAAAGTTCATGAAACAAAAGAGCTCATTTAAGCAATCGATATTTTTTATTTTTGCGTATATAACCGTTCTTATTACGTAACATTCCATGATCGTTGAAGTCGATTAGCGGCCGCATAAAACAATGATGTCAGGTTGGCTAGGACTAGGTGATAATAGCGGTAAGAGACATCGTTAATGCGGCAATGTCTGCGACCAAGACCACAATACATCAGTCCTCAATCACGGTGGCCTTTCATTACTAAAACCTACTATTATGACACAACAACAAAGACAATATCATTCATAAATCTTTTGTACTGTACAATGTCTTTGTGATTCAGTGTTCAGAATCACAAAGATAGTGTTCAGTGTTCTTTTCACTTACTTCATTTTGTCAGTAGTGTGATTTTTAATTGTTTTGGTTTGGCTTATGGCAGGTTGCCATGTCCGATAGAATGAAGCTTTGAATTGCAATTTTAGTATAAATGTGACAGTTTATCCAAACTGATTTCAGTTCGGGTCTTTTGAAAAAAAAGAGTTAATTTCTTCAAACAGGAATCTTCTACTGTACATTATTATTATTTTTCATACTGATTCGAATGTAATAGAGTCCGGATATATATACATTTTTAAACCTGTGCATGATCGTGTTTGGAAATAATACAGCACAGAAATTTTCATTGATTAAGCACTGTTAAGTGTTAATGCGCAATTTAGATCAAAATCAGGTTGGAAATTTTTTTAATTTAGTATTGAAAAAGTAGGGAATTTTTAGAATTTAGTATTGAAAAAGTAGGGAATTTGTTTATAAAAAATGTGTGGGAACCCTGTATATGTAAAACTGTCGTGCAACTATTTATCGAAATGAACCACAACGTACAAGCCACAATTAGTGGGATACGTAGGGACAAAATCCAACATCGTATTAAATAAATTTTATGAATAATGTATTCATTGGATACACAATAGGTTTACGTGTGTAAATGATGAGTTAGATGTCTGATATTGCCTCTCTCAAGATGCCTGACCGATGCTAGCATTTACAGAAGAAGCAACAATAATAATAAGACATTGTTTCTAGCACTAGTTGCTACGTTCATCTGATGAAATTGAAAGTAAAATTAACAACAAACAAGATGGTTTATTGCTTCACTAACGTTTCGCGCACCATGACAATGCGCATCCTCAGAGCGAATAACATACAAAATAAAATTTCACCAGGTTATATACTGCAGTGCGATTGAAGGCAAGAAAAAATAAAACACGCAATATTTTAAAAATTGGCCAATGATGTGTGAGCGGTTACTTTCCACGTTAAATTACGTAAAAACTTCCAACAATAGACATAAAAATTCGAAGCGGTGACGACCAACAGAAAAAGTGCGATTGAAGGCAAGAGAAATAGAACACAATGTTTTCTATTCTATTTCTTTTGCCTTCAATCGCACTATTTCTGTTGGTCGTCACCGCTTCGAATTTTTATGTCTATTGTTGGAAGTTTTTACGTAATTTAACGTGGAAAGTAACCGCTCACACATCATTGGCCAATTTTTAAAATATTGCGTGTTTTATTTTTTCTTGCCTTCAATCGCACTGCAGTATATACTGTAACCTGGTGAAATTTTATTTTGTATGTTATTCGCTCTGAGGATGCGCATTGTCATGGTGCGCGAAACGTCAGTGAAGCAATAAACCATCTTGTTTGTTGTTAATTTTACTTTCAATTTCATCAGATGAACGTTGCAACTAGTGCTGGAAACGATAATTGTCCTGATGAACACCCAAACTTTTCAGTATTCAATAATAAGACACTTGACGAAATCTGTCCAAGTCTTTTTTTGAGTACCGTCATCGTGTGTAGCATGTCTCTGATGTAATACAAAATTTGTTTATAACTTGACATTAAAACCCTGTTAAAGTTCTGGGCTGATTTATATTTTTAGCCCAAAACGAACCATTGCAGTGATATAAACGCAAGCTGTTTCATTTCAGGCGTGGAAATCCCGAGTTCAAACATCGAACCAAATGTAGACGTACTGTCATTATCTCATCATGACTACGACGAAGTCCCTCTGCATCGCGGGCGTGACATTACTCCAACAAACTCCCATCCACAGCTGAACCAATGAAACCCACACTGTTCGACATGCAATGTCAAGTTTAGCCGATGGATAAGGTCTCACAAAAAGTTCGAAGACGTCATTGAAGCAAGAAGTTCACAATTATAGTCGCAGATCAAAAGAAACCTCACGATCTGACAGTATTCTGAAAAATGATTGATCTGCTGTTTGTTGGTAGACATTAGCTTTGGGTGGTTCTGGATCCAGTCTTTTTTGTTTAATTTATCAAGTTGTCATTTCAAACTTCAAGGAAACACTGTGGGAGTTTTGCCTCTCTCCAGACATTATTTAAGCGATAAAAAGTTCTATTTAATATGAGACTCTTAGCCTTGTATTTCAATACAAATTAAGATAAATAGGTATTATTAGACTTGCCTGCAAAAATCAGTAGTCGTTTAAATCCTAGTTAAAAACTAGTCTAGCCAGCTTTCAGCTCTGTCTTCACCAAACAACAATATAAAGCTTTGGTAAAGAGTTTGCTTTGTTGAACCATAGAGAACAACAATATGTAAACAATTCTTGTCGATTGATTGAATTTTTAACTTCGTACGGTACTTAAAAAGCTTAATCTTGCCAGCGTCTTAGCATTGGCGTACTTGTAGAAGGTTAGAAATATCATATTAACACAGTCCTGGAATCATATCGTAACTACTGTAGCTTGTCGTTCGAGTGTTGTTGTTAGTAGCATAGCCCTCAGTAATTTTTTCACAATCATTTTTAATAGAAATTTGCTTAGCAAGTGATAACGTTTGTCATTGGTATCCAGCGTGCAAGTGACACTTCTCTAAAAATGTCGAAATCTAACTTATGTTTCGACTGTTTTCTGTTTTATTTTGTGAGTTTATGCTATTTTTTGTTGTTCATGTAGACAACAGTAAGCTAGCCTGCAATTTATTTTTTTAAATTCAATTCTGTTTTTTGAAAGCTGTTGCTATAATAATGTGGCACGTAATTGTCTATTTCAGTTCAATTTCTTTCAGTTTTCAATGATCATTTTATTTAATGATTAAAATTTCCTTTGTCCTATTTCCTATTAAAACGTTGCGAGGATGTGAGAATTTGTAAAGTCATTGACCCCGATCGAACGAAAATGGAAGAGGCCATACTCGAGTTTCACCCTTGCTTGAGACCATCAGTGGTGCGTGTGTCTTGAGCGGGAATCAAACCTCCAACTTAATGGGAATTGTGGACTCTACGACTTGAGTGGGAATCGAACCTCCATCTGGATTGTACTACGATGTCCCTTATGCCGGAATATTAGTAAGTGCGATGCTTATTACTTGCAAGGTGAAATCCTGGTAGTGATGTTTCTTGCGTGAAGGTGATTGGCATTGTGGATTTGTGAGTCCCTGGAGGGGTAGCCTACTCGGAAAAACCAGGTACCCTCCCTCGCATTGAACGGAATAAGAGTTAAGACTGCACTTAACAACAGCTTCATTGTCTTGAGACGTGGCCGAGTGGTTAAAACGTCATAACCTACTGGACACCGTAGTGCAATCCAGATGGAGGGTCGATTCCCACTCTCATGGATATGCATCACTGATGATCGCAAACAAGGGTGAAAATCGAGCATGGCGTCTTTCATTGCGTTCGATCGGGGTTTTAATAGAAAGGTTACATTTAGCTGTTACTGTGTTGCAGTTAGCCTACAAGACGTTGCTGCTAGCTTCATGCATTGATGAGTCAGTCATTTATTTTTGGTTCGGATAAGAAACTAAACGTACATGGAAAAAAACAAAAATATAGGCTACAGTGTGCAAACTTGTGCTCCCCATTAGAGAGTGCGAAAGACCGTAATCCTGTGTAGGCTTGGAAGGTCGTCGAGTCTGCACTCATTCAAACAGATTCATACGAAAACAAGCAGCCTACCGTATTGGGTTATTCCAATAGCAAAATAACACAATAAAGAAGAAGATTGAAGGAAGAAAGAACAAAAAAAAACGAATAGCCTACGAACGCAAGGCAAAAAAAAGAAAATAAATGACATGAAAAAAATCAGGTAGCCTATACCATCAGTGGATGTCTCTTCTACCACTCTTGTTTACTGAAGAAGTGGTTTTGCTGAACAGTTGATAGCTTATCAATTTTATATTTCAGTAGGCCTACTTAATTTTTTAAATAGGAGACCAAACCGCAGTGAAAGGTTAAAAATACAATAGACTTGTACGATCTCAATGAGTTCTGACTTTACATTTATCAAAAGTCAAATGCTCTGATAATTGAGACAAAAATCTTGAAATTGGATTGTAAAAAATGTTCAATCCCAGCACAAATATCCTCAAACTTTCAAAACGCATTTGACTCTTAAAGTAGGCTAAATCAACTTAGCAAATGTCTGCATACCGGTATCTATTGTTTCTTATTTTCTCTCATACTCAGCAGGTGTAGGCCTAGTCTATATCATATCTCTCAAGTCGCACATAAAATAGAATCTTAGTAAAATGAGCTGCAGAGCTGACCTTCGCTACAAGGTTAATCTAAGCAAGACGTGACATGATTGCAGCCTTTCGCTTCTTACTATTCAGATTGTCAATTCAAGGATACAAATGTCAGATAAGTCTGTCCGTTAGCTCAGTGGTTACGCGCCCGACTCAAGCTCAACTCTCGGGGTGTGCGCTTGAGCAACGCATTTCAGGAATGCTCTCCATTCAGCGGCACCTAATGAGTGGAATAATTCCCCTGCAACAACACTTCAACCAAACCGTGAAACTTAAATTTTTACAGGAATCCAGTTTTAATGCAAAGAAATTGTTCAAATTAAAGTAGAAATATTTTATGGGAACGTTCAAATATTACGTAACGCCTTCGAGGGGGAGGGGGGGGTTCAAGCAAAACGTTACGTAACGCTTTCGAGTACGGAATGGTAGTTTTTTGTGCTGAATTCGTAGTGAAAAAGCGTTACATAGGGGAGGGGGGATTGAAAAAAGCGTTACGTTGGCGTTACATGGGGGAGGGGGGTCAAAAATTCGGAAAAAAGGCGTTACGTAATATTTGAACGTTCCCTATTGATTTTTTTAGCCTACCTTCGGACTGGGAAAGCTTCTTTGAGAGATTGATTCTGGTAATTTCGCATAACTTACTTGTAGAGGCTTTGAACCACTGACGCAGGCCCGGTCACAGTGAAGTTTTCGATTGTTGAAGTGTTGTTGGCGGGGAATTATTCCATGCACCAGTTGCCTCTGAATGCAGGAGCAGTCCTGAAATGCGTTGCTCAAACGCACACCCCGAGAATCGAAACAGCGCCGCTTGATCTTGAAGCTGCTTTGTTCACGAAGTCGCGCGCTAACCAACAGCTGCAAAGACAGGGTCGGCTAAAAGTGCTTAAATTTGTGAGGGAAGGTAAGCCCTCCTGAGTCAGATACCTAATAATGATTACACTGCTGTTGCTTTTTAGAACCTCAACATTTTGATTATGTATTTTTTAAGTTGACACTCGCGTAGCTGACCGGAGAAGAGCGTTTGATATACAGTAGCTTGACGTTTTTTTTTATCAAGAGTAGCGTAGTAAGCTACAACTTTATAGTCTAACCAAGGTAGCGGAAGCTAGCTTATCTGTTGGTGAAATAGGCTATATAGGCTACTTTCAGTCTTTGCGTATATCACTGTACTTTTGGATTGAATTATTAGATATGTGAATATAAAAAGTATGATAGTGTAGTATGCCTAAACGGATAAGTAAAACTTGTAGGCTACTTGCCTAGCTAATTCGATTAACAAGCAATGTCTTCAGATTAAAGCATAAATCGAACCTATCTGTCAAATGCAATTCATTGCTGAAATGCAAATGTGTCGAATGCAATTTATTACGATAGCTTACTTTAAGCAAAAATTAATTATCGCTCTCCCCCCGACGTGAAAATGTGATTTTGTGTTATTTTTTTTTTCTTTTCAGCCTTTAAAGTTTCTGCAAATGCTGTGCAGTGCTGGATTAATGCTAGTGTTGAAGTAGATGTGGTTTTTCGCGCCGTAGGCTCGAAAAAATTTTTGCACGGAGGCACCCCGATCTAAAAGTGCCCCGGGCCCTCCATCAGCTAAATCCGATCCTGGCTGTGTGAGCACTATCTTGTCACCCCTCCAAAATCCACTAATGGGCCTCTAAGCTAAATACGTTTTAGCAAAGGTGCCAAAAATGCTTTTCAAACTACAGGCTGTGAATTCGGTTTAAAAACATCAGATCGACTCCACAATCTGTTGGGACGCCATCTTTGACTACATAACAATGCAAAGGGTTTGGAGTTTAACTACAAGATTTTCATCATCATTTTCAGCCTGTGGTAGCCACTGCTGAGCAAAGGCCTTCCCCTTTTCTTGCCAAGCTAGTCGATCGTGTGTTTCTTTATACCAGTTTGTGGTTCCACATTCTACAAAAATTAGGTAAAAAAATGACGCAGTGTTTGTCTTGAAAAAAAAAGACTTGGTTGAATGCCAAACAGCTCACTTCAACAAGGTAGTTACAAAATATTTGGCGACGTGAAGTTTCCTTCCGTATGCAAGCCCCCTCCTAAAAAGTATTTTAATTAAAAAAAATCATCTCGAATACAAAAGTAGGCATACAGTAGGTGTACGCTGGATAATCCCTGTCAACGCTTCCATATGTTATTATTGAATATCTTCGTCATTTCACGAGCATTCAATTTTGGACAAGTCTTATGCTATCAACCGTTGAAAAATATTTTCCAAGAAAACGAGGGCGTAGTATTACTTCTTCTGTAAACTCTAACAAAATAGCATAGATTTAATGGTATCGCTGATTTAAAATAGTCATTTCAAATGATGATTAACAATACAAATCCGACGAATGCAGCCTAAGCTGCCTAAAATGTCGAGTTTTTGTAGCAATATGGTCACATTTTTTATTTAAATTGGGAAAAACGCTGCACCAACTAAATATGAACATGGGTGGGCTATTAAACAGAGATAGGGGCTCACTAACCAAGGTTTTGCAAGCGCCAAATAGGGCCTTGCGTGATTTAAGCTATTGAATATCGAGCTTCTACAGCAATATTGACAACATTTGTTTCATTTCAAATAGCCAAAAAACATCAAACAAACTGAAATGAATGTGCTCCTGAACTGACGTACGGGGTTACGATTGCACTGTTTTTGTAGCTGTAAGGGTAAATTTTTAACAATAGCCTCTTACGTGATAGCAAATTTCTTATTTTTACTTTATATAGGACTAGCCTACAAAGCGGTACACGCCACAAACGTAAGTCTTCCGACAATGCGCAAAACTGTATACAGTACATAGATCAGCAATTACACCTAATGAACAGTTTAATAGTGCATAGAATTACTGCTAAATAAATGGAAACTGACAAGTCACTGTGAAAAGAGTTGATATTTGACAACACTGCAATGAAAAAAAAATAAATCGTTGCAACTATAATTAAGACGATTGCATTTTCTTGTGAAAAATACTTTTCACAGTCTGCTGGCGACGCCACCTCCTACCACTACTGTTTCGCCTGTGATGTAAGATGCTTCGTCAGAAGAAAGAAACGAAACTATCCCTGCACATTCTTCCGATTTTCCAGGCCGATTCAAAGGGATAGTAGAAAGTACTTCAGGGCTTAAACCGGTGTCACCTGAGAACAAAGCATCGCTAAACTTAGTCTTGATAATGCCCGGAGCGACACAGTTGATTCGGATCTTCATTCTGGCCAGTTCACTTGTCAGTGCTTTGGTGATGCCTATAAGGGCAGTTTTACTCATTCCGTAGACACCTAGCAACTCGTTTGGTTGGTAACCAGCTATAGAAGAAGTTATCACAATCGAGCCTTTACCATCTTTGCTCATAAAGGGAATGGCTTCTTGGATCAGCATGAAATGAGACTTGACATTAATATCCATGATTTTGTCGTAGGCTGATTCTGGTGTTCCCAGTATATTTCCGAAATAAGGATTTACAGCGGCATTTGAAACCAATATATCGAGACATCCGTGTTCTTGTACAACTTTATTCAGTAAAGCTTTCCTGTCTTCGGGCTTCCCAACATGACAAGGCATTCCCGATACATTGATGTTTTCAGCAGACAATTCTGCAATAGCTCTATCTACGTTCTTTTTCTTTCTACTGCAGATCACGACATGAGCTCCTTCTTGACCGAGCTTTCGAGCAATAGCAAAGCCTATTCCTTCTGTTGAGGCAGTTACCAAAGCAACTCTACCAGAAAGTTTGGTCATATTGAGTTAATAAAATTATGGTCAAAATAGTGAGAACTTTAGCAAAGCCAATACAGCAGTAGCCTACACCTAAAAAATTAATAATTAACTTCATTATGTTAGGAATGCGTGATTTTTTGCGAGTAGAATACACAGAAAATAGTGCACCATCATCATCACACTAATCAAATGTATGACTTGTCAATTGGGATACTGAACAGCTTAGAAACGGTTGATCAATACAGCTAAGTAAAGAGTTTCCAATCACAATGAAATTCACAACTGTCACTTATCAGAGACCAAGTCCTTTAAAGAACATAAAAACAAAAACTGTGATAAGCAAATGGTTCGAAAAGTTTCACCAAAAAGTGTTTGATCTGACAATTTTGAAAACTAATAAGCTACAATCATAAATAGTAAACGAGTTGATTATTCATTCATGATAAACTGCAGTTTATAGGGGAGCAAGTCTTTTAGGCGCTGACAATTAGGCGCTGGTCTAATAGGCGCGCACACTGTGGCGTCTGGATATTTAGGTGCGGAGCACTGTGGCGCCCGGTCATTTAGGTGCTATTCCTAGTAAAGTCTGTAGATTGTAACAGCTTGGCAGCTTGCCAGAAAATTATATCATGGCTTCCGTGAGTGAAGCTGCTTAAACCGGCAATGCTTTTCACATAAAATGTTATATTGAACAGAAAAATATATTGTTGTTTTATTGATTTATTATTGTTTTATTTGTTGTTAGTCCAGGTTTGCGTTGGTGAAAGCTTTATCAATAAACTATTCAAGCTTCCGAACATTATTGGAAGTAATCCTACGGAAGTATTCCTACGTCGTAAATCATGGCAGATCCATAGTCTTTGCCTGTCCTTTTTTGGCTACGGTAATAATATAATATTTTGTGTGAAAAAGCATTGCCGGTTTAAGCAGCATCACTCACTGAAGCCATGACCAACAACGCACACGCATTAACAAAACAGCCTTGTGCTGATAGCCGGGAAGAACGCCCCTTTCTTCACAATGTCCTCTGCCCTGGCGCCTGCTGGTTTTGTTGGCTCTTTTCTTTCCACAAAGATAATTGAGTTAAACTGACTGGTAAAGCGGTGGTCGAATATCTTTGTGGCAGAATTAGTGGTGCGATACTGACGAGCCCAGCCTCATGGGCGAAACACGGTGTCTATCGCTGTCAATTCTTGCTACAAATCGGCTGCCGAGAAACATATTGTTGATTGGATGGTCTGAATGGCTAGCGTGGAAGCTACACCGTTATGGTTAGCGAATCGCAACTGCTCGCTGTACTAGTGAGTGCTCAGCCTTGTGCTGATAGCCGGGAAGAACGCCTCTTTCTTCACAATGTCCTCTGCCCTGGCGCCTGCTGGTTTTGTTGGCTCTTTTCTTTCCGCAAAGATAAGATTTAAACTGACTGGTAAAGGGGTGGTCGAATATAACCCAAGCATTCAAAAATGAACAAAGGAAAGGAATAAAATGTCTAATGTACATGGTTTAACAGCAATTAAGTAACTTCAATCATCACTATATCTCTATGTATTAATCAATCAATTGTTTCGAATTATCTTACGCTGCCTTCGCCTTGTAACGCTGTTCTTGCCCGCTCGGATCAACCTCGCTCTGCTTTCAACGCATTGATCAACACGATCCCCTGATCAACTCGATGCAGCCTCAAAATTTCCACCCCAATTTTCTACTTTTTCCTGGTAATGTAGCCTATCAGTGCCTCTAGTTTCAATCGCTAGCCTCCCCGACCCAGCTGGGCGAACCTGCGTCAACGTCTGGCCAGTGCACATCCGTGCTCGCCGAATCAAAGCTTACTCTTCTCCAGTGAGTATGTATTACAATCCCACCTATATTTTTTGTTTCTATTGATTAATCAAGCCTCTGCTCCACATTTTTATTTGAATTTTGTTTGCCACGAGAACCAAATTATCCTTAAATAGTTGACTCTCTTCCTCGTGGTAGACCCCAAATTTATCCGCTCTGCCTACTGGCAGACCGGGTATAAGAGTCAAGTACCTGCGCCGAGGTCGCGTGAGGGAGACGTGGGCGCCGCCCGGCGGTCAATTACTGCCGGTTCCAGCGTCCACACGCGACGGGTCGCCCGGCCCGTCGCAGGCCATCTTTCTGGGCAATGCAGAAAGAGCCTGTCTCCCTGGCCCGCTCCGCCATTCTAAATTTGCGGACGGGTCATGTAACGTTTTCGATCCACACTCTCCCTCCACAGGTACCTCGACTCCCCAGCCTGGCCCTCGCGACCTAAGCTGGTGGACTTACCCCTCCGGGTGCATCGTCACCCCTAAATCACGCCGCTCCCCGCCGCCGCGGGGTGTGGCAGGCCGGTTTTCTAAAGTCTTCGACCTGGCTATGTTTGTTTGTGCTCTCTCGCCGTGTCAATTATTTGTACCCGTGCGCTGTTGATGCAAATAAAACAGTTTAACACAAGTGGTGCGACACTGACAAGCCCAGCCTCATGGGCGAAACACGGTGTCTATCGCTGTCAATTCTTGCTACAAATCGGCTGCCGAGAAACATATTTTTCTGTTCAATATAATATTTTGTGTGAAAAGCATTGCCCTACGCCCCTACCTGCCAAGCTGATACAATCTGCAGACTTTACTAGGAATAGCACCTAAATGACCGGGCGCCACAGTGCTCCGCACCTAAATATCCAGACGCCTCAGTGTGCGCGCCTAATAGACGTGGACCCGTTTATAGCTTCAAATTAATGAGAAGATTGTGTGTTGTTGTTGTTGTCGTATCGGTGGTTGAAAATTTGGATTACGTGGACGGGAAGGCCAAGAAGCCAGTCTTTGTGTCCACCTTCAGGCATGCCTTTAAGTGTCTTGCAAAAGACACAGCCGCATGCTCTTGAGCGGTGTCGAACCGGCGCCCTTTCGAGTGCCGTCACAGGGCTCTCACCACTCGGCTGTACGGCCGACAGAAGGTTGGATGAACAAGAGAATTTAAAAAGGTAAACTTATGCAGGGACAGATTCTAAACTTATGACAAATGAAAACTGAAAACGATGAAAATTGAAACGCCATTCGGATTATTTTAACCACGTTATGAACTTCTTCTGTAATGAACTTCAAGTGTAGAATTTAACAGCCATGCAAATGACATACTTATTACTGCCATCTTATAATCAACATCGAAAGCAGTGTCTGACCTTTAACAGTGCTGATGTAGCACTAGGTAGTAGGTAGGTATGTAAAAATGTAATTAATCATTGGATAATGAATCTAGTGATTTCACATTAGACAAAAACTGGTTAGAAAAATATATATACCTCAACACATGATTTCCAAGATAACTTGCATATAAGATCAAAAAACACGGTAGTGCAGTAAAATTGAGCTAAGTTTTCATTTAAAAAAGTCGTCATTTGCATAAATCATCATTTTTGAAACAAAATTTCCTTTATTTCGTCTATCATTGATTAGTTTGAATGAAAGTTTCAGTCAGTACTGCAGTCAGTCTAGACTCTAAACGCACTATTGCCTTGACTATGTTCAGTGTACAGTTGTACACGTATATTATTTCTAAGCTATTCATGACACAACAACCCCAAATCAAAACCCAACAATACAAGACTAAAGCATGTTTTCTGCAGTGAAAGCTTGATAAAAGCATGATAATTTTCTCAGAAAGAATTAAATCGGTTCAAACAACAGAACACTGATGGCTTATGAGGGATTGTGACCTAGCTTAAAAACATCAATTAAAATGCATAAGTATTTCACTGACTTATTAACAGGTTCAGCTATTTCATGAAAATGTCGCTTGTTTGAACTCCAATCGATAGCAGCAGGATCATATGGGTGTTTGGTGATTAATTAAACCTTGTAGCAAATCAGATTTAACAGACAATTATTAGTTAAGAAAAAGCAATTAACAGCTTTGGATTTTTTTGAATGAACCAAATCATACAGATCATATCACAATAGCAACAATACATAATAACATGTGAATGATGCTGAATTCCTCATTGTTCAAAAGCACCACAAAAATGTTTGAGTAAAACTATTGTTCAGATCGAAGTGGTGCAAGGTTGCAAGCATCCACGACTGCAATAGTTTTTTTTTTTTTATAAAAAAAAACTAGAAAGTCAAAATCATAAACAAGTTTGCTGGAGAACAATACATTAATTGCCAAAATAATACAGTGGTATCTGAGTTATAGCTTAGCATAGCAGACATAGCTTAAAAAACATCAACCAAAATGCATGAAGTATTTCACTGACATAATAAGAGCTGGGCAAAGTTCAGGGAATGTGGGGAAATGTTGTATGGCAGAAAATTTTCACTAAGGATGAAAGGGAAAGTATATCGGAGCTGTGTGCGGCCTGCAATGCTATATGGTAGCGAGACATGGATATTGAGAGAGAGTGAACTGGCAATCCTGAGAAGAACGGAAAGGTCAATGGTGAGAGCAATGTGTGGGGTGAAAACGAGAAGGGAAAAAAGGACTGAAGAATTGTTGGATATGCTAGAGATGAGAGAGACCATAGACCAACTAGCAAGGGCAAATGGAGTAAGATGGTATGGACATGTGATAAGGAGGGAGGAAGGAAGTTTTCTTAGAAAGGCACTAGATCTAAAGGTGGATGGGAAGAGGAAACGCGGTCGTCCAAGAAGAACGTGGAAACAACAAGTGAAGGATGAATTTAAAAAAGTCGGACTGAAGGAGGAAGATGCAAGGGACAGAGTGAAATGGAGAAAAGGGATTAAAACAATTGCTGCGCGGAAACAATCGGCCACCCCCACTAGTGGGGAACAAACCGACGATAGATTATGATGATGATGAATAAATCAACAAGTTCAGTTATTTCTCGAAAATATCATTTGTTTGCACTTCAATATCGATAGCAGCAGGATCAGACTGCTGTTTAGTGATGTTATCTTGTAGCAAACCAGACTAAACTGAGACTGTATCAAACTGTCACATGACCTAAGTCACCAGCCATCTCTACCATGTTAATTGAAGAATTCAGCTGAGAAGGCTTGTGAAAATAACACCATAGAATAAGTACTACTCAGTACTCAGTGAAATCATTTTCCACAAGAATTCAAAATTTACTGTTAAGAGAGCTTCATAAAGATATTTAAAACGTAATACCTCAAGATGGCTTGAGAGCTGCAAGATGTCACAAGCTGATTGCAGGCAACACTAAAAGTTAATTTCAATTATTGAATAGTGCAAGACAAATAGTGTAACTGTTAAACTGTTACATTCTAGACTTCATACCCCCAGCCACAACTATTGTTTCTCCAGTCATATAAGAAGCTTCATCAGAGCACAAGAAAGAAACAATACCACCACAATCTTCTGCATTTCCTAACCTGTTCAATGGAATTTTATCAAGAATTGTTTTCTCCAATGCTTTGTCTTTCCAAAGAGCACCACTAAATTTTGTTTTTATG
The DNA here is from genome assembly GCF_918807975.1 of Aplidium turbinatum. Lineage (NCBI taxonomy): Eukaryota > Metazoa > Chordata > Ascidiacea > Aplousobranchia > Polyclinidae > Aplidium > Aplidium turbinatum. Next base: position 17,791,064 of record NC_137485.1, read on the forward strand.
ATACCAGGAGCAATGCAGTTAATTCGAATATTCATTGCACCAAGTTCAGAAGTAAGTACTTTTGTCAAAGCTACTAATGCAGTTTTACTGACTGAGTACATACCAAGGTATTCAATAGCATCGAAAGCTGCAATAGATGAAACAATCACAATAGAACCACCATCACGTTTTTGAATTAATGGAGTCGCTTCCTTAATTAAACAAAATGTTGACTTGACATTGATGTCATAAATTTTATCTAAAGCAGCTTCTGGTGTATCCAGAGTTTTTCCAAAGTAAGGGTTGACTCCTGTGTTGGGCACAACGATGTCCAATCCGCCATAATCAGCTACAACTTTTTCCAGTAAATCTTTGCGATCAGACTCCTTTCCAACATGGCAAGTCATGCCTGACACATTTAGATTTTCAGCTTTCAAAGTGTCGACAGCCTTGTTGACATTTTCTAACTTTCTGCTGCTGATTACAACATTAGCACCATCTTGTCCCAACTTTCGAGCAATCGCAAAACCAATCCCATCTGTTGATGCTGTAACAATTGCTGTTTTTCCACTCAGCCTTCCACAAAATTGGCTAGATGTGCTGAAGCAAGGTCCTGATTTTGCAATTAGTGAGTTGAACAATTGTCTAATCATGATTAACTTTCAAAACTTCTAAAACCTTTTAAAAAAACAATGACAAAAAAACTCATAAAAACACAGTTTGTGTTTTTGATGGAAATGTAAATTGTTCAACTAGAGATTTTTGCAAGGCATGTCCCATTAAATAACAGGAACTATGCCATAACCCTTATTATTTGGTCTATGCCTTTTCACAAGCTGCTTTTTTCATACAGTGGGCTATGGTTACTACATATGGCAGCAGGCCCGTAGCCAGACCACAAAGCAAAGGGGGGGCCAACTTTTTTTTAGGGGGGGCCGAAAAAATTGAAATGATTTTGGCATTTTAACCTCTCAAATATCGATATCCACAAAAATTGCAATATATCAGATTAGTGTTAAGGCCAACACTGGTCTCTTATTTTATTTGGTAGTTAAAGCACGGCAACCATATTACAATGACCAACATAACACAGCAGCCCAGCGGCGGGGGGTCTGGGGGGCCTCCCCCAAAAAATTTTGAAAAATTACTTTGAATTTGGTGCATTCTGAGAGCATTTTCAACAAAAAATTTGGGTATGAATATTCTTGTAAAATGGTGCTGTCCGGTAGCATAGCAAAAGGATAAGATCGTGTTTTCTTCGACATTTTTCGGAAATAAAGCTAAGTCTCTATGTTTTCTTGTTGCTAATTCCTGGCTGAGATATTTGAATGTTTGGTATTGGCAAAACTCGCTCTTTTAGTGCAGTTTCGTTTAAAATTAGGCAAACTTTGTTTTGCAGACATAGAGACTGAAAGCATCATTTTCAATATCGTGACGTCACACGCGTGCCAAAAGGGGGCGTTGTAACCCAAAAAACCCCCCTTGGCTACGCCACTGCATGAGCTAGTCTATTGCAATTGCAGTCGCGGATGTTTGGATGCAAACCGTCTCACAAACAAGTCTAAATCGATAGATTTCGATACAGAATGTTCAAAGGCCATAAGCACCAAGTTTTCCTGTCTTGGTTGTAACATGCTCCGTCTAGTGGGAGCGTCAACCCTTGTTAACACTGAGAATCCACACTCACAAACGGCAGTGCTAGATCCAAATGTAGCAATATCTGCTAATCATTATAATTTATAATAATCATTATAATGGTAGCTGTTGCTCGAGAATGTTGGGATTTTGCCAGGGGGGGCGAGGCCCCTCCTGGCCCCCGGCTGGCTACGGGCCTGTACCCGTATGGCAGCCATAGCCTTTGGGGCTATGGCCTCCAGGTCACTCGAACATAACGTTTGTCTTTTAGCTTTACCAATTCAACAACAAACAATGCCTTGTTTAATAGCCTATTTTTCTATATCGACTCTAGTGGAATACTAATAGTTGATACACAGCCTGTGCACAAATCTCCATGAGACCTCAGTTCGACACATCTTAGATACCTGCATAATAATAAAGCCTACTTTGTTAAAGTACCGTACCCAACTTTTGGTATTGGACTGAAGAAATTTTGCAAAAATAACATTCCAACTTTGTTTTGCTATTATTCCGGGTGACAAAATGGGTTTTAAACTTAATCAAACTTTCAAAACCACAAACAAATCGAGGCCAAAAATTTCAGTAAGATTGTTAGCTACTTGCTTACAGTCTGATTGATTGAATCTTTATCCTCGGACTGGTAAAGCTACTTTGAGAGCTGAATCCTGGCAGTTTCGCATTCTTGTAGAGGCTTTGAACAACTGTTGCAGGTCACCGAGATTGACAGAGTGATGTTTCCGATTGTTGAAGGGTTGTTGCTGGGGAATTATTCCATCCATTAGATGCCGCTAAATGGAAAGCAGTCTTTAACATGCGTTGCTCAAGCAAAAACCCTGAGAGTCAAACCAGCACCGCTTGATCTTGAAGCTTCTTTGATTGAACAAATTTTAACTTCCTTTTTCTTATTTTTTTCCACTTCTCTAAGGCAGCCAAAAGCTTTATACTATTACGAGTCAGCACGAAGAGAAAAAATCTGATTTTTGAAAGATTTCAGTCAGACAGCAATAATTGCGAAATTTTGCAAATGTGACAAATTGTGCCGCAACTTCAGGTAGCGATAGATGTACTGCATTTAATTCAAACCAGCTCATTCAAAGATTTTGTGTTTTTGCTGCTACCAACTGTCTTTTGACATAGTATTTCTGACCGGCATCTTTCACTGTTGTAACTTCCAATCACTGTGAAATCCGCAAGTCATCACTGAGTTACAAAATGCAAATTTGCAAACCTTGCAAATCGCAATCCCAAACTCCGCAAGGGTTCAGAGTTGCCAGGTTGGCAGTTTTCCCTCCAAATTGAGGGTTTCTTTTGACCTTGACAGTAGCAGTTTTTTGGGTTCCTTAAATGTGTTAATATTTGTTTGTTTTTGTTTGTTTATCTTAATCCTGCATTGCAGGAAAGCGGACTTGAGCGCTACGCATCGATGTACGCCTTCCGACATAGGCTACACCTGACCCACGCTGCAGCCGACGGCAATGTCTGTTTCCGGTTGTCTATTTTACTTATTATGACTTAAATTTGGTACTACCCATTACTCGAAATCGATCACTGGGTAAAGGCAATTATCATAAAGTTTCTTGCCCAGAGAAACAACAGCAATTGCGGTTAGTACCGTATTGTTGTTCAGTCCAGTTGTTCTTATTTCTGACCATCACAGCAAAAGCAGTAGGCAACACGTCAACAAAGCAAAGGTCGAGAAAAAGGTAGAAGCGTCAAAACGGAAACGTTAAAACGTGCTTGTAACCGAAATAAGTTGTTAAGTTGAAAGGATTTGGCACGGTCGCAACATCTTCTTGTATTGCCATCTATAAAAACCAATCAAAACCTCTGCTTTGTTGGCCATGGCTGTTTGTGAGATCATCATCATTTTGTAATGTCAGCGAAGGCTTTTCCATTTTCCTACCAATCTAGTCGATCGTGAGTATTTATGTACCAGTTTGTTGTTCCATATTCTTTGTTAATCTCGACCTTCCGTCTCAATATTGGCTTTCCGCTTTTGTGTTTGTTTTTCTAGGGTGTCCAAGTTGTTAATTTATTAGTCCACCTGTTGTCCTGATGTTTTGCTACATGACCTACTCAAGACCATGTTAGTTTTTTGATAGCTATCACAATATCCCCAAATTTTGTTTGATTTGAAGTTTAGTCTATTCAGCAGATTTTTGTCTTGCCATGTTAAACCCATCATAATTTGTTCATGTGCGTTTTGCTTTGGTTTCAATTCAAGAATTAACTTTTTGTAAGCTTTTTTTGTAATATAAACGCATTGGAACAATGTTGTGAAATATTGAGTGTGGATGATTAAGTAGGCTACTTAGTAGGTCTACTTAGCCTATACCAGAGCCACTATGGGCTCTGATAATACTATAATACTGTGGATAAAACGAACTGTTGAATTTTTTTCTGTCAAATTATTTTTAATTGTAAAAACTTTACAATTTTGTGAAGTGGGCATAATTACCGCGATGGTAGCAAATACATACCTATATGCTTTGGCTCCTTTTCGGCTACTTACAAAAATGTGGCTTGTATTTGGGTGGATATTATTTTGCATGATTGTAACGCATTGTAACAGGCTTGCCAGATTGACTCTTTTGGAGCCAAATTTGTGAAATTTGGCCCTTTTTAGAGGTAGTTGGCGCTAAAAAAATTGTTTGGCCCATTGGCCCTTTGTTTTCAATATTTGGCTCTTTTTGGAAGCAGTTGGCACATACTATCAAACTAGCTATTTAAATAAATGTCTTTCGGAAATTGAGACTGAAATGTGTTATTACGATTTTTCAGACATTTAGCTGACAATGATTATGCCAATGCCAAAGATTCGAGTGGAAACATTGTAGAAGATGAAGATTTGGAATTGTTCTTGTAGAGTAGACTGTGTTGTTGTAATGTTGTAACGTTGTTAAACGCTATTGTGTATTATTAACAACCAGAGATGTACGTAGGCTATACGCCGCAAAGTCTACGCCGCATACTTGCGGCGTAGACTTTTTGTTTACGCTAACGCTTGCGACCACATTTATTTGGATAGTTTGCGCTTGAGGCTACGCCGTAAAGTTTTCGCTATTTTTTAGCGCATAGCGTCAACGCATACTTTTTAATGTATTTTTTCGCTACAACACGCCAATACCTTCCAGCGCTACAGTTGAAAGAATGTTTTCAATGGGCAAAGACCTATTGGAGCCAAAACACAGCAAAATGTCAGATGAACACTTTCAGATGTTTGTGTATCTTCGTAGAAATTCAAAATAAAACTTGCTTGTTTCGAGTGGTTTATACCGTGCGAATGTTTGGCACCTGGCAAACAAAATTAGTTTACGCTAGTGTATGCGCTGACGCTGACGCCGCCACCTTATTTTACAAGTTACGTTGACGCATACGACGTATGCTTTTTCGAACGTTTGCGTTTACGCTGACGGCGTCAATATTTTTTGTATGCGCGTACATCACTGTTAACAACGTTATTAACATTTACTTTAACATTAACGTTAACATTTACATTAACGCTTACTCAACATTCAATAGAATTCACAGGTGCGAAAACATGGAAAGAATTTCCTTCTTCACTTAGAAAGACTGATAACTTACAAACTCACTTTTTATTCACAAACCAAAACAACATTTAAGCAAAACGGACACGCAATAGAAAGAGAACGTAGAAAGGATTTCTTGCATTCTTGTGAAGACTTCAGTAGAAATCCGAAATTATTTACAAAAGATTAGGCTTAGGCTACCTAACAATGATATCGATTGCTTGTGCTGTACTTTTATGTTTGTAGTCTAGATATTAACAGCAAACGCAATACTCCATAATCAACACGACACGTCGCGCAAAAGGGATGAGAGCTTCATCAACACCATCAGGACATCATCATGTCGGCAGCGGCAGCGGTGTCGGCAGCGGTGGCCGAGTGGTTAGCGCGTTGGGCTCGCAGTCGAGAGCCTGCATGTTCGACTCCAGCCACCCGCCCTTGCTGTTGTTTCTCTGGGCAAGAAACTTTACGATAATTGCCTCTACCCAGTAATCGATTTCGAGTAATGGGTAGTACCAAATTTAATTCATAAGTAGAGTAGACAACCGGAAACAGACATTGCCGTCGGCTGCAGCGTGGGTCAGCGGTCAGGTGTATGTCGGAAGGCGTACACCGATGCATAGCGCTCAAGTCCGCTTTCCCGCAATGCAGGATAAAGATAAACAAACAAATAAACAAACAAACAAATTTACCAGCTCATCCATTCCATCACTCACCAGGACAAGAAACAATAACTTAAACTGGATGTCAAACCTCAATCGTCTTAGGCTACTGTGTGATGTGCAGTCTAACCATAGAAAGAGCTCAACACCTGCTCTCCTGGGCCACATTGAAACGGGCTTTTGCCTGAGGATGGGTTTCTTTTATGTCCGGTTTTCTTTCTCCATCCTATTATTATTATTATTATGACTGCTCATCCACATCAATATTGGAACTGGCAAATTCAATCCACAACACTTTTCATTAGGCTGTCATTCATTACTACATGTGTGCTTCTCTGTTTTTGTTTTATTTTTTGCTATTTGTTTTTTTGGGTTTTGTGGCCGTGTTAACTACTGATATATAGGAAGGTGGGGTTAGTTGAGTCAGTGGGTTAGCTGAGTCAGTGGGTTAGTTGAGTCAGTGGGTTAGTTGAGTCACCATTGTTTTCTGACTAACCAAGCATGACTTTGTGAAGATTAATTGCTAGAAACAATAAGCATTATGGGTAATTGCGTCCATCTTGCTTTAGCAGCCGTGCAAGTTATACAGGTTATAGAGTCAGCAAAATGCCATTTTTTGGACTAAAAAGTAAATATTTTCAGCTCAAAGTTGATTGGGATGCTGAAGCTATGCTAGGCGTAAGCGAAGATAGCGTCAAAGTTTCATATAGTTTATAGCTATCTTAAGCACAGTACATTTGTGTAAGACCGATAAAGCTTTACGTATAGATAATATGTTCAATAATTGTCACGAGGAAGGATTGGGGTTGGTTGAGTCAATAGCTGCAGGGCTAGTTGAGGCAGTGACTCAACTAACCCTACCTCAAGTTGCAGGCTGCTGAAATCTTACTTCTGAATTTGAATTGCTAAACGTGAATTATGAAATCAGGTACTTGGACAAAATGAGCTATTATTTGATTAAAATTATCCATTAGGCCTACTTTTCTGTTTAGTTTTACACCCTCACACATCTCATTAATTACAGCCTTTGGACAGGGCTGTGTATGGCCCGTTTAAGGCCTACTACAACAAAGCATTGAGTTCCTGGCAAATAAATAATCCTGGAAAGGTTTGTAGTAAGCACAGGTGGGCACCCGCTACTTTTAAAGTAGCGCGCTACCCGCTACCGCTACTTGGGGCGCTACCGCTACCCGCTACCAATTTACAAAAGTAGCGCGCTACCCGCTACCGATACTCGGACCAAAGTAGCGCGCGCTACCGCTACTTCTTCCGCTACTTTTGTCTAAAATGACACTGGGAAACACTCTTGAAGTCCCTAGTGACGCAAAAATGACCTTGAAACGAATGTTATCATTCGTTTACGCTGTCATTTTAACGTCGTTATAGAAAACACATTCTAAGTGAAATTTATTGTTACGTATCTTTCAAAAACACGAGCATTTCAAAATGAGAGTCACCAAGTCCTGCCCGCTTTTTTGGACCCTAAGTCCAGCACATCTTTTCCAACAGAGAAAAGTCTCTCCACCGCAGCACTGGAAGGAATGGGAGTGTTGTATTTAATGAACAGATGTTTTAACTCGGTATTCAAAAAGCTCAAGGACTTGCTCTTGTCCGAAAAAAAGGCGTCCACAATTGCTGCTTCCTTCTGCACCGACGTTTCACGGGATGGCGCAAACACTCCAAAAATACATCCTCGGAGTCATGACTGATGTTGGTGTCACTCTTCTCGGTATCAACCTGGCTTGATGTCTCCCGCAACAGTCGAATTACATCTGTCTTGACTTTTTCTCGCAGTGCGTCAGCATCATCCGTGGAAACGTAGTGCAGAAATTGTAGCCACGACGTCTTGAAGGAGGGATGAAGACATGATGCCATAACGCATTTCATGTTGTTGAAGCACTTGTTGAATCGTTTCTTCACCCCTTCAAGGACTTTCATTTTCAACTCCTCACAGGTCACAAGATCACTGATCTCGGTCAATTTCTTCCCGTAAATTGTGATAGTTGGAAGCAAGACTCCGTAATATGCCTTGGACTCGCCCTGGAGAATGTCTAAAGCCTAGCAGATAGGCTTCATCACACGGAGATATTCGCCGAAGAAGTTGACGTCAGCTAGAAAAGACCGAAACTTTGCAACCAAGCCGATTATATAGCTGCTTGACCACGCCAGTATTGCAAAAAAACAAGCATTTTTTTCAATTTAATTTAAAAAGTAGCGGGTAGCGGGAGTGCGACTGAACAAAAGTAGCGCCTCTCCCGCTACCGCTACTTTGTAAAAAAATAGCGCCGCTACTGCAGCCGCTACTCCAACTAAAAAGTAGCGCCGCTACCGCTACTTTTACCAAAAAAGTAGCGCCGCTACAAAAGTAGCGCGCTACTGCCCACCTCTGGTAGTAAGTTATATATGATGTGGCTGAAGCCTATGAAAATGCTTTTTCCCACAAAAATATTGCTGCCGGTTTTGAGACAACAGGGATAGGCCTATATCCTTGTGTACAGAGACATTTTCACTGACATAGATTTTGCTTCATCAGAAATGACCAACCGACCTTTAGAGTTACGTGTTGGGATTCCAGCTGAAAACTGTGCTTCAGAAATCAATGAACACGCCAATCAGTTGTCCACAACCTTCGAAACACCTAACATTAGTGCTGCACATCAAGCTTGTTCCAGCGTAACTTCTGCTCGGAATTCAGATAATTCAGAGACCACTTATGTGTCTCCAATGGAAATACTTCCAATTTTGCCAAATTTGGTTCGCAAAGCAATACAATGTGGCTCGCGGGAAAAGCATGAAAAGTATTAGATTTCACGTCACTAATTTCGATAGAATGTGTGAAATTTGGGTCTAGGCGGTATGAAGACTTTTCTTTAGAGAAATGGCATGAAGTAGGGCAAAATCGAGAGAAATTAGGACCTGGTTGCGGTAAAGACCTATTTTTATTTTCTTAGAGAAACAACATAAAGTCGGGTAAAATAACCGAGGAAAATTTGGGTCTGGTTGCAGTGAAGACTCTTTTTTCAGGGAAAGACTGTGGAAACGAGCGAATTTGGGGCCATGTGGCCCGCCTGGTAAGTTATTGTTAATAATTTTTGTGGCCCACAGAACAAAGTAGGTTATTCCCCACTCCTGAATACAATAAACGTTCATTGATGGTATAGATCAGAGGTGCCAGATGGGAGCGATGCCCAATATAGACCCAAAAACTTATGCATCTCATAAATGCCATTGCGCCTCAACAAACCCCACCCACTGACTCAACTAACCCTGCCTGCGGGGTTGGTTGAGTCAAACGGTGCTCTATGTTTGAGGTAATAAAAATGGCAATTAAACATGAGATAGCGTTTTGATAAATGGGTAGTAGCAAGCATACTTCATTACCTTTGTTTCACTTAGAGTTTCATAGGTGTATCTACAATAGGTAAAAAAATATAAGGAAAAATCTGAAACATGACTCAACTAACCCCACCTTCCCCTAGCCTACTACTACATAATTTTTCATTCAGGCACGTTTTAAACCTTTCAAGGTTTTGCCACCTTTTCCCGTTCGTTAACGTGCTGGTAGGTTTATATCAGTTTTTGTAGTTAGTATCTTTTTCGTCCCGGACGCGTTAATGACGAAAAATAAAATGATTGATTGATTGATTGATTTGGCTCTTTTTTACCCAGTTTGGCCCTTTTTTCGACATTGTTTGGCTCTTTTTCTCACAAGTTGTCTGACAACCCTGCATTGTAACGCATCTTTCACCACTTGTTAGGCTAAGTTCCTGATCTTTTACTGAGTGAGCCACGTTTGGAAATGCCAAAAAAAGAAACACAGCAGCAAGATATTCGCTGTTGTTTTCTTCGTTACGATAAATAATTATTAAAAAAACAACTGAAAGTAAAATAGCCAGGCTCTTTGTTACTGGAAGCTACCGCCAGTAGCGCACGCAGGGAGAGAGATCGTTGGACTCAGGACCGAGTTTAGGAGGGGAATAGGGTGCAGTTGCCCCAGGCCCCCTTTTGAAGGGCCCCCTGACGTGGAAAAATGTGATTTTATGTTATTATTTTCTCTCAGCCTTTAAAGTTTCAGAAAAATGCCTCCTTTTTTTCAAGGTTAATTTTTAGTCATAAGGTGGGGACTGAGCTTGGCGTAAAGGTAGGCATATTAGCAACGGTGTAGGTGTAAGCAGGCGCGGATTTATGGGGGGAGGCCCAGGGGGCCCGGGCCCCCCCCCCGAAATTTTGTGAAAAATTGTATGTTTCCGCATCAAATGGTTTGATATGCTTCTAAACAGCTGATATTAGTCCCTCGGCATCACAATTGATGAAAATGGTTGTTTTAATGTCTATTTTCTAGCATATCGTATATGTCGTAGTATCATTGTTCATATCTGTTTAGCTTTTTCTTTCTTTTTAATTGATTTTCAAATTTTCTGGCCCCCCCGAAAAACTCTTAGATTCGCGCCTGGGTGTAAGTAACCTTGTAAACCTTTTGGCTCGAAAAACTTTTTTGCACGGGGTCCCCCATCAGTTAAACTCGCTCCTGGTTGGGTTCCTTCTTCTTCGTTTCTTTTTTTAAACGTTTCATTAATTAACATAGCCCAACATAACAAGTAGCCTACCTTATGTTAGAATGTATTTCTCAGCAGTCGAGTGTAGCAAGAACTAGCAGCGATAGACACGTGTTTCGCCCACGAGACTGGGGTCATCAGTATCGCATTGACCTTTCAAAGACACGAGTTGTCTATTAATGTCATGTAAGAAAAATGTAAAATAGAAACAACCCCATCCTGCGTACGCTATTGGCTGCTGATGTAAAAGCACTTTTGTAAGTAAACTCGCTATAACGAAAATCGGAAAGTCTTCTCGAAATTCAGTGCAATCTCGTTTCACAACGAAAGCGAAATGTCATGTTTTCCTGCTGCTTTAATAATAAACCAAATCAATCCTTTCAACTTCGATTTCTTTGTTGATTCATAAGCAGCTAAACGCTTTACTTTGTTGATTTTCTCGCAAATGCATCACCGATTGAAACCGCGCAGCTGACTCGAATTGAAAGAACTCTTAATCTGTCAAAGCTTATCATATTAATTTTCATACGTATTTCTATAAAGCCATTTTATTGATGATGAAATACATGAAAAATGAACAGGGGTGGAAACAAAGTACACTTAAATACGATTGTTAGCAAACACGGAAACACCCCAGGCAGCAAACCAACCAATTGTTACATTGATTTGCTATCTGGCACATGATCACTCGACGTACAAATGCAACGTGCAATTGACTTCACCAGAGATATTCTCAAATATGGAAGCCTCAATGTATTGTATTACAATGTATGTTGTTCAATGTATGTTGTGCATCATGCAACCTAGACGTGACTTGTTCAGATGCCAGCGCATCAATCCATGTATGTTTAAAACAGAATGTCAACATGCGGCCAGTTCGTACAAAGGATCGAAACTGATGTTCTCAAATCTTCAAGTTGATATTGGCAACTACAGTTAAAATATCGCTTTACTTAAATGATGACGTTTGCATTACAAGTTGTTTGCCATTGCAGGCTACAATCGATATTGGAATACGACAAAAGTCCTAATTTAGTGTCAATCTATGGTTGTTCGCATAGGCCTAGCAACGTCGCATTGGAGTCAGAGATAGCATTCAAGATGAAACAAAATATCATCGACAACTTCCCATGCAGTAACTTCCTTCGAATTGATTTTATTAATCGTCAAATGGATAAATATGAGATACAAGAGAGTACTACTCTAAACGGAATGAATTCGATTATTGCAGAGCTTTCGCCATTTACCTTTGGCCTCATCAGCACATTTTAGATTCAAATAAAGCCAATTTAAATGAAAAAATACCCATAAAACCACAATTGTGTGGCAAAAACTGCACAATAAAATCGAATTCGTTAAGTTAAAGTCGACTCTCTTTGCACTACCATAGTCGAGCTTGCATATCTGAACACAAGAATGCAAATAAGTCTGGTGAAGCAAGTCAAGCTGGTTTTTAAGTTCACTTTATCCAAAGTGTGGAAATCTTTAACGATGGCCAAAAAAAGTACCATGTGGGCAAATCACATGGTCGTGACTCTCCAGAGAGTAAAATCCGTCATTTGTACATTGTATTAATATAGGCCTCTAATCTCCCGGCGGCCATCGCCTCCGAAAAGTTGTTAAACTGGCTACCGCGCCGGTAGGCCATGTTTGGTCGACGGCTTCCACAAGCAAACACTTTTTTACTCCGTTGATATATTTGAAAGCGTTTTCTCCAATTCGCAATGTTTGTTTCACAAACAAGCCAAAGTCTCTCACACGCTGACGAAAAAAAACGCCAATAAAAAGTCTGAGAGTTCGCAAAAGTCTGAGAGTCGATCTATAAAAACTCGAGGACTAGCTACATGGAAAGCAGTGAATTTAAATACAACTGCAAATATGTTTCAGGACCTTGTTCTTACATGAGTGAACACAAAAACACGATGCAGTAGAACTCGTCTAATCCATCAGTTTACTAACTAAACCTTTGCGACTTCACATCTCTCACTCCAAAGTTGAGAGTGCAGGTAATAAAGAGTAAAAACATTTGTGATGTCACAGATACTATGCACTATATATCATATTATTTAAAGCCTGTTTGGAAAAGCGAGCAATCACAGGCAAAGAATTTTAGATAGCTGATACAGTAGGAGAATTGTTTTTCATGTTATCAAGATATTATAGCTCTCAAACTTACGATGTAAAACATTTTTTTATTGTGATTTCAATTAAGTTATTTTAGTATGAAGAATAATATTAGAGGCTAAAGAGCTTATTACTAATGTGAGCTTAGTTTCTCTTCTAAGACTAACATTAGAATTAGAATATATTAATATCATATTATCAACGAATTTTTAATGAACTAAAATTGTCGGGGGGAATTTAGATTTGAAAGTCGTCTAAAAGGGTGCACACTACACAGGATAAAAAAGGTTGGAAACCACTGAATTAACGGATTTTCAAAAACACGAATCTTTACCGAATTTTTTTTATTTTGGTTACCGGGCGGGAGACTTTAGCCGCCGGGAAAAAGCTCTGGTAGGCCATGCTTGCGCACCAGAAAAATAAAGAAGCTAAGAGGCCTGGAATATCAATGAAAAAATGACGAATTTCATCTAACTCGTGATCAAACAAAACATTGAACATACCAACGGCAAAGAAAAACCATTCAAAATCAGCGAGTGAAAAGACTAAGACGCATTGTACCATGAAAAGTAGGATTTCATTAAATCGATTAAACAAAATGTTGCATACGTCGATATAACACACAATTGCGTGTCACCAAGCACAAGCGCGCCAGCATGCGGCGCGAACTGTGCCAAAAGCAATATTTCAGAAACCACTTGATTGTACTGCATTTAACTGAAAGGTTAAGTTTGCCATAAAATTGCAGTTGATTAAATCACATAGTTTCCAAATTTAGTTTCTCATCCTGACGCACAAGGTAAATTTGTGCGACTTCAAACCGATTGAAAACAGTGATTTGTTCTGCATCTCAGTTTAACTTCAATGACAGCAACTGTTTGACAAATAGACTCTAAATTTCTTCAGAATGAAACCCCGCACATCATGTACGATACAAGCAGGCTTTTCTGAGTGAAAGAGCCAATTTATGTCATTTTAATACTTATACAATTTTGGTAGAGGTGACTTTCTTCAACCATAGACAGATGAAACTAAGCAACTACACCAGTGTTTCTCAACCTTTTTTGGTCCAACGCCCCCTTTATAAACTGGCGAAATTTTACCGCCCCCCAACAAAAACGATTAATTACGAAAAGCTAATATATATTTGCGAGCATGAAAACAGTATACTGGTAGTAGTGGTTACGTCATAATGGAACTCACTAAATTTTGTGATATACTGAACAATTACTGAAATTAAATTTTAAATTGATAGCGTTTGTAAACAAAACGGTTGATCAATCAAATACGACGATGGTGTAAGAGAAATTGTTGGCTATCGTGCGAGCATGCATGTAGGCCTATAGATTATCCAGACAATGATGCGACAAAATCGTTACGCTGGTCGGTAAATTAGAATGCCCCCTAACATGGCCACCTGGAGATGCGCCTGATTTGTCACATTTTGCAGATTTTAAATACCGCTAATGCTAGTGTTTGATTGACATTTTTTGAAATGCAAATGAGAAAAAATAAATTGAAAAACGCTCAATCAGACTGTTATTGAAAAATTAACAGTCTGACTAAAATCTTCCAAATCAAATTGTGTTTGTTTTTCAACATCTGATGATGTTAAAACCTATTGTGTCATCTGGGGAAAACAGTAAAGAAGGAGAAAAAATACAATTTAAAAAAAACTTCATTTCAGCAGTCGTCCAAAGTTGACCAAATCTGGAAATTTCTTCAAAATGTGACAAATCTGGCCGTATCTTTAGGCAGCCATGCCCCTAATAATCAAAACGCCCCCTTAAGCCGAGGTAATCATACCGCCCCCCTGCAAAATCAAAACGCCCCCCGGGGGGCGGTACCGCCCCCGTTGAGAACCACTGAACTACACGGAACGTAGTTTATGTTCACTTTAATGTATTATGTTAAATGCCGTGTGGTTGCTTGGTTTTATCTGTTTAATACTTATATATAATAAAATCACGCTTGAATTTCCAATGCATCAAGCGTGGTTCTATATGATTACTTCAATCACACAGTTTTAGAAAAAGAAACAAAACTTACTTACATGAAATAACCAGAGAACAGAATGAAATTTACTAACAAACCAACTTGCAACAAGTGTCTGACAAGGTAAATTCACTTTTGGCATTACACTAGCAATATGCATAAGAAGTGCATGCAGTGGGGGTACAAAGCAGTGAATTCCAGGGAATAGAAAGTCATGCTTAAAAAGCGGAAGTTTTTGTAAGAACCAATCCAATAAACAACTATCTTGATTGTAGGTTTTGCACTGTGCAAGAATTTGGAAATTACCGGTACGTTTTTTTTTTTCAACAGAAGTGCGATACATAAAGATCAAATGTGACACCATCTGCTGATGTTGCCCATCTCTGTAACGTGAAAAGAAAAACGTATCCATCACTGAAACCAGATTCTTCAAAGCTACAGATTGCAACCCAGACAACAAAATCTATCATTTTTACATTGATTCAACGTCTGCAGACGTTGAACCAATGTAAAAATGATGGATTTTGCTATCTGAGAAGGTTATTTCTCCATGATCATAATAGAGTTAATGAGCTCTAACTTGGTCGGGATTTTTAAGCATAATCGGGGAGTTTACCAAAGTCTTTTGGGTAAATTATATACAGTATATACTGGAAACAATGTCGCTTGATATCCTCACAACTTTCACAGTTTTTTATACCGTGGTGTACACAGCCACGAAGAAAATCTTGACCAGAGACCGGTTGGCATTTCATGATAGTACAGTACGCTCATACAAAACAAGAAATGCAAACCTAAACGACACGCCATAATCATTGTGATAAAAAAGGCAATAAAGAAAGAAACTTTTTACAAAACTAACTCCTTGTTGGAACACAAGACATACTGAAGTCAGAAACAACAACGTTATAATAAAGTGAGTTTCTGAGGTAGAAGAGACGTCTTGAGAGTTTACAATACGTCACAAACTTCCAAAACGAAATGCTTCACAGCCTAATTGCAATTACAGGATAGTTGTATGAAACTGCACAACAAAACTTGATTTGTGCAATGTCTTCAGTAGTTGAAAGTTTGATTCTCACACGCTGTCAGTCCGGGCGATCAATAGGCAACTTGGGAATGAATTCGATCAGAAGCACCTAAAACATAGATCAAAACATTTTATTTGGAAGAAAAATTTCTTGTCTTGGTTTTGAAATAAATTTTTTAGTAATGAGATGATGAGAAATAAGTTTCTTAGAATTTCTTTCTGTTTCTATATTCAGACAACTCCATTTTTATTATGCGCTTGAAACGAAACGTTGTTTTCGGTCGTAAACCAAATTTTTGGTAAAATTTCCTTAAAAATTGAAATGCATTTGGTCAAACTGTCCGAAATAATATATACGTGCAATCGTGCATAGATCGGTTTTAGTGATTGCAAAGAGAACCAACTTTTTGTCAATTGGAAATGTAAGACGTAGCCCTAGACTTAGAGTTTAAACGTTGATCTAATATCTTGTTATAAATGCAAATACAAAAGTAGCACAAAAAGAAAATATTTCAACACCAAAAAATGACCGAATTAGATAAAAAAAAATGACCGAGTCTTTTGAAGTCATTTCGGACAAATGACAGAAAAGTCTCAGCAAAAAAAAAAAACAATAGTGAACAATACAGTCGTTCTTGGAGTAATCATCAGCATGCCAGCCATGACTTAACGTGATGCCAAACAAAACTGATAGATTGTTATTATTTTCTTCTTATCCTCATTGTAGCAGTGAATCCGGTGAGCGCTTTTCTGTGGTGTTAACTTTATTATGCTATTTTGAAGTTTTGTACGTCCTACGCATGCGCAATGCGCAGAGCGATGATGTATATGATGTCTGGAACTGGACTTTCGCCCTGGAGTTACTCAACCAAGATTGCACAATTTTTAAGAGTCCACAAGTGAGAGCAAATTTTTCGGCTTATTTCATGGTAACTTTGATTTGTAATGGAAATCCGAAATCCTGTCGGTAGTCGCTCAGATTTTGGGTTTATTTTTC
Organism: Aplidium turbinatum; assembly: GCF_918807975.1. Classification (NCBI taxonomy): domain Eukaryota; kingdom Metazoa; phylum Chordata; class Ascidiacea; order Aplousobranchia; family Polyclinidae; genus Aplidium; species Aplidium turbinatum. Next base: position 17,807,575 of record NC_137485.1, read on the forward strand.
ATAAATAATACTAATCAGTTTGGTCAGTTTGAGGTATCCTTCCTTGACCTGTAGCCGTAGGTTGCATTTTATTTGCAACTTGTTTCCTTATATTATAAGTGCCAAAATATATTAAAATCATGCTTTAAGGCTACAGCCTACACGTAAAAAAAGTGATGACACCCATTTGATCGGTTTTCAATCATGGCATGCATTTCTTGATCACGCAAAGATTGTCGTTTTTGTATTTAGCTTAATTTATCGTCAGTCGTATATCATCTGAAATTACAATGGCAGATGCAGATGACCTTTCATCGATGTAATCGCCTGTGTCATACAAAAGTAATTAACAGTCTGAAGTTTATGCCAACGACGCTTTAACAATTGTCATTGCACTATTGTAACGTTTCATAACGTTGAAATGATAGCATGCTCATTTCTTTATCAGCTAATACATTATTGAAGTAATGGTTTGCTTGTCCAAACTGAACACACAATTACTTGTAATCAAGACAGCGTCGATTGCGTTTGAAAGAACGAGCAAGACAATTTATACTTTTACAAACCCGCAATACGTGATGAAAATTTCTTCTGCACACGTTAACTGTTCGAAAGCCTTTGAATTCAACTTGTTTTACACTTTAGCTGGGAAAATTTTATGGGTATCAGTTGCACTTCGAGTTTGAAACTTGATACTCAATCATTCGCACTTTGCCTTCTTGATGCTCGAGCATCAGATAGCTCGATCAAGTATTGAAGATGAGGAAATATTATTTGAATGAATGACTTGTCCAGACTGTGACAAGATTTTAGGATTAAAGTGTATAGACAACTATCCTTCCAAGTGTCATTCTAACGAGATTCATAACCCCGAGCCCATTTGTCTGTCTGTAAAGACAGTGATAGGTAAATCAACTAAATATATCTCAGCCTAAGCCCGACTGCAGATTTTGTTCCAAAGTCTGGCTTCCAAGAAACTGATCGTTCAATGCGCTTGATACGTTGACTTGGCCCAGCCGCCAGTGAGATTAATAACATCTAAAGGCGGTCATTTAGTCAGGCGAAGGAAAAGACTTAAAGAAATAGCAAGTTAGATGTATATATTGCCGCTTTGAAGACTTGTGGTCATGCGCCATAAAAATATGCATCTTCATAGACACAACACAACTGGGTGTGACTTTAAACTCGACGTTTTTCACATCCGTGCTTTTAGTATTGCAGCGGTAGCTTACTGTAGTAGGCAACGACAGCGTTCACTTCAGTTACGAAACAAATAATACACCGGCTACGGGTTGGCAATTAACTGATGACTTTGGCAAGCTAACCGTAAATGTTGAATGACTATGACATGTCTGTCTGGCTAGTGATTGATAGTAATTAGGCACTGACGTCATAACGAACAATTCAATTACAAAAGCCTTTTAAAGAGAAAATTAGAATTTGTTACATGCCACCGTTAGGATTAACTAGCAAGAATTTAAACCTTTATAGTTTAATGATATGGAAAAGGTTGGAAAATGCCAGCGCCATGACACATGTGCGCTTCTAATGAAGCAAGGTTTCCGCAATGGATGTACGACTTGCACGACTGTAAGTAGTTTAAGTTTTATGGAAATATTACCATCTAAGACTGTTTCAAACCTATATACACGTTCGCAATACTCTACCATTTCAAAATGCCTTCAGTGGTGTATTTTGAGATGTCAGTCCCGCGGTCCAAAGGTAATTGCATGGTTGCGCGTCACCAGACAGGAAAATCTGTCATTTTTACATTGATTCAACGTCTGCAGACGTTGTGAATGTGACAATGTGAAAATAACGGATTTTGCTGATTGGGTCAAGCTTAAAACAAGCATGGTTCCGAAACCTGTCACTACATCTCCTTTCAATCTCCAAATAGTTGCGTTTATTTTCGATTTATACAGCATTTTAAACAACTTACGTATTCTTGCATGTTACTGGATGATAGTTTTCTCTTAGATAGGTTCCAATGTAATCCAAGCTGTAAAAATCAATATTTTGAAGCAGTTGTTTTCCTACTCTACGTTGATACGTTGCTGACTTTACTTTACGACACGTCACAGTTTGTATTAAAACGGTACTTCCCAAGCAGGGCCGGATTAAGGGTTTAAGGGGCCCTGGGCTGAGCTGAAAGTGGGGGCCCTTATCAAGTGACATTTTTCGCTAAAAATTAATGGTGGCGTGCATGTATCTGTGGCACCGAGTCCCAAAGAGCGGACCAGTGGCGTAGCCAGAAAAAAATTTTGGGGGGCCAAATATTTGATGAATTGAAGAGAACAACAAATTGTTTGATTTAAAGCCATCGCCACTTGATGTGCAGTGGCGTATCCTGGTGGGTTGAAGCACTAAAAGTGGTAGGGGGGTTAATTTTTGAAAAAATACACTCAAATAATGGATTATAGCGCTTTCTCAAAAACACTTTTAGGGTAATATTTGTATGAAAGTTATTAGCAGATAAACAGCTATTAACTTATTAAAGATAGCTCTTACACACGAACGGGCAAAAACTGCGGCTAAATTAGAAAACACTAAAAACTCAGCTACACAAAAACTCAATAACTACACAAAAACCCAACAGAGTAAGCCATTCTGAAATTGCTCCACAAATTAGTTCAAAGAAACGTAAATCGCGTAAATTTTGCGCGATTTACGATTTGCAAAATTTATTGGTGTCTTTCTGTGTGTCTAAAACAAGTCCTTGGGGGTATTAAAAGCCAGATGTCTTGGAAAACGATATAAATTTCTACAAACTTTATTATATTTTCAACAAAGGGCTCAACTTCGGAATCCAAACTTGGAAAATTTGGGGGGGGAATGGCCTCTTTCGTCCCCCCTGGCTACGCCTATGCAGCGGATCACCTTCTTGTTTGCCCTCGGCTTGCCACCGGTACAGTAGGTGAGACCTGTCAGTGTATAACTCCGTTGCGGAAGAATGTGTCAATCTGTGGTGTATCAACAAACTTTAGAAGACTCGATAGAAGAAGAAGAAGAACTGCATCATATCTAACTGACCATCTTGTATCAGATAATGTCTTCAAAACAGGCAAACCCTCTAGGAATTTTCGATGGACTTGCCAACGATGAGTAGACGAGACGAGCCATGAATAAAGGCTTTGCAACAATTCAAAAAGCTCAGCAGCAGAACGGCATGTTTCTACAGGACATTTAGGCTACCAATTAAATTAAGTAAATGTGCTGTGCAAGGGACATAATGAGCTACACTACATTTCTCGCGCAGAAGAGCTTGAAGACCGTTATACTTGCCACTCATATTGGCAGCATTATCATAACTTTGACCCCTAATCCGTACCATTTTCGGATATGAAAGTATCAACTAAATATGTTTTTTGTTAAAAAAAACGAAGAAAAATTGAATAACTGGGGCTGGGCAGGGATGCTGCAGCACCGCAGCACATATGGGTGAGCCGCCCTTGCTTGTTTGAGATACGAATTAAAGCAGTAATCTCCAGCTGTGCAACTAAAAAAGTTAGTAGATTTTTTTCTTTGAGGTGGGGCCCCCAAAAGTGGGGGCCCTGGGCTTCAGCCCAGTCCGCCCCCCCCCCCCCCCTTAATCCGGCACTGTTCCCAAGCCTTGCTGAAAATTACTATCATAGACATTAGACAAAGCTGTCCATAAGGCGATCTCACACGTGGTCACGGTCTCACAGCCTTCATTTACAAATAAATTGTGAAACTTGTAAGAGTACGTGATAGAATTTGAGGGCTTGAGCGTTGACGTCGCTACAACAGCATCTGGGCTAGAAGCCAAACGCTAGGCCTCATCTTGCACGATAAACAGGATTGCCATATTGGCGGTTTTAACGCCAAATTTAAGAAACTTGACGTTTTTTTAATACATTTCAGAATAATATATGACACAGTGGCAACACCTTAGGCTATGCTAATTGGTAATAATCATGCTGTTGACAAAATCTGCCCAAAATGCAGTATTATGAAAACCACCATCAAGATTCTGGAAAAGTTGCCTTTTCAAACCTGATGTTTTGTACATAGACTAGTGCGCATTGATAAAACAGAGTTTATTAAACTATTTACAATGCTGGCAAAAAATTAAAAAAACGCCTAAAATATTTCAAAATGCCAAAGTAGCCTGCCTAACGCATTAAAAAACGCCCAAATTGAACGCTTGAGATTTGGGGCCATGTAATAATTTGAGCAAAGAACTGCTAAAAAGTTACTATTTGCTTGGCAAGAAAAAAAGTAGTATTTTATAAATGAAAACAAAAGATTTAAAACGTGGCCTACGAAAAGATATTGCCTAGACACAGTGCTTGAGCCTTCAGAACTGAAGGGTGATGTCGATTGCAGATAAACGTGTTACTTGGGTTCCACATTTGCCTAAAATGTTTTTTTCAGGTGCTTTTATTCAATTGTTTCGATTTTTTATCATGAAAAATTTTAATATATATAATAAAAAATAGAATTTTATAAGGCAATGTATAAACGCAATTTATTAATTCAAATATTGAATGGATTTCTCTATATGTAGATTCAGTAGTTTTCATTGGCGGCTATAAGCCTACTTTATCAACTATCAATATGCTAACATGCAAACTGCAAGATAAAAAAAAAAACAGCACTGAACAGTGAACACGGAAATAACTGAACACTAAAACCACTTGAAAAAACATTTTAGGAAAACCCAAGTCCAGTTTTATCTACAATCAACAGCAGCTTTCAGTTTTGGAGTCTTCTGCATGGTGCCTAGGTTATCCGTTTTTGTTGGCCATAGTTTAAAAGGTTAATGCAGTATTTTTAACAACAAACGTGCACTAAATCCACAAAATTTACTTTATGATAAAGCTGTACGTTTTCCCACTCCAAGGCTTTGTTGATAGTTCGTACTGTCCTTTTGTTTAAACATATGACGGGCCAGCACGAACAACCGAGCGTGCAGCAACAACAGAGGCAGCCAAATATGAGCCACTTAAAGTTAACAGCAACCATCTTCCCCAATATTCTGTTGATTCTGTATATGGTCCCTGTGAACTCTTCAGGGGCAATCTAAAAGTAATACTTTTGGTGACATTTTGTTAAGCTTGGTTTGTCAAGACAACACAACCCTACTGAAAAGGTTAAACTAATCAATATTATACATTCTCCACCCAAGAGTAAAAGCACTTGTGTGGAATGCAAACAAGTGATAAACTTGTGAATTGTGACTTTAGGTTGTAATCTCTAAAAGCCCAAACTTACTGACAACTTTGCATGTATCAATGATAAGTGTCAAATGCTAGTACAAAATACTGTTGTTTATATAAGGGCAAACGAGTTCGCAACGAGTTCGTATTAAATAATACCTTTCCTGTCAAGGACGTGGGAACTTCCGTATTGAATCGGTTGCATAGACCAAATCTGAAAGGTAACAGAGGAAGAGTAAATGGAAAAGTTTTTAAAACGCATGGTAGCACCAAACAATGAAAAAGCTTCCTGGAAGACAATCAACCCAAAAAACAACATTACCTGGATCACAAAATTAAAGTTTTCTGCTTCAATAGTTCTAATAGCTTATGAGAAATGAAAATTTGTTATGAACTAAGTTAAAAACAGTTGTCGCATCATTAAAATGTCTATCTGGTGACAATGTATCTCAACGATTTATAACATCATGAAGAAAAATATATATATCACACTAGTGCGTATGAAATCCACAATTCCACATATAACATCATAACGCTTTACGAAATGGATTTTTTCATCAAAAATTAACAAATTGATATGGAAATTACAAAAACATCCAACTGAATATGATCCATTGCAGAACTTACAAGTTGCAGCAAATTTAAACAGCCTATATTAAACATTTCACGATAGCTAGTCTCGCCTTGAAACAATAAGGACAGCTGACTGTCTGTTCAAACGTCTAATTTTAAACCAGTATAATATCATATATAAAAAAAACTCACACTGTGACATGACCAGAACCCGCCACTATGATGGGGTTAGGTCCACGAATTGGGGGCTCTTCATAAGGAACTTCAATCCCCCCAGGATCTTCTATAACAATTCCATAGAAGTCCTCATTTTCTTCCATTGGAAATCAATGGACAAAAGTGTGATGGTTTTTTCCAATGGGACACTTATTTTGCAATCGACTTAAAGTTGAGACTAAATGGATGAGCAGGTCAATAAACATTAACCATGATTTGTGATTAAATAAAAAAATTAGGAGCAATCGTTGGAGAACTGAAAAAATCAATACAAGTTTAAAAATCAATCCCATTTCAGCTTTACTAGTGCCAAACTAAAAGTCTTCAAGTCTATCAACACATGCGATTAGAAAAGCTCAACACAGTTTGCAAACATCATTGGCTGAACTGTAACCGATCTTTGAAATTATCTACTTGATCAAAAGCGTTTTTTATAGTAAATAGATTAATTCATAGATTTGTATAGAAAAACTCGATTCACACAATTATACAGTTAAGAAGCTACTGTAAATCAAGCATCACCAGAGAAAGTATGTTGTGGACAAGATTTAATACACTCAGTCAGTAGCATACTGATTTCATCTAAGATTCATTACTTTCAAAAAACTGTATATTGCAATTAATAGAAAACTAAAGATCAGGGGCCACACACAACATTCATTTCTAAGATTTTTGTATAAATGCTTTGAATACCGTACTGAACTGCGAAAAAATAGTTTCTTAATTTTTTGATTCAATTCAAAACTTCACATCAGATGTATTCATGTTGTTTTCAAAAGAAATTTGTTCGATTTCGTCTTGTAATTGATTAGTGGATGGTGAAACGTCTTTTTGAAACTTCATGCCTTTGAAAAGTAAAGGTTTAAAAACAAGACCGTTCTCAACGCAAAGGCGTAAGTAGGAATTGGGAGGTAAATCTTCCACCACTTTCTTCTGCATTGTTGGCATGTAGGAGTCTCGGGCCACAGCACTTACACCCAATGAAGAAGTGAAACAGACAATAAACTTTGGCAAGTTGGACATGAATGGAATTTTTCTTGTCAAACCAACATAAGTTATACCAGCCACAACAAGAGCCGCAGGATGACCACGATAAAAAAAAGATTCATTGATCATCTTTCTGTATACTATGCCTTCCGTTTCGGATAAGTCTTTCACAGAAAACTTGGTAGGAAGTTTTGATAACTCGTTAGAAGACTTGGCAAAATCTTTTAACTCAATATTTTCCGACATTTTCATTCAAACACAGACAATGTTGTCAATACGTAATTGTAATTATTAACAAAAATTTGCTTATTTACCTAATGCCTACAACCATTCTGAAACAAAAAACAAAAATTTAACGTAAACTAAAGAAAACACCAACAATTCATGTAATAAAATAATACAGCACTTGTATATGAATTGTTCAACGAAAATCAAGGCTTCACAATTGAGATGGGTCAATGCGTGGACAGCTTCCAATACAACAAATCTTGTGTAAGCTGGCAAGGCATGATGACTACATTGAAATAAATAACAAACATGATACCGGTAGTCCGGTACATGGAAATATCTATATGAATCTTAAATGGTGTGCAGTTTTAAGCAGTTTGTTCTGGCAACTAAAGTTGCTGAAAACTTATTGAATTTGCAAAATTGCATGAAATCAATATTGGTAGCTTTTCTTGGCCTCTTCAGTTACAGTTACCAAAGCAACATTTTACATCCCAAGTGACTTGTAGGTTGAGCTACAAATAATCCACAGTTGTTCTACTTTAAAAAAATCCAGAGCATTAATTCCAGTTTTAATCTCATTGATCAGCCATTGCAAGCGCTGAGTAAGCTGCAAATAATGCAAGTTCCATATAATATTTTACAGTTCTGCCAATGTTGAACTACTTTGTTGATATGCAGAATTGAACATACCATCATAAAAATATGCAACAATCAAGTACACGCACAATATAATCGCATTTATGACGAGAGCAACCAGTTCGTTTACCTAAAACTTGACATTTTCACTTTTTGTTTAGGTACGAAGTTTTAGCACGTAATAACAACTAAGCGAAATTTGAAATCATCCTGAAAGTAAGGCTCAATAGTTTGAGCTGTTTCCTAACCATTCACTAAGAAACGACAGCACCTTACCAGCTTTTTCATAACTATTCAATCTAAATGTGCAGTAGTAACCAAAACAAAAATAGATTACAAGCATTGGAGCAGAAGTGGCAAAAGCTTGTACTTTCTTGTAACTTTATTACTAAAAAACTGAGCCTTAAAATAAATTATAAAATTCAACCTCTTCTTGTATCAGTCTAAAATTTTGGTGGTAAGGACTTTACAGAAGGTGAAAAAGTTTAATTTCTTAAGTTTTGGTTGCTCTAATCATGACAAACAATTACATGAGATGAGAGCAATCATTTTGTGATCCTTCATATTGAACATTAACAAAACTATGTCACATACGGTGTCCGACAAATTGTTCGTAAGCAATTGTTCGTAAAGCAATTCTTCGTAAGCAATTCTTCGTAAAACAATTCTTCGTAAACTTAATTCTTCGTAAAACAACTCTTCCTAAAGCATTTTTTGTGCATGCAGTTCAAATTTGATGTATACTAAGAAATGCTTTACGAAGAATTGTTTTACGGATTTCATTTTACGAACAACAGTTTACGAACAATTGTTTTACGAAAAACTGTTTACGAAGAATTGCTTTACGAAGAATTGCCTACAAACAATTTTCCTATAACCGTCACATACCATAAAAAATGTACCATAAAAACACTCATAGGTAAGTTACAAAGTCAGAAAAAACTTGAAAGGCATTTAGGGAACGTTCAAATATTACATAACTCCTTCGAGGGGGAGGGGGGTTTATGCAAAGCGTTACGTTAGCGTCACATCAGGGGGTTTGAGCAAAACGTTACATAACGCTTTCGAGTACGGAATGGTAGTTTTTTGCGCTGAATTTGTAGTGAAAAAGCGTTACATGGGGGAGAAGGGGTTGAAAAAACATTACGCTGGCATTACATGGGGGAGGGGGTTCAAAAATGCGGAAAAAAAGCGTTACATAATATTTGAACGTTCTCTTAGCACAATATACAAAACAGCATATTTTGTTGGATTGTTGGAATCAGAACAATAATTTATTCACATGTTATTTTCCTGGTGCTTATGCCACGAGTCAAATTATAAAGTGTCATGTTTATGAGCAGGCACATTACCTTGACAATGTTTATTGCATTGGTATAATGGTGAAAATGTCTTACACAGAATTGTTTTTTACAATTTTAAATTATTTATAAGTAAAACAAAAGTTCAAATATGTATATTTCATGTTTTAAAAAGTTTAAATAGACCTAAAATAATTAACATAGAAAATGCAAAAAACTGCTTGTACGGTTAAAAGATTTAACTTAAAACATATATATATGATATACAAGTATAAAGATAACTCAAGCTATAATTTGATCCGGAATGGCCCGTTTCGGCTAGTCCGATTCAGCGAGTTCCCTATTTGGCAATTTTTTGAAATTTTTGAAAGGAAATTATCAGGTACTGTGGCCTAATTATCATTGCCGTTTTTACACCGTTTTAACGTCGCTAAACATTGAAATCGTGCAGAAAAAATAAAATGTTTGAACTATTAAATTAAAATTCATCATGTTTATGTCTATAAGTTAGTACTTTTGAATAGTTAAAATGATTAGTTTGGATCAACAAATGTGTGGCCTACAGCTTGGATTGAAAGGAAATTATCCGATACCGTAGCCTAGTTATCCCAACCAGCAGAAATTTGTTCCAAGAACCCAGTTAGCCTAACAGTTCATTTTTACATTGTACAGTAGAACTTGGATAACACGTCTTCGGAAAACTCGTCAGTTTTCCCAAGTCGTCAATGATTGCCAGGTCCCGGCGGAAAGTCTATCTTTTTGTACACAATCAAGTTCAGTTAAGGGGACACCTCTAATGAAAAAAAAATTTTTTGAAGAAAATTATATTTTGGACTGAAAAGATAGAGAATTTCATGAGGATTCTGAATATATGGCAGTTTCTCCACAATTCCAATTCATTCCCTGTTAAATTTTAGAACTAGTGGAGCTACCACGCGACCCAAAAGTCTAAAATATGCCAGAACGATGATATGATATGCTGAAAATATACTAATAGTAGCAACAGAAAAGCCCTTTCTGGTTTTATATATTTGTGGTATTTGTAGCTGTTGTTTTGGTCATGCTTCAGCAGTTACAAATTTCCTGTATCCTAGCATTTCAAAGCCAGTAGTGACAGTAACAATAGCCTAGCTGAAAATGCACGATTTGCTTTGTATTTGCAAACCATAACTTTAAACGCGTTTTACTCAAAATGACATTTTTTTGCAGTAAATGTTTATTTAAACAAACTCATTTGTTTATTTCTTGTCCGAATTGGCTAAAAATTGGAATGCATGCTGGTACAATGGTATTGCATCAACCTATGAGAGCTTTTTTAAAAATTTTATTTCTTGACCATTTTATTGAAAAAAATGTGTATAAATATTTTCGCACACAAGTAACTCTCAAAAAAAATTTTTTTTTTAGGAAAGTGACATTTTAGAGAAAAAAGCTCTCATAGGTTTTTGCATATAAGGTAGATCTAGCATTTCATAACATTTCTTGTTGCTATGTGGTGCTGGAAGTGAGAAACAGTGTTTTCTATTAGCATGTCAAAAAATAATTATTGAAATATTGTCTGTGTTTGAAGGAAGCTCATTGCATCAAATGAGACTTGCATATTCAGATGTGTCTTTTCATGCCCTTTTCAGAAATATATGGTATGTGGGGGTTCCCACAATAGTTAGCTTATCTGAGGCAAGCTTCTCAGCCATCAGCGAATATTGGGATTTCATTAGAGGTGTCCCCTTAAGTAGTCTTTGCATAATTCGTCAATTCGATTATGGTGTCACTGTTTTTCTTCCCCTTGGACATAAAATTCGTCTAAGTTGTCATTCACCTAAATGCTGACGTGGCATTTACAGACTTTTTCGAGAATAAATTACTGCGCTAAGACGTGTGCAGTGTGCACGCACACACTCTATCGAGCCAGACGCACATGCGTGGAGTATGTTGGTCTGGTCGATTGCGATATCAGAAATTGCCAGTCAGTGGCGAAGATTTGAGGCTGAAAGCTCAGCAGTTTGCGGAAGAATTTGGTTATCAAAACCCAGAAAAACTGGATATCAATTGGGTCAACAGGTAGAAACTAAGAGAAGAAATAGTCTGTAAGAAATTGCATGGATAAGCTGAGTCTGCGGACCATGATGCTGTTGACAACTGGCAGAAAAATCGGCTTCCTGTTGAATGGCAATGAAGCTGAAGAAACTCTTCAAGAAGAAAATGGTCCAGAATTTCTAGGGATCTGGGAAAGGTTGCAAGCTGCCGATTTGGTTCCTGCCACAGTAGGATTTCATCAAGGCGATGAGGAACTGGTAACCAGAGAAACAATCACAGAAGAAACAATACTGCAAGAAATCCAAGGCACCTTAGGTACAGAAAATGAAGACAACAAAGAAGATGATGGTCAAGAGGAAGAAGAGCCTGTGCCACCTCCATCTACAAAAGAAGCTTTGCAGATGGTTGGAAAGCTCCAACTCTATATGTTATGCCAAGAAGACAGTGGTGAATTCGCAAGCTCACTATCAAAAATGCATGACTACTTGGTTGACAAGACACTTGCAAGCAAAACGGAGTCAAAAATATCTGTGTTCTTCAGTTAAGCTGTTAAGTGCGTTATTACTGTACGGTCCTTTATTGTGTACTGTAATTAAATTCTTTTCTCGCTTTCCTCTTCGTCTCACTTTACCACTATAGCATTTAATTAGGTCACGGAGCACCATGAAATTAATGCGACACGAAAGAATGGCAAAGTTTAGCTGTTTGCATTGGTTGTCAGTTCACGTAAGTCGTCACTTTTTCTGTTCCCCCTGGGGTGATGAGTTATATAAGTTCTACTGTAGTAACAGAATGAAAAGGCTAACCAAATACGTGGCCTACAGCTTGGATTGAAAGGAAACTATCGGGTACCGTAGCCTAGTTATCCCAATCAGCAGAAATTGCCGTTTTTACATTGTTTTAACGTCGCTAAACGTTGAAATCGTGTAGAAAAGGGAACTTTTGCTGAATAGAATACGTTGAAATGAAACTGAGAAAAATTCACAGAAGCCCTTTGCTTTGTTTCAAGAACCCAGTTAGCCTAACAGCTCATTTTTACATTGATTCAATGTCTGAAGACATTGAATCACCCAGTTGGCCTATTGTTTTTCTTTACATTGAATTCATGTCTGAATAAGTTGATTCTATGTAAAAAAAGAAATTCAAAAAGTGACAAGTTTCCGGAAGTTTTTACTTTTGAGAGTCTTGCATTCAAAAACTTGGTTGTGATGTCATAAAAAACTCAGAAAAATAAACATTGCAGGAAACCGGCTCAGTGTGACCATGCGGATTCAGAAAAAAGTAAATAACAATAGAGATATAATGAAATATAATAAAATACAGACATACCGTATAATACTACTTCTGTTCAAATAAACTTTGTTCAATCAATTTCACTTTCCAAAAGTTTTACAAAACTTACAAGTAAAATAATTTTATGGCGATTTAAATGCAATTATACTGTATTTTTACCAAAAAGGTAGTGATAAAAATGCAAAAAAAATTGTAGTCAAAAGCAAATTAAGGAAAAAGATTATAGTTGCAACAATTTGTATAAAACATTAAAGCTACAGAAGTAAAGTAGTTTTGATGATACGAATTTTAGTACAAAAATTAAAAAGGTCTGGCAGCACTACTTCTAAAAATATAGTTAGGCTAGGTAATTTGATGACAAAAATAACTAATATACCATATTCTAAGTTTGCATACAGACTGTGACGTAGGATTCAAAGAACCCAATTAGCCTAACAGTTTGTATTTACATTGATTCAATGTCTGAGTATTGAATGATATTCAATTGTTGGATTTGCAGAAGGCGTCGTTAGATTTTCAAAAAATTGCCAAATAGAAAACTTGCCGAAAAAGGCTCTTGCCAAATCGGACTAGCCAAATCGGACTCGCCGAATAATAGCAGACCCAATTTGATCACATAACTATTAAAAACTATTACCAGCATGGAATAATTTAATAATTTTATGGTTACTAATAGATACTGTAATACTTTTATCAAACAGACAAACTAAACTTGATACTAAATAATGATATGAATTTTGGTAGAAAATAAGCATTGTATATGCAAACCAAAAATTGTAGCTACGGTAATAATTTAATGAGTAAAATTGCTACTCTAAATGGGCAACTACCAAGCACACAAAATGTTACCAATACGCATCAGAAAAACTTAATATCAAAACCTGTGCATTGTGCAATAAAACAGAAACACACCATTTACTGAAATGATTGAATTTAATGGTTAATGATAACAGCAAGGGTAGCAAAAGGAGAAACGAATCAACAAAGCACTTGAGCTGATTAATATGACAAAAATAATTATGTACCGTATTTTACGGACCATAAGGCGCACTTTAAATTCTTTTTTTCCTCATAAATTGATCGTGCGCCTTATGGTCCGATGCGCCTTATGTATGGATCAAGTGCGGTAGTGCTTTATTGCCTACACTCAAAACCAGTACCGATACTACTATTATATATGGTCCGGTGCGCCTTATAGTCCGGTGCGCCTTATGGTCCGGTGCGCCTTATGGTCCGGTGCGCCTTATGTATGAACAAAAAACTAATCAAAGCAATTTATTGACAGTGCGCCTTATAGTCCGGTGCGCCCTATGGTCCGTAAAATACGGTACTATTCAAAAATATATAATATTTTTATTGCTTATCACAGCATATGTAGTTAGTACATCTATTGTCATTGTACAATACTGCCTTAATTAACCCTCCGTCGGGCGCAACTGATCTGTCAGGCACAAGGCTGACGTAATTTCGGATATCTTACGCTCTGATGGGCCGAGCGGAAACTGCTTCTGTACCACCCACACCAACCACCTGCTTGTAAACGTGGTCAAGCTTAGTTGGAGATTGGAGTTAGTGGAAGGCAGATATAGCGTCAGAGATCTCTCAGGCACATTGCGCCCGCATACGTCATTAGTGGCAGAGAACGAAATGTTAAGATTTTACCTTTGCTTTGCTTGTCTGAGACTTCCTACTTTCGTATGTCGTAACAAAGCATTGCCATAATTATACAATATAACTTTGTTGTATATTTTACTGCGGTTTCTGTTAGGCTCATTGCGCCCGATAGTGCAGTTTTTCTACATATACCTATGTCTACTTCTAATTTATGCTTACTCTATAATTTATCTAGGCTTTTAAAGTAAAATGGCGAGTAATAGACTGATTGGACTTGATGACGCAGTGTATCTGTTGGAAAATTCCGATGATGAGGAAGAAGATTTTGAGGACAGCAGCGATACTGACTCAGAAGATGATGTACAAGAAAGAAACGAGGATTCTGAAACGGAACAGGAAGATTCTAGCGATGAAGAAACAGACGAAGACAATTCAGTAGCTGGAACCAATTACTTTATTGGGAAGGATAAAACTACTAAATGGTACAAAGATCCATTTCAAGTCAGTTTAAGAACAAGGCCTCACAACCTCATCAGACATCTACCAGGGCCAATAGGAGACGCAAGTCTGGCAAAATCTGCAGCAGAATGTTGGAAGTTGTTCTTTACAGACGACATCTTAGACACTGTGGTGACTTGTACCAATCAGTACATAAATTTTATCAAAAATAAATATGCCAGGGAACGGGATGCAAAACTTACAGATGCAATTGAAATTTGTGCTTTCATAGGACTCCTTTATTTAGCTGGGGCCTACAGAGCCAACAGACAGAGTTTGGAAGAGCTCTGGGGAACAGAAGGAGATGGAGTGGAAAAATTCGGTCTGGTCATGAACATCAAGAGATTCAAATTCCTGCTGCGTTGCATGCGGTTTGATGATCGTGATACTAGGATAGCTAGAAAAGCTGAAGACAGGCTTGCTCCAATACGAGAAATCTTCACAGAATTTGTAAACAACTGCCAGAAAAACTACTCTCTTGGAGAATACACAACAATAGATGAGATGCTGGCAGGATTTCGCGGAAGATGTGGATTCCGTCAGTATATACCATCGAAACCGAATAAGTATGGTATAAAAATATTCTCTTGTAGACGCAAAGATGTATTACTCACATGGTTTGGAGATATACCGTATGCTGGCAAACAGCCTGATGGACCATACAATATTAGCAACAAACCGACAGATGTAGTAAGGAGATTGACTGCATGTATATCCGGTTCAGGCCGTAACATTACAACTGGTTTACAGACATAGACCTTGTGCAGGAACTGAAGGAGAAAAAGTTGTCTTATGTGGGTACACTGAAAAGAAACAAAAGGCAGCTGCCAACTGAATTTTCTATCTCAAAAGGAAGGGAAGTGCTCTCAAGTGTGTTTGGCTTTCAGAAAGACACCACGTTGGTGTCATATGTTCCCAAGCGCAACAAAACAGTCATTCTTGTGTCTACTTTTCATGTAGACAAAGGAATTGACCCTGACTCAGGAGAGCAGAAAAAGCCATCTGTAATCACGATTTACAATGCAACAAAAGGTGGTGTGGACACTGCAGATCAATGTGTGCAACATACAATGTAGCTCGAAACATAAAGCGATGGCCCATGGTAGTGTTTTTTACCATGCTCAATGTAGCTGGAATTAACAGTCAAGTCATTTATCTGGGGAATGGTTTAGGAACTGTAAGAAGAAGGATATTTTTGAAGATGCTCTCCAAAGAACTTGTTGCAGGAGAACTAGCCAGACGAAGCGTGAAAACAGTGGGAGTGCCACTGCACCTTCAAGCAAGACTGCAAAAATGTTGCCCGTCCAACGGAGAACAGGTAGAAAGTGAAGGTGCAGGAAACACTGCAGGTTCGATGCCTAAAACAAGAAGATGCTCTCCATGTACTACAGACAACGGTCGAAGAACGCTTTCAAGATATGAATGCAAGAAATGCCACATTGCACTTTGTTTGGAGCATGCGGTTTTGGTTTGTCAGTCCTGCTTTGAAAACAAGCCAAAGGAGTGAAACAATCTGCCAGATGCATAACATTTTGAAAATTATTCTCAGACACTTTTTCTTTCGTTAAAAACATAATAAAAGGATAAAACCACCTCAAACGATTTGTATTTTTAAAGCATAACAACTAACTATCGGCATATATGAGCGCGCTCATTTCGAATCCTTATTTTAAACAATGATTTTTAACGTGTGTCTGACAGGCACATTGCGTCCGTACGTTTGACTAATTACATTGCGCCTGACGGAGGGTTAAGCTAAGTAAAATTTCTATCAGAAAAGACAAAAATCCTATTATATCTTTATTTAGTAATTTGATGTTGATTCAAAGCAATTGTCAGCAGCCGTGGCCGAGCGGTTAGCGCGTTGGGCTTGCAGTCGAGAGCTTGCATGTTCGACTCCAGCCACCCGCACTTGCTGTTGTTTTTCTGGGCAAGAAACTTCACGATAATTGCCTCTACCTAGTGATCGTTTTCGAGTAATGGGTAATACCAAATTTAAGTCATAAGTAGAGTAGACAACCGGAAACAGACATTGCCGTCGGCTGCGGCGTGGGTCAGGTGTATGTCGGAAGGCATACACCGATGCATAGCGCTCAAGTCCGCTTTCCCGCAATGCAGGATAAAGATAAACAAACAAGCAATAAGAAACGACCTGTTTTAGCCTGATGTTGCAAGTTTGAACTCGAAGCATCAGGCTAAAACAGGACCAGTGTATCCACATTTGTGAAGTACGGTAATCAACGATCATGCTGCTAAAAGCAAAACTTAATCTACTGCAAAGCAATAAGTTTTGGAAAGCTAAGGTTTCATCAGAATATGATAGATTTATAAGTTTAATATATTTGCAGGCCTTCATATGGCATAAATGTGCTATCACAGACTATAAAAAGCAACTTGATAACTCATTAAATTAGGCCGGTTGGGCCCACACAAAAGAGACACTGCTAATTGCAAATTCTCATTAAAGTTAGAATTATAAAAAAATTGGTGATCAGAACGTTTTATTAACTTTTTTCACAAAAGTGTAATTCAATCAACAACTGCTTTGACAAGTAAAAGCTGGCATAATAGGTACAGTTTTTTACTTATGTAAGCATTTACAAATAGAGGCACACATGTGCAGAAAGTTTACAAACATCAGCATCACTATTAATCACTCATACACTTAACTATTAAAACTTCTAAAAAATACTTTTTACAATGGCTTTCATTTATTTTTAACTTGTTGTAGTAGATAAGCATCAGTGATAAGTTACAGGTATGATACAAATTATTCAAATAATCTCACAATGTGATTCACCCTGCAGTATGTTTCTGCGATAGGTTGGCAATGGTCAATAGTTTTCCGTCAGAATGTCATGACTTTGTCATGTACCCATTCTATGACTATCTTGCTTGTAAAACATTTCTTAACCAAAGTAATCACATGAATTCTGCAACAAAGTAGGCTTATTGCTGGACAAGTAACCACCAGGGCTGTACGAACAGCATTTTTTTTGTAGAAAGTAGAACAAAATCTTCTTCTTGGTGTGTCATGTGGCGGTAGCCCAGAGCATCATGCAAGTTTTTTTAGCTCTACTGTTGAACTCAGCCAAGTCTCTTGCAGAGCACTTTGGTTTCAGATCATTGCAGTTGACCACATGCCACAAGAAACAAGTTTGAAATTTATTCCATGAAAAGTTTGAAATAAAGCAAATTTTTCCACAGGAAAA
The DNA here is from genome assembly GCF_918807975.1 of Aplidium turbinatum. Lineage (NCBI taxonomy): Eukaryota > Metazoa > Chordata > Ascidiacea > Aplousobranchia > Polyclinidae > Aplidium > Aplidium turbinatum. The sequence continues at coordinate 17,825,335 of NC_137485.1, forward strand.
CTATTATAAAAAAATCAAGACACAGGTATCGAAAAAAAATGAAAGTTTTTGTCTGGCACAGCCCTTTGTTACCACACAGATTACACAATTAGTAGCCTACTAATTTCAAATTGGTAATGACAAAAAAGCGTAAGCAGCAGTAGTTGGTATTTCATTGTCGCATAAAATATGACGAGGCATTTGGCACAACACCAATAACACATAAAAAGTGACAAGATTCTTTTCAGGATATCACACAACACAAATTCAGCTACCGTAATCACATGGAACTTTCCATTCTACTGCCTCCTGCAACGGGTCTGCTACTATTCGGTGAGTCCGATTCGGTTAGTCCAATTCGGTGAGATCCTAACCTCTAACCCTAAAACGGCAATGATAATTAGGCTACGGTACCCGATAATTTAAAAAAAAAATTGAAAAAATCCCCCGTTAAGGGGTCGGACTCACCGAAACGGGCCATTCTGTCCTGTAACATGCCTTGTTTCAGGCAATTCAGGATATCTTTTCAGGATATCACACAACACAAATTCAGCTACCGTAATCACATGGAACTTTCCATTCTACTGCCTCCTGCAACATGCCTTGTTTCAGGCATACAACGTTCATTGCAAAAATGCTGATTCATTCTTGCACGTTCTCTGGTCGGTGCTGCCTCTATTTCTTCAATTACCGATAATCGATTCTGGTTAGGCGAGGGCATTTGTGCTGGACTCTCAGAGTCAGTTAAAGTAACTACTATATAGGGTGAACACGACTCCAAAGAAATTGCACTACAAAACCAGCCATAAAACCCTTTTTCAAAACTACCAATTTCTGTTTTCCAATTATCGTAAGTCCAACACAGTTGGACAAACACAGCATAAACACAAATACACAATGAAAAACCAATGATGAGAATTGGAAACAGTAGTACTAACAAAGGACACACTAAGATTCTGTGACAGATCGTTTTTTCATCATAAAAGTAATTAAAGATGTTTTGCCATGTCAGCAATCCAAAATAAAACGAAACAAAAAAACTTATCACAAAAACAAAAGGAAAACTAATAATTCCAAGCAAAACAATTTGTGGGCCAGATTTTATGCCACAAGTGCAATTGCCTGATTCTTTGGTGTCATTAGAGTCCATAGCACTTCCTGGAGAATTTAGCATTTCATGTGATTGTGACATTTGCATTATTTCTTGGTCTGTCAAATCTAGTTCAACATCAACTGACTGCCCTCTTTTTTTCCCTCTAGTAATAGTTCCAGTCATTGTAACATGGCGAGCCTGTGACGATTTTCCTGCTTTTCGCCAAGTGCTTGTCCAGTCTTTCCACTCACCATCTTCTACTGTGATGACATCACGTCCATTAGAAGCTGTGTGCTCTGCCATTGCAGAGATTTCAGGCGTATTGGCACAACAAAAATTTTTATATACAGTATAATCAGCAGTCAAAATGCTGTAAAAAATATAGGATAGGCTAGTAAATCAAATTAGTGAGCTAGTTCATGCATCAGTAGTCACTCGAGGAATATTGTGCGGTTAAGATTGCACATGCGATTACGGCTTGATCACCATTTGTACGGTACATCAAAACTTGAATTAGAGATACTCAATAACCATTCAAAATGCAAAAAAATTCAGAAACCTTTACTGAGAAAAGCATACAATGAAATAAAGTTCTTGCAACCATTATGACAACATGCACTACAGATGTAATAGGCAGCTGGCAGCTAGAAGCAGCTGATTACCGGTACCTTAACTGAGTAATGAGCAGGCCCGGATTTAGGGAGGCAGAGGGGGCAGTTGCCCCGGGCCACCCGACTTTTGAAGGACCCCTCTATGTGGAAAAAATGTGATTTTGTGTTATTTTTTTCCTTTTGGCCTTTAAAGTTTCTGCAAAACGCTGTGCAGTACTGGACTGATGCTACTGTAAACGTAGAGGTGGCTTTTCGCGCCGTAGGCGCGAAAACATTTTTTTTCACGGGGGCCCCCCGATTTAAAAGTGCCCCGGGCCCCTCATCAGCTAAATCCGGCCCTGGTAATGAGTATTGTACAGGTACGGTACACCTACTTTAACACACAGGACACAGCCCACAAAGCACAAACTGACAAAGACAAACCAGTAAACCACATCATTACGGCTTGAAGTGAACACAAATCAGTGTTGCCAGACGCTGACGGATAATTTTCTCCATTGCTTCCGCTTAAATTCCCCAAACTCTGGTCTCAACAATTTCCACCAACTTTTCGGTTGTGCTGAGCCAGTGGTGCCGAAGTAGGGGGGATGGGGGGAATATATCCCCCCCAATATTTTGGCAGCATCCCCCCCAATAATTCAGAAAAAATTAGTTGCTATGAAGTTGTACTTCGATTTAGTTGTTTGTAAGCATCTGGAATTGCTGTTGTTTTTCTTTTATTGATGTTTAATCACAGTTCTAATTGTCCTGGATTTGACGCTAGACAATGAAGGACCTTCATTGAAGGTATTCCGGAAAAATTTGCTGCTAATTTTATTTGCAAGCACCACGGCAAAGAAGAGTCCCTGAAAGATTGGGTGGAGGCTCGATGGCAGCTACTGCAGACACTCAACTGCATTAAGTTATAAAATACTTTACAATCAGTTCATGGACAGAGTTATTGTGGTTACATATATTTTACGTAACTTATCAAAATGTGGTAATATATTATTTAGGTTATTTAAGTGTAAGGATAGTTTATGTTTAAGTATGAGAATGGTTTGTTTATAATTTGAATTAAGATGAAGGCTGTCTAACTGCCTGATGAAATTTCTATCTATCTAATTTATCTAGTTTGGCTATCTGACTCCATGAAATAATTTCCACACAATTATTGTTATTCGAATTATAATTTTAAGTTATCAGAAGGTGTTCGTATAATGTTGTAGGTCTATAACACAATTTGAATTTAAACAGTACAGAATAATGAAATTACAGGATAGTGAAACATTATCACGAGTTATTACATTTTAATTAAACAATCAATTTAATGTTTTTCTGAGAGCTGAACTGGTCTAACTGAGCTGGTTTGATGTGAGCTAGTCCGATTTGATAGAGCTTTTTGTCTAATTGAGCTGGTTTGATGTGATAGAGCTGGTTTGATATGAGCTCTTTGTCTAATTGAGCTGGTTTGATGTGATAGAGCTGGTCTGATTTGATAGAGCTCTTTGTCTAATTGAGCTGGTTTGATGTGATAGAGCTCTTCCGATTTTATCGAGCTCTCGTTAAAGGACGAACAAACCATTTTATTGTGTGCGCCCTTTTTTCTATTTTCTTTGGGAGCAGTTGCATGGAAAATTACAGAAACTTTAGTAAAAGGCAGGAAAACTTATATGTTGAAATAATGGATCGCTACATTTAGTCTGGTCAGTTATGCACGTTTTAGGGCTGTTTTGTGCAAATTTGGGTAGACATTTTTCATATGCACTTTCAAGTTCCTTAGACACATCAGACTCAAAATCCGTCTGGAGCCCGAAAATTTCGGGGGTGGAAGGTCCCCAAAATGCCGCTCCCGTTTGGGGGGTAGTGATGGCTAGAGCGCATGTAGAAAATTTGTTTTATTTTTTTTAAATGGCATATGAGTACTTGTTTGGGGGTAATTTGGCCTGAAAAACCGTTTGGAAGCATCAGTTTTAACCCAAAACAATCATTGAAGCAGATAATGGACAACAGTTGTCCAAAACACTAAAACCGTATGGATAAAATGACCGTTTTTGTGTAGGCTACGTGGCAATATGCGAAAGCGGGAGGCAAGTTTACAGTAACCTGGGCAGTGAAAGGGGTGAGAATTTAGTTTTGAATTGCATTTGCACCAGACAGATTAACTTTTGAGTTTTAAGAGTAGGATTGTTAAGCAGTCAGTCAGTCTTCGCAAAACATTGAGATTGGTCAGTCACAAAGAGAAATCCAACTATAGGCCTACTATTCCCTACAGGGAATACAAAAATTGGATTCCTCTTTTGTTTAGTCTATTTCCAGCAGAGAATAGAAAAGTTTGACTTCCCTTTATTCAGTCAATAGACACACCATTGCAAGAATTTTAATCTTTCTGAGTTACGGTATGGTACATCTTTTGTTTGTCTCATATAATATGACCTAATATTGGTACAAACCAGGCAGTGTTATAATTATCCAATAGGCTATGAAAACTGATTAGTGTTAGAATAAACAAGCTATCACTTTTGTGGTTCTGACTTGCTTCAAGTGTAATTGTACGACAGTTGTCAACGTTGTTTCACCATTTCAATCATTTCACCATCCTGATTACACTAATTTGCCAGAAGCAGCCAGAATATGACAAAATTTGTTTGCCTTATCAAACTATTTGTGGGTTGATTGTAAAGAACACCAAAACTTTCACTCGTCCCTGTCACACCCCTGCAACTCAGTCACAGCTCTCTCGTGGACGCACAAAGAACAAGGCTGGTTTTATCAACTGCCACCTTACGATCAAGCTGTAGCCTACTCTATTATTAGGTCTAAAAACTTGATGCAAGCCTTGTTCCATCATGGGATAACCTTATCTTACTATAGCACTCTTCGCTTCATTGAAGAACTCTCAGTTACAGTAAAATACCTTTACTGCAGATCAGGTGGAAGAGTATTGCCAACTGCCCTACGACATGGTGTATTTACTGTGGTAGTTGATGACAACATCGACCAAAACAGCTCCAGTTTTGCTGCAATTCATCACCTGCATTGAACATCCGTTTCAATCATGCAGTTTCAATTGCATAATGATCCAGATGAACAGCGGGTCAGAAGAAAGTATGCATACATGGCCACAGAAGAAGTACACCAACTGAAGTCAAATAACACATGTTCGCTTGATACATTCCTCAATGTATCACTTGCAAATCTGCCTAAACATACACAACGCCCCCAATACACTATGCATGACTTTGAAGAATCATTTAAAGAGAACATTCAACTGATACTCCAACAACAAAACAGTGAAGAAGATTACTGCTGAATGTGAAGGATGCTGTCAGCAATTACTACAATGCAAAGGGAAGAAGAAGATTACAGTACCGGTACTCCTCCTTCATGGGTTGCATACCATAGCCTACAACTAAAGCAAGAGATCAAACTGCAAACATCACAACAATCAATAGCATTCTTCCAATAATCGACCATGTGAGTCATAGCTGGGATTTGCAACTGCACATTATGAGCATTGCCAAAGATTATACAGCATATCTGAATCCCGGCCAGGTCGCTGTTGGTTGTTCACTGTTCAGATCAACCACTGTACGCAATGAAGAAACAGATACAGTGGTTATGTCCAAACCAAGACGATTACGTTTGTTTCCTAGGTGGATTGCATATTGAACATACTGCTCTACTCTGTGTTGGACAGCTGCTGAAAGGCACTGGTTTTGATACGATTATCAACTCGACTGCTTTACATACTGTCGGATTGACCAATGCCATATGTGATGTGAACCACATTAAAAAAGCAAGATACGCTTTGCAAATGACAGCAGTATGCTTGAAAAAACTTTCAAAGGATGCTTATGAACTATCAGAACATGAAGACGGACAACAATCATTCCAAGATTGGTTGTCTAAAAGTAATGAAAGTACAATGTTCAAGTATTGGTTCAACATTCTACAAATCATAAAAACAGTTCTATTGTACGTGAGATCCTTGCGAAAGGCTAACCTTCCACTTTTCAGGCACAATCGAAGAATTAATAGCCTCCTCCATTTTTTTGCATTGGATCACATCAATTATGCTAGGTGGTCGTCAGTCTTCATACAAAACTTAAGATAAATCGAAGTGTTACACATTCTATTTGTTTGAACACTTTATGGCTGGTCACGTTGTTGTAAATTTTGTGAGACAGCAATTCTTCAAAGTAGCGTTTGACCAGCGCCACGAGCAAAACAACAAACAAGTAAAGCATCCCAAGGAGGATATATCAATCTGGTCAACAAGGAAGATCTAGACTTTCTACGCAAGATCGAGATATCTCTTCCAGAGATGCTTCACTACCTGGAGAAAGTCAATGGTAAGAATAATACTATGACCAAGCAACACAAAGAATGTTCAGCGGCATTTATCGAGCAGTTTGTGCAGGACTGTTAAAAGATATACAAAAAGCTCCACATTAACCCATTCAGCAGGCAACAACAGTTTACAAAGCTGAACTCGTCGGCCATTTTTCCAGTAGAGGTTACTGTTGATTGTAAGAAAATCTTTGACTTGGGAAAGGCACAGTAGCCTACAACAACTTCAAGAAGACCCGTTTTGTTGAAGGGACAGATGATGTAATCATCATCATCAACCAATTTTGATTATACAGGCCATGAATTAATCCTCATGTCGAGGGTGTGGCCTGAGGCTGTCTGTCGAGAACGAAGTCTTCCCCTCCACACCTCGCGATTTATTGGGTTGGCATAGTCCATGTTCAGGGTAATAAAAACACCAATCAGAAAGAACGCTTTGAAGTTGCCAAGCACTGCTGGGAAAATTCAAATGGAATGCCCCAAAGTGATGTTTAATCCTGCAATGATGAACAAGCTTCGTGATGCCTGTTGGAACAGGAAAGAACTTGCAATAGATGTTTTTTGCTTCGAATTTACAGGTTTGAAAGAAGGCCTTTTATATTCTTTATGTCTACTTTTTCTGTAGTTTTGTTTTATTGTTAGCCTGCAAATTAGTTGAAAGTATTTCGTAATATGCGTACAATTCTTAATGTCTGTATTTTTAGGGTTACCAGAGTGCCTGGCAACCAAAGATGGCTTACTATATCACAACCCAAAATCAAGGATCATTGATTGCTTGACAAGCAAGTCAGTCACTTATCCAGAAAAGGCAGATGAGCTTGTGGTTGATCTTTCTGTCATCATTCGAGCTAAAGCTGCTACCGTGGAAAAGAATTCTACATTTGAGGAATTTACAATAATGGTCTTAAATGAGACAGCCAGCATGGGAGAAAAGCAGCACAGAATTGACTTGGTTGCAGATCAATACCACGCCTTAAGCATAAAGTGCATTACAAGGAAACAACGTGGGTCGGACACTAACCCAGAACTTAAGTTTGAAAAAAAGGATCTCTTACCGCCAAACTTTTCTGGCTCATATCTTACGAACTCGGCAAACAAAACGAGATTGAACCAACTTATTGCTGACATCAGCAAAGAGCATCATTGGTCACGACTTGGGTATATTGTTTTTTCATGCATTTGCTGGAGGAGATGCAACAAGCTCCTTTTACCTAATTTCTAAACGCAGCTGGTTCCATATGTGGAAGCAATATCCTAAAGTGGAACAACTCACAAGAGTTTTCCAAAGCTTCAGCTGGCTACCATCAGAAGCATGTCTGACTGAGAGCATGTCAGATATTGCTGATTTTGTTTCATTTGCATATGCAAAAAAAGAGGCCAACTTGAATCGACTTTGGTAAGAGCTGTTCGTCTCATCATCATCGAATGAATTAAGGGACCTTCCACTTACACTTGATGCCCTGACTCTACATGTTCATTGCAGCGCGTATCAGGCAGGATGGATAATTATGGGGAAACACTATAAATCAGTCTGTTTGAACATTGAGGTTGGGTTAAATTGCAGAATGAGCTGAGCATTCAGTGGACAACAGTTGCAAGAGCACAACATTTGGAAAGACTGACGAAGACTTGCAAGTGCAAGATAGCTAACTGTGACACCTGTCAATGTGCAAAATCAGGGTTGCAATGCCTTAGTTTTTGTACCTGTAAGAGACAATGTGCAGTGTAGCATGACACTGAAGAAGATCATTTCATTGAGTAAAACAAACAACAACTATATTATATACGGTACGGTAACCAACTAACCATTTGCAAAATATTGTGCTTTTTGACGTTTTTTTTGCAATTTTTCGCTATTTTAATGTAAATAACTGGCTTTGTGATGATTTTAGATGAAAATAGGTGCTTTTAAACGATTTTTTGGGCCAAATTACCCCAAATTGACTACCCGCATGCTATAATTTAAAACATTTTGATATTTTCTTGTATGCGCTTCATTGTCTTGTAGCCCCAAAAGTGGGAGCAGCCGTTTGGGCACTTTCCACCCCCGAAATTTTCGGGCTCCAGACGGTTTTTACATCTACTGCACCTAAGCAACTCGAAAATATAGGTGAAAAATGTCTACCCAAGTTTGCACCGAAATGTGCATAACTGACCAGACTAATTATGTCTGAACTGACCGAGAGGTTTGAAAGTAGCCTGAATTCTGATTTGGCAAAGTATAAAGAACTTGCACGAATTTTCAAGACCGGCTTAGTTCCTGAAATGGTCAAAAATTATCCAGAGCTGAATAGACAATCGATGAGTTATCAAATTGATTCATTCAGCAAGGCAACAGCACCAAAATCTCTGTACGATGCCAAAAGAGCTTACCAGGCATTGTCCGAGTTGAAAAAAACCTCTCTATTCTCAAATACTCCAGCTGATTAAGAACCTCTTTTTGCCCGGTAAGCTTTGCTGCTTGTGAGAGGTCGTTTTCCATTCTTCGTAGATTGAAAACCTGACTGAGAAATACTTTGGGACAGGAAAGGTTAAATGCTAGCATTGTTTGCAACATTGACCAAAATATTCTTTGACATCAGCATAAATGACAGTGCTAATGTATTTTCAATGAGCACTACCGTAAAACGCAATTTGGTTGTAACAAGTTCTTGTGATGTGTTTGAAAGTTAGCATTTTTATCATAAATTTGCAAATGTTCTTCTGTAGCTTCGATTGTTTTCAGTCTCCTGACTAGTGACTTTGTCCTATAGCGCACTAAGTGTAGTGATTCTAGTGAAGGAGAGGGTAAAAAGAAAAGTAGCCTATAACTTCTGTTGTTTTTTTTGGAAAAACTAAGTATTCATTGGAAGGTCATAGCTTCGAATCCAGCTGGAGGTACCAATTTTTCTTTGCTTGTTTCTTAATCTTGCAGCAGTCATTCACAAGAGCACAGGTAGCGCTTTTATCTCCACTATTTCTTGTCTGTGTATTATGCTGTTAGCAGCTAATTTACCGAGGTCCGGTGATTGTTTAATAAACCTAATAGGCCTACCACAACCACTAAAATTGTGTATAAAAGTATGCATCCCCCCCAATGTTCAAAATTGTCTAAAATTTGATAAAATTTTGATTTATCCCCCCCAATCCTCAACTAACTTCGGCACCACTGTGCTGAGCTGATGGCTTTGGTTATGTTGAGATGATGGATGGATAAAAAAAAACATCTTCACGTGTTTGCAAAGTAATTTGGTTGCCCAAAAATCTGAACGACCTAAAGAGCTTTTCCTGAATTGGGACAAATTTCGGTCACCACTTTAACATGAAAAATTTCTGTCATAGCCTATCCACTGAAACGTCGAACCAATCGTAAGCTACGTTTACTGTGACGTAAAAAAGTGCGAAAAGCAGATGATGGAAAGTAAATTAAGTGAAGGACAGGTGTTGCCTTCGACGGCATGGCGAAACATGTTAGGGTTTGGGAAGAAGTCGTTTCGATGACTTGGGTTCGATTCTCACTCCTGCCATAATTTTTTTACCAAACAAAGTTCAAAGCAAACATCCACTCTCTGGCTGAGTGCTGAAAGGGCTCAGTTCAGTTGTTATTATTCTTGACTATTGCAGCGTCCTGCGGTTTTTCTTATGTATTTTTATGTCTTATTATACTGGTTGGTTGGTTGATTGAATCTTTACCCTCGGACTGATAAAGCTTCTTGCAGAGCTTAATCCTGGCAGTTTCGCATACTTGTTGAGGCTTTGAATCACTGATGCAGGCCGGCCACCGAGATTGACAGTGAAGTTTCCGATTGTTGAAATCTTGTTGGCGGAAAACTATTCCATCCATTAGATGCCACTGAATGAAGAGCAGTCTTTAACGTGCGTTGCTCAAGCGCACACCCCGAGAGTCGAACCAGCGCCGCTTGATCTTGAAGGTTCTTCGTTCCAGAACTGACGCGCTAACCAACTGAGCTATCGGGGCGGACTGTTGTGAAACCTGGAGGCCTTTCATCTCCTGCAGTTTTTCCTTAGGACATTGTAGAAATTTGAAACGCTAGCTAAGAATTCAGTGCTTTGGTAGGCTATCGTGTTTGCAAGCTAGCGTCGCTCAGGGCATTTCTATTTTTGTAAACTCCTTAAACCAATGCATCTAGCGTTGAAATTTCATTAGTAGGCCTAGCCTATGATTTTTTTTCTCAGTCATTGAGTAGGCCTACTATTCTTTTCCAGTCGTTGAGTCGTCGTTGAGTCCAGTCATTGGCTCACTTCAGGGTGGAGATCAGGGTAACAGCCAAAAAAGGTTGAGAACCACTGCTGGAGTGATGGTTTGAAAATTTTTTTCTACAATAAATAGGCTAAGTTACATGCAAGTAGATATTGTTCTCTGGTCATTTCCATCGCACTACCGCGCTCGGAATGTTGCTGTAGCCTAGGCTAAGTAAATACTAGGCTACTCACAGCTATAGGTAGGCTATGAGTGGATAGTCTGGACTATACGGATACACGTAGGATAACAATAGGATAAACGTCAACATAGCAAAGGTCTAGAAAAGGGATTATTAAACGACAAAACGTAGGCTAAACATTAAAGCGTGCTTTAAGTAATTAAGTTAAAATATAATTGGTAGGCTACGGTCACAACCCCTTCAGAAAAATTTAAGATAAAAGGGAAATAAAAAAAAAGCTACAAATAAAAACAACAACATATATCCAGGCCCAGGGCCGTGATAACTGCCTGGGGAAGGCTACGGTACGTTTGATAAGGGACTCACTCATTTTAGTCTGTGTAAGTTTTTTGGACTGTTTAAAAGATAAAAAAAAATGCTAGGCTACAGAAGCTTGTAATCAATAGCTACGGTAAGTAAATCATGCAAGGCCGTATTTACTGCTTTCCAAACCCCCGACTGGGGGCCTACCTCCAGTGCCGGTCTTTGGGGTGTGCAAACCGAGCGATCGCACAGGGCCCGCAAATTAGGGGGCTTGCAATTTACTCAGAAAATGCAGTAAGTTTGTCATTTCCAATGGAAAAATTCAACAAAGGAATTATAGCAACAAGAAAACATAAAGACTCAATGGGTGCAACGTATTTCGTCCCCTGAACATTTCGTACCCTGAAAAAATCAAGTAAAAAAAAAACAGAGCCGAAGTCGCTGATCGGAGTTGACGCAAACATTTCAAAATTTCTCTCGATCTTTTCAGGGGACGAAATAGGTCGAAATTTGATTTTGTTACACGATTTCAGGGTACGAATACACCTTTGTTCCCGGTGCTGGACCCGTGCCACCGGGGGAGAGCTCGGACGACCTGCCTGGGTGCGGCTGGGTCGCCTCCGCACGGGTGTTGGGCGCTTCGCTTCCTTGATGCACAAATGGGGCCTATCAACATCTGCGGCATGCAACTGTGGTGCAGAGGAACAAACAGCAGATCACATCCTCTACCACTGCCCGACGTTTACTCCTCCAAGGGCAGTTGGCCTGTCAACGCTGGAAGACTCTACAATCAAGTGGCTGCTCGAAGAATGCCCGGACATTTGACCCCAATAAAATGTAGTCCAAAAAAACAACCTTTCATACAAAAGAAGGGTACAAATTTTTAAGGGGACGAAATAGGTTGCATCCAGACTCAACATAGAGACATAGCTTTATTTTCAAAAAATGCCAATGAAAGCATGATCTTATCCTTTTGCTATGCCACCGGACAGCACCATCTTACAGTAATATTCATACCAAAATTTTTGTTGAACATGTTCTCAGAATGCCCCAAATTCAAAGTAATTTTTCAAAATTCTCTTGGGGAGACCCCCCACTGCTGGGTGTCCGTCAAACCACTCCGCTGACCGTCAAACCACCCCACCCCCTTTATTGGATCATTGTCATTGGGGGCCGCAAAGCATATATCGCACAGGACCCGAAATACCCTAAGACCGGCACTGCTATCTCTAACTAGAGACCCACTTTGTTTGTGCAGCGTCTTTTGGTTTGTAATTCTACACTTTTTTTTCTATTTAAAAAAAATCTTGCTTGCTTTGCTCGCTCAATCAAATTTCGTTTATCTCGGCGATATTAGGCAAGTAGGCTATAGCTAAGATTAAAAGTTTAAAAAGTTTTTTGTGTCTAAAAAGTCTTTGAGACTCAACTACTGTGCCTTATCAATGTGTTCACCTAGTTAGGATGACTTCCGAATTTGTCATCCCCTGTGGTTAGCCAGCGGAAGATACCATCTTGTCAGTTTCCATTGCTGCCTCGTGTCAACAGATGGTTGCAATCCACACCAACACCTATGTTACACTTCCATCAAAACATGTGGGTAGGTTATCTTTCAGAGATGTTTACAGTATCAAGATCACTGAAAATTGGTAGGATTGGGACAGGATCACGCATACATCCGCCTCCTCACCTCAGTGATTAAGCGCTCGACTCAAGATCATGCACACTGGTTCGGATCTCTTGGTGTGCGCTTGAGCAACGCTCATGCGCGAAACACGTGTCTATCATTTCTTGCTACACTCGACTACCGAGAACAAGCAATCTTAAGCATTGTGTAATCAGTTCAAAGCAATGGTAGATGCCATGTTGCACCGACAACTGATATTTTGCAATAAACAAAAAAGTAGCTTAGACACGAGACCATGCGCTCAACATTTCATCAATTGGTCATGAGCTCAAATAGCCTACATGAGAGATGATATTATTTTTCTTTCAAAAAGTGACCTTAAAATTTAGAATTGGGATAAGATGATTTGAGTTAGTGTGCATTTTAGTGACAAAAAATACATCGCATTGAAAATAAGCCTATATGATATCCAGGTCACAAAAACTGGCAATGCTTCATTTAGCCTACTCACAAAATACTGAAAATGATGTTGAAAATCTGATTTGCTATAATAATCCATGGTTGCTATTGTTGTCGTCTTCGAAAAACGAAAGGTTTCGCAATCACAAATCTCTGTTACAATTGGCAGGAAGGAAGGACTTATCCTCTTTTGTAAGACAATATTTTGCAACATATAAAGATGACGCAGAACGTAGCCAACAAAATGTGAACTAGAACCAAAGTACGCAGGTCATATCTCTTGTTTTTCAGTGGAATGCAGACTAGAAAGAGTGAAAAAATATCTGAATTATTAGTAGCAGAAATGTACAGCAATTACATAAGCAATAGGCAGTAGAACTTGAATCTCAAAGCACATAAACTATTCAAATTATTTAGAGCTATCATTGATTAAAATGTAAAACACACAACGGTAAAATTTTAAAACCAGCAGTCTAAAATCACAAACAGGGATGTTCATAGAATTGCACAAGCGCACACTGCGATGCTTTTCTGTGTTGGTGAAACAGAAGAGTCTTCAGCGTCTCTCCCACGCGAGGGGACGGCCACGACCACCGTGCTTCAGTTGTAGCTCTTCACGCATCTTTAACTCTTCTGTTATCCACCTCTTTTTATAAGTACATGCACATTTTGATGTTTTTGCACTCCTTATGTAGCGATATACTGGCTGATATGTTTTTCTGGTGTTCAATTAGCCCTGGAAACCACTGGCGTGGTTCTCCAAAGAAGTTTTTGATCCAGACATATCATCCAATAAAGAAATCTCCAATATGGAACTTGTTGGAAACAAAGTGTACCAGCCTTCTTGTTTGGATTGTTGGTCACTGGAAAGTATTTTGATTTGAGCCATTCCCATAAAAGACTTGGAATCCAAACGGCCGTAATCTCCCCACACAACAACCTGAAAAAACATGAGTTAAAGCAACCGATATACGTAACAGGTAATTCTACACTGGGTTTTGTGCGCAAAAAAAATGAAGGGATATGAAAATGAGTTGTCTTTTCTGACATCATTGAATTACTCAGAGATCTTGTAAACTCACTTGTAGGCTATTGCCGTATTGGTTTGGTTCAAAGCGAACAGATTGGCGAAATTCGGGATTGCGTGATTTCAAAGCTGTTTTCGTTTTCCGCTTCGCGATGCACTGTTTCTCGAACATCAAGTACACTTTCACATGGATGGCTGTGAAACAAAATTCAAATTTAAACAGGTCACAAGAGGCGAAAACATTTCCGTCATGTATGCCTCTGTGGCATTACATACGTGTCAGTCTGAAAACGATGCTTTTGTTTCTAGGCTATTTTAAGCACAAAGAGCAAGCAACGATGATGGTAGTCATGACTTGTGCAGTTGATTAGAGAACTCAAGACAGCTCAAAATGGTTTTCAAATTACAACTTTCACTCCTTGAGAATGTGTAATAAAGGAAGAGACCATACAGCACATGACTAACGACCGCATCATTTTTCACCCATCAAAAGCACTGGCTATAATGGAAGACCCAAACCAAAAAAATTCTCTTCATTTAGTCCAACACCTTTGCTGTGAGGTAGTAAAAGACAAATCCTTGGTCAGATGGATCAAGTGACAGGTGTTAACATTTCAACTTCGAACAAAAACTTCGTAGTGATTCTCTGTCGATGAACTTACGTTGATATTATTACTAGACAAGATGTTGACTTCAGTGCGATGACTTTACGTTCTTAACATGTTTGAGTAAGTTCAAAACTGTACACATTGCAAAAAAATCATTGAACAATTCGTTACCAGGTGGAGCTTTGGCGCCTGGTTTCAGCACAAGGCCTTCTGCTCGCTTGACAACAACTTCTAAGCCAGCTCCGGTGTCGCTGATGGCCAACTGGAACACAAGAATTCACACGTTCTCGAAAGCAATTGATTAATTAGTGATTGGAAAGAACAATAAATAAAGCTTCAATTTTTGAAAAGCCATTTTTATTAAAAGCATTAATAAAGTTGATAGTAACTTTGCAAACTTCTTTCCCTGCAAAAATTCTACAACAACTGCAAGAACTGGTTTGGTTGGTTGGTTTTGAATCTTTATCCTCGGACTGACAAAGCCTTGATGGGTTATTCCTGGTAGTTTTGCATACTTTTGCTTTTGACGCAGGGCCGGTTACCGAGCTTGACAAAGTGAAGTTTCCGATTGTTGAAGTCTTGTTGCCGGGGAATTATTCCATCCATTAGGTTCCGCTGAATAGAGAGCAGTCCTTGGACTGCGTTGCTCAAGCGCATACACCAAAAGTCGAACCAGCGCTGTTTGAACTTGAAGCTTCTTCTTTCACGAAGCCACGCGCTAACCAACTGAGCTATCGGGGCGGACAATACATTGTCCGTCAGATAAGGTTTAATTTGAAAGTATAAATCACCTGAATCTTCCCGAGGGTACTGGCAGCTAGAGTTTGCCTTCCAGCCACCTGGCCAACGCCCAAGCCACCAACAAAATCCTTCAACGTTCTGTCAACAGATCGTCTGAGGACAATTTGAAAGTAAATTCAAAATTATGGGTTAGTTTTATCCAAGTGGTTTACTTGACTTGACGAAATTTCGTTTTTGCCGGTGAGATTAACACATATACTCACGCTCTCTCATAAGCAACACATTCAAATGATGTTTCATTTAATAATTAATCATTGCTGATTACGATTACCCAGAGAACTTGACTTTAAAATCTATTTACAGGCTGAAAAATTACGAAACCAGACTATTAGTTGGAGTTACTAGCCACGGCGCCTACTAATGGTTTCACCCTGCAGATGAAAAAGTGACGCTCTTCTTATTTTATTTTATCTATCAGAAAGCCGACCAACTTTTTCCTTTTATTTAACACCCAACAAAATCTTTTATCCAAGAAATTACCCTGATCCTTCAGATGCTAAGCTTTGAACTGATCCTGATGCGGAACCCCTGCTCCCATCCTTCTGAAGAGTTGGGTGAACCCCAAACTCAGAACATCTTGTGGAAGATGATGTCGTCTTTTGTCTGTTGCTTTCTGTTAACGAACAAAAGTCAACAAGATGGCGAAGAGAAAGCGTGGAACAATTGGCTACTTTTCACATTGAAAGCTATAGATGGACAATCAATCATGTCCACATAATCAATACAACAATGTTAATATGTAATAACTAATAATACAACTATATTACATAATCACAACGTTAATCTATGCAATACTACGTAGAAATGTTCATTACCAAGTGTACTGCTGCTTTGGCTTCTATTTTTCAAACCAACCAAGAGCTTTTGTGCGAAGAAGTTATTGTTGTTTTTGCGGCTAGATGGCGAGCTGTTCTTCGAGTGCGGTGACGTTTGGTTCGATGACGAAGCACTTTTTGAACCTAAACTTTTCAGCTGTTGCAATAAAAAAAAAGTGAATCACTCAAAAGTGGTTTCTGTGACACTGTACAATGTGTATTGTGTTTGCAGCAAAAATAAACAATATGAGTCCCATGTTTAAATAGAATATACACGATTGTTTAAACTTTATAAATAAATCATATCGAATACAGTTACTGTCCACTAAAAATCGTAACAGGCTGTTACACTCTTATTGGGACCGTCAGAAGGTTCTTATTCAAATATATTCCATTTCTAATTCTGATAATTCAAAAGTTCTGAGACAGATATGCAGTGATCATCTTGATCAAAAAATAATCTGTAAAAATTACGACACATTTTGTCATAATTACATCCTTCAATAAATCCATCGCCAATTCACATTAAAAAAAAGGACAATTTCAAATAAGCTGTCAGTTGGTTGGTCTGTATGACCTAGGTCAGCTTCCACTAATCCATGTTTGTACCATAGCCGTCTACATACACAGGCCTTGACAACGTGCGAACTGGAAGCCTGACTGAATGCCGGTTACTTTATATCTATTTGAAATGATAGTTTTGAGAAACCCAGTTACCAAAGTGCAATCACTGAATCTAAAATCACTACAAAACTCCAATTTTACGTGACAAATATTTTCCCAATTACGAGTGTTGCCAAAAGATTTTCGGATTTTCAGCACAAGTGCGAAAATCTAGACCGTTATTTAAATGGTGTATTTAGCACAAAAACAACTCAAACCCACAAAAAATATACACAAAGATTGTATTTATTAACTACTACCCAAACTATTAACTTATACTAGCGATTTTGACTACTAACAGGTCAGTCTTCAGTCAAATTTTAAGCTGCATGTCATGGACTATGTATAAAGGTCGCCATGATTTGTACCTTGCTCGGTGCGTGCAAATTGGCGTTGAGACTGACGCTTTTTGAGAGAGTGTCGTCTGCCACTTTGCTCGATGCGTTGCCGCTGTCAACATTGTCAACGCTGAAACATGAATAAGATTCGTCATGGCAATAATATTGCCTTGGAAGAAGAAAAACTCTAGTAACAAAAGAAAAGCAGACGAAGAAAATAACTATGATGAGTTATTTACAAGTAAATCGTGGAGCTGGAGATTTTTTACTTATTAAGCCTAACGCAAAAACACTTTTTAAAAAAAACTTGAAAAACTTATGAAACAACGGTGCTTTGCTGGGTATCACTATAGCGTCAGATCTACTGCTTCATTATCAGCTCCTCGTGTTTTAAATAGTAAACATAAACATATTTTCATGTATTCATTCTAATGAAACACACTTGGTATATACAATATACATCTTCTAAGAGTGGTAAAAATAGATCATCTGAACAGTAAAGCTCACGATATATTTGTTGTTTCTGCACCTTTTTCTGCATTAAAACTATTTCAAGAACTTTTTCAAAGCTGCACGAGCCTACAGTGGCAATAAAAACAGCTGAAAAAATTTGCCATTTTTACATCGCAAAACTTAACTTCTGCCAGCAGTTACATTTACAAGCGGGCCTGTGTTGTGCTAGAAGCACGATGTTAGAAGCAAAAATGATAGATAGAAAATATTAAGTTACAGTAAAAAAGAGAGCACTGCCAGATGGTCTGTGAGCACCAGTACCTCAGTCTTCGTGTTCGTTCGCCCATTGCAGAGGTTGATGCTCTGCTGTCAATCAACGAAGAATCACTGCTCATGATGTTTCTCGTTTGGTCGTATGCTATGAATGAATTGGGGAGTGGATCGGAGTTGTGTGTGCTTTGATTTGTCGAGGTGTTTTGTCGCATGTGCTGCAATAAATAAATAAGTTGACACTCATTTTTTTGAAACCAAGCCAACAGATAGCCAAAATCTTTTTAGATGGATTCAATATCTATGGAAGTAGAATCAATCAAAAAAAATAATCCATTTGTTGGCGAGGAACTCCTCAGACCCAACCACAGTTGGATAGCAAATCATCAATAAGTTTCACAAATTAAGTGTAAAATCAACCACAAAAAGTGTGAATATGCTACTCAAATTACAAGCAAACCTCCAAGTTTGGAAGAACACGATAATTATCTTCTCCGCTGGCCAAGTTCAACTGGCCTTGAGCTGAATCGGAATGTGACGGTCTCTCTAAACCACGCTGGCAACTGGGAGAGTGGTTGCTTTTTATCGGCGAATTGTTTCCATATGAGCCGTCTGTGAAGCAAACTGCACAACTAACCTTAACTACACTGTCACTAAATTATAATGCATTGAACGCATGCGATGTTAAAGACAAGTGACCATCGTATCTGCAATCTCATCGTTGGCAAGCTGTCAACTTGAAGGTAGGTAAGTTTCAAACAAAACGTTAGGAAAAAACAGGGCTTAAAATGCCACTGTACTCATCAACTGTATACTGAGCAGAAGAACGACACTAAAACTGTAGACACCACAACAGATATAAAAAAAAGATGCTGGCCAAGATCTTTACAAAATCAGGCTGAAAAAAACATTGTTCGAAAGTTTTATGGTAATCTAAAACAGTAGTGTCTACTCACGTTTAACTCGAGGTCTTGGCGGCGTAAAGCATCCATCGTGGCTCAAATAGTGAGAAGATGAAGGGAGACTGCCACTGTGCATGGGTTTCTTTACGGTTTTGTGTGGATGCTGACCGCCAGTCAGAGCGCTGTGAAATATTGTGGAAAGTTGCAACATTAAACATATCACAGTTTGTTTAAAATAATTTAAAAATACTGCAGCCATAGTTTTTCACATAAAACAAATATATACGAGGCATAGAGTAAAACTTACTGATGCTCTTTATTTAATTTCCATAAAATCAAGTTTGAGTAAAGAAAAGCACAGCAAATATAAAATGTTTATAAAATTTAAAAAAAAATGTGTAACCTGAAATTGGCTTCACTGACGGTTTCTCTGTGGTGTCTGCCCAAAGCATATCTCTCTTGATAGTCTCCACGGCTGGATGTTGTTTGTTGATGATTGCCATGGCCTACTTTCGCATGGGAGCAATGAGAGTCAGGAAATAGTTGCGCCATGGCCGACTGATCGAAAGCCTGGTTCATACCTTCACCGGGAGCCATTAGCTTGTACCACTGAGGGACATCATCAATCCTTGCAAGGCCCAGGTCAATAAGGACCTTGAAATTAAAGTTGGTTTGTTGCTTTCAGTGAAAGAGGGAGGCGAATACTGGATCAATTCCAAAGATCAGATAGGGCGAGTAGTGTACGAGAGAAATTTCAAATTGAAAACTGCATCGGTGTCAGAGTTTTTTCGCTGACAACAATGATTGTTTCCACAATTACGATAATTTCAGATAAAAAACACAACAGACAAAGACTTACTTCAAAAAAGAAACCCAAAGCTGTGTTGCTTTTAGAATAACATTGACTTTTAAGATAGGATGCGCCAACATACTCGACAATCAGTATACACGCAGTTCATCGTTGGATCAGTAATCGGTGATTTTAATTACTGGATTATAGTTAGAGCATCCGAAAACAGTTAGACCAAAAAAAAGTTAGTTAATCAGCGGGTTAATTTAATCGGTAAATAATCCACCGTTGGTGCATGTAGCCCTGAGTCACTATTCAGAGAAATGTAGTGTGCCAAATTTAGTAAATACAAGTTTACACAGCAATCAGGTATGGATAAAACTGTACATCGCACCCTCCGCCAGCAACACCAACTCCGATTCCTTTTATGGCATCGATGTTGACATTCCGGTTCTCGCACGGACTCAATTGTGGAGATACCGTTGGCTTCTCTGGCTCACTGTTACTAAAAACTAGTGATGCATCCTCGAAGATACCGACTGCACACCTCTGACGATAGAATGAGATTAAAATCAAACTTACTTCGCCTAAAAATTGGCCGTTAACTTCGACAGAGCGGTCCAAATCCCATAGAGTGAGTTCCAGGGACATCGAGCCAAGGTCTTGCTTCCTCAAGCCACCGTAGGAGAAGGACTGGTTCCAAACGGGGTTGACAGACTTTTTCACTGTCTTTGTTCGTCGCCTTGAAAACTCACTGCGGTCTACGAACATACGAAAGATTGTGTTGAAATTAACCTTCACTCCAAAAAAATCCCAGTTAGTTGTCATGGCATCCAACTGGTTTGTACGAGCTGGATCAAACATCATCGAAAGATGAACAAAACTGGTAGTTGGAAGGGAATAGAACGTGATCGCATAAAGGGAGGGTTGGTCTTTCAGATTAATTGGAATAACTATCTAATCATTTAGATCTTGTATGTTAAAGGTTGAGAATCCACTAGTGGTTTAAGCTTTCATACATTGAAACCGACATTGAAACAAGCAGTAGAACCTGGTGCTGCATATTGATTGCTGTGTTATGAGAAATACATTTAGATACTGCAACTACAGGCATGTCCAGAGCAGGTGGCAAGCGATTTCTTATTCTCCACGGTCTCTCGTCTAAATACCAGGGGTGTTTCATTTACAACCTGGTTTTCTGGGAGTACCGAACTGGTGTTGCACAATGCATAGTCACATCATAGTCACATGTGTTCTATCTGTTTGGGCCACGCTCCTAAGACAGTGAGTTCGACACCACTCCAAGGCAAGCCTTGGAGTGGTGTCGAACTCACGTACAGTAACTCACGTAACGTAACGTCGAACTCACGTAAAAGCCGTACACTTAATGACATGCTATGTTAATGAGAGCAGTTGACTCGATGACTTTGCTGCTTCCTGTTGTCTATTTTATTGCATGCTTGATCGCAGTGCACTGCCTATTGTCGCAATGGGCGCAAAATAAAATACGACCATTACTATAATTATCCATTTGACTATTTTGCTAATATAAAATGTGTAGTAAAATCAATGTATTAAGAAAGCTAATACAAGAAAAGAGTGCTCTTTTCATCACATGCACGTTAGTTATTGTAAGATGATTCTTGTACCGCAATTCACTGAAACATTTCATCAGAATAGAATCTACAGGCCGAGTGGAGAATTGGCATCAAGGTGTGTTCAACTCACCAGGCAAAAGATACATTTTGATATAGGGGTTCCTCGTGAAGCCCCCAGGTCGGTAAGGAAGCTCAACTGCCTGCAGAATCGAGACGTAGAGCTGCTGTGTTGCTTGGTCATACCACATGCTAACCTGATCATAAAGAAATTTTAAGCACAAAATCTAAAAGACAAGTTAACGACAGGCACTTTGAAAGTATGAAAATTAAACAAGCGCAAGTGTCATGTTTCTTCCAATAAAATTGTCTTTTGGAACATAGTAATTATTTTTTCTTGAATTTCATATGTAACTTGGTACACATCCAAGTTTTGTTGGGTTGCACACAAAGATTACAAAATCGACCCCACATGGAGTGAGAGTGAAACAAGCAAAGCCTCTTAAAAATGACGCAATACAATGTTCATCTTAAAGGCAATACTAATTGAAATTTTCAAACGGAAATTAAGCATTAAAATGCGTAAACTGAACATTCAAGAATACATTTCAAAAAAAAATTACCGAAAAAAATTTGTTTTCTACGGCGCTGGCAAGGCCCAATGTTTTATTTATTTTCATTATTTTTCAAAATGACCAAAAAGTGCAAACACTGCTCGAGAATACGTCACAAAAGACAACAATAACAAAAGCCACGTTACCACATCTGATGTTTTAACATCAGATCTGAGGTTTTGAGCAAACTGTTTGATGTTGAAATCTGATGTTTTGATGCCAAGCGATGCCAAGCTGATGCCAAGCGTGTAATACGTTCACATAGATCTTTTACACACTTTTAAAAAAAAATGAAAACCTTCTGTTTGTGTGTTACGTGTATTTTAGATAATAACATGCACACTGCACAGTGTACAGTATTGTACAATGAAAATGCACTCAGGCCATATGCTAAGCTACCGCCATGCAACGCAGCATCGTATACGATAAGACTTTTTTTGTAAACGGCTCATTGTGGTATTTTTTCAGACATCATTATACTGTTATAGTATTATAGTGTTTGCCACAAAGGAATAATAACCTTGATGTTAAATATATAACTCATGAAGAATCACGTTGCAATACCAAAGTGTGCCAAACTTGTATGAGTCAATTGCCATGTTGAATTGCGCCCTCAGGGATGCTTTGTGAAATTCCATCAGTAATAAAACTAATAAGCTTAATATGTAATACTAATACATAACCTACAGTTAAATCGCCGGCAGTAACAACTGTTGCGTGATCAGCTGATTGCTCGTCTTTTGTGACGTAGACTGTACAGTCGCACGCTTCGCTGCGCAGGCCCATTCTGGTTTTGAAAGCTCTGACAAAAGTACGCGCGGAATGCTGATCAGACCGCAATGGGGAAAATTTTTATTGAAAATCGTTTATGGTAGCAAGTTAAACACAAAGAACGTGGAAAATCGCCAAGTCAGGTTTTTCCTTTAGTATCCCTTTAAGGTACTTAAAACTTGACAAAGCTTTATTAGCATGTTGAATATGTTACATTGCAAACCTTGTGGCGGTAAAGGATCTCACGCATTTAAAACGTCTCCTTGGTGCGATAAGAAGAAACGTGAAAAAATAATGTTTTGAAGCATTTCGTCCAACTTCAGCAGTCAGCTTATATTTTGTTACCTGAACATTTCCTGAAATAATCTCATGTCGGTGACGTAAGGAAGTTTCATCAATGAAACGAGGAGATGACTGCAGTTCCGCGGCGCTTCTAGTAGCGACAATCGCCTCATCATCTCGCTTCTGAGACTCGAAGGAACTGCTGCTTGATTCTGTTGCTGGGTGACGCCGGCGAGTCTCAGGTACACGAGGCATGTTTTGAATCGGACGGCAGACGACGAGTGAAACCTTGAATCCATGTGGACATCGTTACTTTCTCTAGCTTCAGGTTGGGTCGGTAAAACATTCAACTTTTTCCTTTGCATTAAGCAATGTAAAGGGCATTTGCTGGGCTGGTGGAGAGACACGTCTTCATCTGAGTCCGTAAATGCCAGTTCGATACCCCGTTGGGTCATTAACAAAGAATTTATGAAAATAACATTGAGTTTCAGTCTTGAAGAAAACAGGGAATTTTTGGAGATGACAAGTGATGCTTAGCTGCGATAATACTTCCAGCAAGCCGAAATGGCACTGCCAATGTTGTATAAGAAAAAAACACCGTATCGTTTATCATTAAAAACTTAAAAAGGTAGCAGAAAAACGGCACAATACCTCCAACATAACGATATACGATGTATGTAAAGATAAACAATATTTAGTTAGGTTCATAACATTAAAAATAGCAAAGAAAAGAGTCAGGGTCAGATTAATAGTCTAAAAGCAGTGTATCTTTATTATGGTGTTTCATTTTTTCACCATTTTTGAAATTCAAAATGCCTGGGGTCCCATCTGGTGGTATTTGGGGTAAAAAGTTTATACCCCAATTTTTTTCAATTATGACGTCATATTGAGGTGGTCCACGAGGTTTGAAATTTTTGGGCCTCAAAATCTCGAAATTTGGCCGTATCTCCGGAACCGCTCATCATAGATCGACAAAATTAGTATCAAAATGCGCAGAAGGGTCGGTTTCCTATACCTGATGTAGAGAATATTAAGGTCTATCTGCTTCAAAAAAAAAGTTATTTCAAAAAATCTGATTTTCGGTCTATTTTCTCCTGATGAACAGAGATCAGGTGATTAAGATAAAACTTTTTCTGTATTTTTCCATCTTGGAAGCTGCTATTGCGTAATAATAGTCCTTGTTCGTTTTGCAAGAGATGAAATGGCAATTTAAAGGTATTACTATTATAATATTAATGTAACCGTTGAGGAAGAGGTATGCTGCTCACCTGCTTTAGATTAAGTGTCATTACGGCATTAAGGTCAGGTATTTGTAAGTCGATACAAAACTTCAAGGAATTGGAGAGAAATGTGCTTCCCCTGAATTCAGACATAGTCAGTCACTATTTTTACTTGAGGAAGAAAGTAGCCGAAACTAATCCTAAGTTTTTGAAGAAAATACCCCATTTCAAAGATTTAAAAGATGAACTGCTGAAAGATGTAAGTTAGTTGGCATATGGAACAAAGCTGGTCTTCCAGTGCTTAGCAAACAGAGAAACCTAGCACTTCTGGCATACAATCTGCCAAAGCATCGGCACTACTATGTTTGAAACAGAGAAAAAGAAATGAAGTAGTTAGATGTCTACACAGTAGCGAAAGCGACTCTGATGGTAACATGAATTGGGAAGATGATAAGGAATACGAGCCTCTGAAACCAGCTGTTTGAGGAAAAGCGTACAAGAAAGTACATTCTTTTTCCATAAATGATAGAAGTTGTGTACTTGCTGATCGTAGGATGACTTCGGTACGCCAGCAGTCAGATCTTATGAGGTCGGTTCTTGGAAAAGATCAAGTAGCTGCAATGCTGCATCACCTTCAACAGTATACCGCCAACGACAACAAACGAGAGAAAAATCTCTGATGGAAAGTGAGAACCTTCTCAACTCAGCTTCTGCCATGCAGTTATGTTATGATGGGCGGTTGGGCGCGTTGTCGATAAAGTAGGTCGATACGTTTTCTTGGGCCAACTTGTTGATGATAATGGCATGAAGCACGAAAGTGTGCAAGTGTGCGTGCTGTTAAAGCTTTTCCCAAAAGTGTGTCGGTCACTGCAGTACTGATTTTTGGCACCATCATCCAGTAGGCTTGCAGAGTTCACCTATCCCAAGTATATTCAGTCATGGCTGATACGACTGCTCTCAACGCAGGAAAAAAAGTCCGGAGTCAATACTCGACTGGTCAATTATTTTAATGATGAAGTTGGTCATGATATTCATACCCTTTAATGCTTGTTCCACATAAACGAAATATATCTTTCCCGTGTCATTTCTTTTGTGGACGGCGCCAAGAAGAGTCCCGGAGCACTGCAAGATGGGGCTTTGCTTAACCAGATAGCAAGACTAGACAAGCCCAGTACTGAAACCTTAACACCAAATATTATTACGCAATAACAACTTCCAAGATGGAAAAATACAGAAAAACTTTTATCTTAATCACCTGATCTCTGTTCATCAGGAGAAAATAGACCAAAAATCAGATTTTTTGAAATAACTTTTTTTCTGAAGCAGATAGACCTTAATATTCTCTACATCAAGTATAGGAAACCGACCCTTCTGCGCATTTTGATACTAATTTTGTCGATCTATGATGAGCGGTTCCGGAGATACGGCCAAATTTCGAGATTTTGAGGCCCAAAAACTTCAAACCTCGTGGACCACCTCAATATGACGTCATAATTGAAAAAAAAATTGGGGTGTAAACTTTTTTCCCCAAATACCACCAGATGGGACCCCAGGCATTTTGAATTTCAAAAATGGTGAAAAAATGAAACACCCTAATCTTTATTATAGATAAGCTCCTCAGTAGATATTCTGCTGCGACTTTTCACTTAGACGTTGTTTTTAACAAACTCACCGTTGTATGGCTTTTTGAATCCAAGATTGCTTTACAAACGTCTTCGTAAGACGCTCCACGTAGACAGTGGTTGTTCCACATAATCACTTCGTCTCCTTTCTTAAGATGACCAGCTGTGTCAGCCACGCTTCCTTTCTTCACCATGGACACATACGCACCCAATTCACCGGCTTCATTAGCCTTGCCACCTACCACCTGGGAATGTTTTCAAGGGGTTAACGCAAATTACAATATAAATTTACATCAATGGAAAGTTAGAGCGTGCTTAGGAACAGCAGTAGTTTACAGTTTATATAGATTTTTGATAGAAAACAAACTCTGTTCCAGTACAAGTGCATACCAGGGTTGTGTGAAAAGTCCGTGCTTTGACATTTCAAAATACCTTAACTTGTGAAAACGTTATTCCATTAAACACCGCAAAACGCATTTCGAATTTAAGTAACAGAAACAAACTTTCACGTGAAATGTGACCGCCACCCATGTTCCGGCAACTCAACCTACCTTGACACCAAGTACACCGCCGGAAGGTTCTTTAACCGAGCCCTTAGCAAAATTGTTTCCACTTTTATTGAGAACCATGCGACCGACCAGGCACGCACCATCCGAAGATGGCTGCCAGGATGCCGGCTGAGTCTGGGTGGGAGAATGAAAGAGTAAGGAAGTCAGGTTTATGTCAATGTGAAGTGAATATACTCGTAGTATGCCAAACACATAAAGCTTTTCTTGGTAACTAAATAGTTCTTTCATATGTGATCATATGTGAGTTGTTGAAGATTTTAAACACAGTTACAGTGACTATGCCACAAATAGTCAAATATAACCTTATTATAAATGCAATGAGCAAACCAACGTTCTGCTCAACTGGGGCAGAACAACTTTGACTACAAACATACAACACCAACATTGCAGCGTTCTACAACACCCATTCCAAGCTCGCTTAGCCAGTGTTTCCTCTGTAAGCAAATTTGTTGTTGGGTTGTTAATTTGTATGCAACCCCGAGCAAGGCTCTATCCATTTCAACATAATAAATTACAAGGAAAACAGACCAGCACTTGACACACAAGTACTCGAAATCGAGTTTTCAAGTTGGGAAGAAATGCGTCTATTTGATATATATTGGTATGTCTCATAAATTTGTTCTGAAAGCGGTATATAGTTTGGTCCATCTTATCGCACGTTTGTTCTGTTACACGGCGGTTTAATCGTTTTGGCAATCGTACGGTGTACACAAGCAAATGAGCGCTGTGGCCACCCCGTGTGGTGAAGTCGAAAGATTTAAAACATGCGGTGGAATGTTGTACCTGTATTGAACCATTTTGGAAACGAAAGGAATTTTTAAGATATATAGATTTGCAATTCAAACTGAGACTATCATCTTGTTATGTCAAACCAGTTATGTCATATGGAAGGGAAAGTTGAATCGACAGCAAAAAAGTTCACAAAAAATTAATGCATTTCCATTCTGGTGCTACAGAAGAATATTTAAACTATCATAAAAAAACAAAAACATTACAAACAAAGCAATTAGGAAAATAATTGGAGTGCAAGACAGATAAGCAAACGATTTAGCAAAACAAAAGATGAAATTCGCAGGACATACTTTGATAGGATCGGCAGGACAGCTACATCAATCGGTTATTGAAAGTATGGTGGAAGAAAAGAGGTGCAGGGAAAGAAGGAGACGAACTTGGGAAGATGATGTCAAACAATGGGCTGACTTGTCAATCATTGGAGAAGCAAAGAGTAGCGAAAGATCGTGACGTGTGGAAGCAATTAACAGCCAACCTCGGGTTTGGAGACGGAACATGATGATGATGATCGAAATATTGAAATGTTACTAACTTTTACTAATGAGGAACGGACAAATTTAGTGAGTATTTCATGTAGTTTAGGTTGCAACTTGTCAATATGCCCTTTCGGTTTGCTAAGAATTCTGAGACGATTTACTGAGAAATGTCCTGTCTATATGTCTTTGAGATTTAAAACAATGGCGTTTGTTTAAAGAAATCTCTTTCAAACTAAACCATATTACAACTTTTTAACTGTAGTATTTTTTTCCCTTCGTGTCCGATTTTAAGTAAGAATTCTCCAAAGACGACTTGATGAAGTTGTTTCAAGTTTTCATACAAAGCGATTCGGTACAATAAAAACAAATGTTGATTATATTTGAACCAGTTTACATGGAATGAGTGAACGACATTTACTTATTACACGATGTCTAGTGTATGGCACTCATGTGGTTTCAATACCTCAAACTCTAGTGCCGTCTGTAGATGGAAAAGTCTACGCAAGGAAGATAAAATTTCACTACATCAAAATGTGAAATTACGTGAGCGATTGCTACTTGACTGCAAGAATAAGAGACTGAAATTTGCATACAGAAAACACTTGGCTCACACGGAACAAAGACAGAGAAAGTCAAACGACTTTTCATCAATTGTGCGGACTTACACAATTTACAACACCAGTATTGTGCTTAAAAACAGTAGACAATGTCACATGCAGAGCTACAACGGCCACCAACACCACTGCTGAATGCTGCTGCATTAATATTTATGCACGGGAACGGCTAAAGAAACGGGTAATCTGCAAAGGTAGTTTTAAAGACAGTAAAAATTGTATTAGTTTACATATTTTCGTCGTCTGCCGTTAAAACGATAAACAGAGCTACATATTTAATGTAGATACTACCTTCAAAGTATACAGTTCAAGAAATTTGTCGTTTAAGTTTTAGCCTCAAGACAAAGATTGCTTTTAAATGTCAATAAAGACGTTTTTGTATTTACTTGATCTTTGACAACAACATGGCAATTGGCAATGTACCGAATCAACAAGCTGAAACCAACAAGCTGAAACCTGCATCAGTACTAGAAAGTTTCGATGGTGTTCGCAACACATGAAGAGCCGTAGTTGACCATGGAGGTGAAACGGGGTTTTCAGCTCTGACGTTGCGTTGACTTAAATCTTGTTAGAATATAGTTTCATTCTTTCCACAATCCAACGTTATAGAACGTCAAATCGACATTGGTGTACTTCACAACCACTTACGTTTTCAATGCGGCGTTGAGGGAAAGGAGACTGGATGGAATGCACTTTTTTTGATGAATCTCTTCCAGCACCAGAAAGTTTTTGCTTTTGATCATCAAGAACAGCTGCTGCAAAGTGACTCAAATTTCTATACCACGGCGAAGAGACGAAAAGAAGGCGCTCAGCTTGAGAGAGATCGTCAAGAACTTTACTCTGATTGTAATCTGTTTAGCAATTGCATGCAATGAGTGCTTCATGCAAAAATTAAATAGTTGATCAAGCACATTTTTTCCACCATCAAACACGCAAAGACAACAATCAAGAAAGCATTCAACAAAAAACAAAACAATTCACCGAAGCGATGCTTAGTTCACGGGTTCTCAAACTTTCTTACTTTGTGGTTAACCTTTTCAATTATTTTACATACCCTTAAGCCAATAAATTCTATTTAAACTTTTTAAGTATTCTTGCAAATACATTTCAGATCCAAAACGAGTCACAGGTCACAGTGAAGTTTCACTTGGAGTCAGTCCTTACATTAACTCTTTTTCATTCGGAAATTCCAAAGAATTTCATTTTGGAAATTGTTTTTTTTTTTGGGAAATCCTATGGCCCCCAGCTTGAGAACCTATGCCAACAAAAAACAAGCACGCTGGTGGTGATGCATGCATAAACCCCACGAACGCCATGCAGGTTAGTGGCTCAATGGCCCAAATGCGGGTCGCTCGCACATTATACCTTATCGTTGTTCTGATTGACATGGCTGGAATAGTACCCGCTTTCAGTGCTAATAAACATAGCAGGGTTCCCTGAAAGTTTCAAACATTTTGCTTGAAAATGAAACAGTTGTTCAAAGGTTAATAGTAATCAATAAACAAGTAACACACAAAAAACTTAATAGCTCCATAAAATGTAGAAAAAAAATCAAGCCCAGCGATTGGTCTACACCAAAATTTCAATTTCTATTGAATGATGATGTGGTTTTGTCATGGAATTTTGATTTGCAGCTTTGTTTTCGACCGGAATGGCCCGTTTCGGTGAGTCCGATTCGGTGAGTCCGATCCTATTCGGTGATTTTCAATTTTTTTTAAATTATCGGGTACCGTAGCCTAATTATCATTGCCGTTTTAGGGTTAGGGGTTAGAGGTTAGGAACTCACCGAATCGGACTCACCGAATAGTAGCAGACCCGTTTTCGACAGCTATGCAATCTCCATGTTGCAAATACACGTCAACAAAGTAGAAAGGTCCTGCAATATCCGACTAAGCAAAGCGATTAAGTTAATCTAATGCTTTACTTGATAGAACGGCACTCTTATGTTTAACTGATTTATTTTGCAAATCAAACAAGTGTTGGCCTTGAAATTAACGATTCAAAACACGCACATTTAAAGTCAAGACGAAATTCAATCAGTTGCTCTGCCATTAGCAGACGCGTCCGACATGACCAGATTAGGCTTAAAACTAAGTTACGGACAAGGCAACTTGATTGTGAACACGAATCCAATGATGTCAAGAGCGTGGTCTCATACCAATCAAAGTAATTATTGAATGGAAGGTTTAAAGTTTTTGTTCCGTTTTAGAATCAAATTACCAAAGACTCAAAGCCGATTAAATAAAAGAGTCACTTCCAATTCAACACTTACAAAGATTAAAATGTTTTTAATTTGATAAAAAGAACAACGGCATGTACAATTTTATCTATAGAATTGCCACAGCTGCATCGAATGCGAACATAACGTGAAGCAAAGGTGGGAAATGAAAACGTAAATTACCCAGTCGGCTGGTGCACTGCAGAGGCAAATTATTATCTATTACTTGATCACGGCTTCAAAAAAAAACGACTTAAAGTTAATTCAAACTGACGTTATGTGCGATAGGCGGAAGCCAGGACATCTAACTTCACCACAATAGATCAGAAATGCAAAATCAATAAATATTGAACACCTATAAAAACGTGCATAATATGATTAAGTTTGGCACTTGGAAACACATTTTCCAAAGTAGCTGGCTGGTACAATGATTCACGGCCTACTGCACAGGCAATGACACAGATATCCAAACAACTAGTTCTGCATAGTCTGACCAGAAGCTGGTTTCTTATAAAGACTGTATTCTGTCAGATTCTCTCGAACTACCATGCCAATGCAACATGGAGATGCAGTGGAAATTATCTACAATAGGCTACTCCATAACAGCCCTTCATAACGATAGAAAAAAATGTTAGTTCATAATTTCAAAGTGGCAAATTATATGCAGATGTATTTCGTCTTAACGCATGAGACAAATTTTTCAATTTAGCGTAAATGTACCTACTTCCTTTGTATATGCCGGTACCAATCTTCCTTTCCGATTCTTCACAACTGGAATAATCCGGTGTTGACTGGATTTCATCGTCTGTACTGCTCAACGATGGCTTTCGTCGTACGTGTTTTCCTGAGTTCACGCATGGGGAGATCAATGTTTAGTGTCAATGCGCCAAGACAGAGATAAAAATTACCTCACAGAGCTCGAAATATCAGAGAAAATGAATGTTGCCATGGAATGTTACGTTTGGTGACGTCAACAATTTTGAATGAGTCATTCATTACCTAAATTCTTATCATGTAGAGGTCATGTTTCTAGCAATAATTCCCAACAAGGAACACTAAATGGAATTTTTTTTCCTTGAAAGACGCAACAGACGTCTAACGTTGCTCGGACCACTTGTGGCTAAATCCTACAAAGTTCCATAGATGAGCTACTCACCAGTTCTGCTCTTTTGTCTTTGATGCTTTCGGAAATGTGACATTTGAAGCTGGTAGTCCGACCCATGTTTTGAGTTACTTCTCCTTTTGTTTTGCGAGCAATTCACCCCATGGCTGACGCGGCCGCCGGAACTAACGGCGCCTTCGGAGGAATAGGTACATGATGATCTGAAAACAACAAGTACCAACAGCAATTTAGTGAAATCGTGAGGAGGAAAGGCACGGTTGGTTTGACAGCACGGTTGGTTTGACAAAAGAGGACGTGTTAGACAGATCGATGTGGAGGCAGGGTGTGAAGGCGATTGTTGCAATTGGAGGTGAATCCGGCCACCCTCGGTAACGGGGACAGCACCGGATTAAAACTGGACTACTACTACTAGGTTGTTGTAAGCCATAGAATAGAATTCAACCGAGAAGAAGATAAGAACTTTCTCTCAAAAGGATTTTTCTCTGCAAAAACGCTGAAACCCCAGCAAACCTATGAGTTTGCGCATATCGAATCAACATGTGACCTCACAAGATAGAGCTTTGAAGGAGAACTTTACTTGTATATAATATACAAATTTTATCAAAAAAATCAGATTACATCAATCAACATGAAATAATCAACCTTTTCAGATTAGAAAATGACGACAGTTACCGTATTCTAAATAACTAATTTAACCATTGGTGTAAAGCCAATGCATCTTCATATTACCTGGGCAGATTTAAATCACTGTGATATTTGCCACTTGCACTGTTACAACAATGACGACAATGCTCCTGTCTGCAAGGTGTGCTGCAGCTATGTGAGGATACGTCGTCGAAAGCTATCATAGAGGGGTGGGAGTTACCGGTCTAAAAACATCAAGGAAACATAAAAATAATTTAAATGCTCCAGAAAAAGTAACAATATTAGTATATTGCTGCAGAGAATATACACAACAATTCCTCAAAGTTTCTCATATTTTCAAGCTGAAAAAAAAAAAACAATAAAAATCAATCAATTGAATTAATCAACCAAGGAAAAAACTGACAGGTGCATTTCAATGTCCAGCTTAGCCAGGTAGTAAACTTGTGGAGAAAGACTGTGCAAGCTATGAGTCTTAGTTATATATAAAATGATCTAAAAAGACAAAGCCTGATCACCTTGTCACAGCAAGTGAGCTCTACATGGCCTCTGCCCTCATCTAAACAGCTGCTGCTTGATCGGTGATGTCTCCTCACAGGCTGGTGAGAATGGTGAGAGTATTCCACACCATCGTTGTCACTGAGACAGTCTGAAATTAACGACAAGTAATAAAATCAACGCGGTTTAGAAAAATGTATAAGTCGTTGATAAAGCCTTCACCACCGCAAAGGCGGCTTCTTTAATATCCATGTTCAAATAAAATTTATAATTGGATATAATTGAAGAGGGGTTCTTGGAAATGATAATATACAGGATTGGTCAAAAAAAAATGAAAGAACCTTTAGATCTTGCGGCATGCCGTGTACATTGACGGATTTCCCTTCTGGCCGGAGAATGTGCTCGGTGATGTTCTGGAAGTAAAACAATAAGTTTTTAGTAAGTAAAAAGAAACAGATCAGTAAATTCTAAGGATTCATCCAGTTATTTTAGCGCCTACAAATGTTAAATTAATGTAAAAAGACGACTGATTTGAGTAAGTTTGAGTGAACAAATTATCCCTTGTGAGATAATTGATGAGAGCACAAGATTTTCGTTTTCAATTTTTGCCGGTTTGAGGTGTAATAGTAATGTAATACACCTGCAGCCAGGCAATCTGTGACGATGAACCAATGCTAAGAACTGGTTTGCTGTTGTCTGCTACAGCAGATGCGCAATGTTTCATCTTCTTTTGACTTTCAAAAATGGCTAAACCAGTGAACTTGGATTCAAGCGATCAAGTTTTCAAGTTTAAGGTTGAGCTTTCAGCTCTACTATTTGAAATACAAAACATCATTCAGATTATTATAAAGCAAATGCTATTTTTTTAAATACAACCCAAGTGATGACCTCAATCAAAAGATTACACGAGACAATCGACAACTAACTTGGATTAAAAAAAATGTTTTCGAAAGATCAATTCTTGTAGACGCAAATATCGAAGGGATTACGTTACACTAAGCCAGGTTACTAGTTCGGCTGTACTCAGTTCAGACTCGCACTTTTCATGATTACTCAACGCTCAAGGCCACACCAACGAGAAGACAGGAGAAATATTGAACCTGATTATGACTATTCACAGTCACACGGTTAGTCACACTGTCGAACAGCTTCCTGGAGCGCGCCTAAGTGTCTGGGCCTATTAGCCATGGGCCCGATTTTAAAAAATTTACTGAACAAAAAAATATTCAAATTTGAAACAATGCAACCTTTTACGCAATATTTATCCAAAAAAAATGTCAGTTAAAAAACTTTCCTCTGACTATTTCAATAAAAATCACAGGCTACGCTGAAAAAAAGATAATGCAACAACAATAAATGAAAATACAGCATATAACTAAAAGCCTAATCTCAAAATTACTACAAGTGAAAACAAAATCGTGTGAATGATACTATGCAATAAAGAATAGTAGTGTAATGCCAATTTGCTGCTACTTTCCGTAAATGTGTGAAGCGAACAATGTTTTACCAACACTTTCAAAAAAAACATTATTTTATAGTTGCTGTTAAATCAATTTTTTATAATAAAGTTTTCGCATTCGATAGACAAATATCTGCTGGCTGTGAAGAATACTTTCTTTCAATTGGCAAAGTATGAATTTAGTTTTTACTCTCAAAAACGCACCAAATTGGTTGACAACAGCATTACAGAGTTCTTGCAACTGCATTCAGGGTTGAGAAAAACCCGGGTTTTTTTGGGTTTTATTGGGTTTTTTTAAAAAGATGCAAAAAAAGGTAGATTCATGCTTATTTCACCTCAAAACTACTTTTCACGAATGAAGTGCCTTTCACTCACAGTACATGCTTGCATAACTCAATAAAATAATGCACTAGGGCTGTTGTTGCTTGAATGTTGCATCATCCATTAATTTCAAGATCAAGTTGGATGTTGCATCATCCACTAATTTCTATACCAAGGTGATGCTACCGTGGTAGAAATCACATTATTGCATCATTTGCTTTAGATTTGAAGGCAAGGAGTATTTATGCCATCATGTTTAAATATTTTATATATGCTATATATAGTAATGGATGAGCAATTGAGCGATTGCGTGGCCAATGGCCATTTAGGCAAATGCTCTGAAACAGCCATGCGTTAGAATCCAGAATCTGTAATTGGTAAATAGCCTCCTAAATTGCATTTCACATCATATATACAGACTACAGTAGAGTAGTACTTTCACCAATTTAACTATAAGGCCTTCTTGCATAAATGAGTTTTAGTGTAGTATACATACACAAAATGACATTACTTGATTTTTGTGTACTGTACATTTGTACAATATCCACTGCGTTTTCAGTTTATTCTTGGAAATTTACTTCACGATCACATCCTTAAGTCCTAATTTAAAGTTTGTTTTAAGTGCCTTGTAGTGTTTGTGTTCATTTTTTTAATTTTCTTATAAAAACTGGAGAAATATGATGCTCTGGGTTTTTTTAAGTGGTTTTTTTAAAAAAAACCACCCGGGTTTTTTTGGGTCGGGTAAAATACCGACAACTCTGACTGCATTACACTTTTATTTCACCTTGACCAATCATAAGATAAGCCAAGATCAAGCCTACCACATTATTAGGCATGGTACCAGACATGGGGTGAAATACGTAGGCGAGATATTTTGGTCAAGTCTGCACTGCGCGAATATCGCAAAATTACTTTTTTTATTTTAACTACATTAAACATAGAACTAACAAACCAAAAACATGCTTGCTGAAAGAAAACTGAACTAATTTCTTTTCAATATGGCTAATTTCCAATCTGATATCCAAATAACGCCTAAGAAAAATTAATTTTAATGAACATGTCCTATTGTCCTTACATGATCAGCACAGCACAATTCTGGGCAAGCTTACAATGAGAGAATCTTGAGCTAAAAGATAGACTGCATTAAAACACATGGCTAATCTTGATACCCAAGCTTTCAATAATGACTAGTGAGTACTCAGCCTTGTGATGATAGCCAGAAAGAATGCTCCCTTCTTCCCAAAAAGACCAAGGATGTTAAATCGTTGGGTCGTATGCACAGGATATTAAAGAACAACTTATAATACAACGTGAGAAAACGAGTGCATTTCGAAGTCGGTACCACTTTCATGACAAAAGCTGTTCTAAAATAAGAAAAAACATCCAGTGCATTTGCTTCTCTTCACTCCTGGCATTCACATATAAATGAACACAAAACGTTAGCATGTGCAAAGATGTATGTTCTTACATGGCATCTGTTTCTTTGCCTTCACACACGTGGTCGATGTATAAATCGTAAAAAAAACAGCATGTTATGAAGCCACGCACATTTACTTCTAAAACAGGTAGTTTCATTTAACTGATATGGATGTTCTCTCAAACCCACTTCACTGCTTGCATATAAAAAAAGAACAAAACTTGACTTTATCTAACTAACGTAAAATTTTACCACAACACTACTCCTAACACTTTCTCAAAAAGCCCAAAAAGTAATCGATACAAACATGCACAAAATAAACCTGTAGAAGTGACAACGTGTTTGAACACACAGTTACCTGGTAATGACATCTTCACACAAAAAACGAAGCTTCAACCCTAACAAAAACTCCAACTACTGACTACAAAAGAAAAAAAAACTTTTGTTGACTTCAGCCAAATACTGAATAAAAATTGAATACTCAAAACAGTTTTTGTATATTGATTCAACGTCTGCAGGCGTTAGTTGGACTTCTTTGTTGGTCTGATACGTGCATAATCTCGAAAGTTTTCTTTTTAAATCCTTCGAGAATGCTAAACCGGCTGGCATTTGAATCAAATTGATCAATCAGTTTCCATGGTAAGTTGCAGAGCCACTGGCCTATTCTCTGCCATTCTGATTACAACTGAGCAACAATCACGCTCGAAAACCTTTAAACTGGATAGAGAATTCAAAAGCGAGCAGTTTAAACTTAATATTTCAATTAGCCTTCTTTGCCTCTATAGGTTTAGTAACGTATATACTGTGCAGTGTGCACTGGATAATTGGATAAATCACAGCATTTTCTTTTCCAGCTAGCACAAAATTTGCCATTTTCACATCTGCAGACGTTGAATCAATGTAAAAAGAACAAATTTTGCTGCTGGAGTAAGCCTTTGGGTAAAACCGGGATAGTTAATGCAAAAAAATGTATTTGACTCAATGTCGTCAAGAGAAAGCTATGAAAATTCCTTTTCAGTGTTTTCGAATTAATCATATTGTCACATTACGTTCAAAAAAGTAACGGGATTATGTCAAAAACTTGTTGCTTTTCAGTCCACATCAAACAAATTGTGTTGCAAACAAGTTGGAAAATCCTATTTCAAAATGTTGAATATGACCAAATAGTATATGTGACGTTTAGGGCTGGATGCACCAGCAGTAGATTATATACGGACTAAGGGTCATTCCACATCAAATCACCCAAAAAAAATGAAATTTTTAACACCACCACCTACAATTTTCTTCAAATTTGGTTTGTGTGTCAGTTCTAGGTAAGAAAGCATGAATTTCAAATTTTATCAAAATCGGGCCAGTGGTTTTGGAGATATGGGCCAGTGAAATTTCGTATTTTGGGGGAAAATGGGGGTACCCGGCTTATTTCAAAATGCCATTTCTCAGCAACCACTGGGTGTATTTTAATGAAATTGGTGTCATTTTGCAGGAAATTGGTCAAGGATTTTATTTCTGTAAATAATTTTCAAAAATAAGCATGTTTGGGGGTAATGACCTTTTGACCTTTGCTTTGACCTTGACTTTGACCCTGTGGATCACGTGATACAAAAAACTTGTCTACATGAAAAATATTTCTTAACACTATCTCTATAACATATAAAAAAATGGGAGAGGTAATATTTCTATTTTAGCCATAGTTTTCACTCAAAGTTTGCATGTCTCATGATTTTTCAACAAATTTTCTTAAAATCACTCAAAAATAGTATGGTATGTACAAATGGAACGATATGCACATTGCATCATCAGAAAGAATGGGTCTAAAATGATGATGAGGATTGAGGGGTGTTTGTTTTTTTTGTAAAATAAGCTTATAACATTGGGAAATGATGGCAAATGGGGGAGGGGGTAAAATATCTCAAATTCTGATGATGTAATACATAAACGCTCCCAATTAATACTGCATAAAAATGAGTTAAATGACACAGTTTAGTCAAGACACAACAGACAAAATGTTAGGTTCTGAAAGTTTTCCATAGACAGCAATCACTGAGCTGACCAGTTTTTACACAACCTGTGAAGTTTAATTGTATCGTTTTTGGAAATAGTGTAACGACATCTGCCAGATGCAATCATGGAAGGAGTTTCAATGATACAAACAATGTTATTAGATTCTGGCTGGACCATGAGGATGCATAAAGTTTACATGGTAGTCTCCAAACTCATCAGAAATGTCTTCCACCAATCCTCTCCACGGTTCATAATCATATATACAGCACACATATGTCTGTGTTGCGATGTTGATAGGTTCATTTAATGCTTCAAGTGCAAGGTCTTCATCTCTCCCTACTGTCACTGACACTATTTCAGGCAGATTTTTTTTGAGCACTGAGTTTGTACGCGAATAACTTTGTTTCAGAAATCGGAACAAATTTATGGAATTTTAGTGTTCCTTTTATTGTCTTTGCCAACGAGAATCTTTTTTTCAATTTTTCTTTGCAAGCTTCATACCGGTCAGGATTGACATTGCAAAATTGAATTCCTTGTATGCTAGCACAACCAAGCAACCACACGGCATTTACGGAATGGCTCGTTTCGGTGAGTCCGATCCCTTAACGGGGGATTTTTTCAATTTTATTTTTTAAATTAGCGGGTACCGTAGCCTAATTATCATTGCCGTTTTAGGGTTAGGGGTTAGAGGTTAGGAACTCACCAAATCAGACTCACCGAATCGGACTCACCGAATAGTAGCAGACCCCGGCATTCAACATAATCCATTAAAATTGAACATAAACTATAAGCTCCAAACGTTTTCGGCCATACACACGTTAGCCCTTATCAAGTAACAAAAAAAAATATCTGCTTATTTACAATGAAAATGAATAACTGATCTAAACACTGAATTGAAAAACGAAATGCATAAAATAAAACGGCAGAGCAAAAGAGAAAGTCACATCACATGGCGTTTAAATTACACGAGGCAAAGACGCATCATATGACGCATCTTGATGCGTTTATTTTGAAAACTCGGCGCCTATGGATAACGATATACCTTATCAGACTGACCATGCTATAACAGTATGGCGAAATCGATTTCTGATTATTAAAAATGAAGCTGGTACACTGTTGTTGCAAGAGCAGCAAGACTTATTCTACAATATAAGGTTTAAGCTAACCGCATTTTATGAAAATCTCACAGATATCGTACTCTTTGAATGAAAACTATGGCTAAACTAAAAATATTACCTCTCCCATTTTTTCATATGTTATAGAGATAGTGTCAAGGAATATTTTTTATGTAGACAAGTTTTTTGTATCACGTGATCCACAGGGTCAAAGTCAAGGTCAAAGCAAAGGTCAAAAGGTCATTACCCCCAAACATGCTTATTTTTGAAAATTGTTTACAGAAATGAAATCCTTGACCAATTTCCTGCAAAATGACACCAATTTCATTAAAATACACCCAGTGGTTGCTGAGAAATGGCATTTTGAAATAAGCCGGGTACCTCCATTTTCCCCCAAAATACGAAATTTCACAGGCCCATATCTCCAAAACCACTGGCCGGATTTTGATAAAATTTAAAATTTATGCGTTTTTGCCCAAAACCTAACCACAAACCAAACTTGGTGTAAATCGGTGATGGTGGTGTTAACAGCACTGGGTGAATTGAGCTGGAATGACCCCTAAGTAAATCGGGAGATTAACCAGCTACATTAAGGAATTAACCAGCTGGAACAAACTTGATTGATCGATACCTCCTTCAAAAGCCCTAGCGCTTGAAAGCTCGAAGCCCTTTTTCCCGCCATGCTGCAGCTATCTGCAACTCCAACTTCCACATTTCTGAAGTTGGGAATAGTGAATAGAAAGAAGTCGCGAGACCAGACCAGTCTTTCCCAATATCAGTGTTGGGTCTGCTACTATTCGGTGAGTCCGATTCGGTGAGTTCCTAACCTCTAATCCCTAACCCTAACCCCTAACCTTAAAACGGCAATGATAATTAGGCTACGGTACCCAATAATTTAAAAAAAAAATTGAAAAAATCCCCCGTTAAGGGATCGGACTCACCGAATCGGACTCACCGAAACGGGCCATTCCGATCAGTGTTCCACCAGGAGCAGAACTAACTCGGAAGGAATGGGTGAAGCTCAATCGCTTGCGAACTGGGGTGGGCCGTTTCAATAGCAACATGTTCCAATGGGGCCTCGCCGATTCACCATCTTCTGCGCGTGGCTCAGATTTTCAGACTGCATACCACATTCTCTACAAATGTCCTGTATAACTTACCGACCCAAGCATAGACATGTAGATTGTAGACCTAACAACGCTCGATGAACACACAATCCACTGGCTGCTGCGCCTGCATGTAACAACGTGACCTGCGGCAGCCTCAGACGCAAGAAGAAGATTGATAATCCGGAAACTAATATAATCTGCTGAATACAGTCACCGATTGCTGATCCACATATGAATTTGGAGCAAACGGATATTATGATTAATTAAACAAACGGTAGAACGATCCGCTGTTGTTGGTGCACCCAACCCGCATACAAGTGCTTTAAAAAGTTTACGGTAAAACTGAATACTAATAATTATGTGAAATTTATAAAATAACACAATGTCATTTTTATGGTGTCATGAAAACCAACTCAACAAACTATACCTTGTCGGTGTGTGTATCTTTCATCATGGTATTTGTGATGGGTAAGGGCGTCGTGCAACTCCTTATGTGATAACATGGGAGAGTGTCTGCGACAGTGGCGTTGAGCGACTACGGGGGATTGAAGAAGTCGAGGAGAGGAGCGGTTCGACCTTGGGGAGTGAGGAGGGGGGTGATCTCGTACGTTATCCAAGTGCGCTTTGGAATCCAGTTCAGTCATGTTTTGGTCAGATGTTGGACGTTTTGGATTGGGGCTAGTATTTGTTCGGTGTTGGTATTTGTTCCGAGTATAAGTCGATTCTTGCGCGTCTGGCCGGGTTTTTCTTGGACCGTTCGTCACATTGCCAACACTACTGGCAGTGGAAAGCGCGGAATCACCAAGCGAGGACGACGCGTGGGTCGTTGCGCTGTTTCGAGCAGACCTAGATTGAAGGCAAGCTTCATCAACGAACTTTCTTGCTTTCAACGAAAGATTGGATTGGTAGTCATCAGTGTCCACTGGGGTGGAACTCGCTCGACGATCCTGTACGTTTTGAGGAATGGACAGAGAGTCTGGTTTTCCCTTTTGGCAAAGTTGGTTATAAGGAGTAGCGCCATTAGCACCACCATTGAATGTAGGTGCACTAGATTTAGACCGTTCATGTTTCAAATTTCCAAAATGGTTAGAAGTTAATATCTCTTTCGGCACTTTGTGGCTTGGATGACTTTCCACCGTCGATCTGCGCAAAAAACACTTTTAAAAAGTCTTGCCAACAATCTTAGCACCGTAGATTTCACGTTACATAAATGTTACTCTTATTACTTATAATACTATCATTACAGAATTGTGGACTTGTCAGGGAGCTAATTATTTCAATGCCATGTCAAATTTCAGCATCTGGTTTAAAAATGGTGGAGTAGCTGTGTGAAATACAGTTAAATGAAACTCAGAACTGTTTTTAAGGCATTTTCACACAAAAGGAGATTTGTAAACATTGTGAGAACGCAACAATCCGAATACAATGAGTTGTAAAACTTTTGACACTCTCTTCCGGTTGGTTGTGTTGATTTAATCTTGAGTTGCTCTGTGCACAGTCGACGTGTTGACTTCTGGAGTGATTTGTGAAGCTCTTGTACGCGTTTCTCAATGTCTACTTTTCAGTTCAGTTGTGTTGTGATGGTTGTAAAGAACTTTAGGTGCTTACTTTATGTTTAACTATGTTTTATAAAGCCTTGTTTTGGCAACCTTATTAAGTAAATAAAATATGTCACCCTGTAAGTCTTATCGGAACAAACATGCCATTGCTGAATAAGCTTTATAAACTGCTTACTGCACCCAAACTCCTAGCAATAAAATAAAATCTTAGGAGGATAAAAACAGGAAAAGATGAAACTCACTTTGTCTTCTTTTTAACGCTAGTGGCAACCTCTCCGTTCTTTTCAATATTAGAAGGGAATTTATGCTTCTCGTCCATGGAAGTTTTTTCTTGCCGAACCAACTTCTCAGGAAGAGGAGCTGATTCTCGAGAGTCATGGTTTGATGAAGAACTGGTGGGATGGAAATCTTTCGTGGATTGGCTTCCAGTCATCTCATTAGACATGGCTGTAAGGGGAGAAGATATACTTCGTAGAAATTACACCAAAACAAAACAATTCAACCATACTTGTTCTGTTTTTACAGCTCATTAACTGTAACAAATCTTTTATTTGTCCTATTTTACTTGGTTAGTACATCTTGTGATAACACAAAACAAATCATAACATTAGCAAGACCCTTTCGTGACAGATCATTCGTCACAGAATTGCAAAGATTACTAGCTGTTGAATTCGTAACGAACGTTTAAGAATAGGTGGTTATGTTTAGCCAATACTCAAACACTAACAAAATTAGCAACAGAATGTTTTTACTTTTTACCATGCTCAAAAATTACAAAACAAAAGTGAAAATGGACTCACAAGAACTTGAGCTATCGATTATCTTTTTCGGTTGGGTTTGATTTGAGACAACGTCAGGTGACTTCTCGCAATTTGCAAGCTGAGGCTCACTTGAACCTTTCCTTAACTTGCCCGCATACCCGGCCTGCGATTTGTTCTTGAAATGACTGTTCGTTTCAAGCTGCGCCAGACTTACCGAGCCGGTTAATTTACCAGCATCTAAACATTACAAAGCAATCAACAGAATATACTGTATGCACACTGCACGAATACATTCAACATCACAAAGCATATAAAAACTACGGTACCGGTAAGTATTAAGTTCAAAAATGAAAAAAAAAGAATAATTCTAACAATAATTCAATTTATCGCTGACTACATGAATGAGTGAACACTAACTGGAAACAGTTTGCATTTTAATTTATCCAAAAGATGTAAAATACTGTTCCATGGGCTATGGCAAACTTGCTCCAATAAACGCAAAGTGGAAGAAAATGAAAAGAAACATTTCTAAAACATTTAACACAATTCGTTAAGTAGGTCTAATAAACTGCTTACAATCATGCACAGACACAGACAGCAAAACAATCCTGTCATGCAGCGCACACACTTCAATCATTCACTAACCGTTTCTCGGTATCGGTTCCAGTTTGAGTGAGAAGTTGGATCGGTTCTGCTCGGTACGATACCAAGCGCCGGTCTTTTTGAGAAGTTCGTGCTGCTTACGACATAATGTGCAAACCCAAGTGACCTGAAAGCGGGGCAGTTGAAAATCATGTAAAAAAAAATAAGAATTATAAAATAGAGGCCTCAGCCACAAAGTTGCCATTTCAAAATCATTTTATCCATGAAACAAAATGAAAAATTTGGAGAAGCACCAGCCATAGGCCAGTCAGCAAATCAATCCCTTTTTAGACTGATTTAACGTCTTCTGATCTAAGATTCATTTAAAAAAGACTTACTTGCTGACCGGGAAGAAGTAACTGGAAGATTTTGCAAGCAAGCAAGCCAGACAAGTGTTTTGTCAAGAGCTGACTTGTCACATTTTGGCGCACAATGTTAGCAGAAATTAAGCCCTCTTTTACACACAATTCGTTAAGAGGCTTTATATACGATTGTCAGTGGTCACATGCTTACGACCCTGGTTGGTCATCATGTGATAACGTTTATGCCCAAAAACTGGCCGTGTCCGTAGGTAGGTGGGATAGACGCAAACACATGGTAAAGTAAAGATTTAAAATAAACAAAAAATTGTCAATTTCGAAACGTAACAACAAAAAGAATGTCATTCAAAACCACGAAGGGCATGTTAATCTGAAAGCACTCAAATACGAGATAGAAAAGATATATTAACGGTATTGCCTTCCAAGTTAGTCAGCGAAGGAGTGTAAAATTTATAGCAATTGCCTTTCATTAAACAAGAGGTTGTGCAATCCTTTTTAGGCCATAATATAAACTAGTCAAGGCTCAATCTTGGGTTCATTCATTAGAAGCTGTTGCGACTCTTAAAGACTATACAACTCAGCTTGTGCAACATTGTTAGCAGAAATATTTCAACCACAGGGGCGATTTTATTGGTTTGTTATAATTTTACCACTTTTGCGTGTAATAGATGTTCAATGATATAAAAGCAATGTGAAACTATTCATCATATTATGATATAACAAAAAACTCTTTCTACTTGAGCAATGCGTTTCCTTTTCTGAACGATTTTGTTGCTTGATATAAATCCTACAGGTCATAAAATCAATGATTATGAACGGTTCAAACAGTTGCAAGAGGACAAAGTCGGAATATAAAATCACATCTTACGACAAACAATAAAATTTGTTAAATGTCAATGCAGTAAAGTGTTGAGATTGCTATCCTGTCCAAAAAATGCGGTTAATTCACCATTGTTAATTTTGTGGCCTTGCTCACCATGGACGTATAACAAAATATCATTTCGCGTGCATTGCGCAGGCACCATGGAAAGGTCTTAACATTCAGCATCAACTGTCATGTGCGAAACAGTTATAGACAATTTATGCATGCTGGTTACATCAATAATTATACGCTGAAGGCTGAAGAAGACCACATTAGTACTTAGATTGTTCTGAATCATTGAATGAAGTTCTAATTGCCAAAGCCGGTCTTCAATATTTGCATAATATCGGTTAAGTTCAGGCGTATTTGACTTGCATCGTAGCATTAGCTTTAAATTGCATATCCAAAATATTTCAAAAACTAGCAAACAGTGAGTATTGAACTGGCAACACTTAAAAACTGATATAACTCAAAATCAAACACGAGAAAACTTTAAGTTTTGGCAACAACTGAAAACAGTCCTTGATTTTTATCATGCAACTAAAACAAAAAGTACAAAAAAGCAACTTCTTAGAAAGGGTGTATTGACCTAAACTCAGATAGCCACAAAGATGTCGGCTAAACCATGTCATGTCGTCTAAACGATGAAAAACGTTATTTTGACATTGGAAGTTCTCACTTTC
Organism: Aplidium turbinatum; assembly: GCF_918807975.1. NCBI lineage: Eukaryota > Metazoa > Chordata > Ascidiacea > Aplousobranchia > Polyclinidae > Aplidium > Aplidium turbinatum. The sequence goes on from NC_137485.1 coordinate 17,870,070, forward strand.
ATATCAAAGACTGTGCCATCAATTATTCACAAGCAGCAATCCGCGGAGGTATATTCAGCTTCGACCGGCTTCAAACGTAGGTTGATCGCAACGTTGCATAATCATTTAGGAACGTTTATTTCGTGAAACAACAACGAGAATCGTAAAAATCGCAAGTCAAAACAAAAAGTTCAATAAAACCGCATCTTCACGTTATACAGTCTCTAATATGGGAAAATTACTGTGAGAGAATAAATTGTTGTTTCATCTTTTTTTAGTCTACAAGAATTTCCCCTTTCAACATCGATGTGTTATGACATCAGAATCGAAAGACGCATATCTGCTGACATTTATCTCAAATTTCGTCATGTTCAAATAATGACTCGTCTATTTTCGGGACGTGCAAAAATAGACCATTCAGTTAGAAGAAACGATTCATTCAATCTAATGGTAGATCGAATGACAGCAAAGATAGGAAGCCCTCGCCAGACATCGAACCTGCGTCTTTCCGAACGTTGTACAGACCAAATTCTCACACTCTGCCACGCAGCCAATTTTACTGTTACTTGTTCAATCACAACATTTCATTGGTCTTCATCAGCAAAGACTAGAAACTAGAAAGCAATGTTGACATTGATAGAATATTTCTACTCTTTTTCGATCCTTGTGGTTTTTCCCTTGGTTTATACTTGAATGGGGCGAGTGAGTACTGAAGACGCTATATTGTCAAAATGAAATAGATTCTTATATAACAGTTCATACTTAAAATCAAGTTAAAAAATTACAATTTTGCGCAATGTGCAGCGTTTAAAAGCAAACAGACAAATGCCTACTACCAGTGAGTGGTACTTGGATGCAGCAATTTTTCCTGCAAAAAAATACTCAAAAAGTACTCAATCATGGTACAAATTAAGTAAAAAAAATGTTCACTCTCAGGTCTACATCAAAACGTAATCAAAAAGTTCACACGTAAACGTTTAACAATGATAAACCGATGCAATATCGCGGGCTTTTGTCGTGGTTAGTACATTGAACTTCCACTGTCTAGTCACTAGTGTAACCGAACGAATCAATATCATCGATCTGATGCGAGACTGAGCTAGGAAAGGGTGGCTTTCTAACAGCCATTTTCGTCACTAAGTCTCATTACCTGACGTTGTATGTGACCCTGATATGCTCCTTTGTGGAGCCATGATGTGTTTCAGCACTTTTGCGAAAATAAAATCATTTATGGTTAAGGTGGAAAGACAAGGTTTTGCAATGACGTCATTATCAGTGGCACGAGACATCTATGATCAAAATCGATGACCAAAAACATACTGTGGAATTATGACAATAAACAACTATGGTAGTTCAATCACACACAAACGAATTTTGTATTTGCGAGGTGGGTAAAGATTCCGTGCGTATCCAGTAATTTTTCATTTTAATTTCTAGTTTGGACATGCGAACAAATCCATTCTTAACATAGCACCGCTAGAACTGCTCATACGCCGACGACCGTTAGAACAAACAATTGTATTTCCAGGATAGCGAAAAGAGTTGGAAGTTCTTGATTTTGATTCTGTCTAACATGGCAGTAATATCGCAAAAACGTTTGATGAGGACTTTTTATAATTAAAAAGTTGCAGAGGCTGATGGTCACATTAGGCACTAGGCAGCGTCCTTCAATAGACATATCTAGACCTGTTGCTATAAACGTTATAGCATTAACCTAGATACTAAAATAGTCGTTAATCAGGGTTTCGTTGTTGTCATAAAACAACCACAAATGAGCACAAGGAATAGTTCTCGTGAAAACAACAACACGTAGAACACCGACTCTTCTTACAAGACCATGCCAAAAATGAATCTATGTAAATGAATTTAGTATTTTGTGCGTCGAAGACATGCTTTTGACACAAAAATAGACCAGAAAGATTGTCGCTACGGTACCGAACTTAAAGAACGCTTTGCACTAAAATGTCCATAACTGGATACAAAACCAATCGATGCCTTTTTGTGCGAGTAATTCGATTAGACATTATGAGAGAATTCTTAATAAGATTGAGACACCTTTTTCTTTGCATGATTAGAGGAAAAGTGAAGTTCAAAACAGGATTAAAAGTCACATTGACCTATTTTTAAGTTAATCTGGTATTCGATTATTTTCTATTGATAATGAAAATAAAATTAAAGATTAACTTTAAAAACCCTAATTGATAATACTTGAAGCCATAACTGGCTAGATGTGCACTAAATCGATTTGCTTTGAGACAGCCAAACTTAGTCTGTGGCCGGTTAGCTCATGCAACAAGCGGATTTCTTCAAAAGAAAGCAAAAGTTTTACAGAAGAAGCAGAAAAAACATAGACCTTTCATCCCACGCTACAGCAGCACCAGCTTCATAGGCCTATTTGTAAGTGTGAGTGTTGTTGTATAATAAATTCTTATACAAAATATCACCACTATTACGGTTTATGGTCAAGGGGCAGATTTAGCTAGACCTCGCCATAACAACACGTGACTTTAAGGTTGCTGAAATGATTGGCATGAAAGATTTTTAGCTTCATGGTTTTGTTTCGATGTTGCCGCACTTTCGTATTTCACTACCCAACCAACTAAGCAATTTTTGACTCAGACGCGGCAATAAAAAAAACTATCTACTTTTCTCTACATAAAAAAACTATCGCATTTCAAAAGTAAATGGCACATTGTGGTACATGTACGTACCTCGAACGTGTAATACTATTGTTTTCTTTTGTTAAAAACAAGCTGTTTCACTATTTTCTCATTGCTTGAAATTCTAACGCGGTTAACAGATAAAGCTGTGAAAATTGCAAAAATTGAATTCGCAAAATTTGAAAACAGTGGCAATGTTAATTTTGTGTTGACCGAGTGTGCAATGTTGTTATCAACGCTTCTATTTTTCTTGGACAAAGATAATAGTCATTCGCACATGAGATACCACAACTGCCGACAACGCTACATTGAAAGTAATCTCCAGCGTTTCTGAACTGATTAAAGCCGATATTGTCTGAAATAGGACTGAAAAATCATCGAGGATTCAGATTATCGACCTTAAAGAGTGGACAGGATTTAATTACATTTTGGCAACAAGAAAAAAAACTTCAAAAATGTCACCTTATTGTTGCATATATTCTATAACCAATCGAATTAGAAATTTTTGAATGTCAAAAGTCGTGATAAAATGGCTTATGACAAAAAACAAGAAGAGTGGATAGCTGACAGTGTAGATGAAACAGCAATAAATTATCGAGTATAACATCTCATTGAGGAAGTGCTCTATAACATTGCTTCCGGATATAAAAGGCGAATGAAAATGAATTATTGAACCAATCGAACGTGGCAGTAAACATGTCAAATTTTGAAAGTGAAAAGCCTTGGAATTTATCGTATCCCAGCTAACAAAATTGCTTTTTTAGTGTATAGCCTACATCGTTTCAATGTCATCAAATGTTGAAATGATGTAAAATCGGCAGTCTCTACTTGCTGGGACTGGCTTTTTTATTCAAGTGAAGTACCGTAACGCTTTGTTTTTCAGTAAGTTACGGTTAAAAACACGTCAGATTTTGATCAAAATTTTGTTTGTACAGTGCATGAGTGAACAACTTGGTTACCAAAATATTTTTTTAGATTTTCTTATCAGTTTGAAAATTGTAAGTAGATTGACTTGAACAACTAGATCACTTCCTCAACCCATTGCAAAAACTATTTTTATTTTTCACATTCCGTGAATGCAGTTTATCGTGTTCAAATTTCCCACAATGACGTAAGTGGGCATTAATAATGTAAGTGATACAGAAACAAAGCATTACCAAGACTATGGTGTGAATGCTTTCTAAGGTTTTATCAATCGATGCTGAGTATTACCGAGTCGGTAGCATTCAGGAAATCACAAAATGACCTAAAATAGAAAACCCACCAAAACACAACGAATGCACAAAACTGATTTATAACAAACCCAGACACCAAATTTCAAAATAGAATATAACTTTAAACTTTAATCCTAACTTAAAAATCAATATCTATTCAATATCGATCAAAAGCTAATAGAAAATCGAAATCAAAAACGTTGCGCCACGTTACAACCTTGAAACATCACGTGAAAGACACCGAAAAAATGAAATAACGTCGGGAGAGAGTTTGCTTTTTTGTACCATAGGTAAGCAAACCAATAACCCATTCGTGCTTTGTCTTGTTTGACTTTAGAACAAACTTAAAGTATGTTCTTTCAAAGAATTAAAATGAAATAACAATATTAACTGACTAGTTGCGTTTATATTTGCAAATAAACAAATCACGCTCTGCATCAGATTTCACATACAAGTGAAGGCATTTCACGCTTACAAATTGCACATGCCAAAACTTGTATTTAAAAATGACACAAATGTAACCTATTTAGTCTGTAACTATAACGTACCATTCGTTCGTTCTGTTGGTTCCAAAAGCAGAAAACATGCAAGTGATAAATATACATGCATTTGTTAGCAGTTGTTATAATATTACATTAGTAAATGAATGACTAGAAAAGCCAAAGCAGACTTGTAGGCACACAATTAATGTAGGTTACGCCTGAAGTTAAAAATTGAAGAAATTAAACTATATATATAATATAAAACAGTAAATAAGATATTATATATACAGTATACACAGTTTGCGCATAAAGTGACTTGAGCTTTTGGTTTGTATCCTGCACTTGTAACTATATTTCACTATCGTTAGGAACAAAAAGCGGTTTGACAAGGCAAGATATGATTAGCGGAATTTCAAAGAACCATTGGAATCATTTATCTCATTCTCCACCATAGTTTCGTATTAATATTAAAACGTTCTCACAATCACTTTAATTGTTAGTGTACTTGTGCATGTCATCTAAGGCTTGAGAATGGCAAGCCAAAAAAAATTGTATGCAAAAGTGCCCAAGACAACAAAATCCGTTATTTTTACATTTATTCAACGTCTGCAGACGTTAAATGAATGTAAAAATGACAAATTTTGCTTTCTGGGGCAAGATTATCAACCAGAGAAAATTTTGCATCACAGCCGACTTCACCTTGTCTGATCTAACAACCACTCTCCCTCCACACCTGGAGCAGAAGGTAGCTGAGCAGTAGGAACACGAGTGGCCACATCCCTGAGCTATCTTGGTCTTGCGACAGAGTGCACAAAGCTGCATGAAAGTGAAACCTTGTTCAAGCGCAAAACCATAACAACTTTCTGTAAACGCACTGAAATGTTAGCAGTGAAATGCAGCCAAACTTTCATTCTAGAAAATATTCGGTAGAAATAGTTAAGTGCCAATTTTGACAATAGTATGCAATTTATTGTCATTACGGCTTTTCACATTGTACAATGTACATAAATGTACAATGTACAGTATCATATTATGCTTCAAAAAATTTATCAAAACGATAACAAACGTCAGAGGACATCAGATTCGGCTTAGCTGCTCAATTAAAAGTGAGCTAGGTTGTCCTACATGTCAGTTTACTTTTCAACAAAGGTCTCTGACAAAACAAAAAAGTTAATAAAATACACACTGGACAGGTTTTTACTTAACTTTACCGCTTCACTATCCGTGCCAACATGAATCATTATATTATCCACTGTCAGTAAATACTTCTGCTCGGAGGAAGTGTGTCACATCAACTATTATTACATGGTTTCAAAAAAACAGTGAAAGTCGTGATTTTCTTACATCTTTGATCTCTTCCGGAGACTGTTTCAACTCCAAAGCTGCAGTTTCTGCTTTTTTCACTTGGACTTTATAATTTTCAAATTGTTCCTGAAGGGTTCTAAAAAAAAAAAAAGAAACTAATAAGACAAAAAAGGAATTAGAGAAACCCAAAGTCATCTTTTAGAAAAAAATAATTGAAAAATGAAAAACTACAAAAAGGCAAAAGTAACATGTATCTGCCTCATCTGCCTCCACAGCTTGGTTGGATAATAAGTGATCGCCTTGTGAACAAAGAAACGACAGGATCAAGCAACACTGGCTCGACTGTCAAGGTATGCGTTTGAGCAACCCAACCAACGCTTTTTAATGACAGCAATCCGACCATTTAGTGCCATCCAATAGATTGAATAATGCACAGACAACACTTCAACCAAAGACTGGCTGCTCTCTTTTAGTCTTCCACTGTAGTCTGAAAACATTGTGAAGCTGGGGTGGTAAAAAAGATCGGAATGGCCCGTTTCGGTGAGTCCAATTCGGTGAGTCCGATTCCTTAACGAGGGATTTTTTCAATTTTTTTTTAAATTATTGGGTACAGTAGCCTAATTATCATTGCCGTTTTAGGGTTAGGGGTTAGTGGTTAGGAACTCACCAAATCGGACTCACCGAATCGGACTCACCGAATAGTAGCAGACCCAAAAAAGATAGACCCTCGGACCTCAGTCCCAGCAGCTCAAACGATGAAGAATACTTGACTAGGCTTACAGATAGTTTAAACAAAAACCATTAACAACAGCATTTCTCGAGTCAAGTCCTTTTCCACATCGCCCAAAACAAATATAGTTTTGATGAAATCACTTTTGTGGCCCACTTGTTATCTCTTGTTTTAGTTTCCCTGCAATTTGTTTACAACCAAAGTTTTGGCAGCCTTAATGCAATCCTTCTGGGACCTAAATTTGAGGAACACGATATTAAGGCGAAGCCACGTAGGCTATGTACTGAAATTTAGGTAATGCCTCATTGTGGCACCATGTGATTTAAGAGGCATTTCAAGTAAAGTGTATTTTATTGAGTGCATACTGCATAGTGCATACTGTCTCAGAGATAGTTTGAATAAAACCATACAAAATGAACAGAAAGTCCTTTTGGACCAACTTATAAACGATTCATTAATTGAAAATAAATAAAATTTTATCAATAAGGTATCACAATGAGAGCTTACAATACCAAGAATGAATTTTTTTATTTCCGATGTGGCTGCCCTTCACTTGGATAACTCTCTCAATTCTTTGTGGGAAGTTTCCGACCAAGGCATGTAACTCATCCTGGGGTATTCTGGCCCATTCCCTCAGGAGTGATTCCCACTTGAGTGAGCAACGGCACAGGCCTTAGCCTTCATTAACAACCACACATAAAAATCCATGGGATTCAAATCAGGCAATGAGGGAGGCCACATTTCCTTGCTCCAGAATCTTGGAAGTTGACGTGAGCACTAGTCCTGATTCTTTCTTGAGGTGTGGGATGGTGCACCATCTTGTTGGAATGTGAAGGGCTGATCTTTGTAGTTTTTCTTCATCTTTTCAAGGCCTGGAACCAAAATATTGTTGATGTAGAGATCTGAATTGATTTTATCCAGGGATTTGTTCCACAAAAATCAGAGGAGACTTCTCAATTTTGGAAATAATGGCCCACACCATGACAGAAGACGGTTTTAGACGACGATAAACTGTTCTCACAGAATTTTTAATATCTGCAAAGACTTTGCATGAATTGTATCATTCTGATTATTGAACTGAGCTTCAATTGTGAAGAGTTTTTTGTCTGGAAAGATGATCTCTTGCCTTGCAATGCCTGCCTTCAGTTCTCTGAACCTGTGCTCTTTCCAGTCTCTTTTGCTTTTGGAGAGGTGTAAAAACTGCCGTTTTCTCATCTTGTAAGGATTAAATGAAAACAATTAAATGAAAATTCGTCATGTCAGTTCAGTTGAATTGTTTTTATTTGTGACCATCATATCAAAAACAATACACGTCAACATAGCAAAGGTAGAAGCGACAAAACGCGAACGTTATAACGTGCTTGTGACCGAAGTAAGTGATTGAGTTGAAAGAAATTTGGCACGGCCGCAACACCTTCAGAAAAATTTAAGATATGAAGGGAAAATAAAAAAAAGATGTTACAAAAAAAAATCATGTTTATGTCTATAAGTTATATAGTACTTTTGAATAGTTAAAATGATTACCGGTAGTTTGGATCAACAAATGTGTGGCCTACAGCTTGGATTGAAAGGAAATTATCAGGTACCGTAGCCTAGTTATCCCGACCAGTAAAAATTTGTTCCAAGAACCCAGTTAGCCTAACAGTTCATTTTTACATTGTAGTAACAGATAACCAAATGTGTGGCCTATCGTTTTAACGTCGCTAAACGTTGAAATAGTGTAGAAAAGAGAACTATAGCTGCCTAGGATACGCATACTAGGATATTCCACAATATCGTTTCTTTTATGGTTGAAATTATTGACATGACAAATTTTCATTTAATTGTTCAAACATTTTATTTCTATTTTTTTCTGCACGATTTCAATGTTTAGCGACGTTAAAACGATGTAAAAGCGGCAATGATAATTAGGCTACGGTACCCGATAATTTTCAAAAAAAATTTCAAAAAATCTCCAAATAGGGAACTCTCCGAAAAAGGCTGTCTCCGAATAGGGAATTCTCGAATAGGGAATAGGGAAATCAGACTCTCCGAATCGGACTCGCTGAATAGTAGCAGACCCTCAGATGTACCAAGTTCCTTAATCTATTCACATTCCACAACATAATAAACGGTGGATTTGGCAACTTTTAAGAGCTCAATGATCTCAGAGTTAGTTTTCTCGTGTGATGGAGCTGAATGATAGCTTCTCTTTGGCGCATTTTAGACCTTACAATTATTGTTTACATTTAGACCTAAATTTTAGAGAGTTTAGCAAGATATTTAGCATATCAAAAAGCATAAGTGACCTTCAATAATAAATACTATTAATACCACAAAAAGTTCTTAATGCCAAGCAAAAAAGCCAAGCAGAGCAAAATACATAAGTAACAACTATATTTGATGCAAGTGACATTCAATGTGTTAATCGTAAAATGAAAAAAAGTCCAAAGACTTTCTGTTCACTCTAGATCACGGGTGGCAAACCGTTTTGCGGTCGCGGGCCACTTTGTCAATTACACATGAGTTATCGGGCCACACAACTTTTTAATCATGACGTCATAGCTTGAAATCGACCAAAAATACAAGGTGAAGTTGGTGAACAGTGTTTTCACAACTTTACCTTAAATAGTTTTCCTATTTTCTTAACTTTTAACCCTAAAAGTTAGTGTTTAAGGCAAGAAAATAGCAAAGGAAAGGTGTAGCCTACCAGTGAAGGCATTGAAGACATTTAAGATGTTGCGACCGTGCCATATTTTAAACTGATTGTCCTGCTTTGGTATCATGCACACTTTAACGTCCGCGTTTTGTCACTTCTACCTTTTTCTGGACATCTGCTATGTTTGTCATTGTTTTTTTGTTGTGATGGTCAGAAATAAAAACAAACTGAACTGAGGCATAAAACAGCTTTGAGATGTCTTTTATCTTTAATGCATGAGCGATTGTCAAATTGTTTTGCGGGCTGCACAAAATTCTTTGACGGGCCGCCCGCGCAGGTTTGTCACCTCTGCTCTAGATAATACAGACAGTGAAGGCAGGCTACCATCTCAACACCAGGGAGACAAAATGTGATCATCAATGGCAAAACTTCATTGTCTTGCCCAGCGGAATGGCCCGTTTCGGTGAGTCCGATTTGGTGAGTTCCCTATTCGGTGATTTTTTTTTAATTATTGGGTACCGTAGCCTAATTATTATTGCCGTTTCAGGGTTAGGAGTTAGGGCTTAAAGTTAGGGTCTTATTTCAACGTTTAGCGATGTTAAAACGATGCAAAAGCGGCAATGATAATTAGGCTACAGTAACCGATAATTTTCAAAAAAAAATTTAAAAAAATCACCAAATAAGGAACTCTCCGAAAAAGGCTCTCACCGAAAAGACTCTCACCGAATCGGACTCACCGAATAGTAGCAGACTCCTTGCCCAGAGCCCACATTCCTCGGAGTAACACTCAACAGGTCACTCACATGCCATCACCATCTACAGTCACTACGCAAAATGCTAACATCTCATGTCGCTTTGTTGAAACATTTGGCAGGCACAACTTCAGGTGCAGGTGCTGACATCTTGGGCATTGCAACCCTGAATTTGGTTCAGTCCACCACTGAATATTGCTCCCCTGCCTGGTGACGCAGTGCCCACACCTGCCTCATCGACCGGCCAATCAACGACACATTGCGTACTGCGACTGGATGCCTGCACCCTACTCCAACAGAGTACGGTACTTGCTAATCCTTGCAGGCATCCAACCTGCTCAAGTGCTCAGCATCGTCAAAAGGGAGCCATGATACACTTAGCTTGCCGGACAGAAGACCCTGACTACTTGGTCAATGCAAAATTCAAAGTCCAACCTCAGGAATCTTCCAGGTGATTAAATAATCCAACATAAACATTAAACAATTGTACTTGCTTCAACAAAGGAAAACAAATTCAACAGCACTTACTTCATCATGGCCTCCTCCTTGGCTTCCTCATCTTGCTGCCTTTGTATCACTTTTAAAATTGTTGCTTGTTCTTCTTTTGTTAGGTGACTGAGGTCTGGTAATTCCATATTTGCAGAATGTACTCCAATTATGTATTATTTATGAAAAACTTTAAACAGAACAATGAGCCTCTTAATCCATGCATTTTCTTCACTTCTTCACTAATCAGTCACATATTGATTTTTTATGAAGTATCGGTATCTATATCTAGCTTTAAAGTTTACAAACCTACAATCAAGGTATGAAAAATTAGAACATGCCTGAACATTGAACAAGGGTCTAGAATTAGGTATCTCTTGTGCAATGAGTTTTGATAAATGCTAATCGTGCTGCTGCAAATCAAACTATCAACTTATACTATCACATCGGCCTCTAATCAACTATGAAGCTTGCACATTTGGCATGGCCGGTGTATACTGTATACCTAGTGTGTATATAGGTCACTAGGTTTCACAGGTTAGCAAAATATGAGTATATACACTACAGTATGTAGCTATGAGCCTAACTACAACATATGTGATTTTTGCTATTGCTTTTAATTTGAAAGTTTCTGAACTTTGGGTAGTAAGCTAGATGTTGTGAGAAGCATAACATCTTGCTGCATAGTTCACAGTAACAGCCAACTCTCAATTTTTATTAAATTTGCACAGTGCACACCTACCGTATATCCACAATTCCACATCTTGTATGAATTGGAGATTCCTCTGAAGCTGCAACTTTAAAGTTGTACAAATTTGACATTAAATCAACCAATGCAAAATTATGAATTGGATCTTAATTGGAAAATTCTGCTCTGCTGTTTCTTTTGTAAACGTGTGTAAGCATATCATTGGTTCGATGTAGTCATTCTCCTTACTCAGTCATAAAAACAGCAATTGGTGCAACTGTACATGAGTGAACTGAGTGATCTCTCAAAAATGAGAGCTGATTCTCAACAGAGATGAACAATAGGGTGGTCCAAAAAAAACTTTTTTTGTAAATGTTAATGTCTCACCCTAAAATATTGTTACCATTGATGAGAAAATGATATATGTGAATTTTCATAAAGATTGGTTGATATTTAGGGGTTGCTACCGGGGTTCAAAGTTTTGTCGTTTGCCCCCATTTTAACGTTTCGAGAGGATATGATATGATACGGTACAGTAAAAAATACGGTACAGTGCCATTGTATATTGCAATAAAAATACAGTTTAATAATTACTCTATGGTCTGTTTATAAACTCATGTGTCTGTATTACGAATTATACTAACTGGTGTACATGTACGAAATGTGCGACTTTGTATAAGGTAAAGGTGAGTCCCATACTTGAATACAAGCATCGAGGGATGAGGTTCTCATTATACTAAGCCTTCGGCACTAACGAGAGTAGGGTGGCCAGTTCCTTTCTCTCGGCCGCCTTTACTTCAGCAACTACGCCCACCCAATATATTATACCCTGGGTAGAGGTGGGCGTGGGCGGTGTTTGTCAACAACCAGTATAAGCCGGGAGTCAAACCAGGATTGCATAATTGGAAAGCGAGCGCGTCACCGCTGCGACTTTGTATACTTGTGTTTAAAATTCAGAGACTAAATTGGACATTCATTAACAGCTTTAGAATACAACAAATAAACTACATACAGGAATTATTGCGCGAGGGTCTTTCTACTGCAGTCTGGATATCGCTGACGGTGATCGGCGACGACACGCAAAAGATACTGTTTTTGTTCTTCGTCACATGTGTGTAATGTGTTGTATTCCGTGATCAACGCCACTCCACGCTCGGCAATGTCCCAACCGGGGTGCCAATTGCAATGCTCAAGGGTGCCGCGAGATATTTTAACTTTAACCCGTTAAGTGTGGAATTTATTTATTTATTTTAACTCTAATCCACAATAAGCCTTTGTTTTCTCGCCCAGGAATAACAGCATGAAAGAGATTTTGAATCGTTGCTGTTTTTTCCATAAAAACGTTTGAAACGCATCATTATTGCCAGGTTTCATGATTTTATTTTGCGTTTCACGGCGCACAAAGTCAAATTGCAGTGATGGATTATCGGATTGTGTGACCCAGCACGATTATAAAATTGCACGATTGTTTGCGAACCACTATAAAATAGAAACTTTTGCATGGGGGATACCATACCTGCGCATACAAACACGATAGCCTACATAGCTAATCGAGAAAAGGCTAAGTTATAATTGATTTATTCTTTATACCAGTGCTCCGCAACCTTTATTTACTCACGGCACACTTAAAAACTCTTTAAAATTTTGCGGCACAATTCGGCCGACACATTTTCAAAATGTAAAAAATAACTATCATCTTTTTAATGAGATATTTGCGCTTGTTTCTTGCTTTAATAAAGTTAACAATTTGGATACAGTCATTCATTGTTTCTGTCAGCTCCCTTGTAAAATGTTTGATCATCAAGGCTTCCCTGTGTAAGCAGCAATACATAAGTTGAATGGCTGGATTTTGACGTTTTACCCATGCAGCTAAACTTCTTCCTTCGCCCACCATTGCTGAAGCACCATCTGTGCAAACGTTGATGCAGTTATTCCAATGGATACCATGGGTTATGAAAAACTCGTTGGTCACTCTAAAAATTTCCTGGCCAGTCGTTCGTTCCTGGCTGGAAGTTCTTTGCAAAATAATTAGGCTACTCGTTTGTTATGGACTCGCCATTGACAAAACGTTGGCTACTACACTTAATAGCTGTGCTTTCAATATTACGAAATTTTTCATTAAACACTGCTAACTGACAATTCAAAATGACCTAGCCTGACTTCTAAAAACGCACTACCACGTTAACCAGCCTTTTTTAAAACTAGGGCAGCCTTCCCATTGCGAAAACTTCAATGTGAGGCAAAAAAATCATAAATGCACTGTGGGAAGTCTAGCTAGAGTTTGAGTTGTCTTGCAGTGGTAAAGCGAGAATTTTTAAAACATAAAAACTCCTTTCTTTTCAAAAAGTATGTTCTGATGATAGTTATCCCGCGGCACACCGGTTGCGGAGCACTGCTTTATACTTATATGAATATATTTTGTGAATTGCTTTGCGATTACAATTGGGTCTCCAAATTAGTGGATTTTCCGTACAAACGAACATTAAAACTAAAAAAACGAGAACGACTGCTTATAGTCGAGGAAGAAATGTGGGTGGCTTTGTCGAATGTGCCTCGAGATATTAAGGGACTTGTGCAAGAAGTCAAGCCCAAATTTCACACTAAATTTTGAATAAATACATTTATTTATGCGCGCTATACTGTACAACTCATTCTGTGCTATTTCATACAGTTACTTGAAATACAGAAATCTCATAAAATTGACCCAGTTTTGCCAGGATGCCGCAAACTATTTATCTCTTCGATAGGGTGCCGCAAGGTCAAAAAGGTTGGGAACCACTGCTCTAAACCCTTGACAGCCTGTTTTAACCTAAAAGGAGGACTTTCTGATGATTACCCTTTTAGGGTGAAACAGGCTGTCAAGGGTTTAGACAGTGGTTCTCAACCTTTTCTGAGTCATGGCCCCCCAGACTGTGGCTCTAAAAGACCATGGCCCCCTTGAGCAAAATAAAAATGTATTTGTTTAAAGAACAATGAAACGAAATCAATAAAAACAGTTAACGAATGATTAAATGATTTAATGCTTTCTTTTTCGTAATAGACTACGCTAGTAAATCAAGCGTATCCTTAATTGTTACGTTACAATCACAAAAGATGATGCAACATGCAGTGAGATAGAACATATGATGAAAAAACATGCTTTTGGCTAGCTTTACGATACTAACACCTACATGAGTGTTTTTTGTGTCACAATTCTGTTATAATTCATCAATACATGTTATAATTTATTAATGAAGCTTTTTATCGTGGCTCCCCTGAGAACGCTCTGTGGTCCCCTTGGGGGGCCGAAGGCCACGGTTGAGAACCCCTGGTTTAGAGGGTAATAACTATGTATGTACTATGTATATTAGTTTACATCATGTACATTTGTACATGTAGTTTATTTACTGTCTTCTAAAGCTGTTATTGATTGTCAAATTTAGTCTCTGAACTTTAAACACAAGTATACAAAGTCGCACATTTTGTATATATATGTAGACCAGTTAGTATAATTCGTAATACAGACGTACATGAGTTTATAAACAGACTATATAGAGTAATTATTAAACTGTATTTTTCTTGCAATATGCCATGGCACTGTACCATATTTTTTACTGTACCGTATCATATCATATCTGTATCACATCCTCTTAAAACGTTAAAATGGGGGCAAACGACAAAACTTTGAACCCCGGTAGCAACCCCTAAATATCAACCAATCTTTATGAAAATTCACATATATCATTTTCTCATCAATGGTAACAATATTTTAGGGTGAGACATTAACATTTACAAAAAAAGTTTTTTTTGGACCACCCTAATGAACAATAGTAAAAACAAAAGTCACAAAAAGTTCATACTTATAATCTTAGCATCATGTGAAACAAAAGTTTGCAATCTTTTTACCCTTCTTTATTGACATGCAGTCATGCATATTGCATCTAGATCATAATTAGTGTGAAAAACTAGCCACTTAGCCACTCCACCAACTCAACAAATTGCCACTATTTCTACAGATACAGCAATGATGCCTTTGTGTAATCATCATTGGTATCCTGTTGAAATGAATTAAACCAGGTAATCCTGTTGAATTCATTTATGACATCAAGAATGATCCATATTCTTAACTATTGTGGAAATTATGACCTATTAGCTTTCTTTTCCATTTTACAATTTACATCTGAAACATATACATACACTTTTCTCTCCTGTCTTTTTCTCGCGTGCTCTCACAGCAAAGAAATATAGTAAAAGTTTCAGTTTATAAACAATTCTTTGCAACACTAAACAAAAGAATTGACATTTATATATGTGTGATTGTGTGAAAACAGGTAAAGAAGCTATTTACAGATACACCAAGGCACAATGCCCACACAATCATCTTCTCAACAAACTCACTCAATAAATTATTTATTATTTAAAAATAAAACCGTCTTTAGTAACCTACAGCTTGTCAACTTGTATAATGCCGTTGATGCAGTTTCTCTGCTATATTATACTCTTCTTTATGCTTTGCAATATATTTTGATAACACATAACTTTTAATTCTTTGAGTTCATTCATTGAATTGATTTACATTTTCTTAACAGTTATCAAACAACTTCAAAAGATCAAATGCTGTACATCTCTCAAATTATAAGCTATCTAGCTCTCTGTTGATAATGCTGTTTCAGAATGGCCACATTCGAAGACATCTCAACGCAGAGATGACTGATTCGGTGCAACTGCACTATCAAACAGAGTTTCATGATTGAAATGCACCTGTTTGTATGGAGATGGAAGTTCTCTAAAATCTCACAACAGCACCTATCTATTTAAAGGAATTATAATGGAGACAATTCAGGAAAGGGATCAACCAAGTTAAAACCTAGTTCCATTATAGCGCTGTCAAACAATGTGTCATGAATCATGATTAAAATACCGTATACTTGTTAGTATAGAAATTTTATAGGGATTATTCAGGAGAGTGATACATTCCAATAAATCATTTTGCAAGTTAAAACCTAGTTGTATAGAAACAGCAGTTTTAAGTATATATATAGGTGTAAAGTGTCACATTTTGCACTTTTATAACTTAGCGTTTTGCAATGTAATCAAGATGTTAACAACACAGGGCGTTAACAACACAGGGCGTAAGCATAACACAGCCACTACCAAGGTCAACATAGCAATGCAGTGGCGAATCTGGCAATCGCCTTATTAATTTACAAACTTACCTTATAAATTTCCCATAAATTAAATATGGTACCATTCTTTATCAAGAGAAATAATAATTATTATATGGTTTATTTTGCGTTCATTGCGACAACATACAGTACACTACAATCACAGTTGCGATACAACAAGCAGTGAAGGGACATATTAGTCTTTTTGTCAGCTGCACCTCTTATTTTGACTTGCAATTAAGTGTGTTTGCCGGGACACAGCTCTGGAGTGGTGTCAAATCCATGTCCTTTCGAACGTCGTGCTGACGTTCTCACCATTGCAGCCGACAAGTATATGAAATTGAACCTTTCCCTTTACTAGCATGGTCCACCACTGCAACTTCAATGCTCATTAATTACTTAACCTGCACGGTAACTGCTAGATATATCTGCAAGATAACAGCCAATTCACAGTTACCTTACTGTGAAACAATTACAACATAAATTGTTTCATTTTCATGGATATGGGAAAAGCAAATATGGAAACCGCCTACCTAAATGAGGGTCTGCTACTATTCGGTGAGTCCGATTCGGTGAGTCTGATTCGGTGAGTTCCTAACTTCTAACCCCTAACCTTAACTCCTAACCCCTAACCCTAAAACGGCAATGATAAGTAGGCTACGGTACCCGATAATTTTAAAAAAAAATTGAAAAAATCCCCAGTTAAGGGATCGGACTCACCGAATCGGACTAACCGAATCGGACTCACCGAAACGGGCCATTCCGCCTAAATGATATCCTATAACCTCTCTAAATAAAACAGAAGCTATCGCAAAACTTTCAAGAATGTCTGCATCGAATCGCTAATACCCAAAAAAGACTGTCTCCGAATTGGATTTAGATATATCTGAATCAGCACAAACAAATTAGATGCACCGAATTGTCGCAGACCTATGCTATTTTGGTTTTATTTAAAACTCCAATTTTTGTTCTTGATGAATCGTCCTTATATAGGCATTTCAGAAAAAGACGCAAGTTTTTGCACAAGTTCTTTAACTTTTTTGTGATGATGATCATCATCAATCTTCTTCAACAGATTAATCATATTTGATCAGCTGTGGTCCCCATATGAACTCCCTCCATTTTGCTCTGTTTTGTGTTCTAGAACTTCTGGCATACTTTTAAGAGGCTATATTCATAATATATGGTAAATAACGCATCTGCCTTAAAACATAAAAAAATAACATAAGAAAATATGGAAAAACAATGTTGGTTAAACATAAGTTTATTTTTCTATCTAAGAAAAGGCTACTGACTATAAAAGAGCAAATAACAAATAATTTCTACTGAATAACAAGGTGCTATCTTCTATAAATCATAACAATGGAGACAATAGCAAACACCTCCGCGTGGTAGTCCTGGTAAGTACAATACCAACCTGAGGATTGAGGCAGTACTCTTGTTACAACTGTGGTGATAAAATCATAAAAAAATATGAGCAACAGCTGAAAACAAAACAAGAACAACTAAACTCAAGCTTTTTTATGACTGTTTTTCTTGCATTTTTTTGCTTTTTGTACATGTGCTTTACGAGATTACACGCAAGAGTTAATGTTGCTGAGGTTGCCTGATATTTTTGTTATATATATAGCCCAATTGCAACTAAAAAGTAGTCCAACCTATTTACAAGTTGAAAGAGACTGTCGGTGTATGCATTTGAGCAACACATTCCAAGGACTGCTCTCCATTTAGCAGCACATAGTACTGGAATAACACTGGTCAACACGGTTGCAACCTAGTTCATACCCTGAACAGTTCGTACCCTGAAAAGATCGAGAGAAAAAATTAAAAAAAGCCGAAGTTGCTGATCACAGTTCAATAGCACAAAGCCGAAGTCGTTGATCGGAGTTTCCGCAAACAACTAGAGGGTTAGGGTTAGCGGAAAATGCGGAAAAATATTTGCGGAAACTGCGATCAGCGAGGGTTAGGGTTAGAGAGCATGGATTATTCTAAGGTTAGGGTAATCGGAAACTGCGGTTAGCGGAAACTGCGGGAAAATGTTTGCGGAAACTGCGATCAGCGAGGGTTAGGGTTAGAGCATAGATTACTCTATGGTTAGAGTTAGGGTAAAGGTTAGCGGAAACTGCGGAAAAATGTTTGCGAAAACTGCGATCAGCAAGGGTTAGGGTTAGAGCATGGATTATTCTAAGGTTCGGGTAAGGGTTAGCGGAAACTGCGGTTAGTGGAAACTACGGAAAAATGTTTGTGAAAACTGCGATCAGCGAGGGTTAGGGTTAGAGCATAGATTAGTCTATGGTTAGAGTTAGGGTTAGCGGAAAGTGCAGAAAAATATTGCAGAAACTGCAATCAGCGAGGGTTAGGGTTAGCGGAAACTGCGATCAGCGACTTCGTCTTTGTGCTATCTTTCTCTCGATCTTTTCAGGGGGAAAATTTTAAAATGTTTGCGGAAACTGCGATCAGCAAGGGTTAGGGTTAGAGCATGGATTATTCTAAGGTTCGGGTAAGGGTTAGCGGAAACTGCGGTTAGTGGAAACTACGGAAAAATGTTTGCGAAAACTGCGATCAGCGAGGGTTAGGGTTAGAGCATAGATTAGTCTATGGTTAGAGTTAGGGTTAGCGGAAAGTGCAGAAAAATATTGCAGAAACTGCAATCAGCGAGGGTTAGGGTTAGCGGAAACTGCGATCAGCGACTTCGTCTTTGTGCTATCTTTCTCTCGATCTTTTCAGGGGGAAAATTTTAAAATGTTTGCGGAAACTGCGATCAACGACTTCCGCTTTTTTTAATTTTTCCTCTCGATCTTTTCAGGGTACGAACTGAGGGTACAAACTGTTCAGGGTACGAGCTAGGTTGCATCCGGTCAACACAACTTTTCTTGCATGGAGTTTTTCAATGGATTTAGGGTAATTTTGGGGTGCTGAATCCGAGTCTGACCTCAGATTTATCCTATCATGTCAGGTTTGTGAGATATGATAACAGCAAATTGTTACTTTTGTCAAAAGTGAAAGACTTGACTTTGCGTTTATTACACATGCACATTGTGCTATATCCAGAAATCCAGGCCATGTAGTACACAAGTAGCTGAAATACACCACCAATTATAAATTTGATACCAATTTGTTTTCTAAGCAACATTATTAACCATGCAGTAGTAACAAGCTAAAAGGGAGGCTAAAAGTATAACTGACCCCCACTCCCGTCAATTTTTTGCATGAAACCACAAAGATTTAAACAGGCCTATGGCAATGCTTGTTCAGTAACCTTATTTAAGCTGTTTAGGCCTGTCTAACACTAACCTTTCGTTATAGCACTGCATATGTTGGTGGTAAACGCAACGCCAAATCTTCCACTTTTGACAAAAGTAACAATTTGCTGTTATCACATCTCACAAACCTGCCGTGATAGGATAAATCTGAGGTCAGATTTGGATCCAGCACCCCAAAGTTACCCTAAATCAGTTCTCAAAGCCCATGAAAGAAAATTTTTTTTTTGTTGACTAGTGTAATTCCCCGGCAACAACACTTCAACAATCAAAAACTTCACTCTGTCAATCTCGGTAACCGGCCCTGCGTTAAAAGCCTCTACAAGTATAAATATGAAACTATCAAGAATAACCATCAAGGCTTTGTCAGTCTGAAGATAAAGATTCAAAACTAACCAAACCAATCAACCAACAAGCTAAAAAGTATGGTACCCTAAAATTTAAACCTTTGTACGTAAGTTAAAGTTAAAACCGAATTTTTTAGCTAGAAACGATACTTTATTTGTAAAATTTGGTTTAAAATGAAACCAAACAAAATCAACAAACCCACACAAGCTATGAGTTCTAAAGTTTTCCTGACTGGCAATTTTTTTTAAATTTAGTTTTGTGTTTATTTTACTTTATCTTGTACGGGTTTTAAGCAACATAGAGAAATACAGCACTGGAGTTCAAGATGAACTAGACGGGAAATGAAAGCAAAGCGACAACGTTATAACACGCAAAATAGTAAAGCTTGTTTCCTCGGCTTAATCTAACCAGTTCGTCTTGGTCCCAATGTGGATCGATTAAGCAGGTTTGACTGCATGTGCAATTGTACAATTTCAATTGCCCATCAAGAGCAAATGATACCTGGGACAAGACTACCGTACTTGAGCCAAGACTATTATATAACAGAATGATTACAAACCGAAAATCAAGCAGGTATACTGTAGGCTTTTCTGCGTTATTTAACCTGTTGGTCATGACGGCTAAAAAAGTTACTTTAATATCTACTGCAGTGAACTATGGTATGGTGGTATACAAATCTTGGAATTCACATTGCTTAACTACAAAACTTTAAAAAGTTTGAAAAATCTTTCCACAGACCACAACAATTAGTTTTCTTTATCACATCATATAACTCAGGGGTGTGCAACCTTTTTTACAGGAGGGCCAGATATAAACAACTGGGTGAAACCGCGGGCCGCATGTTTATTTGACATATGATTTCTAGTAGTTGCAGGCACAAAAAAGTAGCTTTTTGTTATTCATATGGTAGGCTATTATTAGGGGATCTCCTTGCAGAAATAATAAGTTAAGACATATAAATTTCTGAAGAAAACTGCTATTTAAATCTATTGTCACACAGTCTTTAAACGAGTTTGCAGTGAAAAGTTTGCAGCTGGCTTCTTTTCCCCACGGATTTTTCCAAATTTACTTCAATGGAAGTGCTAGCAATAAAGCGAATTATTCGAAGTCCATTTTCCAAGTGTTCGTCTGTCAGAACCGATCGATAGGGAGATTTTATGACGCCCATTTTAGAAAAAATTGTTCGCACAAATACGTTGAGCTAAAAAGAGCCATTTTTGAAGCCATGAACTTTTTCAAATGTGGAAAGTCATCTTGTAATCTGGGAGCCAAATGCCATTTTTCACCTTAACCTTACATTGCTGTATTAAGTTTTTTTCACTGTTGATTTTGGTAGCCAAGGGTCTCTATTTTCAGAAACTGCTTGATGACATGTTGTCACCTTTGAGCAATTTGAGAAATTCAAGATGGCCGCTACGGTATTACCTAGAAATGACCATAACTCCCTACCCATTCACATTAGGAAGGCGTATTCTGTCTCTATACCTAAGTTGTAGGGGTCAAGCTATCCATTAGAACTAAGTGTTACGTTAATATCGTATTACATAATGGTAATTTCCAAGATGGCGACCAAAATGGCGTCCAAGATAGCCGACATTACCTATATAAATGACAATAACTCCCTACCCATTCACATTAGGAAGGTGATCTTTGTCTCTATACCTAGGTTGTAGGGGTCAAGCTATCCATTAGAACTAAGTATTACGTTAATATCGTATTACATAATGATAATTTCCAAAATGGCGACCAAAATGGCGTCCAAGATGGCCGCCATTACCTATAAATGACAATAACTCCCTACCCATTCACATTAGGAAGGTGATTTTTGTCTCTATACCTAAGTTGTAGGGGTCAAGCTATCCATTAGAACTAAGTGTTACGTTAATATCGTATTACATAATAGTAATTTCCAAGATGGCGTCCAAGATGAACATATCGTCTCCCAACGGAAAGTCATCCACCCATTCCCTTGCCATGCTGATCACACAACCAGATAGTAACAGTAGTAAAACAGTCCAAGTAGACAGCATTAGACGTGTGAAAAAGAAAGATATGATTAAGGCACTCGAGTATGACGTCGAAATAAAGATATATAATGGTCCCAAGAAGCCTCCGATGCCACAAAACACCCCCAAACATCAGTTCATCCCTTGCGTATGCTGGCACAAGTAATTGCAAAGGGAAGAGCCAGTGAGATGGACTTTGCGTTCCTTCAAGACATGAAAAGCGCACTAGATTGTCCTGAGTACAATGGGTACAATACTAGGGATGCACGTCGACAGGGTCATTAAGCACAACCAAAGACGTCGGCTGTTTACCTTCCCTTAAAAGATATGATCCCGTCACACTCAGATACCATGATGACATCAATGGCCTGTGCACAGGTCTACACACGCAATGTCGGGCAACAGTTCGGAGTTTTTACTTTTGATCTGCAGCTGTACAAGGTCGCTCTAAAAGTTCAGTGGACTTACCCAGACAGGTTTTCAAATGTTATTCTACGGCTGGGAGGGATGTATTCTCTAGTGAGCTTCATTGGATCTATCGGGACACTGATGGCTGATACCGGTCTGTCAGATATAATGTCCTCTGTGTTTGGCGGTGTGTTGAAAATGCTCACAAGGAAGAAGTTTCCCCAGAACGTCAGAACATTGCGAATGGTAGCTGAAGAGGCACTTCGCGGAGTCATTCAAGATAAACCATTATGTATATATTGCAGTGGTGACCTCATGCAAATTCTTGAAACCGAAGCCAGCAAGAGTCAAACTACCAAACTTTGGGTCGATGTCTTTATTAAACCTGTCCTGCTCACGATGATTTTCGTACGGGCTGAGCGCGAAAGTGACTGGCCCATCATTTGGCAAACTACAAGCAAATGCTACCATACTTCTTTGCTATGGGGCATGTGAACTATGTGAAATATAGGTTGTGTACCTTCGTGAAATGGAACGGCTACCACAAGAGATGTTGTCACATTTTATGAAGGGTGAGCATGTTATGCACCATTCTGCTGACTTATGGAATGGCATCTGGTGCGATATGATGATTGAGACAACATTCATGCGGTATGGGCAATTGGGCATGCTCCTGGGGGGATAGTTGGCATCAAGCTGCCAGAAACGCTGAAGGTATGGGACCTTAGTTTGCATACATGCAGCAGGTTGGAATCTGAGCTGGATGACAGGATGGATGAGGACACTCAGAGTAAGGTGGTAACAACACACAAAGAAGAGGCAAAAGCCAGGATTGCTAAAGACAAGAAAGACCGAGATGGAATCAGACAAAAACTCGACACTTGCATTAATCCTTTAGATTCTGCGGCACACTCCATCAGTGGTATAGTCAATGTAGTTAGCGGCCAGATTGGTTCAAGTAAAGTCAATGTCCACAATACTGTCAGTGTCACAATCCGGTGCCAATCGAAATTAGTGAAGGTGGAGTTGTCATCTCACTGGCAGATCTGTCAACTTCACACGAAGAAGCAAATAACATCATTGTCCTACAGGTCTTGAGTTGTGCCGCGCGTAATGAGTCGGCAGCAGTGGCGAGTGGTTAGCGCGTTGGGCTCGCAGTCGAGCATGCATGTTCGACTCCAGCCACCCGCAATTGCTGTTGTTTCTCTGGGCAAGAAACTTTACGATAATTGCCTCTACCCAGTGATCGATTTCGAGTAATGGGTAGTACCAAATTGAAGTCATAAGTAGAGTAGACAACCGGAAACAGACATTGCTGTCGGCTGCAGCGTGGGTCAGGTGTATGTCGGAAGGCGTACACCGATGCATAGCGCTCAAGTCCGCTTTCCCGCAATGCAGGATAAAGATAAACAAACAAACAAACAAAAAGCAAAATCACTTTTTTTGCCGATGACACTGACGTCTTTGCACTGTTGCTGCATTATCATCACATGGCAAATATCAAGAATGTTGTATTGATGGAGTCCCCCATCAAAGGAAGGGCGGTGCTTGATATAGGAAAAACTGTGCAGACGCATTGTCAGATAGTCGAAGGAATACTCCCGGCACATGCACTTTCTGGCTGTGACACCGTCGCCTCCTATTTTAAAATTGGAAAGGCTACTGCATTCAAAACACTTCGATCGGGGCACTCACTTAACTTGTTGGGTGCACCAGGGCATTCTATGGGATCTGTTATTCAACAGGTTACCTCCTTCATTTCAGCGTGCTATGGACAAACAGACTGTAGTACAATATCAGAGACAAGGTTAAAGGTATGGCTGTCAAAAACATGCAAAGGGTCATCAACACCGAAATTGTGTACCTTGCCACCAACAACTGAGGCATTCAAAGAGAATGTTAAAAGAGCTCACTATTAGACCTTGGTATGGCAGTCACTAGAAGCTCAGAATCCACCCGAGTTGGACCCAATGGAATATGGTTGGGTCAAGGATGACCAAAACAAGTCCCTTCAATCAGTCACCCTACCTGATGAAGTCGAACTAGCCCACACAAATACCACCACAGATACCTACGTCTAATAAAATATGGATGCCACAGTACTACTCCATGCAGTTCACGTGCTTGTAGTTGCAACTCTGCAAACATGAAATGCACAATATTTTGCGCCTACAATAATCAGGGTTGCTGTAACCTGACATCATAGCTGATTGCATGTCTTTGTGATGCACACGAGCAACACAATGCACAACAGTGTATAATATAGATTATTTGGCAAAGTAGTAGCCATCCTTAATTATGAATTGTAGTATAATACGATTTTGATAGTCTGTGTGAGAATTCAGATTTACAATTAAAGAACATTTTTTTATAATATAACACCTGTGGTCGTTTTCCTTTTCATACTTTCCTCCAAGATTGATAAGTGTATATAGAAGGTACTTTAGTGTTACGGTGGCCATCTTGGAAATTACCATTTGTAATGCTATATTAACATAATAGGCTACTTAGTTCCAATGAATAGCTTGACCCCTACAACCTAGGTATAGAGACAAAAATCACCTTCCTAATGTGAATGGGTAGGGAGTTATGGTCATTTATAGATAATGGCGGCCATCTTGGACGTCATCTTGGACGCCATCTTGGAAATTACCATTATGTAATACGATATTAACGTAATACTTATTTCTAATGGATAGCTTGGCCCCTACAATCTAGGTATACAGACAAAAATCACCTTCCTAATGTGAATGGGTAGGGAGTTATGGTCATTTCTAGGTAATGTCGGCCATCTTGGAAATTACTATTGTGTAATAGGGTCTACTGGGGTAATACGGGTAGGATTTTGGCCAATTTTTTTTTTTAAATCTTGTAAAATTTTAACAGATGAAGTAATATTTAAAAAAAATTTGCAATGTAACATTTGATATGTGTAGAATATGTCATATTTATGATATTCAAAAATATTCACTTATATACCTTGTAGGCCTATCATTTTGAACCTGTATTTTGGTACCCATTTTAGCCAAGCCTCGGGGTAAAATGGGTATATCATACATATACTCAGTATTACTCGTTTTATTGTTGTATTATAGAAAAATGAAGACCATGGAAAAATAACCACAAACACAAGCATACAAAATAATACAGTTAATAAGTTATTTAACATCAAATATCAACACAAACACCATACTGCCATACAAATGACAAGAAGTCTATTGGTGGCATTGGCTGCAAATGTACTCTGTGTGTATGTTAAAGTCAGAAGGAAGACAAGAGACACAGGTCCATTCATCACACACATCACATGCAACCCAATTTTCTTTATTTTCTGAAGTATCCATCTCCAACTGGCTATTACATGTGATGCAATGAGTTATATTATCCTCTGACTCTTCCGATTGATGACTGGAACAGGCTTCATTCGACTTCTGTTTCCTTGCCACTGCAATTTTTTATTCTTTCTTTGTTGTTCTTCCATAAATAGGCGTTTTGCAGCAGTATCTGCAGTCAATACTTCCCTAGTCTTGACCTGTACTCGTTTTCTCTTCCTTTTGGAGTTGGCTAGAGCACCTTGCATTTCAGCAGATGCAGGAGGAGTAATTGTATTACTGATGGATTGTCGAAGCAGCTTTCTTGGAGACTGAGATGACTGCTGAAGAAGATTCAACTCTTGGGTGCTGTTACAATTCGAGGCTCTACTTTAGTAGGATCAAATGGATGGAGTTCACTTTCCACAAATCTTCAAAATCACTTCCTACAAATCTTTTTGTAGGTCCGTGGCACTTCTTCTTGCAAAGTATCATAAGCATACCCATTTTACCCCGTGTTCTACAAATACTGGTTTCCAAGTAAACTGTGCATGGAAAGCAAAAAAAATTGACAAAAAGATGGCCTAACACCTTCTAAATGTGATCAATACAATATTTTGATGCTTACCATTGAACTTTCTAAGCAGCATAAAAGTTTCAAACAATACCCAAATACGCGTCTTGCACAAAAAATATTTCAAAATCAATAAATGGATTAATTAAACTCTTCTTCTCACTTTTTTTTGTGCTAAATTATAGCTGTTGGTATAAATAACTATCACTGAAAGCAGCTCTACATTTTAACAACAACAAATGATGCAATCATTAAAATAATATAATTACCCATTTTACCCCAGGTACCCATTTTACCCCTGCAGACCCTACGATATTAACGTAATACTTAGTTCTAATGGATAGCTTGACCCCTACAACCTAGGTATAGAGACAAAAATCACCTTCCTAATGTGAATGGGTAGGGAATTAAATCTGCAATACATAAAATTAAAAATCGTAAGATAAATTTGACTATGCACTGTTGAACCAAAAGATGAACCAAAAGACACGCCTGAAGAAGTAGATTTTAGTTATTTCATTAATACTGTATATATACCCTACCTAGGAGAAGATTCAACAATTTTTGTGAAAAACCTAGCTAAACTTATAAAAAAGAAATTTTCATGTGACATTCATCCTGTGTATAAAACATTTAAAGTGCACCAATATTTTCAATTGAAGTCGCCTACCCCCTTTGCTCTTTCTTCAAATGTTGTGTATAAATTTAGTTGTTTGCGTGACGCAAACCAGACATACATTGGTATGTCAACCAGACATTTGTTGACAAGGGCCGGGGAGCACTTAAACCCAAACCTAACAACTAAAAGTGCAATTAAAGAGCACATCGCCTCTTGTGAAACGTGCACTGACAATGTCTCGATCGACCAATTTAAAATCATCTCTCGAGGCAGATCTGATTTTCAGACTAAGATCATGGAAGCCTTAAGAATCAAACGTAACAATCCATCTCTCAACCGGCAGTTATTCGCCTGTGGCTCATCGTTCCTTTTGTGTGTGTTCTAATTGTTTTGTCCAATGCCTGTAGTCTACACCTCACGTGATCTGTTTCCCACCGCATAATTTACTCGCAATCATTCTCATATCATTTGTTCAGTTTGTGCTTTCAGTCCAGAGTGTCGTTACAGTTACAGTGCATAGTCAAATTTATCTTACGATTTTTCATTTTATGTATTGCAGATTTAATTCCTGATGAGGACACACGTACGTGTCGAAAACGTTTGAGTTTATTTTATTTAATTATGTTATATTTTGTGTGAAATAAAGTATGCTAAACCCGCTAAAGTTACTATGTTTTATTTCTCTATGGTTCAACAAAGCAAACTCTCTACCAAAGCTTTATCAAAGCCTTTTATGTGACCATACATCTCATTCGCATACTGTTTTTTTGCTGCAGTCTTGCGTTGAGTTCATTCAATTGTTTTGTTTTGCACTTTTCAATTGCCACTTTTTCAATTTTTTTTTCTTCCAATGCCTCTACTTTTTTACTTCTAATTTTAACAAATTTTCTATTTTGACTGGTTCAACAAATTTGGCAAGGAATGGGCCGCTAGGCTGAAGTTGTTCTGATCCAACTGCTTGTAGGCCTATAGGCTAGGCCTACATTAGGCAATCTGCTAAATTTGACGCAAGCCGGCTCTACAAAAGGTCTAATGCAAGAGATCAAATAAAAAGGCGACAAAGCCAGAGACAATAGCAGGGCTCCACCTTTGATCTTCTGACGTTCCAAATAATTAAATACAACGGATTAGCGGTGGCCGGTGGAAAATTTCTAAAATGGTTAACAGAAGGTGCAAAATTACAATAATCCACTCCACAATGAATTGTTCACATGTACCAGACTAAACTAAATTATAAACACGTTTCGCGGGCCGCACACAATTCAAAATTGGTACATCTTTGCGGGCCGCACAATTTTTCTTTGCGGGCCACATTTGGCCCGCGGGCCGCACGTTGCACACCCCTGATTTATAACTGATGCAGGCCGCAGATATTGAGCCTATATATGAGCCAAGACAAGGCCGCAGACATAGGCGTAGCCAGGGGGGCGAAAGGGGCCATGGCCCCCCAAATTTTCCAACTTTGGATTCCGAAGTTGAGCTCTTTGTTGAAAATGTAATAAAATTTGTCGAAATTTATAACGATTTCCAAGACATCTGGTTATTAACACCCCCCAGGACTTGTTTTAGACACACAGATAGACACCAATAAATTTTGCAAATCGTAAATCGCGCAAAATTTACGCGATTTACGTTTCTTTCAACTAATTTGTGGAAGCAATTTTAGAATGGTTTACTCTGTTGAGTTTTTATGTAGGCCTACTGTAGTTATTGAGTTTTTGTGTAGCTGAGTTTTTGGTGTTCTCTAATTTTAGCCGCAGTTTTTGCCGTACGTGTGTAAGAGCTACCTTTAATAAGTTAATAGCTGTTTAAGTGTTTATTTGCTAATAAACTTCATACAAATATTGGTGCTCTTCCACAAGACGCCCTGTTGGTCAACCAGACAAAATGATGACGTCACACACATTGGAATGGACTATTATGAAGGAGGAAGTGCGGGGTGACACCAGAAGGAAATCGTCTCCCATTTATTGATTTGTTGTTCAATTTAAAGAAATTTGCGATCGTTGAAAAGCACAAGCATAGATCTAACCAACTAAGTTAATACCAAGTCCCAAAATACTACTAGCTCCATCTGGTGGCCACCTAAACTTGACCAAATTCAAACCATTATCAAAAGTTTATTTGCAATGATAAAAACATTAAAGGACAGCCAATTAAAAGAACATGTTACTGTTTATTGAAGTGCTAACTTTCATTTTTATACCTTATTTAATATATGAGCAATCGTTGTTCGAAGACAGCCCCCCAACGAAGCTTTTGCCCAATGCATTTCAATGGCGAATCGATCGTCTTCCAGTTCACGCCCTGCGTGATCACGATTCTTCTTCTTGCGTTTGAGATCACGATAATTAATTGTCTCCCATTTATTCATTTCTTGCTCAACTTCAACAGATTTTCTATCGTTGAAAAGCACAAGCATAGATCTAACCAACTAAGTTAATACCAAGTCCCAAAATACTACTAGCTCCATCTGGTGGCCACCTAAACTTGACCAAATTCAAACCATTATCAAAAGTTTATTTGCAATGATAAACACATTAAACGACAAGCAATTAAAAGAACATGTTACTGTTTATTGAAGGGCTAACTTTCATTTTTATACCTTATTTAATATATGAGCAATCGTTGTTCGAAGACAGCCCCCCAACGAAGCTTTTGCCCAATGCATTTCAATGGCGAATCGATCGTCTTCCAGTTCACGCCCTGCGTGATCAATGGCGAATCGATTGTCTTCCAGTTCACGCCCTGCATGTTCACGATAATTAATTGTCTCCCATTTATTCATTTCTTGCTCAATTTCAACAGATTTGCTATCGTTAAAAAGCACAAGCATAGATCTAACCAACTAAATTAATACCAAGTCCCAAAATACTACTAGCTCCATCTGGTGGCCACCTAAACTTGACCAAATTCAAACCATTATCAAAAGTTTATTTGCAATGATAAAAACATTAAATGACAACCAATTAAAAGAACATGTTACTGTTTATTGAAGGGCTAACTTTCATTTTTATATCTTATTTAACATATGAGCAATCGTTGTTCGAAGACAGCCCCCCAACGAAGCTTTTGCACAATGCATTTCAATGACAAATCGATCGTCTTTCTGGATTCACATTGCGTGATCGCGATGATTAATTGTCTCCCATTTATATTGAAAAAATGCTGAAGTCATAAAAAGGATTAGGATCAGGCACACAAATAGCCTAATTGGTGGTGTAATGGCTTGTCCGAATCAAGTAATGTAACAAACACTGATCAATAGGAAAGCGATGTGTGCTCTATAGAGCGGTGTAGAACTTTGATCCTTTGTGAGGTCGTAGGAGAATTTTTGTCACTCGGCCCTCAGTCGACATCAACTGGAAAAGCTCGGTTGAGGAAGCAAGTGATGTCAGCTCCAAGTGCAGGAGCCAGAAAATTGTTCCTATTTGGATGGAGAAACCTCTGCAAATAATAAGAAGCAACAACAACCAGCGAGACAGTGGGTGCGGATCCTTATATTTTGTTCAATGCTTAGCCAAGAATTTTTTCACAACAGATAGGCTAAGCCTAATAAACCTAGGCTTAAATATGGATCAAAGGAAAGTAACGAAACCGTAATGAAATGACTTGGGCTTGCATTCTCGTGTTCTTTCATTACCACACGAAGTCATTTTCCCAAAGGCATCCGTGTGTGTAAACAAAATGATTCATAGGTCCAAATTTTAAACGTTGACACACAAAAATCATGTTACAAACGTAAGTTAAAAAAATTATTTTGTTTCATCTGACATTGCACTTTTGTTAGCCTAATTTGTTTGTTATAGAATAAATATCACAAAGTATGTGGGCAGCAACTCTTTTTTATCATTAGGTAGCCCTGAAAAGGGCTGTTTTTTTTTGGCAAATGGACGATGTGGCGGCTACAGTAAGGGGTAGGACTCCCTTATGGCGCATAGAACTTCAGGAAAATGTCGTCCCGTATGGTGTGCAATTCGCCAAAGCAAAATCACGCGCTTTGCCAAAAACAAAGGGGGCCAGGAGTGAGAGGGGTCCCGGAATGACTCTTCGTACCCTTACTGAAAATTTTTCTTTTGATAATGGTCTGAATTTGGTTAAGTTTAGGTGGCCACCAGATGGAGCTAGTAGATTTTGGAACTTGGTATTAACCTAGTTGGTTAGACCTATGCTTGTGCTTTTCAACGATAGCAAATCTTTTGAAATTGAGCAAGAAATGAATAAATGGGAGACAATTATTTTTCGTGATCACGCAAGGCGTGAACTGGAAGACGATCGATTCGCCATTGAAACGCATTGGGCAAAAGCTTCGTTGGGGGGCTGTCTTCGAACAACGATTGCGCGCATATTGAATAAGATATAAAAATGAAAGTTAGCCCTTCAATAAACAATAACATGTTCTTTTAATTGGCTGTCGTTTAATGTTTTTATCATTGCAAATAAACTTTTGATAATGGTTTGAATTTGGTCAAGTTTAGGTGGCCACCAGGTGGAGCTAGTAGTATTTTGGGACTTGGTATTAACTTAGTTGGTTAGATCTATGCTTGTGCTTTTCAACGATAGCAAATCTGTTGAAATTGAGCAAGAAATGAATAAATGGGAGACAATTAATTATCGTGATCACGCAGGGCGTGAACTGGAAGACGATCGATTCGCCATTGAAATGCATTGGGCAAAAGCTTCGTTGGGGGGCTGTCTTCGAACAACGATTGCGCGAATATTGAATAAGATATAAAAATGAAAGTTAGCACTTCAATAAACAGTAACATGTTCTTTTAATTGGCTGTCATTTAATGTTTTTATCATTGCAAATAAACTTTTGATAATGGTTTGAATTTGGTCAAGTTTAGGTAGCCACCAGATAAAGCTAGTAGTATTTTGGGACTTGGTATTAACTTAGTTGGTTAGATCTATGCTTGTGCTTTTCAACAATCGCAAATTTGTTTAAATTGAAAAACAAATCAGTAAATGGGAGACAATTTCTTTCTGGTGTGTTTCATTGCATTTCCACCCCGCATTTCCTCCTTCATAATAGTCCATTCCAATGTGTGTGACGTTTTATGACGTCATCATTTTGTCCGGTTGACCAACAGGGCGTCTTGTGGAAGAGCACCCAAATATTACCTTAAGTGTTTCCAGAAAGCGCTACAATCCATTATTTGAGTGTAAATTTTCAAAAATTTTCCGGGGGAGCATGCCCCCGGACCCCTCTAAAAAACGCGTGCCTTCGGCACGCTCTAACCCCCCACCACTTTCATTGTTTTCCTTGCTCAACCCACCAGGATACGCCACTGCACATCAACTGGCGATGGCTTAAATCAAACACTTTGTTACTCTCTTCAATTCATCAAATATTTGGCCCCCCCTTAAATTTTTTTTCTGGCTACGCCACTGGCTGCAGATATTGTTTCCACAGGCCACATACGGTACGGCCAGTGGGCGCAAGTTGGGCACCACTGGTCTTGTCTTTCCCAATTTTGTTTTTGCTCCAAGTTTTATGGAACTACTCTTGGGTCAGAAAAAATGTTTTGGTAATAATGGCTATAAAGTATGTCTTATTGTCTACTTTGAATATATATGGTAGTTCTGATAATTCTTATCCAGTAATTCTGATAATTCTAGTTTTGATACGATAATTCCTTTGCAAACTTTAAAATGCTATTCCAAGTTCAGATGTAAAACAACAACTATATTTGCGTGCAATAACTTGAATAATGTAAGGACAATACTGGTAACGGAGCTGGGATACAAGTTCCCCCCCTCTACCACCCTTGGCAACTCATGACAAAAACAGGACTCAACCAAACATCCAAACACCTACTTTACCTTTGCTTTACTGTT
The DNA here is from genome assembly GCF_918807975.1 of Aplidium turbinatum. Taxonomy (NCBI): domain Eukaryota; kingdom Metazoa; phylum Chordata; class Ascidiacea; order Aplousobranchia; family Polyclinidae; genus Aplidium; species Aplidium turbinatum. The sequence goes on from NC_137485.1 coordinate 17,902,515, forward strand.
CACACACTTCAATTCACATGTTTTGGTCAATTCCTCTTTGTCATGAGTTGCCAAGGGTGATGGGGGGAACTTGTATACCAGCTCCCTGGTAACTTAAATATGTCAAATATTTTATCAAAGGATTAGGCTAGCTGGGCTAATCGCCTTACGGCTTCATCATAATTTTGGTGGAGATTGGATTGGAGCAATCAGCAATAGAATCAATTAGAAGCGGTGCTGCCAAATTATCATGAATTTTACGAAACAATCTAGCAAAAACACAGCCGATGTTATATCAGAGCCACTATATGCAGCTTGAAGCTTCAACAAATATTTAGTAATTAAACCCTTCAATTAGAAGGCTGGTGTACTTGGAACATTGCAACTTATGAATTTTAAAGACCACTAGTTCAAACTATGAACTTATCAAGCGTGGAAGCTATACCGTTATGGTTAGCGAATCGCAACTGCTCGCTGCACTAGTCTATAGTCACTCTAGTGAGTGCTCAGCCTTGTGCTGATAGCCGGGAAGAACGCCCCATTCTTCACAAGTGCTTAGTAAATTGAAAACTTAACCCTTTGCTTTTCAACGTTTTTTTGGAAGTTAACTGCTCAAGGGGGGGCCGTTTTTGGATAAAATTCAATCAGCTGTTACGTGTTATCCGCTGGTGCTATTTCAACAGAAGTTGCACTGGTGTGAAAAAAAATCATTTGTCTTTAAGTTTGAAAAGTCATTATTTTAAAATTTTAAATGTTAAACTTGATATTTCAATTTTTGCAAAGGTACCCAAAAACGACAATTTTGATTTATCTTGCCGCTATTTAATTACCGTGCTAATCCGATTTCATGCAAAGTTCTGAATAACAAAGAGCTCGATCGAACGCACGAAGTGTGTGTGCGGTGTGCCGAATCATTGCATTGATAAAGATTTACTTACGACTTGCGAGCAAATCTTATTGTAAGCTACTCACTGATTCTAAAATAGTTACAATCAGAGTAATATTGTTACACGAATTTGAAAAAAAAACAAACTGCGTTTGTTGTCTTACATTTTTGTCCTAAACTAATGCATTCCCAAACTCATGGCCAGCTTCTAGTTTTATGGAACCAAACTTCTCATAAGTAACAGCTTAGCCTGCTTGAATAGCTGTTTACATCTTCGTTTGTGTATTTTAGGTCTACAATTGAGTTTGTAGTATGAATATTTTTAGTAGAGAGAAGACAATTGAACAAGTTGTTGAAATTATTTGAAATTTCTAAGTTCAAATTAGGTGCTTTTGAAATTGTGAATTTGTGTCAAGTCGCATCACAAATATCATGCGGGCTACATCATAACTCATTTCGCTTACGAGTGTTTATAAACATGACTCATAAATTACATCCACAAACAATACAGCATTTACCTCAACAAAGCTAAGTTCGAAGCTAAACTTTTTATTGAAGATTGTGTCAATCAATTTGAAAATACATTTTTAGTTCGCCAGCGTCGAAACAATGCAACAGCGAATTGATCAACATGCGTAAACAAAGGAAATGTGAAATACCCACAGTCAGCAAAGCTACATAAATTTAACGTTTACAAATGTTGAATCAATGTAAAAGGACTGGATTGCTGACTGGGTCGTCATTGTTTGAAACACAAAAAATACGCGTAAAGGCGACAACATCAGCAAGGCAGCGATTATGTTTCTGGCCAAAAAAAAATTAACTTTTGACTTCAAAGATAAAAATGATTATAACGAAGCTTCAAAGTTTGTCGTAAAAAAATATTGCAGAGATACAATAAACATAATCATTTTGTGCCAGATTGTGAGAAGACTTCCTAGATTCTTTCCAAACATTTGCAGGATTGCAAATTATTTTCTATAACTTTGTATTGCCAAAAAATGGCTTCTTTGTTGAAACAACGTGGCTACAATTCTATAAAAAATTCTTAGGCCTACTACATTGAAGTAATAAAATTTTTTTTTGTGATTTTGCTGATGACGGTTTACAATATCCGAGAAGTAAAAAATAATAATGATGAATTATTTTACAAAACCGTGGTTTGCAAGCGCTTCACAAAAAATTGTTGGGGAAAAATTTACCATTAGACGTAAAACATTTGTAAAAGAAAATTGTCGGTTTACGTATTTATAATGTTTATTGCGTTGTTCGAATTATAAACTGCCTGTATTGTCTACCTTTGTGGTTGCCGGCCAGCTTAGAGCAGCATGCAAACTACGCGTTTATGGTATTTGCATCGTGTTATGATTTTCGAAAATTTCCCACAAGGTCTTTATTTTTATCGTGATATTTTTGTGCCTTTTCTGTCCGAAACTTGAAGTCATTGTGCAGCACAATCCACATCGGTTTTTAGACTCAGTTTTCATTGAAAATAATTTGTGTGGTGCATCATTTCAAGTAGTGTCTTCCCCTAAGCTGTTACACAAACGGCCCAGAACCAGGTTGATTATTATGTATCTTACAGCCGTTGAGTGCCCGTTATTGCATGTGTGGAATTATTACTGTAGATGTCTGACCACATTCATGCTAAAGTCGAGAAAATTCTGCTTTCGTGTCCTTGCCGTTATTTACTGTATTTTTTGTTGATAAGTTTAGGCAGCATTTTTCCAAGATAAATGAAGACATCGGTATTGTTCGTCACCTAGATTTAGTTTTCTCAGCATTGTTTATTCATTCTTTGATCCACTAGTTTGTCCCACTTTTGGTATAATCGGATCGTTTATAAATGGCGGGTCTTCACAATAGCCGACCTCTTATACATTGGCGCAACGTATTCAGATGTTGAATCAATGATGAAAAAAGCTGATTTGTTGTTTATCTGATGTGACGCCTAGCTTTATGCCTCTTCTACATTACAAAATATTTAGTAATGTAGATGAGGCATTATCATCTTTATTTTGCGCTCTTTGGAACAACACACAGTGCGCTGTGAAACAAAAATGCAGGACATAACAACAAGTAGGCAACATAAAGCAGGGAAGGGACATGTAGCCATCGAGTTAGCTGCTACGTGTAAATGGAGCCTATCTCATAATTTTGAGTGTATCTCACAATTACTGTTTGCAAAAACGCCATTTCTTCGGCCTCTTCCAAAAGCATTTGCGGTGATACGTTTCCTCAATTGCAAGTTTTGTCACTGAGAGCATTTCCATAGAACGTTTATTTCGAAACCAGGTTTTCGTGCATTTACCCAAGAGAAGATTTCTTATTGTAACGTTTTTTATTCGTCAATGAATATTATCTGCTTGAAACAACTGTTTTGAATAGTTTGTGGCCTACATAGCCTACTATTTTGATCGTGGATTGCTATTCTTCTTTGTAGAGCTGATAACGCAAAAAACGTTTGCTATTATTGTTTCTAATTAACAGCTTTGTGATCACTGGCTTTTCTTTTGTGGCATAAGAAATAACGCGCTTTGTATTATTGAGGTCAAACCAAACAAAGGAAAACAAGAGGATGTTTCTCTCTGCTCGCGCATATCGATGCACGAAGCAATTATGAGCTTATGGCTTGTTATCGCAATGTAATCCATTTCACGCTTTGCTGGAAGTGAGCTAGAAATAGCAAAAATTCACCAAAATCTTGAATTTACAAGAAAACTACACAACTTTTAGCATCAAATTTAATATCATCAGATCCGCCTGGCAATTTTAGGAAAAGTCAAGAAAAACCAAGTGCATGGCGTTACTGTGCTTCAAATAATCAAAGGAAATATGAGGGGGGGGCCAAATCTGGCCTCCCCTTGAGGAGCAAAGTGTTAAACCACAATTTTACTACTGATATTATGCTAACCTAAGAGATATTATGCAAATAAAAGCATGATTATTATTATTATTAAAGCTCAGAAAAGTAGAACAAACGAATGTTACCAGATAGTAACTGTAACTAACATTCTAAACATTCTACATTAGTTAAAAACAAGTCTACAACCACAATATCATGTACAGTTTCACTGTTGATAGTGGACAATACGCCTGCATTTGCATACCTTCCAACAGGGCCTCCGAGAGAAATTAGAACTGGTCGGCAAACAACACGAAAAATGAGACCCCCAAAAAAACAATTTCCAGCAAAAATAAAAGCTACCGTACAAATTTATATCATGCGTTGCATTATATCTCTTATGTTGAACTTGGCCTACTTTCCTCAGTTTGAACTTGAATTTCTTTAAAGGTTAGAGTTTTACAACGTATCGTTATAAAAAAAAAACTTTTTTCGCATGAAAATCAACCAAAATCACTCGACTACACTTGCAGCAAAATTGCCATTGTTTCTCACTATTTTGACTAGAAAAATTGAATTGGCCTATAGTCTTGTGGTGTGCACATTGCATATGCGATGCATTTAACGCTTAAACCAGTATTAAAGGGTGTTCCAGACAATTGTTTACCTAATCAAACGTCATAAAAAAACCGTTCAAGTCTACTGAATCTTACGTCATGGAAATTCCTAAAACATGAGCCAAAATTGCACCATCGTTCGTAAGACTTGTGTCAAACCTGTTGAAACCTGTTTAAACATGAAATATTGCGTCACACTACTGCTGACGTGCCTTTGAGTTATCACAAATTTTTCTGATTCATTCGTAAAAGTGTTTGTTGGAAGTCGGTCGCACATTTAACTGGTTTATTTGGTGCTTGCTAGCTGGACAAATTCTCCGTCTTTTATCCAAGTAATCTGTATCGTAGTGACAGTTTTTAGAGGTGTACGGCGTTGCATCTCGATTTCGATAGCCGCGGGCTAATTTTACAGGAATACACTTATTGAATAGACGTTTCAAGGAGTGTTTCTTTTTCGGTCACTACATGCAGACAAACGGATCCGGGAACTTTATGTTACAATTTTCCCACGAAGAGATTATGGTTTACCGCTGTGACCATAAAAAATAAAAGACGATTTTTGTTAGCTGGTAGGCCAAGAAGCACTTGAAGGCATAAAAATAAACGACGTGTTTGTTGTCAGCTAGTGCAGAAGAACTACTTAGAAGTACAAGAAATAATAAAAGAAGATTTGTTGGTTGGTAGTCTACACTCTTACAGAAGCAAAGAAAAGTAAAGACATTTCTTCTCAGTTTGGTACTGAAGAAAAATAACTTTGACATTCATTGGCAAGAAAGAAGATTAAAGACAATCCATCTGTGCTTGTAGATTCAAGTGGAAGAATCCAAGCAAGTTTGTGGACTTTAGGACTTCATACCCGTACAGCTACGGTATCGTGCATTTAAATTCTTTTTTGTATTTTTACGGTCTTTGCAGTTAAGTTTTTTATAACTACTGTAGCCTAATAATTTTGTGTGTTTGTGTAACTTAATTTTTTTAATTGTTAAATTTAGCCCCAACATTTAATATGTCTACACTCGGTGGCGACAGGGACTCGACCGCCGTAGACTCGACTGAGTTTAAGCCTGATGATGTTCTTTGCGGTCGGGCAGGCCACTCTGGGGAGGGACCCAGTAACGATGAGGCTAAGTCAGTTCGAGAGGCCCGGCATCTTAGAAGGGATATTTTGACTGAAATTGGGGAACTTTCTGTAGCCCTAGGTTCTTTGAGTGATAAGCAGGAACTGTTAATTTTTAGATCTAAGTTATCTACTTTAGAAGAGGAATTACGGCATTTCCATGCTCTTTTGACTAAAATCTTTAACTCTGCAATCTTAGCAGAACTTCGTGATAGGGTAGATCCCGAATTTAACTCGTTAAAAAATAACTTTGAACAAAAAGAAAGTGAGTTCTCAGATATTTTGGATGCTGACATACATCCTGAGGATAGCGCCTCAAATGTAAGCACTGTAACAGTCGAATTCTGCAAGATCATAAACTGACCTTGCATCCAACAACTGTGCTTCTCGCCTGACAAGAACGGCTCCAAGGTTAGGCCTCTAATTATCACAAACTGATTCAAGCTGACTAAAAGTTTATTCAAGTAGCCTACACATGAAGACACTTACTTGCAATCCACGAACAAATAGTCAACCGTCATCAGTATGAAATTTTAGAAAATGTGACCGTCCACCGCTCGAGTCAAAACGCAAAAGGACGATTCCGATAAATGACCAAAAGAGATTAAAACTCGTGCGGCTGGAGGTCAATGAAGCGTGACAATTAAACCAAAACATTAAAATTAAAAAGGGATCGCAAAAATCGTTTCTTACATGCCCGCCCCCGAAACCGGAGCAAGCCCACGAAGGTTTCTAACTACAAGGGAAACGATTTAGTACATATACTCAGTACACAACGCATAGACTAATACACAACGTACGCAGAGTACTATAGTGACTGGACAGCAAGAATAAGAACGCAAAGTACCCTAGCAATGCTGCCTCAGCGTATAAACTAAAAATTAAGTGTGAGGCGTTGAGCAACGCCTGGCTGACGCTGGCAAACGAAACCTAAAGTTGCTTCTATCACAATGATGCGCTGAAAGATGCCATATGAAAAGACACATTGACGAAGCAAGTAGCATCTAAAGTACACTCTAATTGGGCCTACATAAAATAGTCACACAAAGGCACTGAAAACGTCTGCCCAAAATGAATCAAGGCAGTTGAAAACGGTAATGTTTAACTTTAGCCCTACACAAACACAATAAAAGGAAAAACACATGAAATCTAACGAGACGGCTTAGCTAAGCAGCACGTAACTGGTGAAATATAGAAAGGCAGAATTGCCAAACAGCACACTGACAAGTGTATAATAATAACTGCCCGAAAGGCTATGCCAATAAATCACAAAGCATGCATGACCAAACAGTGTCGAAGATGACTGAATATTACATTATCTAAAAGGCAGGCGCAGTAGCAAACACACAATCTAAAAGGGGAGCCTCGAGTGGATATGGAAAAGACACAATAACACTAGCTAAAGACATTGCACCAGGCCCAAACACCAACAGGGGCAAGCCACACTGATTGCAAACTTACTTACATAACGGCCATGATCACACAACTTGAAACTGTTCAAACGGAACAGTAATGAATCGGGAAAACTTGGAGACAATGATGCGAAATGCAGCAATGTCTAATACTAACTGGGTGGCTTAAATTACGTCACCACGAGAAATTAACCACACACAAATAAAAGATAAAACTTACAAACCGAATCGTAGGTAATCATTAGCTTATTAGACACAAACATTAATGATGCACAGCACGAAATGGCCAGCAACCCAATTTCGAGTCTCGTCGACGCGCAATGTCACTGATCAAGAGTCTATGCTGCCCTCTAGCAGACAGATTTTCCTAATGTCGCGTATATATTCAGTTCCGTTAGCAACCGCCACTCGCACCCGTCTCACAAGATTGTTCGCGTCCGGCATGACCTCTTTCACAATCGCTTTGGGCCAGTGTCCACGCTTAGCAGCCTCGTCCACGATTAATACCAAATCTCCTGGTTTTAGGCTTGGAGATGTCGCAAACCATTTCTGTCTGGGTTGTAGAAGTGGAAGATATTGGGCCAACCACTGCTCCCAAAACTTATCTGTAATGTACTGCGTCTTCCTCCATGAGCGTCTATAGCCATCAGTCTTCATGAAGGTGTCTGGAGGCAAAGCGTCGCCTATAGAGCCCGTGAGTAGCATGCTTGGTGTGAGAGCTTGCAAGTCGTTTGGTGACGATGGAAGTGGAGTAATGGGGCGGTCATTCAGTATCCTCTCGATCTCCGCCACCAAGGTCAGAAGGTCAAATTCGTCAAGCGTAGCATTTCCAACTATCGATCGCATCAGTTTCCGCACCAAACGAAAAAATATTTCATAGAAACCACCCTGGTGCGAGGCCCGTGGAGGGTTGAAATGCCAGTTGGTCTCGTTTCGAAGAAGTTCGTCACTAACCTTCTTCTGTTGTAGGTTCTTTAGTCCTTGTTTGAGTTCATGTTCGGCCGCCACAAAATTTCCGCCATTGTCACTGTACTGTACATGTCATTTGGGCGAACGTTTCTTCGGCTACAAAACCTGCAGTAGGCTTGGATGAAGGCGCTTGCCTCCAGGGATTGCACTACCTCGAAGTGCACAGCACGAGTCGCTAAACAATTAAAAATACATATGTATCTTTTCAAACTGCTGCGACCACTTTTTATCATCAGCGGACCGAGAAGATCGGTGCCAACGGCCTGGAATGGGCTGGATTTGTTAACACGCTCGGCCGGGAGGTTCCCCATCTGTTGCTTTCCGACTGTGGCCTTCCAGAACCGACAATTCATACAGGTCTTCAGCACTTGATGGACTGCAGATCTTCCCTTGAGGATCCAGTATCGACGGTTCAGGGTGGAAACGACCTGTGAAGCTCCCATGTGACCTTCTTCCACATGAACCATCATGATAAGTAAATCGGTTACCGGGTGACGATTTGGCAGAATGATGGGGTGCTTGGCCTCCGATGGGAGAGATGGCTTTTGTAGACGGCCTCCCACTCGTAACAAGCCATCAACTCGGTAAGGATTCAGCGCTTGGACACATTTAAGCATCGGATTCTTGGACAACTGCTGCTGAGTAAGAAGGTTCACATCCTCTTCAAAATCTTTGTGGTTGATGAGGGTCGACAGTACTTCGGGAAACACTTGCCACTGTACCGCCTTTATGATGGAAAGGCGGGCAGTATCCATATCTTCACAAGTCAACAGCCCATTTGGAATCGACTCTTTCCGCACGCGACATTTCAAGATCCGCCAAAAACGAAATAGCCACGCTACGGTACGCTGCGAATCACGAAAGTTCGAAAAACGGCAAAACAAATGCTGCAACGGGTCTTCGGTGACAGTCGCTAAGTGGGTGTTGCAAAGTTTGACGTCTTTCACTTCAGGGTCGTCTTTGGGCAAACATCGTAAAAAATCGGGTTGCTTAGGCCAATTCGTCTCGTGCTCACAGAGAAAGTCTGGACCATGTAGCCACAACTTGGCCGCATCAATTTGGTCAGGCCACACACCTCGAGAACTGAGATCGGCCGGATTTAAAGATGTGGGAACAAAACGCCACTGCTCAGTAGACGACAAACAATGAATGACATGCAAACGATTGGCTACAAAGGTGTGAAATCTAGACGATCTGTTGTGGATATAACGCAAAACGACGGTAGCATCAGTCCATAACAAAGATCTCGAAATTTCCCACTCCAATTCGCGTGCCACAAACGCGCTCATTTTGGCTGCTGTTACAGCAGCTACAAGTTCTAGCCTTGGTACACTAGTGGGTTTTAAAGGAACTACTCGTGATTTCCCCATAGCAAAATTACAAGTGACACAATTATCCGAGTAACGAATCAAAACATAACAGCATGCACCATATCCACTCAGTGAGGCGTCCGAAAAAGTATGGAGTTCAACAGAGGAAACGATTTTATCAGAAAGAGATAAGCTCCTCGAGAGTGACACGCTTTCAAGTTTAGGAAGATCGCTTAGCCATTTATTCCAGTGATCCCCTAACCCTGGGACCGATAAAAGATCTGCGTCCCAACCCAACTCCTGACAACAGGCTTCCTGGAGCAACCTGCGTGCAGGTAAAACGAACGGGCAGAGAACGCCCATAGGGTCGAACACCTGGCTTACCATCGAAAGCAGACCTCGTCGAGTGAACTCCTTTTCAGTGACATTAACCTTCACCCTCAGACGATCAGTAGCGGCATCCCAATAAACTCCCAATGTCTTCTGAACCGGAAGGCTGCAATGGCTGGTGTCGACGGCTGACGCTACATCTTCCTGTGGAATAGAGCTTAAAACACTGGTGTCATTAGACAAAAATTTAGTTAAGTGAAACCCGCCGCTCTTGAGAAGTTGCTGTAGCTCTCTCAGCAAGTTTACAGCTTCATATGGGTTGGCGCATGATTTGCACAAATCATCCACGTAAAAGTTCCTTGCAACTGTCCTGACAGTTTCCTCACCCGCACCCGTCAAGTTCTCCTCTGCCGTTTTCCTCAAAGCAAAGGTGGCACATGTTGGCGAGGACTTGGCACCAAAGACATGAGTTCGCATGCGATAATCCATCGGTGGCTTATCGAGATCTCCATTGGGGTACCAAACAAACCGGAAAACATCTTGATCCTTTTCAGCCACTAACACCTGCGAAAACATAGCTTTAATATCACCGACTACAGCGACTGGGTGTTGTCTGAACCTCAACAGCACACCAACCAGGTTGTTTGTTAAGTCAGGGCCATTAAGCAATTCATCGTTCAGGGCAACACCTTGCGACCTTGCACTACAGTCAAAAACGACCCTGAACTTCGTTTGAGCAGAAGTGCAATGGTGGGGCACATAGTTGGTCTTACCAGGTGGGGAATGCGCTCCATCAGGGAGAGGAACAGCATACCCATTATCTAAGTAGTCATTCATTTTTTCAGTGTACTTCTCAAGCAATTGTGGGTCAGCTTTGAAGCGTTTCTTCATGTTCTCTAAACGCCGCACTGCCGTTGGGCGATTGTATGGCAGGTTAGGATCGTCATTCTTCCAGAGCAACCCAACTGAATGATGACCGTTTAACATTTCAGAGGTTTGCTCCATGATACCCACAGCGCGTTTATCTTCCAAGGAAGGACAGGGGAGTTGAGGCTCGTCCAGATCATAGAAGTCCTGTGACAACACCTGTAAAATTTGCTGACAGGAATCATTGGGTTGTCTGTCAATGAAATTTACCATTACCCTGGGAATAGACTTTATTTCCTGATCACCATTATCTTGACCATAAATAGTCCAGCCTAGAGAGGTATGCAAAGCATAGGGCTCTCCGGGAGCACCTGTTCGCATATCTTGCAGTAGGTAGGCTTGATGCAATTCACTACCTAACAACAATTCAACCTTTTGATTCTTGAGTTCAGGAAACTCTAAATCTTCCAGGTGAGCATAGGACCTTGCCAACTCTCTGGTAGGAATGCTCGAACTGACATCTACAATCTCATCCATTACCAATGCATCCCTCACCGAAAATGCACTTTCTTCACCAATTCCTTGCACTGCTAGAAGATCTACTTTCTCACTATGGAAGGAAACCGCATTGGTAGTTAACAGCTGCACGCTACTCTGCTTTACTGGAACTTGGAGGCGTGTCACTAAATCTTTCGAGCACAAGCTAACACTCGATCCCTCATTTATAAAGGCATAGGTCAAAGTGCTATTGGATGGATGACCAGCCCACACTTTGACAGGGACTACCTTGAATATAGTTGACCTGTGCTCACTAGCCGCCGCTGCTGACAATGAGGCCAATACTTCCTTAGACTGAGGCTTGGCAGATGAAGTACTTTGGGAACCCTCTTGAAAATTTAGGTGCAAATGTGAGTTGTGTTGTTTACCACAGGCCTTACAGCTAAATTTACACTTGCATTCAGCTGCTCTATGTCCAGCTTGCAGACAGCGAAAACAGAGCTTAAGTCTTTTTGCCACGAGTCTTCGTTCTTCAGGGGTTTGCTCTTTGAATGTTTGACATTTCCATAAAGCATGGACAGCACTACACAGGCCACATGTGTCAGGCATCTTGTTGGGCGTCTTGGCTGGCATTACTTGCTGAGTATAAACGGGAGCATGCTTAGAAATAGATTGACCTCCGGCCCTCGAGTTGACTGGCTGTGACTGGTTCTTAAAATTTCTAGCAGAATGCATTAAATTTCCATATTCGCTGTCCGCTCGTGAGGCCGCATCTTCAACCAGGACCCTGAGGTCAGAGAAGGTTGCGCAGTCTGCCTCTTGATGATTTATATTTACAAACTGTTCTTTTAGCTTGTAAGGAAGGCGTTGAAAAATCCTTTGGAGCATGTCATCGCTGTTAAGCAGGTATGACTTGCCCCAACCATCAAAGCTGACCTCGCACTTGTACATCTTGTCGCAGAGGTCCATAAGCCCTTTGGCATCCCACTCTGAAATAAGGGGACCCTGCAACAAGTCTTCCTTCGCCCTGGCCTTTAGCTTTCCTGGATTTCCGAAGCGCTTCTCTAGTCTTGACCAAGCCATCTCATAGGCCCTATCACTATCGTCAAGACAGCTTAGCCCTGAAATGACTTCTAGTGCCTTTCCAACACAATGGTCTTCCAAGTAGGCAAGCCGGTCCTCTGTGGACGGGTACTGCAGCTCAATATATTTTTTAAACCTTTTCTTAAAATTGAAAAATTTTAAAACACAGCCATCAAATTTTTCCAAATGAAGCCGTGGCCCCAAAGCCACAGGTTTGAAACCGGGCCCATAATTTGGATCAGCGGCACTGTATTGTAAAGATCCACTTTGACCTGAACCAGTTTGCACTTGAAAGGTTGGAGTATGAGGGCTTAGTTTGACTGGCCTTTGCTCCACTTCCTTTGCTGGCACAGTGCTAAATTGAGCTGCACCACCTGACAAAGTATCTGCATGCGGGGGAGGTATTGATCGAGAGCCCTGACTGCCACTAGGAACAAGCGAGTCACACCTTTCCATTGAGCTATAAAGCTCCCTTTCGATATTGTTTAACTTTGTTTCAAGAAGAGGGCCACTTACAACATCCGCTTGTAAAATAGCAATTTGCATGTGGGAAACCTTTTCCAAAAGAAGGACACATTTATTCCTCATGTCGGCAACCATAACACACCCACTCTCAGGAACCAGAGAGTTGACTTCTCTACTAATTGAGCTCAACTCTATTTGCATATTGGCTACATCCACTTTGTAAGATATTTCAGAAGTAGTGGGCAAAGCAGAATGGAGTACCGGGCTACCACTATCTTCATCTCTTCTAGAAGACCTAGGCTCAACAACCTCAGCTGCCTCATTGCGGGGCCCTACAGAACCTTTCGACTTTTTTTCAGAACCCTTACTGCCTTTTCCCCTAGTCATAATTAATAAAGTAACAAGAACTCAATGGCCTATTACAAATAATTCTACTTACCTTGGTTCTTTTGAGTTAAGGTTTGATAAAAACGACCTGAATATATTGGCTCTTCAAACCTGCAACAAGATAAATGCAACCCTATGTGGCTGCGCACGCAAACCAAAAACAGTACAAAGGAATTAACCAATCACCTCGACGAAGCAAAAATTAAACAACACTAATCCTTAAAATGTAAAACAAAGGTGACAAAAATCACAATGGTTGATTGTTTACAACAATGGTACCTTGCACTAAGGTATTAACACCAAAGACAAAAGAGTTTTACCAGTTAAACTAAATCCTTGACAGACTTGCAAGGAATATCTCAAGACACAACTTTAATTACAATTAATTAAGCAATTGAAATAAGTTAACAAGCTAGCTGGCGTATAAGCGCAGACCTAGTAAGGCGGTGTACCAAAGCACACAAGTAAATTTTAATTAAAACAAAGCTTTCAACTAGCTGGCATACAAGCACAGACCTAGTAAGGCGGCGTACCAAAGCACACAAGTTAATTTAAATTACAACAAAGCTTTCAACTAGCTGGCATACAAGCACAGACTTAGCAAAGCAATCCTTGGTAGACCTAGAAAGGCTACCCCAAGACACAACTAAATTTACGGTTGAAACAAAGCTAGCTGGCTCGCAAGCACAGACCTAGCAAGACAATCCTTGGTAGACCTAGAAAGGCTACCCTAGGACACAACTAAATTTACAGTTCAAACAAAGCTAGCTGACACGCATGCACAGACCTAGCAAAGCAATCCTTGGTAGATCTAAAAAGGCTACCCCAGGACACAAGTAAATTAAAAGATTAAGCTAACTCACACAGAGTAAGACTTAACTTAAATACAAAGCCTGACCAATAATGACAACAGACAAGAGATTTTCTAAAATGATGTAACAGTCGAATTCTGCAAGATCATAAACTGACCTTGCATCCAACAACTGTGCTTCTCGCCTGACAAGAACGGCTCCAAGGTTAGGCCTCTAATTATCACAAACTGATTCAAGCTGACTAAAAGTTTATTCAAGTAGCCTACACATGAAGACACTTACTTGCAATCCACGAACAAATAGTCAACCGTCATCAGTATGAAATTTTAGAAAATGTGACCGTCCACCGCTCGAGTCAAAACGCAAAAGGACGATTCCGATAAATGACCAAAAGAGATTAAAACTCGTGCGGCTGGAGGTCAATGAAGCGTGACAATTAAACCAAAACATTAAAATTAAAAAGGGATCGCAAAAATCGTTTCTTACAAGCACTAGGATGTCTAGGACTTCGTCTCGGATAGTGGCACAAATTAACCTGCAGCTAAGACGAGAGGAGCTCCAGATACAAGCTGAGGCCGAAGCGAGAGCTGCTGAGGCTGCCGCGAGAGCTGAGGCCATTCGAGCTGAGGCTGCCGCGAGAGCTGAGGCCGAAGCGAGAGCTGCTGAGGCTGCCGCGAGAGCTGAGGCCATACGAACTGAGGCTGCCGCGAGAGCTGAGGCCGAAGCGAGAGCTGCTGAGGCCGCCGCGAGAGCTGAGGCCATTCGAGCTGAGGCTGCCGCGAGAGCTGAGGCCGAAGCGAGAGTAGCTGAGGCCGCCGCGAGAGCTGCTGAGTTCGCACTCAAAGACGCTCAGTTGAGGGCTGAACAACGTAAAGAGGTAGTTTTAGCTGAATATCGATCAGAGGTGGGCTCTCGGCGTAGCTCTAAGAAGGGCTCTTCTAGGCATTCCAGAAATGAACATCAATCGCAGTTTAATTTACATAACCTTTTCCAAACGCCCGTTCAACCTGTGAGTGGACCAGGGCAATCCACACGTTTTCCAGCTGTTTCAGGAGGTCTCGGGGCCGCGGCTAAGGGTCTTCCGAAGGCTGTAGAGCCAAGGTCTGCGAATTACAACCGAACTCCTCCCCCAGAGCGTACAGGTCACGGGGCCGCCATTAGTAGTAATGCTTTGCCCCCTTCACAGTTCTTTGCGCCGCTAGATTTTGATCGCCCATCTACACGTAATTTGGGTGGTTGTGAGAGGCGTATCGCGTCTGATCGGGCTGTGCATGTGACTGAGCCCACTCAGCCCCTTAAGGGATATAGCTTGTCTTCTCCCGCTAAATCGAGTTCTCAACAGCAGGATTGCTTTTTTGAATACCAAAATAGTAGGACGTTTTTCGATAAGGCGGCCTTGATTGGTTACGATGGTAATAATATGCCATTTATCTTCTTTAAAAATCGTGTTACGGCCTTAATGGCAGCTTCGCCCTTTAAGGGGACTTGTTTGACTTTGTTACAAGCAGCTTGTGTTAGAACAGCTGCGCAAACGATTGCTAATTTGGTTTCTGACACCCCTGGCTTGTCAGAGGAAGACAGGATAGAAATGTCGTTAGCTCGCTTGTCCCAGCGTTTTGGGGTTCGTGGAGGTCTTTTTGCAGAACCAGAAATTAGAAAGTATCGCTATGGTAGCAAATTGACTTCTATCTCTTCCAGTGATTTGAAAGAGTTTAAAGATGAATTGTCGCAGTGTTTGCTTTACGCGCAAGCTTATGGTCAGCGTGATAAATTAGAAGGACGTTTTGTTTTGGATTTGGCTAAGCGACTCCCGTTTGACGCTAAGCAGCGTTATCTTGAATTTTTAGGTGATCAGTATGGTGGCACTGATGAGCCTACCTTTCAGAGTTTGTTTGAATTTGTAGTACGGGAGGAAACGCGTAAGTCGACTGATTTTAGCATTATGCTAATGGGCGATTCTGGTGAGTCGCAGCAATTTAAAAAGTTTGGCAAAGGAAAATTGCCTTCATGTCCGGTTAGGCAGACGTCCGTAAAACCCCATGATGATGTGATGTCAGGGAGTTCGCAGTACTCGACTGTTGTTGGCGCACCGCGCGGTGGTGAGGCTAGACGTAAAGACCTGCCGGCATGCATTTGTTGTTCGTCACGTGGTCAAGTTGAATATCATTTTTTGGCTAATTGTAAAGAATTTTTGCGCTTGACACCTAAAGATCGGAGAGATGTCATTGTGAAAGCTGGCAAATGCTTGAATTGTTTGCGCCAGCATATGGTTAGGGATTGCGTTCATGCAAATAACTGTCGTAAGTGTGGGCCTAACAACGATAGGAAACACTATTTTCTTCTGCATGATTTTTATGTGACGTCACGTGATTCTCTGGATTCTGTTGGGAAAGATGATGCTCGTGCCAGAGTTCCTGTGCGTAATGTTAAGATTGGAAATGTTAAAGCAGCTTTTAACCGCGTTACTGCTGCTCGTGTTTTGAATCCAATGACTGGCAAATCGAAGTTGGTGTATTGTCAGCATGATCCTGGTTCGCAGTTGACGTTTGTTTCGAGTGATTTGGTGTGTGAACTTGATCTTAAACCGTACGATAAAGCGTCGTTTAAAATGGATACCCTGGCTGGTCAGAAAGCTACTTGTGCTGACCTTGTCAAACTCAACATCCAGTCGTTAGAGACAGATGAACTGTTTTGTGATATAACTTCGGTGGTTAACCCAGCTTGGGCTGACAATGTTAAAACTTTACCGCATAAACAAGATTTAAATGGTTTCCGTCATTTTCATGACGTGAATATGTTTCATTTGAATGATTGTAGTACTGTAGATGTACTGATTGGCAACGACAAAGCTTATTTGATGTGTGCAAAAAAAGAGCGTGTTGGTGAAAATCGTAGTGAACCACATGCTTTGCTCACTCCTCTCGGTTGGTTGGCTTGTGGTGGTAAGTCACCCTTAGATGAAAGCGTTGCTAAAGTGTGCAGAGTGCAGACGTCTTCAGAGTCGGATGTCATCTCTGGCTTTCAGCGTAAAATTGAGTCTCGCGATATGGAAATAGCAGACCTGAATAAAGTCATTCAGGATTTGACCTTGCAAAATGAAACCTGTGAATTGTCTCGCAATGACATTTTGGCTAGAGAACTTGTTAAACCGAATATTGAGTTGAAAGATGGTCGATTTGAGATACCTGTTCCGTTGAAGGAAGATATTGATCTACCTAACAATTTTGTGTTGGCGTCAGATAGAGTTGCTGCTTTAAGGAAGAAGGCTTTAAAACAACCTGAACTTCGTGATTTCCTTACTGACACCATGAAAGATCTTAAATCTAATGGCTATATTGAGCGTGCTGGTGAAGCAGGAAATGTCAAGGGATTTGAATGGTATTTACCATACTTTGTGACGTCACAATTAAAAAAGCGTATTGTTTACGATGGCAAGTCTGAATTTCGAGGAACTTGTGTTAATGATGTAATGTTTTCGGGTCCTGACTTGTTAAACCCTCTGGTAGATGTCTTGGCTAGATTTCGGCTTGGTAGATTTGGTCTCATGGCTGATGTGACTAAATGCTTCTTTCAAATAAAGTTACCTGAGTCGCAAAGGGATTTGTTTCGTATATTGTGGTTTGAAGATGATGACCTTGAAAATGGTAGGATGGTACCATTTCGTTTTTGTGTACACCCTTGGGGAATAAAGAGTAGCCCGTATATCGCTTGCTTGGCTATAAAGAAAATGATCGAGCAGAATCCCAGCAGTGCTGGTGAATTGACTCTCTGCAATATTGCAAATAATATGTACATGGATGATTTTATATTTTCGGCTGATAGCTTAGAGGAAGCTCAGCAAATCACTCATGAATCAATTGCTTTGTTTGATAGCCGTGGGTTTAAACTTGGTAAGTGGAGTGCTAACAAGGAGGCTATGATTGTCTTGTCAAATTTGGATAATGAGATGCTTTCACCTTTGATTCGTGACATTGACTTTCAGACTGAAAATATGACTTTGCCATCAGCGAAGACATTGGGTTGTGTGTGGCAAACCGAGTCTGACGAGATGCGTATCGCATGTTCCTTAAAGCCCTTAGCTAAACACACGCGCCGAAGTATGCTCAGTCAGCTTGGACAAAATTTTGATCCGCTAGGCTTTGGAGCGCCATTTTTTCTAAAAGCACGCCTTATACTTCAGCAATTGGCGATAGACAAGTTTGATTGGGTCACCGAGGTCCCTGATAGCTTTGTTAAAGAGTGGGAGTCGTGGCTTCGCTCTTTGGACCTGCTTAAGGATTTTTTGTTACCGAGATGGTATTTTGCAAACTCTGGCAGTGCCGTTCGGATCGTGAACGAACGCCCTTTGGTACCTTTGAGTGACGACCCTAGGGATTTTACTGTCATCACCCCTGCCTCACTTTTGACCCCATACTTAGACCCATACTGTGCTGTTGGGCAACCACATGATCGTGACCAATTAAGAAGGGATTATCGGTTCAATTTGTCACTTTCTCAGCAGTTTTGGAGTAAATGGATCGATTTTTACTTGCCAGGTCTTCAGGGCCGGAAAAAATGGCCGAGAATTTGGAGCCTGGTCAACTTGTAGTGGTAGGTTCTCTCCAGGACATTGGTAAACGTGGGAAGTATCAACTTGGGGGGGTGCATGAGGTAGTTCCACAAATTAGGAAAGGGAAGCCTGTGGTTCGTAGAGCTAAAGTTGCCGTCTGCAACTATGATGAGAGTACGGGGAAAGTGAAAGTAGACTATGTGTTGAGGGATATTTCGTGCCTCGCCCCGTAAAGAACACCTAAGTGTTAGGGTTTGAGCCTGGTTTTGTCTGCGGTGGCCGACACTTGTCTGAGCCCAGAACAGTCGGTTATTATCGCAACCATTGTATATAGCGTCATTTTTTGCGTGTACCTACTACCTATGGTACCAATTTCATGTATCGTCGTGTTTATTCTTATTGCTGTTCATTCTTTGCATGCCCTTTGTATTTGCGTATTAACTTAAACGTGAGTGATTTAAACAATTTGTGTATCATGTGTTTTTATTCATTGGCTCACAATTGTCGTCAATTCTTTTTTAGTTATGCCATGTCAGACTGTCATAACTAGGGGCCGCTATGTTCCAGACAATTGTTCACCTAATCAAACGTCATAAAAAAACCGTTCAAGTCTACTGAATCTTACGTCATGGAAATTCCTAAAACATGAGCCAAAATTGCACCATCGTTCATAAGACTTGTGTCAAACCTGTTGAAACCTGTTTAAACATGAAATATTGCGTCACACTACTGCTGACGTGCCTTTGAGTTATCACAAATTTTTCTGATTCATTTGTAAAATTGTTTGTTGGAAGTCGGTCGCACATTTAACTGGTATATTTGGTGCTTGCTAGCTGGACAAATTCTCCGTCTTTTATCCAAGTAATCTGTATCGTAGTGACAGTTTTTAGAGGTGTAAGGCGTTGCATCTCGATTTCGATAGCCGCGGGCTAATTTTACAGGAATACACTTATTGAATAGACGTTTCAAGGAGTGTTTCTTTTTCGGTCACTACATGCAGACAAACGGATCCGGGAACTTTATGTTACAATTTTCCCACGAAGAGATTATGGTTTACCGCTGTGACCAAAGGGATACTAAAGGAAAAACCTGACTTGGCGACTTTCCATGTTCTTTCTGTTTAACATGCTACCATAAAACAATTTTCAATAAAATTTTGCCCCATTGCGGTCTGACCACCATTGCGCGCGTGCTTTTGTCAGAGCTTTCAAAACGAGATTGTGCTTGAGCAGCAAAGCGTGCGACTGTACAGTCTGCGTCACTAAAGACTAGCAATCAGCAAAACATCAGATTTCAACATCAAAACATCAGACAGTTTGCTCAAAACATCAGATGTGATAACGTGGCTTTTGTTATTGCTGTCTTTTGTTATTTTGAAAAAAATGAAAATAAATGAAACATTGGGCTTTGGGCCTTGCTAGCCCCAGGGATATCTAGAACAACGGGATTGCTGACTCTGTTTTGAAATGGACAATAGGAGGGTTACTGCATCATTACTGCACAAACTAAAATGTGGATTTCTCAACATACAACCCATTTCTTGTTTTTAAAATGATGCTTGAAGATGAAATAATTTAAAAAAAGCAAAAAAAAATTGAAAATGTGGCCGTTTTTCCCCAAACCGCCACCAAGTGGTGAAAAATACACAAATTTTAAGCACAAATATTTTTAATACTACTTACTGGATTTGAATGAAATTTTAACAGAATGTTTATAAGTATCAAGACTGAAGCTCTATGGAAAGAAATGAAGATATTTTGAGAAAATAAAAAGTTATTCGAATTGTTGCATTTTTTCAAAAATTTTTGATCCTCGGACATGAAACAAATGGGTGCCGACAGCATCATGGACAAAATTTCCAAAATTTTTTGACCAGAGGTTTTGCATGTTTACTCTGTCCGAGTGTTAAAAATTTGAAAGCGATTGGCAAATAAATGAAAGAGATGTTTGGGATTAAAATTTGGTACTTGGTCAAAAATCACATTCGAAAAACAACAATAAACATTTTCAACACCTTAAAGCCTCTTTTATCATAAGTAGACCCTTGTTTTGCCTCTGCTTGGGTTTGTAATTTTTTCTTAAATGCTTTTAATGTTTTTCTCCTGGCCTTGGATGTGTCAAAGCTTCTTTTTCTTGATTTGTCAAGTCAAAACTTATCAAGTATTTGGCAGATTTCTGAATATGCAGAGATTTTGCCACTGTCTTGTTTTCCTAATTTTTTTTGCTGAAGTAGAAGGTTGGCAATAAGGACTTTGATCTTCTGTTGTTGGATGGCTTTCTGGTGTTACAGGAAAGGTTACACTTGTGTTACAGTAACAGTTCATTAAGTCTACCACCATTGTTAGACTTACAACCATCCAACTTTTTTTGTTTAGCAATACCACAAAATTGAATTTTCTTACTTCTTTTCATGTTTTTTTTATTTCCTATTTTTGATGACTAAAACTTGCCCAAAAGTGATGCAATAATCAATTAAATATAAAAACTAAAGCTGTGTTCAATACTCAATAGTCTTGGATGACTAACAGCAAAAGTTTGCTTTAAAATGGTGATCTTAAGTTATAGACAAGGCCAGCCATTAGTTGTTGCTATGGGCGTTGCTAGGGAAGATGCCTAGGAGTGCCCACTTTCAAGACCTTATTTTAGCTTCACAGCAGGGATATCTAGAAAAGGCGACTTCTCAACTGCGTAATTGACACGCGCTTTCGCATTTTTGGGCGTTATCAGCGCTGACCCTTCTAGTGTCCATCGCTTTATCGAAATCTGCAAAGTCAGCAATCCCGTTGTTCTAGATATCCCTGGCTAGCCCCATTGAAAACATTTTTTTTTCTTAATTTTTCTTGAAATGTATTCTTGAATGTTCAGTTTACGCATTTTAATGCTTAATTTCCGTTTGAAATTTTCATTTAGTAGGCCTTTAAAAATATCGTCACATGCGTGTAGGCTACTGCTCCATAGCCGTCACTGATTTCGGTGGATGGGCAATCTTTGACCAGGTGATTGGGTAGACACTTTAACAAGCAGATTTCTAATAAACCACGAACCAACCACAAACCATTAACTAATCAGAAGCTACGCTGTTCATGACGTCATCAAGGTGTTCCAGACAATTGTTCACCAAATCAAACGTCATATAAAACCGTTCAAGTCTACTGAATCTTAACGTATTACGTCATGGAATTTTTCCTAAAAAATGAGCCAATATCCCAGCCAGCAAGCCCATATGGGCCCCATATACTATTTTAATGGGCTTGTGGGCATGTGGGTTTTATGTGGGTTTTTTTGTTTTTGCCATATGCGCCCAATATGGGCTTTCTTGCAGAATGTGTTGCTAAATGACAAGGTGGAATATAAAACTTCCAATCTTCAAATGCGTGATCATATAAATGCATTTTAAGAAATTTAGCCACATAAAATTATTGATCATGGGCTAAGCATGAAATATTGATGGGCTTCCCACTTTGTTTATGGGCAGACCATGGGCTGCCCACTTTGTTTATGGGCAGACCATGGGCTGCCCACATTTTTTTATGGGCAGAACATGGGCAGCCCACATTTTTTATGGGCAGATCATGGGCTACCCACATTTTTCATTGGCAGGCCATGGGCTGCCCACATTTTTACGGGCAGACCATGGGCTGCCCACATTTTTTATGGGCAGACCATGGGCTACCCACATTTTTCATGGGCAGGCCATGGGCTGCCCACATTTTTTATGCGCAGACCATGGACTGCCCACATTTTTTATGGGCAGACCATGGGCTACCCACACAGTGATTCAAAGGTTTGTGGGCAACCCATACTAATATATAGTTTCGGGAGAGAGTTTGCTTTTTTATACCAAAGACAGGCAAGACACAACAATAACACAGGGTTGAGCATTACAACAGTATATTACATATTTACAAATAGTTCAACATATCAAACGTTTTCGACTTAACTTAAGTCCTCATCTCAAACGACTTTTGTTGATCTTTTAAACAAACACAAAATGAAATTGAACAAGCAAAATTACTGGAGGCACCTTGCTATGCATTGCGCAAAGCTCACTGCTTGCAGTTGGAGCACTTTGGCAAGGTTAGCAGTAGTACTATTTTTTGTGCTTACGTACCACAAATAGGAAAATGTCACATGGAGCTATATACCTACTCGTGCGTTGTTGATCAAAATAAAACAGTTCATCATCAGGGTTGAATATTGAATATCCCACGGAGGGCGTTTACGAGCATGTGTTCATGCTCGACACCATCCTCTCGGATGCACAGTCACGCAAAAGGCCTGTGTCGGTTGCGTTTCTGGACATTCGAAACGCCTTTGGCAGTGTCCGGCACGAATGCATAGCCGAGGTCCTGCGTCATTTCGACGCCCCCACAGACTTTATTGAGTGCATCTCCGACATATACGTCGCTAACACCTGCACCGTCCGCTGTGGCAATGGTGAAACCGACCGTATCCCTGTGGGGCGGGGAGTCCGTCAGGGCTGCCCGTTGTCTGGGCTGCTATTCAATTTGGTCATCGAGGTGCTCCTCAGGGGCGTCCGTGACAAAACGGATTGCGGCTACAACCTTCCTGCTAAAGAAGACGTCAAAGTACGTTGTATGGCATATGCGGACGACATCTGTCTCGTTTCTTCCGATCGCGAGCAGATGATCTCCCTCTTATCTACTACTGATCCCTTCTCTTCCTGGTCCGGGCTACGGTTCAACCCACGCAAGTGTGGCACCTTATCCTATAGGAAGGCGTCGGCGTCTCGTCTGCGGGTCGACCCGGAACCTTTCTCCCTAGCCGGGGAGGAAATCCGAGTCATCCCCAAAGGCGAAACGTACAAATATCTTGGCGCTCGAACCGGTTACGCCTCGGATGCGTCCCTTACCCAACCTTTCATCTCCACCCTGGAGAAACACATTTCCTCTTTAATGAAATCTTTCCTTACTCCAAGCCAGAAACTTCTGGCACTTAATTCTATCATTCTTCCGTCCGCGTCATACCATCTGCGAGTGCGGCGCTTCAGACAGTATGAGCTTCTGAAGCTCGATCGACTGGTATTGCAGTGTTTGAAGGTGGCGTGGCGTCTTCCCAGGTGGGCGTGCAGCGCTTTCTTTTACTGTAAGCCTGCATTGGGGGGCTTTGGTGTGTTGAATCTGTGTCGCGAAAGCGACACGCTTTTGATAGCCCAGGCCTTCAAGATGCTGACGTCTCCTGACGACCGTGTCTCTGCCATCGCTTTCGGGCAGCTTAGGCGTTGTGCCAGTCTGAGGTTCGGCACTCCAGATCCTACCCCGTGCCAGCTAGCCAGTTACTTGAATAAGGACCCCCCACCTGAAGGTGCCCGTTCTCGACCGTGCCCAACAGGCGAAAGCTTGTGGGGCCGCGTCCCGGCGGCTACCCGTCGTCTAAATGTACGTTGGTCCGCACGCCCGGATGGCGGTCTCGAGTTGACCGCGGGGAGCTCCAAAATCACCCCTCCCCTAAGAAAAAAAGTGGTTCCGACCCTCCACCAACACAATGACTTGTGGTGGAGGAGACAGTGGGAATCCAAACCTGACCAAGGCAAGACGGTCAGTGCCCACTGTCTGTCCGGATTTTCGAATTCTTGGACTCGGCGACCGGAGCTCCTGGATCACGCGAACCGTGCATTTGCTTATAAAGCCCGCCTAAACCTACTTCCCTTGAAATCAAAACCAAGCCATGGCCACCCATATAAACCTGCCATATGTCGCGCGTGTGGGAAAGCGGAAGAGACTCTCCCTCATATATTGAATCACTGCCCTACCGTGATGCCTGTTGTCACGGAACGACACAATTCGGTATTGTGGGAGATCGTGAAGCATGTACCTGCCGAATGGCAACCCTTGCTTACCATAGATAGTACGGTTCCACAACACGTGGAAGCGGGCGGTGCCGATCTGCGCCCTGACATTGTCCTGCAACGCCCTGACGGTGTCACGGTTGTATGTGACGTCACTTGCCCGTTCGATTACGGCGCGGATTCCCTTCGAAAAGCCGCCGACAGGAAACACGACAAGTACGGCGAGTTATGTGTAAACATATTGGAAGACAGGAAGCGCCCTTGCAGGGACGTCCTGTCACTTCCGTTCGTCGTAGGCTCCCTCGGGAGCTATGCTCCGTTGAGCTCTCGGGCTTTGGCGGCCTTGGGTGTTCCTGCTCGTGGGGTAGCAGAGGTGGCTAGAAAAGTGGCCTCCCTCTCAATCGAAGGTTCCCTCCGTGTCTGGAAAGCTTGGAACGCCGGGCTCACTCGTGGAGGGGCTACGTCATAGAAAAGACGATTCCAGCGATCAGAAGCTCAATTCCCCAACAGCAGAAGCTCTGCAGTAAGCATCCGAGCGCGCAAGACAGCAAACCTCAAAACCCGCCAGTAATTGTGTGACGTCATAGTATGTTAAATCCATTGTTTCATTATCAATTTACCTGTAAACAATTGTCGTTTCATCAGCATGCTGCAGCTCAATGAAGAATACAATCATCATCAATAAAATAAAATAGCAATATATGAATTAAGTATATATTGCATATCGTGAATGGACTCATATCATCATCAATGACGTAATATCATTAACAACACTGGATCTGTATTTTCATATTTCAATATTTTAGATTATCACACACTACCTTCTCCCGATATGCTGCTCTTTCCCGCTCGGATCAACCTCGCGTTGCTTTTAACTCATCGATAATCATGATTTCCCGATCAACTCGATGCAACCTCCAAAGTTTCATCCCACTATTATATATTCTTCCTGGTAACGTAGCCTAGTCATACCTACGCTTCGATCGCTAGTCCCCCCGACCCATCTGGGCGAACCTGCCTCAACGTCTGGCCAGTGCACATCCGTGCTCGTTGGTTCAACGTCAACACTTTTTCGGTAGGTAAAGCATACAATATATTCCCACTTACCATCTTTTTTTTTACACCAATTAATTGAGCCTTTGCTCCAGATTTTAAATAATTTTCGTCTCCCACGAGTATTCAAATCGTCCTTGTAGCTAAGCTTCTCTTCCTCGTGGGAGACCCCAAAGTTTATCCGCTCTGCCTACGGGCAGACCGGGTATAGGAGTCAAACGTACCTGTGTTACGGTCACGTGATGGAGACGTGGGCGCTGCCTGGCTTTATAAAACTTCTGTCGCCCGGCCCGTCGTGAGCTGACCTTTTTGCGTTTGCAGAAAGCAAATCCCGTCTCCCTGGCCCGTTCCGCCATTCTAACTTTTGCGGACGAGTCGCACAAAAATCTCGATCCACACTTTCCTTCCACAGGTACCTAGACTCCCCAGCCTGGCCCCCGCGACCTAAGCTGGTGGATTTCCCTTCCGGGTGCATCGCCACCCCATAATCACGCCGCTCCCCGCCTCCACGGGGCGTGGCAGGCCGGTTCTTTAAAGTCTCTGACCTGGCTATGTTTATTGTGTTCTTCTCGCCGTGTCAATTATTTTGTACTCGTGCGTCGTTGACCAAAATAAAACAGTTCATCATCGTTGAATACATATTGAATCACTGCCCTACCGTGATGACTGTCATCACGGAACGACACAATTCGGTATTAAGGGAGATCGTGGGGCACGTGCCTGCCGAATGGCAACCCGGGCTTTCCATAGATAGTACGATTCCACAGCACGTGGAAGCGGGCGGTGCCGATCTGCGTCCTGATATCGTCCTGCAACGCCCTGACGGTGTCACGGTCGTATGTGACGTCACATGTCCGTTCGACAACGGCGCGGATTCTCTACGAAAAGCCGCCGACAGGAAACACGACAAGTACGGCGAGTTATGTGTCAACATAAAGGAAGACAGGAAGCGCCCTTGCAGGGACGTCCTGTCACTTCCGTTCGTCGTAGGCTCCCTCGGGAGCTATGCCCCGATGAGCTCTCGAGCTCTGACGGCCTTGGGCGTTCCTACTCGTGGGGTAGCAGAGGTGGCTAGAAAAGTGGCTTCCCTCTCAATCAAAGGATCCTTCCGCGTCTGGAAAGCTTGGAACGCCGGGCTCACTTGTGGAGGGGCTACGTCATAGAAAAGACGACATCAGCGATCAGAAACTTATTCCCTAATAACGTTGCAGTAAGTATCCGGGCGCGCAAGACAGCAAACCGTTTAGACGTTATAACCTTATAACAATATTGGCTTAAAATTGATCACCTTATGTCATCACCTTATTTCTATAAACCTGCGCCATTTCTTTTATATGATACTCCAGTCTCTTCAAAAACAACCATTCTAAAGTAATAAGGAAGGAAATAAAATACCTCATGTACATTGTGACTTGAGACTGGTTTAATAGCAATTAAGCAATTTCAATCATCACTAGATTCTCTATGTACTAATCAATCAATTGTTTCGAACTGTCATACGCTGCTTTCGCCTTGTAACGCTGTTCTTGCCCGCTCGGATCAACATCGCTCCGCTTTCAATGCATTGATCAACACGATCCCCTGATCAACTCGATGCAGCCTCAAAACTTCTACCCCAATTTTCTATTTTTACCGGTAATGCAGCCTATCAGTGCCTCTGGTTTCGATCGCTAGCCTCCCCGACCCAGCTGGGCGAACCTGCCTCAACGTCTGGCCAGTGCACATCCGTGCTCGCCGAATGAAAGCTTACTCTTCTCCAGTGAGTATTAATTACACTCCCACCTATATATATATATATATTTTTTTTTTGATTACAGTATATTGATTCATCGAGCCTCTGCTCCACATTTTTATTGAATATTCGTCTGCCACGAGAGCCAAATTATCCTTAAATGGTTCGACTCTCTTCCTCGTGGGAGACCCCAATTTTATCCGCTCTGCCTACTGGCAGACCGGGTATAAGAGTCAAAGTACCTGCGCGAGGACGCGTGAAGGAGACGTGGGCGCTGCCCGGCGGTCAATTACTGCCGGTTCCAGCGTCCACACACGACGGGTCGCCCGGTTCGTCGCAGGGCTTCTTTCTGGGCTATGCAGAAAGAGCCTGTCTCCCTGGCCCGCTCCGCCATTCTAAATTTGCGGACGGGCCATATAGTTTTTCGATCCACACTCTCCCTCCACAGGTACCTCGACTCCCCAGCCTGGCCCTCGCGACCTAAGCTGGTGGACTTAACCCTCCGGGTGCATCGTCACCCCATAAATCACGCCGCTCCCCGCCGCCGCGGGGTGTGGCAGGCCGGTTTCTGAAAGTCTTCGACCTGGCTATGTTTGTTTGTGCTCTCTCGCCGTGTCAATTATTTGTACCCGTGCGCTGTCGATGCAAATAAAACAGTTTAACACTGGAATAATTGATTCCAGATCTGGAATCAAAACGAACTGTCTAGTAGAGAAAAAAAATGTCTGGAATCTGGAATAATTTTTAGAAGCAAATTGGGATTGTTTAGACAAGTCTAGATTGTTTCGGTAATTGTCTTTTTTTCATTGCATTTAGTAGCTGCAACGCGTGCGCGTAACTTTCTGCCCTAGTTCCGTCTCTTTCTTTGAAACTTTGTTGCTGAATTGCACGCTCTCTGGCGCGAAAGCCTGTCTGTGAGAAGTGTGACGCAACCTAGTTAGCTGACAGGTCTTTCCACACACTTAACACTGGGTTATATTTTCATGTATGTTAAGTTTACTTTTAATCTGTTATATTTTTAGGTTGTTACAGAATACAGTACCGTAGTTATTGTTAAGTACCGGTACGGTATTTATTGATTTTCATATTTTGTTGCATCGAAGAAGTTAGATAAGAAGTTCAAAAATCCAAGCGTATTTGAAGTTTATTGTAGGAAGAATATGGCTCTACGCAGTGGCGTATCCTGGTGGGTTGAGCAAGGGATTGAAGGGAAGCAATAAAACTCATGGGGGGTAAGAACGTTTCGAAGACACGCGTATTCTAGGGGTCCGAGGGCATGCCCCCTGGAAAATTTTTGCAAAATTACACTCAAATAATGGATTATAGTGCTTTCTGGATAAACTTTTAGGGTAGGCTAATATTTGTATGTACGGTATGATATTTTTTAGCAGCGATTAACTTATTAAAGGTAGCTCGCAACAAACAGGCAAAAACTGGGTAAGGCTTTTCAGCAGGAGGCAACCCTACGTACATTTTTCAAGAATTCTAATGATATAAAGAAAAAACAGTTGCTCTTTCACTTGTTGTGTTCATTTGTTAGCATACATCGTTTACCCTGCCAACCATTTGACAAACTTTTTCAACAAGCACGCAGGCACAGATATAAAATTGGGGTGAACAAAGGCTACAAAACTTGATAAAAAATGTGCTGGCATCATCTTATCGTAGGGATATTTTCATTTCAACATGAAGATTCTCACCACTACTTATTGTAAGTTATATCATATTTAGGCCTACAACATACACTGCGTATTTAATGGTATTTTGTTTTAGACTTAAAATGAAATGTCTAGAATAAATTTAGAATAATTTAGAATCAAACTGACATGCAATCTGGAAGGGAAGGCTACAACTAATCTGACAACCCTGTTCATCATCGTGTGCACTGTCTGCAGTTGACGCTCTTGGCTTACGCCGACTGAGCACTTTACTGGGGGCACCTTGCTATGCATTGCGCAAAGTTCACTGCTTGCAGTTTGGCACTTTGGCATCTGTCTGCAGTTATATACATATGGGCAGCCTGTATTAGATTTATGGGTTACATATGGGCAGCCCATATTAGATTTGTGGGTTGAGTGTGAGCAACCCACATGAAACCCATAAATGAATATGGGCAGCCTATATGGGGGCAATGTGATGCCCGCGGACACAATGTGTATGGGCCCCATATGGGCATCTCACATGGGGCCCGTACATCAGCCCATATGGGTCCCCATGTGGGGCCCATATAGGCTTGCTGGCTGGGATTGCACCATCGTTCGTAAGACCTGATGAAACATTGCATCATCACCTTTGAACACCTGTTTGAATTGCTTGACAATGCCTTTCGTTATTGCGTCACATTAACTGCTTACGTGCTTTTGGAGATATTGCAATGTATTCTGATCATTCTTAAAATTGTTACTTGGAAGTTGGTCGCATATTTAACTGTTTTGCTTATTGCTTGCTAGCTGGACAAAATTTCCGTCTTTTATCTAAGTAGGCTAGTTTGGATTGTAGTGACAAGTTTTTAGTGGTGTATCGCGTTGCACCCCATTTTCGATAGCCGTGGGCTAATTTTACAGAAATACACTTTTTGAATAGACGTTTCAGAAGAGTGTTTCTTTTTCGGTCCTTACATACAGACGAACGGATCCGAAAATCTTATGTTACAATTTTCCCACGAAGAGATTATGGTTTACCATTGTGACCACAAGGTTGCGTTTAGGAAGAACAAAGGAAAAACGCAAATTCTAGCTGAATTAAATCATCGCTTTGCCATTGATTGACTTGGCGCAGAGGGTTAGGGTGGTGGTAGTTATTTCATTGACGTGGGTTTGACTCCCACCTATGATATGACTCTTTTTTCTTTTGTAATTACCAAACAAGTTCAAAGTAATTAATCAATTTTCTTGCTGAATGCTGGAATGATCACAATTGGACAGACAACGTAACATCTGATTGGTTCGTGGTTGGATTGGATATCTGCATGTTAAAGTGCCTGCCAGGTGATTGATGTCCTGAATGTTGCATTCGCAGTGTTCAGGGCTGCTGAGAGTATCCCATCTATGTGATGATGATGATGTTCGCCCTTCGTTTCCGAAGATGGCCAATGAGACTGAGATCAAGTTTCTTTTTTCTTTTTTTAGTGTTGACTTTGGTCAGTGTAGGCTACATGAGTGCGGAGATGGCTGATGAGGCCTATCTGTGCGGTGAAACTTCTGCTGCAGGATGGACATTGGAAGGATGGTTGGCTAGGGCCAGGGTTGTTTGAGGCTCGGGCCTTGCGATGTTCTCGTTTTCTGACAGCAGATAGCGTACGGTGTTTCTCAGCTGATTCTGCGCCTTTATAAATAAGACTGCGCCATGTTGGTCGTTCTGCGGCTAAATCTTCCCACGAATCTACGTCGATGGCGAATTCTTTCATGGAAGCTTTTAAAGTGTCCTTAAAGCGTTTTCTTTGACCACCTACATGACGTTTGCCGTTAGTCAGTTCTCCGTAGAGCAGTTGTTTAGGAATGCGGTGGTTCAGCATCCGGTGGACATGGCCAGCCCATCTTATTTGTGCCTTTTTTACGAGGGTAAGAGTGCTGGGCATGTTTGCTTTACTGAGAACTTCGGTGTCTGGGACTTTGTCCTGCCATCGAATCTTGAGGAGCTTTCGGAGGCAGGAGAGGTGGAAGTGGTTCACCTGCCTTTCGTGTCTCCTATAAAGAGTCGAGGCCTCACATGCATACTGAAGGGTCGTCAGAATAACTGCTTTGTAAACTTTTAGCTTTGTGGGCAGCTTGATTCCTCGCCTCTCCCATACGTTAGACCTCAATCTACCGAAGGCGATAGATGCTTTGGCGATTCTGTTGTTGATTTCCAGGTCAATGGTGGCTGTGTTAGAAAGAGTACTACCGAGATACTTGAAACTTTGACATGCATGTATTATCTGGTCGTTTACAGTGATGAGTGGTTTGCTACAGGATTTTCCAGGGGCTGGTTGATACATTGCTTCTGTTTTCTTAGTGCTGATTGTTAGTCCAAAATTATCGCAAGCAGAGGAGAACTTATTCATTTGTTGTTGGATTTCGCTTTAAGAGCAGGCGTTCAGGGCACAGTCATCCGCGTACAGAAGTTCTTTGATGACAGTTTCGGTAACTTTGGAGAGTGCTTTGAAGCGTCTCAGGTTAAAAAGTTTTCCGTCACAACGATAGCGAATTGGAGTACCATTGTAGTCTTTATCTCTGAAAGCATCTGTTAGCATTGCTGAAAACATCATGCTAAATAAGGTAGGTGCCAGGACACAGCCCTGTTTAACGCCGTTTGTAACTGGAAAGGCTTCAGAGAATTCATTGTCATCAGCAACGTAGGCCATCATTCCATCATGAAATTGTCTTACAATGGAGATGTATGTGCTTGGGCATCCGTATTTGTGCATGATCTTCCACAACCCTTCCCTGCTCACTGTATCAAAAGCTTTTGTCAAATCGACAAAGACAGTGTAAAGGTCTTGGTGTTGCTCCATGCACTTTTCTTGAAGCTGTCTGGCCGCAAAGATCATATCTACAGTTCCTCGGCCCTGGCGAAATCCACACTGGCTTTCAGGGAGGAGGCCTTGCTCGAGATGGTTCAAGAGGCGGTTCAGTAAGACACGAGCGAGAATTTTTCCAGCAATTGACAGGAGGGAGATTCCTCGATGGTTGTCGCACAATTGGGGATTTCCCTTGCGTTTGTAAATGTGCACTATAGATGCATCTTTGAAGTCCTGGGGAAGTACACCTGTAACCCACATTGACTGGAATAATTCAGTACCCATCTATGTAGTGTTTGGGTAGTATGGGCTTTTTTGCTGATGATCCTGTTAGCTTTTACCCATTCTTGTCTGTTTGTTGAGTAAAATCATGGGGTTGTAAGCAAATATGTTTACTTGCTTTGAAATCAAAATACAATAAATTCTATACCTAATCACCGTAAGAACGTTTTTTAATAAACTCATTCTTAAAACTTGTGATACCGTACCGTATATATTGCACTTTCCAAGCTATTCAAATTAAAATTTTACCAGTATATCTGCTTAAAACCAGTAGCCTACATTGGAGCTTATACTGCGTACTATCATACCACGACGATATACTCGTATCGTATCATATTACATCGTCATACTGGTATCAAAACATTCTCCAACTAACCCCATTAGAATATGACAAACTATTTTTCTAAAATATTCAAGCATGGTGCATTTGACTAAAATTTGTTTATTTCTTGGTGTTGTAGAACACCTACAGCTGACACACACCAAAAAACTTCTGCCTATCTTTAACGACATCGACGCAAAAGATGTTTCTTAAAACGCCAAAAATTTTACTTCGAAAGTAAGAAAATACAAAATTGTCTGCCAAGCAGGCATAACTTGACGCAACAAATTGAAACTAACATGGATTATGTGTTTTTATAAACTACATCACATGGTGGCAGTAAATATTTAAAAAAGTCATCGAGATTTAAAAAAATGATAACTTTTCAACTAACCCCGCTACTGATCAAGACAGGCAAAACTTAATAATTGTTATGAAATTTTAATCAAAGTTTATTGATTGTTGGTTTTGATATTTTATTTAATCAATTATTACAAAACACTATGCAATCACTACAAACGGAATTTATTTTATTCTGTTGTTTGGAAGACTACGCCACCATTGCACCATTCATCGTGAAGCATACCAGGACAAGCGCAACGAACTGTCGCATCCTTCAAGAGCGATGTGAAAAATGGGGGACCTGTGACCAGCGGCGTAGGCTACATAGAATTTTCTCAAGGGAGGCTATTTGAAATTTGTTTCGAATAGAAACGAAAGGAATTGAAAAAGATCCTTTTTCTAATAACAAACAGTCTCACATTGTGTAAGATTAGCCTAGTAACCTAACCATACTCAGCTTGCATTAACGATGATTTTTGAGTTTGCAGCAACTAGTTTACTCATTTGGATAGATTTTGTATTGAAAACAACAAAATGAGATATAACACTCAACGTCGCATATAATGTTTCACGTAGACAGCGCAGTCAGTTTATTCAACCCTTATCGGCAGTCGGCAGCAATGGCGAGTGGTTAGCGCGTTGGGTTCACAGTCGAAAGCCTGCATGTTCGACTCCAGCCACACGCACTTGCTGTTGTTTCTCTAGGCAAGAAACTTTACGATAATTGCCTCTACCCAGTGATCGATTTCGAGTAACGGGTAGTACCAAATTTAAGTCATAAGTAAAGTAGACAACCGGAAACAGACATTGCAGTCGGCTGCAGCGTGGGTCAGGTGTACGTCGGAAGGCGTACACCGATGCATAGCGCTCAAGTCCGCTTTCCGCAATGCAGGATAAAGATAAACAAACAAACAAACAAACAAACCCTTCAGTGGAATATGCAGGATTTTCTTACAGGAAAAGGGGAACGTTCGATATAACTTGACTTTTTTTTATCTAGAGTAGCCCAATGCTATGTCATTGTCTGGCCAAGGTTTAAGGTAGGCTACCGGTTCACGCTGGTGCAATATAAACTTTCACGGTCTTAACGTGTGCCACTGTAGGCCTACTTTTGAATTGGATTATCAAATATTTATGAAAAGCGTGATAATAGGTTTAAACGGATACGGTAGGTAAACACTGTAGTCAAATACGTAATTTGATTAACAGGCAATATGTTTTCAGACGACAGCATAAATCGAACCTCTCTGTGAAACTTATATCGAATGCATTTTATTATTGTGCTTTAAACAAAAATTGTCGCTCCTTCAACATAGCCTATACAGCCTAATGAAAAAGAAGGCCTATTCTAAAGGGCCGTGTGAGCACTATCACGCTCCTTACCCCCTCTAAAATCTACTAATGAGCCTTTGCCTTTTAGTAAAGGCGCCTAAAATGTTTTTCAAACCATACGTTGTGAATTCGGATTGAAAACATCAGATTGACTTTACAATCTATTGGGACTTCATTTTTGACTACATAACAATGCAAAGAGCTATGGAGTTTGAATAAAATAACTACAAGATTTTCATCCTCATCATTTTCAGCCTGGGGTAGGCCACTGCTGAGCGAGTGGGCTACCACTTCCCTGTTCACATTCTACAAAAACTAGAGAAAAAATGATGTAGGCTAGTGCTTGTCTTAAAAAAATACGCTGGGTTGAATGCAAAACAGCACATTTCAGCAAGGTAGTTACAAAAAATTGGCAAAGCAGAGTTTAATTCCGTATTTGAGCCCCCTCCTAAAAAGATTTTGAGTAAAAAAATAACCTCGAAGGTAAAAGTACACGCCGGATAATCCTGGTCAACGCTTCTGGATCCCATTATTCAACATCTTGGTCGTTTTACGAGCATTTAATTTTGGACAAGTCTTATGCTTTCAACCGTTGAAACACATTTTCCAAGAAAGCAAGAGCGCAGTAGGCTACTATTTCTTCTGTAAACTCGAACAAAATAGCCCTGCTACCCAAGACCACTCTTGAACGAAAACATGTTTGCACTACACAATCACAACAACGCTAAAAAAATATTTTTAAAAGGGGGAGACATGACCCCTCACAGAATGCGACTATTTACCGCGGCCGAAAACGCAATTTTTGATACCATCCTTCAAATGAAGTTAGATTTCTTAAGGCTGACAGAGGTCAAACGCTTGATGACCGATTTTTAAGATGGTGAAAGCGTGGTTTCCTTCAGGGCAACTCAAACAGACGATTAAACCCTAAGCTATAGCAGAGAAAGCCCTTAAAGTCTGGACGCATCTGTGTAAAGCAGGGTTTTCACTTTCAGTCATGCTCACCATGAATACCAAATCTCGAAGTAACCTTATAGACTTGTTATTGATGGGGACTTGAAATGTTGTCTCACTACGTACGCATGTTCCACGTAATGTTTGATGGCAGCGAAACAGTTTCAGGTCTCTTATTAATCATGTTTCTAGAGATTTGACATAAACGGAATTGCATTTTATATTATTTAAATTCATTCATTACCTAATTTTAAAAGAAAACTAAACAATGAAGTAAAAGGGATTTAAACTCTGAACTCTAATTAGTAATTACATTTTAGTATTGAGTGCCCGACTCTTAATAAAGTAAATAATTTTACAGCATGAGATATTTTTAGCTGCCGGTAGTAGGGTCTCGCAATGAATCATAGCCTATATAGTGTTTACTATAAATGCAATATGTGTAGGCCCATCACTCGCAAATCGCACGAAACTCAGGGAAATGTCATTGCAGCAGCTCCCTCAGTATATATGTCCGCCCCCTCAGTACATGTCCACCCTGTTAGCTCAGTAGTTACGCGCTCGGCTCAAGATCACGCGGCGCAAGTTCGACTCTCTGGGTGTGCGCCTGAGCAACTCATTTCAGGACTGCTCTCCATTCAGCGGCACCTAGTGAATGGAATAATTTCCCGGCAACATTTCAACAATCAGAACACTTCACTCTGCCAATCTCGGTAACCGACCCTGCGTCAAAAGCCTCAACAAATATGCGAAACTACCTAGAACTGGGTTACTTAACTAATTTTAACAAAGGTCTAGTTTGACCAGTTGAATATTTTTAGCGGTCCGGTGAATAAGTTATTTCACACGCAACCACGAAAGTTAAACTATTTGGGAGTGGCTATTGGGGAGTTTGGGAGTCGAAGCCCCCAAGCAACTAGGATAATCAAAGTATAAATTGCATCCTCCCTGTAGAAATCAGTTTGTAGGGTTCTGCCTAACTTAAGTCCCCAGCGTCGGGTTTGGCTTATTATTGGCTATCTTTTTGGTGTAGACTTTTGGTTATTGAGACTCTCTAAGTCTCTAATTAAAAAAGGATAATTAAAAGGGATATTGAGAGACTCTAACTCTAAGACTCTTTGATGTAGCCTGCTTGATGTTGTGTTAGTCTGACATTTTGTGTGATGACTGTTAAAAATTTGAATTCTATGGACTTTGAGTCTGATTGCAAATAAATTGATTGATTGAATCTTTATCCTCGGACTGGGAAAGCTTCTTGCAGAGCTTAATCCTGGTAGTTTCGCATACTTGTAGAGGCTTCGGATCACTGACGCAGGCCCGGTCACCGAGATTGACAGACCAAAGTTTCCGATTGTTGAAGTCTTGTTGCCGGGGAACTATTCCATCCATTAGGTGCCGCTGAATGGAGAGCAGTCCTTAACGTGCGTTGCTCAAGCGCACACCCCGAGAGTCGAACCAGCGCCGCTTGATCTTGAAGTTTCTTCGTTCCAGAAGTGACGCGCTAACCAATTGAGCTATCGGGGGGGCAATTGAGCTATCGGGCGCTAAATAATAATAATAAGTCTCTAATTAAAAAAAGGATAATTTAGGCTTAATTCTGTCTGTCTAGTCTAGGGGTAAGTTATGACTTCCTACAAAAAAGCAAACGAATTAAATAGAATTAAACATTTTTTATTAATCAAAGTTACAAATTTGCTAGTCGGGAAGTTGAGGAATATCCAACCAATCCAGTTTATTTCGACCGGTGTCAGAAGAGCGACATTCTCCAGTCGTGAATTTAACCTTCTCGTTCTACAGTAAAGTTCAGTCCGTTCGCTTTGCCAGTCTATTTCTGAGTGTCGGCATTTTTCAATTCCCCGCTTAATAGCTATCGTAAGAATTAAGGGAAAAGCTATACCGGTTTCATAGTTATGTCGCATTAGAAATACCGTACAGATGTGTTGAGCTAGATTCTGTGTGAGTGGCGTTTGTTAACAGGAAGCGTGACTTATGTTCTGTGAGAACGTTAGGTTTTGAATTTGCAGCATTGAAATGCATTTTGCAATAATGATAAATTTCGGTTAAATGTTAAAATATAAATTTGTTAATTAAAAACATGTTACAAGTTTAAAGTTCTGAAACGTGGCAATGAGGTTATTCTTCCAAACGCTCAAGGTCCACCATCAACACCCAGATGGTCCGGATTCGGACCGCCAGTTGAGTAGCCCTGACCTAGAATAACCAAACAAGCCTTTGTCGGTCCGAGAATAAAGATTCAAAACCAACCCACCAAATACTAACACGTTCCTTCTAAAATAAATCCACTTTCGTGCAATAATCGTCGAAATTACCGTTACCATTCGATTTTTTAACAAGCTACCCATTGATTCGAATAGTTTTACTTTTACAATATTTAGCTACTTGCAAGCAGTCCTCAAGCTAGCCCACTAGGCTACCAGGGCTAGACCTATTTGGGAACGTTCAAATATTACGTAACGCCTTCGAGGGGGAGGGGGGGTTTATGCAAAGCGTTACGTTAGCGTCACATCGGGGGGGAGGGGGTTCAAGCAAAACGTTACGTAACGCTTTCGAGTACGGAATGGTAGTTTTTTGTGCTGAATTCGTAGTGAAAAAGCGTTACATGGGGGAGGGGGGGATTGAAAAATGCGTTACGTTGGCGTTACATGGGGGAGGGGGGGGGGGGTCAAAAATTCGGAAAAAAAGCGTTACGTAATATTTGAACGTTCCCTTTACGCAGAATCTACAGCTGTTAAGAATAATGTTTCGAACAGTTACATCAGTTCAACAACTGCGTTTTGAAATAAACGTCTGAAAAGTACCATAGGATAATATGCAATACTTACGGTACCGGTATGTAAAATTGGTATAGGCCTACTCTCTGAGATCCCTTGCGGGTTCGCGACCAGGGCTGTGGAGTCGGGCGAAAAATAGACGATTCCGAATCTTCGGTTTATAACTGGCTGACACCGGAATTTGGAATCAAAATTGAAACGGCGACTTTAACAAAACTGACAAGAACCAACACTTCTATTTTTGGTGAAGGTTTGGATCGCAATACAGAGAATAAG
Organism: Aplidium turbinatum; assembly: GCF_918807975.1. Lineage (NCBI taxonomy): Eukaryota > Metazoa > Chordata > Ascidiacea > Aplousobranchia > Polyclinidae > Aplidium > Aplidium turbinatum. Next base: position 17,940,033 of record NC_137485.1, read on the forward strand.
AAACACTATTTTGAAAAAGGTCGTTGCAAACAAAATTTTAATTATTTGTGTTTTATCAAACCGGGGTCGGCCGTTTTTTAACGACCCCGGACACTTCGAAATCCTACCGCTTCCGACTTCACAGCCCTGGTCGCGATCTTAAGTTTGGGAAGCGCTGATGTAGGCTGAAGCTACTTCCAGTCTAGCCGTAGCCTAAACGAGTGCTCAGTCGTCGCGCTAAAAAAAGGAAGAGCCCTCTTTTTGCAATTCTTTACCTATGTTTATCTCCTGGATGCATATAGGACTACGGCCCTACGCTAATATTAGTTATTACCACTATTTATACAGCAGTGCCACACTTATAGCAAAAAAATCGTGCTTCTTGGTTCTACACAGAAAAGCAAACAAAACGCATATTACCGTACTCATATTGACGTGTAAAATAAAACGTTGTCAAGTGTCTTTTGCCAAACATAACTTCTGATATATATTAAACAAAACATGCAGTACCGTACTGGTGAAATAAATCAGAAATGAGAAACAGGAAAGACTTCGGCCTGTACAGAGCCGGTAAAAAAGCACAATTCCGAATTGTCACAAATTAAGGAACGATAAATTTGTCAGCGATCCTATTTGCTTTTTGTATAGTAGCCTACCACAAAACGAAGCCAGCAACTTGAGGTGCGAATGGAGTCGTTAATCGACTTCAATGAACTGAAAGAAATACATTTATCCTGTATTCGATACGCACTGCTTGAACGATTGAAAAATAGGAAATTGGAATAAGTTTCTCGTAAGTCATAGTCAACGAAAAAGAGCTAGACATACCCAAGAGTTACAAGAATATACATAAAGTGGTAGCCTACGGTATATCAATAGTACGGTAATCGGAACTAGTCAACACAGCATGTTTTATGAAAAATAAGCTACGTTACGCCTATTACTGCCACCTGCTAAAAAGGCTACTTCATAGTTCATGCTTTTTGGAAATTTATTTCACACTATTACTGTATTTGCTTGTGATATTATACTGGCTTTAGATTAATTAATATTGTTAGAATCAGGTTTGCATTAATATTGCGCAGAAAAAAAAATCAAAATCAGGGTGGTGAACCTGAGTTGGTTCATAGTGACAAAAACATCATAAATTGCTTAAAAAAAATTGAGTATTAACGTAGATCACAAACGTCAACACATAAAAGTTCTCTCAAGAACGCTTAATGAAGTCCATTTAGAAATTTAACAAAATAACCTTATATCATTATCAAGATGAACACTATTCCAGGAATGCCCAAAGAGAATGATACAAAGTCGAAACAAGCGTTAAATAGTAAATTACAAGTGGATTGCGATAACAAACAAATGACAGTAAGCATGCGTAACTCCACTTCAATAGACTGTAAAATTATGTCAAAAACGTCATTATGAGGAATGGTTCACACGATAAACAGTATATTGATCTGCGAAAACCACATGCATGTAAGAAACACACAGAAAACAACACTTATTGGTTTTTATTTCGATTCATCTGAGAGCTGGCGTAATGCAATTCAACTGACTGTCCATTGAAGAGGAGTGGATCCTGTCTGCTGATTTGATAGCTTCTCAGTTTCAAGTTTTCTCTGGAAAAAAATTGATTCTCACAACCAAAGTTGGATCAAGTACAATTGAAGGTGATTAATCAAACATGTTTATGTAATGGACTTTTAGTTTTTGTGTCATTGTAGTAGTCAGTAGTCCAGTTTTTATCCGGTGATGTCTCCGTTACCGAAGATGGCCGGATTCACCTCCAAGTGCCACAATCGCCTTCACACCCTCCCTCCCCTCCATTGGTCTAAATTACATTTAGGTCTAACTGCAACATCAGCCCCAATAGAAAGACTTTTCTCAATAGCTGGTGACTTTTGTACCTCAAAAAGGAACTTACTGGTGTAGACAATTTAGCAACTTTATCTTTATCAAATGCAATTCTACTACTGTCTTCGATATTATAAAAACTATAAAAATCATCGATAAACATAAATATTGAAACAGTTAATTTTTGTAATTGAAACGTGTAATTAATTACATTTGGAAGTAATTGTAATTTGAAAATTTCAAAACAATGTGATCACAATTTTTGATGGTGTAATTGCAATGTAATTGAACCTAAAACTATGTAATTGATCCAATTCTGCTCACAAAATGCTCCACAATCAGTGGACCGAAAACATTTTTAAGACAGTCACAGAATGTGTCAACTTATTGCGATTTCTGTGTATTCAAGTCTAAGTATTTCCATGTGAGGTCAGGATGCTTTAGGTCGATGGTAATACTTTGAACAGAGTTTCAACTCGTGTTAGAAAAGTATGCAATGTCCCTGCCTTTGTTGGGACTTCTGGTCAATTCTATTGCGTCCGACAAGCATCAGCATAAAATTTGTGAATATTGCACAAACAAGCTCACGTTTTCTATTGATATTGAATCATTTGCATTGTTGTGTTTTTTTTAGAACACTTATTTTCTATCTCATATCTTAATCTTGTTGCAATATCTTCGTATGGGTCTTCAAATAATAATATTATTAAAAGTAGGTCACGGACTGGAAAAGGTTGAAAACGTGGCCCACAAAAATACGTTTTTGTAGGCCACGTTTTCAACATTTTCTATTTTCGTAGGCCACAGTTGAAAAGCATTGCTATCAATTCAGGCAACCGATTTCATAGAGTGCTGCTAACATGATGCATACTTTAACGTTCCTATTCCTGCTGAACTTGGAATTCAATCGACAGCATAATATACAGATGAAATATGTTTCTTGGGTGACAACCACAAGACGAAGTAAATACGAAAATATTAGATTCAGTGCGTAATGATGTTTTTTATATAATATATATATACAGTAGGGTGGCTCGTTTTTGAACTTTTTTTTTTAATTCTCTCGGGGTAGAGGGGAAATGGTGCCAATGAGTGAGAAAACGCTCATGACAAAGTTTGAGATTCGCAACAAATTGCCTTCAGCCTCCTCATGGGGCTCAAAATTCGAAAAATGGGGTTAAAAACGCAATTTTTCCAAAAAATTAAAAAAATATTTCGCAAAAATATTTTTGTTTGGGTAGATACAATATTGTTTAGATATATCTAATTAACCTAAGAAAAAAAATTGGAGTCATTTGAACTATTCCTTCAGCTTCCTCACAGCTTCTGAAAATTTCCATTTTGCTGAAAATTTCGATAAATTATCCAGTCAGAGCAGACACTCCTTTGTACCAAGACAAACTACAAAATATTCAAAATCAAGAAAAGAAGTTATTTGATATTGCTGCTTGCAAATGTTTGGATTTTGCATCTTGCACATGTTCTGCTTTTAAAAAAGTGCCCTGTAAGGAGCTGGACTTCTTGATTGACCAATGCACGAATAGAAAAATGATTATTGTTAGTATTGACCACCGTGAAACGATCAGAATTAGAAAAATAAATCAGCGGAAAAACAAACGGAAACAGTGCCAAACAGCACAGCCGAATGAATACGTTGAACGCAGGATTGTACTGGCTTCATCATCATCTGAATGTGATACAGACACATCGGTAACATGTGAAGATAGTGATGCATTAACTTGTGAAGAAAAGCTTGCTGACTCTTGAGAAAATTTTCGGTAAAAGCAACCAAAGGAGAAATCGGAGTCTCTCATCTGTAGCTCAAGTGTGCGACAGAGCAGGTGTGGCTGAAAGAACAGCAGCCTTTATTGCAAGCTCATTGTTGCTGGACATTGGGGTGATAAGTAAAAATGATGACAGCTCTGTTATAGATCGACATAAAATTCGTCGAGAAAGAAAAAAGGTCCGCAAAGAAGCACAAAGCTCCAGTGATGCAGATTTTGATTCCCCATTTTGATGGGCGCATTGATCAAACACTTACAAATGTAAAAAAATGCAGCAAGTTTCCAAAATCACCGGTTAAAGAAGAACATATATGTCTGTTGCAAGAGCCTGGATCAAAGTTCATTGGCCATGTCACTCCGGAATCTGGTTCTTCAAAAATATTTTGAGAGCTATTATAAAATTCTTTAATTCCAACACATCCAATCTAGATTTAACATACTTGAGAGCAATTGGTTGCGGCGGAACAAATGTAAATAGCCTACACGCACAAAAAATGGAGCTGTTGCACTGTTGGAAAGAGCGGTTGACAGGCCATTACAGTGGTTAATTTGCCAACTTTATGGGAATGAATTGCCTTTAAAGTATTTAATTCAAAAACTTGATGGGAAAACAAGTGGACAAGTGGATTCACGGGAGAAATTGGCCAAGCATTGGGAAATTGCGAACAAGTTGCTGTTAAAACGTTAAATTTCGCGCAATTGTAACAGAAACTATAGAAATGGATTGTGATGACCTAATCACCTAAGTACTGACCAAAAGTATCTATTTGAAATTCACCGAGCAGTATCAAAAACTACTGTGAATGATCCTGTATTTCAACGTAATCCTAGAACAATATGTCATTCACGCTGGCTGACGACAGCAAACAGAATTTTGCGTCTGTTTGTGACGAAATTCAACCCATCTGGCACTTTAATTTTTCTGGTGGAATTAATTATGAAAGTATATACACCAATGTGGTTCAAAATAAAATGCAATCCATCTGCTACACATGGTGCTAAGCACATGTAAGAAAAAATTATGAGAACACGCTGCCTGCCAATAGAAGTCAAATAAATCGTTCTTCCAGTGATGCAAAGAAATAGATATAATGCCCATCCAGAATGTGTTTTGTTATCCATGGTTGCTGACGACAGTAAAATTATCCGGGAACTTGGATTGAGAGTTTTGCGTGCCCCAAAACTGATAGCAAAAGAAACAGCATTGTGCGAGGTTTTGAAATTCCAATCATAAATTTTGACACCACGGCATTTCATGAATTAAGTGACTGGCAAAACGTTGATCTCACACCACCACCTTTGTTGCAAGATGTAACAGATGACGTAATATGCAAAGCAATCAGTCAAGGAACTCCACTACCAATGCCTAGTGAGCTCTTCAAAATTCCCTGCCACACACAAGCAGAGGAAAGAATGATAAAGTTGGTAACGGCAGCATCCAGCAAAGTTTGTCGTCAAGAAAACAAAGACGGTTTCATTAGAACAACGTTACTGAGCCGAAAGTTAACGCCGAAATTTGACAATAAAAAGCAAATTAACATTTGAACAGAAAATTTAACACTATTATACTGTGTTTAACATTGCTGTAGCCTAAGTTTTTGTTGATTTTTTTGAATACGTTGATTGTGTTTTTGCTGAAAACCTTGATTGTGTTGTTGATATAATTTCGCTGGTTTGAATCGCTTTCAGAAGCCTTGCTATTTGCTATTGTAACCTTTAGTAACCGCTGTACTGTGTATCATCGTTCTTGAGGGCATTACCGAAATGTTCATTTGAAGCATCATGTGTTAATAACTAAAAGTTATTTTTACCTTAAAACAGCAAAAGAAACATGTATTGTTTAAATTCTTTCAATTTTTTGTCAAAGCTTTCGTTGTGACAACCACGGCTTTATCAGTGACGTAAATTCAAATAAAAGACGTCACCTTTTCCTTCCAAATTAACCCAATTTCATTAAAAAATGACGCAACAGCTCATGGCAGGTCTATAAAGAGAAATGCAAAATCAAATGCAATATGACGTTTTGTAGTTTTGTGGTTATGTAATCACACACAAAAATGCGAAATTTTCAGAAGCTGTGAGGAGTAGTTTAAATGACTCCAATTTTTTTTTTCTTAAGTTAGTTTGATATATTTACACAATATTGTATCTCCCAAACTAAAAATATTTTTGCAAAATATTTTTGTAATTTTTTGGAAAAATTGCATTTTTGACCCCATTTTTCGATTTTTGAGCTCCATGAGGAGACTGAAGACTACAGTACACTGATACAGCACATTAAAAATCAAATATAAAATCACGCTTTTTGACATCGTGTTAAGCACTTTGACAGGTTACATTTCTGGATAATTAAGCAAAATTTGATACCTGTTGCTGTTGTTTAAATTTTTCTGGATCTTTGATTCCTCTAGAATCTTCTTTTTTCCTTCTCTCTTCAGCAGCATTCAGCATCTGTTGCCTCCTAGTTTCAGGATCTGGAGTCTCAACATCAGCAGCTGAGGATCCAAGGCAGCATTCCAAAGCTCCCATGATGCAACGACCAAATCTTCCTTTAACAGCCAGAATTCATACGAAATACCAAGACAAATAAAAAAAGTTGAAATGAAATTAATTTTCATATGAACAAATGATCAGTTCAAGCATTCCATTTTTGACACATAATAAGTCAAAATTTCACGTGAAAAAAATGCAAATTTAAACTCGTATTAAAGTAGAACTTAAATATAACAAACAGATTAGGTTTAGAGAATTTTATTCATTATGCGCTATGCCATATCAAACTAAGCCTTGTCAAATCACACGGTCTCACTAAAATCTTTTCCGGTCTCACACTCAAGTTAATTAGACAAAATATTTTAAAGTCAAATCAATCAGGCTATATTTTTTGTGTATTGATAGCAAAGGATTGAGTCAAACGTGATGATTAATGCATGCTTTCATATATAGAGATAAATATATATAATACTTATTGTACTGTAAGCAATCGATTTTTTAGCAAAGATGAATGAATCTGAAAAACCTTGTGCTGTGCATTGTTATATTCTAGGAAAACACACCAGTGACATACCGATCCGCTAAAAGCGAGTTTAAATGCAGTGAAAAGAAAACAAAATCATCCGGACTAGAATATTAATCTGATATCTTCTTCATCAACAGTCTAATCAGCTGTGACCTCCTTATAAACTCCTTCCATTTTGTTTTATCATTTGTTTTTATTGATAATTTCAACATGTGTTCCCGGAAATTTGCTTAATATCAAAATAATTCAATATTTGTCAGTTCATTATTTTTTTTAGTTTTTCCGCCTTGCACAATCCCAGTCTACATTACAAGGGAATTGCTTCTTATAATGTGTACGAAGTATCATAGCTTTTGCAGGTTGATGTTGTTAATTAGATGTCAGTAGTGGTACATTTGTCAATTCATTTGTTTTTCTTTCCATCCAGCTTATCATAGTAGTCTCATGTGACAACACATTTCAAAACATTTGAACTGACGCTGACACTTCACAATACACATCCATTAGCCCATATACAAGTTCTACTATACAATCATATATAGTGGTAGGACAAATTTCAGGAGTCAAAGTAACAGGCCAAAGCAAATAAAAAAAACTTTTATTCAATATTGACCAACAATGGCATACTAGATCTTGTTAGAACATAATAGAAAAGGAGGATTTTTTACTTTCAGATCAATTTACAATGACTTCGCTTTTCCTTAAACATTTATTGAAGCTGCTGTAGTATTGGTAAAGTAAAAGAAACAAAAAGTTCACATTGTCCAGGCGTCTTCAACACAGCAAGAAATCTTTGAAAAACCAACGTTTGAGTTTCAGACTGTAGTATATATTTCGAACAAAACAGTATCAAAATGTTGTCCCAAATTGAACATCAGCAATCACCAACTAACTAACTAACAAGCAAATGAAAATAATTTTTGAATAAATTTGACCAGTGGATATGCTATAACCTATATGGGTCAGCACATCGGGTGAAAACAATAGATTCTGATTCTTTCCAATAATACGATGACTTGGTTGAATTGCAAGAAGGTGATTTAAGCTATTTTTCACACATAGTAAATAAATGAAAGTAAGCTTGAGATTGAGAACAGGCTTGTTTCCTTTTTAACACAGGAGGTAATGTAAACAGTTTTACTCCATTGTTTTTAAAAGTTTTTGTTTTCTCAAGACAGTTTCACAACACACCAGACTTGAAATAGAAATTGTTTAGAATGCTTTTCTTTTGTTAGATTTTAAACTGTCATCATACCAATAGAAGCAAAAACAAAATTAGATTACCAAATGAATTGACTAGTATATTTGCCAAGAATTTTTTTATAGATTTCAACTGGATTATGCAATTAGCTGCATTCTTTGATGAATGATGAACATGGTCCGTAAAATGCAATCCTTGTGATTTGTGAAGATACAAATCATGAAATTATCTGGAAGGCAAACAGTAGAATTCATCTTAAACATTTTTTTGAAATCTTTTACCAAAAACTGAAGTGCAAACATTTCCTCAACTTAATGGTTAAAGAATAATACAGTATTATATATCTGGGTTTTTTTTTCAGTCATTGACAGATTTTTTAGCAAAACGTCTGAAAAAAATATAGTCAATTCGGTCAAAATGTCCGAAAAAATATATAGTCAATTCGGCCAGGTGTTGCAAGGTTGAGTTTCGCTGATGAACGTTGAAGAAACGTTTGTCTGTTCTAACTTTTCTCAGACAAAACACGACAACGTTTCTCAGTGAAACTTAATGTTGTAGCTAGTCAGCAAGTGCAAAATTTTGGTTTGTATCAGCTCCTTGAAAGGAAATATTTTCATCAGAAAAAATGACCAAATTTAAGTCATTTCGGACAATTGAGAAATGACCGAAAAGTCTCAGCGAAAAAAACAAAAACAGCAGTATAGATTACAAATCCAATTTTGATTGATACGGTATTACGGTAAGTATTATTTTTTATCTAACTGTCATGAATTGGACACCAATGTTGTTGATGAGCAATACAAATTATGTTGCCAGAGCGCAAATAAAATGCATATAGTGAGCAAACTGAAAATTGCTAAAATCTCACTCAGTGAAATGTCAAATATGCACTATGCAGTCATTGCAGCATTTGACATGATTAATACAATAGAGACCTAATGCATTTTAAAAGAATTGTTTTGAGTTTATAACATTCGAAGCTACACTTATAGGACAAGCACAATGGCAGTCACAATGTGCAAGTGACAGTTGATATGCTCTAACAAATAGACACCTGTATTAATCCTCAAGAATTTTTTGTGAATGAGCAAGGTCCCAATAGTGTTCTACACCATGCTTTTTAAAAAACTCTCGTGCCTGGTCATCCGTAGCACACTGTTTGAAAGTCATGTCACCAAAGTTGGGACTACCTGATTGTCCTTCCCAGATAAGCTCACATAGTTTTCCTTTTGACTCTGACAGAGATTCTTGCATCCTTTTCCCCTTTTTATCTTCATCCCACCTAATTCGAATCATCATCAACCTCTGAAACTTACGTTGTGCTTTGGGACCACCTTCAACAACAACTACATTGATATCGGGATGAAGGACAGTGCAACCAGTCATGTACAGCTGCTTGCTATTCATTTCTAATTTAAACTTTTTTGAAGGATCCCGTAGAGACCAAACTCTATACATAGCCACGTGAACAACATTAGAAGTGTCTTCTTTGAGTTTCTTTATCCTTTTGTCTTTCTTTTGCTCAGCAGTGAGCTTTCGTGCAGCATTGGCCTGCTCATGGGCTCGCTGTCTTTTGGCCATCTGCATACGAACATGCTTCTCCATTTTTGTAGGGTCTTGGACAGCTTCTGTTCCCAACACTCGCATCAAGTTGGAGAGTTTCACTTTTGGTTCAGGAGCAGGAACAAGACCCAATCGAACCTTTTCCTGCTCATCTTTGAGTGCTTCTCTCCTGTTAAGTCGTCTAAGCTTTTTTCTTTCCTTTTTAGTTAAAAATGTTCCTAAAACAGGTTCAGCATCTTTGTTGATGCTAGGAGGGGCAATTTGGGTGGGATGCTCAATTAGATTAGTGACAACATCATTTACAATCATGTCTTCAGTTTCATTAGTACATTTTTTGTTTACAATGTAATCATCCCACCATTCCCAATTAGGAATAGCATCAGCTGTGTCTTCAGTATCTATTTTTGGGGCAATTTGTGCTAATTTTGAAGCCTGTTGTATCCCTGTGCGCTTTGCTGCTTGTGCAATCTCTTCTTGTAGTTTTTCCAGCTGTGTTTTTGTTCGAATTTTTTGAGCAATTTGAACAAATCGACCCTTTTCATGAAACTTGAAATGACGTCTTGGACGAGAAGCACCCTCTTGTTTCACTCTTGTATCAAAATACTGGCTTGTTCCGCTGGCCATTTCAGGAATAGGTTTTTCTTGAAGTTTTTGTTGAAATTCCTCACGCTTTTTGGCACGAATGTTAGCTTTAAGTGTTGGAACTCTGCTTGGAAAGTGCACAACATGTCCAGATGAATCAACACTACGTCCCATGTCATCCAGTATAAGAGGAGTAGGGGCATCCTTTTCTTTTTCAGCAGGTGTAACATCTGGAATATTAAACAATTTAGCCTGCAGCCCAGAACTTATGCCAGGAATTAAGTTTGGCTTTGCAGCAAATCGAGCCTGAATACGCTGTTGCAATTCAGCAGCTTTTTGAGCTTTATCTGCTGCTGTGTTTAAAAGTGCTTGACTTGCTTCACTTCCATTGGTATTTTGATCTACTGTGGTTGCTTCAGCTTCTTTTACTTTGGCAGATATAACAGAAGGACTCATGACTTTTAATTGTTCCTTACGCTGTTCAATTTGCAGACGAGCCTTTTCCATCATCATTTTAATTTGTTGGTGGGTTAAAGCTCCAGGACTTTCAACATTGCTTGGAGTAGTTGGTTCTTCAAACCTTCGCACTTTTTTAGCTTCTCCATTTTCATCACTTTGATCTTTTCGTTTTAAAGATTTTGGGTTATCACCCATTTTACTTGTCATTTTTTCTGCATATCGTGAAGCCACGTGATCCATTTTTATGTAATGTGTTTGAAAGCAGAAAACAGATGTTCTACTGTGTTTCACTAATGCAATACCGTACTTCAAGAGTATTCTTCTTGTGTCAGAATCAAATTTATCTACAAAGTACTAAGAATTTATCTACGAACACCTCTGAGCAAAAATAAATAAAATACCGGTATTGCATATGAGATAATTAGGATTTACCGTATGGTATCCTAAACAGGGCTTCTCAACAAGTAGGTTTTGAAACTATTTCAAGAGGGCTGCAAAGCATTTCTAATGTTACAGATTAATATTAGATCAAGAAATTGTTGAATTACCGGTATTGTCAAGCAAGCTACGGTACGTACCAATTATGCAGCAATGTAACAAATAGACAACAATTAAAATTAAGCATTGTGTCATGTCAACACTTTCAGTAGCCCTTCACTTGTGGGAAAGTGTAGGTAGGCTGCTAGGCAGATTAGAAACTTTATAAATTCAGATAACCAGCAGCAAAGACGTCATTTTGTGAAATTGTTAGTCTTACTCTAATTTCTAATACGGTAAGTTGCTTGTACGGTACTGGCTAAACCAGAGTTGTGCTCCTGCCTATAGCATGCAAAGTTATACTTATCAAACTTTTTGAAGACAGCGCTCTCCAGTTAGAATATCAAAAAGTAGATCTTGCTTTAATTCGGATTCATGCAAGCAAGGAATACCAGTACTGTTCACTATCAGAGCGCACCACCAAACTCTCTTGGCTGTAGCTACATCAAAGGTTAAGAGCAACCCAAAAACAGAACTGTTAATATCATTGGCTACTTTATTGTGTATGAGCTTGTCTCCTCGAAAGCCTTGACTTGATAATATCCAATACGGTACCATATGCAAGCTCAAGTTTTGCATTAACAGTAAATTAAATGAGAATACGTTGTTTTTTCTCATATACTAATTTGTTTTTCATTCATTTGGTCATAACATCTCGTGTGGCCTATCGCATAAAAATACAATAAAAGTGTTTGCGAAACGAAAAAGGTTGGAAAGTGCTGCCCTAAAACACAATAAAGTCGCCTAATCATGTGGATCTTCAGCTCGACATCGGTGCCACCCACTCAGTTTGCTACTTGTCCTTGCTACTTGTCCGATCGAATCGAAACTCAAAAACGTTTCCAAATCGTTTGTGGCAGAGTTTCCTTTCTAATTTTATATATTGCAATGTGTAATTTCCACTGGTCCGCCCAGACAGCTCAGTTGGTTAGCGTGAACAAAGAAGCTTTAAGATTAAGCGGCGCTGGTTCGAGAATAATGGTTGGTTGGTTTTGAATCTTTATCCTCGGACCGACAAAGCCTTGATAGGTTATTCGTGGTAGTTTCGCATACTTGTACATGTTTGCGACCTTTTGCACATTCAAAATCACCAGAGCGTGACGTTTGAGTTATGCAGAGTCTGAGGGTGAAGAATCGCTTGTTTACTACGGTTTATGAAGACGATTCTTGTTATTGCAAGCAAGCGTGAAGTCGCTGGCAGGTGAAAGTAAATTTTTTGTGTTTATGAATTGTTGTAGGTTATTGGTACACTTCAGTTCTTGTTCGTTTTAATCATAGTGTTGGCTAACAGACTAGGAAAGGCAATTTAGGACGGCCGTTGTGAAGCGTGTGCATTTTGACCGGGTATTATGGACCACGTTAATGGTACCTTGTCTTGCAACATTTTATTTTGATTCTGCATTGCCTTTTCTGTGTCAATAAATTAAAATGTTCATGGTCTTAAAATTCATGGTGTTGAAACTTTTCGTAAGCGGATAAATTTGAGGCATGTTTTCTTCAGTTTCCTTCAGTTTGTTCAAACAAAATAGGTTCTTAAAAATTGCATAACATATGCAACAAACCAACCACACTTGAATGATGATACCAAGCATAGTCACTGGTATTTTCCTGTCGAAGATGTGAAATTGACGATTTTTTTTATGGCCCTCTCTACATGAATGCGATGGCGTGCAATACTTCGTGTATTCAACACTTCGTCTTCACTCATTTGAGGCCTTCTACCTAGGAGCGGTGGGATATTCAAATGTAGACCAATAGGCCTATCATGTAGGCTAAGTTTTTTTCTATAAAAAAAAAACTTTATCGGCCATAACAGCATCATTGAAGGGCAGTTCATTAATCATTAGCAGCTGTTTTCTGCTGCAAAAGGTGAAAAAATCCACTCCTCTAACATATTTCTTTGTCAGTCACATTAGCAGTGTAGCCAACAACTGAGATAGGCTACAAACATAATACTCCCACTAATGCCTTTGCCGTGTCAGTACTTTTATAGTTCGAGTACGTTTACGACTGACGGTGAAGTGAGGATAGTGTTTCGAGACGTACTTCAGTGCAGTCGATGACGATCATGGTGCTTGGGTAGTCCTTCTTGAAGTCTGCCTTCATGGCTGCGTTTGATAACATCACAATGAGGGTATAGGCTATGTTCAAACTAATCAACCTTAAATACATGAGATGCATTCATGAATGAAAAATACAGTGTACCATACAGAGGCAGAACTAATACGGTACCAAACCTTGTGCTTAAGTCTGTATAAAACAAACCGAGGCAAAGCTTCATCAACACCAACAAAAATTCATCTTCCACCGCTAATCTATGTAGATGCAGTGCTCCTGTAGCATTTTGAAAGTAGCATCGTCATTAAGTTCTGCATCAACATTTTGATTTGCATGCTTACCTTTTGAAGCTGTATAATACAGGAAATTCTTCCTATCTTTGCCTGGCAAGATCGCTTCCAATACAGCAAAGAACTGGTCGAAGGTTTACGTTTCTGTAGCCTACAGTCTTTAACTTACAAGACTTTTATTTTCTCGCAAATTATACTGAAACACTGATACACGCCTGTAAAGACCACAAAACAACAGCTCAAGCAAACATTAAACAGTTTATTCGCCTGCAAACTACGCCACTAACCCTATCGCACAGCATTGTAAATAGCGGCTGGTCGTTCACGACTCCAACGTCACGCTCTGTTGGTTTGTTATGCAAAAGGTCTATTGAATACTTGTAGAGGCATTTGACGCATGGCCGGTTACCGAGATTGACAGACTTTCCCATTGTTGCCGAAGATTTATTCCATCTATTAGACAGGTAGTTACTACCTGGTCTAGCTCCTTGAAGAATTCAGTCGTGTCTGATAGAAAAAACGTCAGAATAAAAGCAGACTGTCACTTTATAGCCTACATGTTGTGATAGTTTAGCTTAACTTGAACCAGTAAAACGAATCATGTTATTTAAGTCCCTTCTAAAGTTTCCAAGGCCTATGAAACGGGGGGCGGAGGGTACGGCGTACCCTTGAGGGCCCAGGCCTGTGTTTGTTGGGGGGCCCGAACTTGTGGTTTTATAGTTTACGTGCAAAAATGTTTGGTTAAAATCATCCTAAACGACTAAATTCAAGCATAAAAGTTGTTACTTTTTTGTCCCGGGGGCCCGTAATTTAAAAAAAGAGCCCGGAAAGGTAATTGAATGCATTGCGCGCAAATTAGGGGCCCAAAGTGGTGATTTAATGCTTTAGGTACACATATGTTTTGCTAAAAACACCCCAAACTAAATCATAAAATAAAACAAGATGTTATGTTTGAGCCTTGGTAGAGAGCTTGGCTTGTACCAGATACATATAACACTCATTAACGTTAACGGTTTTAACACTGTACACACAAAAAAAAACATGAAAAACTACTAAATCCAACGTTTTCGCCACCACATAATAGTGTCCTCTTTAGAAATAATTATAGGCTAAGCTACGTAGACATCCAGTGATGTACGCGCATACAAAAAAATGTTGACGCCGTCAGCGTTGTTCCAGACAATGGTTCACCTAATCAAACGTCATATAAAAAACCGTTCAAGTCTACTGAATATTACGTCATGGAAGTTGCTAGAAAATTTGCCAAAATTTCACCATCGTTCATAAGACTTGTGTCAAACCTGTTTGGACCTGTTTGGGCCTGTTTCAGTTTGAAACCTGTTTAAACAGGAAATATTACATCAGCTTTAAACACCTGTTTGAATGACTTCATAATTGTCTTTCATTATTGCGTCACAGTACTGCATATGTGAGTTTGAGATATTGCTATCTATTCTGGTCATTCGTAAAATGATTGTTTGAAAGTTGGTCGCACATTTAACTGTTTGCTTAGTGCTTGCTAACTGGACAAAAGTTCCGTCTTTTATCCAAGTAATCTGTATCGTAGTGACAGTTTTTAGAGGTGTACGGCGTTGCACCTCGATTTCGATAGCCGCGGGCTAATTTTACAGGAATACACTTATTGAATAGACGTTTCAAGGAGTGTTTCTTTTTCGGTCGATACATACAGACGCACGGATTCGGGAATCTTATGTTACAATTTTCCCACGAAGAGATTATGGTTTACCGCTGTGACCATAAAAAATAAAAGACGAGTTCTTGTTAGCTGGTAGGCCAAGAAGCACTAGAAGCACATAAAAAATAAAAGATGTTGTTGTCAGTTGGAAATTAGAAGCACAAAGAAAATAAAAGACGTGTTTGTTGTCAGCTAGTGCAGAAGAACTACTTAGAAGTACAAGAAATAATAAAAGAAGATTTGTTGGTTGGTAGTCTACACTCTTACAGAAGCAAGAAAAAGTAAAGACATTTCTTCTCAGTTTGGTACTGAAGAAAAATAACTTTGACATTCATTGGCAAGAAAGAAGATTAAAGACAATCCATCTGTGCTTGTAGATTCAAGTGGAAGAATCCAAGCAAGTTTTGTGGACTTTAGGACTTCATACCCGTACAGCTACGGTATCGTGCATTTAAATTCTTTTTTGTATTTTTTACGGTCTTTACAGTTAAGTTTTTTATAACTTAAATTTGTGTGTTTGTGTAATTTAACTTTTTAATTGTTAAATTTAGCCCCAACATTTAATATGTCTACACTCGGTGGCGACAGGGACTCGACCGCCGTCGACTCGACTGAGTTTAAGCCTGATGATGTTCTTTGCGGTCGGGCAGGCCATTCTGGGGAGGGACCCAGTAACGATGAGGCTAAGTCAGTTCGAGAGGCCCGGCATCTTAGACGGGATATTTTGACTCAAATTGGGAAACTTTCTGTAGCCCTAGGTTCTTTGAGTGATAAGCAGGAACTGTTAATTTTTCGATCTAAGTTCTCTACTTTAGAAGAGGAATTAAGGCATTTCCATGCTCTTTTGAGTAAAATTGTTAACTCTGCAATCTTGGCAGAACTTCGTGATAGGGTAGATCCCGAATTTAACTCGTTAAAAAATAACTTCGAACAAAAAAAAAGTGAGTTCTCAGATAGGTTGGATGCTGACATACATCCTGAGGATAGCGCCTCAAATGTAAGCACTAGGATGTCTGAGAGCTCGTCACGGATAGTTGCACAAATTAACCTACAGTTAAGACGAGAGGAGCTCCAGATACAAGCTGAGGCCGAAGCAAGAGCTGCTGAGGCCATCGCGAGAGCTGAGGCCATACGAGCTGAGGCTGCTGCGAGAGCTGCTGAGGCCGTACGAGCTGAGGCCATCGCGAGAGCTGAGGCCGAAGCGAGAGCTGCTGAGGCTGCCGCAAAAGCTGAAGCTAGAGCTGCTGAGTTCGCACTCAAAGACGCTCAGTTGAGGGCCGAACAACGTAAAGAGGTAGTTTTAGCTGAATATCGTTCTGAGTTGGGCTCTCGGCGTAGCTCTAGGAAGGGCTCTTCTAGGCATTCCAGAAGTGAACATCAATCGCAGTTTAAGTTACCTAACCTTTTCCAGACGCCTGTTGAATCCGTAAGTGGACCTGTACAATCCACATGTTTTCCAGCTGTTTCAGGAGGTCTCGGGGCCGCGGCTAAGGGTCTTCCGAAGGCTGTAGAGCCAAGGTCTGCAAATTACAACCGAACTCCTCCCCCAGAGCGTACAGGTCACGGGGCCGCCATTAGCAGTAATGCTTTGCCCCCTTCAAAGTTTTCTGCGCCGCTAGTTGTTGATCGCCCAGCTACACGTAATTTGGGTGGTTGTGAGAGGCGTATCGTGTCTCCTGATTTTAACGTGTGTGAGGATCGTGATCGGGTTGTGCATGTGACTGAGCCCACTCAGCCCCTTAAGGGATATAGCTTGTCTTCTCCCGCTAAATCGAGTTCTCAACAGCAGGATTGCTTTTTTGAATACCAAAATAGTAGGACGTTCTTCGATAAGGCGGCCTTGATTGGTTACGATGGTAACAATATGCCATTTATCTTCTTTAAAAATCGTGTTACGGCCTTAATGGCAGCTTCGCCCTTTAAAGGAACTCGTTTGACTTTGTTACAAGCAGCTTGTGTTAGAACAGCTGCGCAAACGATTGCTAATTTGGTTTCTGACACTCCTGGCTTGTCAGAGGAAGACAGGATAGAAATGTCATTAGCTCGCTTGTCCCAACGTTTTGGAGTTCGTGGAGGTCTTTTCGCCGAACCGGAAATTAGAAAGTATCGTTATGGTAGCAAATTGAATTCAATCTCTTCCAGTGATTTGAAAGAGTTTAAAGATGAATTGTCGCAGTGTCTGCTTTACGCGCAAGCTTATGGTCAGCGTGATAAATTAGAAGGACGTTTTGTTTTGGATTTGGCTAAGCGACTCCCGTTTGACGCTAAAGCAGCGTTATCTTGACTTATTAGGTGATCAGTATGGTAGCACTGAGGAACCTACTTTTCAGAGTTTGTTTGAATTTGTAGTTCGAGAAGAAACGCGTAAGTCGACTGATTTTAGCATTATGCTAATGGGCGATTCTGGTGAGTCGCAGCATTTTAAAAGTTTGGCAAAGGAAAATTGCCTTCATGTCCGGTTTGGCAGACGTCCGTAAAACCCCATGATGATGTGATGTCAGGGAGTTCGCAGTACTCGACTGTTGTTGGCGCACCGCGCGGTGGTGAGGCTAGACGTAAAGACCTGCCGGCATGTATTTGTTGTTCGTCACGTGGTCAAGTTGAATATCATTTTTTGTCTAATTGTAAAGAATTTTTGCGCTTGACACCTAAAGATCGGAGAGATGTCATTGTGAAAGCTGGCAAATGCTTGAATTGTTTGCGCCAGCATATGGTTAGGGATTGCGTTCATGCAAATAACTGTCGTAAGTGTGGGCCTAACAACGATAGGAAACACTATTTTCTTCTGCATGATTTTTATGTGACGTCACGTGATTCTCTGGATTCGGTCGGCAAAGATGATACTGGTGCCAGAGTTCCTGTGCGTAATGTTAAGATTGGAAATGTTAAAGCAGCTTTTAACCGCGTTACTGCTGCTCGTGTTTTGAATCCAATGACTGGCAAATCGAAGTTGGTGTATTGTCAGCATGATCCTGGTTCGCAGTTGACGTTTGTTTCGAGTGATTTGGTGTGCGAACTTGGTCTTAAACCGTACGATAAAGCGTCGTTTAAAATGGATACCCTGGCTGGTCAGAAACCTACTTGTGCTAACCTTGTTAAACTCAACATCCAGTCGTTAGAGACAGATGAACTGTTTTGTGATATAACTTCGGTGGTTAACCCAGCTTGGGCTGACGATGTTAAAACTTTACCGCATAAACAAGATTTAAATGGTTTCCGTCATTTTCATGACGTGAATATGTTTCATTTGAATGATTGTAGTACTGTAGCCTACTGATTGGCAACGACAACGCTTATTTGATGTGGGCCAAAGAGGAGCGTGTTGGTGAAAATCGTAGTGAACCGCATGCTTTACTCACTCCTCTCGGCTGGTTGGCTTGTGGTGGTAAGTCACCCTTAGATGAAAGCGTTGCTAACGTGTGCAGAATGCAGACGTCTTCAGAATCGGATGTCATCTCTGGCTTTCAGTGTAAAATTGAGTCTCGTGATATGGAAATAGCAGACCTGAATAAAGTCATTCAGGATTTGACCTTGCAAAATAAAACCTGTGAATTGTCTCGCAATGACCCTTTGGCTAGAGAACTTGTTGAACCGAATATTGAGTTGAAAGATGGTCGATTTGAGATACCTGTTCCGTTGAAGGAAGATATTGATCTACCTAACAATTTTGTGTTGGCGTCAGATAGAGCTGCTGCTTTAAGGAAGAAGGCTTTAAAACAACCTGAACTTCGTGATTTCCTTACTGACACCATGAAAGATCTTAAATCTAATGGCTATATTGAGCGTGCTGGTGAAGCAGGAAATGTCAAGGGATTTGAATGGTATTTACCATACTTTGTGACGTCACAATTAAAAAAGCGTATTGTTTACGATGGCAAGTCTGAATTTCGAGGAACTTGTGTTAATGATGTAATGTTTTCGGGTCCTGACTTGTTAAACCCTCTGGTAGATGTCTTGGCTAGATTTCGGCTTGGTAGATTTGGTCTCATGGCTGATGTGACGAAATGCTTCTTTCAAATAAAGTTACCTGAGTCGTAAAGGGATTTGTTTCGTATATTGTGGTTTGAAGATGATGACCTTGAGAGTGGTAGGATGGTACCCTTTCGTTTTTGTGTACACCCTTGGGGAATAAAGAGTAGCCCGTATATCGCTTGCTTGGCTATAAAGAAAATGATCGAGCAGAATCCCAGCAGTGCTGGTGAATTGACTCTCTGCAATATTGCAAATAATATGTACATGGATGATTTTATATTTTCGGCTGATAGCTTAGAGGAAGCTCAGCAAATCACTCATGAATCAATTGCTTTGTTTGATAGCCGTGGGTTTAAACTTGTTAAGTGGAGTGCTAACAAGGAGGCTATGATTGTCTTGTCAAATTTGGATAATGAGATGCTTTCACCTTTGATTCGTGACATTGACTTTCAGACTGAAAATATGACTTTGCCATCAGCGAAGACATTGGGTTGTGTGTGGCAAACCGAGTCTGACGAGATGCGTATCGCATGTTCCTTAAAGCCCTTAGCTAAACACACGCGCCAAAGTATGCTCAGTCAGCTTGGACAAAATTTTGATCCGCTAGGCTTTGGAGCGCCATTTTTTCTAAAAGCACGCCTTATACTTCAGCAATTGGCGATAGACAAGTTTGATTGGGACACCGAGGTCCCTGATAGCTTTGTTAAAGAGTGGGAGTCGTGGCTTCGCTCTTTGGACCTGCTTAAGGATTTTTCGTTACCGAGATGGTATTTTGCAAACTCTGGTGTGTGCAGTCCGGATGATATTGTTTCATATCAATTGCATGGGTTTAGTGATGCTTCGAATCAAGCTTTCTCTTCTGTTGTTTACTTACGTAGACTGGTTAACGGAGTTCCGAGTGTGTCTTTCGTTCTGGGTAAATCTACCATTGTTGTGTAGCGGACGCTGCTTTCAGCATATCCACCCATACACAGCCATCAGTGGGATGGCAACATTCCTGGGCGAAGTCGGCAAGGAATGATAGGACACGAGGTCGACTACGCTGCTGTATTGTTGCTAATTCAAACTCAGAAGATCGATGCTTGCTCACAACGTAATTGTTTATAGGTTTTAATCTTCGATCCAGCAACACAGAAAGTAAAGGAAAACACCAGAATCATTAAAGTTCCACCACCAACAACTGGATACGAAATGTTGTCGCTGCTACATTATTAACAATAAACTGATCCAAACGTCATCCTGGCAGTGCCAAAAATATAGAAACGGTAGCAACAACGAAACTGATATATTGCTTTAGAATTACCAAGACTGATTTCTTGATACTGGTTTTAAGTTCTGATTTTAGATATTGCATTCAACTGATTTTCATATTGAAAGAACCGACTTTTCATATTGAACAAAAACTTAACAAACTGATTTTACATATTGCAGAACTCGACAAAAGACTGATTTTCACATAGCAAAAGACTTAACACACTCTGATTTAAAATCATGAGCTAAACTTCTTTAAGAAGGTTCTAGTGTGGGATTGCGAGTTTTACATGCGATCACACAACGCAACACGACTGCAAATCTACATAACGATGAGCCAAGGTAGGAATTTGGCATAGTGAAGTTGATTACTGAAGTTGAATTCCCGATTACTGGATTGAATTCCCGAGACGTGCAGTTATGCGCTCAAGGCGGAGCCTTCTGGACAAATCTAGTGACGTGTACGTGTGACGTCAGAGACGACAGAGCTCTCTAGCGCTACAGTTGTAAAAAATCAGTTTTCTTGGCCGATAGCTAGGAAAGAGCTTGTTGCCGCTTTAAATACAGCAAGACTCGTGAAGCAGGCCTACGAGGCATTGAAGATACCCGACTGCCTTAAGTATTTTTGGTGTGATTCTCGTACTGTGTTGCAGTGGGTTAAAAACCCTGATTTACGTTTGAATAAGTTTATTACGCGTCGAGTTGAGCATATTTTATTGTTGTCTGGAGCCCAGGATTGGCGTTTTTGCCCTACCGATATGAACCCAGCTGATGTTGGCACAAGGCCAAATCTTATTACAAAGAAAGAATTTCGAGAGTTGTGGTTAAATGGTTCTAGTCTTCTCTACCAGTGTGAGGAAATTCCATCTGTAGAAAATGCCACTCCAGTACCTGTCCATAGCCTATATCTTCGTGACGAAGAGGAGTCGCTTGACGTTGGACAGGGTGGTCTTCATAGATTGATCGAGGCCGCACCTTCTTTGTATGTTATGAAAAAGAGAATCGCTTATTTGGTTGCTTTTGTTGAATTTTTGTGCTGTAAAACGAGAAAGCGTAGCTTTGTGAAGCCAAAACTGGATGCATTTTATCTTAACAGTGCTTTAGAGTTGGCTGTGAAGTTTGTTCAGAAGAGCGTGTATGGCGATGTGGTACATTTAATGACCAAACGATCGCCGGATGCCCTTGAGGAAGTGATAAAGCGAGGTAGTGTTGGCGCTTCGCAACGTGAGAAGGAACGCTTGAAAGAATTACGTTCACTTAAAAAGTACAGACCTTGTGTAGATGACGCTGGTGTAATCCGCATTGAAGGGCGCTTAAGTAATTCTCCCGAGATCTCTCTTGAAGCAAAGCATCCGATTGTTTTGCCTTCGAAGCACCCCTTCACTAGGCTTGTTGTACTGTCGCATCATAATGGAAATGCGCACTGTGGAGTACAGCACACTTTGTTGTCTACGCGACAGAAGTTTTGGATCGCTAATGGTAATGCCTCCGTGCAGAGGTATCTTAATGATTGTGGTGTATGTGCGATTGAGAAAGCACGACCTATAAGGCAGCTCATGTCTGATTTACCTTTGTCTCGCACAACTGCGCATAGGAAACCCTTTTTTGATTGCGGCTTAGACTATCTTGGACCTTTAACCTTTGTTGAAGGTAGAAGTCACAAAAAAGCTTGGGGACTCTTGTTCACATGTATGACATCTCGCGCTATTCATGTTGAGTTGGTTACGTCATTGTCGCTGAGTGATTTTTTACTTGCCTTTACAAGGTTTACAGATTTACGTGGGCAGGTTAATGCTATCTATTCCGATAATGGAAGTACCTTTCAGGCAGCATCTAAGAAGTCACCCGAGTTGTTAGAATCAGCTGAATTTCACAACGCCCTGAGACAGAGAGAGATAAACTGGGAATTTATACCTCCGTATGCTCCGGCGCAAGGTGGCGCCTGGGAGGCAATGGTTAAACAATTTAAAATTGCATTTTTTCACATTTTGGACTCTTCAATTCGTAAGCCCAATTTTATTGAACTGCTTACGTACACAGGCAGTGCCGTTCGGATCGTGAACGAACGCCCTTTGGTACCTTTGAGTGACGACCCTAGGGATTTTACTGTCATCACCCCTGCCTCACTTTTGACCCCATACTTAGACCCATACTGTGCTGTTGGGCAACCACATGATTGTGACCAATTAAGAAGGGATTATCGGTTCAATTTGTCACTTTCTCAGCAGTTTTGGAGTAAATGGATCGATTTTTACTTGCCAGGTCTTCAGGGCCGGAAAAAATGGCTAAAAATGGCCGAGAATTTGGAGCTTGGTCAACTTGTAGTGGTAGGTTCTCTCCAGGACATTGGTAAACGTGGGAAGTATCAACTTGGGAGGGTGCATGAGGTAGTTCCACAAATTAGGAAAGGGAAGCCTGTGGTTCGTAGCGCTAAAGTTGCCGTCTGCAACTATGATGAGAGTACGGGGAAAGTGAAAGTAGACTATGTGGAGGGATATTTCGTGCCTCGCCCCCGTAAAGAACACCTAAGTGTTAGGGTTTGAGCCTGGTTTTGTCTGCGGTGGCCGACACTTGTCTGAGCCCGGAACAGTCGGTTATTATCGCAACCATTGTATATAGCGTCATTTTAGTGTGTACCTATGGTACCAATTTCATGTATCGTCGTGTTTATTCTTATTGCTGTTCATTCTTTGCATGCCCTTTGTATTTGCGTATTAACTTAAACGTGAGTGATTCAAACAATTTGTGTATCATGTGTTTTTATTCATTGGCTCACAATTGTCGTCAATTCTTTTTTAGTTATGCCATGTCAGACTGTCATAACTAGGGGCCGCTATGTTCCAGACAATGGTTCACCTAATCAAACGTCATATAAAAAACCGTTCAAGTCTACTGAATATTACGTCATGGAAGTTGCTAGAAAATGTGCCAAAATTTCACCATCGTTCATAAGACTTGTGTCAAACCTGTTTGGACCTGTTTGGGCCTGTTTCAGTTTGAAACCTGTTTAAACAGGAAATATTACATCAGCTTTAAACACCTGTTTGAATGACTTCATAATTGTCTTTCATTATTGCGTCACAGTACTGCATATGTGAGTTTGAGATATTGCTATCTATTCTGGTCATTCGTAAAATGATTGTTTGAAAGTTGGTCGCACATTTAACTGTTTGCTTAGTGCTTGCTAACTGGACAAAAGTTCCGTCTTTTATCCAAGTAATCTGTATCGTAGTGACAGTTTTTAGAGGTGTACGGCGTTGCATCTCGATTTCGATAGCCGCAGGCTAATTTTACAGGAATACACTTATTGAATAGACGTTTCAAGGAGTGTTTCTTTTTCGGTCGATACATACAGACGAACGGATTCGGGAATCTTATGTTACAATTTTCCCACGAAGAGATTATGGTTTACCGCTGTGACCAAGCGTAAACGCAAACGTTTGAAAAATCATACGCCGTATCAGGGATTCATACTATAGGGATCGCCAACTCGGCTGGAAATCCGACAATCGGAGTGTAAAAGTGTTGCCAGATATTTTTTATATTTTTAGAAAAAAATATTATTTTGGCATTTTTAAAGTAGTAGTTGCCCAAAACTTGTCCGTAAATAAATATTTTAAAACTAATCTAAAGCAATTTATTGTTCACTTATCAAACTATCATATTTTTGGCAAATTTAACCTCTCTTGTACATAAAACATATTACTTGAAAAATAATTACCGGCTTCAACACTTAAAACATGAAGCTCTTTATCTTGTTTTGTTTTCAGTGTCGTCAAGTTATAGCCTATCTATTTTGTGAGTCGTGCAAGGCCTATGGTGCGTTGCGCTTGAAATGGCTTTGCCCGTGGTAGGATTTCTTTGTGGGGTTTTCTTTGCCTGCCTTGCTCTTCTTGCTATGAGCTAAACGCATCAAGACGTGTTCCCCTTAAGACCATCAGCACTCTTGATAACGCACCATGGCCGATCTTCATAGCAACTGTCCATACTGATCTTAAATATATCAGCTAAAGCCATGTGGGCTAATAAAGCTATAGCCTAAATTTATTTGTTTTTGTTTTTTTAACATTTTCTTTTTTTTTTATTTTCTTTGTATATCTTAAATTTTTCTGAAGGTGTTGCGACCGTGCCAAATTTTTTTTCAACTCAATAACTTACTTCGGTCACAAGCACGTTTTTAACGTTCGCGTTTTGTCGCTTCTACCTTTTTCTCGACCTTTGCTATGTTGACGTGTATTGTTTTGATATGATGGTCAGAAATAAAAAAACAACTGAACTGAACTGGGTGTATTTTTAAGATTCTCAATTTTTTTTGTTCTTAACTGGTTAGTAGAATTTTTTTTAAACCTGCAAGTTTTATTTAAGTTTTGCACATAAATTCAGCACATTCTTATTGCAAAGTAACACAACTACAAACTAACTTAACTCAATCTTTTGCAACTTTAAACTTCAGGTTAGATTTAAACGGACAAGCTTTGGGCGACCACTACTCTTTAAAAATGCCAAAATAACATTTTTTCCCAAAAATATAAAAAATATCTGGCAACACTTTTACACTCCGATTGTCGCATTTCCAGCCGAGTTGGCGATCCCTATACTATGAATCCCTGCGCCGTATGCGTCAACGTAACTTGTAAAAAAAGTTGGCGGCGTCAGCGCATACACTAGCGTAAACTCATTTTGTTTGCTAGGTGCCAAACATTCACACGCTATAAACCACTCGAAACAAACAAGTTTTATTTTGAATTTCCACGAAGAAACACAAGCATCTTAAAGTGTACATCTGACATTTTGCTGTGTTTGGTTCCAATATGTCTGGTCACAGCGGTAAACCATAATCTCTTCGTGGGAAAATTGTAACATAAGATTCCCGAATCCGTTCGTCTGCATGTAATGACCGAAAAAGAAACACTCCTTTGAAACGTCTATTCAAAATTGTATTTCTGTAAAATTAGCCACCTGGCTGTCGAAAATGGGATGCAACGCCGTACACCACTAAAACTTGTCACTACAGAACAGATTACTTGGATAAAAGACGGAAATTTTATCCAGCTGGCAAGCACTAAGCAAAACAGTTAAACATGCGACCAACCTCTTCAAGCAACAATTTTAAAATGACTAGAATAATTTGCGATATCTCAAACTCACGTAAACAGTACTGTGACGCAATAGTGAAAGACATTGTCACGCAATTCAAACAGGTGTTCAAAGCTGGTGATCCAATGTTTCATGTTTAAACAGGTTTGACACAAGTCTTACGAACGATGGTGCAATTTTGGCTCATTTTTAGGAAAAATTCCATGACGTAATACGCTAAGATTCAGTAGACCTGAACGGTTTTTATATGACGTTTGATTAGGTGAACAATTGTCTGGAACAATGTCTTTGCCCATTGAAAACATTCTTTCAACTGCAGCGCTGGAAGGTATTGGCGTGTTGTAGCGAAAAAAATACATTAAAAAGTATGTGTTGACGCTATGCACTAAAAAACGCGAAAACTTTACGGCGTAGCCTCAAACGCAAACTATCCAAAAAAATGTGGCCGCAAGCGTTAGCGTAAACAAAAAGTCTACGCCGCAAGTATGCAGCGTATACGTACATCTCTGCGTACATTTAAGAGAAATAAGAAATGAATTTAAAAATTTTACATTAAAGATGTACAAGCGACACCTCTCAACAGCACCATCAACAACTGACACACGAATCCAATGCAGGATACACAAATTGGCAACGAAAAGATCACATGACATGCACAACACAAAATAATAGTTTTATTGCAGCCTGATAGCCTACTATTTTTGCGCACAGATGTCCAATTCTGCAGTAATATGTTGTGTGGTGTGCAATACGCCTAAGCAAACATCACATTTTTTGCCCAAGACAAAGGGGGCCCAGAGTGGGAGGAGGGCCCGGAATGACTCTTCGTAGCCCTAGTGAAAAATTTTCTCAGAAGCCCTGAATGTTTCAAACGAAATTACGAGATATATTAAGCACAATCAAGAAACTAAAATGGTCCAGGGCATGTCATAGGCTATAGCAAGATATCAGGACAATAGATGGACTAAAAAATTAACAACATGGACACCACGAGAAACCAAAAGAAAGAAAGGAAAACCAAAAGTGAGGTGGAGGGACGACATTGACAAACAATGATATACAACCAATTGGTACCAACAAGCACATAATCATGTAAATTGGCATGAAAAGGGGAAGGCTTACGCTTTGCAGTGGGCTCTCACAGGCTGAAAATGATGATGATTGTTTTCCAATGATACGACATATGTGGAATGGCCAAATCATCAACGTAGCCTACTTTGTGTCTGGTACTTTATATACCATGTCTGGCAAGTCGTGGGTGTAGATGTTAAACAGAAGGGGGGCCAGCCCAGGACAGTGGGTGATTAGTAATTACTAATTCGTGAGATCGCCATAAAGCCCAACCAGTGATAGGCTATGTCAGCCCAACCAGTGATATGTCCTCTTTAGAAATTATTATTATTATTTATTTGCAATCAGACTCAAAGTCCATAGAATTCAAATTTTTAACAGTCATCACACAAAATATCAGACTAACACAACATCAAGCATGGCAGCAGGCTACATCAAACAAATAAATAATTATAGGTCCTCTTTAGTTGCAGTCAGTTGCGTTATTTCTTTGGCGCAGTAGAATACTTTAAAGTGCCTACCTCATATTAAATTTTGTTGAACACATATCATACAGTAGGGGCTACTCAGTAGTAATAGTTGTTCCAGACAATTGTTTACCAAATCAAACGTCATATAAAAACCGTTCAGGTCTACTGAATCTTAGCGTATTACGTCATGTAATATTGCACCATCGTTCGTAAGACTTGTATCACACCTGTTGAGAATTCCTTCACAATGTTTCACTATGACGTCACATTAACTGCGTACGTGAGTTTGAGATATTGCAATGTATTCTGGTCATTCGTAAAATGGTTGCTTGAAAGTTGGTAGCATATTTAACTGTTTGCTTATTGCTTGTCAGCTGGACGAAAATTCCGTCTTTATCTAAGTAGTTTGTATCGTAGTGACAAGTTTTTAGTGGTGTATCGTGTTTTTCGTCTCAATTTCGACAGCCAAGTGGCTAATTTTACAGAAATACAATTTTGAATAGACGTTTTCAAAGGAGTGTTTCTTTCGGTCATTACATACAGACGAACGGATCCGAGAATCTTATGTTGCAATGTTCCCACGAAGAGATTATGGTTTACCGCTGTGACCAATAGTGCCATAATATTAATAGCCTAATTGCCACCAAAGCTGGGGAATTGGAAGGATTTTGGCATGTTCGAAGCCAGCACAAAATTCGTTATCCAACTCGATAAAAAAAGATGAAAAAAAATTGTTTGCATTACATTTTTTGAAATACTGTTTTTTTCTTACTCATTTTAGTTTAACCATAAAATAGAACAGAAGTGTTGGTTCTTGTTAATTTTGTGGAAGTCGCCTTTTCAATTTTGTTCAATGACAAAAATCCAAAAAAGATCTGGCAACACTGAAGTTAGTGTGGGCAAGCACAGTTGCCAGTTTAGATTTATTAAAGCCAAATTTAAAAATTTAGGCTTTTTGAACCTCCTCATTGCGGAGAATAAAAATGCATTTGCATTCCTTAAAGCAATGCTGTAATCACTTCAAAGTAACACCAAGGATGCTATTTTTGTTTACATCAAAGAATATGTATCAAACTGACCAAGTTGACAAAGGTTCAGTAAACGAAGGTCTTTTGTGGCTGCTGCAAATAGTCGATGATCCCATTTAAATTCTTTAACTCGATGTTTGATGACCGCTATGTCTGTTTATTCGCTACAGACCCAGTCGCTTTTGGATATTGTTGAACTGTTATTTTTGTCTTTTAGTTTCTTGTCGCGACTGAGTTTGTTTCTTATAAGCTAGCTTGTAGATAACTTTGTGATGTATTCTAGGAAATGATTACGTCTCAATGTACCACTACCAGCATGACCATTTATTGCATTTTTGTTCTTTTAAGGAAAAACATAGGCTTGTTAGAGTTTGTAGTAGATTTGTTTTTTTTGGCTTTGTTTTAAGTAAGTTGGCTTTTTCTATTTTGGCTATCTGGCAACTCTGTGGGCAAGTTATAAACCGGGTAGGCACTTTTACGTATTACACTGCCCGAAAAGGTAACCGCAACCATGCGTGACATACGACATCGCTGATGTTGGTAGCGCTATCATGCGTGACATGACTCAACACGTGATTATCTGGTCGTCTTTATCGAAAAATCTTGATACAAAGAAATTTAACTGAATGCATCGCCACAACCAACGTTGCCTAATGGTTAGGGCAGAGGAGTGGTAATTTCGATTGCATGGGTTCGATTCCCACCCTCTGCTAATACTATTTTTTCTGCAGCTGAACTGAGTGCAAGAAGAATCGTAGTGACTGCAATCAATGGAGTTTATGAGAAAAGTTGTGACTAAAACACCAGTAATGTCATATGCGTTACGCATGGTTGCGGTTACCTCTTCGGGCAGTGTAATACGTAAAAGTGCCTACCTATAAACCGCGGCGGCGCGGAATTGGAGTTGTGTGGTATGTATACGGCCTATTTTGTCCGACTCTACAGCCCTGGTTTAGGGTTACCAGATTGGCCTTTTTAAGGCCAAATTTCTCGAATTTGGCTTTTTTTAGAGCCTTTTGGCCTTAGAAATTATACGTTTGGCCTTTTTCTAGATTTGGCCTTAAATTTGGCCTTTTTAAAATTTAATTTTCAAAATGCATAATAGTCAATATTTCTCATATATCGTAACTTTACCAGATGAAAACTATATTCACCATTGTTCAATACATGTTCTATACATGTTAAATACTTGTTATGTGACGCCGAGTCAGACTGCGCTCCCTTTCAAGCCAGCCAGTGGTGCCAGATGTCACCATTGCAGCGGATTAAAACTCATCTGCTACAGCCCTTTTATTATATATATACTTGCTACTTTCAGAATTATTTTTGCTATAATTTATTAAAATCTGCTACAAGTCATAAAATATCGATAAATATGAATGTTATAGACATTATTTTGGAATTGTAATGTCAACGCTCAAAAGTGGGTAGCCTATACAACTACAAGTATACAGAAACGTAACGTGTTCACTTTTCGATTGATCGGTAGTCCAACACAACCGCTGGCTTGCCAGCAGAGCACGCTTTCAGAAATTTAGTTGTTGAGCAATACAAGTGATTCGTGGTTGTGCAATTGAGTGCATTTCAAATTAACGTTATTGTGATGCTTTGTGATGTTATAAATAAATTTGTGATGAGTAAATAAATTATTGATCATAGACTTGTTACAAAAGAATCTCTTTTTAATAATTACTGTAGTAATGTTTAAATGATAGCCTACATACATCATTCATTCATTCATTTTTCGTCATTAACTCGTCCGGGACGAAAAAGATACTAGCCTACATGCCCCCCCCCCCCCCCTGCGTACGCCACTGGACCTTGCTAAGGTATTGTCTCCTAAGACAATTTTCTACCGGATTTTTCTTGTATTGTTTTGGCATTAAGACCTTTTCACAGTCTGACAACCCTGATTACAATGCTTATTTTATCTTGTTTGAGTTTGGCTTATTTTTGGCCTTTTTTTCACCTATTTGGCCTCAATTTGGCCTTTTTTCTTGTTGAGTTTGGTCTTTTTTGCAAATTTTAGTCTGGCAACCCTGCCCTGGTTAGCTAGGGCTACCATATGTCCTCTTTTTTCATAAAAAATGAATTGTCCTCCGAGGACACTTAAAAATGCTCAAATGTCCTCTTTTTTGCATTGCTATTATTTTCAACCGGGTTTTGTTATTATGTGACGTTTGACGAAAGCTAAATAAGGATAAGCAACAATACCAAAAAGGAAAATACAAACAAATTTATTTTCACACGAGTCAGTTCAATCATAAATAGCTAAAAATCGATTTCGATCAGCTAGTAGCTAGATTATCTTCAGTTAAGCCTATTCAAATAGAAAAATAGGAAGTATGAAAAGTAGGTTTTCTGTGAGCTGTGGCAGAAGTAGGCTCTCCTTGTTTAAGAAAAATGTTTATTGACTTTGAAGTTGACAATACATTGCTTGCTGTGGCTTGTGGATATGGGGGTTACATTTATTTCTGTGGCAAACGAAGGCAGTGTTACTCGGTAACCTTGTCAGATATATTTTTATTGTTCCACTCTTGTGTTGCCTATTAGAATGAATAGACCACAATTTCATTTTCCGAATTCACATCCTTTGATTGGATGCTTACATATGCTGTCTTACACCAAAAAAATAGGATAACGCTTTTCAGCAGTGTGTGGAAGTATCTGTTAGAGAAAAATGTTGGCATTGATGATGTTAAATTGTTCGATCCATACCAAAGCTAGTGCAAAGGCGTCTTAAACCTGATAGCTAGCTTGCATTAGCTTTTTTAAATGATGGCACATTAGAGAATGGACAGAATACAGTAGTTCAAACCTTGCAGAACTATAGATTTTTTATGTTGTTAAAAATCGAGCAATTCTTCGTGTGCAACAGACTATGGCTCAAAATGCAAATTGCATGTTTTCCGTGGGGAACATCAAATGACCGGCAAAATGTTCATCGAC
Source organism: Aplidium turbinatum (assembly GCF_918807975.1). Lineage (NCBI taxonomy): Eukaryota > Metazoa > Chordata > Ascidiacea > Aplousobranchia > Polyclinidae > Aplidium > Aplidium turbinatum. The sequence goes on from NC_137485.1 coordinate 17,970,896, forward strand.
TGAATCTGACAAATATGTTATGTTTTTGAGTTGTCACTTTTGCTACATAAGCCTATAGCCTAATCATCTAAGAAGATGTAAGAATTGTTTAAACGGAAAAATCCACTGCATTTTACTTGCTTCCTAAACATGTCCTCTTTTTGAATGATGAAAATATGGTAGGCCTATGGTTAGCCCTAATTAATTTGTACAAGACGAGTTCTGAAAATATGATTTTATCTATTTATTAAAGTGACCTTATTGTTCTTGAAGATCACATCTTTACCCTCGGACTTGGAAAGCTTCTTGCAGAGCTTAATCCTGGCAGTTTCGCATACTTGTACAGGCTTGAATCACTGACACAGGGTCGGTTACCGAGATTGACAGAGTGAAGTTTCCAATTGTTGAAGTCTTGTTGTCGGAGAATTATTCCATCCATTAGATGCCGCTGAATGGAGAGCAGTCCTTAATGTGCGTTGCTCAAGCGCACACCCCGAGAGTCAAACCAGCGCCGCTCACGCCCATCTATGGATTGGATACTGGTATATGTACCTTATATTGCAGCAAAGGCTATTAGGTATATATATATTACTGTATACCGTATGTTTTTTATTACGGACTTGAGGTATGTATTAAAGGGTCACTCAGACCGGACCCACACTACTCATGCCCACGCTGTCAGGGCACAGCAAGACCAATAGATGACAGGCCGGTAAGCGAGGTTGAGATTAAAGGTGGCACACTTGACGTTGTAGCTGACTTTTGCTACCTTGGTGATACCATGTCTTCTGGAGAGGGGTGTGAGCATGCGGCTATAACTCGGTGCAAGTCAGCCTGGAAAAAGTTTAGAGAACTCCTCCCTATCCTCACAGTCACAAGCAAGCAACTTCCTGCTGCAACCAGAGGACAAGTTTGCTCCAGTTGTGTGAGGAGTGTCATGCTTTATGGCTCTGAAATGTGGGCTACTTTAGCAAGCACCGTCAAGCGCCTACAACGTAATGATAGAGCGATGGTAACATGGACCTGCCTAGTCAAACCTGAAGACAACATCCAGTTTGAGACTTTGCTATCAAAGCTCAAATTAAAAGACATCAGTGAAGTCCTCCAATTAGGCAGACTGAGATGGCTTGGTCACGTTGAGCGCAGCTCAAGCTGGATCTCACAGGTCAGATGTGTCAACATTGCAGCACAGCGGGATCAAGGTAGACCAAAACTTTCTTGGGAAGAACTTGTAAAACGTGACCTTGTAGCCCTGAACATGGACTCTGCCAACCCAATAAATCGCGAGGTGTGGAGGGGAAAACTTCGTTCTCGACAGACAGGCCACATCCTCGACATGAGGATTAATTCATGGCCTGTATAATCAAAATTGATTGATGATGATGATTGTTGACAAAAAATAAAATGAAAGGCATTCTATACATCATGTACCTATTAGCCTACAGATTTACAGTAGAATTTGTTTGTAGTCTCTTTTGCACACTTCATTATAGTCAGAGGTGGACATTTAGTACTTTGAAAGTAACGTGCTATGGCACAAAAAAGTGGCTCTGCTTGCTACCAATCGATGAAAAATAATGCACTTCCACGACTTGAATCAAAAGTAACATGTGCTCCTGCTACTTCTATGCACTATTTCTTCTTGAGCTGATACTGGAAAACTCTATTCAAACAGTCCCACAAATTACCCATATGCATGCACCATAAGTCGTGTTGAATTACCCATAAGCACCACAAGTCGCGTCGAATTACTCGTAAGCACCATAAGTTGTGTCGAATTACCCATAAGCATCATAAGTCGCGTCAAATTACCCATAAGTCACATCGAATTACCAGTTGACTGATATTAGATGATGGAGTCTGATCTTACTTTAGGTAGTACTGTAGAGTGTAGATTCAATGAAAACTAGATTTTGACATTTTTATTTTTGAAAATTACAAATTCCAGGCGACTCACATTTTGTGTTAATATAAATTGCACAGTGTTGACTTACGAAGTGCTGGTGAATTTTGAAACTAACAGATTTCATCATTGTATTTCAACAAGAACGATGGCAATGAAAATGTGAGGCATACACAGAATAGTGTGTCATTGTGTTAATGTGTTAATAAATTGTATATAGATGATATATTCATCTTTGGTTTCAAAAATTTTGAAATTTTATTCTAGAGATTGCCATGCTTGCAAAAGATTTCAAACTATATACTGGTTGTGACTAAAATTTGTAGAAGCTTTTGCTGAATGGAGAGCTGTTTCTGAAGTTCATCAATGATAAACTGAAAAGAAATGATAAACTAATAAGATAAAAAATATTGTTACATTTCTAAGCCTATTGTACTCATAGACTCTAGCTAAATTAGCCCATTTTATTAAGTACCGTAGTTTACATAATAATGTAATATAGTATATATATATGTTGCCTTAATTATAATAATTCTCATAGATATTTTCGATAATACCAATGCATTTTGTCACAGACTCGTATGTGGAGACATTCAAGGGAATTTGAATGTCATATACAACAGAGTCAACAAGCTTCTGAAGAAGGGTTCAAAATTTGATGTATGTATTTACTCAATTCTTATGAGAGTCATTTGATGCTTAGTTACTTGATATATTGATTAGGCTATGCCCTTGATTTTAGAAATACAGTATATGCAGCAATTCCAAATGAAGGGTTTATGAAGCAAAGCCAAAATATTAATGGCAAAAGTGACAAGGAAAGGTTTTAATAAAGACAGGTGCAAACTGAATGATAGTCATCTGATATAATTTTTTTGAAAAGTTTACTTTGCTACTGCAGATCTTTGTTTGTGTACCATATCAATAAACAAAGAAGAAATAATCGATTTAATTGCAAGCACAGACACAAAATTAAATTAAAAACTACCTATAGTCTGACCATTTTCTATTACCTTTCATTTGTTCTTAATTTGTAGTGGCTACGTTCTTTCAATATGTTGCAATTTTTCACTCATGTCAAATGTTGTAGTGACTAGGTTGTACATTAGGGTGCATCATTTTCCCCTCATTTTAGAAATTCAACTTGTGCCATTGAAAAATAATGATTATTCCAGGTCAGATTTAAACAAAAAAATATGAGAGTCACTGGACCCCCTAACACCACCTCCTCATCCCCTGAATTTGGTTTAGTAGAATCGCTATAACTTATAAAATAAACAAGATAACCACACAGTGTTTGGTACTAAATTTATTACAACGACTAGATTTGATTCAAATATGTAAAGAAAATAATATTTCAAAAATTTTCTACATAATTATGCTTTATACACGAAAGGTGTAAGAAAAGCTATATAGAAAGCAAGGACATATAATGAAATTGAAACTTTACCATACCAAACTAATAAGTGAATATAGAATTTGGTTGAGGAAGTGGTGGTAGGGGGTCTGGTAGCCTCATATTTTTTTAGTTGAATTTGGCCTGGAATGATCACCATTTCTCAATGGCACAAGTTGAATTTCTAAAATGAGGGGGAAATGATGCACCCTAATGTACATGGTTTATTTGATCTTCTCGTCCCTTTTCTTATGAGTCCCATTTATCAAATACTTTTGTGATTTATCGCTACGTCATAATTAACAATGCTTTCTATTTTTTCACCAGTAAACAAATTTTGATGTTTTTCACATTTCACACACTCAATGGATTGCTTTCCATCAGCTTGTAGTGATTCTGTTAATTCTTGTTACATGATAATTGCTTTTCACAAGACCTTAGGTAGCACAGAGGTTTTTTGTGTCAGTTTTTGCTGTTAAGATTGCATATTTGACATATATATATATAGCACCACTAATTTAATCTCTATTAAACCATTTACAAATATGAAAACATTATGTTAGTTTCCTGTTCTTGTCACCTTATTAATCATATACTGTATAGTGTATATATATTATTGATGCCTTATTCTTGTTATTTAGTGTTGTTTTTGTAGTATATATTATATATGTTTTAATAATTTCGTAGCACAGTAGTTTGCAGACTGGCAATTTTGACGATAGGCTAATCCATATAAGTGTAGTAGCCTAGCATGTGTATGGAATATGCCAATTGTTATGTGTACTTGTTTGACAGTACTCTTGTTTCTACGTAGATGCTTTTGTGTGTTGGTGACTTTTTTGGAAACGATGATACCCTAACAACTGAATGGCATTCTTATCGTAACGGAACTTTAAAAGCACCCATTCCAACTTATGTCCTGGGTCCTAATCAGCAGAGCCACTTGGCTTTTTATGATGAGTCACTAGACGGGTTTGATTTTTGTGAAAACATCACTTTTTTAGGTAAGTTGTGTTCAGTTGTGCATCTGAAATCATGATTTTATGCTTTGCATAGTATCAAATTTTAGAGAACACAATTACAGTTAGAATCTGAAAAATATCATTTCTTTAGAATATGCTGTTAGTATTAAAGTCCTATAATTGTTATTGCTTTAACGTTATAACTTATTAGTAGTTTAACTTTGCTACTTTAGTTGCTTGTTTTTATAGGTAAACAAGGGGTTTTTACCACAGCATCCGGTCTTAGGATAGCCTATTTGAGTGGTTGCGAGACCCCGACAGGCTCGGGTCCTGATCCAGAGTATTGCTTCACACAGGCAGATGTCAATGCACTGTCTGCGACGTTGAATGTCACCAGCAAAGATTACAATGGAGTTGACATATTACTCACTTCTCCGTGGCCAAAAGGAATTTCTGCGTTCGGAAATGCTCCGGTTTGTTTGCTACTGAATTATGTACGGTAACCTTTTAAAAATACAGCATTGTATTTCTGTTGAGGAGTCAAGTTTCTTGCATTAATTAGCCGATAATACTGTATATCCACTCATTTATTTTTTAATCTATTTCTGATTTTATCATTACTTGTTGCATAGAGCCATAGACAACCATTGCCTTATGGCTATCAATCAAAAATGTAATCGATTTAGTTTGAATAGAAAAGGTCATTTGCAACCACTTTATTTTTATTGATATTTGAAGAACTTGTTATCTTTGTCCTCGGTTATGCATTCTTTGACTCAGTTCATGCTCATCATACTTAGTTAGAAAACTAGACAAATTGTTTCTTGTTATGACGAAGCCATACAAGTTTTAACAAATCAAGATACGAAGGTTGAGTCTTCTTCGTGTAAACCTTTTTCACCACTCCAGGGGTCGAGGGGCTCTACCTTTTTCTACCTTTGGGTTGTGGTGGTGACTTGGTTGATGTTTGGATAGGCGTCTAGCAGCCATTGAATTCATTTGTTATCCACTTTACGCAGGCCACGCCCACCATTCGGCGCATGGTAGATGGTGCTAAATATCTGCCGGTTGAATGATTTGCATTTGAAGAAATTCAACAAACGCCTAAAGTGACTTTCTCCAAGAGTCTAATGTGTACTGTCTTTTGGTTGACAGCGTTTTTTTTGTTTTGTTGCAAAGAACGTTATCTCATGACCTATTACGCGTTTACAGAGTGCAGAGAGATGCAAAGGTTGCGGTTCTTCAATGCTCTCTAAGTTGTTGCGATTGGTCAAACCAAGGTAATTTGCTTTTTCCATAGCTGCACGTTCAGCTCAATGCCATTGGATTATCATACTATCGATTCAGATGCAATGACAGTTTCAAATAAATCTGAAAATTATTTTGATGCACAATGTTATTGAATTTTTGAAATATGGAGATTTGTAGAAGGCATTAAGGCTACGATCGAACAATGGAAGACGCCATACTCGAGTTTCACTCTTGTTTGAGATCATCAGTGGTGCATATTCACGTTGTTTTTAAACGGGAATCGAACTTTCAAACTTAATGGAAAGTTCCCACTCAAGATGAGGACGTCCACAATCCCCATCAAGTAGGAAGTTCGATTCCCGCTAAGGACAACATGGTTCTGAACCTTTTGCTATGCTTAATATTCTTGTAAAAATCTACATTACGGTTTGTCGCAGGTTTTCTTCCAATTCAATAAACTCACCTTTTTAATCAGGTATCTATTTTCCGGTCTGGAAGGAATTTATTACGAACGCATTCCATATCGCAACCACACTGTGCTGGCTGAATCTTCTAAACACGTGACCCGTTTTATTGCTCTGGCGTCGGTCGGAAACAAGGAAAAGCAAAAAGTTCGTGTTTTTCTCCTTTTAAGTATCTTTGGTATGCGTTATGTAGTTCCACTAGCAATCCAGCATGGCATCTTCCAAGTGTGTGGTTTTTATAGCAGCCTCATCAAGAGCCCTCTTGTCACTCAAAGGATATTGGTGTGACGTGTGATAGCCTTGCTAGTACTAGGTAAGCTGAGAACTTTACAAAAATACGTTCAATTTTGCTTTCACTTTAAAAATTCAACATTGGCGAAATGAGTTTTGATCAAGATTTGTCCACTGGACTGCTTGGTCTACTTGAAAATCTTTCTAGTTGAAGACATGCATCTACCTGCAATTTCATGTTACTTTCTTACATATATACTTTCTTATACATATATACTTTCTTAAAACAATGAAAACTATTAATACTACAAAAAGTGCTCAATGCCAAGCAAAAAGGCAAAGCAGAGCGAATTAAATCAAATATAGTTATTACTATCTGAAGCCTTTACAAATTGTTTCACCTAACGGATCATCAGAAGGTCTGAAAAAACATGCAAACAGTAAAGAATCGATAATTCTGAAAAGATATTAAATATTACAACTGTAATTTAATCTGCCAAAAAAATCTCTAAACCTGTACTTCCTGAGAAGATATTAAATATTACAACTGTAATTTAATCTGCCAAAAAAAATCTCTAAACCTGTACTTCCTGAGAAGATATTAAATATTACAACTGTAATTTAATCTGCCAAAAAAAATCTCTAAACCTGTACTTCCTGAGAAGATATTAAATATTACAACTGTAATTTAATCTGCAAAAAAAACCTCTAAACCTGAATTCCTGAAAAGATATTAAATATTATAACCGTAATCCAATCTGCAGAAAAAAACCCTCAGAATTACTAAGGACTACCTTGTTGCCATCATGTTGCTTAGTTTCCATTGGGACAAATTGATTGAAACTTTGTCGTAACGGATGAAGGTAGTCCTTAGTAATTCTGAGGTTTTTTTTCTGCAGATTGGATTACGGTTATAATATTTAATATCTTTTCAGAAATTCAGGTTTAGAGGTTTTTTTTGCAGATTAAATTACAGTTGTAATATTTAATATCTTTTCAGAATTATCGATTCTTTACTGTTTGCATGTTTTTTCAGACCTTCTGATGATCCGTTAGGTGAAACAATTTGTAAAGGCTTCAGATAGTAATAACTAGGGCAACCAAAAGTCAATAAAGTCAAAATTTTTCTGCCTTGTTCAAAGTTTATAAAACGTCCATAAACTAAATTTCAGGCTGACACGAAGAGAGGTTTCAAAGTTATTAAGTAAAAAAAAAGTCAAATTTTATGGTTAGGTCAAAATTTTCTATTAACGTAGTTTTTGTTATCTCTATTGATATTTCATTAAAGCTATACAGATACTGATTTTTTGTTGCAATTTCTGTTGCTATTCTGACGTAATGATCTATTTGTTGCAATTTCTGAGGTAATAATCTTGCTTCGTCCACTACTGAATTGAACATTAAGTAGGCTAGGCGTGGAATGCAGATAACGTGGCCTTTGTTCTTGGTTAGGTGAATGCTCAAACCAGTATAAGTTTACAACTGTTTATTGAGTTTTAGCTTCCAGATGTTCTCAAATTTGTCTTTAGCTAGAAGTACAGTAGAATTCGCCTATAGTGACTTTGGCTATAGTGACACCTCGCCTATAGTGACTTTGGCTATAGTGACACTTCGCCTATAGTGACACCTGTTGCAAAGTCCCGTTTGCATACGCAAAAGTTGAGTAGCATTCGGCTATAGTGACACTTCGGTTATGGTGACACTTTTTCCGCGGTCCCTTCAGGTGTCACTATAGGCGAATTCTACTGTATAATACTGCAAAACCCTTTCAGTAATTTCGGGATATTTAAAGACATACTCCATATTTATCGTTTGCCCTTTTTCGAGTTACTTTCATTACCTCTTCGTTAGCTGTGGTGTCGTTGAGTCTTCCACATTTTTCTTTTATTTTATTACAAAAAGAAGATATCCTTACCTAACGGTTTGATTTTTAATATGCTTTGTATTTCGCATTGGAGTTGCAAACGCATAAAGTTATTTGTCAAAATTAGGTCAAAATTTGTAAATTATAAAGTCAAAATTTCAAGTTTTTAGGTCAAAAAATTGGTTGCCCTAGTAATAACTATATTTGATTTATATACTTTCTTATATATGATATCTGATCAACGACTACAATAAATGAATCGGAAAAAAACACCCACCAAGTGGCACCAATACAGTTCGTGAAAAAGTGCATAGCTTTGTCAACAGCAACAGAATGTTTGCTTCAACCGTACATTGTGTATAAACTGTATTTGTTATGTTTGCAGTACTTATACGCATTTTCAATCGTTCCTTTGACTCACATGAAGCCGTCCGATCTCACGCAGCAACCACCCGACACCACAGAATGTCCGTTCAAGGAAAAAGCTGCAGATAAAACAACACCAAACAAGAACGATGCTAATGTAAGTGGATGGTGACGTGTAAGCTGCTTTAAACGTTTAGTTTGTTTTTGAGGAAGATTATTTCAGGGTGGGAAAGGTTTTGTTGTTGCAGCCATGTCTCGTTTGCTTGCATAGTCTTGTTTCTCACTTTGTGCATATTTCAGCAGCAGTTCAGGTGGAATATGAATTACACGCCTAATAGTGGAAAGAAAAGAAGAACTAGCAACGACTATTCCGGCCCTGAAAGGAAACAAGCCAGACCCCGTAAGTTAATCTGCCAGTTGCTTTCATTTTAAGAGCTTGAATTTTCGGTAAAGACCGGTCACTTGACTGAAGTCGTCCTGGTTCGTTTTTAACTTCAGGACCATCATACCAATAAACGTAAGTAGAGAACATGCCACTAAAGCTATCTGGTCATTTGTGGAGTGCTTTTGTTAACTCATCCATTGACTTTTCCAGAGGATTGGTCGTGTTGGTTTTGTCTGGGTGGTGAAAAGGTCGAGAAACATCTGGTTGCCTGTGTAGGGGAACTGGTGAGTCTTGTTTTTGCTTTAAAATGTTATTTTTATTTTACATCGATGTAACTTTCAGCACAAACGTGTTGGCAACTAATTTTGTGCGTTCTGTAGACGGCGATGTGATCAAGACCTGCTCAAATTTATACAACTCATGTATACATTTCTGTTGTAATGTGTGAAGATCAATTGATTCATGTGATATTGTCCTTGTGCATAAATTATTTTTTAAACAAATGTTTGTCTGAAACTCAAACTCTTTTGAAACAAGTTCTTTATGTTGCACGGCGGTTTCCCTGTCGGCGCGAACCTGAAGCCGATTTCATACGAATTCACTTTCCTCCATCGATCATGGTTGTGTAATGTGCATTTGTCGAATATGGAATGAAAAAGTGATTAGGAAGCTTAGAATATTTTTTATACTTTTTTCTTTCATTTGATTTAGCGCAGCGGCATTCCGTTTGATATTAATAACATTTCCAATATGTGATCTATTTCAGTGTTACGTTGCCATGGCAAAGGGAGGATTGACTCCGGATCATGTCCTTATCCTCCCAATCGCTCATCATTCATCCTCTCTTGATCTTCCTGAGGATACCCGAAAGGAAGCAGAAAAGTTCAAAGAAGCCTTAATGAAAGCTTTCTATAGCGAGGGCCGGCCTTGTGTTATCTTTGAGCGGAACTACAGAACAGACCACATGCAAACACAGGTTTTAACGGCTTGAAGTAATAAACCAAACTATTTCTTTTGCGCCCACCGTTTTTCCGCAGTTTGACAAACCAAAGCGGTTCTATCATTTTTTTGTAGGGCTTGATTTCTGATACAACTCTGCAGAAGCTGACAATTTCCCCAATTCTAATTCTTTGCTCCAAACGACCTTGATATTTTCAATCTAGTGACAGGCGTTTTAACAGGAGATCAATGAATTTATGAATATTGTACTTCGTTTACAAAACAAAGTCACGCATTAACGAGCGTCGTTTTAAAAAGACGTTGAGCATGAAAAAGTCCATCATGACCTGTAAAGCATTACTTAGTGAAACTTGTAAGCAAAGTGCTATATGAAGATCAGCAAACTGCTTTAAGTTGCTTATCTCTGCCGGATATTCAAATAGCACGGAACCTTGTGAATTTATTCCCATAACAGATGCACCATGGCTTCTCACATCGTAACCCTTTCTTCAGCCAACGAGGCAACATTGAACCAAAAAGTACAACGGACAATCTTTTTAACATTCACTATCCGATCCTTACCCTCACTGTCTCTGCTTGCTAGTGCTGTCATCTTCATCTTATTTAGTTGCTTCGTGACCTTCTGACGTCAGGTTTTGGACACAGTCGAGTTATGATTACGTGTATGCCTACAAAGGCTATGGTTAGAATTAGAGTAAGGTAAAAACCAAATGTTAGTAATTATATATCAAACTCAAGGAGATCCGAATTGCGAAAATACATTCACTTTTGGCTTATCTGCTCAGCTAGACCGGTTCCCTTTTTTTCTGATTTAAAAAACATTGTACTTTTTATAGCTTATGTAGAAGTACTAAAGTTAATTTTAAAGGAATTTAAGTTATTTTTTGTTAAATGCAAGCTGTAGCAAGACATAAAAAAATGTCGAGTGGCCGGAAAAACGAAACTTCGCATCTAGTTCAGGCCCTTAGGGGCAAAAATGAGCATCTTTAGGCTAAACGTGTTACACGTTGTTTTTTTGCATATTTTTGTAGTTGATGAATCTAACTTCAATTTTAGTGGGTGCCGCAACTTTTTGGGTCACGTGATCACCCCCAAATCGGGGATTCCCCCCAAGTAAATTTTGAGCTCTTTTCACGGCATTTTTATGCAATTAGATACGTTTTTTTTTTTTTTTTGGACTGACTGCCACTACAAAATACACGAGATAAAAATCACACAAAATTATGTTATTAATGACGTCATTGTGACGTCATGTATTAATTTTTTGCTTGTTTTTTTCTTATTGTAGTCGCTTGTTTGTTGTTGGTGTTACTTTTTTGGTTACAATAAGTTACCAATGGTTTTTCAACTGATTTGATTAGTATTGAGTGTCAGTACTAACATATTCAAAATCTTAAGGAATCCAACTTTCGGAAAGTGGTTATTTTCAAGATAGCTTCCAAGATGGCCGCCAAACCATTGAACAAAACAGTAAATTGACCATAACTCGGTCATCATATGACCAAAACATGTAGTTTTGGTGTCTATATCTAGGTTTTTATACCCTGTGAAGTCAATGAGACTATTCTCAGAATTGTTGAATTATCTGATAGCCTATAAATTCAATATGGCCATCCAAGATGGCCGCCAAACCATTAAAATAACAGTAAATTGACCATAACTCGGTCATCCTATGACCAAAACATGTAGTTTTGGTGTCTATATCTAGGTTTTTATACCCTGTAAAGTCAATGAAACCATTCTCAGAATTGTTAATTCATCTGATAGCCTATAAATTCAATATGGCAATCCAAGATGGCCGCTAAACCATTAAAATAACATAGTAAATTGACCATAACTCGGTCATCATATGGCCAAAACATGTAGTTTTGGTGTCTATATCTAGGTTTTTATACCCTGTGAAGTCAATGAGACTATTCTCAGAATTGTTGAATTATCTGATAGCCTATAAATTCAATATGGCAAACCAAGATGGCCGCCAAACCATTAAAATAACAGTAAATTGACCATAACTAGGTTATCATATGACCAAAACGTGTAGTTTTGGTGTCTATATCTAGGTTTTTATACCTTGTGAAGTCAATGAGACCATTCTCAGAATTGTTAAATTATCTGATAGCCTATAAATTCAATATGGCAATCCAAGATGGCTGCCAAAACAATTAAAAATGTACAATAACAATGTATTGTTTATTAATAAACCCGGTAAATTTCTATATATATTTGGGTTAACTGATCAGGCATAAAGAGCTCATACGATGTGGTCATGTAGACTCTTGACATAATCAGCGTAAAGAAAGCAAATGGATCAAGTATTACTAATGCTCATCGCTGTCATCGTCTGTAATTATGTGATTGCTGTATGGACACATGAACCAGTTTGGCATGGTCCACATCCAGCATGGTATGGTAGCACATATCTCCGGCAACTACAGTGAGGTGAACACGATTCGCAATTGCAGTGATCATTTTCAGTAGGTTGTCCGGGGCAGCTTTCATGTCCGTCATGATTGGAACCATCTGATTATTGTCTACTTTCCATTCCCAGTCTAGAGCATCCATACCATCGTCAGTAGCCTACCCATCCTGACCATAATCTGGTAGTAAACTCTGAAGCAGTGGAATTTGGTAAAGGATGATGTAGGTGGCAAACGTTCAGGGTGAACAAAGGATTTAGCTGTTTTAATTTTCTTGACCAATATATTGTATCGATGTGTTTCTAGGTTACTACTGCCATCGTTGCCAAACATAACGGTCATAGCTTTGTTTCCAAGATCCTTAATGATGTGGTCTGTCTGATTTGGGAGAGTAAAGCAATTTGCACATTCTTTGATTATTGGTTGACTTTTCACTAGTTTCTTGAAAGCGTCTTCTTCCCGATACCAAATATCCTTGACGTTGAATCACAACCGGTGAATGAAGAGGAGCTGTAAGCATCATTATGTTTGGTCCGATGATTGCTTTAAGTTTGTTGATGTCGTGTATCTTGGTTGCGTAAGCCTTTTCGGAGCGGAAATAGAGGTCTTTAATGTCTGGGTCAGTGTCAGCATAGCGTAGTATCAATATTAAAAGGTCCGGGTCTTCACCAATTAAAGTCGTACTATGTCGATGAGGGCTGTCCATCTGCCGTCTTGACGATGTCAACATCTGCATCACCTGGAGCGTTCATCACATTACAGCTTCTATTCCTCAGTTGAGCAGAAATGAATCCTTCCTTGTTGGAAGCTCGAGGCAAGAACTGCTCCTTCTTTCTAATGAACTGGGTGTCTACAGTAAAGTGAACAACCGGGTGGACGTTCATGCCGCGTCTTTGATGGGTTTTGTATTTGATAGACGGACCTCCATATCCATCAAAGACCACCGTTGCTAAGCGATAATGACGAATGGTAAAATCTGCGTACGACTGTGCAATAGACCCATAACTGTCTCCAGTTTCCATGGCACTCGATGCAACAAGAACCCTCCATCAAAGACGTAGTGATCGGTTTTCGAGACAGATTCTTTCACTACTTCATAATCGGCTGACATCACACTGCTGGCATGTTCTGTGATGGCAGTAGCTATTTGAGGCTTATCCTCTGCAAAAAACAGGGTCTGGATGTTACGTGGCTGTCACAAGTAATACGCGTCTTCCTCTCAACTGGCCTGAGTTTTTGGGAAATGACAGCAACAAAACTGCGTGATATCAACTGGTTCAACAAGCTGTGATAACTTCAGTCGATCCAAACTTGTTTACGATTGTTGTAACATCGTTAGATACAGCTCTTAACAATCAAACATTGGACATGTCTGAGGTTTCCCCATGTGATCACGAAGAGGCAGACACCCGTATGTTTCTCCATGTGAAACATGGAAAATCCGATGCCATAGTCAAAACAGTAGATACTGATGTGGTAGTTATTGCAATTTCGTGTTTTGACAAGTTAGAAATCTGTAAACTATGGGTTGAATTTGGAGTTGGAGAAAAAACTCGCTTCATTCCAATCCATGATATTGTTTCATCTTCACCTCAATCTCCGATGATTTGCGCTTCTTTACCTTTGTTTTATACTATCACAATCTGTGATACTGTTTCGTCTTTGGAAAAAAAGGCTTGGGATTGTTGGAAGCTTAATCTTACCGCAATGTGTGGCTTATTTAACTCTCTGAATTTCTCAAGCTCACCTAGTTCTATAAATGACATACAAAAGTATGTCATAGCTCTTTAGGCAATGGTCCTACTATCACGGATGTAGACGAATGCCGTTATATGATGTTTACCAATGGTTGCACTATTGAAAAGCTGCAACCAACGTCAGCTGCTCTGATGCAACATACACGCAGAGCGATACATCAAGCTGAAATACGGAAATCAAGCCTCGTAAATGTTCAGCAACTACCTTCTCCTTTAGCTTGGGGTTGGAAGCATAATGATGCAAATCAGCTTGTTCCGTTTTGTCAGTCTACTTGTGGCTCTCGATGTTCCTGTAAGAAAAAATCCATAAAATGCACAAGTCTTTGTTCATGCGAGTACGAAACATGCAATTCGACCACAAAATATCCAATCCTCTCTGATGTTTCATCTTCAATCCACATTGACGTTTCATCTCCAATTCACACTGATCATTCAAGAAATGCTTTTGACTTTCTAAACTCTATCTTGTAACTTGAAAAAACTTGTCGTACACGAATTTTTTTAACATCAAATTACGTATGGTAGAAATTTAACATCGAAAACCGCTAGTTTTTTCATCTTGAATTAACAGTGTTAAGACTCTGACATTGCATCATCTGGGGTCGTGTATTAATTTGATTTGTAGATCATAATTAGGCCTACATATTATTTTAAATTTTAAAGTGGTATGACCAAAAGGGAAATTCACCCCTGGTAGCTGCTCTTCTGGTTATTCCCTTGATGACGTCGTTATTGCGTCATACTGTACTGGAATTATTTTTATTGCTTGCAATTGTAAAATTTTAAGCATTTGCAAAACTTATAATGAGAGTATTTGATCGCTTTTTTCGGAATAAACTTACCTTTGGTTCCAGAATTTGAAGTTGTCTAGTTTTAATAATGTAATGATGACGTCATAAAAGATGCAATCATGACGAAACTACTTTTAGGAATTGTGAAATGGTTTTAGTAACCGGTACTCCAACTAAAACCAACAGCAAACGACCAAAATAGGTTAAAAAAGCAAAAAAATATATGTGATGACGTCATAATGACGTCATCAGTAAAATTATTTTGTGTTTATTTTGTCTCACTTATTTGTATGTGCTTTTTAAGTTAAAATATACAAAAATCAAATATGTAATTGCACAAAAATGACGTAAAAAGAGCTGAAACGTGATTTCTGGGGAAATCCCCGATTTGGGGGTGATCACGTGACCCAAAAAGTTGCGGCACCCACTAAAATCAAAGTTGGGTTGATCAACTGCAAAAATATGCAAAAAAACAACGTGTAACACGTTTAGCCTAAAGATTCCCCTAAGGGCCTGCACTAATCCGTAACGACCCTATACAAATATAAGAGCTAAGATTGTTGAAAAAAGTATCCCCCGTGATTAGCTGTGTAGCGATTATGTGTCGTGTGTTTAAGTATCACCAATCCTGATTGTATCTGTCGGTGAGATTTAGGTTACAATTGCATTGTTGCCAATATTGTAGAGTTGTTAATACAGAATATTTACTGGAGTTAGGTTTATATTGCTCTTTGTAGTTTTTGCAAACTGTATGTTTTTAGGTTGTACCGTTACCTCCAGGTATTACGTCGGACGATATAAAACAAGCTTTTTACAACCTAGCTAGCAAGCACACCGACAAGCAAGGTAAACCGGCTCCAATCGAATTAACCGAACTACCGAAAAGAACGGATTTGAAACAGGTACGTTAGCGCGTTGAAGTTAATGCAACTGAACGTCTAAGAGTAAGAAAAACACCGGTTTGTGCTTCAAATCTACTTTCGTACGGTACCGGGTCATTTGGTCGACAGGACGTTAGGTCGACAGAACGATTCATTTTAGGGTTAGTTAACTAACCTTAACCCTAACTCTGTCTTTAACCCTAACCCAAATGTCCTGTCGACCAAATGTCCTGTCGACCAAACGTCCTGTCGACCAAATGTCTGTCGACCAAACGACCGGCTACGCTTTCGTACGTGGTTTTCCAAACTTTTAAGCAGGTAGTGCCAAACCGGTTTAGAGCAGTTTTGCTCAGTTCTCGTTCATACATCCTTTGGTGCCTTGTTAGACCGAGCGCTCGAGAATGTCAACGGTTTTTTTCTCCGTACCGTATTTATTAGGGTGTTTCATTTTTCCACCATTTTTGAAATGCAAAATGCCTGGGGTCTCATCTGGTGGTTTTTGGGGAAAAAACTTTACACCCCAAATTTTTTTAAATTATGACATCATATAGAGGTGGTCCACGAGGTTTGAAATTTTTGGCCTCAAAATCTTGAAATTTGGGCGTATCTCCGGAACCATTGATCATAGATCGACAGAATTAGTGTCAAAATGCGTAGAAAGGTCGGTTTCCTATACCTGATGTAGAGAATATTAAGGTGTATCTGAGGGAGCCGGTCCCAAGTTGTGCATGTTGGAGTTGAAACCACCCAAGCTGTGGTTGATTGTGATTGAACCTGCCGGAGGTGCACCACTCTACGTTCCGGATGTCTTCCATCCAGTGTCCTGCTTAAGTGTCGTGACCTCTAGGTGAATCGAGCGACCGTTTAACAGTCAAAAAGGCGCAACTGCTTGCGCAATACTTAACAGTAGATTGCATATTTAGGTTTTAGGGTTTTAGCAAGGTTTAATCCCCACTCCAACTATTTCTTTACGTTTTCCGAACTTACAAAAGAAACTCACCTTTAGCCTTGGAAAGATGGATGTTTTCATCTAATATTTTTTTACTGCACTTTCATTAATTTTACATTATTATGTAGTTCTGCAAGTAGCAACTACTTTAATTTTTTGCGTTTGATTTCGAGTCTTCTGTCTACCTGTGTTGATGGATGCTTGTTAACGTTTCAAGATTCTATCCCCTGGATGCCCCTTCTTCCACGTGGAACTACCAGACGGTAGCCGATTGATGCACAGAATTCAAAGATACTTTCCATTACAATTCGGCAGGCAAGTAGTTCACGTCTGCATGGGTTAGGTTGCTGTGCAACGTTGTTTTTGATTTGTTGCTGAATGTATTGTAATACATTAGTTCTTGTTAAATACGCCCAAGGTAGTATCAGACATGACTAGTTGACTACTGTAGTGTATAACATCATCCTATTATTAAAACAAGTGTAGGGGAGAGTGGGGTTAGTTGGAAGGCGGGGTTAGTTGAAAAATGATCATTTTTTTAACTCTCCATAACTTTTTTAAATATTTACTGCAAACATGTGAAGTAGTTTATAAAAACACACAATCCATGTTAGTTTCGATTTGTTGAGTCAAGGTATGTTTGTTTGGCTGACAATTTTGTGTTTTCTTACTTTCGAAGTAAATTTTTTAGCGTATTTAAAAACATCTCATGCGTCGATATCGTTGAAGATAGGAAGAAGTTTTTTGGTGTGTGTCAGCTGTAGGTGTTCTACAACACTAAGAAATAAACAAATTTTAGTTTATTGCACCATGCTTGAATATTTTAGGAAAATAGTTTGTCATATGCTAATGGGGCTAGTTGGAAAATAGTGGGTGGGGTTAGTTGGAAAATGTTTTGATGGCGGTATGACTATGTAGTATGTTACGAGTATATCGTTGTGGTACGATAATAAGTAGTATAAGTTCCAATGTACCTGTTTTAAGCAGACATACATTGTAAAATTTTAATTTGAAAAGCTTGGAATGTGCTATAACACGGCCTCACAAGTTTTAACAATGCGTTTATTAAAAAATGTTTTTCCGATGATTAGATGTAGAATTCATTGCATTTTGATTTTAAAGCAAGTAAACATATGTGCTTACAACCCCATGTAAATGTTTGTTGGTTGAAAAAATAGTATCCAGTTCATTAGTGGGCATTAAACTGACGTTTTTCAGCAAACCCCAGGTATGGGGTTAGTTGAAAAATCAATTGTATGTTTGTTTATTTTAAATTTTCATTAAAAGCTGAATTGATTCAATACTTATTTTTGGTTGTATGATAGAGGACATCATAGATGATCATTTAAGCCGCTTCAAGTTGTCAGGTTATGCACCAATTGTTTTAAATTTCACTTTAAAAAAAAACTTTCCGACAAGCCCCACTCTCCCCTATCATATGGCCCGTTTCGGTGAGTCCGATTCGGTGAGTCCGACCCCTTAACGGGGGATTTTTTCAATTTTTTTTTTTAATTATCGGGTACCGTAGCCTAATTATCATTGCCGTTTTAGGGTTAGGGGTTAGAGGTTAGGAACTCACCGAATCGGACTCACCGAATAGTAGCAGACCCATTATATCAAGGCGTTAAACCGAAGTAAATATATCAATTTTTAGAGAAGCTCTTTGTTCTGATCTTGTTTTGGGGGAACCAAAACGTGCCAACTGGAGGGAGTGCACAGTGTCTCATGAAGAGGAGGTGGAAGCAAGAGGTCGTTTCAGAACATTTTTCAAAGACTTTGACTTTACGTTATTAGATGAAGATGATGATGAATGAAGAAAAATTGTTTTTCACTTTCGCGTTTTATTCACTGCCTTGATAGTTTTTTAGTGTCCTTGCTCATTATTATCACAATTTTTCGTCATTACAAGTTTTCAAAACCAAAGAGTTCTTTGCTGTTACACGTCACTCACAGCTGGCGTATTTTTATAAGTGGGTGGCCTATCTCGTTTCATGAACTTTACCAGTGGCGTATATTCAGGGTGTGCAAGGTGTGCACTGCACACCCCAAGAAATCCAGAAAAAAAGAAAATTTCCATCGGTTGTCGATGTTCTTTACTTTTCTGATATTCTAACATCTTGCTGCATGCTGATTGCTTTCTTTTCAATTGCAAAACTCGTCCCCTTCTAATTTTAATACTCCAACGTTTGAGGTCATTGCCTTTAATTTTTTTCGGTCATTACCTTTAAGCTTTAAGCTGGGTGTGCACTGACACCTTGGCGAGTGCTATTTAAAATAAACAATTAAGAAAAATGACGTCACAAGGCAGCTAAAACAGCAATGGTTTTAGTTCAGCTAGGGTGTGCACTCGCTGATTTGCACACCTTGGCGCGTCATTGGGGGAATCCCAGGCAATAGCAAGTTTTAGCTTGTTGGATTAGAGTTTGAGCTATGGTTTGAGGTGATCAGAGTTGGAAACAAGATAAGATAAAATGTTTTTTATGCACCAAGTGCCAGTAAATTAGGACTAGCTTGTCTGAATCTGCAACAAAGCTTATGGTAACAGCCAATATCATTGATGCACCATTCTAAAACAACATATCTAATCGTTTTGTAATTGGAGTGTTTGTATGTTACTGGTATTGTACCGTACCTTATTGCTGAAACACCTTAATTATGTAGCAGGTGCCAGCTGACTCAAAGTCGCTTTCTGTGTCTCCTGGTTTGTCTCACATTAATTATTGCCTATGTTTGTTTCGTCTTGGGTGTACCACCGGTACGGTATATAATATATATATATTAAAATGTGAAGCCAATGAACAAAATGATACCGGTAGGCTACTGATAATAAAAAAATTGGCTAGTGGCTAAAGCTGCGTTTAGACTACATGCGTTTTTACTGCGACAAATCGCATCGCTCGATACATTCCACGCGAGTGTATTGGAGCGCTTAGACTGCGTGCGTCTTGTCTGCGGTGACGTGCGGTTTGTCGCAGACATTTGGATGGGCTTTGACGTACCGTAACGCAATGCATCCTAGTATACGTCAGTCTAAGGTAGCCTATGTTTGTGAAAAGACGTCAAAGTAAGCTACTTTGATGTGAGGTAATGGCAGAAAAATAGCTTTCTACTGCAAAAGTAAGTTATTAGGCAGATTTTAGCCAGAAATAAAGGCCTTTTGCAAATGTTTTATTGTATTTTTAGTCAAAGTGGATGCCTCCTAGAATTCAAGGCAATTTTGTTTGCCAAACTTAACTCTTGTTTCATTCATCTAGCTCTCGCCATAGTTTGAACTGCATTTTTTTAAATGCATTGTTAGCTTTCAAGCCAGTGATGATTTTGCAGCAATCTTGATCACCATCTTTACTGTGGCAAGCCTAGGAAATTTACCGGTACCAGTAGGTATGTACAAAATGAAAATCAATCAATCATTGGTTTATTTTTTGGTATTACAGTATATGTACTGAACTGAGAGAGGAAGGAAGCAAAAGATCTTATATGAGGTCAGCTTCCATCCTGTTAATATGTTACAGGAGATGTTACCAATAAAAATTAGTTTAAAAAAAAAGAAGTTTGATGCATACCGGTACTGTTTAATACATAGGTAGCCTACCGTACTTGAATATCAAGTGAGTACTTGAATATCGAGTTACTAGTTAATGTATTTTCAAATTGTGAGGAAAATGATCATCTGAAATGCACCAACTAACTACCAGACCTATCATACTGTTAAGTTTGTAAAAAAAACTTCGATTACCGTACTGATAATGTATATTATACATTTTAAAACTGACTACCTCTCCTTATATTATTATTAGGTAGGCTGTAAGTAAACTAGGTACTTAGGCTACCCTGTATGTTTAGTTTGAGACAACATGCTTTTGTTTAGATTGACACAGTCACCCCAGTAAGATTTTCCATTTTTATTTCAGACTCAAGTGATGATGGTCCATCCAGGCGTCCAAGACGTAATCAAGATTTTGATAATGAAACTAATAAAGTCATTTATTCATTGCTCTATCAGGATATAATCGACAGTGTTTGTTGTCAGATCGATCAAAGATTTACTGCTGTCACAAAATTCGAGTTTTTTCAACTGCTGTGCTGTGACAAGTTTCCTGAATTCAAAAAAGAATTCCCTGACCATTTAATGACAAAATTGCAAGATATATATGGAGGAATTTTCGATTATTCTCGGCTTAAATCTGAACTTCAAGTTGTGTACTCGCTGCCAGAATTTTCGCAACAAACTGTTCAAAACATGTATGAGTATGTTCATCAAAACCATCCCTGATCAAAACTCTTTAAGTTCTGGCTTCAACGAATTGTTTAACTTAACGCAGCTCGTACTTAGTATTCCCAGCACTACAGCATCGGCAGAATGAAGCTTCTCAGCTCTAAAGAGAATACATACCTGCTTGCGTTCCACACAAGGACAAGAAAGACTGAGCTCGCTCAGCTTGCTTTCAATAGAGAAGGAACTTTTGCTAGAACTGAAGCAAAAGCAAGCTTTCTACGACGATGTAATTCAAAAATTTATTGCACAAACAAGAAGAATTGAATTATGCTATAGATGAATTTTCCTTCTGTAGTCGAGGTGTTAAACATTTTCGCTTTTACTAAGTAGTACGGCGGATAAAAGTACAGCCGACCAACATAGCAATCGACTTTCTTGTTTATTACACTGGTCAACACAACTTTTCTTGCTTGGAGTTTTTTAATGGATTTAGGGTAACTTTGAGGTGCCGAATCTGACCTCAGTTTTTCCTGTCACGTCAGGTTCGTGAGATATGATAACAGCAAATTATTACTTTTGTTAAAAGTGGAAGATTTGACGTTGCGTTTATTGCACATACACATTGTGCTATATCCAGAAATCCAGGTCATGTAGTACATAAGTAGCTGAAATACACCCACCCACTATAATTTTGATACCAATTTGTTTTCTAAGCAACATTATTAACCATCCAGTAGTAACAAACCAAAAGGGAGGCTAAAAGTATAACTGACCCCACCCCCGTCAATGTTTTGCATGAAATCACAAAGATTTAAACAGGCTTATGGCAATGCTTGTTCAGTAACCTTATTTAAGCTGTTTTGGCCTATCTAACACTAACCTTTCGTTATAGCACTGCATATGTTGGTGGTAAACGCAACGCCAAATCTTCCACTTTTGACAAAAGTAGCAATTTGCTGTTATCATATCTCACAAACCTGACGTGATGGGATAAATCTGAGGTCAGATTCGGATTCAGCACCCCAAAGTTACCTTAAATCAGTTCTCAAAGCCTATGCAAAAAAAAATGTTTTTTTTGTTGACCAGTGTTATCGAGTTGCTTTGCTATTGTTTTTTATTTTAACTTTCACCTGTTTGTTTTTAATCCGCTTGTACATTTCTCAAGGTGTTGCAACTGAACTGAAGTATGTGACTTTAGAAATGCAACTTAATGTTTGATATTAAGTCTCATTCAATAGGCGCTGTCAAATACATATCTATTTTGTATTCTTCTCCATTCCGACAACATTAGTTTTGTCAATTCTGTTCATGTTCAGAATTTGTGCTGAAAATGCTCTCAGAACGCACCAAATTCAATGTTAAATTTAAAAATTTTCTGGGGGAGGCCCCCCAGACCCCCCGCTGTTGCTTTGCCGTCACTGAACACCCTGTCAAAGTGGTCACGGTACGCCACTGAACTTTACATGTGCGTATTCTGCACGATTACGCATTGTTACTCAGCCACTTTGAACAGACCCTTAAGCTAACTGGTGACAAATAAGTTTATGTATATCTGGTTACTGAAAATTGAAATTGGAGACGAGAAGACAATGCGCCTGTATTTGTGTGTCACTTTTTACCTCGTTTCTTGTCAAGGCATTGCCGCTTTCTTTCAATAAATGTGAAACTGATATGGGTGAGATGTTCGCCGCTCTCGTGCATGTAACAATAAAACGTTTTTGGATGTATCTTAGTTGAGTTTGAAATACAGAGAACGCACGTGCAAAAGAATTTCACGTTGGCTACCGTTGAAAACAGCAATTTCTGGCTGTGCAATAGAGAGAATTTTTCATGCCGATAGTTCGTTAGCTGATATGGACTTAAGTTAGCCACAGCTATAGTCTTGTGCATAAACTGTAAAAAATAGCTGACCTTTTTTTCTAAAAAAAAACATTTTTTTTCCAAATTTAAGTTATTCTATCTCTGTGGTAGAAGAGGTGAAGGATGTCTTGTGATGAGCATAAAAGCTATTTAGAATTTTCTAAAGGATTGAATTATTCAGGTAGCCTACTTCACCTCACACGAAATCTTTTCTTTTGCAGCTGACAGAAGATAAATCCCCTGTAGGCCTAGCCACAAAAATTGAGCTTTGCATTTTAGCGCAAAAAGGTATTTGCATAGAAGCTAAACCTCGTTGGCGCTTGTCAGCCATATTCGCCTTCCCTTGGAATTAGGGCAAATCCGAAGTTTTATTTAGCTAACTGCGATGATATACTTTTCTGTGTCATTCTGGCTGACACAGAAGAAAAACTGCTAGAAAGCATGGATGAAATCAGTAAAAAATACGGAATGAAACTAAATTTGAGGAAAACAAAGA
This sequence comes from Aplidium turbinatum, assembly GCF_918807975.1. NCBI lineage: Eukaryota > Metazoa > Chordata > Ascidiacea > Aplousobranchia > Polyclinidae > Aplidium > Aplidium turbinatum. The sequence continues at coordinate 17,994,024 of NC_137485.1, forward strand.
CAATGTTGATAAAAAAAAAGCAATGAAAATAAAAATTAAGCTGGAAGGAGAACAATTGGATCAGGTCACCACGTATACATACCTAGGGTCCCTTATTACACAAGATGGAAGATGCACCAATGATGTAAAAAGAAGAATCAGTCAAGCAAAAGCGTCATTTTGGAAATGCAAGGAATTTTTAAAAAGAATTATACTGTAAATTTATAATTAAAACTGAGACTTCTATCTTGTTACATCAAACCAGTCATGTTATATGGAAGTGAAAGCTGGACCTACAGCAAAGAAATTCACAAAAAAATAATGCTTTTCAATTTTGGTGCTACAGAAGAATACTAAAAATATTATATAAAAACACATTAGGGAACGTTCAAATATTACGTAACGCTTTTTTTTCCGAATTTTTGACCCCCCCCCTCCCCATGTAACACTTTTTCAGTACGAATTCAGCACAAAAAACTACCATTCCGTACTCGAAAGCGTTACGTAACGTTTTGCTTGAACCCCCTCTCCCCCAATGTGACGCTAACATAACGCTTTGCATAAACCCCTCCTCCCCCTCGAAGGCGTTACGTAATATTTGAACGCTCCCTTACAAACGAAGCAATAAGAAAAAGAATCGGAGCACAAGATAGATGAGCAAACGAGTTAGCAAAACAAAAGATAAAATTTGCGGGACATATTTTGAGAGGATCGGCAGGACAGGCTACATCAATTGGTTATTGAAAGGTGGTGGAAGGAAGTGCAGGGAAAAAAAGGAGACGAACTCCGGGAGTTGATGTAAAACAGTGGGCTGACAGTAAGTCACAATGTGAGTTTTTGACAATATTCAGCCACTGGTAAGCTCTTCATATATGGACTACGTTACTCTACAATGCAGAAACATGGACACTGTCGTCACAGATGGTTAAACGACTTGAGGCATTTGAAATGTGGATTTATAGAAGAATGCTTAAAATTTCATGGAAGGATAAAATCACAAACAAAGATGTACTATCCAGAATACAAACCAACATGGAAGTTCTACAAACAATAATATTAAATCAAGAAAATTGAAATATTTTGGCCACATGATTCGCAATAATTCTATTCTTCTTCTTCTTGCTTATGAGGGGACTTGGTCAGGCCTTCCACATTCAACTGCAGCAAGGTGATGCCTTCCCATACGACAACCGAAGTTGCCCGCCCTGAACAGCTATTAGACATGAAGGGCGCATGCTCTGGGTCGGCATCACTCTGTACAGGATGGAGTTGCATGGAGCTCTGTGAGCTACAATTGCTGTGAAATAGGGGCAGACCACCAAGAATTTGGACTAATGATATTGAAGACTGGTCAGGACTTAACTACAAAACTGCAGTAGAAAAATCTTACAACAGAGAAACTTGGCGTCTCATTGCCTCCAACCCTCGACGAGAGGAAGGAACTTAATGATGATGATGAAGCTCTTCATGTTTGTCGAAGGTTAAATTTTCCCCCGTCATTAACCTACTGTTAAAAGAAGGGATGCAGTGTTTGGAAGTCACAACTAAAAAACAATTCTTAAAATGTTTTGGTAATGTGAGTAAAGGATAAAACTATATAAAAAACGTGCTTTGGTCCATGTGCTAAATCATTGGTCTCTGATCTCCACAAATAGGCTATCTCGTTTGTAATTTGAAAACACTCGTTAAAAATTGTGTTGAAAGTTGTTTGCGCTTAATAAAGTGATTTTCCCATGATCAATTAGCTTACAACGAAACTTCAGTGCATCGCTTTTGTTTTATTTATTCCAAAGATGTACGTATACGCCGCAAATTTTACGCCGTAGACTTGCGGCGTAGACTTTTTGTTTACGCTAACGCTTGCGGCCACATTTTTTTGGATAGTTGTCGCTTGAGGCTACGCCATAAAGTTTTCGCGGTTTTTTAGCGCAAAGCGTCAACGCATACTTTTTAATGTCTTAGCTGTTGTTTGCATTTTTTTATCAAACTTTGCAAATTTTGAATAAGTTGAAAGAATGTTTTTAATGGGCAAAGACATAGGCTATTGAAACCAAAACGCAGCAAAATGTCAGATGAACACTTTCAGATGCTTGTGTTTCTTCGTGGAAATTCAAAATAGGTAAAACTTGTTTGTTTCGAGTGGTTTATAGCGTGTGAATGTTTGGCACCTAGCAAACAAAATGAGTTTACGCTAGTGTATGGGCTGACGCCGCCAACTTTTTTTACAAGTTACGTTGACGCATACGGCGTATGGTTTTTCGAACGTTTACGTTTACGTTGACGGCGTCAATATTTTTTGTATGCGCGTACATCACTGATTTATTTATTAATAAATTAGAAAACTCTGCTCAGAGTGATCCGAAAGTCAAGTTACTTGCTTACCTGTAAATGAAACTATAGCTATGGGCAAAACATATTGCGCTAGCAGTGTAAAGTAGAAATCGTTAGCCATAAATAGAAAATTACTGGTGCCATACCGCGAAACAAATTGGTGTTTGTTGTTGGTGTCGTGTGTCTACAGTCGATCGTATCGATTTACAGTTGGCTGCCAGTAAGCCATGCATGCAGTGTGCATTTTGTTGTCGTAACTTGCCTGGACGTTCATTGCCACCTTGAGTAGATGAGCACTCAGCATTGTGCTGACATTTGAAATGAATGGCTTAAACTAGTCAATTTTGAAGACAGACTGATTAATGCTTAAAAAATACAAGGAAAGTCAAAGAAAAAAGTATATGCTTATCGTTTGTCGTTAAATTTTATGTGGGGATTGGACTTCAATCCTTCACAAAAATATTTAATTTACCAAAATGCACTGTGGCAAAAATATGTGTTGAAACGTTTTTTAAGCAACCGACTGTTGTGATACTTTGATTATTGTTTGAAAAGGTTATTTTTAGACGTTTTTGAAAATTAATCATGATGATTAGACATTTGTTCAACTCACTGATTGCAAAATCAGGACCTTGCTTTAGCACATCAAGCAAATTTTGTGGAAGGCTAAGTGGAAAAACAGCAATTGTTACAGCATCAACAGATGGAATTGGTTTTGCAATTGCACGAAAATTGGGACAAGATGGTGCTAATGTTGTAATCAGCAGCAGAAAGTTAAAAAATGTTAACAAGGCTGTCGATACTTTGAAAGCTGAAAATCTGAATGTGTCAGGCATGACTTGCCATGCCGAAAAGGAATCTGACCGCAAAGATTTACTGGAAAAAGTTGTAGCTGATTATGGAGGATTGGACATCGTTGTGCCCAACGCAGGAGCCAATCCTTACTTTGGAAATGCTCTGACTACACCAGACAATCTTCTAGATGAAATGTATGGCATCAATGTCAAATCAATCTTTTCTTTAATTAAGGAAGCGACTCCGTTACTTCAAAAACGTGGCAATGGTTCTATTGTGATTGTTTCATCTATTGCAGCTTTCAACCCTACTGAGCATCTTGGTATGTACGCAGTCAGCAAGGCTGCATTAGTAGTTTTGACAAAAGTACTTACTTCTGAACTTGGAGCAATGAATATTCGAATTAATTGCATTGCTCCTGGTATCATGAAAACAAATTCTATGGGCGTTATTTGGAAAGACAAAACATTGGAGAAATCATTTCTTGATCAAGTTCCATTGAACAGGTTAGGAAGTGCAGAAGATTGTGGTGGTATTGTTTCTTTCTTGTGCTCTGATGAAGCTTCCTATATGACTGGAGAAACAATAGTTGTGGCTGGGGGTATGAAGTCTAGAATGTAACACATCAAATATGACATGTTATGCTTCGATATACGGTATCAGCCTACCTGAAGGTATTCAAAATATTAGCGCACAGATCTCGATCGCAGCCACTATCACGTCTTATTATCTCACTGCCCCGCTCATGAAATGCTTTGGTTTGGGAAATTCTTACATTGCAGACGTTTGAAACCTGCAGTTTACTGAAATATAGTCTTGTTGAAAACGATTCATTACTTGGCTGTAACCTATGCTATGTTGTATTCGATAACCTCCTTAAATATTTGTTCGTGTAGCCTTTGCTATAATACATTGATATTTAGCCATTCTACATTTCTGTTTATATTTATGACAAAAGGATCTATAAACGTTCGCTCAGACCTAAAACATCAATGAGATGCCAAATGCTGATTATTTCGAATCATCGTAATCTAAATGAAAATTTGATTTTTATGTTCACCATGGGAATTCTTACATTCGTAATTTAGTCATTGTAACCACTGATACATCAGACTTTTATAAAAATGTGAAATGGAAGCAAAAAATGGTTAGTTGGTTTTGGATCTTTATCCTCGGACTGACAAAGCCTTGGTAGGTTATTCCTGGTAGTTTCTCATACTTGTAGAGGCTCTTGACGCAGGGTCGGTTACCGAGATTTGCAGAGAGAAGTTTTCCGATTGTTGAACTTGAAGTGTTGTTGCCGGGGAATTATTCCATTCACTAGGTGCCGCTGATTGGAGAGCAGTCCTGAAATGCGTTGGTCAAGCGCACACCCCGAGAGTCGAACCAGCGCCGCGTGATCTTGAGGAGGGGCGTAAGTCGCGTAACCACTGAGCTAACGGGGCGGACAAGAATGTTGATTATTTTTTTGCCCTCATTAGCCTACTAGAACAAATCATGAAGTTCTTCAGACTTAAAAAAATAGTTGTGTTAATCATAAAAAAACCTGAGCTCTGGTATAATAATTGGTTGTTTCCTACAGCTGTCAACTAGGCTATATACATGTTACCATTCTTTTGATTAAAAACTTTATTTGGAGGATTTTCCTGGCAGCTCCGCATAGGCCTACATGTAGACTCGCAAAGACTTTGCTCGATTGACACTGGTCACCACGAGTAGCAAGGCCAAGTTAATCCATTTGTTGTTGACATGCTGCTGCATGTGAATTACTTCATCCACGAGATTTCGCTGAATAGAACGCCTTCCTTGAAATGCGTTTCTCAAGTGCACACTGCGAGAGTCGAAGCAACGCTAGGCCTAGGCTACTTGAGCCTGCACCATTTCTCTGTTCATAATTCGGGCGCTGATCGAACTGAGCTATTGGAGCGGACCATATGAAGCAGTTATTTTCGATGACTTATTCAAATAATTTATTATAAACTTTGACAAAGGTTTGAATGCATGCGTTGAATAGAGGAAGGTTTCAAGGTAATTTGGCTTAGAGTTCAGAAGAGACACTTCGGACGCACAACATACCGGTAGCCTATAGCCTACTTGTTTTGTTCGGAAAACTGCCGTTTGTTCTCTTCGCTATTTTTCGTAATGAATTTACAACAAATTGAGCACAAACTTTTCTCCATGCTTTTCATGATTTTCGAGTAACAATTACGACATTGGAAAATCTATCTATGGTTTCCCAACTTTTCTTATAATTTAGGCCTACAATTGTGGCATAGGCTACTTTACCTTATATGCCACCTCAAACATAGACAGACAGACAGACAGACAGACAGTCAGACATACAGACAGACAGACAGACAGACAGACAGACAGACAGACAGACAGACAGACAGACAGACAGACAGACAGACAGACAGACAGACAGACAGACAGACAGACAGACAGACAGACAGACAGACAGACAGACAGACAGACAGACAGACAGACAGACAGACAGACAGACAGACAGACAGACAGACAGACAGACAGACAGACAGACAGACAGACAGACAGACAGACAGACAGACAGACAGACAGACAGACAGACAGACAGACAGACAGACAGACAGACAGACAGACAGACAGACAGACAGACAGGCAGACAGGCAGGCAGGCAGGCAGGCAGGCAGGCAGGCAGGCAGGCAGGCAGGCAGGCAGGCAGGCAGGCAGGCAGGCAGGCAGGCAGGCAGGCAGGCAGGCAGGCAGGCAGGCAGGCAGGCAGGCAGGCAGGCAGGCAGGCAGGCAGGCAGGCAGGCAGGCAGGCAGGCAGGCAGGCAGGCAGGCAGGCAGGCAGGCAGGCAGGCAGGCAGGCAGGCAGGCAGGCAGGCAGGCAGGCAGGCAGGCAGGCAGGCAGGCAGGCAGGCAGGCAGGCAGGCAGGCAGGCAGGCAGGCAGGCAGGCAGGCAGGCAGGCAGGCAGGCAGGCAGATAGATAAATAGATGTATAGATAGATGTTTATTGGCTGCTGCAAAAAAGATGTAGGCTACGATAAATCAAAACACAAAGTACAGTAAAACCGTAGAAAAGAATACCATTAAAAAAAGAAAATGATAAGAGCATCACAGCAGCGGGAGGCTACGAAGTGACCATTCAAGGTTTTCAAGTCAGGGAGCCACCCTAAACTCATCAATGATAATTATAATTGGATAATTGAGACACATAAATAAATATAAGTAGGCTACATAACAGTGAAGCAGTCCAAGATGATAAGAAATTAAAAATGTAGGTAGGCCAACGTAGCCAATTGCAAGTCTGATTAGTAATTTAGCATTTGCCTAATAGGCTATGTGTCAATAACTTTTTTTTTCTACATTCTTTTAAAAGTTGTGAAGGAGGATTTGCGAATTTCAACTGGTAGCCTACATTATTCCAAATTTTTTCTCCAGAGAATTTAATAGAGCGTTGTAGTTTAGTGGTTGTGTATCGATAATAATAGTAATCTAGGCTGGTCGAGTTTCGAGTAGTAAGGTTGTGAATTTTGTTACATTTTTTAAAGTAGTTTTGAAAAGTGCTGAGTAATGAATTAAAACTCAACTGGTACATAAATTTAGCAATTTCAAAGTTGTACAGATCTTTTAACTTTAGGATACTGAGTTGTTTATAAAATGGTGTGACTTGGTTAGCCCATTTGCCTTTTGCAACAGCATAGATTGTCTTATTTTGCAAAACACCAAGCTTTTTTATATGTGTTATGTATGACAACCTCCAAATTTTCAGCCTGTATATTAGCTAAGGATGTACGAGAGAAGAGTGCAGCTGAACCATAGCTTTGGTTGATAAAGAGTGTTTCACTTTTAATGTAAATTACACTGGAAAAGATCAATTTAATTTTTCTATTAATGTAGCTGAGTGAGAATTTTTTTACTTTGGAACATCAGGCTAGATTTCTTCTCAGCTTTGAAAGGGACATGACCAAATTCCCACAATTTAAAATTTAATCTTGATTTATCACGAGTGCCCAGCAGCCCATGCCAAGAGAGCTCAGTTGATGCGATGCAATTGAGCGAGAGGGGAATTTGTGCAAAAAAAAGGGACAAAAGAAAATCATTTTCTTCTGACTTTGCAAAAATGGGCATTGCTTCCCCGTGGCTACGTTCGTGGACGTGTCTGATGTGATAGCATCTGGACTGGAGGCCAAACTCTGCCGTCCAAGATGAGGCTTGAAAAGAATTGCCGTACCTATTGGTGCCATATTGCCATATTGGTGCCACATTTTGTTTTAATGGATTCTCAGGTTAAAATATGGCACGGCCGCCACACCTCAGGCTATGGTAGTAACCATGCTGTTGACAAAATCAGCCCAAAATGCAATATTATGAAAAGTAACCTATCATCAGAATTCAAAAAATTGCCTTTTCAAACGAAAAAATTGACTGATGTTTTGTAAATAGGCTACTGCGAATTGATAAAACAGAGTTTTATAAACTATTTCGAGTGTTAAAAACATTTAAACAACGCTAAAGTATGTTAAATGCCAAACTTAAAATAGCCTGACAAACACATTGAGAGTCCAACGCTTTACCAGCTAAGCTGGCCGGGCACAATTGAACGCTCAATACAATCGTTAATCATCGATGTTCATTATCATCATCATCATCAAGGTAATCATTATGTGCTATCTCAGCATCTATGTTTGTACTGTTTTATTGCTTCCACAAATCTCGATCTTCCGCTCTTTTTTTGGCTCTTCCATAATAATCGACCAGTTAAGATTAAACAATTGTTTATTTCAATATCATTATTATTATCATAATACGTAATTAAGTTAGTCCTGATCTGTTATTGTCTTGAACATGATAAACTTTCACTGCCACATAGGCTATTCATCTGCTTTTCATAAGATGACAGTTTGTTTAGCTTCAAATGGATTCGTAGCCTAGGTTTATCTTAAAATATCTTTACATTTGACCAAATCTTCGTTTTACTGCATCAATGAATCTTCTATTTTATGTAAACTAATCAGACACTCGAGGTATATGGAGCCTAGGTCTATTGAGATGGTAAAATTGTTCTTTTCATTTGATTTTCACCCTTCTTCAAATCTTACGTCTTTTTTTTCAATTTGTGGTTGGACTCATACCTTTTGGTAATGAAACAATAATTTTAAATATATTTTTAAAATTAAAAAATTGAGTTTTAAGTAATAGGTCTCACCGAGATTTGAACTCGGATCGCAGGATTCAAAGTCCTGAGTGCTAACCGTTACACCATGAGACCGATGTGTGATTGTGTGGGCAAACTAAAAAATCACTTTCACTCGCTAGGTTTATCACTTCATTTTCAATAATGTTGAAAGACAATAGATTTTGAGTAATCCGGCGGACATGAGTGGAAAGTAGGTTCAGTGCCGGTCTTTGGGGTGTGCAAACCGTGCGATCGCACAGGGCCTGCAAATTAGGGGGCCCGCAATTTGCTCAGAAAATGCAGTAATTTTGTCATTTCCAATAGAAAAATTCAACAAGTGAGTTCGACAAAGAAATTAGCAACAAGAAAAACTCAATGGGTGCAACCTATTTCGTCCCCTGAAAAGATCGAGAAAAAAAAACAACATAGCCGAAGTTGCTGATCGGAGTTGCCGCAAACACTTCAAATTTCTCTCGATCTTTTCAGGGGACGAAATTTGATTTTGTTAACTCCGATTTCAGGGTACGAAATCGGGGTACGAATTTTTCAGGGGACGAAATAGGTTGCATCTAGACTCAACATAGCTTTATTTCCAAAAAATACCCAAGAATGCACGATCTTATCTTTTTGCTATGCCACTGGACAGTGGACAGCACCATTTTACAGTAGCCTAATATTCATACCCAAATTTTGAACAAGCTCTCAGAATGCCCCAAATTCAAAGTAATTTTTCAAAATTTTCTGGGGGAGGCCCCCCAGACCCCCAGCAGCTGGGTGTTGCCTTTGGCGATCACGCCGTCAGGCTTTGCCGCCGACCGTCAAACCACCCCCTCCCCTTTCAAAATAGGCCTCCCCAGCTACGCTATTGAATTGGATCATTGTCATTGGGGCCCGCAAATCATATTCCGCACAGGGCCCGAAATACACTAAGACCAGCACTGGTAGGTTGGAGACTGCAAGTCTGCAACCAGGCTTTATTTTTCTATTTCTGGCACAGAAAATGTCCATTGGGCATACCCTGCTAGGACAGGCGCTTCCGCATGGTAGTCGGGCTTCACACTAAACATAAAGTCGCGTTCTTTTCTTCTTGTGAGTGTGGTAGGCTATCAAGGTAACTTGATAGATGAAAGAACCAAACATTGGCTGCTCTTTGGTAACCTCTCAGTGAAGTTCGAGATAAGTCAGCATTCTGTAGGTGTAAAAAATTAGTCCTTGCCACAAAGAGCTCAAATCAAACATAAAAATGCTATTGAAATTTAAAATGCTAGACAATGTTTCGACTTGCCTTTCGTTACTGCCAAAAAAACAGTCGTTTTATACTGTAAAATGTCAACCAAGAGTGTTTTATAAATGACACCAAAGAAACAAGGTCTCACCGAGATTTGAACTCGGATCGCAGGATTCAGAGTCCTGAGTGCTAACCATTACACCATGAGGCCGTCGACGGATAGCCTACGAGCAAGCTTGGATTTTAGTCTGAAACAAACGTGCAATGAAAATTGAGTGGGCCAGAGGGTAGCCACTTAACCTTGACAATTCCCTGCAAGACACCACCAATCAATCAAAACATATGTTTAAGCGACTACTGTCCAATTGTGACCTAGCATCCAGCCAGAGAGTTGATCCTACTTTGAGCTTGGTTGGTAATTACGGGCTAGCGTTCAGTGCTTGTAAAAAAGTTGGTTTTGTACAGCTCTCGTTTTACTTTTACTGATAGAAAAAGATAGTAAAAGAATTGGTTTCGTCTGTGTTTGGCAAGGCTACGACACGTCGCTTATCCACAGGTTCTGTCCCAGCTACTGAGCAATGTTGAAGCCCTCAGCATGGTTAGAGCAACTGCAACATGGGAATTTCTGCTTCATATTGTCTACAGAGGTTCTACAGGGTCTACAAAAGTTTTTCCATCCTCTTCTGCCAATCGCCATCTTTCGGTGAAGTGGTGGCCATGTGCTCCAACCAGTTTTTCTATATCAATATCTTGGACCGGATCGTCATGCTATTGTCTGCTTGTTTGCTACTTTTTTCAACGTAATATGCCGAATTGGACTACTTACTTATTTATCGCGTAAAACATACAGTAACCCAAGTTTCTCATATTACTGTGACATGTCACTACTACATCCCGGCTAGAAGGGATGTAGCATTGATGGTCGTTTTTGCATTGATTCAACGTTGGCTGACGTTGGATCGGTGTAGAGGTGACGAGTTTAGCTGGCTGGGGTCTTATAATTATCGCTTTATCGACGTAACTTTACATCAAAGCACGTTTGATATCTGCAAGACGTAACTTCCCTGGGTATAATTGGATTTCCGCAAGATGATGATGTTGTTTTTGCTTGTTTGTTTTATTTGTTTTTGTCATTGTTTCGTGTCGCCAAGTTGTAACTATTTTGTGCGTCGTGCAAGGCCTGGTGCGTTGCGCTTGAAATGGCTTTGCGCGTGGTAGGATTTCTTTGTGGGTTTTTTTTGCCTGCCTTATTCTTCTTTGCTACGAACGCATCAAGATGTGTCCCCTCACGACCATCAGCACTCTTGATAACGCACCATGGCCGATCTTCATAGCAAATGTTTATTAATACAGTTCTTGAAAATATCAGTTAAAGCTATAAAATTATTGGCTATTGTTTTATTTTTGTTTGTAACAATTTCTTTTATTTCCCTTTTCATCTTAAAGTTTTCTTGAGGTGTTGCGACTGTGTCAAATTTCTTTTCAACTTAAATAACTTACTTCCGTCACAAGCACGTTTTAACGTTTGCTTTTTGTCGCTTCTAGGCTACTTTTTTCTAGACCTTTGCTATGTTGACGTGTAGGCCTAGGCATATTGTTTTTTTGCTGTGATGGTCAGAAATAAAAACAACTGAACTGATATCGGCGGACTGGCTAAGTTCCTGATCGAGCAGGTCTTGGCGCTGCGTAGCTGCAGGCCTCAATCCGACCACATTTCAAATTGCCAATTTGGAAATTCTTTTCTGACTCATCTTGGATGGCAGCGTTTGGCTTCTAGACCAGTCCAGATTTTATTATAGCGACATCTACGTTACGCTTCTGATAGTGACTAAGTGCATAAACACTGTGTTTTCCTAAATTACTTTGAAATAAAGTTATTAGCGATTAAGTAAATTGATTCTGTGTCTTAAACCTTTAACCTATCTCCCACCAACCAGATGTTTGCCTCACCTCACAGTAATAACTGTTTAAATTGCGACCGTGCCACTTTTTTTTAACTTTTTAACTTACTTCGGTCTCAAGCACTTTTTAATGTTTGCATTTTGTCGCTTCTACCTTTTTCTAGACCTTTGCTATTGGGACGTGTATTGTTTTCGCTGTGATGATCAGAAATAAAACAACTGCACTGACGATTTAGACAAGGGCCTCAAACTCAAATTGCTCTGAGGGCCAAATGAACACTTGTAAATCGACTCGAGGGCCGCACCGCACAACAAGAAGTCAATTGTCTCTCCATTAGCTCAGTGGTTACGCGCTCCACTTAAGATCAAGCGGCGCTGGTTCGGCTCTCGGCATGTGCACTTGAGCAACGCATTCTAAGGACTGCTCTCCATTCAGCGGCATCTAGTGAATGGAATAATTCCGACAACAACACTTCAACAATCGAAAAACTTCACTCTGCCAATCTCGCCAACCGGGCCTGCGTCAAAAGCCTCTATATAAGTGTGCGAAACTACCAGGAATGACCTATCAAGGCTTTGTCAGTCCGACTGTCCGAGGGTAAAGATTCAAAACAAACCAATAAACAAAATAACACAGTGAAAACGCAATAAAAAAGATACTGTACAGTAGGCTAGTAAGAACACACCAAGAACGTTAGATTGCAAGAAAAATTAGTGAGAACAAAGAGATGGAAAAACACTGTACCAACGTAAAAAAAACGAAAAAGAAAAACAGAAAACACGCAAACGAAACGACGAACTTGGAGAGCTAACATCCTGCAATCAACTTTCAAAATCGCGGAAAAAACTAAACTGTTGAAGAATTGACTTCAGCAAGTGCCAAAGTTACTACTGTATTGCAATTATGACACAATGAGTGAATAAGCAATGTGATTGAGATGTAACAATACGAGTTTCCCGTACGCAAAAAGGGCGCGACAGTAGTGTTAAAAAGTCGTCTGAAGTTTGATGGGCATTTTCAGGTTTTTTGAGCATTTTATCTTTGTATATAGAAAAATATGTACTGTGATTATGAATTATTTCAAAGTTTAAAAATGCATCGCGGGCCGCACCATAAGTCCTCGAGGGCCGCATGCGGCCCGCGGGCCGCGTGTTTGAGACCCTTGATTTAGAGCATGGGTGTCCAAGCTTTTCTCAAGAGGGCCAAATTTGATAGTGCGGATGAAGTGCCCGTGGGCCAACATTCACTGATAATCTTGTTTTGCGCGAAGAAGGGTGCATTAGGCTATATAGTAATATAATGTTATTCAATGTCATTTTTATACAACACAGCAATATGCAGATTTATATATTTTGTTGTAGCCTATAGACTACATATCACGAGATATGATAAGTTATAACTTAGGCTGTATAAGTTATCTGCTTTTCTATCAGAAATTAACACATCTAGAAACTTTGTAAATCACGGATGTGAAAGATGAGATTGACGTTTTGAGTTTAATTCACAAGTCAAGTTTGGTTTGGGATTAGTGGTAGACTCAGGAGCGTTGACAGGGGGTCTATGGTACTTTTGGACCCAAGCCCGGAATATTTAGGGGGCCCGGATTTAAAAGATTCCCCGCGACTTCAAACATTATCAAGATCTTATAATTAGATCTAAAGGAATTGCCATCAGAGGTTAAAACAGCCACTTCAGCCGTCAGATGGTAAAGTAACGGGTCCCCTTCTGGGTACCGGGCCCACTTCAGCTCTCTGATGGTAAAATAGCCACTTCACCCACCAAACAGTGAAATAAGAAGTTAGTTTATAGTGTAGTAGCCTACCGTATGTAAACACAGTAAATAGTAGGCTATCATGCTTTTGACTATTTGAGCGTAGACATTACCGGTACATTTATCGATACAATAAATTGTAATAAAATATCTTTTTCTTGTAGCTGTAGGCTATTAGGAACTAGCGCAATATCCGTGATCCCTCTTAGAAATGGTTGGTCAATGATCAGGCAACCAATTTCATATGTAGTAGCTTACTGGGATACGGTTCGAAGATACAAATTTGGTTTCTAAACAATAGTCTGCTTTTGCAGGATAAATTACTAGTGTTTAGTCTACCATATAGTGATTTCTCTAACCACGAATATTTAGTAAAATAACCCGAAACACAAATTTCAAAATAAACAGGTTAACGTTTGTTCAAATTCAAAAACTGAACTGGCACAGGTAAGAAGATTGCTATCCCTATTTCCGCACTAAAAGTTAGACCAAAACCGCTTTTCAGATTTCAGCAAATGTTTGAACTAGGGCTATAGGCTCAATAAATACCTTTCCCAAATCAAATTGAAAACTTTCTGACCGTATGGACTAACTTTGCTGTAAATTCTCTTCTGATGAGCCTAGAATGACCAGTAAAACATCAATAGAATTGGGAAGTAATACTCTAGCGCCATGTAACAAATAAAAGTTCAAAAAAGCAACCGTTAGGCGGAGATAGTAGGCTAAGTTTTGCGGTTCGGGAAATTTTAAGATAGCTCAAGATTTGTTAAACGACCATGCTTTTTGGAATATCGGGCTTGAGCGAGCACAGAATAACAAAAAGCTCTACGTCTGACAAGACTGACATTACAAATAAGAGCAAGCTACTGCATTGCAGGCTACAGCAGCGCCAAGATCGTGATAAGTGCATGGTGGTATGTAGAAAATTTTTAATGCCTTTGACACTATAATAATATAATTAACTGCAGACAGTGCACACCGTTTCGGCCTTATGGCCTCCTTAGTGCAGTAGGTACACTGGTATTGCCATGGAAATATATAGGCCTATCCCCGGCCTACCTCCATGGAGATATAGCCTATACCTCCATATATACCTCCATACCTCCAAACAAAAATAATCACTTCACATTGACTGTTAAATGCATTGATTCTTATAATTTGAATATATTTTTTGAATAAAACATTTTTCAGAAAAGTTTGTCATTAATTATTTTTGTATGAAAAGGAATAACATACGTAGGCCAAGGCCAAAGAGCTTATTACTAGTGAGAGTATACTTTTTCTTCTAAGACTTATATTAGAATACTCATGTAAACGAGTTTTGAACAATCTAAACTTGTAGAGAGGAATTCAGATTGAATATCGACTAAAAGGGTGCACAAGACAAAAAAGATTGGAAACCACTAGCGTAAAACATCATGCAGGGGGAGTCTCTCAGTTTTCATCTCAAGCGGACCAAGAACGTCTGCTTACACAAGTTTGTTGAGCCGAACAAGCTTAAAGTTTTCTTTGCAAATCTTTCGCATTTCTGGATTTTTTTTATTCAGCTGCGGGTAAAAAAGCAAGAAGGGAAATATTGTTGTCTACTTCGGCACTCGGTTTTGCAGAGAAACCCAAGTAGCTGCAGGTGAGCCCGAGCTTATTCAGAGTTCAAGTAAAAAGAAGTGAGTAACAAAAAGTCTTTTTCAATTGTGGCAAAACCCAGAAAGCGGTCGCTGAATTCTCTAGCAAGGAAAAAAACGCTCGACCATATCACAGTATTACTCATTTCTATAGGGGGGGGAAGAACAAGCACCTTCTCGTGGTCCCTCCCGTCAGTACCATATCTTTAAGAAAAGATATGCGAAACGAAGCTTGTCACACTCGAGCAAACCAGGCCCAGGTTCAGCCCAGGGTGGATAGGAAAACGCCCTTCTCAGGGCGCGGCAGCTCCTCTGTCGAAAAGTACCGACGACCCACCGTACTGCAGCTGAACACCGAGGGCATTACGGCCAGCAAGCTCAGCATCATCGAGTATCTGGCCACAAAACATCAGGCCCTCGTTATTCTCCTCCAGGAGACCCACTGCACATCTGTGGATAAGTTGGTATTACCCAACTTCACACTCGCAGGCGCAACCATCAGCAGGAAACACGGCCTCGCCACGTTTGTCCATGAGCAACTGAGCTGGACGCCAATAGACCAGTCCAGTGCCCAGTCGGAAATAGAGTGGTTATGCATAGACATATCAGGCTATCACATCATCAATGTCTATAAGCCACCACCCTCACGCTTAACACCAACAGCCATCCCAGTGTTCCCCCAACCCAGCCTCTATGCTGGCGATTTTAATTGCCACCACGTTGACTGGGGCTACAACACCACCAACACCGACGGAGAAAGCCTGGCCTCATGGTCAGCCAATAACAACCTCACCCTACTGCACGATCCCAAGGGTGCAGCGAGCTTCTTCTCCGGACGCTGGAACACTGGTACAAACCCCGATCTGGCTTTCGCAAGTGATGACCCCGATAATTGCCAACCGGACAGACGTGTGCTAGAGAAGTTCCCCAGGTCCCAACATCGACCCTCGATTATCACGGCTCCAACGCTCATAATGCCTGTCCCGAGCAAGCCTGTTAATCGATGGAACTTCAGAATGGCTAACTGGGAGTACTACAGCCTCCTCACCAATGAAGCCACACAGTATCTCCCATCCCCTCACGCCAACAACGTGGAAGAAGCCTACCAGGACTTTTGTGATGCAATAACATCAGCGGCAAAACAATCCATCTCCCGCGGCCGACGAAAGACCTACATACCGTGCTGGGATAAGGAGTGCGAAAGCCTCTACTCCGACTTCCTCCACGCCCCTCAGGGCAATGACACCAACAGCTCAGCCACAGCTCTGCTGGCAAGGCTGGACTTAAAGAGGAAGGAGCGCTGGACAGAAGCCGTTGAATCAATCGACTTCACGCACTCCAGCCGCACAGCATGGAGTACACTGAACAACCTAACTGGCAGATCACGTGCCTCTCGTCAACAATGTCCCGTTTCAGCAAATTCCATCGCCTCACAACTTGTGGAGAACGGGAAATACAAATCGAGAGACCGTGAATCAGATAGATCCGTCTTGCAAGAAATGACGGACCTCTGGAGGGTAACAACCCCAGACGGGGACAACATCTCGGGTGAGTTCACCCCGGAAGAATTTTCCGCCGCCCTCCAGCACATAAAGCCAGGTAAAGCCCCGGGCCCTGACCACCTATGCCCGGAGTTGATACTCCATGCTGCTGCCTCCTTAAAGTCCTGGTTAAAAGACTTCCTTTCCTGCTGTATGCGCCACCTGAGAATTCCCAGAATCTGGAGAAGAGCCCTTGTGGTTGCAGTCCCTAAGCCGAAGAAGCCCCCAGGGGACCCGAAGAGTTACCGTCCAATCTCACTGCTCTGCATCCCCTTCAAGATCCTCGAGAGACTCATCTACGCCCGTGTCGAACCAATAATAGATCCGCAGCTCCCCCGTGAACAAGCTGGTTTTCGACACGGACGATCAACCGTAGATCAGGTCACACTTATGACCCAAGACATTGAGGACAGCTTCTCGGCTAAGAAGAAGGCTGGCGTCGTGTTTGTTGATCTCACGGCTGCCTATGACACCGTATGGCATAGCGGCCTTACCTGCAAGTTACTCCGTCTGCTCCCTGACAGACACATGGTCCATATGATGATGGAACTTGTGCAAAACCGCAGTTTTACCCTCACAACCGGTAGCGGTCGTCGAAGCAGACTACGCCGACTTAAAAACGGCGTCCCACAGGGCTCAGTCTTGGCTCCTCTCCTGTTCAACATATACACCTACGACTTGCCCCCCACCATCTCCAGGAAATATGCTTACGCAGACGACCTGGCACTCCTGCACTCAGCAGGAAACTGGCAGTCAGTGGAGAGGAACCTCAGCCAAGACATGCAAACACTATCAGCATACCTCCAGAAATGGAAGCTACAGCTCAGCAAGTCAAAGACAGTGTCGGCGGCCTTCCACCTTAACAACCGGGAGGCACAGCGTGAGATAAACATCAAGATTGATGGGGAACGCCTGCCCTACTGTGCCGAACCTACATACCTTGGCATAACCCTGGACAGGTCACTCACGTACCGCCGGCACTTGAAGTCACTGCGCAAAAAACTATCTACACGCGTCGCACTTTTGAGGCGATTGGCGGGTTCCGGCTGGGGAGCTGGTGCTAAAACTCTTCGTACAGCTACCCTAGCCCTTGTTCATTCCACCGCTGAGTATTGCGCGCCGGTCTGGTGTCGTAGTTCTCACACCCACCAGATTGATACCGCCATCAACGACGCACTGCGTACTGTGACTAGATGCCTGCGTCCCACTCCAACGGACTGCCTACCCATCCTAGCAGGCATCCAACCCGCTGAGCTACGCCGTAAAGGAGCCACGATTTCTCTCGCTCGCCGCGCTTTGGACCCCGACCATCTCCTCCATGCAACACTCAAGAGACCACCACCTATAAAGCAGCGGTTGAAATCAAGACGCCCCTTTGTGCCTGCCGCACAACAACTCCTTAAGAACGCAGAAGAACTTGGTTTAAGTGCGGCACACTGGACGAACCACATGTGGAACACGGAGTGGCAAAATCACACCTCCACGCTTCGTGACTTCATACCCGACGCCGATCCCCGTCCACCAGGGATGTCCCTCGCAAGGCTTGCGTGGGTCAGGCTTAACCGCCTGCGAACTGGCGTCGGCCGCTTTCGTTCGGACATGCACAAGTGGGGCCTGGCTCCTTCACCAGAATGCGAGTGTGGTGCCACGGAACAGACTGCAGACCATGTCATCCACCACTGCCTAATCCACCGGCCTCCACACGGTGCGCATGGTCTGAGAATCCTGGACGACGAGACTGCTGAGTGGCTGAAGATTTCCTGCCCTCCAATGTAGCCTGGAAAGATCGCTCATACGCCATCATCATCACTCATTTCTATACTGTATAGCCTACTCTTCAGGAAAATAGGCTAATAGTTGATCTCGCAATAATGATCCCTCTAAATAAACTTTTCTCGCCCGTTTTTTTTATTGTTTGTTAGAAAATGCTCTCTTAATGATTTTTTTTCTTTCAAAATACAAATGGAATTGGTATGTTTTCTGTGTGTCTGTGGGCCAAAAATAACACATTGTGCAATAGCAAGCGGGGCCATACAAAAACGTAACGCGGGCCGGACTTTGGACACCCCTGAATTAAAGGCTACTTTTAGTGAAAGTACAAAAACTGCTTTAGAGTTATCTACGCGTTTGTTGGCCCACAACATATAGCCTACGTTTTGCGTAGAGCCTGTAAAATACAAAGTTCGGCGCTGGCCTGTAGTTAACTACGTTTAAAAGAAGGTAATTAGGCAAAGTTCGTCAAGGTCAAAATTCATCGCTTTGGATGTTTGTAGCTTCATTTAGAAATTTTTACAATGGGTGCGTGAGTTTGTATCAGACAAAGAGGAAAGAGAGTTAAAAAATACGTTCATGAAAATCATTAGTGTTTTCTATGGTTTTCTCAGTCATTAACTTGTACTTGACATGTCTAGTACGGTAATTTGATTAGTGTAGCCTGTACGGTATTGACAACACCAGCCTACATTAGCTTTGACATAATCAATAGGCCAACACACTTTATCTTTCCCGTCACAAAATTATTTATCCAGCACGCTGACTTATAAATGATCAGTCGTTGAATTAGAAAACTTAGAAGATGTCGTGTTGTAATAGATACACTCAACAATCAGTGTCGAATGTCAGTTTAAAATAACATTTACTTTATCTTATTGTTTCTTTCGTGTTTGTCGACAAAGTAGGTGGTATTGCATTCCGTTTCTTTGTACAGTAGTTTTCGTGTTAGTTTTTATAACCTTTGTTACCGACGGCAGGTGGTTTTGAGAATCGTTGAATATAATTTCATTTCATTTGTTACCCTTTTGTTTTTGTGTGTCAAAGTAGGTAAGCAACCAGGTTTGTTGTCTCAAGTAGACTTTGTGAGAGGTAGGAGGGTTGACAAAAAAGCACACTACCTAGATTACCAAAACAATGGTTTACTGCCATTCGCATGGAATAAGATGTGGAAAATAATTCAGTTTTTTGACATTTGGCACATTTTAGAAACGAAACGTTTTCTATTGTAGGCTAAACGTGTCGCCAATCAAAGTGGAATGTTACCTACATAGTCTACTGTGTTGCAGACAACCGATCCTTTGCTTGGTGGATAAATGGACCTTCGTAGCTCTGCAGTAGGCTAGTGGTCATCACTTAAGGAGTCTATTTACTTTGAGCTAACAATTTCTGTACCAGAAAAATAATTTATAATTAACCATGGGTAGCCTTTTAGTGTACCCCGGAACATCGTAAACCTGCGCAGGTAAAAGAATAGACCTTCGGTCCCAGCAGCTCAAACGAAGACGAAGCAACTGGTTTGCATGCCTTTTAAGTTCTAATGGAGAGTGAAAAGATTTTATCTGGAAGACAGACAACCACTTGGTAGCTGGTCTTATACGTTGAGATTGTGCAAAGCATGTCGAAGTGGAAAATAAAAATGATAAATTATAGGGCCAGTGTATGAAATGAGTTTGCAGCTAAAAATTGATCATTTTTCCAGAAAAGCTATCACTTCATAATTGTTAATAGCCTACTGTTTACCTAGTTTATCCCATATTTTTCAGTTGTAGGTTACAGTAAAACATTAAAAAATCTCTGGCTTAAAGCAATTAGACTAAGCCTAAATCTCTATTAACTACTGGACCTAAGCGTACCGTGGGTGGTAGCCTGTCTACAGATGTTAATTGTTACAATCTTCTTTCTGCTCATGCTGAGCAGTGTCGAGTGCTGTCCTACAGAATGCTCGTGTTCTGGCGATATTGTGGATTGTGGAGCACAAAGCCTAACCAGCTTGCCTTCAGGAATACCAACTACAACCACAGAGCTATATCTGCAAGGAAATAGCATTTCAACTTTGACCACCGATATGTTTGCAGCGTACCCAAATATTGTGTAAGTTGGTTGTGTCAATTAACCTATAGATCTCGTGCTAGTTACAGTATCTATTCGTAAAATGTTGATGCTTACTTAGGGTGGGTGTACGTCCAAGATTAGCTGGGACAATTCCCATTTTTTGGGCCTGCCGATCAATGTGAGTTCGTTCCAGAATTGAAGCAATTGTCATCTACGGGACATTTGTTTGCTAAAAATAGTGAAGTCGTTGAGGGTGTGGTCTGAGGTCTGTTTTCAACGCCATGGCTTACTCATAGACTAAATTTGCTACTCTTCATTTGTAACATTTGTACATTTGTAACAGTTGTAACATACAGTAACTCGCCAAGCATGGTTTGGTCGGAATTCATTTTAAAAATACAGTACCGGTAGCCTTGGCTTAACTCGGGTTTGAATTCCGCAAATTTAGTTCTCGTACAAATTGAATTCAAGCCCATGCTCTATCGAAAAAGTCAGATTAAACGGACGAGAAGAAAAGGAAGCCAATTTTAGTGTCCACCATAAAGCACGATTTAAGTTTCTTGTCAAAGAACACCATGTGCTCTCGATGAGTGTCAAACCAATGACCTTTCAATCGCTCTAAAGGACGGTCTCTTCTCCGCCGCCCACCTAACCAAGTATAAGCATGGCCACTTGGAGATAGTTAGGCATGGTATAAGCTACAGTTCTTGTAGGCCTACATGTCATCCACTCAACCTGTCTTTGCTAATTCGATTGATTTAAGAATTGTAATCTTTTGCATTATTTAAAACATCCAACTAATTTTAAAGTCATCAGAGTTTAATGCCACATTGTGCCAGTATACAACTGTGACTATGTCTATTATCTCCTGATTAAAAGCTTTGCTATTATAGTCTAACCAGTTTGATTCATGTGAACAAAAGCTTCAGTCATATATTTCTATATTTTTTCCAGTGCTTTGCAGCTGGACTCTTGTTCTATAACAACTGTACAATCGGGAGCATTCGATGGATTAACAGCGTTGACTAGACTTTCTATAAGTGCTAACTCGATCGAATCGTTTCCGGATGGAGTTTTTAATCCTTTTGCTTCAACTATATTGACTGTAAGTTTTCAAAGAAGAAGGCTTTTGTCACCTTCATAATAATCTATTCTTCATAACCTAATTTTCAATTTATCATCATGTTCCATTAGACTAACAGTTTCAAAAGTCGCGATCTTTTGCTTATGTGCAAACATTCTGAATTTAAAAATAATCTTCTGTAATTAGCCTATATATTATAAAATTAACCTTTTTTTAAAGATTTGTCACCCTGTTAGTGATATTGGTACGGTGCTGTAGTCTATATGGGCATAAACTAGTTTTATTGAATTGAATGTAGCCTATTCTTGCCAGAGTAAAAAACGCTCAATATCATTGCCTGCCGAAACCTATCTTCCTGTTAATTGTCGTTCTTCATGTGTTTTGCGCTGCAGCTAAACCTTGCTGGAAACGTATTAAGCTCACTCAGTCCTGGATTGTTCAGTGGAATGGGAAGCCTAACCTCCTTAGACCTTTCATCAAACCAACTTCATAATATCACAGCAAATATCTTTGCTGACCTATCTGCAGTTACCACGTTTAGTAAGTACAGTAAGTTAAGCTAAATTGTAATCTCAACAAAGTAAAGCTGAAGTTTGCCAAGCCTAGCAGAGCCGATGATTATTTTCTTCCAAAATAGTTCAAAGTTGTGTGCACTAAATCATATTACTGTATCTAGCCTACCTGCTGGTTTAAGTCTGCTTGGATGGCGGCGAATGTTCGCCTTAAACTAGATGTAAATGTTGTAAACAAATTTGCTTTTTTATGCTAAATCATTTCGGCTCGTTAGGCTTGCATCATAAACTCTTTAAAATTTACCTTGGAAAATAAAAAAGATATTAGAAACTTTAAAAAACTTAGCCTACTTAATCGAACTGTTTACATATGCGCCAAAATTAACTTATTATACAAATTATTTCGGGACTACCCGCTTAATCTAATTAATTTATCCCAGAACCAGTGTGATCTCAAAAGAGTGATGCACTGCAACCACTTGGTAACACAGTCTAGTTCCATCTCCAACAGATTGACGAAAATCAGGCTTTAATCTTTTCTATCGGGGATCATATTCATTCTGAAAGTAATTTTACATGGTTAGCTTGCTACTGCACAAATAAAACTCTAGGAAAACACCCCAGGTTGCTTCCATTATTATACCCTACTAATATTTTGTTCTAGACTGTGTAGAGGTTATTTAATAGAACTGTTGTTACAAGGGACGCAGTAAAACGATTCTTACTTCTTTGAAAGGCTTAATGCACAATGATGAAATGAGTTTTAGCTTTATTTTAATATAAAAATTTGCTTTAATTTTCACACAGCTCTTGAAGGAAACGTTCTTGCTGAAATCGGGTCAAACTCCTTATCAGGATTGTCCAGCATTACGTCTTTGAACTTGCACAATAATCTCATCACTTCCATCGCAACGGGGGCTTTCAGTTCTCTCAGTGCTCTTCGCGTGGTAAGAAGATACAAAATTAATAAAGTTTTAAACTTTAACAAATGTAAGAAACAATAGTTTTTGGCCTACAGCTAATAGCTATATTGATTTCGAGAAAATACATTTTACAAATTATTGCTTATTCTTGTCGCATATCCTATTGAGCTATAGGCTACTTGATCTTTTTCATTCCAATAGAAAGGTTGAGATAAACCTTTACTCTTTTACCGTACGTGAGTAACGTAATTGAAGTAGCTTCAAGTATCGGTCTGTAGATTGATCAACCGACTTAGAAAACGGTTCTGCATTTAATCGAATTGTTAGCTGGAACAAGTTTACCAACATACGAGAAACATCGCTAGACCTTGTGACTTAATTTCAATTGAGGCAAGCCAGAGCTCTATTTGGAATTCCGGATTTTCCAACGAGAGAATCTGGTTTGAATCTAAACATTAAGTTGTGAAATCCGTCATTTATTACGAGTGTCTGATTGCTATAGAAATTGATTGATTGGAATCTTCATTCCCGGACTGAGAAAGCTTCTCAATTGAGAGCTAAGTCCAGGCAGTTTCGTATACTTGCAGAGACTTGAATCACTGACGCAGGCCCAGTCACCGAGATCGACAGAGAAAAGTTTCTGCTTGTTGTTGAAGTGTTGTTTGTAAACTATTCCATCCACTAGGTGCAGCTGAATGGAGAGCTGATCTTGAAATGCATTGCGCAAGCGTACAACCCGAGAATTGAACCAGCACCGTTTGATCTTGACGTTTCTTTATTCATGTAGTTAGGCTCTTAACCAACTGAGCTATCGGGGCGGATTTTTCTATTTCAAGCCTAAAAAGGACTGATTTAACTTCTACCGATAGGCTAGTAGGCTACCCACTTGTTTGCTTTTATGGCTTAAACTGTGTTGAAATTAATTAGGCTAATTTCCAGAAGCAGTTTTGTAACAAATCGCCCGAGTCGCCTCCAAGCGTCACAACAAATCATATTTAACTTGTTTTCTAGCCATATAGAAATTATAAAAATCGCAATAGGCTGCGAAAATTGGTAACTTCTTATAATTAATTGATTCAATTTATAACAGATGAGTTGTATAAGCTTGTATAAGCCTAAGCTATATACTTTTAGATTAACCTCAACAACAACGAATTGACGACTTTTGTTTCTGGCGTTTTATCATCACTCAGCAAATTGGAAGAAATAAATCTTCAATCTAACAGACTCGACACCTTGACTGCTGATATGTTTTCTGACCTTCCTGCTTTAGAGGTACACTTGCACATAAAATGATTTATTGTTAAATACAATTTTACGTGCTTTTTCGGATACTTTTTAGCTTGTAAGCTTGTTGGTTTTAAATACCATATACTCAAGATGTTTTGGTTTCACGCAGCATGAAATACATTTCCATTAACTTGCTTGGTGAGTAGACTTAACATAGTAGGCTACAGTATTTTCACCAACTAGACGTAGCCTACAGTAGGTTTTCTGTACAACTTCCTGAAAAGCAAAAACTAAAAGCAATATGTTGTTACGTATAAAAAATTTTTAATCTTATTTTCTCTAGTCTAGTGCACAGCTTTTTTCAATTTCAATTCAATTTATTTTTCTTTGTCAGAATGCAAAAGAAATGATATTGTGAAAAAGAAATACAGTAACAAAACTAACAAAAGGAAAAGGTGGCAAAACCTTAATGGTTTAAGACGTGCATGAATGGATCTAATATTGCGGTATGCATCGATAAATATAGTTAAGCACGGCCACCAAACCTGATACTTAAAAATAAGTTGATGAATTAGTTAAGAATCAGTCGCCTCCTCTTTCCTGGAACAACTGGAGCGCCAATTCTTAAAGCAATGAGAACACGACTGAACCCAGCATCACAAAAACAAACTAATATACACAGTTACACACACATATTGAAATTACGTAACGGACTATCAAAACAAGGACTATTTACAGATTTCATACAGAAATAAAGTGTTCGCAGCAACGATATTAAGTAGCCTATAGATTGCAGAACAAATACATAATATGGCAGCTCATTATCAAGATAAAATAGTTAAAAAAGCTTTGTTTTTTTAAATTAATTTCCTGCGCATGTAAGAGCATAAGAAGCATGATGATATAGCAGCGTGTTTTTGGTATTTCTAATAAGAGTTGAATCATCTTTTATAGCGTCAATGAGGGATGGAGTGTTTTTGGTATCGCTAATGAGAGGTGGAGATTCTTTGGTAGTGCTGATGAAGGATGTAGTGTCTGAGTTGTTTCAAGCATCTTTTCCAAACCAACCTAAATAATAATCTTACGAAAAGTCAAGCGATCCTCTGAACGAACATAATAGCTTATAATAATCAGGGAGTAGTTAGATGCAAGCTGGTAGTAACTTAGTGATATATTCTTATCTGGCAAATATTAAATTATGCAAAATGGTATATTAGCTTATTCATGGAAGAGTAAAGATAGTAATCATCATCCTTATCCGGTCGGGTGTAATATATGATAAGATATACGTATGGTAAGATATGTTAATATATAATATAGTAATATATGATATGTAGGATAAATTTACAAAAGTGGCATTTGGAAAGGCATGCTATACCAGGATATGGTGCAACAATCAATAATACAGTCAGATAATTAATTAAAGAGTTACAGCATAGGTTGTTAGAGGTTAATTTTCAGAACGCAAGTGCTTTCTTTACATTTAAGAAATAAATAGTCCTTGGTGTATAGACTGGGCAGGGGGCATTGGTCACGGCCTCTCCCCCACGCTCTGCAAAAAGTTTCTAAAACAATCAACACTAACTTAATTTAACGTCAGTATAACTATAAGCGCATATTTTGTTCATACTGGCGTAATTGAGTGCTTTTTGTTTTTATAGTTGATTAAATTGAGGAACAATCGCTTGTCAAATGGACATGAAGCGTTTGCTTCCATGGCGTCTGTAACTTATCTGGATCTGTCTGGAAACGTTTACACTGCAATAACAGGATTTTTCTTGCTACCTGCTTTGCGAACATTGGATTTAAGCGAGAATCAAATCACTACCGTCACGGGATTTCCTTTCGCAGCTCTTACGGTACAGTTTTATGCAAAGTTTAACCTGTTTGGGTATGGCAAGCTTTTGGAAATAACAAACCTGTTTGAGTGAACAGAGGGGGATATTTTTGGGATTTGACAAGTGCTGGAGAGATTCAATCAACTTTATACCTTTTTTAGACTTTTATCTAAATTTTGACACAATAAGCTAATTAATTTTTGCGAGCTTTAAACTAA
The DNA here is from genome assembly GCF_918807975.1 of Aplidium turbinatum. Classification (NCBI taxonomy): domain Eukaryota; kingdom Metazoa; phylum Chordata; class Ascidiacea; order Aplousobranchia; family Polyclinidae; genus Aplidium; species Aplidium turbinatum. The sequence continues at coordinate 18,019,985 of NC_137485.1, forward strand.
AGTTGTTTGCAACTGATGTGCTTGAATATTCACAGTAGGTATAAGAATATTTCCAATTTTGTTTTCTTTTTCCTTTGTATTAAGCGTCGCAAAAACTTGGTGTATCTCAAGGATAAGAGGTTGCGCTTAAGAAATTTGTTCTGTGTTCGTAAGAAAATTCATCCGTTGGCTTTTGGGCTTTGGCAACATTGCCACACATCACACAGCGCAGAACATATGATCCTGAGAAGGGTCTCACCGAAAAGAGCAAATTTCACAAAGGATCACCAATTTTGTCAAATAAGGGTTGAAAACCAATCACGTGAATGTAATAGTTTGATATTCTTGCGATTGTTAAATGATGAAAAGATGTTCAAAGACCTCATAGTCAGATTTGTGATAGGCAATCCAAACCATCAACTTTCGTCACAATCAAGTCACTGGCGTTGGAGATGGAGTTTTTGGAGGACTAGAAAAGCTTGAAACTGTTGACTTATCTTTCAACAATCTTACAGCTGTACCTTCTGGTTCTTTTGCTGGTTTTCTTGGTAATACAAAAGTGCAAGGTAGGTAGATTAGCTTGGATGTAGACTAAGCTATTCAAAAACAAATTTGAATTTACAAGAACCAAATGACCTCACGACTAAGGTAGGCTAGTCTACAATCACAATACAGAAAATCTAGATTTCAAAGCAATGGTTAAATAATAATTTTTCCTTATTTGTGTTAAACTAAATTAATCTGCTTACATTGAAAAACCATTTGATTGTTTGAAGTCATGTTGATTTTATGTTGTAGATCTCATCTTGAGTGACAATCAAATACAATCAATAGAAGCTGACGCTTTTGTGAGCTGCCAAAATGCAAGAACAATTGATTTACGCCGTAATTCTCTAACTACATTGAACGCAAATTCTTTTGCCAATTTGATACAAATCCGGGTAAGTACACATTTTCCACAGGACTGCAGTTTTTTTTTTAGAAAAAGGTGTTAGGTTTGTGTTTGCTGTATGTCAAACAGTTTTCTTTTGCTAGAAATTTTATAAACTGTGGTTATACGCAATTAGTCGAAACACTTAATGGCAAAAATACCCCTAAAACTTACTTTTACACTTTCCGGGATTTGAACATCCCCTTAGTCCGACCCGTTAGCTCAGTAGTTACGCGCCCGGCTCAAGATCACGCGGCGCAAGTTCGACTCTCGGGGTGTGCGCTTGAGCAACGCACTTTCAGGACTGCTGCTCTCCACTCAGCGGCATCTAGTGAATGGAATAATTCCCCGGCAACAACACTTCAACAATCGGAGAACTTCACTCTGCCAATCTCGGTAACCGGCCCTGCGTCAAGAGCCTCTACATTACAAGTATGCGAAACTACCAGGAATAGCCAATCAAGGCTTTGTCAGTCCGAGGATAAAGATTCAAAAACCAAACCAAAACATCTTTTTGCAGTAGTTAGGCTACTAATGTAATCCACAGGATCTCTCAACGCTTTTGATTGTTCGTAAACGTTTGCCTCAACTCATCACTGATTTAATCTCTTATACAAGTAGAAATTGCTACAACTCAAATTTGTTGTAAGGTAACATTGTGAAATCACTTCCTTAAATTGATGATTTTATTTTTATTTTTTTTTTACAGACCGTGTATCTATCAAATAATTTACTAACACAAATACCCGAAATGGCTTTCAATACGTTGATCAGACTAGAGACAGTTTATCTTGAAGAAAACCAGTTGGAACAAGTTAACACTGGTTCGTTCCAGCATCTTGATGTTTTTGCAACACTGAACATCAGCAACAACGTAATTCACACTATATCTGATGGTGCCTTTGAAAACACTCCGTTGTTGGCGGCCCTCTATATCAATGCAAATAAACTGACTGCAGTTCCAAAGAGTGGTCTTGCAGCACTAGCTGGTCTGCAGACATTGGACCTCAGCGACAATCTTATAAACGCCTTGGGAGAAAGCAAATCGTTTGGTGATTTAAACAGTTTATCGATCCTCAAACTTCGTAATAATTCGATAGCTAGTGTAGCAGAAGATTGTTTAGGCGGTTTGCCAGCCTTGACTGAAGTTGATTTGTCCTTGAATCATCTTCAAAGTGTATCGGCATCGTTTGCACTGTCAAATGAAGTTCCTTCTCTCGCAACATTCAACCTGGCCAACAACCAACTGTCAAGTTTAGCATCTGCCTTTGTCGGGTTTTCAGCTCTCACAACACTTGATATCTCTGAAAACGTTCTCACATCTCTTCCTAACGGTCTGCTTGATGCTGCTCGCTCAAGTATCACGTAAGATTGTCACGTTTTACATTGTTACGTAAGCATGTACGTTTTACGTTGTTACGTAAGAATGTACGTTTTTTCTAATTTGTCTATCACAAACTACAAAACGAAGCTTCCTTGCCTTCCCGTTCATTTAATTTAAATCTTCAACCACTGGGCGTAAGCCTGCCTGAATACGACAAATAAAACAACTAACATTGTGTTGATGTCGTTTAATTTCAATTCACACCTGATCAGTGCTAAAACAGTCGGCTCTGGTGCTGGTAGATCTGAGATCGATTCCAGGTCGGGTCAAACCGAAGACTTTAAAAACGGTACCGATTGTGTTCTATCCTGCATAGCGCAGTGAGAATGAGCCGGGTAATAATGTGATAACATCGTAAACCTGATACAAATTAAAAATGAGCCCTGTCGCTACAAGACCTTAGCTGTTGTAGAGCGACAATAAATAAAACCATAACATTATTATTATTAGTGCTAAAACAGCAGATGATAGCAAGTTTGTAGATTACATGCAATTAACCTTCGAATGAAATGACATGTGGTTATTTAGGTCACTTGTGATGTCAGGAAATGCTTGGCAATGCGATTGCGATCTGAAATGGCTGCAAGAAAATTACACTTCGGCTTTGACTGGAGGTGTGTGTTCTTCACCTCTAGACGAGGTTGACAAAACTCTAGGAAACAGTGGGGCTTGGGTTCCAGATGCTTGTGAAGTCATTGAGACTACTCCAGGAGTTGGGGGAGAGGTTACTACTGCAAGTGAGTAGGCTACAAGAAGTTGTGAGATATAGAAAATAAAACTTTTGTAATTTTGTTTTTTAAAAAGGTGAGACTGGCAGAAACATGATGCTAGGAAAATGTTTTGCGTTTGAAAAGTAACTTTTTTGTCTTGTAAACTTTTTATGTTTTTATCGGCCTCCGAGAGCTATATTTTTTGTTGGTAGTCTATTAGCCTTTTGTGCTATTTAAATGTGATGTTGAGAAGAAGAAAAGCATCAAGTTAGTAGCCTAACTGTCATAGTCTACATATTATTAACATGACATATGTTGGCATTGCATATGTTGATAAGCGTCAAGACAGCATGTTATGGAAGCATCAGAGCAACAAAAGTTTGAAAACTTAATGATGCATTGATCCATTAGATATATTGAATTACTTGGTATTGACTTATGGAATCTACAAAATTTCAATGTGTTATATGGTGATGGCATTTCAGTTAGCTTTGTTTCTATAGCCTTTACCGCTTTACTATTTTCGCTCGTAGGCTACACCTATTCAGGTTTTATCAGACTTATTAAGATATTATTTGTATACGAAATTATCCAACTAGATTCTAAATACTATTCCTAGACCCAGCAGAAATTCCACTTACAATAACGACGGAACCGTATTCTGTTGAAGTAGATGTTGGACAAATAGTTTCTATAGAATGTAATGCTGTGGGAACCTTGCAACCAACTGTGGTATGGACATCGCCGATAGGAAGTGCTATTTTAACCGGAGAAAACTACAACTTTGATCAATCAACTGGTAAATGGTCTTTAATTTGTGTCGATTAGTTTTAACTTTTCTTTTACTGTTTAGCCAATGCAAAAAATTTTGATAGACAAGTTATACAATTTGTCTAACAAGAAAAATGTATTGATTAAACATGCCAGCACATCTATCTATATCTCTAATAATGAAATGGACCAACTTTGCTGGAGGATATAGTAAAATTATACAAACATTTTAAGTACCGTACCGGTAACAAAAGTATTGAAAACATTACTCTACGCAATAAATATGATGCAAGCCTTTTTTTAACAAATGACATAGTAAGCCTACTAGTCTATAGCCTACTTGCCTATAGTAGCCTACCTTTTTGTACCAATATTTATGGTGTAGGCTGTAGGCTATAGGTAGGCACAAACCGCTCACAAATCTAAAAGTGTTTAAATCTTGTTAGAAGATGAAATCAGACTCTGTTTAATTCCAGGTACACTGAACATTACCGGAATTACATCAAACATGGCCGGTGTCTATCATTGCAATGCTGACAACGCGGCAGGTGACCAGGCAAGCTTGGAAGTGACAGTTGTGGTCCGTTTTCCTCCAACAATCGTCCAGTTTTCCACTGTGTCAGTCAAGTCCGATGCATCGGTAACGTTAGTTTGTGAAGTAAATGCATATCCTCACGCATCCATCCAATGGACCATCCCTGATGGAAGCATTGTAAACGAAAACAGGTGAGGTGACTTGTTTTGTGGTTAGTAAAATATTATAGGCCTAGTTGAAGGGGTTTCTTCACGCCTCGGACAAAAGTAGGCCTAGCCTATTTTTAATAAGGACGTCAATGTCCAACTTTTTTTTGTCATAGACTTACGAAATTAATTCTTTTCTAAAGTATTACCTCTTAAGCAACTCTATTTTGTGTCTGTGCTTTGTTAATTTGTCACAATTTGTTTTTAGCACTGGTAGTCTGATAGTGACCTCTAGCGGCACTCTTCATATGGCAAACAGAAACTCGTTGCACACCGGACTTTACACATGTCTTGCTACAAACATATTAGGATACGCTAATAGCACTGGATACTTGTACATTTATAATTCAACTTCGGTGAGTTTATAGTTATTACTATTTTTTTACATAAACCTGCAACAAATCTCTATCGTAATTTTACAAAACTTTAAGTAAGTTAGTTGACACAGCTAATTTTACATACCTTATAAGCTGCACTTAAATGTGAGCTGTGCGTTTTTGTAAAAGTTTATCTAATGTGTTTCTCAGGCTTTTAGTACACTGATGTATTTGTTGGTTTGTTTCTAATGTTAAAGGAAGCAAACTTGTCATTCCAGAGTTTCGCTACCGTAACACGAGCTGTGAGTGTGGGAGATGAGATTGTCCTCTCTTGTGGTGGCTTAGTATCTGACACTGATCCTGCTTTTGCGTGGAGTATGCCATCCGGACACACTGTTCTTTACTCCACATCACTTACCAACCATCACTATAGTTTGGCATATTTATCGCCTTCGAATTACCTGAGTTATCGCGCCGATGAAACGACACAATCTCTCGAGCTGGACTATAAGTTTTCGGTTGACACTGCTGATGGATCTCTTACCATCAACAGTTTTTCCACATCTGCAGCCGCGTCTACGGATGCAGTTACAACTCAAGCCGGAACTTATGTTTGTCGCTCTCTTCGAGGAATCTATAACTACATAATTGAAGATGCTACAGTGACCACAACAACAACTGCAACGGCTGTGACTCTCGCCAATGCATCCGACAATGGAACCTTGTCGGATGTTTCAATTTACTACATAGTTCTAGGAGTTCTTCTCTTGGTTATCATGTTAATCATTCTTGTTCTGGTTGCAAAAATGCACAAAAAAGACGACAATGATGAAAGTAAACAACTGTTCAGATCAGAATCCGCTTTATTTAAATGATGTTGCCAGTGACAACGAAAATAGGCTACATCACTTCATGATGTGAAATTTTCATGTGTTTTGTTTATTTTTTGAAACTTTTCTCACCAGAAAAGTCTACATTTTTCTGCCTTATCGTCTATAATCTGTACCAGAGTAGGCTAAGCTCTTTGTCTTCTGTGAACATGGTTGAATTCGCTTAATTCACTTAAAAGCATTCGTTTTGCTGTAAAGAAGGTACCCGGTCATTTGGTCGACAGACATTTGGTCGACAGTCATTTGGTCGACAGACATTTGGTCGACAGGACGTTTGGTCGACAGACATTTGGTCGACAAGACATTTGGTCGACAGACGTTTGGTCGATAGGACGTTAGGTCGACAGAACGATTTATGTTAGGGTTAGTTAACTAACCTTAACCCAAACCTAACCCTAACCCAAATGTCCTGTCGACCAAACGACCGGCTACGGTAAAGAAGAGCTAGTCAGTTTTCTTAGGCTACAAATCTCAAATTTTCGTTGTTTTGACTTTGATCTTCGCCAGGTGTTATTTTTCCCACATATCAGCCCCACGTCCCTTATAGGCTACTGATGTTGTCGACTGTTGTGCCAGCCAGGTGAAAAGTCGGTCGTTTTGATGTATAAAAAGTAGAAATGAAAGTAGCCTATAAAAATCACACAAGTTGTCGTTTTAACATATTCTGGCAGGGTATCGATACAAAAAGGTTTTATGCAAAAGGTTGCTGAAACAAAAAGTCGTAAAACTGTATCAATTAGAAAGATTGGGCTTCAAGTTGCACAAAATATGTAGGTGTTTTAAGATTTTGATTTGGCACACTCATAGCCTACTGATGTGTTAATTATTTTTTATAATAACAAAAATAACACAAGCTTGATTTTGTTCTGTCCAAAAGCATGTCTGGAACCCCTGACCATGGGCTAGGCTAGTTGAATGTTTATTCTCTGACTGACAAAGCCTGTGATGGGTAATTCCTGGTAGTTACGCATAGATTTTTTTAGAGGCTTTGAACCGCTGACGCAGGGCAGTCATTAAGTTTGACAGTGTCTAGCTTTCGCTTGTTGTTTAAGTGTTGTTGTCTGTGAATTATTCCATCTACTAACTAGGTGCCGCTGAATGGAGAGCTGTCCTGAAATACGTTGCTGAAGCGCACAACCCGACAACCAAACAAGCACCGTTTGATCTTAAGATTTCTTCGTGTAAAAAGTCGATCGCTTCACCACGGAGCTAAATGGGCGGACAATATTTTATTAAATGTCTACAGTAATTACCTAATATAACTATAACTTACAGTGTTCCAATATTAGGTAAATAACCTACCGTATTCGATAGGTTCAAGGTTTAATCTTGTTTGATGTTCTGTATTATAATGTTCTTTAAAGTCTAATTAGTGAATTTGCAGTCTAGTCGATTGGTATAAGTTAACTTATCCACAAAAAAGTAGAGAGTGCGGTACCACACTAAATTGGTAAATTCAAGTTCTTTCTATTTAAATTTAATAAACTTGAACTTGCCAATTCGGTGTGGTATCTCTACTTTTATGATTATTTTATCACTCTGCGTATCCTCATGGCAGGTTATGGAATGGAATGGAAGACGTTTTTTTCCATCTTCCATCCTTAGATTTTCTTCCATTCCATCTTAGAAATCTTCCATTCCATCACAGAAATCTCTTCCATCTTCCATCTTCACATTTTCTGATCTCCGCGTTGAATATGCCACAAATAAACCTAAAAACCATAGCTTTCTGATTGGTCTGCCTAACGACAGTAGGTTTGACAAATACAGTAGGATTGACAAAAATTTGTTAAGGCAACAGTCCCTTTGGTTTAATACGAACCGAAAATCGAATTATTTCAGCAAGCAACATAATATTTTGCATGTATTTATCAAGCGTTAGAAAGTTAATGATGGAAATGGGATGGAATGATGGAAGATTGTCTTCCATCCCATCATCAAGATCTTCCTTTCCATTCCATTCTTGACATTTTCCATCCCAAAATCTGTCTTCTGAAACATCTTCCATTTCATCCCATCCCATTCTGTGCCTCATGGTAAATTGGTATCATGGATCATTGGTAAAGTCAAAAGTAGATTTGAATAAAAAGTTCAGTGACAAAGTTTTGTTTTGTTAACTTATCGATGTCTTGATTATTCCAGGAGAAATATTTCAGGGAAGTAAAAGTACAAATTTTGTTCTAACAATTAAATTTTAGACAGGTTGTTAATATGAAACAAACGATCCTTTTTTTATTTTCGTTTTTTTTTTTTTTTCAAAAAAAAGTATGTCTTTTTCAAAACAAGAAAACGAGCACAAAAAAAGACGACTTACATCTTTAGTCAAAATACAGTACATCAAACAGAATTATATTAGCGTCAAAGGCAGTAGAATCGAACTTAAACATTGAGAAAATAATTGAAGCTCTAGATTCTAGAAGCACAAATTTTTAGCCAAGAACTGTGCATGAGAAAAAATCCTTAGTGAGTTGAGATAAAAAGCTGAATTTTTGTACACACTTATAATTCTTAACGATTTAACTTAAATCCGAAATCACACATTCCTCTAGCTTGCTTTACCAATACTGAAAGCCAACACAAAGGCAAATGGTGTCCAGAAACAACGGCTCCCAGCACGCGGCAAAAAGCGACAATCAGAAGTGAAATGTCCTGGTAGTCAGGCAAGCCACGTCACGTAGAACACAGAAACAACGCAAATTCAACGTTTACAAAAATTCATCACAATTTCACAATTATAATCAAGAGAGCAATTGACCCGCCGGAACAGTAGGTTGGGCATGTGCTCCAGGGGCGCCGGAACGATTTTTGACTGGAGGGGGCAGGATTATGAAAAAAAGGGCACTTTTGTTGCCGAAAGGCCAATTTTTTTAACCCTATTTCCTGTGACGTATTTTGGCCAGTTGACTTGCGGAGGGGGGGGTCGGTTCGACACTATCACTTTCAGCTCGTGTAACTCAAAAACCACGCAAAATAGATCAATCAAATTTTCACATGATGCAGATAATTTATCTGACAACATAGCATCGAAAATTTTTTGCAATTTGTTCAACAAAGTAACTTGAAAAATCAAATAATTTGATGGTTGGTCATATTTTTTTATTTGACTTGAGAAATCGTTTCTTAATTACTTTATAATTGAGTGTGACGGGATAATTCAATTGTGTTGGATTTTAATCTCTTACGCGTGGACGTCGTCCACGCTTCAATGAAATCGTAATTGGCGTCTGACTTGCGTTTGCTTGTTGTTTTGCCCGAGGCATTGCAAAAATCTTTCGCTTTGTCTCAACATTTGCAGAGAATGAGACAAAATCACGGCAAAATAAACTGTATCAAGTCATTTTTGAGCCATATGTTATAGTCTACACATTTTCAAATGTACTGTCATCGCTTGATATTAAAACTAAATCAAGCAATGAGCTTTAGTAAACATTTTATTTGTAACAATTGTGTTCAGTTCAGTTTTCTTTTCACACTCATACTGTCCAATTTGGTTATACATGATCAAGAAACACTTTGCAGTTTACAGCACATCCCAGGGAGCTATTTATTTGTTTTTAACATTGTTTCAACGTCTAGAGACGTTGAATCGATGTAAAAAGTATCTGATTTGCTTTCTAGCTAGCGGTTGATACAGAAAAGTAAGTTAGCCTATTGTTGTCACATGGTGTTTGAACCACAACCTATCCAAAGGTAGTTACTTGCTTCGATAGGAGCTCGTTCCAACTTGGACCTTCATGCACTTCAAAAACAAAAAGTGTCTAGAATTCCTGACTGATAAACTATGTCACGATGCATTACAAAACTGATTTGTTTCCATACCTACCAACAATGATCACTTTGAATGAAATAATTTTGCAACAATTTTGATAAAGTGAAGTGACAATAATCGTTTAGTCAAATCGTATTGGTAGGCTATAGAAAAGGTCGTTTGTACATTGCCAAAGGGAACTCCCGTTCTGCGTGACAAACTCAAAGTCGTGGCATAACGATAGGAAAAATAAATACATTTAGCAAGATATCAAATCTCGCAAAAAAAATCTTTTTTAGGTTGATTGTTATTATCATACAAAAAAATCACTAAAATTTTGACTTTTTTCTTCGGCAAAATTGAAGGTTTTTGATATTTTGAAAATGCACGTTTGTGTCTAAGCGATTGAAACGGCATTTTTATGTTGTCAACTAGATTTGCAAGATAAGGTTTTCTACATGTTTTTCTAATTTGTTGGACATGCATTTTGTGTCAAGCTATTTCTTACGCATTAGAAAATTTCTTTCTCTTCAAATTTTGAAATAACATTTTAGATGCAGTTTGCTGTTGACGGCATTACTGCAAAAGCCATCTTTTGTAATTGATACATAACCAAAAACAAAAGGCGCATAAACTACTGCTGGCTGATAGACCACGTAACAATACATCATAATGATGTTTTTCCGAACCAAAGACCCAGAAAACCAATTTTGTTGTATATTAGTTCAGACGTTGAACCAATGACAAAAAGTGATTTGCTGATTTGAAACAAAGTGATTGCTGTTCCCAATGTGCAAACTTTTTGATAAAAGTAATCAAGTTTTGGCCACAGCTTTCTGGTCCACTGAGGCTACTCTGGTCAATCGACTCACGTTGCAAATAACTTATCGACATTATTGGGTAGGCTCACACTGAAGTTGTTTTGTGTAAAGTCTTGCTTGTGAAAAAGTCGAAGTAAAAACACAAAAATAAAGTAAGTTATATTTACAAAGTATTATATTCTTGAATCAACCACAGTTTTAAAAAAAAATAGTTTGAACAGGTTTCATGTAATAGAAACTACAATTGATATCATCGCGAAGGATCAAATAGCTGTGAAAATCACTTCGAACAATTGTTTGTTATGATTTTCATTTTTCATCATGCAAACCAAGGTGAACCTCAATATCATATTTTTATGCCAAACGATAAAAATCGTTTTTATTTTTTTTTAGTTACTTTTAGGAGACAAGGAAAACAATCCGTATAAAAAATAATTCAATTCAACATATTTCCCTTATTTTGTCAGATATGTATTTCGTGCAACAATTTTTTAGAAAAATTGCTGAGTATGGTATCGCGTTTTAGATGCAGTCAGAGAATGCAACTTCGCGGTTGATGGCGTTATTACAAAAGCCAATCTTTTGTCACGGAAATGTATTCGAAAACAAAAAGGCTCAAAAGCGGCTGACTGATAGGTTACGTTGCGATACGTTACAAAAACAAGGCATTGATTTCAGATTCTTTCAACCAAGCAAACAACTTTGCTCCAAATGACATAAACATCCAAATTTATTGAGAAAATGATATATGCCTACACCTTTTTGAGGTAAGCTTTTGTGAAAATAAGCTTTTGAAGATCAACATTTGAAAACAAAGTTTGAAATTATTGAGTTGGTCCTAATAGTGTTTCTACTGAGATATATCAAACTTTTCAATTCTCGTAGAGAAAAAATAATTTTGTAATCTCTCAAGCAACTGCAAAATTACCATTTAGGTAAAGATTCATTGCTGACAATACAGTATGTGCAATGTTTGTCAAAGCACAACAATTTCGCTGCGCGTGTTTTTCCACAAAAGCAGAGCAGTTTAGATAGACGATGTCAAGTTCTTTTCAGTATCCTTCAATCTCTCGTTTTTATAAAAACGTTTTAACAACATCCATAAATATTTATGTGAATATAAGTGTACCGGTACATGCAGAAGTTTATTGGCGGGTCAAAAACTCATTCCTTGTTGCTTTCCGACAAGAAATCAACAAAAAACTTCCCACATCAGTTTGTTTGTTTTGTGAGATAGACTGAGTTTTGTCAAGAAATTTTCGTACGGCTTCTTGTTATAAGTTAGAAACAAAATGTATTGGCCATAGAAAACTATGTAAAATTACATCTTTTTCAGCATGGCTTATCGTATACTTACTCTCTGATATAATTTCAAAGAAACCCAGATGTAATTAAAAGATTAATCAAAGCAACTCAAAACTCGAGTTTGCAAACAAAAGGCGGAATCATTACGGTCGAATGCTTTACAACAAAGCCAACTCACGAGATATCTGCGTCGCAGTTCCACGCACGACGGCGCTCAGTAATCCTATTAATCCGTATAATTAGAAAACAAAAGGACTAGCTAGTAGCAGGCTAAAATATCCGAGTATGTTATGAAAATCATGTCATATCTCTAAAACTATAGACAATAGCAATGTCATTTAAAGCGGAATAAATACTTGAATAATTTTTAGGAAAAGTCAAAAAATTTCAAAGGTGTGGATTGCGTAGTTCTTTAGTGATATTGCTTTGAAAAGCGCCAAGTCCCACCCGACCCCCCCCCCCCCACAGGACAAAGGGTTAAGTTTTAAGAACTACATACCGGTATAAAAAAAACAATGGCACGGAAGGGCATCATGCTATGTTATAATGATGTAATTGTAACCTACTGGGATACAGAATTTTGTGTCTGGAATATTATTATGAGGCAAAATGAAAGATTATAATGGTCACATCGGAAAACCATAATCTCTTCGTGGGAAAATTGTAACATAAAGTTCCCGGATCCGTTCGTCTGTATGTAATGACCGAAAAGAAACACTCTTCCGAAAACGTCTATTCGAGAATTGTATTTCTGTAAAAAATAGCCCACTGGCTGTCGAAATTGAGACGCAATGCGATACACCACTAAACTTGTCACTACAATGCAAATTACTTGGATAAAGACGGAAATTTCGTCCAGCTGGCAAGCACTAAGCAGAACAGTTAAATATGCGACCATCTCTCAAGTAACAATTTTAAGAATGACCAGGTACATTGCAATATTTCAAACGCACGTAGGCAGCTACTGTGACGTAATAATGATAAGCAATGATAAGTTATTCAAGCACCTGTTCAAGTTTGGCTTACACCTGTTCAAGTTTGGCTTACACCTGTTCAAGTAATTAAAGATTTAACGATGATGTAATGTTATGCTGCAGCTGCAATGTTTTACAGGTCTTGCAAACGATTTTGCAATCTGCTCATTTTTTAGAAATATTCCATTACGTAATACGCTAAGATTCAGTAGACCTGAACGGTTTTATATGACGTTTGATTTGGTGAACAATTGTCTGGAACATATAATTAGACTAAAAGCGAAAAGCAGAAATTGTAATATTTCATAATATGCAGTAGCTTACATGACCTTAAAAGGGCACCATTGCTCCCCCCCTTCCCCCCGCTTCCGGTGCCCCTGATGTGCTCCATCGCGATTTCAGCTTGTTTTCTCAGTTGGACAGCTACTGAACTATAAGTTTGCATATTTGAAACCGATAAACAAAAAATCTGCTATTTAAGGCAGAAACGCGAAGACGTCATTTCCTAGTAACAGGTGCAGACACATTTCGACACAAGATTACATTTAAGTGTTGCAACACACAAAGCCACACAAGACAAAATAACATTTGAGTGTTGTTGCACCAGCATTGGTTAAAACTTTCAAGCATTGAAACATTTCCGTCGTAGCTTCAATGTTTGTCCCCAGTGGCCCCGCCAGACCTTCAACAATGGGGGGCAAAATATTGACAGTGCAAGACAGTAGCGTAGTCAAAAACTTTGAAAGGGGGGGTGTTGATAGCCGGCGGGCGAAGCCCGATGGCGTGTTCGCCGAAGGCGACACTTAGCGGCGGGGGGTCTGGGGGGCCTCCCCCAGAAAATTTTGTAAAATTACTTTCAGTTTAGTGCATTCTGAGAGCATTTTCAACAAAATTGTGGGTATGAATATTCCTGTAAAATGGTGCTGTCCGGTGGCATAGCAAAAGGATAAGATCATGTTTTCTTGGGCATTTTTCGGAAATAAAGCTAAGTCTCTATGTTTTCTTGTTGCTAATTCCAGACTGAGATATTTGAATGTTTGGTATTGGCAAAACTCGCTCTTTTAATGCAGTTTCGTTTAAAATTAGGCAAACTTTGTTTTAGAGACATAGGTTGATTGCTTTTTTTGCGAGATTATTACAGTTTTATTATTTATCAATTTTCTCCTTGGTTGATTCAAAAAACGATCTTATTCCGGGAAGTCACTAACTTTTATGCTCTGAAGTCAACCCAAAGTTTAAAAAATGTAACGTCATAGAGGTCATACATCTTGATGAGTGTCAAACAAAAAGCTTTGAGACAATGAAGTTACTTTAGGCTATTTCGGATATAGGCTATTCAAGTTTTGTATAAGGAATAGCTGTTTAGATGTTAATCTAGATCGAACAAGCGATCTCAGCAGTTGCAGATGGCTTGCATCCTTGCACAGTTTGACGAGAAATTACATTATAGGCTAAAACTTTTCTTGTAAACAATGTATTAACATCCGTAAATTCAATTTGAAAGGTTGAAACCCCCGAACCCCCCTCCCTTGGCTACGCCACTGATGCAAGACATGCAAGACAGTGGTATATTATTTAATTTCTCTTGTTTTCTACCAGGGCTGGAAAAAATGTTTAGCTTCCCGGGAATATGTTTTCTAGTGAAAAAATTTCCCGCGGCTTACAATCACTATAATGAGAACCTTATATTTTACTGATCTCCGGAGCTGACGTAAACCTTAAAAGTCATGTCGCCTTATTCTTAATGCCTCCCTTATCGAAAATTGTTCTTTGTAATACCGCTTTGAAGGAGGATTACGACTATGAACAAAAGAATAAATTTTAAACTTCATTTTCAATTGAAAAGACATGACGTAATGTCTTCCAACCTTAGTTATATATTTTTTTATTACGTAGCGTCTTGTAGGAATAAATTGAAAATCAGTATGATCACTCAAAATGAAAGCAATGGGACTACGAATCCTCACTAAACCAATCAATCAATGGTCTTGTTGCACCGAAGATGAAACCTTGTATTTTACTGATCTCCGAAGCTGACGTAAACCTTGACTCAATGCAAACTCTTTGAAGGTTGGGGGGGGGGGGGGCTGTCAATTCAACTTTTTGTATCAACAGTTGTATCTCTAAAACCACTGAGGCTGCAACTACGAGATTTCTTGACTTTTCCTAACTTTTATTCACCTCTATTGAGCTGAAATTTTGAGCAAATAAAGGTTATAAATTGAAAGATATAAGGCATTTCTCAGCACATCCTCTGAAATATTTCATATTCTATTGTGAAACATTTTCCCACCAGCTGGATGAAAGTAATTAATTTGGCCCATGTCTCGTTAATCCTAACTGTTTCACAGCGTGAAGGGCATTGGCTGTATGTAAAATAATGTAAAAAAAATTAATCACAACATTACAATGCACGTTATTCATTACTCTACCAAAAAATAATGTGTAAACTCACGCTACAAATTACACTCATAAGTGACCTCAACATTTCAACGTATATGAGCAGTTCTAAAATTCACATAGTTTTAATTTTCGGATATGCTCAGCGTGAATAATTTTACAAAGTGAATCTCAAATTTTGAAACCGTACCAAAATAACAGAGATATCACTCCTAAAGCATAAGAAGAATTGACAGCCCCCCCCCCCCAAACTGAGCAAGACTCCAGGAGCCCAACCTTCTAACGGTTAAAAGTCATGTCGACTTATTCTTGATGCCCCCCTTATCGAAAATTGTTCTTTGTAGTACCGCTTTGAAGGTGGATTACGACCATGAACAAAAGAATAAGTTTTAAACTTCAATTTGTATTGAAAATACATGACGCAATGTCTTCTAACCTTATCACATTTTTTTCATTACGTAATATTTATCACCACCAAACCACTTCTGACGATCGAATTTGTTAATTTATTATTCGGTAAAATGTTTAGGTGATGTCACATCATTACGCCGATTTGAGATATAATTTCATTCATGACGTCGTCGTATGGATGAAAAACTTTTACAAGTTTTATACTCTGCTGAGATTAAAGAAGAAACATAAATGATAAATATTGGAGAAATTGAGTCTCCTTTACAACTTAAGAATCGAACAACTCAAAACTGCTGAAACAAAACGTTTTGTTTAAGTGAAAGAATCACTGCAAGCAACCAATTCCAAAATGCGCGCGGAAGAAGTCATGGGAGTGTGAGGTATCAAAATTTTAACAGGTTGTCATTTTTCTACATCAATGTGACGTTAGTTAAAACTTTAAAAAGTCAATATCTTTGCTTCTGTAGAAAATCTTTTTATCTACTGTACAATTTAGTCATCAAGGTTTTCGATATTTTTTTTAAAGAGAGAGCTTTTACCCCCCCTTGCAACTTGAGTTGACTTACTTGAGGTTGGGATCCAAATATTAAAAAAAAAATATTACTATGTATTGTATTAATAAAAAAAAAAAATTAAAAAGATGATGCCCAAAACATTGGGGGGGCAGCTGCCCCGCCTGCCCCCCCCCCCTGCCGGCGCCACTGCTCAAACGTGAGTTTTTCTACTTTTGTTTTCGTATTACTGTTTTAAAAATTTATTTTTGAGTGAGTGTGAATCGTTAGGTACGGTCAAAGCAAAAAAAAACTGGAAGTATCATATTATTTTATGTGATGTATGTTTCTGCTCTTAAAAGGAATAATAATGTGTTCGGTTGCGTTTGTCTTGCAAATACAGGAGATGGATGCAGTAGCCTATGATTATTAAGCTTCTTTTTGTTTTTCAGAACCCATCTGCCGAAATTATGCTTCGACAGACGATCAATCATACCAACGAAAAGTTATGTCTCTTAAAAATTAAAAAAGAAGTAAGTTTTCTGTTTTGTCTAAATAATTAAGTCCAATAGTATTAAACGTTTGGTTCAATTTGTGTGACGTTTTTGTTTCAGTTATGAAAAAATAAAAAAGTGATAATATTCTACAAAAATTACAATTATTTTTGTCTTTTCAGCGTCGAAAATTAAAAAGGCAGAGGATGCTTCTGGAAGCAACTTTATGAATAAACAACATGTAGGCTATAAAGAGTTGTTCTGTGTGTGTGGTTTTGTTCAAAGAACAATTTTGGGGTAGATAAACAACGCGACAGTAGCCTACCTCTCAGCAGTGATGGGCATTATCGGCGATAATTTACCGGCGATAATTATCGGCGATAAATTTTTATCGCTTATCGTTATCGCTCAATTATTTTTTTAGTTATCGTTTATCGTTATCGCCAATGGCAATATTTGATTTTCGCCGATAATCGTGGATAAATTTTATTTCGGATCAACACAAAAGGTGAAAGACCATGAAAAGTAATATTTTTACTAGCCACCTAGTTAATGAAACTAAAATTGAAACCAGTTCTTCTTCAGTGCCTGAAGTGTGTGTGCACAGGTCGTTGTCAGGGAAGGGGGCACTCCCCCCTGCAGCGACGGCCTTGACGATACAATAATTTTTAGAGTTGCAAATTGCAATGCAATGAAATGCATGCAACAATTTAAAGTAACACAACATCACTGAAACAAGTCATTGCGAAATATGATATTGCTTGAAGCATTTGACATGCAGACCGACATCACATTTTTTTGCATCTTGTTGGCTAGTAGTTTTTGCATGACAATAGGCGCACCGAGTTGCGTGGTAAAATTATGCTAAATACAGTAGCCTATAACCTTTCTCATTTAGCTATGCGACCTAGCCTACCTCAATCAAATATTTTTATTCCCACTAATACAGTGAAAGCTAAAACCTCAATTGCTAAGGTAACAGGGATCAGTTGTCAGTAGATGTTACAGAAAATATATTTCGCACTTATTCAGTGCATCGTCAGTTCTGATCACAGAATAATCTGATTTCAGAATAAGACTAGGTCAGAAAGCGAGGCAGACTCCGACGCAGCTCAGCATCAGCCAAGAGCAGTTAGCTACACTAATACAGTGCTTATATTGTAATTCTCATCTCAATAACTCAGCGTTCTGCCATTGCTTTAATGATAGTGTTCACAAAGAAAACAAAAAAAAATATCTGAAATTATCAGTAAATTATGATAATTACGTTATTGTTTTAAAACAAACACGTCTAATTTGACAAGCTTGATGGATTTCACAGTATGCACATTTTTACTACCAATAACGCGATTAGGCTACTGATAAATTTTCAAGCATTTCGCGTTTTTTGGAATTTTTTCAATTATTACTGACTTAGCTGTAAACAGCCCTTTCAGCAGAAAGCAAAATACAAAGTTTGGAATTTTTTATGGTATTTTCATTTGATTTAATTATTTTGCCTACTGCACGTAAGCGGCAGTGTAACTCAATTGATAAAAGCATCCCCAACTGGTATTTGAAGGTATAATTATAAGCACGGCGGTTACCTCAGTGGTTTGAATCTGGATCAAGAGGTTGAAGATTCGATACCCACTGCCGCTGTTGCGATTCTATTCATGCATAACTTACAAAACGTTTTGTCCCTTTACAGTATATTATGTTCGATTTTTCGTCATGTTGATGAAAACAGTTCGTGCTGCATGGGATGGGGCAGCGCTAATCAAGAACATTTTTTTTATCGTTATGGGACATTATCGGCGATAATTTTATCGTTTATCGTTATCGCTTAACTTTTTTTTGATTTATCGTTTATCGTTATCGCTTTAGGCATTTTTTGTTTATCGATTATCGTTATCGCTTAACTAAAAAATGAGTTATCGCGCCCAACACTGCCTCTCAGCAACATCTAATCGATAAGGTACTTACACCGAACACTTCAGAAATAGCGAGGTTGTATTGACAATGCCATCACTCTGTCAATATCGGTAACCGGCCCTGCGTCAAAAGCCTCTACATCTACAAGTATGCGAAACTACCAGGAATAACCCATCAAGGCTTTGTCAGTCCGAGGATAATGATAATGAACGGTCCGAAACGCCGTTCCGGAAGCTCGATCAAAAAGTTGACTTGTCCGGAACGGCGTTCCGTAAGCTCAAATATTTTATGCTGTTATTCCTGTATTTTCCTATTGTTATTACTGACTGTTTCCCGCTGCTTAGCACCACCCTTAGTATGCGTTGGCTTGCGTTGCCCTATTCAGAGTAGCATTGTATGTCTAAGCAGTCGTGGGTACCAACTAGAAAAAGTAGTAATAAGAACAGTCTTGTTCCACAAAGAGAATGCACATAGATGAACGCGAAGCTGCGAGGGGACTTTGGGATCTTTTTTTCGTAGTTGCATATTCACAAAGTCCCCTCACAGCTTCGCGTTCATCTAAGCCAGGGGTCACCAACTGGCGGCCCGCCACGCTGTATCGCTGTGGCCGGCAGAAGGTAGGCTATCAGCGTACAAGTATAACCAAAAATACTTTTCTTGAGGAGTTAAAGAGCACGAAGGCAAAAAATACTTTCCGGGAAGCATATTTTCGCTTTGCATACGATTCCACCGAACGACCAATCAGATTATAGTTCTAGGTGGGGATTGCTTAAAGTTATTCCAATGCGATGTCCAGCCACACCGTCCCAGTGGTTGATTAAAACGTCTGTTTTCGAATTTCTGTGAGCACAAGGTTGCTTATTTTAAGTTTGAAAATATCATGTAAACACTGGTGTGCGTTTCACCGTTATTGTGTTTCACGAGCAGTATTCTCTTTATGCAAGTTTTTGTTGGCAAAATAGGTCGGTGTGCCAACTCAATTTATAATAAATTGGCAAAATATGGAACGCTTCACGATTTTGCGTGTCATCCTTGCGCAGGGACCATGCTAATCTTCTCTGTATTGTTCCAATTTTAGTATATGTATTGCCGAAGCAAGTACTGCAAAATGTTGTTAATCAACAAATTCTTGCCACGCTGATAAGCACCGCAAGTGACAGTTGTCTAATAATAATCAAAGAAAGACGGTTTTATAGACTCTCACAAAAAGATGAAAAACCAACGCATTGCTTTTTTAGAGGGAAGACTGTTCATGAATTACGATAAAATTACGATTTTTCGGTGATTTTCACAAGCGTTTGTTTCATGGCGCCTGCGGTGTCTTTTTCCCTGTTATTGGAGCCTATTTTTCTCTGATATGTTTGCAGGTCACTATTGTTGCCTGTATTGCGATGTGTCAAACATTTCCTTGTTTACTGAAATTGCTAATTGCAAGGTATCATTTGTGAAGCGAAGTGACAACACCACTCTTGCTTGACGATGAATATTCTGATAAAACCACTCCCCTCGCTATAAGTGTGAAAAACAAGTGGCCTCGTTTATTAGACATTGTTAAAGAAGTCAAAAGTGTTGTTAAAGGAGCTTGGCCTGGCAGTAGCGTTGTTCGACAAATTGTGTTGCTGCGGTATTCTAAGACAAATATTAACAACATGTAACGCTGGATACTGGGTACGAAATTCGTTCTTTTCTAGCATAAGAGTTAACCTACCTAAAATTTTATTAGTGCGGCCCACCACAGCCAGTGATGGGCATTATCGGCAATAATTTACCGGCGATAATTATCGGCGATAAATTTTTATCGCTTATCGTTATCGCTCAAATATTTTTTCAGTTATCGTTTATCGTTATCGCCAAAGGCAATATTTGATTTTCGCCGATAATCGTGGATAAATTTTATTTCGGATCAACACACAAGTGGAAAAACCATGAAAAGTAATATTTTTACTAGCCACCTAGTTAATGAAACTAAAATTGAAACCAGTTCTTCTTCAGTGCCTGAAGTGTGTGTGCACAGGTCGTTGTCAGGGGAGGGGGCACGCCCTCCTGCAGCGACTGCCCTGACAACACAATACTTTTTAGAGTTGCAAATTGCAATGCAATGAAATGCATTCAACAATTCTCTTGTTGTTTTGCTGCAATCGGCAATCGTGAGTGAATTTTACAATTAAAATGTAAGCGCAACTCTGATTGCAGCATCGTGCATTTTACCGCACTTTTTAAGATCAAGACTCTGGAGAGTGGGATTTTATTGCATAGGCTTAGATTAGGGCGTAGCAAGTTAAAAGTTGTTCCTGTTTAAAGTTAAAGAAAATTAGCCATGCAGTAAGCATGAAGTAGATAAGCTATGTATGACGGTCGAGAACAGATGCAAGAACAATACAGTAGACCTGTAGTTCAGTGCTCTCGCCAGAGCGAAAAAAGTAGAGAGGGGGGCACCTGCCCAAAGTGAGAGAGCACCAAAATGTTAACCTAATGAACAAGTCATAAAAAAAAGCCGGTCACATAATAAACGCCATAAGTTTTCGTGGGGCAACAATATTATGAATGCTGAATGGTAATTTTGCAAACCAAAGTTAACAAATAACTAATCAACATAATAAGAAATCGGTTTATAAGGAGAGGCCACAGAGACAAAAAACGTAACAAATAATAACCTAGTGAATTTGAATGAAAAATCATTTAAAATTCAGCCAGAGAACTGGGGAAGCGCTGCAAACTCACTCAGTGAAATCCTAGGATCGGAAGCTCAGGGAGTTTATCAGAGAGTTTTTGGCATAAAATGGCTAATTTTAACATTGAAAATTCCGATATTGTTGTTCCGATATAAATTTCGTTTAATTTTGCATTTTTTGGAATTTTTTCAATTATTGTTGACTTTGCTATAAACAGCCTTTGAAGCAGAAAGCAAAATACAAAGTTTGGAATTTTTTATGGTATTTTCATTTGATTTAATTGTTTTGCCTATTGCACGTAAGCGGCAGTGTAACTCAATTGATAAAAGCATCCAACTGGTATCTGAAGGTATAATTATAAGCACGGCGGTTACCTCAGTGGTTTGATTCTGGATCAAGAGGTTAAAGATTCGATACCCACTGCCGCTGTTGCGATTCTATTTATGCATAACTTACAAAATGTTTTGTCACATTACAGTATATTATGTTCGATTTTTCGTCATGTTGATGAAAACAGTTCGTGCTGCATGGGATGGGGCAGCGCTAATCAAGAAAAAAAATTATCGTTATCGGACATTATCGGCGATGATTTATCATTTATCGTTATCGCTTAACTTTTTTTTGATTTATCGTTTATCGTTATCGCTTTAGGCATTTTTCGTTTATCGATTATCGTTATCGCTTAACTGAAAAATGAGTTATCGCGCCCAACACTGGCCACAGCTCTCCTTAGTGCCAAAGTGGCCGCATGCAAAAAAGGTTGGTGACCTCTGATCTAAGCGCAATGTCAGCATAAGGTTCATTTGTGAACCTCATGAACCTCACTTTGTGAACCTCAATGAACCTCATGTCAGCATGAGGTTCATTTGTGAAAATCTGCGCTCACACTCGCTCGATGAAAGTGCAATGGAATTTAGTGACGTCATCAAATTTTGAAGACTCTGGCTAAATTCCATTGCACTTTCATCGAGCGAGTGTAAGCGCAGATTTTCACAAACGAACCTCATGCTGACATCACCGTGCTTCTCTACAAACTGTAACTGTTTCAAGTTTACTTTTTATACGAATGGTCGGTCCTCCACTGAGAAAGTTTTCACCAGCAACGTTTGTTGGATCCTGGTTGCGTCAGGGAGGTAACTCGGCAATGGAGACCCAAAGTCGCTGAAGGTGTTATGGTTTTGAATAAGATCAATGTCGTGAAAAATTGTAGAACTTGTAATTTTTTGTGTTATTGTTTCACTAAAATGCGAATATTTGCATTAAACAACGTTACATCTTTTATGGACTATGATGCTTACTTTAGCAACGTTTTAAGCACGTAGGTACATCAAGTGTGTTGTTTCAAAGTCTTATTTGGGCATATTTCTGAATCTCTTCTACGGCACCTAGCGCATTTGGAAAGTAAAAAACTAACGTTCCAGAAGCTAATCTTCTGGAAATTCACCACTGCGTGCATAGCATTCCCTACTACTGAGATCACGATAGCTACTCATTGCCATTAACTTTAACTGATAGAATTTTGCCAAGTGAATTTGACAAGCTTCAACAATCGGAAACTGTACTCTGTCAATCTCGGTAACCGGGCCTGCGTCAGTGATTCAAAGCCTCTACAAGTATGCAAAACTGCCAGGATTAAGCTCTGCAAGAAGCTTTCCCAGTTCGAAAATAAAGATTCAATCAATCAAAGCATGGTTGCAAGTAATTTGACGAAGCTACAGTTTCTATTCGACGTACGGCAACTCTAGTCATTACAAAGCAAAATTCCGTTATGGTTGGTTGGTCAGCACAAACGTGACGAAGCATTTACATTTCAAGAAAAAGTTGTCTGGTTTGCGATTTTTTTACTTGGTCCATGCACGAGCTGAAGAAACTTGGGCGTCCTTCCTTTCATAATTGCGAAGCGGAAGCAGAATGCAGGGATATCTAAAGAAGGGGATGCGAAGGCTCACAGCGATTGCCTTATTCTTATGACACTACCAGGGCGGTAGTTTGTAGTGCGTAAAACATGCAGTTCTTTTCACAATTGCAGAAAGTTTTGTTGTGCAACTGGTACAGTCAGCTACAGATGACAGTTAGTAAATGTTACATAGAGCATATTTAAAGAATACTTGTTTGGAAAGACAGTTGAAAAGTTACAAGTTAGCTGCTTTTTTTAACAAAGTCTTTGCAGTAGGCCAGATTTAAAGCAAATAAACGGGTAGTTGAATTAACAAGTAACCATGAGCGTGCAGTGAGTATCCAGGCTTGATACTGATAGCGCAATGCAGGTTATCATAACAAGAGTTATTAAACTACTAACAGTGCCGATTGTCAGTTTACGGTAAACAGAGATTATTTACGATAAACAGAAGCCCTTCTATTGTCAGACGTATTAAAAGCCTTCATATCCCCTTCTCTAGATATCCCTGGCAGAATGTTAGCTCTTATTTTAAACAAGAGCGATCTGTTTCAATAAACATACGCACCAAAGACTTTGGTTCTCCAGCAGTTAGTGGGAGATTTTATTTATTTGCATTTGCCGCTTTATAGACCTACCGGTACGCCAGGGCTAGACACTTGTAGAGAAAATAAACTTGTCCTTTGCAATCAAAGCAAGGAGCTAGCCAAAACAATGATTTTTAATGCATCGGCATCTAAGTCGAATAAGGGTTTTCCACCACAGAGAAACACTTGTCATGCAGATATGTTTCTACTTTTAACCAAGAAATTGTCAGAACTTGTAGAAATTTAAAAATGGCATTTTTTCAAAAAAGGTGTTGTTTTTAGCTAAGGATGGTTAAAAGCCTTTTTAGTTGGTTTTAGACTGTTTACCGGTTTTACCTGTTTTGGCCTGATGCTGCGAGTATGCTGTGGTAATAGCAAATTGCACTAGCTTTCGGAACATAGTTCCCGAGTTGTGGGCTACGAATTATGTTGAAGTGAGTGAGGCATTGTTTTATTCTGCTCTTTTGTTTGGCTTGAGGCTGCTGGCTGTTGAGTTGCTGTGTTGTTAGGCATTATTGCTGTAAAATTTTGTTGAATCAGCTGAATGATAGATTAGGTGACATAGGATGCAACCTAGTTCGTACCCTGAACAGTTCGGACCCTCAGTTCGTACCCTAAAAAGATCGAAAGAAAAAATTAAAAAAAGCGGAAGTCGCTGATCGCAGTTTCCGCAAACATTTTAAAATTTTCCCCCTGAAAAGATCGAGAGAAAGATAGCACAAAGCCGAAGTCGCTGATCGCAGTTTCCGCTAACCTTAACCAGCATAGGCTAATCTATGCTCTAACCCTAACCCTAGCTGATCGCAGTTTCCGCAAACATTTTCCGTAGATTCCGCTAACCGCAGTTTCCGCTAACCTTTACCCTAACTCTAACCATAGATTAATCTATGCTCTAACCCTAACCCTCGCTGATCGCAGTTTCCGAAAACATTTTTCCGCAGTTTCCGCTAACCTTTACCCTAACCCTAACTATAGAGCAATCTATGCTCTAACCCTAACCCTCGCTGATCGCAGTTTCCGCAAACATTTTTTCGCAGTTTTCGCTAACCTTTACCCGAACTATAGAGCAATCTATGCTCTAACCCTAACCCTCGCTGATCGCAGTTTCCGCAAACATTTTTCAGCAGTTTTGCTAACCGCAGTTTCGGCTAACCCTAACTCTAATCATCGAGTAATCTATGCTCTGCTCTAACCCTCGTTGATCGCAGTTTCCGCAAATATTTTTCCGCGGTTTCCGCTAACCCTAACCCTCGAGTTTGTTTGCGGAAACTCCGATCAGCGACTTCGGCTTTGTGCTATTAAACTGCGATCAGCGACTTCGGCTTTTTTTAATTTTTTTTCTCGATCTTTTCAGGGTACGAACTGAGGGTCCGAACTGTTCAGGGTACGAACTAGGTTGCACCCGGTGACATACAATAGTTCTTTTTTTTTCAGCACGGTTGTTGATCTTTTGGACTTTGTCTACTTATGAAAATGGCCTCTTTAAAGCGCATTTGTCCCGTGTCATTTTCTTTGGCAATGATGTATTGTCTATTCAAAGTCAGCGAGGCACTGTTGTTGATGATCAAAGATAAACTTTTATCTGAGCTAAGGTGTTTTTTCAGGCGGGAGTGGAGTGGGCTGATGATGCTGCCTATGTAGCTTTTCCTGCATTTCTTGCATATGATCTTGTAAACACAAAATTTTACAGCAATAATGCCTAACAATATAGAAACTCAACTGACAGTAGCTCCAAGCAAAATAAAAGAGCCACATAAAAACAACAGCCCACTGACTTCAACACCATTCGTCATAGCACATGACTAAAAAACTGTGTTCCAAAAGCTAGTGCAATTTGCTATTACCAGTTTGCAGTTACCACAGCAAACTCGCAGCATCAAGCTGAAACAGGTCGTTAATATCTACATTATGAAGTAAACATGGTTTTACTTTAAACTCCAAGTTTGATAGTTTTAATGTAGGCTTATGCATTCCATATTCAGCTTTTACTATTTTTAAGAAATTGGTGAGATGTTTTGTATATCTACATCTAAGTTTTTGTGTAATGTAAAAAAGCAGACCTATGCTTAATTTTGAAACATGACATTATTGGGTTTATTAAATTTATGTTTTTATAGCATACTGTAATTTTGTTTTTGTTGTCTTGACACTGTAATCTGAAGCAAAATGGGACGTGACAAAGCGGCTGATCAGCTGAAGGAGCATGTTGCAAAAAATCCGGTATGATTTATGATATCAATTCAGTATATAAAGAGCTTGTTTCCAAAACCGCTTACATCCACTTTCGTGATTTCGAGAAAACCACGAAAAACGTTTATGCGCGTAAGTGGTTTTGGAAGAAAACGCAATTTTTATTGTCGAATTTGAAGCAGAAAGAGAAAGTTTTGGAAAAAAAGGAATGGATAGTAGGTACCCATGGTAATACTCTACCTAATGACACTCTAAACTCAATTTTGTAAAAATGGCGCATAAGCGGTTTTGGAAACAAGCTCTTCATATGTTGAATGTTGATATGGAAAAGCTTTATTTCATTTAGCTATTTGTTGTATTTTTGTAGGCTGTATATAATTATTTTTTGTTATATACATAGTTGTGCATAATTGGTTTTTGGTTAGGTATATATATTTTCTTTGTTTCACCTAACACAGGGGTCACCAAACCTGGGTTTTTTTTTTCGCTGACACTTTTCGGTCATTTGTCCGAAATGACTTGAAAAAATTCGGTCATTTTTTATTTATTTTGGTCATTTTTTCTGAGGAAAATATTTCCTTTCAAGTAGCTGATACAAACCAAAATTTGCACTTCCTGACTAGCTACAACATAGGCGCCAAATTTTTATGCTGTATTGATACATAAAACAATAGATGAACTAGCGATCGGCAGCAGGACAACATTTTTTGAATGCAAACCGCAACAGCTTGGCGATAAATAATCACTAGAACGAGTAGGATGCTACAATTCCACACCAGACAACAAAATCTGTCATTTTTACATTGATTTAACGTCTGCAGACGTTGAATCAATGTAAAAATGACTGATTTTGCTGCCTGCGACATAGCAAAAATCTACCATTTTGTGTCGATTCAATGTCATCAGATGTTGAATGCACCCAAAAACAACATAATTTGCTACGTAGACGGAGCGTGCGTTTAGCTTTACGCGCTTGCAAACAGACTCGATGTTGCTTTCGAAAGTCGAAACCTCTGCAGTGAATTGTCGCGGCAGTGAACCGCTCGCTGTGAAAATGAACTTGAAGTCTCGGCACGACGTAAACACCAACCAACGCAACAAAGGCTGGTACAAACCGCATTGCGCACATGCGGAATAATCAACGCAACAACGGACTCGCGCAAACTGCATGGCGCACACACGACCGTTGCCATAGAAACCTGATCAAAGGCGGGAATATGCGCATCTTTTGTTTCATCTGCAACACGAAAACAGGTCAACCATAAAGTTGAAAGCAGATCAGTCATAAGTTGCGATATTGTAGTGAAAAGGGAGCTATAATCAAACGTCTCTCCGTAACTATTTTTCAAGAGCTGTTTACAGATGTCAGCAACTTCTAAATTTATTCAAGGTGACGTGCTGTTGAATTGATGTAAACGTGAATGATTTTACTTTCAACAGGTACATTTTCAAGCGTATAATCAAGTTAGTACTTGCATTCCATTTTCAAGACATTGTCATTCCATTTACAGTATACCTTTTACTTTTTAGTAAACCTTTTCGTCTCTTATTTCATGGTAATAAATCTAATTCGTTGCTAAACTTTATGATGTGCTTAGCTTAAAGAGTCGCAGTCCATCAACCGCTAGTTTACGCAGACTCATGGCATGTGTTTGCTTAACCGAAGTGGTCGAGTTTTGTTTATAATAATTAACGGTACCGGTAGGTCAAACGTAGCGATAACTCCGAGTGTGGCAATAAAAGCAATCCTAGTGTGACGACATAATTATGTCATCCATCTGCGTGACATTTTGCTGAATTTACGTTGCTGCTGATGAAACACGCTTTCGCCCCCACGGCCAAAAAAATAGTTAGGCGCCTATGAGTTACAACATTAAGTTTCGCTGAGAAACGTTGTCGTGTTTTATCTGAGAAAACTTTTTTCAACGTTTATCAGCGAAACTCAACCTTGCAACACCCGAATTGACTATATATTTTTCGGACATTTTGACCGAATTGACTATATTTTTTTCGGACATTTTGCTAAAAAATCGGTCAATGACCGATAAATGACCGAAAAAAAAAACCCAGCACCAAACTACGGCCCGCGGGCCAGAACCGGCCCGCGAACTAATTTCATCCGGCCCGCCACGTGCTGCGGAAATAACAGCTGCACTACTACTAATAAGGAAAAAAGTTACCAAACTTTTTGTAAAGGACTGACGTTGCTGTTGAGCTACACGCAACCTGCTAATGATTTTTCGATATTGTTCCTTATTATGACATCTCAACCTTTGTTGTTCAAAACACCAATCTTTCATCAGTGTAATGTTTTTTCAAGAGCACGATGCCCTGCAGTGTATCACAGCAGTGCCGGTCTTAGGGTATTTCGGGCCCTGTGCGGAATATCCTTTGCGGGCCCCAATGACAATGATCCAATTCAGTAGTGTAGCTAGGTATTTTGAAAGGGAGGGGGGTTGACGGCCGGCGGGCAAAAGTTTTGAAAACTTACATTGTATTTGTTGCATTCTGAGAGCATGTTTAACAAAAATTTGAGTATGAATATTACTGTAAAATGGTGCTGTCCCTGTTCGGTGGCATAGCAAAACGATAAGATCACGTTTTCTTTGGCATTTTTCGGAAATACAGCTGAAGCCGCAACTGACTTCAAGGATACCGGTACTTGCTTGTGAATCGAATTGAATTTTTTCCATTGGAAATGACAAAAATCACTACATTTTCTGAGTAAATTGCGGGCCCCTTAATTTGTGGGCCCTGTGCGATCGCATGGTTTGCACACCCCAAAGACCGGCACTGATCACAGCAGGGGATAACTTTTCCAGCAACCTTTCGATTTTCATCACAACTTTGCTATTCCACCGCTGAATTTGTTATTTATTGTGCTCAATTCAAGTCATTGGAGATTCTAAATAGTTGTATATCTTTTCGCAATTTGCATCCGGCCCGCAGCTGTTAATCTCGCAACAATCCGGCCCTCAGAGAAAAAAGTTTGGTGACCCCTGACCTAACAGATCATCAGAAGGTCTGAAAAACATGCAAAAAAAGTAATGAATCGATAATTCCTAAAACGATATTAAATATTACAACTGTAATTTAATCTGCAAAAAAAACCTTTAAACCTGTACTTCCTGAAAAGATATTAAATATTATAACCTTAATAAATAAAAAGATATTAACCTTAATAAAATTATAACCTTAATAGGTTATAATATTTAATATCTTTTCAGGAATTATCGATTCATTACTTTTTTTGCATGTTTTTCAGACCTTCTGATGATCCGTTAGGTGAAACAATTTGTAAAGGCTTCAGATAGTAATAACTATATTTGATTTAACTCGCTCTGCTTTGCCTTTTTGCTTAGCATTGAGCACTTTTTGTAGTATTAATAGTTTTCATTGTTTTTATTTTCTTTGTTTAGTGTTTAAATCGTTTTTTAACTTCAATCCTCAAAACTGTTAAACAAGTGTTACCAGAAATACTAATAGGCTACCGTACAATATTTTATGTTAGTAAGACTTTACAATCATTGTTCTTAACAATCAATCATTTATAGTGAACAAAAAACAGCAATGCTGTTAATATCATATATATAATATGATGAAGTTTTATGCTTTTACAATTTGCATTATATGCATTATTGGGTTATTATGATGATGATGATGTGTGTTGAAATAGGATGTTGATAGCTGATTATCTAAATATCTTTACTTTATCTTCTCTTGTATATTTTGTGCTATTAATATTTAACGTTTCGTAAAAAAGTGTTAGTATTTTTAATTGTGACAAATATGCATTTTAGAAACCAGGTGTGCTGATGACAAGCACTGGAGCACCAATTGATGACAAGCTTAATAGTATGACAGCAGGTCAACGTGGCCCTTTGGTTATGCAGGTACGATGCACTTCCCTGATGTAATAAGTTGGTTTTTGTAGTGTGAGTGTCTTCTGTAAATGCTTTCCACCAACTTGCTTTGATTCAACTGAAGTTGTCAGTACATGTAAACCTTCATTAGAATTAATTATTTTCTCTGGTTTTCAAAGTTCACACATGTGCATTTGTAAATAGTTAAGCTGTGAGTTTGTTGTTACTCCATGTCAATACATTTTACATTGCACAGCCAAATTTCTACATTTTTAGCAAAGTGTGTTCTTACAGTCGACATTTGTTAGCTTCGCACGTACTTTTAAGTTCATCATCTTAAAATGTTTAAGTTTCAAACTTATTTGCTATCAAACATTGTTGTTTCATACATATATACCGTACCTAAACTTGCTGATCTATAGGCTATTTGTTTATACATTGTTACTCCCAGGGATATGCTTGTGATCGATTTTGAAACGTTTAAAATAAGTTCATTTTTCTGCCCATCACAGCAAAAATAATACAAATCAAACCATAACCTATCTCTAGAAATAGCTATAAACCAGCAAACTTCAAGCATTGAGGTGCTTTAGCAAGCCATAAAGCAGCCGGCGGCCATAGCCGTTAAGTAGTGCTTGAATGACCGCCGGTGCTACCTTCTCAGTCGGCCATATTTGGCCGCTGGTTTCTTCTAGCCAATTATTTAATTTTGCAATAGAATGAGCATGGATTAACTGTCGAAAATATGTAGTATCAAAGAGTGACGCAGAATTAGGTCAGCGCGTTATAATCACCACTGTTGTAGGCTATTGTCCGGGAACATTTGCTATGGAATATACCCAGCTGCAATCACCAGCTGTACCCGCGCATTCGCAAATGCGTGAGCGCATTAGGCCAACGCGCGACGCGCATTCATCCATTGTGCGCGAGTAATAGCGTTCAAGTCGCAGGTTTGCGATTTTTTGCACGATTATAGAGCAGTACTAGACGAACATAATTGAACAAAAACAAGACGAATTTTCCGCTTATTAAATGATCTAGAATAAAATTAAAGAGAAAGAACTTTGCGCATTTGCCTGTTTGACTAAGTCTTGTTTGTAATTCCCGACCTTTATTTTAACAAAGTCTTAATCCGAAGTGCTAATTTACATCGGCAATATTGTCGTTTTTATGTCGATGCAATGTTGTCGGACATTGAATCATTGTTAAAAAGGAGAACTAGGTTAGTTGACATCCGAGGGGAAAACATGTGTCTTCATAGTTGAGAAATGTTCCTGCTATGGGTTAGTGACTTCACACACCCTCGTCCCTCAATGGTGAGTGGTGACATCAACGGTATAAGTGATCAGATTTTATGAAAGGCGGTATTCGGTAATGCAGTTGAAACAATTTACTGAGCAGCTGAAACAATTTAGATGGTTCCGCAATACCGGATTACAATCCCGATAAAGCAGTTATTGCGTGGTACAACGATTCTATTGCAGGACGTCGCCCAGACTTCAACAGACGCTAAGTGATCATTTTAGCATTGTATCAAGTTTAATTCTATTTACTTTTGCTATCGTTAGCTATTTGTATTTTGGCCTCCAAGCGCGCAGATTTGGCCGCCGAGAAGGAGCTCCCGGTAGGCCACGATGGCTGCCGGAAAAAAATACGAGTTTTAAGGCCTGCTTTAGACCAATATAGATTAATAAGTTAAAAAAAATTGCATAATTACAACAGCTTATTTCATCAGGCACTTCGTATATTTGGATTGAAAACTGTGTTTCACTTTTTGGTTGGTGTGATTCATCTTGAAGAAACGGTTT
Source organism: Aplidium turbinatum (assembly GCF_918807975.1). Lineage (NCBI taxonomy): Eukaryota > Metazoa > Chordata > Ascidiacea > Aplousobranchia > Polyclinidae > Aplidium > Aplidium turbinatum. Next base: position 18,051,283 of record NC_137485.1, read on the forward strand.
TACTATAGTTTGAAAATACGTGATCACAAATATTTGTGTTTGCCTTTGTAGGATTTTACATTCACTGATGAAATGGCTCATTTCAATCGTGAACGTATACCAGAAAGAGTTGTGCACGCCAAAGGAGGAGGTATGCTTGCACAGAATCGTAAAGACTGTACTAGTACAAACATACAAATTGTACTTTGTTGGATAAAAATGCTGTTAAAATAACTTCGATATTATCTGTCAGTTTAGCTGTATGTAGTTGTTTGATGTGTGCATTTATATTCACAGTATGCAGATTTAGCATACGGTGAATATAAATTTGTGTCTTACAGCAAGAACAATCATTTACAAATTATTGTTGTTATGTTTGCATTCTCTACAGGTGCCAAGGGGTACTTCGAAGTGACACATGACATCACCAAGTATTGCAAAGCCAAAATATTTTCAACTATTGGAAAGAAAACTCCACTTGCTATCAGATTTTCCACTGTTGGTGGGTATTTGGCTTTCTTGAAGCGTATTTGCAATATTTATGATTAGAAACATGCATTATAAGGCATCAGTGTGCTGCAGAGTTAGGGTTGCAAAATTCCCGGGAATTTTCAGAGCCGAAACTTTCCATGGAAATTTTGGGAATTAACGGGAATTTTCGGAAACTTTCAAAACAATCTTAATTAGATGTTGAAACAGGAAAATAATGGCCTTATATTGTTTAGAATAAAAGTAACTTACTATGTACAAGTAAAATACTTAAGAACATACAAACACATGGTTTAGTTTAATAACTCCAAAAATGAATCATTACCAATCTGTTTTTTTACAAACAAAAACAATACTGAGTCAGTCACAAAGTCGTTTTAGTTGCTGCCGGTTAGCATCTCCTGCTCGGCTTCTTCAGATGATGTACTAATGACTGTTCTGGCAGCGTCATCGACTTCAGAGTCAACTTCAACTTGAATTGACTTGTCTTCACAGGGCTCAAACAATGCCAAGTTTGACCTGACTGATACTAGTTTTTCCACCCTTTCATTTGAGAGCCTATTGCTGACCTTGGTGTGAGTGTTCCCAAATAGGATCAGTGTTTTTTTGAATATTGAAAAAGTTTGCATAAGCCTCACTCTTAATTAACACCAAATTAGTGTTTATAATAATTAAAGAAAATAAGAAATGCTCAAGATAGGTTTTTGGTATTTTTTTATTCATGAAATATTTAACAAATGTTTTAAACATAATGAATGCCAGATGAATATTCCCAATATTCCCGGGTCGTTCAAAATTCCTGGAAAGTTTCCAAAATTCCCGGAAACTTTCCGCCCCTTTACAACCCTATGTAGAATGTTACACTCAGACTACACATTACATCATCATAATTAATAATATAGCGTTGTTATAAATTTTGCATCGTCATATATTGATTGCAAAACTGTTTGTTACTGCGTTAAGCCACACACATTATCTAGATTAGCTTAAATGGAAGTTTCATTACAACCTTTTTTAAAGTATAGCAACAAATGATTTTTTGTCTTGGTATTGCGATAACATCACCGACCATTCAACATTATTAGAGTTACAACAAAGTGAATGCTTTGCCAAAACTCCAAACTTAAGCATAACGTAAATCATAGTTTCGGACATAATTTTACTGTTTGCCTGAACGGTTTAAAATGCAATCGTCGACATCAACGCTCATGAGTAGATTTCTGAAAATCAACATGTCTGCAACAATGTAACGTTGTTTCGGTTCTCGAATACTTACAAATGTTGAAAAGCGATGCCTCGTTGTTCAGACCGGTATTTTTAGGTGGAGAGTCTGGAAGCGCGGACACTGCTCGTGATCCTCGTGGTTTTGCGGTGAAGTTTTACACCGAAGATGGAAACTGGGATCTTGTCGGCAACAACACTCCTATCTTTTTCATCCGGGATCCTATCTTTGTAAGTAGCCTGAACTGTTCACTTTCCCCTGTACTATAGCCTCTTGTTGTTGAACTACTTTTTATAACAAAAACTCGGAATGTATTACTGAAGAAAATGCCACAACATTTTCGATAGACACAGCGGCAATGTTATTTTTTTCTAGAACATGACATTTTGATGAATGTCTCATTTTAAATTATGACAAGATGAGCTACGACTGTCTACAAACTTAAAATTATTATTCATAAGAAATTTTAATTTATATTTGAATAAGTAAAATAAATCAAGATTGTCAAAGTAATTTATGCTTAGCATTGCGCTTGGCATTAGGCACTGTTTTGTGATATTAATACCATTTACTGTAAATTTGAATAAGAATAGAGTCTAGACAATTCCTGAAAGTTAAGATTGCAATGCGTTTTTAATTTGAGACTTGATGTCTAAAAGTACTTTTGTTCGCCAGCTTATTCTTTCTGTAAAAAGAAATTATTTGCTGGATAGTATTATACATACAGTTGTGCAGTTTCAATAATTTATGAATTTCTTGCGGTTTTCATAGAGTACTGTATAAACCTATTTAAACAATTTTAATCACGGTTACTTATGTAGGTAGGATAAAAGGCTTTAAAAAATTAAGACTTGAGATTTCACTCAACCTATCCTGAACGTATTTTCAGTTCCCATCGTTCATTCATACCCAGAAAAGAAACCCCCAAACCCACTTGAAGGATCCTGACATGTTCTGGGATTTCATTTCCCTACGGCCTGAAACCACTCACCAGGTAAATGACACCACAATGTGTTTTGGAAATAAGAAAAGTCTGTTGTGTCTAGATACGACACATAAAAAATGGTCATTTCAAACTATGCTTCCCATATGTCCAATTGTCCATGTGCGCAACACGCATTTAATTCGTCATGCTACAGGTGCAACGGCACCGGTACTACTATATGATGTGTGAGTATTGTTTCAGATGGAGATGATGTTGATGTCGATTTGTTTTACCATTCAGTGTTTCGTTTCTTGTATGCAAAACCGTGTTTTCCTCTGTGAAATGTATTTATGTCTCGCAAGTTCCTTTCATTGTTTTTGTAAAAAAACAGCTCTTCTTGTATTTCAATTTGGTGTTTTATTTTCATTTTTTAAAAAGCATTTGTATTTTACTCCTTGTATAACACATGCATGTTTTGTTGTACTGTAAATCTTTCTAGACTACACTTTTTTTAACTTTGCCCCACTATATGTCTCTAGCTTTTGCTTTGATGCAACGCTTATGCAGAGATGAATTAATTTTATACTTAAGTTTTTTTGTAACTGATCTGATCATGATGTCACATTCTCTAGGTGGCGTTTCTATTCAGTGACCGAGGCACACCAGACGGATTTCGCAAGATGAACGGTTACGGCAGCCATACTTTCAAGATGGTTAACGAAGATGGAAAGGCTGTTTACTGCAAGTTTATCATGAAGGTACTGGTAGCGATTGTTCATTAATCATTAACTTGTTTGTTAGCACTCCAGTATGATTAATGAAGTTTCGAAAATCGATGCAAGGTTAAAAAATGCGCTCAATATAAGTTTGGCTTGCTGGTGTGTGTTTTCGCCTTTAATCAATCTTATGTGTTTGTAATGATAATTTAGCGTCTATTTATGTTTTTAAATATGTCAGATGTAAATGTGCATAAGTATAACCAATGCGAAAACCACTGCGTTGCCCAAGGCGAATAATTTCAACATTACTGAAGTTGAGTATATCCGATTCTCTCATGCTGCAACTTATCGTCTAGTCTGTAGTAACTAGATTTTCCAGACATTTACATCGTTTAATGATACATCAGTTAGCATAAAAACACTCCACTAATTCCATTTGCAAACAATAGTGTGAAGAAGTTTAGCAGCAGTGGCCGAGTGGTTAGCGCATTGGGCTCGCAGTCGAGAAAAAAAAAATCGCAGTCGAGAGCCTGCATATTCGACTCCAGCCACCTGCACTTGCTGTTGTTTCTCGGGCAAGAAACTTTACGATAATTGCCTCTACCCAGTGATCGATTTCGAGTAATGGGTAGTACCAAATTTAAGTCATAAGTAGAGTAGACAACCGGAAACAGACATTGCCGTCGGCTGCAGCGTGGGTCAGGTGTACGTCGGCAGGATAAAGATAATAAAACAAATAAAACAAAACAAAGTTTGGGGGTCGAGCTGCCGAAGAAAATGGGACTAAAACAGTTGCTTATTGAGAAGCGTTGTTGAATCTTGCATTGCATTTTGCCGTGATACAAAATTTAGCGAAACTATCATGTTGTTTATGCGCAGACGGACCAAGGTATTAAGAACTTGATGGCTGACGAGGCTGAGAAGTTGTCGGCTACCGATCCTGACTACGCCATCAGGGACTTGTTTGATGCCATTGCTGAGGAAAAATATCCGTCGTGGACCTTCTACATACAAGTAAGCACGAAAATATGTCTGTGCCAGCCAATACAATTAACTTTACCAATACGTTGCTAACTCAGAGAGCAAGAAACTGCCAGATCTTGCAAACATTTAAAGACCGCAATTGTTTTGTTTTTACGAAAATGCTGTTATTCCTGGCTTCATTAATTTGCAATTGACCATGAGCTATTGGGGATCTTTTCTAACTCTGTTGTCACCAAACTTTTCCGTTTCACATTAATTGAAAATCTGCACAAATATAAATTCGCAAGTTTGGTGTTTTGGTATTTTTTTAAGATGCAAGGAAATTTTGCAAACTATCTCAATGTATAGCGTTGTTAACCCACGGTTTCAAGTTACAATATAATGCTTTGAGAAGTCTACTCAGCTTTTTGGTACACGTTCGATAATATCATATCTAAGTGTAAAATTTCAATCTATTTAAATTTGTCTCGTTTCATGGAGCCTTACGTGACTTTTTTTCACCTTCAGGTGATGACTTTCGAGGAAGCGGAAAAGTTCCGTTGGAATCCATTTGATCTCACAAAGGTTGGTTTGTGTATTTGCTCACTTGTTAAACGACTTTGGTGGCTACTTAATGCCTTCAAGACTCTTAGACTCAGTCAACGTTTAACAAAGGGCTTTTATGATTGCCTAGCACAAAGTCCACCAGTTTTTAATGTTTGACGTTATTTTAACGTTATTTGAAGATGTTGAGATATCAACACGACCTTAAAAAAGGCCAATTGTCTCAGCAACAGATCTTTACTCTAAACGGGGAACGCATATTTTGCTAAACGAAGCTGGTTAATTTGTAATGGGATTTGATCATGTGGCTCATAAAAAAAGTTATTGATGGCGCTTGATATTTCATTACCTTGCAAAAGTAGTCAAGTTTCTCGTGACTAACGTTTTGCCACAGTGAATGCCTTATGCAAGACGACTAAGCGATGGAACTTTGGTGAATGATTGACTTTCTTGCACTACAAAATATAAAATATACCGACTGTTTCTTAAAAATGATAATCTTATTTTTTTGACATGAAATATTAACATTTGAAAGATGCCCAGTGAGTCATCCATAAGTTTTGCTTGCTATATTTAACATCTCTATTCAAAATTGATTGAAAGCTGGCCTTTTTTGTGTAGAGAGTAGAGCTGAGAAATTGCTGTTTTTTTCTTAGGCTTGCTTCACCGTGGAGTTTGTTATATTCAATCAGCACCACTAATAAAAATATTCTGTATTGTTTGTTATGATTGTAGGGCTGTAGGCTATATTTGTGGTTAACATTCATTTCGAAAACTGCCAAAAGCTCACTGTTCTATGTGTCCTAATCTGTGTCATTTAAATTGAATTACATAAAAAATACCCGTTCTTTCGTGTTTTGTCAATCAATCATGCAAGTCTTGTGCAGTGTGGCGTACAGCATTTTTAGTATGCCGTGTCACGCTGTTGTGCTGACGCTGTTATTGCAACTAGCGGAAGAACATTCCAGAAATTTGAGCTGAACCATGGTACCAGTCTTAGCCGTTGCATTTTCTGCTCAGTCATTGCCGCATGGCACACGAAACTTGCGCAGAAACAAACTACGCATCGACTTGTTTGCTTTGTCATGTTGTTACAAGCAATTAAAGATGGCTAAGTCCTTTGCTATTAAGCAAATTGATCTAGTCTCAAACGAAAGGAAAGAAGCAAACAGATCACTAAAAGAAGCAACTAAACTACAGCGGTTAAACTTCATTCTCCAGCTTAAGCCTGCAGCTCGTGAAAAATAATCCGCAACTCGTTACGAATTTGAGAATATGATGATTTTCCTGCTACGTGACCGTTTCAGTGTGGCCAACAAAAGCTTTGTAAGTTTAGTTATTATGGCGGCTTGAAATGATGATAACGTCTCAGCACTCAGCAGACGTATCTGCCTTCGCAGCAGCTGCTTTCACTGGAATTCATGAAACAAATCTGCTGCTACTGTATTGCAACGGGTGATTACATTGACACGATGTTAAAAGGAAACTTTGTACGATATTTGTTAAGCTTTTGTTCCATTTACACATTTAAATGCTTTGTTATATCATGGCTTTTCACCAAATTCAAGTGAAAATCCATGCACTTTCTTGATGAATTGGATGGTTGCACTTTGCTGCGTAGAAGCAGTGGTAACGTTTCACAAAATTTACCAAATTCAAAATACATAAAATTTCTCGAATGTTGAACGAACTCATTTCCTGCCTGGTACTGATGGCAAGAGCTAAACCGACAATTCGTCTGACTGTTAAACTCGAAGTCGTGAGTTTCGTATTATTATTATTAAGCGTGGGGAAAAATAATGGTGCTCTGCTGAACGTTTGTCATGTCATGTTCCTTAGTACTGACTTAGCTATCAAACGAGGTCTTACGTTGATTTAGTGTTTGTAGACGTTAAATCAATCTGAAACGGACTAATTTACTGGCTCGATAATAAGCAAAATACCGTCTTTCACAGCTTTGTGCGACGGCATTGCTCGTTCTTTCAAGTTTCAAGTTACAAGGGTCATTGGTACTAGGGTGGCTGGTAAGATACTGAGCAACATCCGTCCCATTGAAACACTTCCTTAGCATAGACCAATAATCCTTATTAAAAGTCGCCAACGTTTAATCACAACTGCGCACAACACCAATATTACTGGTATTTTTTTCTTTTTTCTGAGAAGAAATCTTTTATGTTATTAAAAACCTGTTGTTTAATCACGACTGCACACGGGGTTTGGTATTCTTTAAATGTTATTTCCATCTTTTTCAGGTTTGGCCACAAGGGGAATACCCCTTGATCCCTGTTGGCAAGGTAGTCTTGAACGAAAACCCAAGCAATTACTTTGCTGATGTGGAGCAGATTGCTTTCTCCCCCTCCCACATGGTCCCAGGGATCGAGGCAAGCCCAGACAAAATGTTGCAAGTACGTATAACGTTTTGTGAAATATTTTTACATTCTTTCCAAGCACTTATGATGCAGTATTGGCAAATTTTAGACAGTTTGACTCATTTTTGCTCACAATTGCATTTTTTTTCAATCTGTGATAGATGACTGACGTCATCAGCACTGCTCTGGTGGCGCCGATATCGATCATCACCAATTGCAATCCATTATCTCGCTATGCTAGTGAATACTACGTCTTGAACTGGTCAAGGCTGATCAAATCTTACCTTCATGCTTCCAAGTGCAGTGATACATGTTTACAAGTTTATAGTTAGGTATTGCAGAGTATGGCGCCACCCCCTCCTTTACAAGGAAGGCTGATTCGTGAAACTAAGTAACGTTTGTTGGTCGTTCTTCCTATTCAGCTGTGTGGGGCATCTGTGATGCCTTTCAACGAAGAGAGTTCTTTGATGGAACTCAAGAAAGTTCTTTGAATTCTTTTGGTGCCAACCCTTAGATTTTAATATCGGTTTTAATTTCTCATTTTTGTCGATATCAATTTCTAGTTAAAATGTCTAATTTTTCATTACAGTTTCACGTTTGTTTGGCGTCGCCTATAGTTCTGATTGGATAATGACGATTTCGTTTGGTTTAAAACCACTATAACGTCAGAAAGTTCTTAGGAACGAGCCAATTAGATTTGCTAGACAAACAATCAAAACATTTCTTGCTTCGTCATTGCCGGCGAATCAGTCATCTAATTCATTTTGTTTCCCGTGCCCGGTCTACAATCAGTGTAGTGAGCGTTTGTATGAATCGACGATGCCTTACATATATTGTGTATCTTAAAACTGTGTGTAATGATTTTTAATTTGATGATTTCATAATGTTTTGGAGGCATGATTATTGGGCTGACTTTTTCTAATATTAATTTCTTTTTTGCTGTTACATTGTTAAAGCCGCCGTGGTAAAGTCGGGTCCACAGCCAAGTCGTGAGAGCGCTGGTTCGACACTTATCAAAACATGCAGCTGTGTACTTTCTAAGACAGTTAATAACAGGCTTGAAGGTGGCCACGAAGACTGACTTTCTTGCCGATCTCCTCCACTTAATTTAAAACTTTAACAACTGGGTGCAAGCTCGGATACGGCGAAACGTAATAATGATATATTCAATTGGTTCAACGCAACATTCACATTATTTATTAAATGACTTTGACAATGTTTGTTTGAAACGCAGGGTCGTCTGTTCTCTTACCCTGACACTCATAGGCACCGACTGGGCTCAAACTATCTGCAGATTCCAATCAACTGTCCATTCAAGGTAGATAAGGTCACCAACTACCAAAGAGATGGGCCACAGTGTGTCACTGACAATGCCGGTAAGCCCGTTAATGCTGCACTATTTATTGAGTTTTATATGTTTGAATTCACTGTTTAGGTGTGAAAATGTTTCCCCTGGTCAGACATAAACGAGATTTTCGTTGGAGCTCGAATATATTTGAATATAGATTTTGTATTCAGTTCTTTATCTTCAACTGAAGGGTCGGTGTTTGGTTTATATTTGACGTAAGTCACATAAATAACAGCATGGGGCTTTGGGCCACACCTTGTACGTCTCTATTTCGGTCTACTACACAGTTATATACCATATTCGGCAGACTAATGTTTTCTGTCACTTTTATAGGAGGCGCACCCAATTACTACCCCAACAGCTTCGGCGGCCCAATCGACGGTCATCGTGCCGACCACCACCAGAAGAAACACTGCGCTTTGCACGCCGCCCCTGCCGCCGGTGATGTCACAAAATACAACACTGCTGACGATGACAACTTCACCCAGGTACATCGGTGTAATCTTGCGTTGACTCAATGTGCAAAATCGTTAGAAGAATGTAAAATGTCAATGGGTATTTTGATTTTGTCCCCTTTTTACTTTTATTTTAATATTTCAAGCAATTTAAGACCAGGTGCTTCTATTTTTCAATTCTTGATCTCTCTGTTTTTCGTTGATATTTTGGCTTGAAAAAAGTAGGCAAGGGGCAAAAAGAATTCGGACATTAACTTTCAAAGCAGTTTTCCAAGGAAGATTCTGTGAGTTCAGGAATAATATTACGAATCCACTAAACCAATAACATGATGTTTCAAGTGTTTCTCGGCAGTCGAGTGTAACAAGAACTCAATGATAGACACGTGTTTCGCCCATTAGGCTGGGCTCATCAGTACCGCACCACTAGTTCTTGCCACATAGTTCTAGTGAGTAGTCAGGTAGTGCTGACGCCAGGAAGATCGCTTCTTAACTATGATGTTTCAAGTGACACAAAACTTTCTTCTTTACAGCCACCTATGACGAAGGTAGCTTTCTGAAAGCTGAACTTCATCCATGGTCGGTTTTTGCATTCACTTCACAGCTTGTGACTTCACTATTACCATTTGATCTTGTAGACGATAGAGTTTACCTATGTTAATCATTAATAAGTTTTGAAACTATATGTAGGACGTCCTTTTCTTCCACTATTATCGCAACTTCGCTTTTTGGTGTGCAAACAGTTTTAGCACTTTGTACTTTTGAAGTTTTAATCTAAACTTTATTTTCTTGAAACTTAATCAGTGTTGCATATGGTAAGACCACGGAAACAATCCAATTTCATCAAATCTGTAGCTTTTTCCGTTAAGGTTAGGCTATGAAGCAGTCAAATTGTAGAGTCCCATTTTGACTTCGATTCATTGCTGCGAGTTCCCATCGTTGCAATTTACTTGAAAGTTTTTTTATAGCCCAACACGCTTGAGATATGTCCGTGGAAAAGTAAACGATTTTATATCTCATGTGTGCTTTTGGTCTTTTGCCAGCTGATGCTTTTACTAATAGAAGTAAAAAGGTTAAGGAAACACATGCGTACGAAAGTCTCCTGTTATGTAACTTGTGTGACATCAGATCCTTTTATTGTTATGTAACTGCTTCTGGCGTTAGCTGATATCCAAAGCTTCACTTATTACAAAAAACGGAATTTTTCACAAGCCTGACGTCACATTTTATGATGCAAATGCAGCATTCTTTTGTTACATAACCAGTACGAGCACAATGAAATATATTGAAGTTTTTATTGAAAGTTTAAAGTTGGTACTTCGACCGAAGAGAAAGCCAACTATTTTTAACAAAGTAAAGACGATGGGGCTCTTGGGGAGCAAAATAGACGAGTTTTTTCTTTTGTTTTCACCCACACCGCTGTAAGGACGCCTTTCCGCTCAAATATCTCTACTAGACTGTATTGTAAGTCGTGCTGGGTTGAAATAATAACGTCGCAATCAACTCACGTTACGATTTTTGAAAACTAGTTCAAAGTCAAGAGCTGCCGATTGTGAAGTGAACGACAGACAGGTTTATTTTTAAGCAACTTTTTGTAGCTTCTTAAAACTTTATAGCAAGCCTCATCAGTGTAATTATGTACTCATCATAACTGTGACGTGATTCAGTTAGTACCACGTGCGACAACACGATTATTTCCGGGTTTTGGCATCAACTGGGGAAAATAGCCTGATATTGTTGGCACAGCCCTTGAGTAAGGTTCTTTACAGCAACGATGTGTGACAAAGGTTTCATAATCAGCGACACAGGCAACTTTCAACAACGTGTGTTTTGTGATTGGTAGCCATCATACCTGATGTGGTAGCCAAGACCACACTCCACACAGTTCATTTGGCGTTTGGAGCGTGTCATATATAGCTTAAATGTCAAAGACTGTTTCACCGCTTTTCATACTTTGCTTGATTGCAAGTAATATGAACGTTTTGATTGTTTTCAGCGAGTTTCCACCGAAGGAAGTGACGGATGTTTCCTTGTTTAAAGTTGTTTTTCGTTTGTGATTATTAGCTTTTTACTATACATTCAACTAGGTAGCAAGTGGAATGTTTAGTTTTCGATTTTTTTATTACCTATTCCTCAATCACTTGATAATTATGTCTTACAGTATTTTCTGTGTTGTTCAAAAGCTCTTAAAATTACCGCTCCTGAAATGCCCTTGTTATCGTTCAGGTGACTACTTTCTGGGAGAAGGTTCTCAATGAACAAGAGCGCCAACATCTGGCAGAAAACATTGGAGGTCACTTGAAGGGAGCTCAACCTTTCCTTCAGAAGAGAGTAGTAAGTTTCGTTTTAGTCCCAGTCTCGTGTAATCGATTTGTAGCAATACATCAAAAAGTTTCAAATAAAAATTGGACTTGAGCTACAGTTGTACACTTGTACAGTACAGTAGCTGCTGAAAGCTTAGAGGTTTAAGGTTTTATTTGCAACTCATTCTCTCATTCCCAATCTCAAGCGGGCGGGGTTGAAAGCAATGTTATTAGCCACAAGTATTCAAACTATTGTTGGACTATGTGTTAAACTGGAACTGGAGTTATTCTTTTTATTTAAATCTACCTTGTACTCGATTTGTGCAAAAACCTACGGTACTAATTTAAATCGGTCTTTCGCGTGCGTCGCTTCCATCACATGACAGTCACGCTGAGCTATTAATGCTAGAACTTTCATATTCATGTATTCTTAAAGGTTTGAGTAGTAAGGGTCTGTGTTGTAGCCTACTGTATGTCATTGCCCAGAAAGCCTGTTGAAGCTTTCTCAATTATCTTTCAGATTGCAAACTTCAGCAAAGTTCATACCAAACTTGGAGAAATGATTCAAGCTGTTGTCAACAAAGCCTAATCTCGAAATGCTGTACAAAAAGATTTCAAACAAACACCGAAAGATGAAATAATTTTTCAGCTACGAGACTGATCGATAATTTTCTTTGTACATAAAACACAAAAAACTTAATTGATGACAATTATCTATACAAAAAAATATTGTGGCTGTAAATTTATTGACGTATTTTTGCCTTGCTCCTGTCCTGCATTGCCTGCGTTTTGTTGTGCGTTCCGCTTAAATGTTAATTGTTAATCACTTCGCTTGCAATACACCTGTTTTTGTTTGATTCAACGTCTAGCAACGTTACTTAATGTAAATTGTTATTTTTAGTCATCACTTACTATATGCAGTTCCGGTGTGATTCTCTGTCATGAATCTACACGACTTTTTTGCAAACCTTTGAGGTTTTATCAACCGTTCAAGTAAGTTTGTTTAATCTAAGTTGACTTTCTTCATCTCAGAAAAGGATTTTATCAACGCAATTGAACCTAACCCTATATCAGACATTCAGGCGTGAAATTTTTTGCCTCTTGTTTCATCTGGTTTTGCAGGAAAAATCAAAATCTGTCTCTTTTCACATTGAATTTGCAAACGTGGAATCAACGTAAAAAGGACAGGTTTTCCTAGCTAGGTAAAGACAACCAACCAAATTTTAAGAAAAGCGTCCTTCTTAAAATTTGATTTGGTATTGGTTGTCGCCTGTTCACTGAATTGACGTCATTACAGTTGAAATCGCCCATCATTCTGTATGTGCCGCCTTTAAAAATCAAAGTGAAGTTGTACATAATATATTTCATGTGAAATAAATTCAATTTATCGCAGATAGCTTTTTGTGATAATGTGTTCGGTTTCAAGACCAGCAGTAGCTGGAGGTGAGATTTTTTGCAATGGTACACACACTTTTGACATTGCTGAAAAACCAGTTGCCTAAGTCTTAGGCTAAGTGATGTGATCCGATTCCATTCTTGCATTGATAAACCCAATTTCATTCAAATACTCCACGTTCGCAGCTCAATTTTTCAAGGCCTACGTCATCTTTGAGATTGATAACCACTAAACTGTGGCAATCGCAATCGGTTGTATTGCTAAGTCAAGTCAATTTATTTTGTTTTAACAGCGCCATATATTACCAAACAAGCAGAGTAAATGTAATTGTCAAAACAATGCATTGTATAACTGTAAGTTAGATTATGAAGTAGGCCTACGTAGGTTAATCATCACAGATTAATTTAGCATAAATAGGAACTGGCATTTAGTTTACTTCCTCGAACACATTTATACCGTTTTTGTTGTTTGCTACCCCCTTTTCGGTCAATACTGAAATGAACTTGTTTGATTGTAATAAAACTTATTAGACTTTTAACATTGATAACCAAATTGGTAAGGTTTGGGTGACAAAACAATGAATATCAAAACAGCAACAATTTCAGTGGATAAGTTGTCGATTCATTATCTTGGAGACGTAGGGGAAGGGAAGGTAATTTGATACACTTTTAACATTTTTGCCTGTTAACTGAAAATTACGTGATACAAACTATTGATTTTAAGCTGAAATGAAAGTCTGATCCCTTACACACTTTTTAAAAACATTTTCACTTTTCTATTTTTGTTACTTTTTTTTTAATTGAAATTTTAAAAACGTCACTTAAATGTATCAATTTACCTTCCACGGAAGGTAAATTGATACACCCGGAAGGTAATTTGATACAGCAAAACTAATACAGAAATCCCCTTTGACAGCAAAGCAATAAATGAAAATTTAAAATGTGGTTGGCGTGCTTGGTTGCAAGGATAACTGTTGAGGCCTATGTGTGCGGCGAAGCTTCTGCAGCGGGATGGACATGGGAAGGATCATTGGCTGGAGTTCTTATTCAAGGGGGGTGCTTTGCGCTTTTCTCATTTTTTGAAAGCAGATAGCGTGTAGGCCTACGAAAGCCCATATAATATTTGTTTCCCAAAGTAGCAGGTCTTGTTAACGAAGAATAACTTATTTAAATCAACTAGATCAATAACAACATTTATTACAGTCACAAAAAGAATTTAATATACTGTATCAATTTACCTTCTCCACATGTATCAATTTACCTTTTTCAAAAAAAGTTATAAAATTCTGATTTTTGTATGCTTGGATGCACATTGCAGAAAAAACGTGACATGCCCTTGAAGCCTTATCAATGAACTGTCAAATGAGTTAGGTTTCATCTTTCAGGAACTTTTCTTTAATTTTTCAGACAAAAATAATCATGAGTTAAAACTTTTACAAAAATACTCAAAAAACACACTTTTACAATTTTATGCCATAAAAGTACGAGTTAGCTGCATGGTGCAATTTTTGAAGGCATTATTTTCACAGATCTTCCACCTAATGACAATATTTTTGACTAATATTTTTTGTGCATTTCTGTAGGAGGGGTGTATCAAATTACCTTCCGTATCAAATTGCCTTCCCTTCCTCTACTTTCTGCAGCTGGAGGCTGCAGTTACACTGCAGTGTCGCATCTAAAAGCGGCTTGGAAAGCATGTAGAGAACTGTTGCTGATCTTAAGATCACGCCACCTATCTTACAAGACTCATGGGATAGTTTATAACACTTGTGTGCGGAGTACCATGTGGTCACAGCGGTAAACCATAATTTCTTCGTGGGAAAATTGTAACTTAAAGTTCCCGGATCCGTTCGTCTGCATATAATGACCGAAGAAACACACACTTGAACTTCTTTTCAAAAAGTGTATTTCTGTAAAAATTAGCCCACGGCTACCGAAAACGAGGGGGTGCAACGCGTACACCACTGAAAACTGTCACTACAGAACAGATTACTTGGATAAAAGACGGAACCTTTGTCCAGCTAGCAAGCACTAAGCCAACAGTTAAATGTGCGGCCAACTTTCAAACAATCATTTTACGAATGACCAGAATAGATAGCAATATCTCAAATTCACGTATGCAGTACTGTGACGCAATAATGAAAGACAATTATGAAGTCATTCCAACAGGTGTTTAAAGCTGATGTAATATTTCCTGTTTAAACAGGCCCAAACAGGCCCAAACAGGTTTGACACAATTCTTATGAACGCTGGTGCAATTTTGGCTCATGTTTTAGGAATTTCCATGACGTAATATTCAGTAGACTTGAACGGTTTTTATATGACGTTTGATTTGGTGAAAATTGTCGGGAACACCATGTTCCACGCCACTGTGACCTGCGATTCAAATAGACCAAATATTCATCCTCTAGGCCAGCGTTTTTCAACGTTTTTGTCCGTGGTACACCTTTTTTCAATTTTTAATAACTTCGTACACCTCACAAATAGCAATGTTTAATTGTGCACAGGAAGTAAAAAAAACCTAATAATTAATTAATTGTTTGTTAAACTGAGCATAGTAGTCTTGACCTGGGCACAAGAAACTACGCATGCAAAAGTGCAAAAAAACGTCAAAATTGAAGTTGATTTAATGGCTAGCTTGTTGCATTTTTTCGGCAAGTTAGACGTAACGTGGTGTTAGCTCTTTCTCTATTCTTCCCGCATTAAAGAATCAATGTCAAGTATCGAGTTTCGTTTGTTTGACTTGATCTCAACAAGACTGGAAAATCCTTCTTCACACAAATAAGTGGTAGGCATCTGCACCAAGACATCAATGGCTTTTTGCGCGAGATTTTTGTATTTGGGAAACTCAAGAAGAGAAACCCAACATTTTGTGTAATCCACTTCTCGGAATGACTATTTTTGATTTAAATTAGCCCGTAGTTCCAATAATTCCTCATCCTCAGTTGGTTCTTCAATAAATGGTTGGAAAATCCACGAGTTTGCTTCCAGACATTGGTCATTATCTTCAGGAAAATACGTAGGTTACCGTAGTCAAATTGTCGGCAAGTAATTTCAGGTGACCAATCAATCAATCAATGTTTTATTTGTCAGTAACAGGAACATAGGTACATGTTTGAAATATGCAATTAATGTACACAATGCAAAGTTACACAAGTTCCCATACCGACAGGGAGACAACGAAACGACCATACGGTCTACAAGTCAATTGCCACCCTACCAACAATAAGGGCAGACAAGTTATCTTCAGTAGAAACGTCCTCAAACTCCCAGCTAGACTCTTTCATGTATTGACTTAATACAGGAAAGTCATTGAAGTTCCTCGACAAAGCATTCTCTTTCCAGAGTGCAATTTTCATCTTCAGCGCATTGATCTTGCTAGTTGACCGAAATATATCATCCCCTCTCCCTTGAAGACTGATGTTCACTTGGTTCAACTTCAAACGATCAAACATCGATGCCAATTTTGCAATCCAGAATATGTCACAAAACTTGGAAGATTTTGGGTCTCCGTGTTCAGTGTAAAATGCCCCTAATTGTTCGCGAAGTTCAAACACACGGGAAAGAACTTTCCCTCGCGATAGCCATCGTGCAGAATAAGTTTTTTAGAAGAGGAGGTCATTTCATCACATAATTTTGAAAAAAGCCTCTGTTGCTTTGCACCCTTTCGAATCGTATTTACAATAGCCACAACTTGTTTGTTTGTTTTTCTTGTTTTTTTTTTTTTATCTTTATCCTGCATTGCGGGAAACCGGACTTGAGCGCTATGCATCGGTGTACGCCTTCCGACGTATACCTGACCCACGCTGCAGCCGACGGCAATGTCTGTTTTCTGTTGTCTACTCTACTTATGACTTAAATTTGGTACTACCCATTACTCGAAATCGATCACTGGGTAGAGGCAATTATCGTAAAGTTTCTTGCCCAGAGAAACAACAACAAGTGCAGGTGGCTGGAGTCGAACATGCAGGCTCTCGACTTCCAGTAGAACATCCTTTAATTCATGTTCTTGACCACCAACCTCACCAGGATTCAGATTGAGTTTCTTCGTTACTAATGCTTCGCGGTGAAGAATACAATGAATTCCTACGCATTTGGGTGACAGTCGTTGTATTCTCTTAACCACACCCTTCTGTGAGCCTGGCATAGCTGCAGCGCCATCTGTTGTCACAGCTCTCATTTCGACCAATCTAACCCCTCTTTTTCAAAGAACTCATCCATTTTCTTGAAAATCGCTTCAGCAGTTGCTCTTTCTCCAACTGGTTGACAGAACAGACAATGTTCAATAATTCTGCTAGCTTCTACGTCCTGAAATCTACGCCCGTACTTGCGCATTAATGACGCAACAATCTCAAAGTCAATGCGAACCACACGGCACACGCATCCAAAATGAGCGTAGCCTATCTGTTTCAAAAGCACAAAGCAGGTTGGCGAGTAATAACCGCACACCAGTAGGTCCGGTTAAAAGTTTACAAATATGCCAATTGCTGTCTCTGTTGTGACTTCCTCTATCACAGATCTAAGCTGATATATACCCATTCAGGTGGGATGGCGTAACGGATAAGGCGTTGGCTTTCCAATCATGCAAACCTGGTTCGACTCCCGGCTTCAGCTGGTTGTTGAAAACACCGCCCACCTCTACCTAAAGTGTAATAAATTGGGTGGGCATAATTGCTGCAGGAAGGGCGGCCAAGAGAAAGGAACTTGTTTGTTTGTTTGTTTGTTTGTTTATCTTTATCCTGCATTGCGGGAAAGCGGACTTGAGCGCTATGCAGCGGTGTACGCCTTCCGACATACACCTGACCCACGCTGCAGCCGACGGCAATGTCAGTTTCCGGTTGTCTACTATACTTATGACTTAAATTTGGTAGGCTACTACCCATTTCTCGAAATCGATCACTAGGTAGAGGCAATTATCGTTAAGTTTCTTGCCCAGAGAAACAACAGCAAGTGCGGGTGGCTGGAGTCGAACATGCAGGCTCTCGACTGCGAGCCCAACGCGCTAACCACTCGGCCACGGCTGCCGACAACTGGCCGCTCTGCTCTCCTTAGTGCCGAAGGCTTAGTACAATGAGAACCTTATCTTCTCATAACTTATACCCAACACTTGAATTAAGTATGGGACCAGCGGCACCTAGTGAATGGAATTATTCCCCGACAACAACACTTCAACAATCGGAAAACTTCACTCTGCCAATCTCGGTAACTGGCCCTGCGTCAAGAGCCTCTACAAGTATGCAAAACTACCAGGAATAACCTATCAAGGCTTTGTCAGTCCGATGATAAACATTCAAAAACCAAACCATCTGTGTTTGCTAGAAATTTGAAACGCTAGAATTTGGGTTTTGCCTTAGAATTTGAACCACTTAGCAGGGTTCGATATGCATGTAGTCTACGGATATGTAGACTTACCATAATTTCTTTGGCATAATCCGGGACAAACTCAAAACTATGAATGAAATAACTGGACGAAAGGCCGAAGGCCTGAGCTTGGCAAGTTTTTATTCCATGTTTATATTTATAAGCTTTAATATTGCATAGGCCTAATAAAGTATTCTACTTAGATTGAATAAACATTTTTATTACTTTATTTAAAGGAAAATACATGTTAATTTAAGCAACACTAAGTCACAAATCAGACATTTATAAGCAAAAGAAAGAACAAAGAAATAACACTAACTCAGTGGTTCTCAAACTTTTTTTTGTTGCGACGCATCTGGAAAAGTTTTCTGGACTTGCGACGCACCAGCAAATTAAAGTTAATGAGGAAACTTATTATTAAAGTTTTGTTTGTTGATACAACAACAAAAAGCAATGCATATTAGGCTATTTAATGTGACGTGTGGGCTTGTTTGTTTTTACAAAGTTCATTAAACCTTGGGAGAATTTTTGAAATTGCCACCCTCATTTTTCTTTCAGTGTTTATTGGTGATCGAAATTTGCTTTTTATCACCGCCAAGGCAGAAAATCCTGCTTCACATAAATATGACGTGACAAATGGGATAATAATTCGTATAGTGCTTTCTTTACCAAAGCTGGATAATCGCCATTCATTGAAATCCAGAAATTTGCCGGATTTCCTGAATTAAACATCCTTTTCAGGGAATTGTCACAAGAAAGGTCAATGTAGGCTTCTTTTTCTTGTGCAGTAAAAGACAGTGGAGTAGGTTGGACGAAAGGATCACGAATCCATTCGTAGTTTGATAAATTTTTTGGGAAGTATTTTGCAAATTTCGACTCGAGCTTGGACAAATGTTGCCCAAATATGCTTCACAAATTTGAAGGCAGCGTCATAGCCTACTTTTCTTTTCAAGCAAATTGGACAAGAAAGTGAAGTAGCCTATCGAGAGCTTCCAGACAGGTTTGCTATATCTTTCTTCCACATATAGCAGCTTTTTAACGAATGCTGCAATTTTATCTGAAATGTCATTTTTATTCGGCCCTTGCATAGAAATGTTCAGTTTGGCGAAGATATCACACAAGTAAAGTAAGCCAATTTCAATAAAAAATTGTTCTGAGCTAAACAATCTGCAAGTGGATTATTTTCTTGCTGCAAAAAAGCCTGAAGTTCATCCACCAATTCATAAAAGAGTTCAAAGAATTTTCTAAGCGAAAGCCACCTGGATGAAAATTAAAAGAGCAAACTCCGATGCGCTGCATTCATTTCTCCACAAAGTTTTTTGAAAACATTGACTTCAGTGGGCGTGTTTTAATGAAGGTAACAACTTTGATGACAACTGAAACTGCTAATCAAAGGATTAACCTCATCTTTATAAGATAAACTGAATTCAGCTACGAAACGAAACTCTTCTGCGACGCCTTTGGAAAATTGAAACGACGCACCAGGGCGTCGCGACGCACAATTTGAGAACTACTGCACTAACTCACAAATCAAACATTTATGGGGGGATGCATTCAGAAACCATTGGCTTCATCGTTTCATTGAAGTCAATAGAATAATGACGCAGTAAACGTCACTCATTATTTCTTAACTAAAGGATTTCTCAAGCTATGCGCGATATTTCACTCAACCCAATAAGCTAAAAATTTAAGATATTAAAATAAGCCTCGAGTTAAAGCAAAGTTATGCCTTTTGGGACGGAATTATTTCATAATTTTACATCAGGTTGGAGTTAATTTTGAAAATTTCACTAAAGTAAAATTCTGGGACATTTTGCTAACCGGGACGGGACACCGGGACAGACGTTTAAACCGGGACTGTCCCGGCCAAACCGGGACGTATGGTAGGTCTACGTATATGAGCCCTACGTCGTTTCAGCTTTGTGCATCTGCCGCATGCTGCATTGCTTGGAGCACTGCGCTTTCTTTAAAAATCAACCGCTTAGTGCTAAAACCAAAAGTCAGTATGGTTGTGGTCAGTCAATTGGGTGGTGTGTTATTTTAGCCTATCACAGTCCTGCAATTATTGTATATCGCAGCCTACTAAGCCAAAATGGCTTCCAGGGAACATACGACATCGCCTTATCTCTTATGATAAACGACTGTTACCCCTGCAAACCGCGATTACTGTAGCCTATTACAGTCCTGCAATTATAGTATATCGTAGCCTACTAAGCCAAAATGGCTCCCAGGGAACTTAAGACATCGCCTTATCTCTCATGATAAACGACTGTTACCCCTGTAACCGCAATTACTGCAGCCTATTACAGTCCTGCAATTATTGAATATCGTAGCCTACTAAGCCAAAACGGCTCCCAGGGAACTCAAGACCTCATCTCTTATGATAAACGACTGTTATCCCTGCAATCACGTAATCGACTACTTGTTAACTTATGTGTGCGTTCAATCTCCTCATCCCACGAAAGGAGGGGGGTCATGTGTCTTCCCCTAGCAATTGTTAGCCTACAATTGTCAATTTTCTTTGTAAAAAAACATATCTTATAACCACACACCTATATATTGTTGCAACATGTATAACCGAGTTATTGTAATATTATTTATCTGTTATTTTGCCGTAAGGAGGGAAGTGTGTAACATGTACCATGTTTTTAACTAACAAATTTATATTTTAACATTTAACCGAAAATTATCAGTATTGCAAAATGCATTTCAATGCTGCAAATTCAAAACCTAACGTTCTCATAGAACATAAGTCAAGCTTCCTGTTAACAAACGCCACTCACACAGAATTTAGCTCAACACATCTGTATTTCTAAAGCGACATAACTATGAAACCGGTATAGCTTTTCCCTTGATTCTTACGATAGCTGTTATTGATGAAAAGGCTCTACCGGTATATTATGAAGTAAGCGGGGAATTGAAAAGGACAGGCATTCGAAATTTGACTTGCAAGCGAACGGACTGAACTTTAGAACAAGAAGGTTAAATTCACGACTGGGGAATGTCGCTCTTCTGACACCGGTCGCACTAAATTATATTGATTAGAGATATTTTTCAATTCCCGAATAGCAAATTTGAAACTTTGATTTAATAAAAAATGATTAATTCTATTTAATTTGTTTTCTTTTTTGTAGGAAGTCATACCCCTAGACTAGACAGCCAGAAGCCTAAATTATCCTTTTTAATTAGAGACAGAGAGCCTCAATGTCCTTTAAATTATCCTTTTAAATTTTACTTTTATAAACAAAAAAATATAACAATTAGAACGTGAAAAACCCTACACATTCACCACGGATTCTTTTTTCTTGGATGCCAGTAGCATTTTCAGGTAGATATGGGCGGATGTTCAGACAATCCTATGTCTGCTACACTTCTCTTTCTTTAGTATAGGCTATCAAGTTCACAGGAAAATTAAAAAAAGTTAGGCTAACTTTTAAAATAATTCTACTGGGTTTTCTAAGTTCAAATGGAAAGTTGGGATACAAACGAGTATAAAAAATATTCAGAAAATTTTCTTTTACTTTTAGTTAGTTAAATTTTCAAAAAAATAATCACTTCGGGCATTTGCAATAAAGACAGACCGGACTTAATTGACGACAAATTCCTTTTTATTTTGAATTGAACTTTGTTTGATATTACAGAAAAGTTCCTGAAACTCTGCACGATTTCGCGGCTGTTCAATGTTTGTTGTGGTTGATCTTGAAGACTTGATTCTTGACTGTAATTTTGATTTGTGACTGTGTTGTGGAAAATAATTGAAATTTACTTGCAATCAATGAAACAAAAAGTTCAGTTTATTGTTTTGCTGGCGATAAACAAACAAGAAGTACATACAAATTGAGTGTCTATCAGCACAACAGGATGGCAACGAAAGACCTGTAAGGTCATATATGTCAACTCTGATCAGCAACTTCGGCTTTGTTCTATTTTTTCTCTCCATCTTTTTAGGGGACGAAATAAGTTGCATCCAAGCAGGTTACTGTTAAATGTTGCTGTTAAATGTTGCTGTTTACAAGTTTACTTGTGCATCTGATAACAGAACAATCCGTTCTGTTGAATCACAATTGATCTCACGGGTGCAACCTAATTCGTACCATAAACAATTCGTATCGTCAGTTCGTACCTTGAAAAGATCGAGAGAAAAAATTAAAAAAAGCCGAAGTTGCTGATTGCAGTTTCCGCAAACATTTTAAAAGGTTTAGGGTATCGGTTAGGTAAGATCAAGAGAAAAAAAATAGAACATTGCTGATCGCAGTTTCCGTTTTTCTGCAGTTTTTGCAAACATTTTAAAATTTCCGGTAATAATCCTAAATTTCCGGCAATGATCCTAAGAGTTTGCCGAAGTTGCTGATCGCAGTTTCGGCAAACATTTTAAAAGGGTTAGGATCAGGGATTGATCTAGCCTCTACTAATTTTTGGGGGTGCTGCTAAAATCTATTTTCATTCAAGAAGGTCCATCAGTGTGGCACTGTCAAAATGTGTCTCTGCTGTATTTGGCATACTGATAAGTTTTCATGTTGTTAATACAGATGTTTTTGTTTAATAGTAGGCCTACAGTATTAATAAAAGGCAGTGGCTATTTGACCGGCGCCGGTCTTTAAATCTGAAACACTTTTTTTATTTATTTCGGTCATTTTTAGTCATTTTTGGTCATATATACCGGTAGTCAATTTACTACATTTTTTTCGGACATATTGCTAAAAAATCGGGCAATGATCGATAAATGACCGAAAAAAAACCCAGTCTGCGTCACTCTTTGATACTACATATTTTCGACAGTTAATCCACGCTCATTCTATTGCAAAATTAAATAATTGGCTAGAAGAAACCGGCGGACAAACTTGGCCGACTGAGAAGGTAGCACCGGCAGTCATTCAAGCACTACTTAACGGCGATGGTCGCCGGCTGCTTTAAGGTTTGGTATGTCAATACTTATATGAAGGCAGTGGCTATTTGACCGGCGCCGGTCTTTGAATTTGAAACACTATTTGACCAGTCATGACATCACTATACAGTCACTTTTTTTCTTTTTCTCTTTCAAAGCAAAAGATGAGAAGCGTATATATAAGTTCTAAATTAGATAACTTTATTCAACTCGATCCGTGGCGCGTGCGATACTTCGGCGGCTCCTAATCTAGAGGGAATGAGTTTGATACTACCCGGAAGCGTTTTTTTTTTAACTAAATTTTGACCCGAAGTGCATTTTTGTAGTCAATTTTTAATTTGAGTTGCATTACATTTACATACCATTACCATTTTTTTAAAAGAAGCATTGTATATAACTAACTTGTTGAGAGCAAAAATGTAACGCTTCGTTCGGCAAACACGGTCACATCAATCAATCATTTTATTTTTCGTCATTAACGCATCCGGGACGAAAAAGATACTAACTAGAAAAATCGATATAGACCTACCAGCACGTTAATGAACAGGAAAAGGTGGCAAAACCTTGAAAGGTTTAAAACGTGCCTGAATGAAAAATTATGTAGCAGGCTATGTATCAGTAGTTAGCACGGCCACAAACGGAAAATTACCAGAGAAATTCTCAAATTCCAGCAAATTAAAAAAACTCTAACTTTATTACTCACATTTGAAACGACATAAAAAATTGGGCTGTAGGCAACTCAAATTAAAAATTGACTACAAAAATGCTCTTCGGGTCAAAATTTAATTAAAAAAAAGAACGCTTCCGGGTAGTATTAAACTCATTCCCTCTAGAATAGAAGCCAGCGAACTATCGCACACGCCACGGATCGAGTTGAATAAAGTTGTCTAATTTAGAACTTATATACGCGCTTCTCGTCTTTTGCTATGAAAAAGAAAAAGGTGCCTGTATACTGACGTCATGAACGGTCAAATAGTGTTTCAGATTCAAAGACCGGCGCCGGTCAAATAGCCACTGCCTTATATGAATCACCGACTGGCAGTGCCAGGAATAATCTAGTTGACTATTACACGACTGCACAAGAGAATAAAATGTCACTGATTTTCAGCAAAAAAGTTGGGGTCAATTTATACATATAGTCGGCCTATGCTCGAGTATATACACTATACCAGGGATGTCCAACCCGCGAGCCGCACTGCGGCCCGCCTGAGATTTTTGTGCGGCCCACTAATCATTTTCACTCCAAGTAGTATTTTGAACTTTGAATCTTCAAAGGTCAGTTGTGTAGTTCAATGTTTGAACGAATAAGTAGCTTTACCAGGAAATTAAAACTTTTCATAGCACAACTAAAAGCTGGTGCAATTGTATATTTTCGTAGTCTATCTGAAAGAGCTCAAGACTGTTCTGTAAACTATGAAAAGTATGCTAAGTTATGTGAATTACTGGTTTGCTTGTAAAATTGAAGATTTGCTTGAAGAAGTTACAGTCAGATTTTCTGACTTCAAAAAGATTGAAATTGAATTAAAATTATTCAGTGACCCAGTTTCATTTCAATGACCCAGTTTCATTTCAGTGTGTTAAAGCGCCACTCGTATTCCAACTTGAACTGATTGAACTGCAAAGTCGAGAAAGTTTGAAAACTGTCCACAGAGAACACACTCTTCCTTTATTTTATAAAGAATTGCATTCATGTAATGAATTTAATAAATTAGTTAGTTTGTTCAGAAACTTAGTATGCATGTCGGGCAACACATATTGTTGCGAGCAGTTATTTTCATCCATGAAAAACATCAAACTGCAGAAAGAAACAGACTGATCGACAAACACTTAGCGAACATCCTAAGAATCAGGACAACGTCCTTTAATGCAAATGTTGATAACATCTTAGCTGGAAAACAATGTCAAAAATATTGTAGAAATAAATTTTTGTTTCTATGTGTGTGTTATTTGTTCCTATTTTAAAAGATGGAATTAATGGTTTTTAATTGTTACTTTATGTATAGTCAAGTGGGATAAAAAAAAATTTTTCAGAAAGGTTGTCCTAGATTTTTCAGCTTATCAAGTATGACCACTAAAGTTGGTCACAATATACAGACCGTGTATGTCTATCATCCCCTAATGAAATTTTTTAAATCCATTAACTGGTTTGAAAATTATGCACAAAATACCTGAATTTTTTTTTAGCTTTGGGGTAAAAAAATTTTCATGGGGTAAAAAAAAACACCTGTTAGTATCGCAGCTTTTTCTTCTTTATTATTATAATATTGATTTCATATGTTTTGCTATTGCAGGCCTCGAAATTCACGGCGGTCATGTCCGCCGTCACAGCATGTGATGTCCGCGGGAAGTACCATTTAGATCGGTCATATTTGTCCGCCGAGAAATAACACAGGAACTAGCGATACAAATCGTCATTGCATAGCACGAACAACTGTTGCGAGAATATTATTTCCCGCGCATTCTAGCGCGCATCTAGAAAATGTGAATACTGTATCGTATCCCTTAGTTTCCATTCAAGCAGGAAAAGTTCCAATTTTTACGTTGCTTCAACAATTGATGACATTGAATCAGCGTAACAAAGGTGAATTCTTCGCCAAGAATCGATGGGAGTACCAGTCCAGTAGCCTACTTCTACTCTACACTGATCACGCGTAACTTATTTCAAGTCTTACGTCACAACGTCTAGCTTTGATCTCCGAGTAATATTGATAAGGCAAGGTTAGTTACAAAATTTGTTAAGCTTTGGTATTACAGTAAAAAAGAAAACGCCCAGGAAAAATTCACTTTCGCTCACATGACACGCAAAAATGAACCTAAAGAAAAAAGCCCAGAGAAACTTTGCACAGCAAAAAATAGTAGCGTTAGTGTAGAAGTTTTCCGACTCGTGCCCAGACTCCCAGAGCATTGTGACGTAAGAAGCCACACGACCTCGTTCGATGCAAGTTCAGTTATGCGGCGTATTAAGCAGCTACACGGCGCTTTGACTCTTCAAGCGCACGTCGTTGATCTGATGAAAGCCTTTCAGAGTGACTTCACTGAAATTTTAAAAAGCCTTCTAAACCTTAGCTAATTAGCTATAGTTCTCAAATGGTAAAGAATTATCAAGATAAAGTGATTAAGCTTGACGATCGACGCTAAAGCTGCTGTGTCCGCCGTGAGACTTAATTTGTCCACCGAGATAGCTGCTCAGACCGGACACGTTTGTCCGCCGTCAACAAAAACGAATTTCGAGGCCTGTATTGATTTCATATGTAGTGTAAATGATTCTCCACCAGAGGAAAGAAGCTTTGTGTAAGTCATATATCAAGGACTGTGAGAGATGCTGAACCCATAGTCGAAACCAACCAGATGGGTCATGATGATGATGTAAACGATTTTTCCCACAATTTTTGTATGCACTTTTTATTAAAATACACATTGTGAAATCGCAAAGTTTCATTTCTGTAATAAAAACAGCGGCAAGACAAAAAATTGTGTCTAGTATACTTATGCACGCCATCCTGAGTTTTATCTGCAGCTCTAGTTTGAACATACAAGTGGGCGATTGAATTTTGCGGATTGTGAATCCTAAAAAATCAACCAGCAGCTTGTGAATAAACATACAACTAAGAAACAACAGACAGAAAATAAAACAACAGTTTGTGTATGTATGATTGTATGTGTTGTGCACTATTGATTGATGGATCACTCTGTACTCTCAATCTGCGCTATTGATCGACTAACCCGCAACACTAACCTTAACCTCGGACCCCCAATTCCAACAAACATCAATTGATTGTGCATAACACATGCATACATTGGCACTGATACATCCAGAAGTTTGTTTTTGTATTTTTTGGTGATATACTGCTTGGCAGTTGACATAAGACCAATACAAGGCCAAAACATTCCATAAAATGCACTGTTTTTTAACCTCAAATCAACGAATTTTATTGGGGTAAAAAAAACACCTCAATAATAATTTACACAAACATTTGGAGGCCCCAGTCTTTGTTGCATCTAGTAGCCTCACAACATAGTACTCACAATATAACATTAAAACATTCATACTACCTATCACTAAAATTTAGCAAAAACCTTTAATAAACTCCTCCAAACCTTTTTTTGCACCCTTTGCTGGCCATATTTACTCTATTTAACATATCTCTTCTTTGTCAAATCCAACCTTTTTCCTCTACCTCTCAAAGTAATCACCAGAGACCACTTAAACAGACACTAAAAAAGTTGAGTGAATACTCATTTTAGATGTGAGATGGTAAGTTTTTTTTTTTCCCCAATAACCCCACTATTTTTTTTACCCCACTTGACTATATACCTATTTTTCTTGAAATTTAATAGGTTCTGCAGCCCATTGAATTATTCAAGTGACAATGCGGCCCAGTATAATAAAAGGTTGGACATCCCTTCACTATACAGTAGTTCAACCAACACTACATACTTAGAAGTACAACATGTTGTAAATTTGCACATTGAGCTATAAAGGGTCACTTGAAAGCATAGGCGCCGACTCCGGGGGGGTGGAGGGGCGGTGCCCCCCGTGAATGTAGCTAGGAGTGACTGTCCCCCGCAAATTATTTAAAAAAAATCCTAAATCAAATGTTTCCAAGTTCAGATTTGTGTTAGTTTGACCTACATTGCGGATCGATCTCAATTAAAAAATCTACTTGTCTTAGGAGCAGCGCTCTTGTTGCAACAACAAAAGAAACAGAAGTAGGCTACGGTAGCTGATAAACGCCAGCATGGTGCCGTTGAAGCATAGTAACAAACCATGATTGAAAAACGTTTTTCTTGATTTCTTCCGCTTTGTTTATTCTTGGGAGTGTCAATAACGAGGTGCGGTTTGCTGTTTACTCAGTTTAGTATCTACTCGTATTAAGAGCTTAAGTTTAAAGTGACTAGCATATAATTCGAATTAGCCTACAGGCCTCGAAATTCGTTTTTGTTGACGGCGGATAAACATGTTCGGTCTAAGCAGCTATCTCGGCGGACAAATCAAGTCTCACGGCGGACACACCAGTTTTAGCCGTCGATCGTCATGCTTAATCACTTTATCTTGATAATAATTCTTCGCACCATTTTAGAAGGCTTTTTAAAAAATCAGTAAAGTCACTCTGAAAGGCTTTCATCAGACCAACGACTTGCGCTTGAAGAGTCAAAGCGCCGTGCAGCTGGTCAATACGTCACATAACTGATTAACTTCCACCGAACGAGGTCGTGTGGCTTATTACGTCACAATGCTCTGGGCAGGAGTCGGAAAATTTCTGCACCAACGCTACTATTTTCTGCTGTGCAAAGTTTCACAGGCTTTTTTTTTTAAGTTTATTTTTGCGTGTCATGTGAGCGAAAGTGAATTTTCCTTGGGTCTTCTCTTTCTTACTGTAATACCAAAACTTAACAAATTTTGTTGCATCTTGCTGTAATAGCCTACTCGTATAATCTAATTTTGTAACCAACCTTGCTGTATCATTATTACTCGGAGATCAAAGCCAGACATTGTGACGTAAAACTTGAACTAAATTGCGCGTGATTAGTGTAGAAGTACCTGTACTCCCATCGATTCTTAGCGAAGAATTCACCTTTGTTACGCTGATTCAATGTCATCAATTGTTGAAGCAACAAAAAAATCGAAAGTTTTCCTCCTTGAATGGAAGCTAAGGGATACAGTATTCACATTTTCTAGATGCGCTGGAAAATATATTATTGCAACAATTGTTCGTGCTATGCAATGACGATTTGTATCGCTAGTTCCTGTGTTATTTCTCGGCGGACAAATATGACCGATCTAGATGGTACTTTCCGCGGACATCACATGCTGTGATGGCGGAAATGTCCGCCGTGAATTTCGAGGCATGAGCCTACATTATAAAGCTTGGCGATATACAATGGCAGATAGACGCAAACAAACATCAATGCTGACAAACAAACATCAGCATTTTGAATGTAAGCAATCGGTCGGCTAGAAAGTTTGCCCCCCCGGCAATTTTCAAAACCCGGCGCCTATGCTTGAAAGTATATTTTTGTTTGGGGGTGGAGAAAATATGAATGCAAATGGTAAGTTTCAAATACCCAGGCCTGTTGGTACGGTAGTTTCGGAGGCCATTTGACTTTTTCTGGCCATGGCTGCCAGAGTTTAGCCGTCTGTTAAGTGTTGATGGCTTACCAAAATAAGGAGAGCACCTGACTTAAAGATTAATATGTTCCTTTGCTGCATCCTGTTGTCTGTTGCATCGCATCTGTGTTTGCAGTGTTCTGTATGCTGTGGCAATGGAGGAAACAATAAAACATGATTATTATTATTAGATTGCCATACTTCTGCTTTGCATTATCCAATATTTAAAAAAGCAGAAAAGGTTATATATATATTTTGTATATACCGTATCATATAGTTTATGTTTGTAAAAACAGAATGATGACAAAAAGTGCTGAAATTCTATGATATTGGATGAAAAAGTAAAACGACGTTTTTTACTTACAAAATTTAGGAAACATAATATGATATACATCTAAATAACTTTGAAATTATTTTTAATATTTTGCTTTTTGTAGCCTATTAGTTAGCAATTCGAAATAATTGAAACATTTTGTGTGCAAACATACAAGAGATATAGACTTTATGGAGTAGATATTTGTAAAAAAATTTGTAAGAAAAAAACATTTCATCAAAAAGTGTTACCATGTTCTATTGTCATCAATGAGATTTTTCAATTTCATTAATAGTTTTAATCTTTTACGAAGATGGGAATATTTTCTAAGGAGCATATGCAAAAGCTACTGCATAATAAATTTATCATCTTAATTGGAGATTCAGGTAGGACATTTTAGAATTTTTCTGTTGGTGTAAATGTGCATGTTTTGTCTGAAAAGCACTGCTAGAATTCTTAATCATTGTTCTGTGTAGCATCGATTTGTTAAGGTAACCCTTTGCATTTGGATGAATTCATCTGCAGTCCAGGTTGGACTAATTTGTACTGCAAAGACTTGCTCTGTGTTCATGATACTCATGCATAGGTTTTTGCTTTGATGCTCATGCGCTTTTATACTAAATTATAAATATGTTATTAAAATTTTTCAATTTTGTCACAAGAATCATTAAGTTTTTATAACACTTGATTTTGTTGCAGTTCAACGAAGCATATACAAAGATTTGATTGTTTTGTGGCATGAAAACCGTTTGATAACCAATGCAGAACTTCGCAAAAAGGTACGGACGATATAAATTATGATAAATTGTTTATATTCTTCCTGTTTTATGTCTCATTTCTTGGATGTCAGGGTAGGACAGGGTCTGGCAAGGCACATCCTTAGTCTCCACTCATCACGATCTGGCAACTGGCACATCTTGGCAATGGTTTATCCATCCACTGCTTCTTTCAACATACTATTGCTTATTTCAATGCTAGTCATTTTCTTCCAAAAATTGTTCATATGGGTATTGGAAACAAATTTATTGGTATATGCAAATGTAATTCTACACTAAGAAAGATATTTGAAATGAAACCATTACTATCAAATTTTGCGTCAAAAGAGAAGTGTTTAGCTTCAATGTATTGTACATATCGTTATACTTTATTAGAATATCTATTTGTATATAAAATTAACATCACTTTCAATTTCATAAATATTTTTCTTTTATATTTGATAAATTAAAGGTAGACAATATTATGTTACGTGTAAAGTAAGAGAACACTACACAATGAAGCTGTGAAAATTTTTGTAGAATACACACATTTATGTAAAATTGTATATAACCCAACAGAAAAAAGCATGCAATTTCATCATATTTTCCATTTGCAGTTTTGCAAGAATTTGCTTTCCATTTCAGGGTGAACCATCATTTCTTGGTGACAGACTTGTTAATCGAAGTGAACTTACCAATGGTGTTGGGTACAGGGAAGAGAGGGAATTTCAAAATGATCACATTTTGATCAGGTGTTATATTTAGTTTCTTCCTCATTGTTCTACTGTATTTTGACAGACATATATAATAAAGAATAGCTACAGTGGACTAGTATTGACCACCGGATTGTCAATCGGCAATATATCTACATAACCGTGGAAAACAGTAAACTTGCAACTTATTCAGTAAACTAAAAGTGGACTACTGTATGACTTGAACAGACCAAGGACCAAGGTGAAATATTAGCAATCCTACAGTCTTCGAAATTAGCATATTTTTACTTCGGCAAAAACGTTGCCGAGGCCAAAAGGTGAAATTGCCTCGGCAATTGCTGTAAACGTTTAATACGAAAAATCTGTACCAAAACGATAAGCGAAAAATATGCTAGAGTAGTTTATCACGGCCGCACTGTTTGGTTTGTTTTGATGTAATAATACAAAAAGTAGCGATAAAGCGAGCAACGCGATACGTACGCTGATACGGTAATTTGCTTTAAATAACTCACATTGAAAAAAGTTAATTTTGGGTTGATTCAACGTTCGAGTCAGCACAAAACGATTTCATTTTGCCGTCGGTTTATATTACGTAACAACAATGCCCAATAATAAATTTACGTTTGTTTTACATTAATTCGACAGCTAGCGGCGTTGAATTATCATAAAATAACGTTGATTGCTCAACCAGGTACCAGTAACAAATTAATAGCTCCCTGCTGGAAGATTGCCTCGATTTACGTATACACTAACATAGTTTCGGCACAATTGGGATACTGCGAGCAACACAAAGTCTGTTTGATAAAGAACTAGTTGTCAGAATCATCAGATGCTGTATCGGAGGATGAGATTGTCGCGTCATCACTGGAATCAGACACATCAAGAGGTTCGTCGTTTGGCTGTAAATCTACACTGTCTTCGCCGTTCGCAATGAAGCGTCCACGTTTTGGGGCTTTTGTGCTTTGATAGCCTATCAATCCACACACCTCTTTCGCAGAGCTCCATCAGGGTGTTCACTAAGGAACAAATCTATGGCTGTGGCATAACGACTGGGAGGAATGTCTAACCCTAACCTTACAAGCGCTGGTGTGGCCTCGGCATTTTTATTGCCGACGCTAATGCGCCATTCATGCATCTGCGTCGGCAATTGCCGAGGCTAATTTCGAAGACTGTCCTGGGATATCAATTTTAATTATCATACAGAAGCGTAGGTAAAGGAAAAATGTCATACAAAACGTTGATTGATCAAACATGCAATATGCATGTCAAATTGTACCTAATAAATGTCGACATCTGTATCAATAACACAGGTGGTCTTAAAGCAAATTACTGTGAGAAGTGAAACTCTTTGGTAAAGTGTTGCAGAGGACTACAATGCACATAATCAAAAGTGTTAAGCTTAAATATCAGTTTTGAAGAAAAGGTTTACATGTCAAACTATCAGAATGAAAGCTCTTTAAATATATTTTCTGTGTAATTTTATTGTGTCGGCATTTAACTTCAACAATTGTTCGCATTAACAAAACTCCATTTTTACAGGTTCTATTTTGCCACAAGAATCTATAACGAATACATAGAAAGCATTCTAAAACCATATGAAGATGATAACCAACACACCCCTGATGTTGTCTTACTGAATTCCTGTTTGTGGGATATTAGCAGGTTTCATTGTGAAAATTGTTATTTGTGTCTTATGCATATTATTCACAGACAATCAGACATATCCCAAAAAAATAAATAAAAAATACGTAGATATATTTTACGAGTTTTGATATTGATCAAGTGTCACAAATCTGCTTTTGTTATAAAATCATGCATTTCAATTTGAATATTTTTATGACTACCGTATCGTAATTT
Source organism: Aplidium turbinatum (assembly GCF_918807975.1). NCBI lineage: Eukaryota > Metazoa > Chordata > Ascidiacea > Aplousobranchia > Polyclinidae > Aplidium > Aplidium turbinatum. The sequence goes on from NC_137485.1 coordinate 18,084,004, forward strand.
GAGGATTTCATTTAGGGGTGTTCAATTTCGATTATTTGAATATTCGAAATTCAATTTGTTTTCGATTTCCGAATTTCGATTTCGAATATCACAACTATTCACTAAACTGCAAAATGAGATTTTATTGAAAGAAACGACATGAAAATTCGCTAGAAAACGCCAAAAAAAGCCATGAAAATTTGCGAAAAAAGAACACAAAATAACGTCTACAACTCCAGGCCCATGTTGGTGTTTATGAACACAAGCTGATCGACATGGTCACCCGTCAGTCGGGATCTCAGCTTCGTGAAGGTCAGGCCAGTTTTTGAAAACGATCGCTCCGCTGGAGCCGAGGTCGCTGGGATCCCAAACACTTCAAGTTCATTTTTACAGCGAGCGATTCACTGCCGCGACAGTTCACTGCAGAGTGCAGAAGTTTCGACTCGAAAGCGACATCGAGTATGTTTGCAAGCGCATAAAGCTAAACGCACGCTCCGTCTACGTAGCAAATTATGTTGTTTTTGGTTGCATTTAACATCTGATGACATTGAATCGACACAAAATGGTAAATTTTTGCTATGTTCCAGGCAACAAAATCAGTCATTTTTACATTGATTCAACGACTGCAGACATTAAATCAATTTAAAAATTGACATATTTTGTTGTCTGGTGTTGGATTGTAGCATCGCAACTCGTTCATAGTGATTCGCGAAGCTGTTGCGGTTTGCATTCAAAAAGTGTTTTTCTGCTGCCGTTTGCTAGTTCATCTATTGTTTTATGTATCAATATTCAATACAGCATAAAAAGTTCCCCCACACAGAAATATGCGTGGGGGCCTGGCACCCACGCAGGCCCGTAGCCAGGGGGGCCTCGCCCCCCCTAAAAAAATTTCGCCCCCCTTGGCAATATCTCAACATTCTCAAGCAACAGCTACAATTATAATGATTTTGCCAATTTAAATTTTTTCGGTCCCCCCCTAAAAAAAAGTTGCCCCTCACTGCTCTGCGGTTTGGCTACGGCCCTGCTCCCACGGCTTAGGCGCCTATGGACTCGGTAAAAAATGGATAAAACTGCGACAAAGCTCAGCCTACACTTTCTGCTATTGCACAACCTAGCTATCTTCATTCTGGAGAGAAATTTGTGAAATTTGGCATTAAAAATGCCAACCTGGCATCCCTGGTGCAGGACTGGCCGTTGGACCCGCGAGAACGTGTGATAGTCACGTGATCGACGATGCGCATGCGTCGAAGTCTTTTTTCGCTTGCAAAATGAGACAAGACAGATTTCGCGCCACTCGCGTTGCTTTCAACCGCGTTCAGCCGAAAGGGCTGCTATAATTTCGAATATGTCCGATACGAAAAACGAATTTCAAATATCACCTTAATCGAATCGAAAATCGAAATTGAACACCCCTAATTTCATTGCATTTTTCCTAAATTTTTTACTCTTAAATATGAAAATCTGCAATATCTTCAATTTTAACATTGCCAGTAACAACCTGTAACCATATTTTTAACATTGAGTTGGTAGTGAAATGAAATTTGATTTTGGCATACCTGTAGCTGTCGCATGGCTCTGCTGATGCAAGGTACATTGTGAAACAGTTGTTTGAAAACTGGGTGACGTAATACGCAGTTGTCAGGTTTGTGGTCATGATACACTCTGCTTCGCAATTACAGACGCAGTGCAACAGAGTTTTGCATCTGCGTTATTCTAGGGTTATTTATTTTCTTTTTTAAAAAGGATTACTTGCATTGTACGTGTGAAAATAAATTGCTTGTCATTAATTATTAAAAGTTTTCCAATTTGAAGAAATATTTTAGTTAGTTAGTTTCTGCAGCCAAACCAAATTAATTTTCTTCGGTATTTTTTGCGAGAAAGCTTTGTATATTTGCATCATATTACTAGATCTACAATGTTATGTGTGATCAGTGTTACTTGTTCAACTCAGCAGACAGCTGGACGCAATGAAAAGACATAAGTCGTATAACTATTGATCATCATCACAGTATAGCTGGTACTGTATAAAGTTTATTCCGACATTGCAGTGCTGATGACAAAGCTCCAATAATGACAAAATAGACTTCAGCTCAGGGGAAGAAAATTGTGAGACCAAAGTAGAGATGACTGAGTTAATAAGAAGAGAAACCGGATAGAATTAATTTCAATGACCGGAAATCATAGCAGAGGGACGGTTTAAACCGGCGGATCTTTGCTAGCCGAAAAAAAACCTGTCAAAAATGTCTAATGGATGAATAACTGGCAGGGCATGTGCTCTGTCAGAATTATTTAACTAAAAATGATGACCTACATTTCAATGTTGCTTCGACCATTTAAAAATTCATGTCCAAAGCTAGCGCTTAACCTTGTTTTTACAGGTACGGCAAGAGGGGGTGGGGAGAATATCAAAAAAACATCGAAAAATTTTGTAGTAGATTGGACGACATTGTTCCAGTAGAAACCTGCATTATATGGAGAACTACACTGCCAGTACGCTGAGATATATTAATAGCAAAAAGCATAGCGTGCATGTTGTGTTTATAATTCCGTGTTAACGCTGTTTCTGTGGAAGGTTGGGCGCATCAAAGCCAATATATTTTAAAATTTGAAATGTTACATTACATTTGATGCATTAGAAATCCTACCTTTAATTGTGTAATGGCAGTGTGATCACAACATGCTCGTGCATTTTCCATTATTTGAATCACTTTGATGACTTCCTCCTTACTGTACATTACTGCTGCAATACGAATAATGTGTGCTATCAAACTAACTTTACGTTTTTGAACGTTTTATTAACGTATTGAGTAAATTGACTATTGAACCACCATGTTGAAATAGAGTCGACATTTTCAACCAGGTCAGTCAAGGCGCTCGTGGTGGCTTTATAACCGATGACATTGCTCATGCCAGTAGCACACTGTTGGTCGACGTTTTCCTGGCCAATCATCTCGCCCATGCAGTTGTGACGAGACATAAGTATGACGTCATCGATATGCATTACTTGTTCACGGAACAGCAGCAAAGGTAGTGTAAAGTTATATCATTGGTGTGCAGCTTACGAATCGCTTAACTCAGTGGTTCTCAAACTTTTTTTTGTTGCGACGCCTCTGGAAAAGTTTTCTGGACTTGCGACGCACCAGCAAATAAAAGTAAATGAATAAACTAATGATTAAAGTTTTGTTTATTGATACGACAACAAAAAGCAATGCATGTTATTTAATGTGACGTGTGGGCTTGTTTGTTTTCACAAAGTTCATTGAATCTTGGGAGAATTTTTGAAATTGCCATTCGCATTTCTCTTTCAGTGTTTATTCGTGATCGATATTTGGTTTTTATCACCACCAAGGCAGAAAATTTTGCTTCACATAAATACAACGTAGCGAATGGGATAATAATTCGTAGTGCTTTGTTTCACCAAACCTGGATAATCGTCATTCATTGAATCCAAAAATTTGCCGGATTTCCTACTACGAAAGGATTGCGAATCCATTCGTAGTTTGAAAAATTTTCCTGGAAGTATTTTGCAAATTTCGACTCGAGCTTGGACAAATGTAAATAAATAAGCCTCTGCTTCGCAAATTTGAAGGGAAAAAAATGCACTTGCAACCTCAACTCTTCACTGTTTTCAAAATGAAATTACACCAAGAAAAATGATTCAGAGCTTTTAATTTTTTTTTGAAGGATAGACATCCAATACTACGTTAGGGTATCAGCAGTGGCAAATATTTAGTTAATTGCGGTGTAATCAGCTAAATGCATGGGACACATCTGTCCTAGCGGTCCTCAAAGGGTTAACCTAATTTTTATAATCTTAAACTGAGTTTAGCCAAGAAACGGAATTATTCTGCGACGCCCTTGGAAAAGTGAAACGACGCACCAGGGCGTCGCGACGCACAGTTTGAGAACTACTGGCTTAACTCAACGGCTTCAAAACTAAAATATTTTTATCTTCCCAATATTATTGGTGGTGAGATGGCGCAGCGAATAAGGCGTTGACTTTGCAATAATACAAACCTGGTTCGACACTCGGCTTAAACAGGTTGATGATAAACTCCGCTTACCTCTACCCAGAGTATAAAAACTAGGTGGGCGTTCGTAGGTGCTGAAGAAAAGGCCTAGAGAAAGAAACTGGCCATCCTACTCTCGTTAGTGCCGAAGGCTTATCTTATGCACAAGAGAAGCTTATCTTCTCATCCCGGGCCGACACTTGGAAGCAAGTATGGGACTCCATTTACCTTGATATTATTGCCGACGTAAAATGACGAACTGTTAAATTGCGTCGGCACTTCCCGAAGTAAAAATTTTAAACACGTTGTTAGTTTGCCGTGATTCATGTTGTGTTTTGTAATAATACTTTAGCTGTAACCGACGTCGGTAATGCAGGCAACTGATTACTTCAAAATATCGTGTTTTTCTTTGTACAAACTTTACCAACTTTGCTTGCACAAGTCGTTTTACGACGCTATACAAATGTACGAATCCCTGTGCAAGTTTGTCTAATTGTGTCATTTTTGCTACAGACGTGCGAAAGACGGTATACATTGGAACATGTACGCCCACCGTCGGATGACCAACATCGTTCTCACTCACATTTCAAAGGCCTGGGGACTTGGTGTACCTCCTAATCTTCAGCTTGAAGAGACCACAACAGAATTTGACAAAACAGGTATCTTCACGACTTGCTACATTATGTTGATTTGAGTCGAGCACATGTTTTTATCTTATCCGGGGTTACGCTCGGTGGTATAGAATTTAATATAATAAGAGTACAGGAAGACGAGAAAGCTAGTCCTGTCCACATATCGGCCTCAATATAATATTTATTTTTATAAAAAATTTAGAGATTTGTGCATGTTTTTTGTTGAGAAATGCTGACTTAATGATACGCTTGACTGAACAAAAACTTTTGCTTTGTTTCTGTTTTTGCTTTGTTTCGTTATGAAAATAATCGGCTTGTAAACTTCCTCGTAACTGGTTTCAGGCGATTGCATCATGGTTTTACATTTTGCTTTACAACTTCCTTCATACACCATTTAATTAACATAATTCCGAAAGTCTGGTTTTGTGTTGGGGTATTTTATCATCCTTGTCTATAGCTTAATTGGTTTCCTTTCTGTTTTTGGTTCCAGAAAGCTTTGTTTTGTGGTTATTTCATGTTATTTCTCAATGGCTATGATTAATGTCCGCTTTCTGTGAAGAAAGTTAATTTTGTAGGAAAAATATCGTCTGAACCATGTTGATAGAATTTTTTACACTACGAAAAATGAAGTGCCAGAGTGGAATAAAACGAAAACAGCACCTGATCAACTTCGAAAGGTGGCCAATCATCGTAGGGTTCAATAAAGGCAGTTGCCTACTGCTTTAAAATTAGTATTATGGTATGTAGCTGAGACAGTAAAGATGCAAAACCCGCTCAAGATACATTACAGATGAACGGCAAAACTAGTACAAAAAACGATAAAAAATGCATTATATACAAAATATTACAGTTAAAATGTTATGCCAGTTCAGTTTTTTCCCCATTTTGCATCATTTTGTAGATGCAACGTTAGTATGGATATGCATGCACAGTCGTTGTGGGATAGAAAAAACAAACTCAAATAATCTGTAGCTGTGCAATGTGTGCATGTGGTGTGACTATAATTTAATCATTTGTACTGTATTCTTGCCTGTTCAAACACAGTATTTGGGCTGATGTTTACCTGGCTTCTCAATCCCTTTCATCAACGAAAGCAAATGGCAAATTTTGTTATCTGGTGTAGCACAGAGCTTCGATTCAGTTCGTTAAATTAGAACAACTTTTCATGCCATTCGTTCACAAATGAGATTTATCTGCCAATCTCCTTGCCGCCAATTAAAGGTAACTTTCAGGAATTGCTTGCTTGTGTATAAAATCATCTGTTGAAATTCACCAGGATGCAAAAACAACATTATAAAGAAGTCGTTTTAAAATCATGTACTATTTGTAATTGTTGTCACATATCCACTTCAAATAAACGCTACAGGTAAGAATATCTGAAACTATTCCTTTTTTTCTGCAGACGTTAGCATGAATACAACTGAAGTATTGAAGCATGCTTACACCCCTGCAGCACCTAGGAAACTGACTGCCACCGAAGAACGGTATGGTGGTCCTATCAGATCGAGCAATGAAATGTATCAAATGTACAACAACTATTATGCTGTCCCGATAATGGAAAAGATCTGCAACCAACCAAGACAGGTGCAAGTTCACTTTTAATTTTAATATTTAACGGATTCAGATTTCATGCATTTCAACGAAAATGGAGTTCATCTTTTTGCTACACATTCTGCAGTAGGCGTATAGTGTGCAACTGCACATGTCTGTTTCTCCATTCGGCTTTTAAAAAAACTGTTTTAAAGAATCTTCACCCGAAGCATCAGCGTCGACCGGTTGTCTGCAGTAACTCTTATTTCTCTGTATCGTTAGCATCTTCAATTTTTCAGCACATGTCTGCGAACGCACAAAAGTGGAATGTTTAGCCACAAAATAGACGAATTCTTGTGAAATGTATATGAAAATGTGTTCGTTCTGGCGGCGGTACAATGGGTATATATTTGCTTTGTGAACATGGAAATGATAAGGTCAAGCGAAATTGTTCGAGGCGCGGTTGGTGCAGTGGAATCGCGCACTTTACAAACAACTATATCTAGCCGCTGACTTTTGGTTGATGAAATTAGATCATGAGCCTGTGAAATACTTCACTGAAAGCTAAACTCTAGTCTAACTTCATCGTGGTGACCGTACCTTTGTACCATCAACCAAAATGGCCGGACTAGGCTGTTGCAGGCGTGCGAAAACAGCTCATCTTTTCTTGTGATGATTTTGTGCAAAAGCACCTCAGAAATGTTATAGAGAAATCGAATACGATTCATCTCTAGTAGATTATAAGGTCAATTCAATTCTAAAAATTTCCTGTTGTGTATAATTTTTGTAAAAAAGATTTATAAAACGTCCAGTTTAAAATAAATTTAGGTTTCCACTAAACTAGTTTCATAATGAAAAGGCAACACACGCATGTAAATAGTTTACATACCTTTTCTTTAAAATTGCTAGACGGTAAACTCAGGGGCATTTCAGGAATGCAAATGGTGGCATTGCCCTGGTACAGCTAAATTTAAACCAACTGATAAACTGTAGTTATTCCACAAATCCACCATAGGAAAGGGCCACTTGTGATCGGATCAAGTTTGAATTTTTTGGAGGACGCCTGCAATACCCTGGACCGGGCATGCTACAGTAGGTGTTGACATAGGCCGAGCTTTCAGGATATTTTTAAGATAACAACCAAACACAAATACAAGCGCTTTTATTTTGAAGGATGTGTTGCAATTTGAGATGAACATGAATCATCAGCCTCTGACCCGGGAAGTGACGTATGGAGAGGATTACTGGTCCTCTCGTCAGCCGTTTGCTGATTACAATCGTCTGCCTTCGCTGGGACAACCAAGCACTTCGTATCAGGCAAGTCGCTCTTATTTTATCTCGTAGGATTCGCTCTGTCAATAGTTTGGAGTGATTGATTAAAATAATTTGTTGGTTTATGAAATTATCTCAAGGTTTTTTTGCATGTTTATTAAGAGGTCTTTTTTATCGATTAGTGAATTACGTGATCCGATTTTGGTCAGGCTGTATAAAGCATCTTGTATTTTACGTTCCTTTTGTCTCGTTTAGGTTTATGATTTATGCCGAGGTAGCAGAACAGTAGATCGTGGTAGTCGTCCAAAATAATATCAACACTTCGCGGGTGTCTTGTTGAAAGTCACAAAAATCTTTAGATACTAAGTTGAAAAAGTACTACCCTGAATATCAAACATAACATCTGGATAATAGAAACCCAACTTTTGTTAGGGTCCAGCAAAACCCATCGTTGAAAGATCTAGTTTACGCTTTGTATTCGTGTTGACCGAGTGGTGCAATACCAACACATACCTCCGTGTGTCGTTTACACTTTAATTCACTTTTTGTTTACTTGTTGACTTTTCGACTTGAAAGCTTCAACTTCGCTTCCCACATTGACCTGCTTGCTAGCATTGCAAATAGAAATATCAAATATCTTTGTTTTATTTAACGTCTGCTGTGTTCGTCAAAATTCATCAATCAAACAAACCCAGACAGTGCATCAATCGCTTTTTACACTATGTCTTCAGAGGTTGAATCAATCTATGAAACAATTGCTTTGCTGTCTGGTATGTTGTTGAATCGTCTTGCAGTGCCCAAACCGATTGCCATCCAAGATTCTTATGGTGGTGTTCTTAAGTTCAACCTTCTCGTAGTCGTTATGAAAATTGCTTTTTGCAATTATTCGCTTTCCAACTCACCATTCAAGATAATCTAGCCAGCAAATCTGTCACTTTTTACATATATTTAAGATCTGCAGAATGCTACAAACGACTGATTTTTTATCTGAGAGATTAAATCTTGGGATGATATGCAATGGTTTGATGAACATACGTTGAAATTTCCATTAATTAAGTTTTTTCCAAGGTTGTGGAGTCGGGCAAAAATGTATGACTCCTCGGTTTATAACTGGCCGGCTCCGGCTTCAGTGTTGCCAGATTTTGGAGGGTTGTCAGATTTTTAAATTTTTGTCCTGTTTCATTTTTATTTTAAATTTAATTTCACTTTAAGTATTGATGGAAATTGAAACGGAAACAAAATCTGACAAAAACATAAAACAATTTTTTGGAAAAAGATTGTAAACAAAAATCTTATTGTTTATAGTTTGATATCAAGCTGGAGTCGGACTTTTTTTAACGACTCCAATTCCATAGCCCTGACTCCGACATCCGACTCCATAGGCCTGGTTTGTCTATGCTAATGTAGATCGTATGTTGCGATACCAGCGCAGCAATCAAATAGTGCACTGCATACCAACAAGAAATACACATCAGCAGCAAGTTTATTTATAATGTTTTATATATTTCAGCTACTCAATCAGAATTTCGGTGCCAGCTCCGCAGGTATTTCTTGTGCTGTACTTTTTACAATCTTTTTAGCAAATGGGACGAAATAATGTACCTGACTGCGTATCTATACGGCTGCATTGACACTGTTTGCTTTGTAAAGCACTGAGAACAACTCATATCTGCGATGGTTACAGCCACTGGCGCCGACTTACGGGGTTACGGGGTGGCCACGCCACCCCGTAACCGCTGTGGCGGGGTGGCAGCCACCCCGTTTAGGTTACATTACTTACTGCAAATAAATGTAATTTGAACGGACGTTTTAATCTTTTTTGATCATTGATTTTCGCTTCAAGTCAACGTAAAGCAAGAAGTGAACCAATACAGTATTGCAAAGAAAATGATTGTTTTTGTCACAAGCATGATACTCGCGTAACATCAAGCAAGCTACGTGAAGATTACGCAACACGTGGCTACGAGCTTTTTCCTTGTTGTTGCGATCGTTTTATTTGTTACTTGTCATAAGTCATTGTTACATTTATTAGGTTTACAATGGGATTTATTAATCAATAAAATACGATCTTTCCATTGCCTCCCTCAAAAATCTTTTTTGAAAACTTTTAAACTGCTCATAATATCGCTATAAATTATGCCAGCTATAAAATACTTGGAAACAAAATTATCTCGATGATTGATAGCTCCACCCCCTAAATAAATGAATATCCATTTTCAAATTTCATTAAAAAAATGCAATTTTCGAAACTTCTTGAGTATTATTTTAAAAGTGCACTTAGTAGAGTAAGCTAGCAGTTTTAACGTTCTGCAAATTTACACGTTTACATGATTCTATTCGAGGAAAGCTACACCCCCTGCCAATTCCCAATAATAAAAGCAACCTTTTTCAATTACTCAAGATTTTGCATTTTGAATTATTTTCCGATTTCAATTGGAGTGTACCGTCATCTACTTTATGCTTTAATTTCTACTTTGTTATCTACTTCATGCAGTAATATTGCGTGTCGATGCGTGACAAACTGTGAGGCGGGAATTTATTGGTCTGACATAGGAGTTGCTGGTTACATCATAGAAAAAATTACAAAAAGTCGTCCAGTAAAAGTTTTCGCCGACATTCCAGCTTTATTCAGCTTAAAGATGCCACCAAAAAAGCATTCGAAATTGCAGCTCTCCATTGAGTCATTTTTTGTTGCGTCTAGTCAGGATTTCAGCCAGCATGAAAGTGACCAAATGGCAATGCCTGAACGAAACGAAAGTGTGCCACTGTAGTGTTGGGCGATATATCGAATTTTCGATACGATACGATATCTTTTCAATATCGATATTTATTTCAATATCGTTCGATATTTTAACTATTACAGCCCTAACTCGTAACTGCAAACCCCTACAAAAACGTTGCCAGGCCAAACGGCAAAAGTTGAAATTGCCTCGGCAATTGCTGTGAACGTTTATTACGAAAAAAATTGTACCAAAACATGTAAAACGAGAAGCGAAAAATATACTTGAGTAGTCTATCACGACCGCACTGTTTGATTTGTTGTGATGTAATAATACCAAAAGTAGCGATAAAGCGAACAACGCGATACGCACGCTGTTGCGGTAATTCACGTTGAATAACTCACGGGGAGGAAAAGTAGGTTAATTTTGTGTTGATTCAACGTTCGAGTCAACACAAATCGGTTTAATTTTCCCGGCGGGTTATATTGCGTAACAAAACCCAATAAGAAATTTACGTTTGTTTTACATTAATTCGACATCTAGCGACGTTGAATTATCATAAAATAACGTTAATTGCTCAACCAAGCACCAGCAACAAATTAATAGCTCCCTGCGAGATGATTGCCTCGATTTATGTATGCACTAACATCATTTCGGCCGGCGCAATTGGGATACTGCGAGCAACACAAAGTTTGTTTGATAAAGAACTAGCTGTCAGAATCGGAATCATCAGATGCGGCATCGGAAGATGAGGTTGTCACGTCAGCACTGGAATCAGAAACAACAAGAGGCTCATCGCTTGGCTGTAAATCTACACTGTCTTCGCCGTTCGCAATGAAGCATCCACGTTTTGCGGCTTTCGGGCTTTTATACCCATCCACACGCCTCCTTCGCAGAGCTCCATCACGGTGTTGACCAAGGAGCAAATCTATGGCTGTGCCATAACGACTGGGAGGAATGTCTAACTAATCCTAACCTTTACAAGCGCTCGTTTGGCCTCGGCATTTTTAATGCGCCATTCATGCATCTGCGTCGGCAAACGCCGGCACTAATTTCGAAGACTGAGAAACTCTTTTCTTAATTAGAACAAAAATATCGAAAAGTATCGAAATATCGAGTATTTTTTCAAATATCGTATCGTTTTGTTTTTTTCAATATCGCCCAACACTATGCCACTGCCAAAAGGCGTTAGCACGATCAAGGAGGTGGAAGAACCGAGCACGGGCAGGATAATCGCTGTTGAAGGGAGAAGCTATCAAAAATCGTGGGAGAGCGAATTCCCGTGGCTAGAATACGATAGATGCAAAGATAGAGCATTCTGTCCGATTTGCAACTATGTCGCAACTGCTTGATCTATTTGCAAGAAATGAAACAATTTCATTAATGCTTCCAAACGTGGTCTGCATTGTGCGGAGTGATCGTTCAGTGCACTCAGGCGCATAAAACCCTACTTGCGATCTACCATGACGCAACAGCGATTGAACCACTTCCTAATTTTAAATGTTTATCAAGCTGAAGCTTCACGGTTACAACTTGACCAGTTGATTGACAGTTGGATTGACAGAGCTGCTGTTCGCAAAAATACTTTTTCCAAATGTTAAGTGTCAGAGCAGCAACGTAACAATAAAATTCACGATATACCTCCTGTGCTTTGTTTTAAAGTTGCTTTGTAAATTATCGAGCTACAAATCAGGTGTGAAAAAACAATTGCATCTACGAAACACGCTTAGTAAAAATCAAACAAAAACATGCAGTTTGAAAGTTTTTAGGTTGCCATATTGTGCTATCCGCCACCCCGTGCAAAAATAAAAGTCGGCGCCTATGGTTACAGCACTACATAAAAACACATCATCATTTAAACAACTTACTTTTTTTTGTGGCGCAGCAGCGAGAGAATATTTTGACTTTCAACTCAACTTTTCCTGCTTTTACTACAGACTAAAGACTGGATTCACTGCAAAGCGTCCATGGATTCAGTAGATAATTCGTAGACTAATGTTACCTTGTACACCAACTGTAATCCGTCGACTCGTATCGTAGATTCCTGGTTCACTGATTAACATTACTAAACTGATCCTTAAATTAACTAATTAGATAGTTACCATTGACTGCTCAAATGACCCGCTGTCGGTGCGTCCAACCTTGAGTGGATATCAGTTTGATCTTGATCAGTCAAAGTCTTTACAAAGGCCTTTCTCGCTTTCTAAATATTTTAGTTACATCAACTCCTACTAAATTCCTTTTCCATCATTTCTGTTCCTGTAACTTGCTTTGATATTTGCAGGTTGGGGGAACCACCCTGACGATGGGTCTTACTATCCACAACAACGCATGGCCCACCAAGTCACGAAGAGACCTTATTTTCACAGAACTGTTAAAAAATATAAACCTTACTGAACGATTTTCCAATACTAATACGCATATGTACAATTGTGCAGTACATGCTGCGCTGCATTCATGGCAAGTTGAAGGTCGCACTGTAAACTGGTTACGTAATGTTAAACTTTAAAATACTGAGTTTCCTCAAAAACTGAGAGTGACCTGATTTGAAAGTTTGCGGTGACAATTCTATTATGCCCTCAGGTTTGCTACAAACCTTTTTCAGATTCTTCAACCGTTAACAGGAATTGCTTGCATACAGCTGTGTGAATTCACTTTTTACATTTCTTCGTTCGTTCACCTGTTTTGTTGTGGCGTTTTGACTTTGCTTTTTTTTTTGCTGAATATACTTTTCATAGAAATTAAAATGGAGATTTTCGTAACTCATTCCGTCAATTTCACAAGCAGCTGTTTCGTTTACGCCTTTTGTATTTTCCTGCCTTTCACTGCTTTGTTTCTATTCTGTATTCTGTTTCCACTGATTGAACATTCGGCCTAAACTGTGCAGTTTACTGTAATTTTAATTGTACCCACCAGTTTTACTTTTCCATCAGGGGTGGTCAAGCTTCACTGGATTTATTTCTAGGTGGAAAACACTCTACCTAAATACAATGTCTTCAAAACGTAAAAAAAATTCTACGTTCTCTCTGGTGGTGAGTTCGTAATGTACAGTTTGAGCCCTTCATGTTTTGAAATTGGCCACCCCTTTATGCACGACCGTCCAAGTGTTGATTCTTTGTTTTTTATCGCCACTGTCACCGCTAACCGCAAAAAACAAAACCGTTTTTGTGATTACAAGTCTGGTCGCATCTCTATTACAAATTAAGTTTTTTTGTCGTTTGTCAAAGAATATTTCGATTCGGGATTTCTTGTAAACTATATCATGCTTTAGGGGTGTTCAAACTTTTTTCTATGAGAGCTAGATTTCTAATGTGGAAGTGTCCGAGAAGGGCCAGCAATTTCTGAGGATTTTATTTTGCCACATAAAAGATGTGCGTTGATACTCGGTTATTTACTATTGTATTTTCAAGCAACAAAACAACATGCAAATTCATGCAATTTCTTATTGACTGAAGGAACACAGCTGTGTTAAAATGAAAGATGAAACTGGCGCTTTGATGTCAATACGAAAGAAAACTTTTGTTTTGAAGTAAATAAGCCAAGCGTAAGATATCACGTAGGTGGGAGTCACCCAGTTTTGATCTCAAGCACTTCTTGTTTTAAGTTTATATCCGAATACATCTGGTCACACAAACACGTTGAATCGAATAAGCTCAAAAATTTCTTTGCAATCGTTCGTTTTTCTGTTTGACTGTATCACTATGCTCTTCAGGGCGATGTTATATCTGTGATACAAAAGTGATTCTGACTTTTTTTCTGGGTGATTCCCTTGTCTGTGAAAGAGTGCTATCATCATTACTTTAAAATAAATTAAAATAAAAGTTGAATTGGTAAGATTTATGTGTGTCTGTGGGTTAATACTAACACATTGTGCAACAACAAACGTGAGTCATATAAAAACGCATCGCGGGCCGTCATTGGCCTTCCTGACTGAGTTCGGACACCCATGGTTTAGCCTTTTTCTGACACTCCCTTTCAGACCTGTATCCCTTTTTCTTATTGTTTGTTTCAACTAAAAACGCCATATGCAAAATTTCAGGTTCTGAAATCCATTGTCCCTGGCTCAGTGCCCACCCGGTCTCGGTGCTACTTTTTTAAAATACCATCTGTAGTTTCCTTTCAGACCAAATTGTTTATATACAAAAAAATATATGCAAAATTGAAATTATTTTTCATTTATTGACACTGAAACAGATAAAAACTTCACAATAAACACGATTGATTGTAGCTCTTCCAGATCGATTTCGTAAGAACATAAAACTTGTGAAGAAGTCTAAAACTTTGCATATGATATTTTTTGTCATACATACTTAAACAAAACCAGTGAATGTCTTGTGAGCGCGTGCTGGTTTTCCAGATGCTCCAGTGGTATTGCAACAAAAGGTGAAATGTTTTCTCTTAATTGTTCGTGTGTTTTTTCGTTTGCTTTCCACCCTAATTTTGCAGTTTTCATTTGACGTGTAAAAAAATTCAAAATGCTTTGATTTGGTGATGGTGAAGTTGTGCTTATGTAAACTTTGCTTGGTAAATTCATCTGCTTCAGCTTATCTTAACTGCGCAAAGCAGTCTACTGTATACCCGCCCAGCAAATCATTCCATTTTTACATCGCTTCAAATTCTGCAAACGTTGAATTGTGTTAAAAAGGACTGATTTCCTGGCTGAGTAGGCAGCATCATATTTATTATTTATCCTTTTGAAAAAGACTACGTACGTTTCCGATTGATTAGGCAAAGTACTCAAAACCTTATCACGGTGCATGGAGCTCTCACCCAACTCAATGATCAGAAGCCTTGAAGCAGGGCTGTTAAGAGGATAATTTGGACTCTGTTCCAATTAGATTCTCGGACCCCAAATAAAGACACTTCGAAGAAAAATGCACATTATCTAAAGAATATGCCGTAGTTTCTTCAAGTTCCTGGGCCTCCAGGAATAGTGCAGTCGTGGAAGGTTTTTTGTGGGAAAAATTTTTTATCAAGCTGATACTTTTCTCACACCTTCCCCATACTATGCAAATGGCTCAGAAAAAATTCCCCATCAATCGGATGATGGGAAACCCCCTTTTGGGCCCATTTTCCAAATGACGTCACAATCCCTTTATGAAAATTTTAAGTTTTTCAAAATAGGATATATTATACATCATTTTTTAGGTTTTTTCAAGGGGAACAACTTTTTCTATTAACAAGAACCCTGAAAATGTACAGAAAAAGAGTTATTACCGATTAAGCAAAAGGATAAATTTATGAATTCCAGGCAAATTTGAAATTATTCGTCACTGTTGGACTTATTCTTCTACATTCGTTAACAAGAATTAAACAAAGTAAGCGAAACAAAAATTGAAGCTATCATCATCATCAAAAACGTCAAAGATGTTGCTTTCCTCCTCGTCTTGTCCCGTTTCATCTTCATTGTAAGAGCACTCCTCTTCGGTACCAACATCGACGTTATGCAAAAGTGAAAAAAAAAACTTCATTCTTAAGTTTTTCGTCTAGTCTCTGGAGTATGTCGTTCACTCGTTCATACTTATACTTAGATACGAAAAAGATGTGAAACTATCTTTGTATTTGAAGCATACTTAGGCTACTATACTATTACATTCGACACCATGACTCCAGATATTGCTGATATTTGCAGAATTCTCTTTTCATCTATGGTTGTAAGCCTACGATCAACTTCTAACCGAGCAGCACACAGTAAAGAGGACAGCAAAAAGCTTCACCGGAATTTGGAAAGATCTTGCGATCGAGTAAGCTCTTATGCGATCAATTAAGTCGCGTGGAAGATTGACGGAAGGAAAAGTATGCAGAAAGTGTTCGACATCTTTGGGTTTTTGGTGTGAGTCACTCGGCAAGTATTCATGAAGCAATGACGCAACTAAACAAGGCTCAGTTTCTATGAAGTAGGCTAACCAGCATGAAGAGTTGGGTGCTTCAAGAAAAAAGAGGGATTACGAAGATTGTAAAAGTTTCTGGCCTGGTTAACAACGAAAAACCCATTCTTAGTACCAGATGTAAACCTATCTTCTCCTTCAAACGGTCTAGTGTCCATCGCCGGAAAAGATGACGTCAATTGTGAACAAGCGGAGCAAATTGGTCAAAATATCCAAAAAGGTTTAGATGGGGTAGCAATTACTATCGCATCAATCAATTGTTCAAACCATTAGAATCCTTAATGGAAGTAAACAAAACAAAAAGTAGTGCAAGTGGTATTGGTTCGAAAGTCATGTTCAATAGGATGTTTGCTGTTGCTGAAAGCGAGGAAAGCCTTGAGCAATTTTTCGAATTCGAGTTGACTTCAGAGCCAATGTCTATGTTCAAGGAAGGCATGATGAGAAAGCCTGACAAACCCTCTCTTCGAAAAATTCTTTTGCCTGGTTCTTCGTCGCATGCCTTAGAGGAAATCAACAAGCAACTTCTATTATATCGACGGTGGTGCATTAGGCCTACTACATAAAGTTCGCTGGAAAAAGGAATAAAGTTTTCGGAAGTTTGAAATTCGTATGTGAAATATATCCAAAAACATTATACCCATGCTGTAGTTGTATTTGGACGAAAGTACTAAAAGTCACGAGCACTTGCGCCGAAATTCCGTTCCACAGAGCACGTTTGTGAAAATTGATCCGAGCAATTCACTTCCTTTTACTCAAGATCGCTACCTCAGCTGCATCGAAACCAAGGCTGAATTCATCAAGTTTGTTTCTACCCTTCTGAGACAATCCGAAGTTGAAGTTCACAACTGCTGTGATGATTTTACAATAACATCTACATTGAAAATAACTGATCTACACAATGAATATTGAAAAACGAAATGCACAAGAATAAAACTGCAAAGCAGAGGAGAAAGGCACATCGCATGGCGGTTAATTACGCGAGGCAAAATGCTCTGATGATGCTGACGGTTCCATTGTAGCGAAATCCCTTGATTATGCTCTTCTTGTCTTGGGGAGGAAGACAAGCACCTTCACGTGGTCCCCCCCGTCAGTAACATACGAAATTATACAAAATACGTATGCGAAACGAAGCTTGTCAAACAAGAGCTAATGAGACTGTTCAGCGCAGGGTGGGTAGGAAAATGCCCTTTTCAGGGCACGGCAGTGCTCGCACTGTCGAAAAGTACCGACGACCCACCGTACTGCAGCTGAACACCGAGGGCATCACGGCCAGCAAGCTCAACATCATCGAGCACCTGGCCACCAAGCATCAAGCCCTCATCATCCTCCTCCAGGAGACTCACTGTACATCTGTGGATAAGTTGGTAATAACCAACTTCACACTCGCAGGCGCAACCTGCAGCAGGAAACACGGCCTCGCCACGTTTGTCCATGACCGGCTGAGCTGGTCCTTGGTTGACCAATCCCAAGCTCAATCGGAGATCGAGTGGCTTTGTGTAGATGTAGCAGGCTACAACATCGTCAATGTCTACAAGCCCCCACCTTCGCGGATAACATCAACAGCCATCCCAGTGTTCCCCCACCCCAGCCTCTACGCTGGCGATTTTAACTGCCACCACACTGACTGGGGATACAACTCCATCAACAACGACGGAGATAGTCTGGCCGCTTGGGCAACCAACAACAACCTCGCCCTCTTATACGATCCTAAGGGCGCACCGAGCTTCCACTCCGGTCGTTGGAACACTGGCACGAACCCAGACCTGGCTTTCGCAAGTGATGACCCCGATGATCGCCAGCCGGACAGACGTGTGTTAGAGAAGTTCCCAAGGTCTCAACACCGACCCTCGCTAATCACGGCCCCCTTGCTTGCCACACCTATTCCGAGCAAGCCTGTCAAGCGATGGAACTTCAGAAAGGCCGACTGGGAATACTACAGCTTCCTCACAAACGAAGCTACGCAGTACCTCCCATCCCCACACACCATCAAAGTGGATGAAGCCTACCAGGACTTCTGTGATGCAATCATATCTGCGGCAAAAGACTCCATCCCGCGAGGTCGACGGAAAAACTACATACCTTGCTGGGATGTGGAGTGCGACAGGCTTTACCGCGACTTCCTCCGTTCCCCCCAGGGTACCGCCACCACCAACTCAGCAACAGCCCTGCTGGCAAGATTGGATTCAAAGAGGAAGAAGCGCTGGACAGAAGCCATAGACTCAATCGACTTCACGCACTCCAGCCGCACAGCTTGGAGTACACTCAACAACCTCACTGGCAGATCACGTGCCTCTCGTCGCCAATGCCCCATTTCAGCAAATGCCATCGCCTCACAACTTGTGAAAAATGGAGTGCACAGAACGAGAGACCGTGAATCAGACAAGTCCGTCCTCAAGGAAATGACGGACCTCTGGAAGGTCCCAACACCTGTCGAGGGCAACATCTCTGGTGAGTTTACCCCAGAAGAATTTGCCTCCGCCCTCCAGCACCTAAAGCCAGGCAAATCCCCGGGCCTTGACCACCTATGCCCGGAACTAATACTCCAAGCTGCCCCCTCTATGAGGTCCTGGTTAAAAGAATTCCTTTCCTGCTGCTTGCGTCACCTGCGCATCCCAAGAATCTGGAGAAGAGCCCTAGTGGTTGCAGTCCCAAAGCCGAAGAAGCCCCCAGGGGATCCGAAGAGCTACCGCCCCATCTCTCTGCTCTGTATCCCCTTCAAGATACTCGAAAGACTTATCTACGCCCGTGTCGAACCGATAATAGACCCTCAGCTCCCTCGGGAACAAGCTGGCTTTCGCCACGGAAGATCAACTGTAGACCAGGTCACTCTGATGACCCAAGACATCGAGGACAGCTTCTCGGCAAAAAAGAAGGCTGGCGCCGTGTTTGTCGATCTCACGGCTGCCTACGACACTGTATGGCACAGCGGCCTTACCTGCAAACTACTCCGTCTCCTTCCTGACAGGCACATGGTCCATATGATTATGGAACTTGTGCAAAACCGCAGCTTTACCCTCTCCACCGGTAGCGGCCGACGAAGTAGACTACGTCGACTCAGGAACGGCGTCCCACAGGGCTCTGTCCTGGCTCCCCTCCTCTTTAACACTTACATCTATGACCTGCCTGACACCATCTCCAGGAAGTATGCTTATGCAGACGATCTGGCTCTCCTGCATCCAGCCGGAGATTGGCAGTCAATGGAGAGGAACCTAAGCCAGGACATGTCAACTATATCAACATATCTCCAGAAATGGAAGCTACAGCTCAGCAAGGCAAAGACAGTGTCGGCGGCCTTCCACCTAAACAACAAGGAAGCAAAACGTGAGATCAACATTACCACCGATGACGAACACCTCCCCTACTGCGCCGAACCCACCTACCTCGGCGTAACCCTGGACAGGTCACTCACGTACCGACGACACCTGGAGTCACTGCGCAAAAAACTATCTGCGCGCGTTGCACTTTTGAGGCGGCTGGCGGGTTCCGGCTGGGGAGCTGATGCGAAAACCCTTCGCACAGCTACCTTGGCCCTTGTCCATTCTACCGCTGAGTACTGCGCACCAGTGTGGTGCCGCAGCTCTCACACCCGCCACATTGACACCGCCATCAATGACGCACTACGCACTGTGACTGGATGCCTGCGTCCCACTCCAACGGACTGCCTTCCCATCCTTGCAGGCATCCAACCTGCTGAGCTTCGCCGTAAAGGAGCCATGATTTCCCTTGCTCGTCGCGCACTGGACCCCGACCACCTCCTCCACAGTACATTCCAGCGCCTACCTGGAGGACAGCAGCGACTGAAATCAAGACGCCCATTTGTGCCCGCCGCACGACAGCTTCTGAACAACGTTGAAGATCTTGGAATAAGTGCGGCACACTGGACGAACTACACATGGAACATGGAGTGGCAAAACAACACCTCCCGACTCCGTGATTTCCTACCCGACGTCGATCCCCACCCTCCGGGAATGTCCCTCGCAAGACTTGCGTGGGTCCGGCTTAACCGCCTACGAACCGGCGTCGGTCGCTTTCGTTCAGACATGTGCAAATGGGGCCTGGCTCCCTCACCGGGATGCGAGTGTGGCGCCACAGACCAGACAGTAGATCATGTCGTCCATGACTGCCCAATCCATCAACCACCACATGGAGCGCTTGGACTGAAGGCCCTGGATGACGAGAGTGTCGAGTGGCTGATGACATCATGCCCAAACATATAGTCCAGAAGAACAGCTCATACGACGAAGAAGAAGACAATCCGAAGTTGAAGTTCACAACTGCTGTGATGATTTTACAATAACATCTACATTGAAAATAACTGATCTACACAATGAATATTGAAAAACGAAATGCACAAGAATAAAACTGCAAAGCAGAGGAGAAAGGCACATCGCATGGCGGTTAATTACGCGAGGCAAAATGCTCTGATGATGCTGACGGTTCCATTGTAGCGAAATCCCTTGATTATGCTCTTCTTCGAAAAGGTCCAGTAAATGTCATTGCTGATGATACTGATGTAGTTACTATGTTACTGCATCATTGGAAGACTGACACTCATGATGATATTTACTTCGACCAAGGAGCGCTTCAACAAAGCCTGGAGAATCAAAGAAGCCAACCCAAGTATTAAAGATATTAAAGAAGATCTTCTTTTCCTCCATGCATGGTCAGGATGCGACACAACGTCATCGATAATTAATTGAAAAAGGGAAAAAAAGTTTGCGAAAATCAGAAACGCTGAAAGAGAATTCTGCAATTATCAGCAATGTCTGGAGTTCCCAAAACGAGGTCGGAGAAGCCTCTATAACTGCATTCAAGATCTGGTATTGTGGCAATGAAGATTCAACGCTTACTAAACTCAGGTAGGGGAGAGTGGGGCTAGTCGGAAAGATTTTTTTTTAAAGTGAAATTTAAAACAATTGGTGCATAACCTGACAACGTGAAGTGGCTTAAATTATCATCTATGGTGTCCTCTATCATACAACCAAAAATAAGTATTGAGTCAATTCAGCTTTTAATGAAAATTTAAAATAAACAAACATACAATTGATTTTTCAACTAACCCCATGCCTGGGGTTAGTTGAAAAACGTCAGTTTAATGCCGCTAATGAACTGGATACCCTTTTTTCAACCAACAAACATTTACAATGGGTTGTAAGCAAATATGTTTACCTGCTTTAAAATCAAATGCAATGAATTCTACACCTAATCATCGTAAAACCATTTTTTAATAAACGCATTGTTAAAACTTGTGATGCCGTATATATAACACTTTCCAAGTTGTTCAAATTAAAATTTCACAATGTATGTCTGCTTAAAACAAACCCATTGGACCTTATACTACTTATTATCATACTACGACGATATACTCGTATCGTACTACATAGTCATACCGTTATCAAACCATTTTCCAACTAACCCCACCCACTATTTTCCAACTAACCCCATTAGCATGTGACAAACTATTTTCCTAAAATATTCAAGCATGGTGCATTGGACTAAAATTTGTTTATGTCTTAGTGTTGTTGAACACCTACAGCTGACACACACCAAAAAACTTCTGTCTATTTTTAACGATATCGACGCATAAGATGTTTTTTAATATGCCAAAAATTTTACTTTGAAAGTAAGAAAATAGAAAATTGTCAGCCAAACAGGCATACCTTGACTCAACAAATCGAAACTAACATGGATTATGTGCTTTTATAAACTACTTCACATGTTGGCAGTAAATATTTAAAAAAAGTTATCGAGAGTTAAAAAAATGATCATTTTTCAACTAACCCCGCCTTCCAACTAACCCCACTCTCCCCTATGTATTTTTACATAGGGATTATATAATAATGTTTACGCTTTCAAGATATTGTCCAATTCTAGATACCCTGTATGTAATATTTATCTTTGTTTACTTTTAGACATGACAATTACATGTGTATGGCATGCGAAGGGATAATTGCACCGAAAAGCTACCACCGAGCCAAAGAGCAGCCTGCTTCCATGGGTTACGTCTTTAGAATTTAAATTCAATGTTTGTGAATGGGGATGGAGAAACAATAGCAACAACGAACTTGTCCCAATAATGGCGGATATGCCTATAGCACCAGAAGCATTGACCAAAGTAATTAGATGCAGATGTAAGAAATCAACGAAAAATCCATGTGGAACGAAAACTTGCACCTGTCGCAATTATGGAATGGCATGTGTTTCTTCGTGTGGTGAATGTCATGGTGTGGAATGTAATAGTATAGTAGCCTAAGCATGCTTGAAATACAAAGATAGTTTCACATCTTTTTCGTATCTAAGTAATAATTTGTATGAACGACATATTCCAGAGACTAGACGAAAAACTTAAGAATGAAGACTTTTTTTCACTTCTGCGTAACGTCGATGTTGGTACCGAAGAAAAAGAATTCTCGTACAATGAAGATATGAAACGGGGCAAGACGAGGAGGAAAGCAACATCTTTGTCGTTTTTGATGATAGCTTCAATTTACATTTCGCTTACTTTGTTTAATTTTTGTTATAGAATATAGAAGAATAAGTCCAACAGTGACGAATAATTTCAAATTTGCCTGAAATTGACAGATTTATCCTTTTGCTAAATCGGTAATAACTCTTTTTCTGTACATTTTCAGGGTTCTTCTTAATAGAAAAAGTTGTTCCCCTTGAAAAAAGCTAAAAAATGATGTATAGGCTAATATGTCCTATTTTGAAAAACTTAAAATTTTCATAAAGGGATTGTGACGTCATTTGGAAAATGGGTCCAAAAGGGGGGTTTCCATCATCCGATTGATGGGGAATTTTTTCTGAGCCATCTGCATAATATGGGAAAGGTCTGAGAAAAGTATCAGCTTGATAAAAAAATTTTCCCACAAACACCACTTTTTAAGCTCCCACGACTGCACTAGAAAGGATACGGGCCCCTAATTTTTCCCGGGTTGGGTCCAAAAGTATCCTTTAAATTTTAAGTTAACTGTAGGCCCACACGTGGCTGTTGCTAAAATCAGCTTTTATGGTTGACAATAAATAGCTCAGTTGGTTAGCGCGTAACTTCTGGAACGAAGAAACTTCAAGATCAAGCGGCGCTGGTTCGATTCTCGTGGTGTGCGCTTGAGCAACGCATGTTAAGGACTGCTGTCCATTCAGCGGCATCTAATGGATGGAATAATTCCGGGCAACAAGACTTCAACAATCGGAAACTTCACTCTGTTAATCTCGGTGACCAGGCCTGCGTCAGCGATTCAAAGCCTCTACAAATATGCGAAACTGCCAGGATTTAGCTCTGCAAGAAGATTTCCCAGTCCGAGGATAAAGATTCAATCAACCAATAAAAACATAACATCCTTTTCACAGCGGTAGGCACTTTAACGTATTCCACTTTCCCAAAACAATAACGAAATCATGCGTGACATAGTCTACGATTCCTCGCAAATCAGCTGATTGCAGTTATGTGACTCAGCACGTGATATTAGGAGCGTTCTTGAAAGTTTTTTGATACGAACTTAACTGAGTGAACGAATCGCCGTCACCAGCGTAGCCTAGTGAATTAGGCTACAGTTTGGGCAAGACATTTAGTCATTTCGATTCCCACCTCCTGTCCTGTACTCTTTTTTCTTCTGTAACTAAACTGAGTGCAAAAAGAATCTTTGTCTGCAATCAGGTGGTTTCAAACATCAGTGATGTCATATGCCACGCATGATTGCGTTACTGCTTTGGAAAAGTGGAATAGGTTAAAGTCTTCTAAACAAAGTTAGTTGATACACCACAGATTGACACATTCTTCCACAACGGAGTTATACACTGACAGGTCCCACCTACTGCACCGGGTGGCAAGCCGAGGGCAAACAAGAAGGTGGTCCGCTGTTTGGGGCTCGGTGCCACAGATACATGCAACAGGGCCCGTGTCGTAGCCCCACTCCACATTTTCAGACTTAGTGCGTCCAACACCGGTTCGGAATCGATTTAATGTTTTCCACTTTGCCCAGGGAGCGTTTGCTCCTGGGGGGAGGGACTCTGATGGTTGGATCTTCATTTCAGTGTATGATGGGTCATTTTCGAATTGTTGTTTCCATTGCTTAAGTCTTGTTTCTTCTTTTGTTGAGGTTAGTGGCTGAACGTGTGTTAGGAATCTTTTTCTTGATTTCAACCGGGTTAAAGAGCCTACCTTTTACAGCATTGGTTGGCAAACTCTGAGCTTCTACCGAATTGCTTCAGTTTTGTGAAGTTATGCCGCGTGATTGAAGTGGCAAGTTTTATTAATTTTGCGAGGAATTTGTTTCATGAGTTTGGTTTGCAAGACAAAGCCGCTTTTTTATAACTTTGTAGTAACCCGGTCAGTGTTGCTTGACAGTTGAAGCCACCAGCGTTGAGACTGCGACAGGAATAAGTTGAAAAAAAACACTACCGGTAACAAAGCTTTTTGTCAAGTGATCAAGTTAACTTAACGGGAAAATTATAGTAGGCTATTTGCAAAACAATTGAAAACTAAAGATTCATTCCATTCAATTTCCAAGTAGGGTGTAAATACCAGGTTTTGTTGAGAAGAGAAAAGCATTTGCATATAGCCTAGGGCAGGGGTGGGAAACCTTTTTAGTATTGCGGGCCACATAAAATGAGAAATAACACAGGCGGGCGCCACTAAAAATTTCGAAATTTTATTTACAGATAAAAAATGCAGCGAAGTAGACAATGATTTATTTCACTTTCACAGCTAGTGGGATGGTTGAAAGTTTTTATTTTTGGTGAGTCGTGTGATGGCTGCTGACACGGAAGATGTTGCAACTCTTAACTGCATCTCCACATTTTCATCAGTCAGTCTGGAGCGAAGCCGACTTTTTGTTAGATTCAATTTGGAAAAAAACTGCTCGCAACGGTAGGTGTTTCCAAACAGAAACACATATTTCAAAGCAGGTTTCCGCATGACTGGAAAATCATCAGCATTTATGTAGCGTTGATAAAAGTTGAGCAGTGGAATGTTTTGGTAAATCGCTTTCAACGTACCGTCACTCTGGAACTCTACTATTTCATGTTTGAAGTTTCTAGGAACATCAGTTGCAACCACATTAAAAGGAGAGGCAAAACTATCTAACTCCATTTTTTTACTCTTTATGTCCAAAAATCTTGCATTAAATGTCTCCATAAGATTGACACATACATGGGCATATTTGGCTGTTGTAGAAGGCTTTTGCTCTTGCAAGGTAGGGAAATGTGCGGTGTTATTGTTTTCAAGTTGTACTTTCCACAGATGTAGTTTACCTTCAAATGATTTCACTTTTGCAAACAAGGAGTTCAAAAGCTGACTCGGTCCCTGCAACTTGACGTTGAGCTCGGAGAGGTGCTTGCTATAATGTCAACCATAAACGCTAGGTCATACAACCATTGGCTATCAGTGAGTTCAACGACATGGTTTCCCTGATTAGGCTATTCATGAACTGATCGACTTCGTTTCGCAACAAGTAAAAGCGTGTAAGCATTTCGTTACGACTCAGCCGACGAACTGCGCAGTGATAGACAAGGTCGTGGTAATCAGCATTCAGATCTTTCTGTAATTGCTTAAACAAGCGGCTGTTCAAACCTCTGCTTTTGATGAAATTGATGCATTAAATTATTTATATTATTAAATTATTTCTTTGCTGATACATTAAATAAATTTTGACGCGGGCTACATGGAACAGTCACGCGGGCCGCATTCGTCCCGCGGGCCGCAGGTTCCCCACCCCTGGCCTAGAGTCTTATCACTTTATGAAGACACGGAAAATCGAGAGTCTAAATTTAATGGTTAAAGTGCTCAATTAATGGTTTATTTGCCAGGAACAGTAGGCCTAATATGCAAGTTGTATAGCCTACACGTTGTAAAGGTGGTAGGTGTAGTGTATTGAAATGTGATTATTATGTTATGCTTATGACCGGTTACCAGATTATCTTTTGGCAACCCTGGCAAATAACCCGGAGGTACATTCTGTTGTGAGTAATTAATCAAAGTGGAAGTGCATGTTGTTTCTGTATATAATACACCAGTAAACAGACAGAATATGACATTTGGCGACGAGGAAAATATTTAAATCTGTAGCCTATTAGTTCAAGAGGTCCAAGCAGACAGTGAATTGTTCTTACCGTGTTGTCCAAACTACTAGTGAGCATCATGAATGGAGCTGCAGTTACCTGCGAGGTGTCAGCTGTATTACCCTTTGATGTCAATGGTGATGCACAAAGCCAGGGACAACGTTGGAAGCGATGGAAACGGGCGTTTTCATTGTATATCACTGGAAAAGGTGTCACCAGTGATGAACAAAAACAGGCTCTGCTGCTGCACACTGCTGGTGTGGATGTGCAAGAAATTTATTTTTCTTTGGTTCCAGACAATGAAGGTAAAACTCTTCAAGAGAATTTAACATTGTTAGATGATCATTTTCTTCCTAAGGCTAATGTACCTTTTGAACGCCATGTTTTTAGGCAATTGATGCAAAAACATGATGAGCCGGTGAATAAATTTGTTTGCAGACTGCGACAACAGGCAGCTATGTGTGAATTTGGTGATTCATTGGATACCCAACTTTGTGATGAAGTAATTGATAAGTGTCATTCCAATAATTTACGACGAAAGTTTTTGGAAAAAGGAGATGTGCAGTTAAATGATATATTAGCTATTGCTAGAGCACATGAAGCAGTTAATTCACAGGTTAAGATGATGGAAAGAAAATCATTAGAACCTAGCATGCAGCATGAAGTAAATTCAGTTCCTATACAAAGAAAGAGTCACGTTAAGTCAAAACATGGCAAAGACACACCAGAGTGTTTTGCATGTGGATTATTTGGTCATTTCAAACTTGACAGGCAGTGCCCTGCAAGAGGGAAAAAGTGCCACAAATGTGGAAATCTGGGACATTTTCAAAAGAAATGCAGATCAAAAGTAAGGAATACAACACAGTTTTATCAACAAAGAAATGCAAAATCTAAAACCTTTTTAAAATCTAATGCCAATCAAATAGATAATTCAGGATTGGGTGAAAATGAATTTGGTGCATCAAGTAATGTATTTTCAATGAAAAGTTCAGCACATGGGCTGTGCAGTGTAAATTTAAACATTGGTGGTGTTTCTGTGGGAGACATGTTAGTTGATTCCGGTGCATCATGCAACATTGTGAACAAGCGAACTTGGGAATGGCTGAAGTCATGTAATATTAATGCAACTACAAGGAAATCTTCTAAAACATTGTACGCGTATGGAAGTAAGAAGCCAATTCCAACATTAGGAACATTTACGGCAAAGGTTGAATCAAAAGTTACACAAAAAGTATGTGTTGCTGACTTTGTTGTAGCAGATACCGATGGACACAGACTATTGGGCAAAGACACTGCAGAGACTTTAGGTTTGTTGCATGTTGGTCCAATACATGTAAATGGTGTTAAATCTGGTGCTAATAATGTTGAGCCTCAAGTTGATAATGACATTGTGTCTAAATATGATGGTTTATTTACTGGTGTTGGCTTGTTAAAAGATTATCAGTTAAAATTGCATATTGATGATTCTCTTAAGCCAGTAGCCCAACCTGTTCGAAGAGTACCATTTCCGCTAAGAGAAAAGGTAGATGTAAAGTTAAATGAATTGCTTGGCGCTGATATTATAGAAGAAGTCCCAGAAGGACCATCAAGTTGGATCTCTCCATTGGTAGTCATACCTAAGAGTGATGGTGACATTCGCATTTGTGTTGATATGCGACAAGCCAATCAGGCTATTGTTAGAGAGAGACATCCAATTCCCACTGTTGAAGAACTGTTGTATCAACTCAATGGTAGTACTGTTTTCAGTAAGTTGGATTTAAAATGGGGCTTTCATCAGATAATGTTGGATGAAACGAGCCGCCATATTACAACATTTGTTACACATCGAGGTCTATACAGATATAAAAGGCTAATGTTTGGATTGAGTTCTGCTCCTGAAAAATATCAGAAAATTATTTGGGATTTATTGAAGAACTGCGATGGTGTTGCTAATATTGCAGATGACATTGTCATTTATAGAAAAGACAGGACAGAACATGACAGTCGATTACATGTGGTACTGGAAAAGTTGTTAAAATCTGGATTGACTTTGAATAAAACAAAATGTCAGTTTAGAATGTCAAAGCTTACTTTTTTTGGACATGACTTGCACCAACAAGGGGTAAGTCCCAGTGCAGAGAAAATTGCAGCTATTCAAAAAGCACAACCTCCAACTTCAGCTAGTGAAGTCAGATCATTCATGGGTCTTGTTCAGTTTTCAGCTAAGTTTATCCCAAATTTAGCAACCATTGCAAGGCATATACTAGAGTTGACCAAAAAGACTGCAAAGTTTCAATGGCATAAAGCACACCAAGATGCATTTTTGAAATTAAAAACAGTGATCACAAAGGCTGATACATTGGCATATTATCGTAATGACTGCAAGACAAGAATTGTGACAGATGCATCTCCAGTTGGTCTAGGTGCTGTGTTGACTCAGTTACAAGATGGAGTGTGGAGAGTCATTTCTTATGCATCTCGAAGTTTGTCAGATGTGGAAAAGAAGTACAGCCAAACGGAAAAAGAAGCTCTAGGGTTGGTTTGGTCTTGTGAAAGATTCAATTTGTATGTATTTGGAAGACATTTTGAACTTGAAACAGATCATAAGCCCCTGCAATACATTTACACGAAGAAATCAAGACCATCAGCAAGAATAGAACGCTGGGTATTGCGTTTACAATCGTTTGATTTTAGTGTTATCTATCGTCCAGGGAAAACTAACATTGCTGATGCATTGTCAAGGCTAAATAAAGAGCCCTATGAAGAAAGCAGAGATTTAAAAGAACCTTATGATTATGTGAGATCTATTGTTCTTCAAAGTATGCCAGTCGCTTTATCTACAGAAGAACTTGAACAAGAATCAGCTGCTGATCCACGGTTGTCAGAAATTAGGGACTATATTCATTCAGGAAATTGGTCCAAGTGTACAGACACAAGCTTTTTGCATGTAAAAAATGAACTGTGTACATATGGAAACTTGTTGCTCAGAGGGACAAGACTCGTTATACCTGCTACATTGCGTGAAAAGGTACTCAATTTGGCACACGAGGGTCACCAAGGCATTGTCAAGACAAAGAATCGATTACGCACAAAGGTGTGGTGGCCAAAGATCGATGCTGATGCAGAAAAGATGTGTAAACTTTGTCACGGATGTCAAGTCACCAGCGACTTTTGCAGACCAGAACCAATTGCTCGGGTATTGCCACCAAGTGGGCCTTGGCAAGATTGTGCGGCAGATATTCTTGGTCCATTACCAAGTGGTGAGAACATTTTAGTAGTGGTAGATTACTTTAGTCGTTTTTACGAAATTGCAATCTTGAAATCATTCACAAGCGAAAAATTGATTCAAGCGATTCTGCCCATGTTTTCAAGGTTTGGAGTACCTTACTCATTGCGAACTGATAATGGTCCACAATTTGTATCGAATGATTTTGAGAATTTTCTAGAAGAATATGGAGTAATACACCGCAAAACAACACCATTATGGCCTCAAGCAAACGGTGAGGTGGAACGACAAAATCGAACATTGTTAAAGGCAATCAAAGTTGCTCAAGTTGAAAAGAAAGATTGGCGGTATGAGATCAACAAATTTCTAATGGCATATCGTTCAACTCCGCAAGTTTCTACAGGTTCTACTCCTTATTATATGATGTTTCGCAGAGAAATGAAGTCTAAATTACCTGAACTGTGCCGAGAACATCAGATCTTTGATGAAGAGATTCGAGACAGAGACTGGAAGGGTAAAATAGACGGTAAACTATATACTGACTTTAAGCGACGTGCTGTCGACTCAGATATTCGGGTTGGAGATGAAGTTTTGGTTAAAAGTCAAAAATCAAATAAACTTTCTGCAAATTTTGATAGCGCTACCCAACAGGTAGTTAGGAAGGAAAGGGGGGAAGTGACAGTACAAAACAATGAAGGGGTTCAATTGACACGAAATTCGTCGTTTTTTAAGAAATTGAACACCAGTGATGAAAATGTAAACTCACCTCCTGCGGACATGACCTTGAACTCTGATTCGAATGAGTCCTCAATACCTGTACGTACTCGTCCGACACGTAATGTCAGTAAACCTGCTCGCTTTAACGATTATGTAACTTGAAGTGACTAGAATGCAGACTTGTATGCCTATGATTCCTTTTGTTCTTTCGTTATAAAGACTAGCTCTGGAACGCATGTCTATTTGTTTAAACGTCATGTCAATTGAGTGGTAATCTATTTAATTGTTCGCCACTACAATTTCAAGATCAAAGTGTGAAAAGTAGAAGCAAACGTATTAGGCTAATCATGATCTTTGGAGTATGGCTATATTGCTTTTGACAGTAAATGTTGGTACTTAAAGTTAATCTGTGTATACCATAGATTGCATGAATGATGCTTACGTAAACGAAACCTAATGATGATGCGTCGTTTGGTTCAAGTGCTCATGGTTTTCATCACCTGTAGCTTAATGATCATTTAATGTAAAATGAGTTTTATCCAAGTAAGTAATGCCTTTGAAAACTACGTTTTAATCCGAGAAGGAAGGGATGTAGTGTATTGAAATGTGATTATTATGTTATGCTTATGACCGGTTACCAGATTATCTTTTGGCAACCCTGGCAAGTAACCCGGAGGTACATTCTGTTGTGAGTAATTAATCAAAGTGGAAGTGCATGTTGTTTCTGTATATAATACACCAGTAAACAGACAGAATATGACAGTAGGCCTACAACTTCCCATACTGACTGGGAGGCAACGAAACGGCCATACGGTCTACTAGTCAATTGCCACCTTACAAAAATGATAATTTTGTCACTTTAGGCACAAAAAAATGTAGGCTAACAGAAAAATACAATGTTCCCATACTTTAAACTACACACCAACAAGAAAACAAGCATTTCTTTTAGATAACGTTTACACAAAATTACAAGAAATAAGCAGAGCATAGATTTCCATGACATACAATTTACAATTCTCCATAGCTTTCTAAAATTAAGGCTTTCATCTCTTTTTTAAAACAATATGATAAGTTCTTCAAGTTGCTTGGAACCTCTACCACAGTGGTTCCCAACCTGGGGTTCGCGGATCTAGGAGTTTTTCTTGGGGGGGGCCATAAAATTAAAAAATGAATTAAAAAGTAAGAAAAAGATAAAACAGATAGCCTATGAACAATCAGTGGCGTAGTCAGGAATTTGGGGGGGTTTGACGGCCGGCGGGCGAAGCTCGTCGGCGTGTTCGCCAAAGGCGACACCCAGCGGCGGGGGGTCTGGGGGACCTCCCCCAGAAAATTTTGAAAAATTACTTTGAATTGGGTGCATTCTGAGAGCATTTTCAACAAAAATATGGGTATAAACATTCCTGTAAAATGGTGCTGTCCGGTGGCATAGAAAAAGGATAAGATCATGTTTTCTTCGGCATTTTTTCGATAATAAAGCTAAGCATCTATGTTTTCTTGTTGCTAATTCCTGGCTGAAATGTTTGAATGTTTGGTACTGGCAAAACTCGCTCTTTTAATGCAGTTTCGCTTAAAATTAGGCACACTTTGTTTTAGAGACATGGAGACTGAAAGCATCATTCTCAATCTTGTGACGTCACACACGTGCCAAAGGGGGGCTTGTAAGTCAGCTGTGGGGCTAATATCAGCTGTTTAGAAGCATATCAAACCATTCAACAATTTCTCACAAAAATTTTGGGGGGGCCCGGGCCCCTTGGCCCCCCCCCATAAATCCGCGCCTGCGTGGACCCCTTGGGGGTCCGTGAGAAAGCATTTGGGGGTTCGTGAGAAAGCATTTGGGGGTCAGTGATTACCTTGATGAGTTTTGGAAAAAAGCTTTGTTCTATATGCACGGATGGAGCACCAGCTATGCTCGGGGACAAATCCGAATGTGCTGCTTTAGTAAAAAACAAAGCTCCTCGCGTGGTTGTTACTCATTGCTACTTGCACAGGTACGCCTTAGCAGCAAAAACTTTACCAGCAAGTTTCAAAGAAATTCTGACGAATTGCATGAAAGTCGTTAATTTCATCAAAAGCAGAGCTGTAAACCACCGTACTTTTAAAGCGCTCTGTCAAGAAGTAGGGTCAGATTACGAAGTACTTTTGTATCGTTCTGAGGTACGTTGGTTATCTAGAGAAGTTTTAAAACGACTGCAGCAGCTAAAAAATGATGTAGCCTATCAACTCTTTTGAAAGCAAAAGGAAGTCTCCTCTCAAAATTGTTTGAGAGTAAAAGTTTTCTATTAGTTCAGGCCCTTAGGGGCAAAAATGAGCATCTTTAGGCTACACGTGTTACACGTTGTTTTTTTGTAGTTGATGAATCTAACTTCAATTTTAGTGGGTGCCGCAACTTTTTGGGTCACGTGATCACCCCCAAATCGGGGATTTCCCCCAAGTCAATTTTGAGCTCTTTTCACGGCATTTTTATGCAATTAGATACGTTATTTTTTTACATTTGGACTGACTGCCACTACAAAATACACGAGATTAAAATCACACAAAATTATGTTATTAATGACGTCATTGTGACGTCATGTATTAATTTTTTGCTTGTTTTTTTCTTATTGTAATCGCTTGTTTGTTGTTGGTGTTACTTTTTTGGTTACAATAAGTTACCAATGGTTTTTCAACTGATTTGATTAGTATTGAGTGTCAGTACTAACATATTCAAAATCTTAAGGAATCCAACTTCCGGAAAGTGGTTATTTTCAAGATAGCTTTCAAGATGGCCGCCAAACCATTGAACAAACCAGTAAATTGACCATAACTCGGTCATCATATGACCAAAACATGTAGTTTTGGTGTCTATATCTAGGTTTTTATACCCTGTGAAGTCAATGAGATTATTCTCAGAATTGTTGAATTATCTGATAGCCTATAAATTCAATATGGCAAACCAAGATGGCCGCTAAACCATTAAAATAACAGTAAATTGACCATAACTAGGTTATCATATGACCAAAACGTGTAGTTTTGGTGTCTATATCTAGGCTTTTATACCTTGTGAAGTCAATGAGCCATTCTCAGAATTGTTAAATTATCTGATAGCCTATAAATTCAATATGGCAATCCAAGATGGCTGCCAAAACAATTAAAAATGTACAATAACAGTGTATTGTTTTTTAATAAACCCGGTAAATTTCTATATATATTTGGGTTAACTGAGCAGGCATAAAGAGCTCATACGATGTGGTCATGTAGACTCTTGACATAATCAGCGTAAAGAAAGCAAATGGATCAAGTATTCCTAATGCTCATCGCTGTCACTCTCGATGTCATCGTCTGTAATTATGTGATTGCTGTGTGGACACATGAACCAGTTTGGCATGGTCCACATCCAGCATGGTATGGTAGCACATATCTCCGGCAACTACAGTGAGGTGAACACGATTCGCAATTGCAGTGATCATTTTCAGTAGGTGGTCCGGGGCAGCTTTCATGTCCGTCATGATTGGAACCATCTGATTATTGTATACTTTCCATCCCCAGTCTAGAGCATCCATACCATCGTCAGTAGCCTACCCATCCTGACCATAATCTGGTAATAAACTCTGAGGCAGTGGAATTTGGTAAAGGATGATGTAGGTGGCAAACGTTAAGGGTGAACAAAGGATTTGGCTGTTTTAATGTTCTTGACCAATGTATTGTATCGCTGTGTTTCTAGGTTACTACTGCTATCGTTGCCAAACATAACGGTCATAGCTTTGTTTCCAAGATCCTTAATGATGTGGTCTGTCTGATTTGGGAGAATAAAGCAATTTGCACATTCTTTGATTATTGGTTGACTTTTTACTAGTTTCTTGAAAGCGTCTTCTTCCCGATACCAAATATCCTTGACGTTGAATCACAACCGGTAAATGAAGAGGAGCTGTAAGCATAATCATGTCTGGTCCGATGATTGCTTTAAGTTTGTTGATGTCGTGTATCTTGGTTGCGTAAGCCTTTTCGGAGCGGAAGTAGAGGTCTTTAATGTCTGGGTCAGTGTCAGCATAGCGTAGTATCAATATTAAAAGGTCCGTGTCTTCACCAATTAAAGTCGTACTATGTCGATGAGGGCTGTCCATCTGCCGTCTTGACGATGTCAACATCTGCATCACCTGGAGCGTTCATCACATTGCAGCTTCTATTCCTCAGTTGAGCAGAAATTAATCCTTCCTTGTTGGAAGCTCGAGGCAAGAACTGCTCCTTCTTTCCAATGAACTTGGTGTCTACAGTAAAGTGAACAACCGGGTGGACGTTCATGCCGCGTCTTTGATGGGTATTGTCTTTGATAGACGGACCACCATATCCATCAAAGACCACCGTTGCTAAGCGATAATGACGAATGGTAAAATCTGCATACGACTGTGCAAAAGGGTAGCCACTTTAACAAGTCGAAATTCTGCCACTGAAATTGACTACAATGCAACCGCCAACCAATCAGAACGTGTTATAAGAGGCTACCGTCCAATTGTGACCCTTCTAGCACTCAGCAAGAGAGTTAATGCTTGTTTTGAACTTTATTTGGTAATTACAGAAAAAAAAGAGCAATAGCAGTGGTGAGAATCAAACACGCGTCAATGAAATGACTGCTTTCTAGCCCTAACCCTAACCCCTAAGCCAACCAGCTGACAAAAAATCCATCACTTAATTTGCTTTCTATGATCTTCTTTTCGCCATTTTTTACGTCACCTAAACCGTAGCTTATGATTGGTTGGCGGTTTCATTCTAGTCAATTTCAGTGGCAGAATTTCGACTTGTTAAAGTGGCTACCGTGCAAAAGACCCATAACTGTCTCCAGTTTCAATGGCACTTGATGCAACAAGAACCCTCCATCAAGGACGTAGTGATCGGTTTTCGAGGCAGATTCTTTCACTACTTCATAATCGGCTGACATCACACTGCTGGCATGTTCTGTGATGGCAGTAGCTATTTGAGGCTTATCTTCTGCAAGAAACAGGGTCTGGATGTTACGTGGCTGTCACAAGTAATACTCGTCTTCCTCTCAATTGGTCTGAGTTTTTGGGAAATGACAGCAACAAAACTGCGTTATATCAACTGGTTTAACAAGCTGTGATAACTTCAGTCGATCCAAACTTGTTTACGATTGTTGTAACATCGTTAGATACAGCTCTTAACAATCAAACATTGGACATGTCTGAGGTTTCCCATGTGATCACGAAAAGGCAGACACCCGTATGTTTCTCCATGTGAAACATGGAAAATCCGATGCCATAGTCAAAACAGTAGATACTGATGTGGTAATCATTGCAATTTCGTGTTTTGACAAGTTAGAAATCTGTAAACTATGGGTTGAATTTGGAGTTGGAGAAACAACTCGCTTCATTCCAATCCATGATATTGTTTCATCTTCACCTCAATCTCCGATGATTTGCGCTTCTTTACCATTGTTTTATGCTATCACAATCTGTGATACTGTTTCGTCTTTGGAAAAAAAGGCTTGGGATTGTTGGATGCTTAATCTTACCGCAATGTGTGGCTTATTTAACTCTCTGAATTTCTCAAGCTCACCTAGTTCTATAAATGACATACAAAAGTATGTCATAGCTCTTTATGGTGTAGTTATCCATTATTTCATCATATAAATTCCCTTTCTTTAACTAAAATGAACCATTTCAAACCATGCGTAATTTCCTAAAGAATTGTAATTTTCTATTTAATCTGCTCCCGAAGTCAATAAGAAAAAGGGAACTGATGATTATAAAATGGTTTGTTCGTCCTTTGACGAGAGCTCTAGCTCTATTAAATCGGATCAGCTTGATCACATCAAACCAGCTCAATTAGACAAAGAGCTCTATCAAATTGGACCAGCTCTATCAAATCGGACGAGTTCTATCAAATCGGACGAGCTCTATCAAATCGGACCAGCTCACATCAAACCAGCTCAGTTAGACCAGTTCAGCCCTTAGAAAAACATTAAATTGATTGTTTAATTAAAATGTAATAACTCGTGATAATGTTTCACTATCCTGTGATTTCATTATTCTGTAGCCTACTGTTTAAATTCAAATTGTGTTATAGACCTACAACATTATACGAACACCTTCTGATAACTTAAAATTATAATTCGAATAACAATTGTGTGGAAATTATTTCATGGAGTCAGATAGCCAAACTAGATAAATTAGATAGATAGAAATTTCATCAGGCAGTTAGACAGCCTTAATATAAATATAAACAAACACACTAATACGTTAAATAACCTAAATAAAATATAACCACATGGGTTACCCTGCACGTAAGTAGGTTTTTAAAAATAAAAGTAAGTTTAACAAGATAACCAAAATATGGAGACTCTGGTAAGTACATTATGCTACAAAACTTTTATTTCTACGTCAATAAAAATAAAAAAACACGAGCTCACAATTATTTTGTAAAAACATGTCACCTTTTATGATTTCACGCGTCGGTTTTCCAACAATTTTTCTGTAGCGTATTGTAGCCTACTTTTTAAAGCACCATGCCAGCAATTTATTGCTTGTTAAACGTAACTGATTTTGTTGTTGTTCGCTCAATAAAGCGAATTGTTCAACGGCAGAATACTCATTTCAGCAGCCGATGTGGACAATTTAGCGCCAATTGCCAATTTTTAATGTTTTTTAAACGTTGCTTAGATATGCTAATTACCAACAAGTTGCCGTTGCAGGGAAACATAATTATATAATTTTTTGTAGATTTATCGCAGTGTCAAATGTTACTTAAATCCTTAGCTCATTTTAATATATATTTTTTATTTTTGCCTTAACCTAAACATGCAACTAGCGTGCGAGATGACGAGGTTCGAGCCTCAATCTCACTTTTTATACAGACGTACACGTGCAGGCACAGCTCTGCAAAGCGTTATGGTGTCGCTTCCAAGCAACCATCCATGAGTTTGTGCGTCTTTTTACTCCGACAAGGAGATCTCCGAATAGGAGAAATCATTGTGAAGACTTTGCTTCACAACTTTGCCACCCTTATGTTCTCAGCTGAAGCATCAGTTTGTATAACTCTGTGGCGCAAAGACAGGGGAAATTATGCGAAGCCACCCAAAGAGGTTGTAGTTTTCGTGTGACCCAATTTTTTTTTAATATTACTAGGAGCTAACACGATTTAAGAAACGTTGTTTCTGTTTTTTAGTTTGCATTGCACTACTGTAGATGCACAATTTTTTTTTTACCCTGTAATGGAACTTTTGTGTAAGCTTGCTTGGCATTTGGACATATATTTTCTTTTGTCTCTTGAGAAGGCAGAATCGCTGTCACGTGTTCTGGTGCTGAGATCGACAAAACAGCACTATCCATCACACTTAACTTTTACTCAGCAAAACCATCCATTGATGACATCACTCGCCTCGACTCAACTGACACTATATAATTTCTTTCATTTGTAATTGTGTATCGAAATATGGCTGATCAACGTTGGATAACCGTCTTGTAGCATATTGCTGAAAATCTTCCCGACAACCCATAGGGTTGGCTGCAAATCTTAGTGTTCAGTGTTCACGTTGGGTGAACAGTTTTCGATGTTTTATTGTGTTACTGTATAACGTTTTTTCTTAACAGTGCTATTATCCCCACAAATGATGTCACACGCTGTGAACAACAGTGATGGACCTTCGAACCCCGGAAATGTTGCTAAACAACAACACAATCAATCAGTGACGTCATCCGCCGAACAGTCGGGCAGCTCATGTGATTAAAAGCTGCAAAACCTTGCGTTTACGTTGTATTTTAATATTGTAATTACGTAACTTTTTACTGTAGTGTTTGTGTATTTTTAACAGCGCCAAGCTGTTGTGCTGAGACGAATGGTCTTAAGGATTGTCCACTCCAGCATTCGTCCATTTGTTTATTTTGAAGTCTGCAGACTCGCAGCAATTTAGGTTATTTTTGTTTGTTCTAAATACATGTGACTGTTTAATCATCCTATGTAGTTCTTTGCAGGACAGTACAGCGTCTTCCAGTATAGCCATCTCAAGTACGCCTACTTCGGAAAGAGATGCATCTCAGCCAATTGGCAATTCTTTTTCAAGTCTCTTGTAGGCTACAAGCTGGCCAACCTGCTTTTCAAAAGCTCTTGCCTATACACTGTAGGTTATATAGCTTCATCGCAAGAAAAATGCAAATATTGCATTAATACAAAATCGTTGTCTTTTTCTCCACTGTCTGCATCTTTTCCAATGCAGATACAGTGGTTGTCTATTTCAACCTTTCTTTATAGGTTGTCTGCTAAGCGTTTTTGTTTATTGTGTATGGTTGAATATGACTGCGAGTGGCATGCAAATGCGCGCATCTAACGGTTGGCATGGCATGTTACTAACCTATTTAACCTATGTTGGGCAAGCATGCATATGCCCACGAAACTTTAGTTTACATACTGTATGAAACAACCGCATGGTTTTGAATCATGTAGCCTACTGCACCTTTTTTATTTCTGTGTTTTGTTTGCAGTTGCTGAACGACTGTTCAAACTTATGCACATTTACGATTTTGTGAATGGTATTTAGACCTGTCGATGCCTATGTTCTTTTGTTTTAATTAGTTTTGTTCGCCTTGCAAATCGTATCTTTACATTTTGTACA
Source organism: Aplidium turbinatum (assembly GCF_918807975.1). NCBI lineage: Eukaryota > Metazoa > Chordata > Ascidiacea > Aplousobranchia > Polyclinidae > Aplidium > Aplidium turbinatum. The sequence continues at coordinate 18,122,615 of NC_137485.1, forward strand.
GGTCGACTTATAAACCAAGTCGCTAAATATTTCAAAGTTGAACTTGTAATCAATTTGCTTTGCCTTTCTCAGAAATCATCACGAACAACCAAGATCAAAAACGCAAGTGTTCTGCCCTTTTCACCGCCTGCAACGAAAAAAGTGCTTCAGAGCCACTTGCAACCGACTCTCTAGCGCCTCACAGCGACTGCAAAGGCCGAATGTCAATGATCTCCAGCTGCGTTGATCTCTAGCAAACAAAAAGGAGACAAGGCTGCTGCTGCATTTGCATCAACTCAATCGGCATGGTCTGCTTTTCAACAGAAAGAGCCAGACAAACAATGAATGCCTGCTACGGTTTTCAACGGCGCTTACAAAACAATTAATGTTTCTACGAGGTGTACTCTTCAACACAGCACAAACTCAGACATTCAATTGCGGAAGGCGGTGGAACCACGCAGAATCACTTCGCGACACGATATCACAAACACAACACCACATTATTATCATAAACACTAAACATACCTATTTCACACTATGTCTGTTACAATTGTGTTAACGTTTTAACTCCTTAAATTTGAGCTAAACTTGGTACCCATGGTTCCAATTTAGCCCAAATTTGGGGGGGCCTCTGTAGTGATCCATTATTTCATCATATAAATTCCCTTTCTTTAACTAAAATGAACCATTTCAAACCATGCGTAATTTCCTAAAGAATTGTAATTTTCTATTTAATCTGTTTCACTATCCTGTGATTTCATTATTCTGTAGCCTACTGTTTAAATTCAAATTGTGTTATAGACCTACAACATTATACGAACACCTTCTGATAACTTAAAATTATAATTCGAATAACAATTGTGTGGAAATTATTTCATGGAGTCAGATAGCCAAACTAGATAAATTAGATAGATGGAAATTTCATCAGGCAGTTAGACAGCCGTAAAATTCAACTCAACTTATAAACAAACCATTCTCATACTTAAACTCATACTTAAATAATCTAAATAAAGATTACCACATTTTTATAAGTTACGCTAAAATAAATGTTACCACAATGGCAATGGTCCTACTATCACAGATGTAGACGAATGCCGTTATATGATGTTTACCAATGGTTGCACGATTGAAAAGCTGCCACCAACGTCAGCTGCTCTGATGCAACATACACGCAGAGCGATACATCAAGCTGAAATACGGAAATCAAGCCTCGTAAATGTTCAGCAACTACCCTCTCCTTTAGCTTAGGGTTGGAAACATAATGATGCAAATCAGTTTGTTCCGTTTTGTCAGTCTACTTGTGGCTCTCAATGTTCCTGTAAGAAAAAATCCATAAAATGCACAAGTCTTTGTTCATGCGAGTACGAAACATGCAATTCGACCACAAAATATCCAATCCTCTCTGATGTTTCATCTCCAATCCACACTGATCATTCAAGAAATGCTTTTGACTTTCTAAACTCTATCTTGTAGCTTGAAAAAACTTGTCGTACACGAATTTTTTTAACATCAAATTACGTATGGTAGGAATTTAACATCGAAAACCGCTAGTTTTTTCATCTTGAATTAACAGTGTTAAGACTCAGACATTGCATCATCTGGGGTCGTGTATTAATTTGATTTGTAGATCATAATTAGGCCTACATATTATTTTAAATTTTAAAGTGGCATGACCAAAAGGGAAATTCATCCCTGCTGGTAGCTGCTCTGGTTATTCTCTTGATGACGTCGTTATTGCGTCATACTGTACTGGAATTATTGTTATTGCTTGCAATTGTAAAATTTTAAGCATTTGCAAAACTTATAATGAGAGTATTTGATCGCTTTTTTCGGAATAAACTTACCTTTGGTTCCTAAATTTGAAGTTGTCTAGTTTTAATAATGTAATGATGACGTCATAAAAGATGCAATTATGACGAAACTACTTTTAGGAATTGTGAAATGGTTTTAGTAACCGGTACTCCAACTAAAACCAACAGCAAACGACCAAAATAGGTTAAAAAAGCAAAAAAATATATGTGATGACGTCACAATGACGTCATCAATCAAATTATTTTGTGTTTATTTTGTCTCACTTATTTGTATGTGCTTTTTAAGCTAAAATGTGCAAAAATCAAATATGTAATTGCACAAAAATGACGTAAAAAGAGCTGAAACGTGATTTCTGGGGAAATCCCCGATTCGGGGGTGATCACGTGACCCAAAAAGTTGCGGCACCCACTAAAATCAAAGTTGGGTTGATCAACTGCAAAAATATGCAAAAAAACAACGTGTAACACGTTTAGCCTAAAGATTCCCCTAAGGGCCTGAACTATATAGGGCATGGCCTACTTAGCCGATATGTTCGGTCATATTAACAATGTTAATCGCGGCATTCAAGAACCAGGTTTGACCATAATAGATGCAGCTGAAAAACTGAAAGCGTTTTTAGCCAAGTTGCCGGTTTGGAAACGCAGGTTGGAAGCAGGTAATTATGCTAACTTTCCGATGTTAGAAGATCTTATCTTGATAGATGAAACTCAAAGAGAATGTATTCTTTTGATCTCTATGAGAGAAAATTTTTGCGCATACTTGGAAACCCTGCAAATCTCATATCAACGTTATTTTAATTTAGAACTCCTGCCGAACGAAGTTAACACATGGATTCGAAATCCTTTTCTTTTTGACTTGAACAACATTAGCGATGACGATCTCAGTAAATATGACCTAACTAAGTTAATTGATTTGAGATCAAAAGAGTTATGACGCACTGAATTTCATTCAAAAACTGTGGAAGAATTTTGGTGCTCACAACTGCAAACCTACCCATTCTTGGCAAAGCAAGCGATTATTGTTTTGTTGCCATTTATAACCACTTACCTTTGCGAGGCAGGATTTTCAGCTCTTGTTACAATAAAAACTAAACATCGAAATCGCCTGGACCTCGAAGATGACATGCGTGTTGCATTGTCAAAAACTCAACCATAGTTCAGTCGTTGAGTTCAGGAAAGGCAACAACAGCCCTCTCATTAAATTTGCTTACGTTGAAAAAGTTTCGGCATAGCACTTTGGGTCACCTTAATATTCAAATCCTGCTGACATTTTTTGAACAATTCATTCATTTTCTTATTTAAGCAACTGTTTTAACCTGATATTTGCCGCAGGAGTCATAGCGGCAATGCAATATGACGCAGTACAGTAGTTGAGAAGCATAATTAAATCAATAGTATGTTAATTGAGTTTCAGGAAAAATTTTGGTAGGGACCGCAGAATTAATAATTTGTCTTAAGGGGTCCGTGACAACAAAAAGGTTGGGAACCACTGCTCTACCAGATCATTGGTCCCAGTATCTGCATGGACTGTTTTCCAGATTCTGCGTTTGATCTATATTATGAAATAGTTACAGCTGGTCTGACATCTTGACCTTGTGCTATGCCGATAAATAGATGAAGCATTTGTAAACACATCACTATACGTGGAGGGATACATAAAGGGCTACATACACAGTGCATTCATTTATGAAGAAGAAAAACAATTTCTTTTCTAACTTGCGTCATTTCACCGCAAAAGCTTTTCAAATAGGCAACAACAAAAAGCGCGGTAGCTACAAGACAGAAATCTGACTCAGAGAATATATAGCGACATTTATTTAAGTCGTTTTTTGTTGAGTGTAGGCTTGCGGCGCCAGAGAGTCAAAGATTCACATTTAGCAAGGAAGCCAATGTTCGTGTCCACCTTCAGGTGCCCTTCAGGTACCCCTTAACGTGCCCTGCCACAAACACACCGGCACCGTTCAAATGTCAATCCAGAGTTTACATCACTGGGATATGCATCGCAATTAACCGACTACTAATAGGTCTTGATGACATTAAAATGATATAATTCAGAATGATTTAGAAAAACAGACCAAGTGATAGCTTTTTTCTTTTGTCCAAGTAGGCTAGCGTATTCCCAGACAATCACTTTATCTGGTCCAGATTTTTACCAGATCGAGTACGGATCTTACTAGATCTGGACCTGACAAAGTGGCTGTCTGGGTTGTAGATTACAGTTCCATCATTATTTTTTACCTGTAACAGCTGACAAGCTAGCCTACATAGTTTTGCATTGTGTCTCAAGTAAAAACTTGAATGACTTTGTGGTACCCCTAAACTATGTCCAATCTTTAAAAATATTGCACAGCAACATATTTTAGACAATGGAAAAAATGGTATGGTAGCTGTAATGAAATTCTGAAGAAAAAATTTTGAACCACCCTAACGTGACATTATAATGATAGCCTGCAAAAAACAAAATAAACTGAGAGGCAAATTTTTCAAAATATTATATTTTTAGTCTGACATGAATCTGCATAATAAAACGTGACATTGATGATATCTCGTAAATCATTGAGTAAACTACAGCTGTCTTTTTGTAGCTTCGGCAGGAGCTTCATCACGTGTGTTCCATATTTGCAAAAAGAAGCCAACCAAACTATTTTTATCTCAGTAGCCTAGGCTACATAGGCCACGCCAAGTATCTCTGTGTTGTACTTTGTGCGTGCTTATTTTTTTCAGCAGTGATGCAACCAAACCTAGCTAGCGGAAACCGCATTGATTGATGAGATATTGGCACTTTTCTAGAATAGCGGACTTTGAAAAGCAATAAGGCAAAATTTATTTGCTCCCAGCTGGAAGCTTTATTTTGTCTGTGGATTAGGTCTGCTAGCAATGATGTCAGGAGAGTGAAATCGTAGCCATCTGCAAAGTAATGTAAATTTGCTTGATTTGGTTTGGTTTGATTAAAACTTAGGAAACTGGTACTACCTTCGAGTTTTGCTATTTTTCACCTTTGTTATGTCTTTTCGGCCAGAAGCCACTGGCAAAAAGCATTTTTTGTATGGTTTTTGTGGTCAGATATATTAAGAGTGTGTCAAAATATTATAGCAGGATACTACTGCGGATACTATAGGCTACAAGCGATTGACAGTTTTATTAGAAACTTGTTTATGTTGTAATAATAATTTCAATTTTAAAACAAAGATGTTCTGTGATAGCTATAGAGCAGGGGTGTGCAACCTTTGTTACAGGAGGGCCAGGTATGAATAACTGGGTGAAACCGCGGGCCGCGCGTTTATTTAACATATGATTTCTAGTAGTTGCAGGCACAAAAGAGTAGTTTTTGTGATTCATATTATTCTTATATTAGGGGTTATCTCCTTCCAGAAATAATAAGTTAGGACGCATAAATTTCTGAAGAAAACTGCTATTCAAATTTATTGTCACACCGTCTTTAAACGAGCTCAGTGAGAAGTTTGCAGCTGGCTTCTTTTTCCGACGGCTTTTTCCAAATTTACTTTAATGGAAGTGATCGCAATTCGAAGTCTATTTTCCAAGTGTTCGTCTGTCAGAACCGATCAATAGGGAGATTTCATGACGCCGGTTTTAGAAAAAAATGTTCGCACAAATACGTTGAGCCAAAAAGTGCCATTTTTGAAGCCATGGATTTTTCAAATGTGGAAAGTCATCTTAGTTGAAATGTTTTCGGTAAAAATCGCCAAGATTCATTTCTAAATAGTTTGCTTTCAAATCCGTTTTCTCTTGAAGATCAATCAGTTAAAGTTATATCTTCTGGTGCTTTGTTAATGTCTGTGTTGAATGGCGAAGCGAATATACCAAACAAATGTTCATGAGATTTGAAGTCCTTGAAACGAGCCAAAAATTCATACAACAATTTTTCAAGTTGGTCAGCAAATTCAGTTTTCTTCTCAGGATGCATTCCATAGTCTCTTAAAGTTGGAAAGTGGAAAAGATTTCCTGTCTGTACGTGAGCTTTCCAAAGTCGTACTTTGTTCATAATGCCTTTTATGTGACCATACATTTTTACGTTCCAAATAATTAAATACAATGGATTAGCGGTGGCTGGTGGGAGACTTCTAAAATGGTTAACAGAAGGTGCGAAATCTACAATAGCCTAATCCACTCCACAATGAATTGTTCACACGTACCAGACTAAACTGAATTATAAACACGTTTCTCGGGCCGCACACAATTCAAAATTGGCACATCTTCGTGGGCCACATAATTTTTCTTCGCGGGCCGCATTTGGCCCGCGGGCCGCACGTTGCACACCCCTGCTATAGAGTATAGATGGAGTAATTTTGGCAGCGCTTAAAAAATATCCAGCAAATGTAGGCTAGCCTAAGTAGCGTCACATTTAGTGTTTTTGGTTTGGATATATTTCATGAACACGTCCATGGGTGGTCGACTGCTCGTCCCTTTGACACCGCTTGAGTGCACACGCGACTTTGTCAATCAAATCATTGAGGGTATGTCAAAATAGCAGTAGCTATCTCGATGATTGGAAAGTGGGAGAGACAGGTATTCTGAGATCTGTCAATTCCAATGATAATAATAATCGTGTTATATTTGCGCCCATTGCGATAACATACACTGCGATGCAACAGACGACAGGAAGCAGCGAAGTGACATATAATCTTTGAGTCAGCTGCTCCCCTTATTAAAATAAGCTTGTCAGTAAGCGTCTTTGCCGAGACACAGCCGCATGCTCTGGAGCGGTGTCGAACCCACGTCCTTTCGAATGTCGCGCAATGTTCTCATCACTCGGCCACGCAGCCGACAATGTTCATAAAATATATCGCAAGATAATACCCTGAGACCTGTCATTTTCAACCCCTTTCTCTACCACGAAAATTACTTTTAGGAACCAGCAAAAGTTGCTTTGTATCGCTAGTATCGTTTTTGCGTTATTTTTTCATTTTTTTTGGCGGTTAAAGAAGGTCTAACGACATTGTTGGAAAATAACTGCAAGTAGTTTTTTTCGGGTGTGGTCTCTGCCGTAAAGCGCGGTATAGCTGTCGTTACGATTTGCGCTCGCATGGCTATGCGCATACGTAAAAAGCGTGACGTAGCCTAAATACAAACATTTTGTATAAATCTGGCTCTATTTACGCCACTATAAATGTAGCTGCATTATGCTTTTTACTTTGCCTTGAAAATTCATTTCGAAGATTCCACAGGCTTTCCGCTCTTCGGTAGAGTGATGTAGCCTACAAAGATATTGCTGTAACCTAATTGATTACGTGAGATGTATATAAAAATTAACTCCAGATAAAAGTCCTTCTATGATAAACAGGTTTGTAGTAATTAGCCATCTTACCATACAAACAATCTACCTTCGTAAGGTCATATTTTTCAGCATGACAATGTCGCAAGTTCCATTGAGATTTTTACAGTGACGTAGCTAGTAAGAAATTTTAAGGGGCAAACATTTTAATATTTGAAATAAAGAGTTTGGTTAAAATATAACTACTGAATGCAACCAAACATTTATAAAACGGTCATTCAACATGTAATACAATATCATTAAAACGTTGCAATAGCATTGAAAACCTATTGTGGGCGGAGAGCGCAAGATAAACTTTTGGGGAAGCAATTGCTCCCCCAAGCTCCTCCCCCGTGACTACGTCTCTGGATTTCCACCTTAGAAAGTCTTTTTAAAAGATACCGTACAACAAAAGTCTAACTCTAAGGTCCGCTATAGGTCATGCCTAAAAGTAGGCTGCTGTTTGCAGATTACTAATGGTTCTTCTTCCTTCGTAATTAGTGAACAGTGCACACTGTTCATCACGATTCGCAAGTAAGCTTGCTAATAAAAAAGAAAATTGGCTTCTAAACTTTCAAAAATTTCTAAGCTATTGATCTCAAGCTTAAACAGAATTGAGTTGTCTACGTTGGCCTATTACAACACACTAGAATGATTGGAATAATGGACTTCTGAGTTTGAGGGAAAACAAAAACCTGTAAAACCTTCCGAAAGCTCTATGCTTTCACCCTTTAGAGAAAACGGTATTTCTTAAATAGATTTGGGAGATATGAAAGCAACCTTTTCCAATTGAAGATGATCCCCGATTCGATGTGCAATTGTGAATTAGAAAGTAGCCCATGAAACACATCCCCATCGTCACCAGCTGCCATTTTGATCCTTTCTGTAAAAATAACAACTTAAAAAAACATTAGGCCTACCGTAGCCTACCAAAAATGTTGTTATCTGGCTCCGATACTGGCGTGGCAAGCTATGAATAAACAAAAAATATACACTTTGAAGTTCCAATATATTTTTACTTCGATCAACTTCACACTACAACTACGATAATGATCATATTATTGTTTAAAGCGATATTGAAACCAACTCAAGCTATTGCGCAAACAAAAGAATATGAAATGTCTGTCAATGCTTAGTTCCTGAAGCTGGCAAAAACGTGGCAGGAAAATCACAATAAGATGATATATGTAAATAGCAAATGTGACGCATTAATTGTAAAGAAAGTGATTTTTATTCATTCATTTTATTTTTCGTCATTAACGCGTCTAGGACGAAAAAGACATTACTAACTATATAGTCGATATAGGCTTACCAGCACGTTAATGAACGGGAAAAGGTGGCAAAACCTTGAAAGGTTTAAAACGTGCCTGAATAGTAAAGCATGTAGTATAGGCTATATGTCTGTAGTTAGTACGGCCACAAAGCCCAATTGTAATGTAGCAACATGAATCGTGATATTTCATCGAACTGTGTCTCTTGCCAAAAAGAAAACTTTTAGGCAGGAATTGGGTCCACTGAAACTTGAGAAGTCGAAAGTCATATACTGTAGCCTAGGCTAGTCTTCGTTCAACACCAGGGCCTTGGCTTGAATCTACATTCTACACAATAACAAAGATGTTCAATTACGCCAGTGGTCGACTTTGGAAATAGTAGTTTTAATCAGAAGAGTTTGTGTGTTTGCACTATCATCATTATAGGAAACTTTTCTGCCACTTCCCAACAAAACAAATTGATTATTTATGTTTACACAGAGATGGAACGCGAAGGTATGGGCTACTGTGGCTGATCGTATGCAGATGTGAAATTAATGTAAATTGACCAAGTTTGTGAGTTGATTGAAAATTCTTCACCTAAATTTGCTTGCGACAAGTCGCTTGATAAGTTTTTACAAATGTTTCACTTCCTCGGATTTTCTTGGTTACAATTACTGCCACAGTTCGTGCATTAATTATTGTGACAATCAAAATTAATCATTTATTTGCTCGCAATGACAACTGTTCCGCAATGACCAGTCAAAACGTTTTTAATGATGACGATGTTCCTTATTTGGAGCATAAGCATGTTGCAGCCATCTCCCAAAAAAAGCCACTATTAGAACTGTGTTCCGTAATGATGAAGTTAGAATGAAAGAGTAGCCTTTTGAATAGTCACAAAATCACTATAGAGAGTTGTATATCGATTGAGAGCTTAATTGTTTAAGTCTCTAAGCATAACAGCAAATGATTTTGTATTTAGGCTACATGGACACCAAGAGTTTTTTCAGCATATTCTAGCGATTTTATAGCTTGGCAGGCTGATGATTGTGACAATTCATCAATTAACTTAGCTTCAGAGGCGTTAACTTTATTATGTTCCACAAACGTAAAGTAAAATCGATATGAACAATAAAATAAGTCAGATGCGTCCAGAACCTTGCAATGTTTATATTTTCAATGTAAAGCGTCCCGCCGCCTACCGGGGCGATGGGGGCACCGCCGGCGGGGCCGCGCCCTGCAAGGGCCGGTTCCGGCGTGAAGCCACATCGATTCATTGCTGATTAAACTTGTAGCCAGATCGTAATGTCAAAGGTTTAATCCAATTGCAGCTGGAATCTGAAATAACAAAGTTTTAAAATAGGTAAATTGTAAGTTTGACTAAAGCATTAAAGACAACGAGAAATATAAAGCGCTTTAATTTTAAACACGATTAAAAAAACTTCATACTTAAATGATGAAAATCTGGATAGTTTCACTTCTATTTGCCACAGCACTGGGACAGCGAGTCAATTCAACCCAAGGTGAGTTAAAAGTAAGCATAGATTAGCCTTGATATAGTGTACGACATGGTGCACCTCAGAAGCAACCCTGAACAAATACTTTGATCCAACTTATTTATTGTAAACCTTGTCCAATTTGTTATTGTCAGTGATATTTTTTTCCTTGATGATGTAGAACAGGGGTTCCCAATCTGGGGGCCATGGCCCCCTAGTGGGCCATGATCCTTTTTCAAGGAGGCCATGGAAAAATTTGAAAAATAATAATTTTTTTAATTTATCATCTCTAAATCCACTACAACACTATATAACAAAAGAAATAAATTAAAAATTAATAAAAAATGTACTATCATGTTTATTGTGTGTTGTATTTATATTATTTTATCATTTTAACTACCGGTTACTGTATAAACAAGTTTTTCAATTAAAATGACGTTTCTTAATTTTTCAAACGGTTGAAAAAATAGGGGGCCATTGATTTTTCAAAATTTTCAAATGGGGTCACGGTGTAAAAAAGGTTGGGAACCCCTGGTGTAGAAGCTACGTGGTCTATACTCCTAACGGGTAGATTCATCCATGTTTGATAACTACCAGAACAATTTCAGTTCTTACGTTCGTGACTAATACAACTGCACAAAAACGTGTAGCAAAATTTTTGCTACTCGGAAAAAGGATTTGTGTGTTGGATACCCGAGAATGAAATATGAAAGTCCAGCATAGCGGAAACATAGCAAGTTGGGCATTTGCCAAAACGACGCAATGTTTGCAATGACTGTGTGCGTTGTTTTATTACAGCAAAACGCTATTTGTGCTGTCACAAGTCAATAGAGTCTTATTTAAACCACAATCTAGTAAACATGATCATCAGAAACTATTATATGATTATCGATCACTCATAAAAAGTGCAGTAGGCTACAACTTTAGTTATTCATTTTGGATTTTTCAGCCAGAAAACTGCACGCGAGATCCAATTGCTTTCATCTTTAAATAAGATTTCATTGACTAGTGGGAGCACGGATAGCTTTTTGCTGTGATTAAACGAGGCAAACAGTCAGGGCCTCTGAGAGATATTTTCACTAGGGGTACGAAGAGTCATTCCGGGCCCTCCTCTCACTCCAGGCCCCCTTTGTCTTTAACAAAAAGTGTGATGTTTGCTTAGGCGTATTGCACATCACACAACATTTTACTGCAGAATTGGACATCTGTCCGCAATAATAGTATCAGGCTGCAATAAAACTATTATTTTGTGTTGTGCATATCATGTGATCTATCCCTCGCCAATTTGTGTACCCTGCATTGAATTCGTGTGTCAGTTGTTGATGGTGCTGTTGAGAGGTGTCGCTTATTGTACATCTTTAATGTAAAATTTTTAAATTCATTTTTTTATTTTTCTTAGATGTAACTTATAGTTATTTCTGAAGAAGACACTATGTGGTGTCGAAAACGTTGGATTTAGTAGTTTTTTCATGTTTTTTTTTGTGTGTTTAATGTTAAATCCGTTAACGTTACTGAGTGTTATATGTATCTGGTACAAGCCAAGCTCTCTACCAAGGCTCAAACATAACATCTTGTTAAAGCATAATCAAGTTAATCTGACCAATCCTAACCTTTATTCATTAACTTTTGCATTCACCACATGCCCAGCACTAGCAGAGGTGAACGAGAGAAGTCACTTTTTTGACTCAGGCACCAAAAGTATTCTACGGCTCCTGCTCTAACTCCGAATTTCATTTTGAAGTGAAATAAGCGTGAAACTACCTTTGTCAAATAGTTTTAAAAAAAAACACCCGGGCTTTTAGCCCGGGTTTTTCTCAAATCTGCTTTTGCTACACTATGCCCCTCCCCCCCAGAACAGGAGAATAACTAACTTTTATGATTAAATTTAGGGTGCTTTTGACAAAATATTTTTGCACGTAAAGCATTAAATTACCACTTTGGGCCCCTAATTTGCTCGCGAAGCACTTGATTATCTTTCTGGGCCCTTTTTCCAGATTACGGACCCCCCAGGACTAAAGAATAACAACTTTTATGCTTGAACTCAGTCGTTTAGGATGGTTTTAACCAAACATTTTTGCGCGTGAACTATAAAACCACAATTTTGGGCCCCCAATAAAACACAGGCTTGGGCCCTCAAGGGTACGCCGTACCCTCCGTACCACCCTCTCATAGGCCTTGCAAAACAGTAATGATATATATTGCGTCGTTTTGGCAAATGCCCAACTTGCTATGTTTGCGTTATGCTGGACTTCCATATTTCATTCTTGGGTATCCAACTCACAAGTTAATTTTCGGGTAGCAAAAATTTTACTACACGTTTTTGTGCTATTCAATTAGCAGAGATGTACGTATACGCCACAAAGTCTATGCCGTAGACTTGCGGCGTAGACTTTTTGTTTACGCTAATGCTTACGGCCACATTTTTTTGGATAGTTGTCGCTTGAGGTTACGCCGTAAAGTTTTCGCTGTGTTTTAGCGTATAGCGTCAACGTATACTCTTTAATGTCTTAGCTGTTGTTTGCATTTTAATTTTGCAGTTAAAAGAATGTTTTCAATGGGCAAAGACATATTGAAGCCAAAACGCAGCAAAATGTCAGATGAACATTTTCAGATGCTTGTGTTTCTTCGTGGAAATTCAAATTAAAACTTGTTTGTTTCGAGAGGTTTATACCGTGTGAATGTTTGGCACCTAGCAAACAAAATGAGTTTACGCTAGTGTATGCGCTGACGCTGACACCGCCAACTTTTTTAACAAGTTGCGTTGACGCATACGGCGTATGTTTTTTTGAACGTTTGCGTTTACGCTGACGGCGTCAATATTTTTTGTATACGCGTACATCACTGTCAATTAGTCACGAAGATAAGGCTGAAGTTATTGTAGAAGTTTTCAAACCTGGATGAGTCTACTCGTTAGGAGTATAGATCAGCAAATAAAGTTATTTCTCTCTCTCCTTCTTTCCTTTTCATTTACAGCTCCAAATAGCCAATCTTTCTCAATAGATCTTATCTCTCAAACTATGATCCCAGTTTTGTATAGGTACTAGGTAGGAGATAGTGTAAACAAAATATGATAGTTCTTTTACGGTATAAAGAATTCATAAGGATATGATTTATACTCAATTGCAATCACATAATAATTTTTGTCAAAAATTTATGTAGGTTATAAGCTAAAATGTTGCTACTGTAAGTATGCAAACATTCGTTTCACCTTTCAACTATGATACAACAAACAACTCTTATAGCACATCGTTTTGTGACACGTTGTAAAAAGTAGGGCTTTAAAGGATGTGTCAAACTGTGATTCAAAAAGTAGGCTTATGACATCGAAGGTGGGTGGAAGACTGTAAGAAAAATCCTAAACATAAACCGGAAAGATCCTGCATGTTCGACTCCAGCCACCCGCACTTGTTGTTGTTTCTCTGGGCAAGAAACTTTACGATAATTGCCTCTACCTAGTGATCGATTTCGAGTAATGGGTAGTACCAAATTTAAGTCATAAGTAGAGTAGACAACCGGAAACAGACATTGCCGTCGGCTGCAGCGTACGTTGGAAGGCGTACACCGATGCATAGCGCTCAAGTCCGCTTTCCGCAATGCAGGATAAAGATAAACAAACAAACAAATTTGTCCTGTTTTTGTTTGTCTACCTCTCTGTGAATGTTTTTTCTCCCATGAGAATTCCATTTTTATTTCGCTTGCTATAAATCAACCTTAAGCAATTCTTAGGTCTTACATTTACTTTTGTCGCTTCTCATTCTTCAGTTTAGACCTTGCTATTTGATGACATTGTATGCATGACATGATAGCTTGTCGACAAGGGTCAGCTTTTGATGGTCAGCGAACTATTCAGTAGTTTGAGTAGTAAATTTACCAGGGTTGACAACGTCTGGCTGAGGCAATAAAATTATTTTTTGTTAACCAATTCAACATAAGAATATGAAACTTGCTTCCTATAGTCTAGTTTGGCTTGCGAAAATTCACTAGCCTAAAGACAATTTGACTTCACTTGAAAAAAAGCTTTACGTACTTTTTTTCGGTGTCCGACGTTTTTTTCGTAAACAGTTGTTCGTAAAACAATTGTTCGTGAACAATTGTTGGTAAAATTAATTCTTCGTAACACAATTCTTCGTAAAGCATTTCTTCGTGCATGCAATTGACCGCGATACTAATTGTTCGTAAAACAGTTACAATTCTTTACGAACAATTAATTTGGGTAGCGTATATGCTAGAGATAATTATGCGAGATGTGATGTGCTGTAGACGAGCAGACAGAGTGTAGAGTCCCTGATTCAGAATGGCAGCGAAAAAGGAAAGCCAAAACTTTTGTACGGTGGCCAGCTTTATTACAAAGATTATAGTGCACTTAACTTAACGCACAAGAGCAAGAAACTACTTATTGGAAATTTGAGGATTTTCAAAGGAAATGTCCTGCACGAGTAACAACAGGGGCGCCGAAACAATTTTTGACTGGAGGGGGGGCAGGATTATGAAAAAGGGCACTTTTATTGCTGAAAGGCCATTTTTTTAAAACTTTCAAGATAAGATATAGCGATAAACCGATAATGCTCATCTATCAGCTCACTATGGAGTAATGATACAAGTGTCCGGTATACAAAGAAGGACATCATGCTATGTTATAATGATAGGGTTACCATAATACCATATGTCCTCTTTTAAAAGGATTTGTCCTCTTTTTTGAAGAAAAATAAATTGTCCTCCGAGGACACCCAAAAATGCTCAAATGTCCTCTTTTTTTACATTTTTAGTTTTCTTGCTCATATTTTCAACAAGATTTCATTGTTATGTGACTTTTTCGCAATTTCCAACCATTTCTGTACCAATGCAACATTCTGATTTATAAATTTTCAAAAAACCATTGACGTAGCCTACTATTTGATCTGCTGTTCTCGTTAAAGCTGATCTTTTTTTTCTAAAAAAAAGTGAAGGCATGGCTACCTGCAGATACTGCTTGATTCGTCACATTTTTATGACATTATTACATCACATTTTTATTTTGTCGCACAAATCTAACAAATCGGCTTTCAAGAAACAAACAAACTTGCCTGTTTTTTTGGTGTCTGTTTTTTTTGCTGCATAAGTTTATAATTATCCAAAAAGATGTCAAAAATTCTTCATACGTAACATTCAACTTGTATTTTATCCGCTTGAAAAACTTGTCCTCTTTTTAGGCGATCAAAATATGGTAGGCCTATATAATGATGTAACCTACTGTGTTGCAGAATTTGTGCTGTGAATATTATTTTGAGCTTTTCATTGAAAGCTTTTGATTAACGATTTAAAAAATATTTTCATTGTCAAATATCTCGAAAACTAGAGCCAATTCGAAAAAACTAAGTGCATTTTCGGAATCAGGGACCTTGAAATACTTTTAAAATGACTCTCACCTATATTTGTGCCGAATTTTTTTGTTCGTCTGTGTTATAATTAGGCTAAAAGCAAATAGCAGAAATTGTTTTATTGCAAAATGTGCAGTAGCTTACATGACTTTAAAAGGGCACCATTGCCCCCCTGTCCCTCTATGATGTCCCCCTGCCATCCGCTTCCGGCGCCCCTGAGTAACAACTGAAAAATTGTTCACAAACAATTGACCTATGACCTGTTTACAAACAATTCACTATACGAACAATTGATGTATACGAAGAAATGATTTACGAAGAATTGTTTTACGAAGAATTAATTTTACGAACAACTGTTTACGAACAATTGTTTTACGAACAACTGTTCACGAACAATTCACCGAAAGCCTAACCCTTTTTTTCATAGTCAATATTATCATCATTCTCAGCCTGTGGTAGCCCTCTGCTGAGCGAAAGCCTTCCCCCTTTCTTGCCAACTCAGTCGAATCACTATTTACTATTGTGTCACTACCTTATTGCGTCACTACCATCTCGAACACATTCTGCTATAGTTTAATTCTGTCTTTGATCACTATTATAGGATGCGGAGGATCGTATCAAGGAACAAGAGGAGAAATAACCAGTCCAGGCTTTGGAGTGAGTAATTATCCCTCGGATTCCACTTGCACGTGGATCATCAGAGTCCCAAATGGATTTATTGTCCGGGTGAGCTCATGGGTGATTGACACAGGGGCAGATCCAGCAAGTAGCCTCAAGGGGGGGGGGATTGCTCCAGCACCCCAGCACCCCTCTGAATCTGCCACTGCGTCGAGAAAGTTTTGATTTTCTGACATAGCCTATAATCTGCTTTATTACTTGTAGTGCAACAATTACTTATCGATCATTTTTTGGTTTATTAAGTGACTAAATAGACAAGTTCGGTAAGTTATAGGTTTTGATTTATTGATAAAGCTTTCGCCACCGTAAAACGTCTTCTTCCTTACCCTATTCAAGTAGAATTTTGTTTCTTGTGCTTAAGGGTTTGTTGTTGATTGAATGTGCGCACGCTTGCTAAACAAGACTTTGTGTTTGTGATCTAGTAAGTTACACTATTATACGAATATTTACTAGCAAGTCTAACTCTTCGAAACAGCTTGCAGTTTTTTACATAGCCGTAGAAGATGGGGGGGCAGAGAGGAGCAAAAATGTCGCAAATTTGGGCAAAAATGTCCAGTTATTTGTGCAGATCAATCTCACCATGATGGTTCGACATTTCACCAGTTTACAAATTTACATAATTGTTATAATTTATGAGATACATTGATATTTTTTAATGAATATAAAGTCTATTATCATCGATTTTGGAAACTATGTGGTATTGCAATTTGGGAAGAATGATAAGTTTTGATGCAAAACATTTGCAAAAAGTAAGCGTAACAGGGCACAATCGGTAAGCAGAGGTATGTTTATTTTTATTCACTATAGCATGTAGGCTACATTTCTTCACGGGTAGGATATAAAAGCCTGCTAGGTATCGGTAGCCTTATAAGTTTTTTTGCTTTTTTCTCTATATCCTACTATTGCAGTTATTAATAAAATCATTTGGGCAAAAATCTACTTATTTGAATAAATCAATTTTGCCATGACTTTTCAAAATTTTATCACTTTACGAACTTTGTATAGTGTTGTATTTTGAAGTACATTAACATTTTTTTTAGAATGTAAAATGTAGCATCATCAACTTTGAAAGCTTTTGTATTTGGTATTGCAATATGGGCTAAATATTAAGTTTCGATTCAAAATCTGCAAAAATTAAAAGTAAACGTATGCAATTGGCAGTGATGGGCATTATCGGCGATAATTCATCGGCGATAATTATCGGCGATAAATTTTTATCGCTTATCGTTATCGCTCAATTATTTTTTCAGTTATTGTTTATCGTTATCGCCAAAGGCAATATTTGATTATCGCCGATAATTAATCGCCGATAAATTTTATTTCGGATCAACACACAAGTGGAAAGACCATGAAAAGTAATATTTTTACTAGCCACCTAGTTCATGAAACTAAAATTAAAACCAGTTCTTTTTCAGTGCCTGAAGTGTGTGTGCACAGGTCGTTATCAGGGGAGGGGGCACGCCCCCTGCAGCGACGGCCCTGACAACACAATAATTTTTAGAGTTGCAAATTGCAATGCAATGAAATGCATGCAACAAGTCTCTTGTTGTTTTGCTGCAATCGGCAATCGCGAGTGAATTTTACAATTAAAATGTAAGCGCACAGGCGGCACAACTTCCATTGAAGCGAAGCGAAAGAAATTGGCAAGTGGTTTGTGAAAGTGTCGCATTACGAGACCGCTTTTACATCGGAAACATGGTCTTTCGCGCTACCTCACGATCAACTATTTTATTCTTGTGTTTTCTTTTTTCGTTGGAAGTGTTAGTAATTGTGGTAAAAAAACAAAATCTCTCTCGTCAAAACATGAAACTAACTGTTTTAAACGCATTAAATCTTTAGATGAGTAGATTAACTAAAATTGCAAGAACTTGCCTTGAGACGTGCGGTTACGTCACAAACTCAGATTAAAAGACAAAATTCACACACAATAACAACACAAGATCGGTTATAGACTGTAAGATCGATTTTTTTCTAGCTTGGCTATATAACTTTAATCCAAAAATAATAACCAAATGCATAAGTGCCATTTAACTTAAAAAGTTAACCCATTTGTGCCGAAAGTGAAAGTACTTAAAAAAAATTTCGGAAAATTTAAATATTGCATAATTAGCCTATGACCTAAAAACATATCACAATTATTTTTTTCCTAATTGTGTTTGTACTTTTTGAGAAAAAAGCCGTCCTATATATAAGACGTTAGGCAAATCCGTTATCAAATTTCACAAGTTTCTTGTGCGTAATGCTTAAGCGTTATTACATTTTACTTATCGCTCAAAGTGATCAATGGGAAATGTCTTGTTCATGTTTTGTCATGTCATTATTGTCATCGAGCATTTTATTGAAATGAAAGTTCAAAAAATATGAAGATGAAAAGTAGCAAAGTAACACAACATCACTGAAACAAGTCATTGCGGAATATGATATTGCTTGAAGCATTTGACATGCAGACCGACATCACATTTTTTGCATCTTCTAGTAGTTTTTGCATGACAATAGGCGGATCGAGTTGCGTGGTAAAATTATGCTAAATACAGTATAACCTTTCTCATTTACTGTAGCCTACCTATGCGACATAGCCTACCTCAATCAAATATTTTTATTCCCACTAATACAGTGTGCCTGCATTTTAATTCTTATCTCAACAACTCAGCGTTCTGCCATTGCTTGATGGTGTTCACAAAGAAAACAAAAAAAGTTATCTGAAATTATCAGTAAATTACGATAATTATGTTATTGTTCTTAAACAAACACGACTAATTTGACAAGCTTGATGGATTTCACAGTATGCACATTTTTACTACCAATAACGCTTAAGATTACTGATAAATTTTCAAGCATTTTGCGTTTTTGGGAATGTTTTCAATTACTGCTGACTTTGCTGTAAACAGCCCTTTAAGCAGAAAGCAAAATACAAAGTTTGGAATTTTTTATGGTATTTTCATTTGATTTAATTATTTTGCCTACTGCACGTAAGCGGCAGTGTAACTCAATTGATAAAAGCATCCAACTGGTATCTGAAGGTATAATTATAAGCACGGCGGTTACCTCAGTGGTTTGATTCTGGATCAAGAGGTTGAAGATTCGATACCCACTGCCGCTATTGCGATTCTATTTATGCATAACTTACAAAAAGTTTTGTCCCTTTACAGTATATTATGTTCGATTTTTCGTCATGTTGATGAAAACAGTTCGTGCTGCATGGGATGGGGCAGCGCTAATCAAGAAAAAAAAAATATCGTTATCGGACATTATCGGCGATAATTTATCGTTTATCGTTATTGCTTAACTTTTTTTTGATTTATCGTTTATCGTTATCGCTTTAGGCATTTTTCTTTTATCGATTATCGTTATCGCTTAACTGAAAAATGAGTTATCGCGCCCAACACTGGCAATTGGTAAGCAGTTGTAAGCTTATTTTAGATATTCATTAGAATACTAGCCTACATTTTTTCATCATGAACAATTTTTAAAGCCTGCTGGGTACTGGTAACCTTATGAGGTGTCTGTTTTATTGTCGGAAACCTGTCTAGGTTTTTTTGATTTTTTGTCCATACCCTACTAATGCAGTTATTTGTAAAAACATTCGGGCAAAACTGTCCAGTTATTAACGTAACGATGATATTGAAAGAACATTGACTATGATTTCATTGTAATATTACATCAAATGCTAAAAGTAGTTTTTTTCAAAGGTGCAAGTTTGATGCAGAAAAGATTTAATTTGATGGTTTATTTGCGTAATTGGAACACAAACAGGTCTGTGAAAGTAGATTGAAGTTAAGTTAGCCTTCGTTACCTAAGTTGAACGTTTTGTTGCCTGTGTTTTTGACTTCGTAGACTGCCAGGATGACTGTGGCGTTACCAGAGGTCGGGAACCCGTAGCTTGCGAGCCATATATGGCTCGTTGTGACGACATCTTTCTCACAGAAAGTTTTATTTTAACCTGGGGCCACTGCATGTTTAACCTACCTGCCACTACATGTTAGTTATATTGAAGTGTTAAAGCATTATATGGTTCTTACAAAAATCTATTTCCAAAAATGTAGCTTTTATGGCCCTCTTACCTAAACAGGTTCCCGACCCCTGTATTAGACTTTACACCACCACAGAAATTGTGAGTAATGTTGCGTTTTTGAAAGTATATTTGCAAAGACAAATTGTTCGTCCCCCCAAAATGTTTTACTCTCCTACGGCTGTGGTTCTTCAGTTTGTAGGCTAAGAGCAATGTTGTACGTTGACGGCGTCAACTTTTTGTTAACGCTGAGGCTAGCGCAGTCATTTTTTTTTAATTTACGGAAGTGATAGCGCCGTCAATTATTTTGCCGATTTTAAGCGTCAAGCGCTATGCGTAATTTTTTGTTATCTCGTTTCACAATGAGAGTTTCACAATGTATTGTGGCCAGCGCGACTCAGCCGAATTACCAGCTTTCGCGTTGGTTGGAATGGCTACCTGGAATACAAACAGAAGAAGTTCGTGATCACTCATATCGTGAGCAGTAGCCTATCGAGAAGGAGGGATCAGACAGAGAAAGCAAAAAATCAATAAATGTCATCGCGGAGGTTGAAGATACTTTATTTCAAGAGCTCTATGCCCCAAAAAAGAGCGATTTTGTTGCATTGGACCTCGTTAAAAGATTTATATCATTATGCTAAATTGCTAAACCATCACAGCACGCTTGGAACAGTGATGCCTTTCCGAGTGAACGTTTTCAAGGCTTGTTTTTGAAATACAACAAAGCAATACCATCCAGCGCTGCTGTGGAACACATGTTTTCACATGGAAAGGACATTATGCGTCCCAAACGCAGCAGATTGTCAGACAAACGTTTTGAAATGCTTGTGTTTCTACAAGGGAATAAACAATAGGCTAAGCAGCTAATTACTATACAGTCTCAAAACATAATACCTGCTCTTTATTCATAGCTATTGTTAGCCTAAACTTGGTTGAAATACTTCCGTTTTGTGAGACCCTGGCTAAAATAGCGCTAGAAATTAGCGCTAACGCTGACGCCGTCAATTTCTTTAAGAGCTGACGCAGTACTTTAAGCCGTAAAGTTTTCAGGCAATTTGCGCTGACGCTGACGCCGTCAATTTATTTCATTGACGCGTACAACACTGGCTAAGAGTTAGGCTAAGTAACGCGCAGCTAAAATTTATAATTAACAGATTATTATTGATAATATTTTTCTACCTAAAAATACCGTTGCGGTTTTAGTTTTCATTTCATGCATATTTGTGATAACTTGTTTCAAAATAACAACACCAGTTGTCGGTTGTAAACTAGTTTAAAATAGGCCAGGCCTTACAAAAATCAAACAGAGTTCTTTGCATGGCCGAGTGGTGAAAGCCTTGGTAGGCTGCGCCACTCGAAAGGGTGCCAGTTCGACACCGCTCATCAACATGTGGTTGTACCTGTATCCTTGGCAAGACACTTAAAGGTATGCCTGAAAGTGGACACAAAAGATTGGCTTTCTTGCCTTCCCGTCCACTTAATCTAAATCTTCAACTACTGTACTGGTCGTAAACCTGGATACGACAAACAAAAATGGGCTTGCGGTTTTGGGAAATCTTGTAGGAAAAAAAGCTTTGAACAACAAAAGGCCATAATTATAGAATTCGGAATGTAACATATTCAAAAATGGCATAAAAAAGAGTAAACACTGATATTTGGCCTCATGTTATGCTGATTAGATGCAACCAAACCTTCCATTATGATGTCATAACCTTCACTCGACAGTTGAATGAATCCGATGCTAAGAGTTAGTTGATAATCACTTTCATTGTATGTTTGTTTAGATGCAATTTATTTCCATTGACATAGAAGTGGAAACTGATTGTAGTTACGACGGAGTGATATTTTATGACACAACAGAAGCTGGGACTCCTCCATCTTTAAGCGAAACTGAAAGGCTGTTGGGAGGTGTAAGTTTTTGCGGAGATGAAGCCTTCAATCCCGTTTCCAGTACCACAAACTTGGTAGGAGTGAACTTTTACTCGGATGGTAGCGTTCAAGCTGCTGGTTTCAGACTCCAATGGTCTGCTTCAGTACAAATCACTGGAGGTTGGTTTACTCGCTCTTTTCTGTGATAACTTTTAGTCGTTTTACTTAGCCCATGAAATTGCATCTTATGTTTGCATCAGCAGAAATGTTTATTTGATTTTATCAATTCTTATCATTTCAACGAAATAACCTCATTTGAGCGACAGTTGATGATATTGATACAATAGAAAGGAACCTAATTAAATTCTTATAGAAATCATCTTAAAAAGCAATAAACTTGGCTAATACAATGACAACTAACTGCGCCCACTTCAATTGAAGTTCATCAACTGAAAGGCAGCTTCGTCACAACAGCTCTCTATTCAGCCTCAACAAAATTTTAGATTAAATCATCAACCATTAAAAATAACTGGAACAGACGATAATAAAGTAATCAAGTCAATCACATTAAAAAGGATCCGTTAGCTCAGTTGGTAGCGGTCTTACTCACGTAATCGAAGTGATAGAAGGCGTTCAATCGGACATAATCAAATACCTGTGTTCGAGTGTTAACATGATTTTTGTGTGTTGCTTTGTTGTTGATGCTATAATAGCTTTCTTTTCTGGTATTGAATAAAATGGTATTTTATATATAGGCCTGTACTGTAGTAGCCTATTCCCTACTCAATGAAAACCAAGATAAAGAAACTCCTCATTCCGAAGATTATGATTATTATCAATAACGAACGTTTTGTCGATTCTTAATTAAAATCATCACATTTTTTTCAGCATTCCAAATTTTAAACAATTTCTAGTTTTGAAGGGTGATTTTTTTGTGGACGACAGTTAGTCGGCAATGACATTCTTTTGTTTGGATTGTACGTTAATACAATAAAGAGCAACGCAAAATTGCATTTTTAAGTTAACCTTTCAAGACACAATTGTGTTTCAATTTAAGAAATAGTCAGAATGAAAACCACTGCAAAATTACTTGAGCCCTGATGTCATGTCTCCACGTTTAATGCCCGACATCAGAGGCTATTAATTTTTATGAGGAATTGCTTCTCACGTTTTTTTGTGAAACTAAAGGTAGGCTTTTCTCAGCTTTGTTTGAAAAAGTTGTGTGCTTATTTATGATATTTTGCAATAACTCTGACAACAAACTATATACAATCACAGTAAAATAAGTAGAACATATTGCATGACACAATTTTTCAAAATCCATTCTACTTCACTTGTTTGTGTTTAACTCAGATCAATTTAACTGTACATTTGAGGACGGTTTGTGTCGAGGTTGGCGTAATATTGTACAACCAGATGACCATTTTGATTGGCAGTTGCGTCGGTCTTCAACTCCTTCTTCAGGAACAGGTCCGACATTTGACCACACTCTTAAAAACCGAAGTGAGTCAAAGAAAATGTTTAAGTGTAGAATTTTTTAGCAAGTTTAAAGTAAGTTTCTACATGCAGGTATATCCTTTTGATTTCTTGAGAAAATTAATGTAAGTTGTTTCTTACTGATGAGAAGTAAGTTTAGTCATAGCATGATAAAGCTATTTAGAATATGCACTACAGTTGAGGTTAAGTTTTGCTTTTAGCAGCATGATCATTGTTTATTTCACAAATGTAGATGCAAACGACCATTCTTCAGTCTCGTTCGTCATTGCACATGAATTTGAAAATTGTGTTCCGCAAGTTATAATGCAAACCGCCACTACCACAGCGAACCCGCAGCATCAGGCTAAAACAGGCCGCTGGAATCTATATTTGTGAAATATTTAAAAATATTTTGTCATTTCTTTGTTTTTGGGATCTGGCATAACTCAACATTAAATTCGTTTTTGTTGTAGCCTACTTTGCTTTTATGCTATTTTGCATTAGATAGTCACGTATCTCTAAAACAGATTACAATATCTGCTTCTTTTAAAATACTAAAAATTTCGTGAGCAGCCTATACTGATAGAAGGATAAAAAAGTTTTTTTTTTAAAACTGCTTCCAGCAAGTTCACCGTACGAATCAAAAAAGGTGGTTTACAAAAACTGTAACACCCTGATTAGATGGAAATTATACATTTCTTTAAAACAGTGTTTTTTAACCACGAGTCCGAGGACTCATAGGCTATGTATCACGCACTTTATCGCGGAATGTGTATGTATCATTTGTCCCTGGTCGCTGGCTGTTGTTTCCTGAATAGCTTGAGATGGGGTTGTCAATTGTTTTTAAGGACGTTATCCATGAACGGAAAATGTCGATTTAATTGTATCAATATTAAAGTTTATACGTACTGCTGATTGTAAATCTTTTTATGTGCTACACGTAGTGAT
This sequence comes from Aplidium turbinatum, assembly GCF_918807975.1. Taxonomy (NCBI): domain Eukaryota; kingdom Metazoa; phylum Chordata; class Ascidiacea; order Aplousobranchia; family Polyclinidae; genus Aplidium; species Aplidium turbinatum. The sequence goes on from NC_137485.1 coordinate 18,146,763, forward strand.
TATATACTTTTTGATGAATTGATACTATTGCTGTTATTTGATGACAGGCAACACCTCGACTAGGAAACCACAAGGTTATGCGGTGCTGCCAGTCCTTTCTCCATTATATAAGTGTTCTATTGTATAACTACTCGATTTTTTCGTCTTGAAAGGACAAATATGTAAAAAAAAAAACTTTTTCTTTCAAATGAGTCTACCGATAATTCTGAATAAGTCCTTGTTTCTTCGAGTGCACGAGCACATCGACTTTAGAATGTTGTGGTACTTTCCCAACGTAATTTACATACTTTTCAATCGAATAGTGAATTGAATGTCAATTATTTATGTTTTTTTGGGTGTCGAATATTCGCAACGTAGCTCGTTTGGAAAATGCAAATTATTTTTTTCTCTTTTTATCTTTACACAAACTGTGCTTCTCATATTAGTGTCGGGCACGGAACCTATACAGGTCCTTAAAGAGAAATATAATAATGATGACGACGTCTTTGCAGGAGGCCAATACATTTTTATTGAAACGTCTTTTCCTCGTGAAGAAAACGAAACTGCTATTTTGGTTTCACCTCAGATATCTTTCAACGAAGGAAATCGAGAAATGTGCATTTCATTTTGGTGAGTTTTGAGGCCTTTACGTTTTTGGTAAAACAAAATATTTGATATGGTTTTTTATGTAAAATCAATCTTAGAAAAATCAAGCCCTGCTAACATGCAGAACAGAATTATCTTGCACTTGTAACTATAAAAAACAAAAAACATAACATGTTATTATTTAGCCTACTATAGCCTAAACTCATCGAAATTTGGAAAATTAGTGTCAGGTTTGTATTAGAAAAACAGTGTAGGCCTAATATTACAATTTTTGATGTGGTGTTTTGAATTTACTCTGTAAACTTTTTCATTTTCCAAAACACCAAAACACATTTTCCATTTTCAAAAACACCTTTTCATTTTCCTAAACACGATTATATTTGAAACGAAAGAAAAATTACCACTGATGAAATTTCTATTAGCCTGCATCCTAAGAACACAAAACATAGGCTACAAAAGATGTGCGCTACTGTCAAAGCGAGTGCTGCCATGTAAATAAAGGTATCTGTAAGCACTTAATCACTGAAACAACTTAGCAACATCTCCATTGACTATTAGCCTACTTCCAAGGGCTTGTGATTCTGCTAATGATCTTACATGTTTGACCTGCCGACAACATTTTGTATGCTTGGCTGAGTCATCCAAGTTATGACATCTGCGTTTCTTAGTCTCTGTCTTTATCCTGACTTTATATCGCTTTTTTTATTTATTTATTTTTTTTTATTTATAGTACCGGTAACTGAACTTATAATGATGCCAAAACAAAATCAAAATCAAACTTACCATAATCTAGCCGAATTTGCCCTTATTAGAATGATAACACACCTGAATATGTTTCCATGACTTAGGTATCACATGCTTGGAATTTCTGTTGGAAGGCTGATTGTTACCCAGAGATCTGGTAATAACAGAAGGACTCTGTGGGAGAGAAGCGGACAGCAGGGACCTGTTTGGATACAGGGATTGGTGGAGGTGAACTACGCATCCCAACCTCTTCAGGTAAAAACGTCATCCGGCTTTTTATGTTATATAAATGGAATAATGGAATCAATAAATGCAAACAAAAAACGTAAAAAAGTTTTGTAAAAAAAAAGATCGACAAGAGAGCCTAGCCACCCTTATCGGATCTAGCTGTTTTTTTTCGTGTCTGGTGCGACACTACTTGGGGTAGCCTACAGGTTTATCTTGTTATAACCTGCGTGCATTAGGCTACCACCTTTTATCTCCAAAATTATTTTAACTAAAGTAAACCACTTATCCTGCCAGCGAAAGCACAGTTTTCTTAAAATGATCCTCCTCATCTGTAGAATGAGATTTTGCATGATTGAAAAACTCTTTTGCAATTGCTGGATGGGGTGGCATTATAGCACTATGCGAGAATAACGTGTTTCAGCGAGCACCACACAAAAGTATAGCTCAAATTTGATAAAACCGGTAAAAGAGTTCTAAATTTTTTTCCCATTCCTCCAAGTTCGTAACAATTAGTAGCATGCAATTATTTTCAAATTTCACAACCTAAAAGAATCACAGTTGCAGTTAAGCGTGCTAATTTTGTATTGATTTAACGCACTGCTTTTATTGCATAGCATAATTTTCATTATTTCAGAAAGGTACCAAACAGAAGTTTACTTTTAATAAAACTAGTAAACCATCATAGATTTCTTTCCCGAATTTTTAGCAAAAATTTTCACAAAACTTGATAAATTTGACTTCACTCCCTATATTTCAGCTCTGATAACAAAGAAACAAGTTTATATGTTGAAAGTTATATGTTTTTTAATCAGTTTCATTTTCACAGACAAAAAGGAAGCTAGTTGTTTTGAAACTCTGGATTAAACAACTTATTCTTTTTTTTATCAGATATCTTTCACTGGCACTCGTGCAAGCGAGCCGTACGGAGATATCGCTTTAGATGACATTTCAATTACAAGTGGACCTTGCGACAGAAGTCCAAGTCCTGGTAGAGCGTTTGTACCTTTATAACATAAGATGCAGTATTTCTTTTTTATTTAAGGCTAGGTAGCTTAATGCTTTAGATCAGCGTTTCTTAACCGGGGGTGCTAGCACCCCCTGGGGGTGCTGGAATAGACTGGAGGGGGTGCTAAATGCATGCAGCATAATATCAAAAAATGTCATTTTACTTTTTTGCATTTTTTCGTCTTTCTGCCAGTATCAGCAGTTGTCATATCAATAATTGCTGTTTCGAAGTAGCCTGATACCTGGTTTGCTGTTATTGTAGTCATCTCCCTGCGCAACTTGATCCTGAGTAGGCTAGTTTGTGCGAACTTCCCTGGTGGGTGCATACCTGCAGTTTTGTATTCACCTGCAGAATCTCACCATGCGTGAATTGCGCGCATTGAAACACAGAAATTTTGTTTTTTTAGGACCCGTGTATCCCTGAAGAGTACTTTTAAAGAATAAACAAATGATGCATTTGTACATCGCTTTTTTCCTTCACCAAAGGTTAATGGCGGCGCCCAAATTTTGACATGCTTTTTGATCGCTGGCGATATATTTTGTAGTGAGGTTTCTTGTCTAACAAACTGTTCTGTTGTTTTAAGAGAGTTGATTCACTTACATAATGGTGAATGAAAGTCAAATGCCAAATTCTGCATCAACTTTGTTCAAACAACAGCACAGTTTGTTAGACAACAAGAGACTTCATTACAAAATATATCGCCAGCGATCTGCAGGCATGTCAAAATTTCGGCTTCTACTATTAAACGTTTATCCGGCATTGCAGTATAGTCGTATGTTAATGATAGTTAGGGGGTGCTAGACTGTTCAGGCCTATTTACAGGGGTGCTAAAGTCAGAAAAGGTTAAGAAACGCTGCTTTAGATAGAATTGTACTAGAATCATATGTTGTTTAGTCTGTATAAATGTTAGTGCATATCGTTTCTTAAAAGTGAGATGTTTAAGTTATGTCGTAGATACAACTTTCACACCGACAACACGGCCCAGAAGTCCAACCTCAACTTTCAGTAGAACAACACAGCCGAGAAGTTCAACCTCAACTTTCAGTGGAACAACACAGCCCAGAAGTCCAACCTCAACTTCCAATAGAAATGTTATCCCGACAACAGCACCAGGTAGTAATGTTAGGCCTGCAGGATAAGGTAACTCATTGCAAACCACGTCGTGTTGCTACAAATCAATGAATGAAGCTATCGAATGCCCATTTATTAAACAATATCAACTTTGATTGAAACAGTGCACTTTACAATATATGACATCAATACGACCAGTAGAGGATTTAATAACACTGGCTGACACAATTTTTGGTGCCGGCAGTTTTTGAACTGATTTAGACTAACTTTGGAGCGCTGAATCTGAAAATGCAATCAGTTTTTCTCCATCAGGTCAACTTTTTAAGTTACAGTGAGTTTGACTTTTTTGCAATTGCCCTACAAAGTAGCACAAATACAATACGTTTTAATGCTGTCATTATGGGAGTACAACCTTTATTATTACTCTTGCATTACATTCTAAAACAAACAATGAAAGCAGACAATGCCAAGACAATTGTTTTCTGTGTTAAATGCTAGTACGTTCAAATCAAGTCAGTGGTTCCCAACCTTTTTTGGTGTCGGGGCCGAATTTCAAACTTCAGAGTACGTATGGAGCCGCATGAAAACACTCAAGTAATTATAATAAAAATTTTAAAGCATGAAAGCATGTACTAACGAATAGCAACACTAACAAGAAAAATAACACAAATCAATTTAATGTCCAACTTGGCTTTGAGCGTGCTTTATGCTAATTGGTATTGGTTGCAAATTATTGGGCTTGTTTTTGTGTTGATTTGCCTGTTTTGGGCTTGTTTTCAAAAAACAACCTGGCATCACTGTGTAAGATGTAAAATGAAAAGTTCACTGACAGTGCAACCTCTACGACACAACGATAATGCAGTTTGTAAATAATTTTGACTTCGTAAACAATTTTGACAAGTCAAAAAATAATCGCCCTAATTATTATAAATAGATTTTTTATATTTTTTGAGGGATTTTCAGGGGTCAATGAGAGTCGCAAGAAGGCTAGCTTGGAGCCGCATGCGGCTCTAAGAGGTGCGGTTGGGAATCACTGAATCAAGTCCACCCCGTTAGCTCAGTGGTTACGCGCCCGGCTCAAGATCACGGCGGCGCTGGTTCGGCTCTCGGGGTGTGCGCTTGAGCAACGCATTTCAGGACTGTTCTCCATTCAGCGGCACCTAGTGAATGGAATAATTCCCCGGCAACAACACTTCAACAATCGGAAAACTTCACTCTGCCAATCTCGGTAACTGGCCCTGCGTCAAGAGCCTCTACAAGTACGATATGCGAAACTACCAGAAATAACCTATCAAGGCTTTGTCAGTCCGAGAAAAAAAATTCAAAAACCAACCAATCAAGACAGCATAATGGTGCTTTTTTCAGAAATTTGTTTGATAGTTGTCACCTTCCATCCATCAGTGTTCTTAACTGTGATAACAGTAAGGCCTACTACTTCTTCTCTTCTTTCGTATGAGAGGTTGGTTCTATTTTTGGAATACATTTCATTGGGGTCAAATGTCCGGGCATTCTTCGAGCAACCACTTGATTGCAGAGTGCTCCAGCGTTGATAGTCCAACTGCCCTTGGTAGAGTAAACGTCGGGCAGTGGTAGAAGATGTGATCTGCTGTCTGCTTCTCTGCACCACAGTTGCATGCCGCAGATGTTGATAGGCCCCATTTGTGCATTACTTACAAGTACCATGGTTGTCACTGACTACATAACTATTTTTGTTCTGGCGATAGCCAAATACGTGATAGCCAAATACGTGATAGCCTATTACCAATGCAAAAGTTTATGAATATAGAGAAATTCTAAAGAAAAAAAAAGGTTTATAAATATGTTCATTATAACTTGGGTTTATGAGGAAATGAAATGGCCTGTACAAAGATAAACTGTTTGAGTAATTTGGCAACATGACAGTATTACTTTGTAGACATGCCATGATACATAAACTGCAATTGAGTTTCACTAAAGTTTGAACCCAAAATGCATTGCTAGTAAGCAAACCGTTTTAAACAAGTGTTTTACAAATTAATAGCCATCAACATTACAGCTCATAATGCGTAGTTTATAGGTTGTAATTCGTTTGTTTGACAACCTTGTTGATTACGAGTTAGACAAATGCACTAAACTGTGCTAGCCTATATATTTTCTAAGTTGCTTAACATGGGAAAAAGGAAAAGCATCCAAAAGTTGACTTCTAAGCAAAAGCTCTAACTTTCTTTCTAAATTTTGCCGTCTGCCTTTGTCTACAGATTACGAATATGAAGTTGTGTGCTTGGTGGGAGAATTCAAGTGCGTTGTGCATAAGATCTGTATTTTGGAAACTATGAGATGTGATGGAATCTTGTTCGATTGTCCTGATAATTCAGACGAAGCAAACTGCACTATTGGTGACTCTGGTGAGTGGCTACGAGGCAGTGACGTGGCTATACATGGGAAGTTCTGAACATACCCAGACAGCAAAATCCGTCATTTTTGCATTGATTCAACGTCTGCCGCAGCCCAGGGTAGTTGAGGTTACTGAAATATTGACTGCTTCTATAGTCTTGGTTTTTTAGGTGGTTGAAATGGCCAGATTAAGGTCACAATGCTGAATCGCTTATATTGAGCGTTGTTTTGGTTTTGGCATCTTGAGAAGATCATCTTGCTCAGTGTTGTTGTTAACTGCTTTTCTCTGCAACATCACACAAGGTTTAAGGGAAATTTGTTAAGCACAAAATTTTAAAACAACAGAAGTTCGTTTGAAAATCTCATTGCGATTTTGAATATACTGAACAATAGACAAAGAGGTGCAAAGAATAATAATAATGTACGTTTTTATATAGGGCTGTGGCTGTATCCATCGCAGCTATGCGTTGCTCCTCAGCGCTTTACAAAGCAGACTGTGTCTTCTTCTTCTTTGGCATGAGAAGTTGGTTTTTAAACTACGCTTCATTGGGGTCAAACGTCCGGGCATTCTTCGAGCAGCCACTTGATTGTAGAGTCCTCCAGCGTTGATAGTCCAACTGCCCTTGGTAGAGTAAACGTCGGGCAGTGGTAGAGGATGTGATCTGCTGTCTGTTCCTCAGCACCACAGCTGCATGCCGCAAATGTTGATAGGCCCCATTTGTGCATCAAGGATCCGAAGCGGCCGACACTCGTGCGGAGGCGATTCAGCCGTACCCAGGCAGGTCGGCTGAGCTCCTTTCCTGGTGGCATGGGTTCGACGTCAGGGACAAAGGTGTGGAGTCTGGAGGTGTTGTGTGTCCACTCCTCTACTACTGTTGGGATGTGAAATGATTGCTCTACAAGTGGACAATTGTAAAAGTATGAGAAACTAAAATTGAGAAGTTGTTTCATTTGAGAAGGACTTCATTCAAGCCTTACTTCAGGGCAGGTGTTGTTTAGCCAGGCTCTCGAGTCTTCATCAAGTTTAGTCAGTAGGCCTACACGTTTTCTATTTGGAGTGTTCATTATATGAACTATTTTATCTTGTTTTTTCTTGTTTAAACACGACAATAAAACATTTCCCTCGGCGCTAAATTCTTAGCACCGAATTCTCCGACATCGAATTCTCGTGGCCCCAGTAGCCTACTGGTATACCAAAATGCAACAGTCGTAAACTTACATAATAAATTTCTGGAATGCAGAATTAAGATACAGTATTTCAATAACATTATGTGAACCAAAGTTCATACCTAATTGTTTTTTTTTATGAATATAGGTTATTAGGTTTTAAAAGACAAGCTAAAGCAATAAATTGCTTGATTTGAGTTAAGTGTTATTAATCAGTACAAACAAAGTCAGCTGTCAAGAAAGTTGTGAAGAAAGTGAGCAATTGTCAAGCTCATTGCTGTGCATTTTTTGAAATTGAGTTCATCAGTTTCAATTTGTTTTGGGGGGAATCTAGCGCGCTTATGGCTACAACATCTAGAAGACGTTGTCTCAATAACACAAACATTTTCTGTTACATCTGTGGTTATTACACACTAGAGCCTAACAGAAAACCAATCGATGATTTTGTAAAGAGTGCTTATCTTGCTTACTTTAAAGTGAAGTTGAGGATCAAGATAAGTCTTAGGCTCCCCACATTGTTTGCAAAACTTTAAAAGAACTTTTACGTCAATGGACGAACAAAAGAAGAAAAGGATTAAGGTTTGCTATTCCAATGGTGTGGCATGAACCAAAAGATCATAATAACGACTTCTGTTTTTGTGTAGTAAACACAAAAGGCATAAACAGGAAAAATAGGACTTTCTTGCAATATCCAAACCTAGCTTCAGCAATCAGGCCATCAGTGCTACACACTTGTACACAGTGAAGAACTTCCTGTTCCTGTTTTTGAAGGGTTGCCACAATTGGATTTACTTTGACGCATATTTTCTAAAAGAAAACATTGAGAACCATGGATCAATTTTGCATACTAGACTTGTCATATCTTAGCAAATATGTGGATAAAATTTCAGTGCAAATTTTTTATGGGGTCATGGGTAACCAGGATATTAAAAGGACCCCATTTTTTGCTTTTTTTTTCATTTTGACCCATGTTTCATATTAAATATCTCCCAACTTTTTAATATTTGGGTACTGAAATTTTCTTAGTTCATAGAGAATTTTGTAAAAAACACTTCTACCAAATTTCAGCTAGACCCAATCAAAAATGGGGTCTTGGTGAGCTTTTCAAATTTTGGAAAATTTTAGCCGAGAGCTGGAAACGGCCAACTTTGGGTGTCTATGACCTTTGACCTTTTAGAGTGACAAAGTGAACGATGTTGTTTTTTTAATATTTGGCAGAAGTACTATCACCTGTAAAAAAAATTTGGGTTGTTACCTAACTTAGGTTAGCAGTAATAGGGCCTCAAACATGGCCAAAAATAAAAAAGTTGTGCCCCCTCAGCAGAACCCCCCAAACTAAATGCTTCATAACTCTCGTGTTTCTCAATAAATTTTACTCACATTTTGCAGGTGTTCATCATATAGAATAGTGAAAGGGTGTGTAAAATTTAAAGAAAATCGGAGAGGTGAAATTCCTTGACTGTGAGTAGTAGTAGAGGGATGGTAGAGCAAGTAAATGTAAGAACCCTTGGTAAGAACAGGTAAGGACCCTCGCTCGGTAAGAACCCTACATCGAATCCTTTGTGGTACGAACCGAAGATAAGGTTGTTTGGTCTGAACTTTGTGGTACGAACTGGTAAGGACCCTCGCTCGGTAAGAACCCTAGATCGCATCCTTTGTGGTACGAACCGAAGATAGGTTGTTTGGTCTGAACTTTGTGGTACGAACTTGTAAGAACGGATGTTATGATGTAGCCAGCGGTACTAAGCCTAGTCGGTACGAACTTGTAAGAACGAATGTTATGACGTAATGATATGTAAGAACGACCGGTAAGAACTCTATGAACGAACTTGGTATCGAACCCTCCGACCTAGGACGGGTTCGGTACGAACGAGTGATGCTAATAGGTTATGTATTAAATCTAAGTACGAACTTTAGCTAGAAACTACAAGCTTACTTGCTATATAACTTGGTTTACTTATAAAAAGCAACAAATAAATATTTTTTCATTTGTGGTCTGTAAAGAGTGATTTTTTTAAACGCAATAAAAATGGAAAGTTTCATACATTAGATGTCTTGTTGGTCTGTTGGTGTGCATGCATAATCACAGTGGTTGCAATAACTACAAGATATAGAAAAGACTTTAAAACATAACCAGCTTATTTTTATTAATTCACAAAGCAACCTTTTAAACTGAAAGTAAAACGATATGACATTGAAAAGACTTTAAAACATAACCAACATAGTTTTATTAATTCACAAAGCAACCTTTTTACCTGAATTTAAAGCGATATGACATTGAAAAGACTTCAAAACATAACCAACATATTTTTAGTAACTCACAAAACAACTTTTTAACCTGAAATTAAAGTTAACAAACTCATTTTTGATTTTACATCATTGTGGGTTATTTTAATGTTGTTCTAACTGTAGACACACAGCTGGAGACCACTGCAATAATCTAACTTCTACCAAGCAAATAACCTAACACTTAGCACCTAACACCTCGTATGCTAGTCAATAGGAAAGTCATTTTTGATGTCACATTATTGTGGATTCTTTGATTTTGTTTAAATTTTATAACTGTAAACGATGTAAAGTTCATAGATCGGTTAATATACAGGGTTTGTTTATTAATGTGTGGGTTAATATGCGGGGTTAATTTTATAAACGTTTTGTTAACTTTTTGTCGGATTGGGTGTAGCTATGTTTTTCGCAAAGGTGTTTGCTTGTAAGAATAGAGTTTTCACTATTATAGGTAGGTCTATTCGCTCGATTCTAGATCTTTCCAAATGCTGTGTTTTGTTCTTGCTGAATTTCGGTAAATCAATGAGGTTTCACTGCTTTTTGGTTTGTATAGGTTAGTTAATTTCGTTATACTTTGGTTCTTTTAATCAGTGGCTTGCTTTTAGTTTATTGTAAGGTAAATGGTCAAAGGGGTGCTTAGTCGCTTATTAGTTGGTTATATATAAGACTTATTATAATCTATGACTGGTCTAAAAGCTTAATAAATACTGCATTTTAGCATCTTTATTTCGGTTAATCTTCGTTTCGGTTTATGTTGGTTTCGGTAAACCTTTATTTCGTTAGGTCTACATTTTGCTAAAGCAGTGTTTTTTTACTAAAACTTTATGGTAATGTGTATTAAATGTTACTAGTCTGAAAAATTAATTTTGTTGGTATAATATCACTTAAAGGTTGTGAGAATCATAGCTTGACCAAAATGACCTAACTTTAAGCTTGTCATGAAGGCATAACATTTACGGTTTTGTTTTATGATCTTTACAACAACTGCACTACTCCATGATATTAACATAAAGGTACAACTCAACACACAAGCAGTACTGTAAATTGAGACATAGAACCTCCTGTTTTGGTTGTGTTCAACTTAGATCCATGTCTCTTATCGTGTTTATCTTATCATTTTGCTAAGCATCCATTTCATAAAGATCGTTACAGCAATGATTTTAGCTAAAACTTTATGGTAATGTTTACAAAATGTAACTAACTTGGAAATTATTTTTGTTGATATAGTATTGCAATGGCTTAGTCAAAACAATGTAACTTTTGTTATTTGTGTTTGCATAAACAACTTTTACGTTTTTTATATGATGCTAATAACAGCTAAACATTTAACGTTGTCTTTTATGGAATGAGAACACCCAAATGAACAGCTATGAAACCAATTGTTGCAACACATAATCACACTTGATGATAATAACACACAAAGAAGATCCTGAACACAAGTTTTACTTTGTAATTATGAAACAGAAACTCGAAGGTTGTGATGTTTTGTTGTAGTTTCTATAAACTTGTAAAAAAAACATAACATTTGTTAAACTATTTTTCAGTTTGTGAATTATGGAACATAAACTTTGTAGTTAGTTAATAATATTTTTTGATGGTTGGTTAGTGCAATAAAAACTTTGTGATTTGTTGAAATTATTGTTCAGTTTGTAACCAAAATTTAAGTTGTGATTTAAAATAATTTTTCGTGTGTATGTTATTAGAATAAAGTTTTTAGTTTACACTTTGTCAAAACTACTTTTTAGTTTGTAAAACAAAGCTTAACTATTTTTGCATTTATGTTATTAGAATAAAACTTTTAGTTTAAAATTTGTCAAAACTACTTTTTTAGTTTGTAAAACAAAGCTTAACTATTTTGGTATTTAAAATAATTTTTCGTGTGCATGTTATTAGAATAAAACTTTTAGTTTAAAATTTGTCAAAACTTAAGTATTGTTTTATTTAAAATAATTTTTCATGTGTATTTTTTTAGCAAAACTTTCATCATGTTTCCTTATTTCACATTTATTAACTTTACAAAATTTCATGTTATGTGAATAATTATGTATATAATGTAAACTTCATATTTGATTTAACTTATAAATTAATTAAGATAATAATAACTCAAATTGATAGCTTTTTTGTACATAGTTTTGTTTGAAACAAAAAAATTATGATAATGTTTAATTTACAATAACTTATTACTACTTATTGTGAATAAATGTGAGTTATTCTCAGATTGATATTTTGTTTTCTTATTTCTAAAATATAATACATCGGCTTATCTATTTTTTATATGTTGCACAATTCAGTTTTTAAAGTTTTAGAGTAAGAAATCAAGATGAGGTATTCCAGCAACCATATCGGAGCGCCTGAAACCATAAAATGTAGCTACTCAAAGTGCACTTATAATTTGCAAACGCTTCAAACATTTTCGATATGTCACATTAGACTTTTAAATGGCAACACCGTTTACTTAAGGTTTCACCTCCATTCTGTTCTGAAGTTTTTTATTGTTGAGCTGTTGGTTCCGTGATCGATCCCATGCTTCCATTTGTAAGAAGTATTAGTTGTAAAGAAAGGAGCGTTGTTCCCGGCTATCAGCACAAGGCTGAGCACTCACTAGTACAGCAAGCAGTTGCGATTCGCTAACCATATCGGTGTAGCTTTCACGCTTGTTAATACTTGGGTCACAGGTATTTTTTCACATTTTCAACCCTCCTGTTATTTTTTGTTAAACACAAGCATGATTTACTTTGTAAATGGTAAAATTTTCATGCTGGTAGTTTTATCAAGCATATTAGAATATAGTACAATTCATCTGTAAAGATAATGATTGCCTAAACTTACTGTTTTAATATAGCAATGTAATATTTTTTAAATCGTGGTAAGTTGTATAGTGCATAAATCATTTTTAAGGCCTTTGTGTTTTGCAATCTCCGGAACCACTGTAGGCTACAAGATTCTTTTAAGAAGCAAAGGAAGTTATGTTCTTCAGCTTTTTGTAATTATATCTAACCTAATAGATAAACATTCAACCTCTAACAGATATACTAAACTATTTTATTGCATTGAAAGATGTTTTCTAGCAACCCATCGTTTTACACGTTCTATATGCCTCTAACTTTATGTAATAATTTTACCATATCTACTTATAGCTTAATTTCAGTGAGGTATATTTAAAACAACAACTTTTTTTTTTTACGAGTGTAAACCCACAACTAAATTTTTTCACTTCTATTCGTTGGTGGGTGGAAGCACACAAGCAGGTCTTGGAAACGAAAATTTATTTATGCCTGTTCTAATGCATTGTCTTGTATCCAAACCACACACTTGATCTGTTAGCCTACACTGATTGATTTGTATAAAAACGAACCCACATTTCCTTAATTCCTATCAAATTCGTATAACGAAGTGTATCATACAACTTAATCGCTTGCTTTAATTGGATAACACCCTTTAATAAACTGCTAGCACCTCGTGTTCGAATAGCTTAGGCACCTGCTATAGCACATAATTTCATGATCACAAGTTTTCACAGTCGAATTATGTCTTAAAAGTCTTTGTTTTATCACAGTCAAAACATCTTTTAAATGAAATTACAATAAACTGTTTTATGTTGTATAAAACATACCTAGTATAACAAGTTTTAGGTGGGTCATGCGTACTGAGCACTTGTTTAGGCCACAACAAACTAGATTGACCGAGTGGTTAAGGTGTTGGTCTTAAGTACCAATGGACTAGCGTCCGCGTGGGTTCGAATCCAACATCTAGTATTTTGATTTTCGGTTATTTTGTAACACATACTTTGATTTATTTTGTTTCTTAACATCACTTCAGTTGCTTGTACACACGGTTGTATTTTTTTCTCAGTCATAACAAGGTTCCTTTTTCGCATAAAAACATAGAAATCTAAACATTTCCAATAAGTCACCTTTTGTTTGCTCAGATTTCAACATAAATAGATGAAAAATCGGTTTACCTTTGATCTATTTGACTATTTTCTGACAAATAATAACACTTTTGCAACAACTTATTAGGTTTTTACGTGTGTTCTAACTACAATCTACTTATCACGAGTTTACATGGCGGATAAAAATAAAGAAACTCAGCTTAGAATGGTGTAACCTTCGTGATTTGCGATAAGTTTGTGCCTACAAAATGTCAATTTTGAAACTGAACCAAAGTTATGCACATATAACCATAACATCTTACTTATTTGTATACAGCAATACCAAAAGTAGTAATTATTTCCAACCATATAACATCATCCATTCTGTTAGAATCGATGTAACCTATTTTTTAAACAAGTCTGAACACGATTTATATTAAATTAGCGCTTTATTTTAAATCGATCACAACATCATTTCAAATTGATTCTCTGGTAATTAAGTTTTTTTTAGTTTTTGGTAAATGTTTATTTGTTTACATCATGCAAAGGCACATTTTTTATTTCGCTGTGTTATTGTTTGTTTTGTTTTTTTGTAAATATCTCCATCTTGTGTGTAACTTTAAGTGTTTTGTAAGATCTAAACAACACTCAATCAATGTGATACATTTCATGGTAGCTTTTGAACAGGTCTAAACCGGTTTTGATGAAAATATGCTTGTAAACACATGATGATGCTTTATTAAATGACCCACGTATATCAATCACGAGCCAAACCAATTGCAATAATTTTGTTTCACAACATCAGAAGACTTTGTTTTCGTAGATTTTAATAATTGTTTGGTCTGTAATCGACTTTACCGGTTTGTTTACCATCAACTTACGTTTAAACATTAGAAAATTACTTCAACATTCTACTTCGTTACATAGTACTATAGCATTTACGCGTGATGATTTCTTGTAAAAACTACAAACCAATGACACCAATTTATTTAACAGAACCATCAAGTGAACATTTGTTCATCATTACCGCAACTATTTCTATTGTCTTTTCACCATTCACCATTGAATCATCTCCTCAGACTTTCTTTTGTCGTGTGTTATTATCATCATCAGCCGGTCATGCCACTGCTGACAGATGGCCTCCACATATGTTTCCACATCATTCTGTCTTTTGCTGTTTTCATCCAGGTGATGCCAATCTTTTCTTCTATGTTATCTCGCCATCTTCTTTTTGGTCTCCCTCTAGTTCTTCTTGCATATCTTGGTGTCCATTCTGTGGTTATCTTGGCCCATCTGTTATATAATGTTTAATTCTTAAAAATGTGTTATTTGAACAATTTTCCGCTTTTATGCTTATCCTCATCTCAAATAGATTGCTTGTGAAGACAGTATATTTTAATTGTTTCCATATTATAGTAAGGTAAAGATTTCCATGTTTCATTTAACTCTTTTATCTTGCTCCTACATCTAAACTTATTGTTTGGTTCTTCTTGAACTGTCTTTCGGTCACATGTTCCTGGTGCTTCATCTTTATTACCCTATCTCACTTAGAATACACTGGTTTGTGGTTAGTCTTTGTAATACCGACATAATATGCATATTATGCACTTTGTACTAGTTTTTACTTCCAGACAGTAGATTCGACCTCTTTATCTTCACTTAATCTTACAGCACAACCGCTTTAATTTATTCCAAACACCTCTTCTTTAGTCTTTCTCTGATCTTATTGGCTCAGAACTTAATAAGTTTACCAACTCGTCTTTCTGTCTTTACATATCCAATTATCCATGGTATTTTACCACCACTCGTGTGTCTTTTCGCAGATATAAATCCAAAGGTAAAGCTTTAATTTTGTGTAACATTTTCAAAATAACTTCAAAGGATTTTTTAAGACATGCCCAAAATATCATAAAGTTGTGTTTGAACCTAGAAACAAGAAGAAAAACAATGTATATCTATGTAATACTTTTCACTAAACACAGATGCAAAATTATTAAATCACCCAGTTTTGATGATGACTGTCTGTTACACAATAACAATCTATCTTTTGCTTGAGAAAAAAACGCTTTTCTTTTAGAAAAGTCACATATCTGTACACACTTTTCCACAGTGATTGTCTAACAAAGTGGTGCTCCTTCCACAACACTTACTCGAGATGTTTGTGGTGACGTACTTGTATTTAATATGATTATGTTATGCTAACTGCAAGCTATCAAACAAAATCTAAGACAACGTAATGCATTCACCAAAGCACATTTGTCAAGAAAAACATATTATAACTAGATTATCCTATAAAATTATATCTTTCTATTATATTCTTACTATATATATATCATATTATACCTTTTAAAAATTATATAGAATAAATTAAAGTATTTTTGTATATATAGTATATTCTAGTTTTTCTTGACAAATGTGCTTTGGTGAATGCATTACGTTGTCTTAGATTTTGTTTGATAGCTTGCAGTTAGCATAACATAATCATATTAAATACAAGTACGTCACCACAAACATCTCGAGTAAGTGTTGTGGAAGGAGCACCACTTTGTTAGACAATCACTGTGGAAAAGTGTGTACAGATATGTGACTTTTCTAAAAGAAAAGCGTTTTTTTCTCAAGCAAAAGATAGATTGTTATTGTGTAACAGACAGTCATCATCAAAACTGGGTGATTTAATAATTTTGCATCTGTGTTTAGTGAAAAGTATTACATAGATATACATTGTTTTTCTTCTTGTTTCTAGGTTCAAACACAACTTTATGATATTTTGGGCATGTCTTAAAAAATCCTTTGAAGTTATTTTGAAAATGTTACACAAAATTAAAGCTTTACCTTTGGATTTATATCTGCGAAAAGACACACGAGTGGTGGTAAAATACCATGGATAATTGGATATGTAAAGACAGAAAGACGAGTTGGTAAACTTATTAAGTTCTGAGCCAATAAGATCAGAGAAAGACTAAAGAAGAGGTGTTTGGAATAAATTAAAGCGGTTGTGCTGTAAGATTAAGTGAAGATAAAGAGGTCGAATCTACTGTCTGGAAGTAAAAACTAGTACAAAGTGCATAATATGCATATTATGTCGGTATTACAAAGACTAACCACAAACCAGTGTATTCTAAGTGAGATAGGGTAATAAAGATGAAGCACCAGGAACATGTGACCGAAAGACAGTTCAAGAAGAACCAAACAATAAGTTTAGATGTAGGAGCAAGATAAAAGAGTTAAATGAAACATGGAAATCTTTACCTTACTATAATATGGAAACAATTAAAATATACTGTCTTCACAAGCAATCTATTTGAGATGAGGATAAGCATAAAAGCGGAAAATTGTTCAAATAACACATTTTTAAGAATTAAACATTATATAACAGATGGGCCAAGATAACCACAGAATGGACACCAAGATATGCAAGAAGAACTAGAGGGAGACCAAAAAGAAGATGGCGAGATAACATAGAAGAAAAGATTGGCATCACCTGGATGAAAACAGCAAAAGACAGAATGATGTGGAAACATATGTGGAGGCCATCTGTCAGCAGTGGCATGACCGGCTGATGATGATAATAACACACGACAAAAGAAAGTCTGAGGAGATGATTCAATGGTGAATGGTGAAAAGACAATAGAAATAGTTGCGGTAATGATGAACAAATGTTCACTTGATGGTTCTGTTAAATAAATTGGTGTCATTGGTTTGTAGTTTTTACAAGAAATCATCACGCGTAAATGCTATAGTACTATGTAACGAAGTAGAATGTTGAAGTAATTTTCTAATGTTTAAACGTAAGTTGATGGTAAACAAACCGGTAAAGTCGATTACAGACCAAACAATTATTAAAATCTACGAAAACAAAGTCTTCTGATGTTGTGAAACAAAATTATTGCAATTGGTTTGGCTCGTGATTGATATACGTGGGTCATTTAATAAAGCATCATCATGTGTTTACAAGCATATTTTCATCAAAACCGGTTTAGACCTGTTCAAAAGCTACCATGAAATGTATCACATTGATTGAGTGTTGTTTAGATCTTACAAAACACTTAAAGTTACACACAAGATGGAGATATTTACAAAAAAACAAAACAAACAATAACACAGCGAAATAAAAAATGTGCCTTTGCATGATGTAAACAAATAAACATTTACCAAAAACTAAAAAAAACTTAATTACCAGAGAATCAATTTGAAATGATGTTGTGATCGATTTAAAATAAAGCGCTAATTTAATATAAATCGTGTTCAGACTTGTTTAAAAAATAGGTTACATCGATTCTAACAGAATGGATGATGTTATATGGTTGGAAATAATTACTACTTTTGGTATTGCTGTATACAAATAAGTAAGATGTTATGGTTATATGTGCATAACTTTGGTTCAGTTTCAAAATTGACATTTTGTAGGCACAAACTTATCGCAAATCACGAAGGTTACACCATTCTAAGCTGAGTTTCTTTATTTTTATCCGCCATGTAAACTCGTGATAAGTAGATTGTAGTTAGAACACACGTAAAAACCTAATAAGTTGTTGCAAAAGTGTTATTATTTGTCAGAAAATAGTCAAATAGATCAAAGGTAAACCGATTTTTCATCTATTTATGTTGAAATCTGAGCAAACAAAAGGTGACTTATTGGAAATGTTTAGATTTCTATGTTTTTATGCGAAAAAGGAACCTTGTTATGACTGAGAAAAAAATACAACCGTGTGTACAAGCAACTGAAGTGATGTTAAGAAACAAAATAAATCAAAGTATGTGTTACAAAATAACCGAAAATCAAAATACTAGATGTTGGATTCGAACCCACGCGGACGCTAGTCCATTGGTACTTAAGACCAACACCTTAACCACTCGGTCAATCTAGTTTGTTGTGGCCTAAACAAGTGCTCAGTACGCATGACCCACCTAAAACTTGTTATACTAGGTATGTTTTATACAACATAAAACAGTTTATTGTAATTTCATTTAAAAGATGTTTTGACTGTGATAAAACAAAGACTTTTAAGACATAATTCGACTGTGAAAACTTGTGATCATGAAATTATGTGCTATAGCAGGTGCCTAAGCTATTCGAACACGAGGTGCTAGCAGTTTATTAAAGGGTGTTATCCAATTAAAGCAAGCGATTAAGTTGTATGATACACTTCGTTATACGAATTTGATAGGAATTAAGGAAATGTGGGTTCGTTTTTATACAAATCAATCAGTGTAGGCTAACAGATCAAGTGTGTGGTTTGGATACAAGACAATGCATTAGAACAGGCATAAATAAATTTTCGTTTCCAAGACCTGCTTGTGTGCTTCCACCCACCAACGAATAGAAGTGAAAAAATTTAGTTGTGGGTTTACACTCGTAAAAAAAAAAAGTTGTTGTTTTAAATATACCTCACTGAAATTAAGCTATAAGTAGATATGGTAAAATTATTACATAAAGTTAGAGGCATATAGAACGTGTAAAACGATGGGTTGCTAGAAAACATCTTTCAATGCAATAAAATAGTTTAGTATATCTGTTAGAGGTTGAATGTTTATCTATTAGGTTAGATATAATTACAAAAAGCTGAAGAACATAACTTCCTTTGCTTCTTAAAAGAATCTTGTAGCCTACAGTGGTTCCGGAGATTGCAAAACACAAAGGCCTTAAAAATGATTTATGCACTATACAACTTACCACGATTTAAAAAATATTACATTGCTATATTAAAACAGTAAGTTTAGGCAATCATTATCTTTACAGATGAATTGTACTATATTCTAATATGCTTGATAAAACTACCAGCATGAAAATTTTACCATTTACAAAGTAAATCATGCTTGTGTTTAACAAAAAATAACAGGAGGGTTGAAAATGTGAAAAAATACCTGTGACCCAAGTATTAACAAGCGTGAAAGCTACACCGATATGGTTAGCGAATCGCAACTGCTTGCTGTACTAGTGAGTGCTCAGCCTTGTGCTGATAGCCGGGAACAACGCTCCTTTCTTTACAACTAATACTTCTTACAAATGGAAGCATGGGATCGATCACGGAACCAACAGCTCAACAATAAAAAACTTCAGAACAGAATGGAGGTGAAACCTTAAGTAAACGGTGTTGCCATTTAAAAGTCTAATGTGACATATCGAAAATGTTTGAAGCGTTTGCAAATTATAAGTGCACTTTGAGTAGCTACATTTTATGGTTTCAGGCGCTCCGATATGGTTGCTGGAATACCTCATCTTGATTTCTTACTCTAAAACTTTAAAAACTGAATTGTGCAACATATAAAAAATAGATAAGCCGATGTATTATATTTTAGAAATAAGAAAACAAAATATCAATCTGAGAATAACTCACATTTATTCACAATAAGTAGTAATAAGTTATTGTAAATTAAACATTATCATAATTTTTTTGTTTCAAACAAAACTATGTACAAAAAAGCTATCAATTTGAGTTATTATTATCTTAATTAATTTATAAGTTAAATCAAATATGAAGTTTACATTATATACATAATTATTCACATAACATGAAATTTTGTAAAGTTAATAAATGTGAAATAAGGAAACATGATGAAAGTTTTGCTAAAAAAATACACATGAAAAATTATTTTAAATAAAACAATACTTAAGTTTTGACAAATTTTAAACTAAAAGTTTTATTCTAATAACATGCACACGAAAAATTATTTTAAATACCAAAATAGTTAAGCTTTGTTTTACAAACTAAAAAAGTAGTTTTGACAAATTTTAAACTAAAAGTTTTATTCTAATAACATAAATGCAAAAATAGTTAAGCTTTGTTTTACAAACTAAAAAGTAGTTTTGACAAAGTGTAAACTAAAAACTTTATTCTAATAACATACACACGAAAAATTATTTTAAATCACAACTTAAATTTTGGTTACAAACTGAACAATAATTTCAACAAATCACAAAGTTTTTATTGCACTAACCAACCATCAAAAAATATTATTAACTAACTACAAAGTTTATGTTCCATAATTCACAAACTGAAAAATAGTTTAACAAATGTTATGTTTTTTTTACAAGTTTATAGAAACTACAACAAAACATCACAACCTTCGAGTTTCTGTTTCATAATTACAAAGTAAAACTTGTGTTCAGGATCTTCTTTGTGTGTTATTATCATCAAGTGTGATTATGTGTTGCAACAATTGGTTTCATAGCTGTTCATTTGGGTGTTCTCATTCCATAAAAGACAACGTTAAATGTTTAGCTGTTATTAGCATCATATAAAAAACGTAAAAGTTGTTTATGCAAACACAAATAACAAAAGTTACATTGTTTTGACTAAGCCATTGCAATACTATATCAACAAAAATAATTTCCAAGTTAGTTACATTTTGTAAACATTACCATAAAGTTTTAGCTAAAATCATTGCTGTAACGATCTTTATGAAATGGATGCTTAGCAAAATGATAAGATAAACACGATAAGAGACATGGATCTAAGTTGAACACAACCAAAACAGGAGGTTCTATGTCTCAATTTACAGTACTGCTTGTGTGTTGAGTTGTACCTTTATGTTAATATCATGGAGTAGTGCAGTTGTTGTAAAGATCATAAAACAAAACCGTAAATGTTATGCCTTCATGACAAGCTTAAAGTTAGGTCATTTTGGTCAAGCTATGATTCTCACAACCTTTAAGTGATATTATACCAACAAAATTAATTTTTCAGACTAGTAACATTTAATACACATTACCATAAAGTTTTAGTAAAAAAACACTGCTTTAGCAAAATGTAGACCTAACGAAATAAAGGTTTACCGAAACCAACATAAACCGAAACGAAGATTAACCGAAATAAAGATGCTAAAATGCAGTATTTATTAAGCTTTTAGACCAGTCATAGATTATAATAAGTCTTATATATAACCAACTAATAAGCGACTAAGCACCCCTTTGACCATTTACCTTACAATAAACTAAAAGCAAGCCACTGATTAAAAGAACCAAAGTATAACGAAATTAACTAACCTATACAAACCAAAAAGCAGTGAAACCTCATTGATTTACCGAAATTCAGCAAGAACAAAACACAGCATTTGGAAAGATCTAGAATCGAGCGAATAGACCTACCTATAATAGTGAAAACTCTATTCTTACAAGCAAACACCTTTGCGAAAAACATAGCTACACCCAATCCGACAAAAAGTTAACAAAACGTTTATAAAATTAACCCCGCATATTAACCCACACATTAATAAACAAACCCTGTATATTAACCGATCTATGAACTTTACATCGTTTACAGTTATAAAATTTAAACAAAATCAAAGAATCCACAATAATGTGACATCAAAAATGACTTTCCTATTGACTAGCATACGAGGTGTTAGGTGCTAAGTGTTAGGTTATTTGCTTGGTAGAAGTTAGATTATTGCAGTGGTCTCCAGCTGTGTGTCTACAGTTAGAACAACATTAAAATAACCCACAATGATGTAAAATCAAAAATGAGTTTGTTAACTTTAATTTCAGGTTAAAAAGTTGTTTTGTGAGTTACTAAAAATATGTTGGTTATGTTTTGAAGTCTTTTCAATGTCATATCGCTTTAAATTCAGGTAAAAAGGTTGCTTTGTGAATTAATAAAACTATGTTGGTTATGTTTTAAAGTCTTTTCAATGTCATATCGTTTTACTTTCAGTTTAAAAGGTTGCTTTGTGAATTAATAAAAATAAGCTGGTTATGTTTTAAAGTCTTTTCTATATCTTGTAGTTATTGCAACCACTGTGATTATGCATGCACACCAACAGACCAACAAGACATCTAATGTATGAAACTTTCCATTTTTATTGCGTTTAAAAAAATCACTCTTTACAGACCACAAATGAAAAAATATTTATTTGTTGCTTTTTATAAGTAAACCAAGTTATATAGCAAGTAAGCTTGTAGTTTCTAGCTAAAGTTCGTACTTAGATTTAATACATAACCTATTAGCATCACTCGTTCGTACCGAACCCGTCCTAGGTCGGAGGGTTCGATACCAAGTTCGTTCATAGAGTTCTTACCGGTCGTTCTTACATATCATTACGTCATAACATTCGTTCTTACAAGTTCGTACCGACTAGGCTTAGTACCGCTGGCTACATCATAACATCCGTTCTTACAAGTTCGTACCACAAAGTTCAGACCAAACAACCTATCTTCGGTTCGTACCACAAAGGATGCGATCTAGGGTTCTTACCGAGCGAGGGTCCTTACCAGTTCGTACCACAAAGTTCAGACCAAACAACCTTATCTTCGGTTCGTACCACAAAGGATTCGATGTAGGGTTCTTACCGAGCGAGGGTCCTTACCTGTTCTTACCAAGGGTTCTTACATTTACTTGCTCTACCATCCCTCTACTACTACTACTGTGTGAATTGACATGGAATGGCCCTTATGCATATAAGTTCACTCATGCAGTGGAATCACCGTAACTAGAAAACTAGATCAGATGGACAAAAACTGACTGCATTTTCGAAATCAGCAATCACAAATTAGCTGAAAACAGCTAAAAAATCTTTGGCACCACAATCTTTTTTTTTATGGCTAGTGTAATTAATTTGTGAGTCACTTCGTCGCTCTCCCAAATTGGAGAAATGCTATTGCTTTTAATAAATTTCTCGCTCGTCTATCTACACTAAATCTATTCTACTGTTATAAAAGTAAAAAGTAAAGGCCATACCTTATTACATTATAAACAGCAAAAAAGCTGTTCAGACTATCAAAACATAAATCAAATGTTTTTTTCGCCACAAAAACGGTAGTTTTTGGTACCTTAAAATTTAAGCAAGAAAACAGAATGCATGGCTATTTCAAAATACCTAATAAACCTACGTGATCAAGTGTCCTCCTCTATATCCGCTACTGACTATGATACATAATTACATACATCGACGACAAGTTTCAAGCATTTTCAATACTTTTAGTACAAAGCACAAAGCAGGCCTTCAACTTATTTGTCTTCCGATTCACGCAGGGATGGATTCACGATATTTAATTTGCAATTAAACAATAAATATTATTAATACTACAAAAAGTGCTCAATGCCAAGCAAAAGCCAAGCAGAGCGAATTAAATCAAATATAGTTATTAGCCTTTAAATTAAACCCTTGACAGCCTGTTTAACCCTAAAGGAGGATCATCAGATTCAACTTTAATAAGGACCTTCTGATGATCCTCCTTTAGGGTGAAACAGGCTGTCAAGGGTTTAGAGCAAGGGTTCCCAACCAGGGGGCCATGGCCCCCTAGTGGGCCATAAGCCTTTATCAAGGGGGCCGTGGAAAAATAATAATTTTTTTAATTTATCATCTCTAAGTCCACTCCAACACTATACTGTAAACCAAAAGAAATAAATTAAAATTTAATAAAAATGTCCACTTGGGAGGTTTGATGCAAGAATTCAGCAAGTACTTACCTAACATACCAGATCAAGTTGCTATACTAGTAAAAGATCCTTTGCATTGTCCTGTTACTAATATTCCAGACACAAACGATGGTGCGCAAAGCGAACTCTTGAAGCTGCAAGAAGAGACGGCAACCCGATTGAGCTTTGAGAAAGATAGTTTGGCCACATTTTGGGCACAATTAAGCAAATCGTACCCTAAGCTAAATGAAATTGTCATGCCATTGCTGTTGCCTTTCCTATCAACATAATATCGTTGTGAATGTGGGTTTTCAACAATGTTACTTGTGAAGACAAACCAACGCAGTGTCTTGGATATTCAATATGACATGCGGCTTGCTCTTTCCATCACCAACCAGCAATTAAGACATTGGTCAGAGCAAAAACAAGCTCAACGATCACATTAACTGCATATGTAATAACTAATTAATGTACGATCCTGTTTATTGTGTGTTGTATTTATATCATGTTATCATTCTAACTACCGGTTACTGTATAAACAAGTTTTTTTAATTAAATGACGTTTCTTAACTTTTTCGAAAGGTTGAAAAAAATAGGGGGGCCATTGATTTTTCAAATTTTTCAAAAGGGACCACGGTGTAAAAAAGGTTGGAAACCCCTGGTTTAGAGACTAATAACTACATTTGATTTAATTTGCTTTTATATTTTTAGTAACCAGAGTTACAACAACTTCTTCTTCCACTCCTGCACTCGCAACGGTTACAACTTCAAGTAAAAGAGTTTGGGTCCTAAATTTGGGTTTTAACATAATTTAATAGCCTACCACAAGAAAAGGTTTTTCAATAAAAAACTTTTTTTCAAGTGCAATACAGAACGTGCGAGTATAATAACAAACGTAGTTTCACAGACAAGTAAAACATTCGACATAGAGTTTGACCAGACATTCTTGTGGTGTTAACTTAAAATCTTAAGCTATGTTTTACAGTATAGGCGTTTAAAGTATTGTATGATGATCATACAATATGATGTCGTCGAGAAAGAGTTTTGCAATTGTGATATTGCATAGGAAGGGGCGGAAGGGCAAGAAAATTGAGTAATGTGATATTTGCACAGCACTTTACTCCATATTATTACAGTCCCTGACGCAACAACCACATCAACAAGGTCGTCGTTCAACTCTAATCGTTCAACTGCAGGTAAAATAATTAGTTGTTAATTGGTTGAAATATTGGTTACGTTATTTTGCACTACTAGCTCAGCAGCCAGCACTGTTTTAGAATATCTTTTGTGTCAAGCCAATAAAAAATATATTAGTATAAGGTAGCAGAATATTTGTAGTAGGCCATTGTAGCCTATGATTTATGGGAATGAAAACTTTTATATTTCCACTGCAAAGTGGCATTTAGTAAAAGCACTGCAAAATGGCATTAAAAACTTGACCAATAGTTTTGCACAAATGTAGAATTTTATCTTCCTGACGCGGCCGGACTTTGTTTTTTTTTTCTGTTTATGCTGTCTTTCTGGAAGAGCTTTGGCAATTGAAAGCCATTTTGGCCTTTATTATTTGGCCATCTGTAGGCCTAGAGCTAGAGAAAGGTTGGTAGGTGCACTCACACTCTACATTCGAACACGGAGTGTAGTTATTTCTTAAACCGCAAAGAATGGCGTGTTTGACACAGGTTATGATAATGTTGCAATAGTTCTGAAAGCTTTGCCCACGTTCTGAGAGTTGAGTAAAGGTAACCCCATAATGCATTTGTTGATAAGGAGACTGAAACTATTCCAAGTTTTACGGAAGTTCCACCACTTGGCTTGCTTAGTTAGTATAGATATCTTGAGCTCTATTGCAGTAACGAGTAAGAGTCGATGCTGGAATCAAGAAAACTTCTGTAGCAGTTAGCAAACAACCATCTTTAAATTGATTGTCATAGCCATCGCTTACAAAGATCAGGTCTGGAATTGTTTCAGTGTCCCAGGGATATGCAGTGCCCACGCCCAGATGTAAAGCTGGCTCCGTCTTTGAGATTGTACAGTGAAGTACAGTAGTTCTCGTATACCCAGTTAGATAGACATGCACCAGCAGGCTGATACTGCGATAGCCTCAGTCGACGTGCTGTCAGCTAAAATCACTAAGCATGGATGGACGACAAGTGGCTCCTCGTGCCCCATCCTGTGAGTAACATCTGCACCCAAGCAGATGCCAAACGAAACTTGTCAACCAAGAGCCTCCACCCGGACGGCACAGCTGCAAGGGGCAATGGACAAGTTCAGGCGCCCCACCATTCTGCAGCTCAACATAGAAGGTTACACAACAAGCAAGATCAAAGTTGTGGAGCAGCTTGCCCATACCAACCGGGCACTCGTCATCCTCCTCCAAGAGACCCACTGCACCTCTGCAGATAGGCTAGCTATTCCCAACTACACGCTAGCCGGGTCTACCTTAAGCAGAAAGCACGGCATTGCCACGTTTGTGCATGAGAGCCTGAAGTGGACCTTTGTCGACCAATCTCCAATTGATGCTGAGATTGAGTGGGTGTGCATTTGTATCTTTTGCTTGTTTGTTTGTTTGTTTATCTTTATCCTGCATTGCGGGAAAGCGGACTTGAGCGCTATGCATCGGTGTACGCCTTCCGACGTACACCTGACCCACGCTGCAGCCGACAGCAATGTCTGTTTCCGGTTGTCTACTTTACGTATGACTTAAATTTGGTACTACCCATTACTCGAAATCGATCACTAGGTAGAGGCAATTATCGTAAAGTTTCTTGCCCAGAGAAACAACAGCAAGTGCGGGTGGCTGGAGTCGAACATGCAGGCCTCTCGACTGCTAGCCCAACGTGCTAACCACTCGGCCACGGCTGCCGACAAGCGCCTATGTCAGATTACAACATCTACAAGCCTCCACCTTCGCGAATGTTGCCACGATCCCTTCCAAAGTTCCCCTCCCCCAGTCTCTACGCTGGCGATTTTAACTGCCAGCACATCGACTGGGGCTACAACAACACAAGCAGCGACGGAGAATTGCTGGCTGACTGGACCTCTACAAACCATCTTGCCCTCCTATTCAACCCAAAGGAACCAGCCAATTTCCACTCCGGCCGCTGAGAACAGGGACAAACCATGACTTGGCCTTCGCGAGTGTCGACAGCTCTCTTCCAGACAAAGGTGTGCTTGAGAAGTTCCCGCGGTCCCAACACCGGCCGTCCCTCATCATCGCCCCAAAACTTGTGGCTCCTGTCCCGAGTTCACCGGTGAAGCGATAAAACTTCAAAAAAGCCGATTGGAATCAATACAGCCTCCTGACCAACGAGTCTGCTGCAACGTTACCATCACCTGAAACATGCAACGCAGACGAGGCATATCAGGACTTCTGCAATGCCATAATAACTGCGACAAAGGCCACAATACCACGTGGCCATCGAACCAGCTATACACCATGCTGGGACTCTGAGCGTGAAGCTCTCTATCGCTCATACCTAGGCGCCACAAGTGGTGCAGCTTCTAACACCGCCGCCACCAGACTACTTGAGCGGCTGGACACAAAGAAGCTTGAGCGATGGAACGAAGCTGTCTAAACCATCGACTTCTCACACTCAAGCCGCAAAGCATGGAGCATCATCAACAACCTCACTGGGCGCTCAGCAAACTCCCCTCGTCAGTGCCCCGTTTCTGCTAATGCCATCGCTTCCCAGCTAGTGCAGAATGGGGTTTACAAGACAAAGGACCGCAAGGCATCCCGCCTTGTTGCCAAGGAAGTATCTGCCCTTTGGCGAGTGAAAACACCACAAGAGGAAGCAATCTCTGGAGACTTTACCCCAGAGGAATTCGCCACCGCTCTCCGCCTAGTGAAACCACACAAGTCTCCTGGGCCGGATAAGATCTGCCCTGAGCTTGTGCTCCATGATGGCCATGCCCTAAAGTACTGGTTACATAGATTCCTCTCTTCCTGCCTGCACCACCTCACAATCCCAAAAATCTGGAGAAGAGCTTTAGTAGTTGCGATCCCTAAGCCTCACAAGCCACCAGAGGACCCAAGGGGTTATCGTCCGATATCCCTCCTCTGTGTTCCTTTCAAGATCCTCGAAAGACTGATCTACGCACGCATCCACCCAATCATCGACCCGCTCCTTCCAAAAGAGCAAGCTGGGTTTCGGCTCGGAAAATCCACCGTAGATCAGGTCACACTCTTAACCCAAGACATCGCGGATTGCTTTGAGGCAAAAAAGAAGGCCGGCGCTGTCTTTCTAGATCTTACAGCTGCCTATGACACCGTATGGCATCGCGGCCTTACTTGCAAACTGCTTCGCCTGCTTCCTGACCGACATATGGTTCATATGATTATGGAACTTGTCAGGAATCGAAGCTTCACCCTCACCACCGGTAGCTCACGGCGAAGCAGACTGAGACGCCTGAAAAACGGCGTCCCACAGGGATCGGTCCTGGCTCCACTTCTTTTCAACATCTACACCCACGACCTGCCAACTACGGTCTCCGCAAAATATGCTTATGCGAACGACCTGGCAATTCTCCACTCCACAACGTCGTGGGAAAATCTAGAAGACACCTTGAGCCAGGACATGAAAACTCTCTCAGCCTATCTCCAGAACTGGCGACTGAAACTCAGAGAAACCAAAACTGTGGCAGCAGCTTTCCACCTCCATAATCGGAAAGCTGATTGTGAGCTACACGTCCAGAACAACGGAAAACCTCTGTTCTTCTGCCCCGAACCAAGATATCGTGGGGTGACACTGGACAGATCGCTCACATACCGCCACCATTTGGTGTCACTGCGCAAGAAACTCACATCCCGCGCTGCGCTACTCAAACGCCTGGCAGGCTCTAGCTGGGGGGCGAGGGCTGACACTTTGCGTATAGCAGCCTTAGCCCCTGTCTACTCTTCAGCAGAGTACTGTGCACCTGTTTGGTGCCGCAGTGCTCACTGCCATAACATCGACACTGCCATAAATAGCGCCCTGCGCACAGTGACCGGATGCCTGCGTCCCACACCATTGGACAATCTCCCCATTCTCGCTGGCATCCAACCCGCTGAGCTTCGTCGCGAAGAAGCCACTCTGTCCCTCGGTCGAGGGGCACTGGAGCCTAACCACCTTCTCCACCACAAGATCTCTTGGGCTCAACAGGCAATTATTTGCTGGCGGAGCTTCTTATCTTTTAACAGTTTTTGATTGAATTATCACGTCTTGTGCTTCTCGCATTTTCTTTGTTTGTGCCACTATCTCGTGTTGTGCTTCTGTTAATCTTGCGTAATTCTGCCTGATTCCTTTTCTGAATAATTAATTAATTTTTACTTCTCCAATACTTGACCAGTTGTGTTGTGTAATTTTCAGTTGTCATTTTGTGTGAGCGAGACAGTTTCTTAAATGTTTAGATTTGACCATATTTTTGCTGTGATACTATATGATTCTTTAGCATTTCTTTTAATATGTATTTTTTTCTTATAGGCTTGAAAAGGGCTGTATGACTAGCCGAAAATGTTCGCTTTTGTTTTTTGTTTTATAATGTTAAATGTAGTGCTGTTGCTGAGTTAAGTTTGTTTATGGTTACAAGATCTCTTCTCTCCCAAACGAGCACCACCGTCGACTGAAATCAAGATACCCATTCGTGCCAGCCGCTCAACTTCTTATCAACGAAGCTGATGTACAAGACATCTCTGCGGTTGCTTGGGCGGACCATAAATGGAGTTCTGAATGGAAGTCAACCGCCACCAGACTCTATTCGTTCATCCCCGACGCCGACACACGCCCCATCTGTCTAACACTACCAAGACAGGCATGGGTGCGCCTCAACCGTCTCCGTACGGGCGTCGGGCTTTTCCGCTCAACCATGCACCAATGGGGAATGGCCTCTTCCTCCTCTTGTGAATGTGGTGCCGAGGAACAGACCGCAGACCACATCATCAATGACTGCTCTATCTTCAAGCCACCTAACGAAGTGGAAGGTCTGCGTGTCATGGATGATGAAACCAAAGACTGGCTGCTCTCTAGTAGCCTTCCAGTGTAGTCCGGAAACATCGTGAATCTGGGGTGGTAAAAGGATAGACCCTCGGCCCCAGACGTTCACACGACGACGACGACTAAGCATAAAGGCAGGAGTAAGAATACATTAGGATGGTCGTTGTGTAAATGGCAAAGGTGGAGGCTTACAGATGTTGACGATTTTTCCCACGCATTCAACCGTTCAATCTCCGAGTCTGTAACGAATTGTTTGACAAGACTCCAGCTTCTTATGGTCTCATGAACAATTTTTGCCATGCCGAGGGCAAGTTAGTGATTATTTTAAAATCACTTGTGTTCCATCTACGTCACAGCAGTGAGTCTCCTGGAGGATCATGGGACTTTTGCTGTCGAGCTGTCCTTTAACGACCTCAAGTTTGCTAGTCGTGAGACCTTCAACATTCAGCTTGCGGATGCTGGATTTATTTATTCAGCTTCTTGATGAGGCTTATTTTGTCTTTACGCGAGTGGTCCGCTTGGGTCGACAATAACCCGATTTTACTTCAAACAGCTCTAGTAAGCACCTACAAACGACAAAATACTAGGCCAGGGAACATGCAAGTTTTAAAACTTTCATCACTAGCCAGACCAAGCTTTCTTTTCAAATGTTTGGTCGATTACACACATCCTCTGAATGCAGAGTATCACTACAAAAATATGGGTGTTTTGTAACGTCAGTTTACGTAAACAATATAAATATGTTGCAGCCATGGTTGCAGTAATGAAGAAAAAAAGTGGCCTACTTAAAATCCGTATAAGACAATAAATTATATAAAATATGACATCCAGCTCAAGTGGGTTTATGACCGCCAACACCACCCGTACATAGCCTACGTCACAGCCGATTTTGCACGAAATTTTCTGTCCTATACCCATAGGTTGTGTAAGTTGAATAAATTATTTAGTCTTTAGAAAAGTAAGTGTGATGTGATCTGCTGGTTGACAACAGTAAAAATGGAAAATTGCAATATAGTTAAAGCTCGAAATACACACCACGTCAAAATATTGACCCGCATTTAGCGGTAGAGCCATGGTATAAAGCGTAAAACGAAAGAGGCCATGTTCAGTAGGTTAGCAACACCGTCTCTTGCGGCCTATTTATTTGGACTATATTGTACTCACAAGATAGTGCTTGAACAATGAACATCCTTTAATACTTTTGAGGCCGGTTTCAGTATTTTACTGCTTCATTTTATACTGTATGCTCATTAAAAAATGTCCTACTTGACCTCATAAGGTGGTAATACAAAAAACAAGACAATAGCGTTAATGATATACTTGCATATAATACCTAACTCAATGTTATTGCAGTCAATGCCGTAACATCGCCATCAACAAGGATAATTTTTGGTCGTACATCTACAGGTAAAATTAATATCCGAACTTACAACGGGTTAATTTTAAATGTAACTTTGCTAAAAAAAAACAAAAAAAAACTTTGCTCGTACATTAATCTACATCAGTCTTCTGACCTGCTTAAATTAGCTGGTGGGTATACACTGGCCTAAAATTTACTTTTATTTTAGACTT
The DNA here is from genome assembly GCF_918807975.1 of Aplidium turbinatum. Classification (NCBI taxonomy): domain Eukaryota; kingdom Metazoa; phylum Chordata; class Ascidiacea; order Aplousobranchia; family Polyclinidae; genus Aplidium; species Aplidium turbinatum. The sequence continues at coordinate 18,177,996 of NC_137485.1, forward strand.
ATTATAGCAATGATTGAAGCACTCCAGCAGATTCTTGAAGTTTTTATTCTTAGACGTCTGATTCAAAGTTCAAAACCACTGCGGTGTAAATGCTAATCTAATCTTTTTTTCATTACATTAGTCCTTTTAGCAACAACCTATGTATGTATGGAATTAATAGATAATATGTTGGCCTTGACCTGCAACCGAATTGCAGCACTTTTCTGTAGGCCTACATTTTTGAAGAAGTCCGCCCCAATAGCTCAGTCGGTTAGCACGTGACTTCTGGAACGAAGAAGCTTCTGACCAAGCGGCACTAGTTCGACTCTCGGGGTGTGCACTTGAGCAATGCATTCTATGGACTGCTCTCTATTCAGCGGCATCTAAAGGGTGGAATAATTCCCCGGCAACAAGACTTCAACAATCGGAAACTTCACTCTGTCAATCTCGGTGACCGGGCCTGCGTCAGTGATTCAAAGCCTCTACTTCTACAAGTATGCGAAACTGCCAGGTTTAAGCTCTGCAAGAAGCTTTCCCAGTCCGAGGATAAAGATTCAATCAAGTGATTGTAAAAAATTTTATCGTCGGAGTAAGAATCATCAATAAAAGTCAGTTTTGAAGTTTTTCATGATCATAGTCCAACACTGGCCCAGTTATCGATGTCGCCCAATTTTTATCGTAAAAGTTTAATAAATTGTTGCTTGTTTGAAATGTCGCATCATGTAATGCTATGCCAGCTATTAGTTGGGTATACAGCAAAAAAATGCAAACTTTCATTTTACGTGAACTTGAAATACTCACCGAGTCGATGCGTAAAGTATAACAATCAATATTAAGCGGTAGCCTACAGTGTGAAGTAAAAGTAGCATGATCACTTTAAAAGATCGTCGATCATGCTTTCGACAAAAAATGTAAAATAAGTAAATGGCCGGTTTCCTTTCAAATTGTAAAAGTGATTTAATACAGTTAGTAGTCTACGTATAGTCTGCAAGAAAAAGAAAAATGTATAATAAAGCCACATCAGTAGGCCTAATATGAAAACGCCTCAGTGTTGCATCTAAAATAGCTTCATTTAGGAGTAGAGTACAACCTTTCATTGCAATTTAGGACATGTTATTGCTATATTTTTTAGAGTTCCAACCTCCAACGAGATTGCCAACAGCCTTTCCCTCTCGTTCTGCGATTGCTACAACAGGTAATGGTCAATAACGTATCGCGTTCTAAAAATTATATCATTGCACTGATCTGAAATTTTAAACTTAACTAAAAATATTTCGCCTAAATACAAAAAACTTTAAAGTTGTAGTTTACCACAGAGTTTTACTTTAAATTCTTAATTTCAATAAAGCACAAGAAACAAAACAAAAAAACAATTAAAATCGGATAATTAGTTAAACTTATTCCTATGAACTTACGTATTTCTATACGTTTCAATTATTTCAGAACTTGCATTGCGTGCAGGAAACCATCATTCTTTCATCATATTAACTGTGTTTACACGTTATACTTTTATTTGTTTGGTACCAAGTGTTGATCATTTTATTTTTGTTTCAGATGAAGCCAAGGAACTCACTAACACACGCGAAAACTTGGCTACATCGACAGGTAATGAAATAAACCTAAAAAAATTATTGTCGTATTTGCTTTTTAAAAGCTCTGGCTAAGTTGCAGGGCCGGTTAAGGGTACTGTAGGCCTAAAGCTGTTTACTAGAGAAGGGCCTATTTTTGCAAACCAAGCTACAAAAAGTAATAAAAGTACATACAGTACTGGACAATTTATTATAGATTTTTTTTTTTGAACCATTTTACAACAAATTTCAGTTTTTTTTTTTTGATAACTGAGAGCAGTACAATAAATGTAATGGTGGTTCAAACCAAAGAAGCTGCAATTCTCCAACATCCGTATTCAATATCACGTAATAATTCCGGATTGTGACGTCATAATGGCGCAAGTCTTTACTACAATGCCAGCAGTTCAGTTGAGCCTTTGTGACGTCCATTATGATATCACAATGTGGGGCTGTTGAATACCGATTATGTAGAATGGCAGCTTCTTTGCTTTGGGCCACCATCAGGGATGGAGGAACCATTTTAAAAGTAGGTGGGCCCAAAGGCGCAGCAGTCAAAGTCAATCCAACTTAGCATTGCTGCATTCCAAATACTTTATATCATTTATACATTGAGTTTTCATGATTGCCTTTCGTACCACCAAGCGAAAAGTTTCCATTTTTAGGCCCAATTTGGCCCAAACATTTACAAAATTGTTAAATTGCTTTACACTGATAAAGCTTTTGTAGCCTAGGGAGTTTGCTTTGTTGAACCCAGGTTGAACCATAGAGAAATATAATATATCTATTGGTATCAAACAACAACAAGGTTCCTTCAACTGTCACTATATAGTAGGGTTACCATACGTCCTCTTTTAAGAGGATTTGTCCTCTTTTTTCAAGAAAAATGAGTTGTCCTCCGAGGACACAAAAAAAATGCTCAAATGTCCTATTTTTTGACAGTTTAAGTTTTCATGCTTATATTTTCGACGGGATTATATTCCTAATTTGCTTGATGACGTTTCAGCGACGGCTTGTAGGCTATTTGTTTTCTAAACATTTTGTAGGCTATAGGCTACCAATGTAACAAGCTGATTTATAAATTCTACAAAAAATTGGCGCATTTTATGGAACTGTTGTTGAACGTTCATTGCCTGGTTCATAGCAAAATATTAAACGACATTTTAAAGGCCATGCTCACACTTTCACAAAAAAATTATTCTTTTGCTTACATACGTTTTGTATTGATACAACGCTTGTAGACGTTGTTGATTACCAACTGAGTTTATCTCGTTTGTTGCTTGAAACAAATCGAAACGAATGTCTAAAAGTGCTCCACTCCAACTCCACACTTCAACACTGTTCGCTCAGGAGCCACTCATGAGTGAACGAATTCACAGACCCCTCCATTTCTACAAGCAGAAACTTGACACTGTCAGCCTCAGTGACCGGGTCTGTGTCAGTGGTTCAAGGCCTCCACACAGTGCAGCCTAATGATGTAATCATATTTTTTGCAAATAATTTAGCAATTTTGTTAAGGCTGACCATTCCTTATTGATAAAAGTTAAGGCTTGGGGCTTGGCTACCTGGAGGTCGTGCCTGATTTGTCACATTTTGCAGATTTTTGCGATCATTGCTGTCTGACTGAAATGTCTAAAAATTAGGTATTTTTTACTTTTTGCTGACTTTTAAAAATATAAAATCATTTGTCTTAAGGAAGCACTAGAAATGAGAAAAAATCAGTTAGACGTTCAATCAATCTGTTTTCTTGTTGTTGGTTTTTTGATAGCTTTTGCTGCGTATAGGCCGATCCTGAAATAATCTACAAACATGTAAAAGATTCTTTAAGCTTAAAATTCTACTTGCTGGCGAAACGTGTCCTCTTTTAAGGCGATGAAAATATGGTAGGCCTGCTATAGGCTACATAGGTGACTGCTACTGTATTACACTTGTAATTTTTTCCTAAAAAAGTTAATAGCCTAATACGATCAATGAAAGCAATAAATTCTTGGCGAATTGAGGTGAGATCAACCTGATCGATAAAGTTTTTATGAATGTGTTCAACTGTTCATCCTATGGTTCAAGTGCTCTTGGGTTAATCTGCTTTTTAAGTAATTTTTCACCAGTCTGTGTCACGAAAAAGACCTTTTTGCAGTAGCATTAAACATAAGGGTTTTCAGGTAAAACTGTATCAGTTTTGATAGATTTATGTAAATGTTTTATCTATTTTAACAGCTTGAGCTCGTTTTTGAGAAAATTAACATCAATAACCCCATCTAGCCTGGTTTAAGTGCCTTCTTTTAGAGACAAAGTTGCTGCATCATCTACCCTTGCTGCAGCTAAAATTACTTTCATTATATCACAAAAAACTGCAGGTAATCTTGATCAAATCTTTCGCTACCTTTTCAAAAATATTTGGCTTTCAAAAGTGGGTGGGCCAGGCCCACCCAGAAAATAAAGTAGGTGGGCCCAGGCCCACGAGGCCCACGTGGCTCCTCCATCCCTGGCCACCATTGCAATTATTTCCGAGCTCTCAGTTATCGGAAAAACAAAAAAATTGAGATTCGCTGTAAAATTGTCAAAAAAAAAAATCCATAGTAACTTGTCCAGTACTGCACATGAAAAATTGAAATTATTTAGGCTACTGCAAAATAACCTAAACATAATAGATAAATGGCTAATGATGGCGCATAATTGGTTTTGGAAACAAGCACAATTTTTATTGTCAAATTTGAAGCAGATGAAAAAGATTTTGGAAAGAAAGAAATGGATAGTAGGTACCTGTGGTAATACTCTACCTAATGACACTCTAAACCAGGGGTTTTCAACCTTTTTTCCACCGCGACCCCCACAGAGCAATCAATGTAGTCTCGCCCCCTCCCCCCCCATAAAAGTATTCAACAAAAGCATATTTAATGCAAAATTTAACCAAATTTGATTCATGCCGACATTCAGTTATGTTTATTTTTGCTGTTCCAACGTAAACTTCGGAAACGAAAAACTTTTTTTGGCGATGTTATCACGGCTTTTATTACATTTCCTCCGATTGTTATTTCCATTTTTTATCAAGCTTAGCTAAGTAGGAGAAAAATAATGAGATTAATCTACGTTTTCGCACTTTCACCGCTTGAATTTATTGCAATCTTTTATTGGATTTATTTAAATCAATTTTAGTGAGATGGTTAGTGCTGCATATTTTTAACTATTAAGTTTGTCAATGGGTGCACCTGTTGCTGAAAGAACTTTCAAACAAAATAGCCGACACTAATTTTTTTAATGCCATTGAAAATGATAGGCTACTGAGAAATCTATATTTTGCATCGGATTCTACATAATCTTGCTTTTTTACCATAGCGTTGTTACTGGTTAACTTTAGTCTAAACAAAACAATTCGTACAAGAACTTGGTAAAAAATATCGAAGGCTTTCCTAAAGTTAAAGCCTTTGCAACGTCTGAAACTGAAAGCTTAAACGATATAATAACCTCAAGTAGAGGAATGGGCGATTGCGAAAAAACCACAGTTTTTAATCTTTTCTGGCAAAAAAGAATTAAAAACAATACAGTGGAATTTCAAGCGCCTCGTGAACCTCCGAAAAACGGCTCGCGACTCCCAGGTCTTCTTCTTCATCGTGTGTCACACGGCCGTAGCCCAGAGCATCACGCAGGCTCTTGCTCTATCGTTGAACTTGGCCAAATCCTGTGCAGAGCACCTTGCTTTTAGGTCAGGGCATTCAAGTAGATGTTGCATCGTTTGCTCCTGTCCGCATTTGCAACTTGTGCTCTCCATGGAATACCCCCAGTGTCTCATCAAGGTTTTACACCTGCCAATACCAGTTCTTAAGCGGTTGAGGCATCGCCAATACTTCCACGGTTCACGTTTTCCGGGAGGAAGGCTCTCCATGAGTATGAGCTCCATATTAGGTGTGAACCCCCAGGTTGAGCAGCCCTGCTCTAAACTCAATTTCGGTAAAAGTGGCGCCTACGGGGTTTTGGAAATAGGCTCTTCATATGTATTGACTCAACTCAGTTATTCGTTTTTAAGCAAAAACTGTATTGGATCTGTATCACTATCAGCCTTACAAAAATTGAGGGCCGAATTTTTTCGGGGCCTAAGGCTATAGCCTTATTAGCCTAATGGTTAATCCAGCCCTGCTAAGTTGCAGCTCTAGCGTGATCCCACAATTTTGATTTCGATCCACTAGTTTTGGCAAGTGTTGTGGTCGCCTAATTGTTCTGACTTTATAAAAACGTTGCCTAGCCTAACTGTATTCTGGGCAAGAAAAAGTTCTAAATCCGACAGATCAGACCCCACTCAGCTAGGGTATAGTGACTGGCCAGCATTTCAAAAGTTACCCATGCAGACATCAAACACTGTAGCAAATAAACACACTATAGGCTACACCAAACTTTTTAAAAAAGGGTTAGGAAGCTGTGAAAAGAAATGCTTGCGGACCGTATAACGATTTTATTCAATGCAATTTGCAAATCTGTGGCAGTGGTGGTGATTTAAAAGAGTTGGTTGTGAAGAAAACAACTTTTCATTTTGCACAAATTCCCAAAATTACATACGCTACTCATTCTTTTAGAAATAGCTACTTTCAAAATTTTTATAGAACACACTGGAACAGAAAATTAAATAGGCAACTTAGAAATACTTCGCACAGAATTTATCTTTTAAAAGGATTTATATTTAGTGCTATATCACATCTTTTGCACAGTAGCCTATAGCCTACGGTGGGCCAGGTGGAGGAACCGCGCGGGCACATTTCACCAGCGGACCGTAGATTGGTGACCTCTCCTGCCGTCCGCTGCATAGCCGAGTGGCCGCTGGTTCGCAAGACCTCTGGTCGCAAAGTCGCAAGGCCGCTGGTTCGACACCGCTCAAGCAGGGGCGCCGGAACGAATTTTGACTGGGGGGCAGGATTATGAAAAAAGGGCACTTTTATTGCTGAAAGGCCTTTTTTAAGTTTTAAGATAAGATATAGCGATAATGCTCATCTATCAGCTCATTATAGAGTAATGATACAAGTGTCCGGTATACAAAGAACAATGGCACGGAAGGGCATCAAACAATGTTATAATGATGTAACCTACTGTGATACAGAATTTTGTGTCGTAAATATTCTTTTAAGGCAAAAATGAAAGAATATAATTAGGCTAAAAGCGAATACCGGTAGCAGAAATTGTTATATTGCAAAATATGCAGTATCTTACATGACCTTAAAAGGGCACAATTGCCCCCTCTGCCTCCCCATCCACAGAAAAATTGAGGGCAGAGGGGAATACGCCCCCCTGCCCCCCCCGCTTCCGGCGCCCTGCGCTCAAGAGCATGTGGCTGTGTCGTTAGCAAAACGCTTAAACGTATGCCGTCGATTGCGGAGTGGTGCTCAGACTATAGCCCTTGATTTCTCTCATGATATAGTTGCATCACATTCCGTGACCGTTGAAGACTCACTGTTTCACTGCTAAAGTCGAGATTATACTGATCTTGATGTAGGCTACGTTTTAAATTATTCTAACTTTTTCTGTTTCTTCTTGCAGACTTTATTTTAATGTTAGCTAATTACTATACGTGTTTTTAACATTTCAATTTGTTTGAATTTAGATATGGGCTCGGGACAAGGAAGGATAACTTTTGATCATGCGATTGCAGGTTGGTTCATAATTGGTTCAAGTAGGCCTATAGGCTTATTGCCTAATTTAGCTTGCTTGCGTATGTTGTTTTGGAGCTGAAAAAGTCTCCTCTATTCCTCATCATGACAGTTTCGCATAAAATTCTGGGTTGTAGCACTGTTTAGGCTCGGTCACGGAAAGTTTGCAATTTTTTACTTCTAGGAGTAGTGTTGATACCAGTTATCGGTTGTTTTAGTTTAATCAATTCCTCCTTACCTTCTCGTCAACTTAATCTGAATCTTCAACTACCGGGCGCGAGCCTGGACACGACAAAAGTCGTTTCCTTCAGTGAGTGCTACTTACGGAAGGGTTGCTTTCCAGACAGCCACTTCACCTGGCCCAGATCTGGTAAAGATTTTGTCAGACCTGTAGCCTACCCGATCTGGTAAAGATCTGAACCAGATAAAGTGACTGTCTGGATTGTCATTCATGCCTGCTGCTCAAATTATGAAAGTGGAGAGTTGAATTATTATAGCCATTTGTTATCAACTTTTTATGTGTATTATTATCAACGATTTATTTCAGGAATATTCTGGTTCCTGGTCGGCTTCGTATATTGCATTTGGTCTTATTGATTCTGTCAAAACCATTCCCCTGCTTGTTCGTTGGCTTTCGACGTTGTTATATTCCGTGTAATCTGTTTGCTTTTTCAAGGCGTGTTTTTTCGGCTGCCAATACAGTTTTTTATGCAAGTTTTAGTTGCCATCAATGTTTAAAATTAGGTTTTCTTCAAAAAATTTGTTGTGTTTTTGGGTTTTATTTCTTTTGTTTTAACTTCCAACTTCCAATAATGACCTACGGCGATTAAAATGCGCTCAACAGCATTTCGTATAAATGTGATTATGATGATATTGCAGTGGTGTGTATCAATACAAGAACTTGTATTATGCAAAGAACTGAACATTGCGATAAACTTAATGTTGCACTTTATCTGACAATGCGGAGTGAACTCGACCAAACTATTATATTGAATAAATAAGAAAACTACGGTACCTATGTGAAAACCATGTTTGTTTATTACTTGAAGAAGAGGAAAGAGTCATCCTAAAACGAGATGGCTCGACATAGCGACGAATGACAGCCAGAAGGGCATGGAAGAGTTGAAGGAAGTTGTGAGGAATCGAGAGCTGTGGAGGGAGAAGATCTACTGTATACTGTAGAGTGAAAGTCGAGAGTCGAAAGCGATTGAACGGATGCTAGTGATAATGAAGAGGATAAGCAGCATTAAAAAATGGGATCTACTCGAGTACCGTAGCCTACTTGTTGACGCTAACAATTTCAACAATAATAGCTTACCAGTAAAGAAAATTACGAAAATTCGCTTATCCTACGGAGGCGTACGCGTGTATCATATATCAGCAACGCAGAAACAATAAAACAATTAGTGGAGTATTTTTTTGGATGTTTACTTTTTTCAGCAAACCTTAATTTACTTGTGTTTAAAAAAGCACTGGAAGCGATTCAACCGGGTCAGCTCCACTGTTTCTTTTTTTAAATAACCAGCTGCAAGTAGGCTAGACTATAGCCTAGGCCTAAGCTTAAATTTCAAAAAAAATGAAGGGATGTACCTTACCGGCAAACATCAATGGGATTGGCCCATGGCACAAGAAGGATTCAAAGAGGATACAAACTGATATGCACAAATGATAAATCATATTTGTGCCTCTAGTAAGCTACCTATCCAATTTCTTGTGTTTAGGATCCATCTCAGATGATTGTTATTCTTATGTCCTAGCTTAGCGACAAGTTCCTATCTTTTTCTCAAGTTTTTTTTTTTATTTTACAAATCATTTCTTAGCACAACTTTCTTCAAAGAAATCACATCTTTTCGTTGGCGGGAAAATTTTGCTGAAGTCCGAAATTAAAAAATTAATTAATTCTCATTGGGCTTATTTAATCACTCTTGACAACCGTCATCTCATCGGAAACTGCAAGACAACTCTTTACTCTCATTTCACTGCGCTGAAGAGATCCGTAAGATCGAACATTGGCCACTGTCCGCAGTTAACAACGTCTTTTTAGACATTATCTTTAAAGAAATAAAAAAACAGACTCATGTAATTTTCATTTTGTGTGGAGCTACATGTAGGCTACTTGGGAGATTAGTGATATTTTTTGTTTACTTATATTGTAGCTATCCAATATCATGCTAAACACATTTTTCTTCCCAACAAGTGAAACATTTTATCCCATAGGCTACCGGTACGTCATTTCGTAAAGATTTTGTATTTTTCATCTAAGCTGCTCTAAATAGAAAAAAGGTAAGAGAAAATAAAACTGTTCACACTCGCCCTTTGACAGAAAGACGAACAGCGACATGAGAGAGAATAAAAATTAAAACATATAGGCTACAATTTGGGTGACTGTAAAAATGTGATAATTCGAAATCTCTTAGCTTATTGTTTTGTTATTCTATAATGCTTAAATTCATTTTTGTTATAGACCTACAATATTAGGCTATATGAACACCTTCTGATAACTAAAAATTATAATTCGAGTAACAATTGTGTGGAAACAGTTTAATGGAGTTGGATAGTCAAATTAGTTAGAATGTCCATCAGGCAGACAGAATTTCGTGGAAAAAAAGACAAAATCTTTAGGAAATAAACGTGTTTGGCATGATATTGGATTGCAGAATTTAGAACACCAATTTTTGAATTGGCATTTTCTAGAATGAATAGGCCTACTGTAGATTTTGAATTTGGAAATAAAATAATGTGTGTAGGCTAAAACTTATTTGTGTGGAGGTAGGCTATACAAAGCACTTTTATATTCAAAGAAAAAGGCAAGTAATTAGCCTACGTAGCCTAATTTAAAATTGGCAAATTTCAACAATATGTTTACGATTGTAGAACAAAAAGGGTGAACTCATGGTAATCTCATGGTAGGCTATAAGATTTCGTCACAGAGGTGAACTGCGGAGATACTGAATAGGTGTTACCTTGATGTTGAGAGAATCACCGATTTGATGTCATAATGTAATGTTTTTGCTAAAACGAAGAAAATTGAAAGCGATCAATCGCTATCGAACAGAATCACTCGGGAAAGCTGCGGGAAGCCACCGGGTGGAAAACGACCGATCAACCACTCCTGCTCACACCAAGTGAGTTCCCCAAAGGACGCCATTATTACAGGAGAAAAACATTTTGCACAAGGTTGAAAACAATGAATATTCATCACGGGTCCCAATACACACCCAAAAAATAGTCACAATAGCCTACCCCTACGATACTGAAAACAATAGTAGGCCTAACCAACCTAAGAAGCGTTGCAAAAGTTTTTCATTGCAAAAATGTAGACTACAGAAAGCATAGGAGGCTCATAACTTATTGGATGTTTGCATTGGAGCTCAACTGACAAAGTTATTGCCCTTGGAAGCGGTTGCGAATCAAACGGGAAGGAGCACAGTAGAGTCGACGATACCCGCTTATCCCGCAATAACTAAGTAAAAAATATTCTGAACACACTTAAATTGTGGGTACCGTACTAAAACAGTAGGCTAAGCATATGTGGCGACTCTAGAAAGAGTTTAAGCGATCCCACGTGGGGTCGCGACCGACATGTTGGGGACTACTGAACTATAGGCTTAATAAATGAAATGTAAAAACACAAACAAAAAAAATCTCTTTTTTTTTGGAGAGGCTTCGTGACCAAATGCTCTCTGTATCCAGCAGGCCTAAGCCTAAACACAGTCTGAAAGTTAAAGATTTAGTTTGTTAGAAAACAAATCAATAGCTTTTTTTCCCTAAAACAAATTTTAAATTTAAAATTCAATTTAAAATTTAATATAAAATTTAAAATTCGCCCATTTGAGGAAGTGTCATAGTACCAGATCGCTTTTCCGGTTAGTTTTTCCCACTTTTGATTTAGTTTGTTAGCTTTTAACTTTTTATTCTCGGACTGAAAATAAGCCTTTGATAGGTTATTACTCGCAGTTTTACATATTTTTTAGTCTGTAGCGGCTTTAAATCACTGAGGTAGGGCAGTTAGCCTATCGAGATTGGCAGAAAGAAGTCTCCGATAGTTGTTGAAATGGGCTTGTCCGTGAATTATTCCATCCACAAGGTGCCGCTGAATGGAGAGCAGTTGTGAAATGCGTTGCTCAAGCACACACCCCAACCATTTGATCTTGACGCGGACGCTTAACCACTGAGCTATCAGAGAGGCTGGGGCTATCATAATAACCGACACACGATGGAAAATATCAACGCTGACTTCTGAGGAACTCCCCTTTTTAATATCGTAACTCAACATAAAGTCTAACTTATGACGTCACCGCAGACACGTCTTCCCTGAGCTCAGTGCTTCAGTTTCAGCAGCTGAAGTTGAGCACTGAACTGAGCTCAGCTTGGGAAGTTGGCATTAGTTTTTCACAATGAAAATTTTTCCGGGCAGTAGGAGTAGATTGATTGAAGTGCTGAGCAGCAGGCTATCTATCAATGATTGCGTTTAACTACTTCATTTTTGAAAAATACAATTGCTGCTTGGTTTGTTATCAGGCATTAGTGGGTGATGCACCAGCTCAGTGGTTTCGGCTCCAGTGCTGGTAGATCTAAGATCGATTCCAGGTCGGGTCAAACCAAATATTTTAAAAACGGTCCCGATTGTGTTCTTTTTTGCATAACGCAGTGAGAATAAGTCAGGTAATAATGTGATGACATCGTAAACCTGATATACCGGTATATAAAATTAAAAATGAGCCCTCTTTCTAAAAGATCTTCACTGTTGTAGAGCGACAATAAATAAAACCACAACATTATTAGTGGGTGATATTATGTTAATTTTAGTCTTTACCAAAAAAAAAAACCAACAAATACCAGTAATCCAAGAAGTATTCTAAGCTTCAGTAAACTACAGACCACAATGAATTTAAAAATAGAAGGTGGCTTCATCTGAGGCACTATTGTTGCCAGATAAGCAATTCTTCCTCAATTTGAAAAAAGTTTAAAGCCGTTGAAGACAATATGTTGTGATTTGGGCATAGAGCAAAGCCTTTACACAAGGGTGTCCAAAGTCTGGCCCACGATACGTTTTGTACGGCCAGCGCCTGTTGTTTCACAATGTGTTATTTTTGGCCTGTAGATACACAAAAATCATTAATCATACCAATTCTACTTGCATTTAAAAAAAACTTAAGATAGCATTTTCTCACAGATAAGAAAAAAGCCAGTGAGAAAAGTTATAAAAGTGCGTCATAATTGCAAAATCAAATTACCGGTATTGTCCTGAAAAGTATAGCATTCATTTTCTTGCTAGCGAATTCAATGACCGCTTTTGGGACTTTGCAGAAGCTATTCACTTTTTTTGTTCAACCCTGATGAGGCTCCAGTGTAGTGATCTAAAAGTTAATGCGGTCCAGGAGTTACAAGGGTTGCCAAAACACAAAAATCAAACAAAAAAATCTTAGCACTATCAGTTTATCTGTTAAGTTAACTTATGCATTTAGACTCCAACTGCAGGGTGAGACTGTATTTGTTAGAGATAGTGAATAAAAACTGGAAAATATTTAAATTACTGGTACCGTACATTAAAATACCAAACTTTTTTAAATTTATTTTGGTTAGTGCTAGTAAGGCTAGCAGTATTTTTATGTGTAGTGCAGCATTGCTTCACCATGACTTCGGCTGAAAGTGTCTGTTACACTCTCATTCACAGTCCATCTGTTACGGACTCAGAACCTTCCAATGAGATGCAATTAAAAAAAGAAATAGAGCATGGAGATATTAAAATGAAAACTGAAGCATTAAAGAAAGTTATCCTGATGACTTTAAATGGAGAAAAACTAACAGGTAAGTGTCTGTTTTGAAATTAACATTTGTATACAGTATTGGCTAGCCTACTTGAAGTACGTGTCTGTAACTTAATAGTAATGCAATGGGTAGAGCTGCCATATGGAAACCATAACCATTGAGTCTATGTTTCCCTTGCGGGGGAGGGTGACTATTGACTAGTCCTCACACCCATTGGTCGACATTGCCTTACATGCAAGAGTGGGAGCTCCCGGTGTTGGGGTGCTCAGCGAAGGCAAGTCGACCCTTGTGTTCTATCAGAAACAACTTGGGTTTGTGATACCGAAATAGAGAAAAATCCCAAAAGCGGATTAAGCTGTTTCGTCCCAAATAACACCCCATCAGTGTCTGAGGGCTGGGTTTGCCCGAGACACGCAAAGGTAGAGCGCCCTGCATTGTTCTTAATGTCGGGGTCACCAGTGCGGAGGAGGGTCGCTAGTCCTCGCATCCATTGGTTGACGTTGCCTAACATGCGAGAGTGGGAGCTCCTGATGTTGGGTTTTCTCAGTGAAGGCAAGTTGACCCTTGTGTTCTATCAGAAACAACTTAGGTTTGTGGTACCGGAATAGAGCAAAATCCCGAAAGCGGATTAAGCTGTTTCGTGCCACACCCTTAGGTCACTTCAGCACATCCTTCTAAAATTGCCTGTTTTTTAGCTACTTATGACTTATTTGTTTGTCAACAATCAACATTAAACAACAGGTTGTCCGGGAACGGAATGGCCCGTTTCGGCGAGTCCGATTCGGCGAGTCCGATTCGGAGAGTCCGATTCGGAGAGTTCCCTATTCGGAGACAGCTTTTTTCGGAGAGTTCCCTGTTCGGAGATCTTTTGAAAATCCAACAACACCTTCTGTTTAATTAGAGAATTTTGTATTTTATTCCACAATATCGTTTCTTTTGCATTCGGACAAAGAAAAATTAATTGAATTGAAATTTAACGAAAAATAAAAAGCGAATTAAATTTATTTTTGAGCTATTAAATTAAAATGTTTGCTCACATAAAATTGACATGTATCCTGCGTCGCCGTCTGTATGCAAACGAATTTTGGATTTTATTTTTATTTTTTTATAATTTTGATTTTCAAAAAATCTCCAAATAGGGAACTCTCCGAAAAAAGCTGTCTCCGAATAGGGAACTCTCCGAATCGGACTCGCCGAATAGTAGCAGACCCGCCCGGGAAACATCGTGAATCTGGGGTGGTAAAAGGATAGACCCTCGACCCCAGAAGCTCACACAACGACGACGATTAAACAACAGCATGATTGACAACATCATACTTGTCTTTTTGTATATCTGCTTGTGTAGTTCAGTTCACTTTATTTTGTTCTTTTGGTAAATATACAAAACACAAATAATTTGCACAACAAGGATGGCAGCAAAAGACCAAAAGGTCACCAAAGTCAGCTACCACCCAAACATTTAAACAAAGCACCAAAAATTAAGTGTAGTTCAGGATCTCCATCCGAGATCACTTGCAAGTGTTTTTTTTAAAATTAGTTGATGATTCAAAATCTTAATGATTATATTTTTTCATTGCTTCCTGTTGTCTTTTGCATTACAGTTTTGATTGTATATACTGCATATTGTCACAATGAGCACTGAGCAAAACCATATTGTTTCATTTGATGGTTTTTGGGTTAAAATTATTCTGCCTTTGATTTTTCTATTGTGTTGACGTTTTACAATGTATTTGGTTGAATTTTGAGATCAGCAAAAAGCATCTGGCCACGTTTCCATTGCAATAATGCATTCTTTACCCCATAGTTTCATGCTCTAATTCATTTAGTCAAGTTTTGTTTGAACTGAAATTGTACATTGCACACTTTAAGTGACCCTAGGTTTAGTTTTTCCACTTTTGGAATAGGCCTATTTATATTTTAATCCAGATGTGTAACAACATTATTGTGTGCCAAATTTGTTGCATTTTTTGTTTTAACTTTTTTGCTTTGGTTTATGCACACAAATATAGCTCTATTACTTGTAGTTGTGCAAACGCCTTCTGAACTCCAATTTGTATTTAGGTCTTCTCATGACAATCATAAAGTATTTACTTCCATCTGCTGATCATGCCATTAAGAAGCTTCTTCTAATATTTTGGGAAATTTGGCCTAAAACTGATGCACAGGGAAAGTTACGACCTGAGATGATTCTTGTGTGTGATGCATATCGAAAAGTAAGCTATCAGTGCTTTTCCTTGTGTTTTGTTGTGTTGTTTATTGATTTAACAACAACATTGTTATAATTTCATAAAAATGGTATTTTTGTTTTTTTACTTTTTAGGATTTACAACATCCTAATGAATTTATTAGGGGTTCAACTTTGCGGTTCTTGTGCAAGCTTCGTCAATCAGAACTAATCGAACCACTCATGCCTGCCATACGTGCATGTCTAGATCATCGACATAGTTATGTTCGAAGAAATGCTGTGTTGGCCATTTACACTATCTACAAGTAAGTGTTCATGTAACATTTATCAATTCATTGAGTTTGAAACGATCTCATGAAAAGTACGTTGTGTGATCATTAATGTTTTAAATGCAGTTATGAACTTACTGCCTACATGTTGTCTGTCTTCTGTGTGACTGTCCAGCATGATGTCATCAAAATGGAAAACAATTGTGCACTGTGTTTTTCTCCATAAGCCTTTTGCTAAAGCTTGAGTGTGGCTAGTTGATAGGCTAGTAAATATTGAATGGTGAATGGCCACTAATTGCTCATGCTTTTGAATCCAATCAGAAAATTTGACCAACTTATTCCTGATGCTCCGGAATTGATTCATGAATTCTTGGAAGGTGAAAAAGATGCATCGTGTAAGAGAAATGCTTTCATGATGCTGATCCATGCGGATCAGGAAAGGGCATTGGATTATCTCAGCACCTGTATTGACCAGGTAACAATGCAGAACTGTTTGACATTGTTTTTTATTGAGTTAACGAACTTCTCTGCAATAATATATTTATCACTATTAAAAACTTAATAAAAAAGGCGCTATACTAATATTGCTGTAATGCTGTACCCACAAGCTCGGAATGGCTCGTTTCGGCGAGTCCGATTCGGCAAGTCCGATTCGGCTAGTCCGATTCGGCGAGTTCCCTATTCGGCGAGTTCCCTATTCGGCGAGAGCCTTTTTCGGCGAGTGCCCTTTTCGGCGAGTTTTTGAAAGGAAATTATCGGGTACCGTAGCCTATTTATAATTGCCGTTTTTACATCGTTTTAACGTCGCTAAACGTTGAAATCGTGCAGAAAGGAATAAAAATAAAATGTTTGAACTATTAACTGAAAATTCGTCATGTCAGTTCAGTTGTTTTTATTTCTGATCATGATATCAAAAACAATACACATCAACATAGCAAAGGTGTAGAAAAAGGTAGAAGCGACAAAACGTGAAGGGAAATATCAAAAACAATACACGTCAACATAGCAAAGGTAGAAAAAGGTAGAAGCGACAAAACGTGAAGGGAAATATCAAAAACAATACACATCAACGTAGCAAAGGTAGAAGCGACAAAACGCGAACGTTAAAACGTGCTTGAATTCGTCATGTCAGTTCAGTTGTTTTTATTTCTGATCATGATATCAAAAACAATACACGTCAACATAGCAAAGGTGTAGAAAAAGGTAGAAGCAACAAAACGTAAAGGGAAAATAAAAAAAAGAAAATGTTACAAACAAAAAAAATAAATCATGTTTATGTCTATAAGTTAATACTTTTTGAATAGTTAAAAATAAATGATTAGTTTGGATGAACAAATGTGTGGCCTACAGCTTGGATTGAAAGGAAATTATCGGGTACTGTAGCCTAGTTATCCCAGCAAAACTTTGTTCCAAGAACCCAGTTAGCCAACAGTTCATTTTTACATTGTAGTAACAGAATGAAATGGCTAACCAAATGTGTGGCCTATCGTTTTAACATCGCTGAACGTTGAAATCGTGTAGA
The DNA here is from genome assembly GCF_918807975.1 of Aplidium turbinatum. Taxonomy (NCBI): domain Eukaryota; kingdom Metazoa; phylum Chordata; class Ascidiacea; order Aplousobranchia; family Polyclinidae; genus Aplidium; species Aplidium turbinatum. The sequence continues at coordinate 18,194,921 of NC_137485.1, forward strand.
AAAGGGAACTTTTGCTGACTAGGATACGTTGAAACTGAGAAACATTCACAGAAGCCCTTCGATTTGTTCCAAGAACCCAGTTAGCCTAACAGTTCATTTTTACATTGTAGTATAACAGAATGAAAAGGCTAACCAAATGTGTGGCCTACAGCTTGGATTGAAAGGAAATTATCGGGTGTACCGTAGCCTAGTTATCCCGACCAGCAGAAATTTCCGTTTTTACATCGTTTTAACGTTGAAATCGTGTAAAAAAAGAACTTTTGCTGACTAGGATACGTTGATACATTGCATTTTTAAGATTATGTTTTTCAAACACTGTTTTACTGATGCATACTTTAAACCTTTTGGTTTTGTCATCTTCTCCTTTTGTTGGTGTAAAATTTGTGTGTTTACTTTATCGTTCTCTACATGTTCGCGCCAGCAATGAAAAATAAAATTGAATTGATATTCGAATCCTTAACTATTAGAAAATTCCAAATCCAACGACGCCTTCTGCTTATTTAGAGAATTTTGTATTTTATTCCACAATATCGTTTCTTTTGCATTCCGACAAAGAAAAATAAATGAAAATGAGATTTAGTGAAAAATGTTTGAACTATTAAATTAAAATGTTTGCTCACATATATAATTATTATTACAGTACCGGTATTATTATTTATTTACGTCAGACAAGGCTGTCCATATCCAAAACAAAACAACTAAAAAATACACAAACTGCAAGTGCACAAAGGTCACAGAGAGCCACTTTGGATGTCATCAGTTTAAAATCTCATTAAATAGGCTATCTACTGTTACAAGTTTACATACAATGGTAGTGTTACAAGTTAGAAGAATTTGAAAGTACCGTTATTTACAACGATAAAAACAATCAGAAGACATCAGGTCTGATCAAGCGATTTGAGGAGTGAATGCAACGGATGATTAGGATGATTTAGTCGGGATAACTAGGCTACGGTAACGGTATACCCGATAATTTCCTTTCAATCCAAGCTGTAGTCCACACATTGGGTCTGCTACTATTCGGTGAGTCCGATTCGGTGAGTCCGATTCGGTGAGTCTGATTCGGTGAGTTCCTAACCTCTAACCCCTAACCCTAACTCCTAACCCCTAACTCTAAAACGGCAATGATAATTAGGCCACGGTACCCAATAATTAAAAAAAAAAATTGAAAAAATCCCCCGTTAAGGGATCGGACTCACCGAATCGGGCCATTCCGCACACATTTGGCTAGCCTTTTCATTTTGTTATACTACAATGTAAAAATGAACTGTTAGGCTAACTGGGTTCTTGGAACAAATCGAAGGGCTTCTGTGAATGTTTCTCAGTTTCAACGTATCATAGTCAGCAAAAGTTCCCTTTTCTACACGACTTCAACGTTTAGCGACGTTGAAACGATAGTCCACACATTTGGTTAGCCTTTTCATTCTGTTACTACAATGTAAAAATGAACTGTTAGGCTAACTGGGTTCTTGGAACAAATTTTTGCTGGTTGGGATAACTAGGCTACGGTACCCGGTAATTTCCTTTCAATTCAAGCTGTAGGCCACACATTTGTTGATCCAAAATAATCATTTTAACTATTCAAAAGTACTAACTTATAGACATAAACATGATTTATTTTTTTTGTTTGTAACATTTTCTTTTTTTTATTTTCCGTTCATATCTTAAATTTTTCTGAAGGTGTTGCGACCGTGCGAAATTTCTTTCAACTCAATAACTTACTTCGGTCACAAGCACGTTTTAACGTTCGCGTTTTGTCGCTTCTACCTTTGCTATGTTGACGTGTATTGTTTTTGATAAGATGGTCACAAATAAAAATAACTGAACTGACATGACGAATTTTAATTTAGTAGTTCAAACATTTTATTTTTATTCCTTTCTGCACGATTTCAACGTTTAGCGACGTTAAAACGATGTAAAAACGGCAATTATAATTAGGCTATGGTACCCGATAATTTCATTTCAAAAACTTCAAAAACTCGCCGAAAAAGGCACTCGCCGAAAAAGGCTCTCGCCGAATAGGGAACTCGCCGAATCGGACTCGCCGAATAGTAGCAGACCCCCACAAGCTAGATGTTATTTTGTCACCGTTGAACAATCATTTTCAACTTAAAGGTCACTTCTAAGGTCGAAATATTGAACTACACAACAGTATAAACTTTTGTGCTCTATCGCGAAAACATCATTATGTCTGTAATCTTATTTCTAATTAAACCTGTGAATGATAGACTGGTTGGACCATGAAATCGATGCAGCCACCTTGCACTTTTATGCGCGTTTGTCCAGATAGTTAAACATCTGCCTTTCTGCAATGAGGCAATGTCTTCAGACACTCAATTAGCGTACAAAAAGGCAGGTTTTGGTTGCCAGAATTGCTAGGCAAGTGTATGTAGATTCATGACTTATTTGAGGATACTTTGTGGATTATTCCTTTTTTTAATTTGAATGATGTCAACTTAAACAACAAAACTTAAAACAACGCTGTAGAATAGAACAGGAGCATGCAGAGAAAAGCTGCTAATTTCAATCTTGGTCTGGTGGACAACTGGACATATCGAAGTCTACATGGTGTTGTTGAATTGTAGAGAAGTTGTGAATATTGGTGTTTAAAGTTTAGTTAGGCAAAGTGTTGCCTTGTCAATAGCTGTGATATTGACCTGATAGCAGCAATGCAGGGCGTTACATCACTTCATACCAAATTATGATGAAATATCCAATTCACATTAATTTTAATCCAATTAACAAACAGCGTGTGTTTGTGTTCCAGTTTTTTGTTGTTTTGAAAGCTTGGCTAGAAAATGTTGAAATTGATCGTACTTTTCCTATAAAGCCTACCAAAGCTGTTCTAAACAAAAATTTGTAAAAAGAATTTTGTTTTTCCATAACATGGCATCTTAGCTTCGAACTCAAAACAGCTTCATTTAAATGTGCGCTCCAGACGCACCAATCTCAGTAAGCCTTGTTACATTCTATGTATGTTCTTAAAAAGTCTAACCGTTTTATCAAGGTAATATATGCGTTGTTTAAAACAAAATGTTTTGTTAAAAGCTTTATATACCTATTTTGATTCAAAATTCCTATATTTTGTTACAAAATATGTTTTACAATGAGGAACTTTTGTACCTGCGACAATTTTAAACACCCTTACTGCTCCTAAACTACGACATTGATTCTGTCCAAGAAGTTTTCCGCAATCACCCTTTGTGCACTGACCTTTGTCAATCTTTGCAAATAAATTTCAGCTTCAGAGAAACTACCTTAACCGTGTTTTTTCGATTGCAAGCCTAAGTCACCCTTCGCTTTTAATGAAGGTGATAATCTCAAATTGAAAATAGTGAAACTTTGAATGATCTCATGTTCTCTTCGATCAAGAAGATTGCCGTATTTTACGGACCATAAGGCGCAATTTAAATCCTTTTTTTCCTCATAAATTGATCGTGCGCCTTATAAGCCGGTGCGCCTAATGTATAGATCAAGTAGTGCTTTATTGCCTACAGTCAAAACCAGTACCGATACTATTATTATATAAATAAACCACCGTCTTACACAATAAACTACGGTAAAAGCAACTAGCAACTGTGATATTCACTAGGCCCATTTTTTCTTTTGTTCATTGTACTATTAAAATATTGAGCATTTTTGTTTAATGAGCTTTATACGGTAACCCATACTCCTTAAAATATACTTTGCGTTCTATAGCCCGGTGCGCCTTATGTATGAACAAAAAACTAATCAAAGCAATTTATTGACAGTGCGCCTTATAATCGGGTGCGCTTTATGGTCCATAAAATACGGTAATCCGAAATTTGCGAAATCACACTAAAGCCTGGTCTACACTACAAGCCCGAAAAGCGCAAACGCCTGCATTGTCCAGCCTCGGCTGACTAAAAACTGTCTACACTGGCAAATTTGATCTTGCGACCGTGTGCATTCAAGCGCTAAGAACGTCACTTTCTGCTTGGTTACGTCATCTGGCTGGAAATTCGCCTTCAATTGATTCAAACTTATCAATCAAACGCATCCATCCTTGTACTGTCACAGTGTAATAGGTCAACTGAAAATAATCTAGAATAGTATTGTAGACCTAGAGCTATCCTATAACTTGTACAGTTGAACTCTGCAATCAAGGCAAGGCTAGCAGGTAGGCCAACCCAAGTTTGACCAAAAGCCTGGTGAAGTGCTACCTGAACCTGACCAACAGCTAAAGATAGTTTGAATCCGTCTAAGAGGTAGGACCACCATACTAGCTGGAAGGCCAACTTTAATCATACCAAAAGCCTAGTGAAGTGCCACCTTAACCAAACTAACAGCTAAGTAGGCCTAGCCTATGTAAGACTTTTTTAAACCTAACCTTTTAATTTTTATCTACACACACCAACTAACCTATTAACTGAAACAGAGTACCATCTTTCCAGAAAACTGAAACTGCCTTTCCACCAAAGTCCCACAAAATGCCAAGACCTGAGCTCAAACTAAATTTTGCGCCAGAACCTTGGTCAAGCGAATCTCTCCATAGCGTAAATAAAAGCTCGCGATGACCAGACATTTTCAGGCCGACGGCGGCGCTGTTGCCGAGAGAAGCTTTGTGTTAAATAAACAAAGAATGCGCCACGCTCAGCTCAAAATATTTTGTAGTGTGACCAGGCTTAACGCTGCATGATAACTGTTAAAGTAACCCTAGCTGTGGAAACCCGCCAATAGAATCGCAACCATAAATGCTTGTTTTTGCTACTCAGAAGCAAGACTAACCGAATTGTCAGAAACCTAAGAGATAACTCAGATATTGGCAACACTGATGGCGACCAGGGTCTTACGCTCAAACAATGCGCAATGTATCAGTGATAAAAAGAGTGAGACGTTTTCTACATGCAAGCCATAAACTGAAACCTGTTATTCGGTATTTTGTATTGGGCGTTTCTAATTGTCTGTCACCAAACTGGACAGTATTTTGCTCAATGCTCAAGCAAGACAGTTTTTGTATTATAGGAATAGGATCATACACCAAATTAATTAGAATAGCAGCAGAATAAACCGGGAGCAATTCTTTTAGGCGCAGACAGTTAGGCGCCGGTCAAATAGGCGCGCACACTGTGCCGTCTGGATATTTAGGTGCGGAGCATTGTGGCGCCCGTTCATTTAGGTGCTATCCCTAGTAAAGTCTGCAGATTATATCAGCTTGGCAGGTAGGGCAATGCTTTTCACACAAAATGTTATATTGAACAAAAAAATATGTCATGGCTTTTGTGAGTGAAGCTGCTTGAACCGTCAATGCTTTTTACACAAAATGTTATATTGAACAGAAAAATATATGATATTGTATTTTAATGCGCGTGTTCGGCATTTATTTGTTGTTAGTCCAGGCTTGCGTCGGCGAAAGCTTTATCAATAAATTATTAAAGTTTCCGAACATGACTGAGTTCACTTTTAGTGAGTCAAATAATAACTACGCTAAACATCAGTAAAAAATATACCGCAGCCTATATTCAAGTGGGTGGTAGGCTTGAGTGAAGAGTGACTTAGTTTTCCGTCAAAACCCGACTAGGTTTAATAACGAGCAAAGTCGCACCATTATACTTGCAACTTGTAGCCAGGGTTCATATGCCTTATAGAAATGTATTCATGTAGTAGAGCGTTGTCTCATACGTACTTGCCACACGACCAATCCATCCCGAGTAGAAGTGATTGCGAAAGATAACAGATTAAGTAAAGTTCCATCTGGCTGCAACCTGTGTTCAGGATGCATAGCAAATGTCCTATGGAGATGTGCTAATATCAAGAGTAGTAGAGCGTTGTCTCGTACCTCATCTCCACACGCGCATTAACAAAACAACATATTTTTCTGTTCAATGTAACATTTTGTGTGAAAAGCATTGCCCTACCTGCCAAGTTTATATAATCTGCAGACTTTGCTAGGAATAGCACCTAAATGAACGGGCGCCACAGTGCTCCGCACCTAACTATCCAGACGCCTCAGTGTGCGCGCCTATTTGATCGGCGCCTAACTGTCAGCGCCTAAAAGACGTGGACCCAATAAACCAGTTTACGAGTTACAACTTTAATGAAACTTATTTTTTTACAGGTGAACACATTTAACGACATCCTTCAATTGGTGATTGTGGAGCTTGTGTACAAAGTATGCCACACCAATCCAAATGAGAGAGCGCGGTTTATCAGATGTATTTACAATTTACTTCAATCGTCTAGTCAGGCTGTAAGATACGAAGCAGCTGGAACGCTTGTCACTCTGTCCAATGCACCTACAGCTATTAGGTAAGCTTCGTATATAACAGACAGTTCGTCTCATTGATTGTTTGCACCTTTTGTTGGTCAAAAGTCCTGTTTTTTTGTCCAGTGAGTTATTTTCTTGAGAAATTTCGTGAGCATCCCGATAGAAAACTCAGCATATGAACTATTGCTAACATTATTTTTATGTTGAACCCAGAAACTCATATCACTTATTCTTTCCAAATTAAAATAAGACGTCCAGCTGAAAAATGACAAATTAAATACTTCGAAAACATGTTTCATACTAGGCTATTAGTTTATTGTTTTGTATTCGATAGACAAAAGACATAGAGCAATATTTTAATGCTTCACATGATTTCTAAAAACATAGTGCACTTTCTGATTTGTTCTATGCATGTTTATTTATTTTTTGTCTGTCCCTTACAAAGTTGTGCAATATCTACTTAGAATTCTTTTTTTATTCCGTACCATTTAGTTTTAGTTGCAGTTTTAGCATAATGAAAATTGAACTCGGAAAATCACTTTATTGCATAGATTTATATGTTTGCAGACATGGCGATAGATTGCGATTGTGCATACTGCATACAATCATACATGCAAGTGATAATATTAACCTAATCAGGAAAAGTGTGGTAAATTTTAAAAGGGTTTGCAAAGTTTTATCAATAGTGCGCCTAAGGGTGTTCAATTTCGATTATTTGAATATTCGAAATTCAATTTATTTTCGATTTTCGAATTTCGATTTCGAATATCACAACTATTCACCAAACTGCAAAATGTGATTTTATTGAAAGAAACGACATGAAAATTCGCTAGAAAACGCAAAAAAAAGCCATGAAAATTTGCGAAAAAAGAACACAAAATAACGGAGCAAGTCTTTTAGGCGCTGACAGTTAGGCGCTGGTCTAATAGGCGCGCACACTGTGGCGTCTGGATATTTAGGTGCGGAGCACTGTGGCGCCCGTTCATTTAGGTGCTATTCCTAGTAAAGTCTGTAGATTGTATTAGCTTGGCAGCCTGCCAGAAAATTCTATCATGGCTTCAGTGAGTGAAGCTGCTAAAACCGGCAATGCTTTTCACACAAAATGTTACATTGAACAGAAAAATATATTGTTGTTTTATTGATTTATTATTGTTTTATTTGTTGTTAGTCCAGGTTTGCTTTGGTGAAAGCTTTATCAATAAATTATTATTGAAGCTTCCGAACATTATTGAGTTCATTTTTAGTTAACTCTTTCGCGACCACGGACATATACACACGTCTTGGGATTTTGCCATGATGACCAAGGAAGTATCCCTACGTCCAAGGTTAAAAGGTAGCCTATTTCAAGCAAAAAAAATAATGTAAATGATGGCAGATCCATTGTCTTTGCCTGTCCTTTTTTGGCTAATTAAAAAAAAATATTTTGGCGGTGCAGTTATCAGATGAGGACTTCTTAAAGATGTGGACACAGTGGATTTTTTTTCTTTCACTCATTGGAATTGGCAGTCAAAACTGGCTAGGCAACCCCTTACTTTGGAATTTCTCGATCAAAAAGACTGTAGGCTAAATTACGTAAACTTTTTGCTTAAAATTTTCCAAATTTCTCCATAATCATTCTGCTGTACTTCCTAAAGCATTGCGCGCAGAAACGAAGTAAATTTTTTCTCATGTGCAGAATTGTTTTGGCATTCGATTAAACTACATATATTTTCATATTATTGTATCATGCTTGGGTAGTAAAAATTATAATGAAGTACACTTTTCTGCCAATTTTTAATTTTTTAAAAAATTAGAAAAAATACCTTTTGGAAAATTGCTAGTTGTACATAGAATGTTTTAAATTTTATTGCAAAGCTTTGCATCTTCGGATAGCTGAAGATGTATGCTTTCATTTGATGTCAAGATTGTGCGTCTACGTCGATCACATGACATGTTTTTACCGCGTAAATACAACAGATTTGTGTGAAAAATGTCTGGTAATTTAGATTAAATATAAATTACTTCTGTTCGGGATGGATTGGCCATGTGACGAGAACGCGTAAGACGCTCTACTACTGTTCACACGAATACATTTCTACAGGGCATATAGGCTACACCTTGGCTACAAGTTGCAAGCATAATGGTGAGACTTCGCTCGTTATTAAACCTAGTCCGGGTTTTGACGGAAAACTAAGTTACTCTTCACTCAAGCCTACCGCCCGCTTGAGAACAGCCTACGGTACATTTTTTACCGATGTTTAGTTGTTATTTGACCTAACTAAAAGTGAACTCAATCTCATACATTTTCGGAAACTTGAATAATTTATTGATAAAGCTTTCGCCGGCGCAAACCTGGACTAACAACAAATAAATGCTGAACACGCGCATTAAAAAAAACAACATATTTTTCTGTTCAATATAACATTTTATGTGAAAATCATTGCCGGTTTAAGCAGCTTCACTCACGGAAGCCATAACATATTTTTCTGTTCAATATAACATTTTGTGTGAAAAGCATTTCCGGTTCAAGCAGCTTCACCCATATATTTTTCTGTGTAATATAACATTTTGTGTGAAAAGGCATTGCCAGTTTAGGCAACTTCACTCACTGAAGCCATGACCAACAACGCACACGCATTAACAAAACAATATATTTTCCTGTTCAATATAATATTTTGTGTGAAAAGCATTGCCCTACGCCCCTACCTGCCAAGCTGATACAATCTACAGACTTTACTAGGAATAGCACCTAAATGAACGGGCGCCACAGTGCTCCGCACCTAAATATCCAGACGCCACAGTGTGCGCGCCTATTAGACCAGCGCCTAACTGTCAGCGCCTAAAAGACGTGGATCCAAAATAACGTCTACAGCTCCAGGCTCATGTTGGTGTTTATGAACACAAGCTGATCGACATGGTCACCCGTCAGTCGGGATCTCAGTTTCGTGACGGTCAGGCCAGCTTTTGAAAACGATCGCTCCGCTGGAGCCGAGGTCGCTGGGATCCCAAACACTTCAAGTTCATTTTCACAGCGGGCGATTCAATGCCGCGACATTTCACTGCAGAGTGCAGAGGTTTCGACTCGAAAGCGACATCGAGTATGTTTGCAAGCGCATAAAGCTAAACGCACGCTCCGTCTACGTAGCAAATTATGTTGTTTTTGGGTGCATTCAACATCTGATGACATTGAATCGACACAAAATGGTAGCTTTTTGCTATGTCCCAGGCAGCAAATCAGTCATTTTTAGATTGATTCAAAGTCTGCAGACATTAAATCATTGTAAAAATGACAGATTTTGTTGTCTGGTGTTGGATTGTAGCATCGCAACTCGTTCTAGTGATTATTTATCACAAAGCTGTTGCGGTTTGCATTCAAAAAGTGTTTTCCTGCTGCCGATCGCTAGTTCATCTATTGTTTTATGTATCAATACAGCATAAAAAGTTGCCCCCACACAGAAATATGCGTGGGGGCCTCGCCCCCCCTTGGCAAAATCTCAACATGCTCGAGCAACAGCTACAATTATAATGATTTTGCCCATTTAAATTTTTTCGGGCCCCCCTAAAAAAATTTGCCCCCCCCCCCCCTTGCTCTGCGGTCTGGCTACGGCCCTGCCCCCACGGCTTAGGCGCCTATGGATTCGGTAAAAAATGGATAAAATTGCGACAAAGCTCACCCTACACTTTCTGCTATTGCACAACCTAGCTATCTTCATTCTTGAGAAATTTGTGAAATTTGGCATTAAAAATGCCAACCTGGCATCCTTGGCTGTTGGACCCGCGAGAGCGTGTGATAGTCACGTGATCGACGATGCGCATGCGTCGAAGTCTTTTTTCGCTTGCAAAATGCGACAAGACAGATTTCGCGCCACTCGCGTTACTTTCAACCGCGTTCAGCCGAAAGGGCGGCTATAATTTCGAATATGTCCGATACGAAAAACGAATTTCGAATATCACCTTAATCGAAATCGAATCGAAAATTGAAATTGAACACCCCTAAGTGCGCCTTTTCAGAGCTGCAGCACAATGTTATATCGAGCTGATTGTCAAAGAAGCCGACAACAATGTCAAGTTGATTGTCTTGGATCGCCTGATTGAACTGAAGGAGCATCCCCAACACGAGAAAGTTTTGCAGGTTTGTCTTTAAACTGACCCACAAATATGGCTGGTTTTGACTCCTGGTATGCTCGTTCAAAATGAAAAGTTACAATTTCATGTAATATCCCAGGCAGAAACGTGGGAACGAATTTCACTTGTGATTTTCTTTCTAAGCAAATGTATTATGCAATATATTTATGTGTTTCTTTTTCTGGTGTGCTTTCACAGGTGCTGTTTACTTTCCCGAGTAAGATATACGATTATATTTATTAGTCTGAAATTAATGTTATAATATTCTTGAAAAAAAAAATCATTTGAAAGTAAAAGGTCCAGCTATACCTACCAGTTTTGTATATAAGTTCATCTTTTCTACGGTATGTTGTCGTTTAAATCATCATAATTCTTATTAAAATCTCAAGTATAACTTTCTAATTTCTAACATTTCGTTTGTAAACTCTACTATCATTAATTGTTTATTTGTTTTGGACCACTTGAAATTTTCTCACTTTTGTTGCATAAAATTGAAAATAAAACCAAGGTTTTGAATTGATTTCTACGCCTTGAAACGTTTATCTTGAAGAATGCTTGCCTTAGAACGTCGTGATGTCAATTTTAATAGTTGTTGTTGGCACATTAAATTTTGAATCTCTTTTATTTGTGTTCTGAATGTGAACATCGTATTATTGTTCAGGAATTAGTCATGGACATTCTGCGTGCACTGGCGTCACCCGACCTCGAAGTGCGCCAAAAAACCCTTGACCTCGCTTTAGATCTCGTATCTTCCCGAAATGTGGAAGATCTCATTAAGTTCTTAGAAAAGGAGGTAGGCTATGTGTAGCTTTGTTTGGGCTACTGATTTACGCTGTCGCTATACTGTGATATTTGTTACAAGAAGTACTTTTGAACAATAAGAAGATCATCTAGATATGCTTACATCTTTGTATTGATATGTCTTGCAACTACTCACGATAATGTTCTTCGACGAACTCATGGTCTTACCTTGTTCATTGCCGTCAGGTCGTTAAATCCACGAGCACACAAGGTCATGACAACACAGACAAGTATCGACAACTGCTGGTCAAGACAATGCATTCTTGCACAGTCAAGTTCCCCGACATTGCGGCTAATGTTATACCAGTGGTGAGATATTATTGGTACTTTTACATGGTTTTACTATAACAGACCAAAGTAAGAGAATTGCTTCTTTGTATAAATTAATGCCACTAAAATGCGTCTTCCTCTATTAACATGTTGAAGTGACACATAATGAACTAATAAGTTATGAGCTTCAAGAAAAGTGCTGATGCAAATATTCGTTATTTTTAAGTAAAGTTAATGACATGACCTATATTGAAACCAACAAACTCATTTCAGTAAAGTAGGCTTTAATAAACTTAAAACGTGATTATCCTGCAATTGAAAACTAGCTTTAAAGAATGTTAACAGAAAGTATTAAATGACAAACTAAAACAAGACTCTACTTAAACTGCCAATTGCACTGCTACACTGAACTGAAAACTAAAGAATGGAACCAACATGAAAGAAAACAAGAGAAGCCAAGCCAGGCAATCGGCAAACTCACACTGCGCTGTCGGCAAGAGAGATGTGGTGCGTGGCGACACGCGCTACACCACAGTTAATACTTGTAATTTTCTAAGTTAAATTTCTTTATGGCATCTGATGAACGTTTCTGCTGCTTCTTAACTGTAACCCATAATAGAGACGTTTATAATATCAGCAATGGGTCATCGCGTTACTGTAGTACAAGCTGTCCACCAGATGAAGGACTTATTGAGCTACTGGGGGCAAACCTATCGCTCTTTAAATCTCGACCATAGTTACGAAGAGAACTATTCACAGTTGATGGAGTTTCTTAGCGACAGTGAAGAGCTGGCGGCTGGTGACGTTCTTGTGTTCGTTCGCGAAGCTGTCCACAGATACGAAAACCACAAGGCTTTGATTCTCGATAAACTTCTAACTGTATTCCCCACCATAAGAGTGCCAAAGTACGTTTTGCTTATTTCTTTAATATTCAACTAAGTAGACTTGAATAGGATATTTTGTGAAGCAGTTGCATTGTTGCATTCCAAGAAAAGAACCAGCTTAACTGTATGATTTCAAACAATATTGTGTGATTTTTTATTTTGTTGAATTAAGAATCATAACTCATGCACAACCAATGGGCTGTAATGTGATTTTGTTACTGCATTCATCGCGGCAATGTTAGTACATTTGTATGAAGGCGCAGTCGGGTATATTATTACCGCCAAATCGATTTTCTTAATTTTTGATGGCGCTGTTGCTGAATAAAACATGGGTGTAGGAAATCATCTGGCAACCCTGATCTAACTTGTGCTTTAGGTATATCGGTATATCTAAAGTTCGGTTGATTTGTATCATTTTTGGAAATATTTCATCAACTCATATTACAGGATCGTTAAAGGAGTTTTGTGGATACTGGGGGAGTATTGCGAGGGGACCACATTCATACTCCGCTTTGCGACCGAGATCATGAAATCAATCGGTGATCTTCCGATCGTAGAGAGCGAACTGAAGCTCGCTGTTGGAGAGAGCGAAGAAAAGAGCCAGGAAGAAGGAAAGAGCGAAAAGGTTTGTTTATTACTTTTGGTGAGCCCAGTGATCAGATCAACTCACCAACGTGGACGTGTCAAATCACCACCACAATACTTGACATTAGAACGTAATGTTCCTTCTTGATTGATAAGTTCGATTTTTTTTTTTGTGGCTATACATCGACCGCAGAAGAAAATTGAATTAAAGGAGACAATATTTCAGATGTTGTTGTGCTTTCTTAAAATAAAGACCTCCGATTCTTACTGTTAAAGCAGTCATTCACTTTGCTGTTATAGATAGCAGACCTGAACTGCTGTTTCCGAAATACTTGTATCAGCGCTGCGCATTTGCTTTGAATTAGCATGAAAAAAATTTACAAGAAATTATCTTCTTTCAGGCGACAGCAGCCCGCCGCGTCACAGAGATGGGCACATACGTCACCCAGTCCGCTTTCAGCGTAGTGGACAAGAAGAAAAGTGGGAAGGTAACCAGGCCTCCTCTCCGCCAGTTCTTCATGGATGGCGACTTCTCCTTGGCCGGGTCCTTAGCTACGGCTCTCACCAAACAAGCCCTCCGGTTTTTAGAGAACTGCAAAGACCCTCGAAAACAAAACGTAAAATGCATTTTTATATATTTTGCATTGCTTTTTATTTTAGTTTGCAGAACACATTATTATTTTGTGTAAACTATGATTAGTGAAAATGAGCTAAGGTTTCCCTGATATTGGTGCCCTTTTCTTTACAATTCTGATATTACTCCAATAGTTTGTACATGCCGCATGAAAGTCATTTCTAAAATGTTTTGTGTAAAAACCACTTGATTTGGTATAAAAACGTTAGAAAACGCTATCTATGTTTCATTAATCAGATCCTACACTCGACAGCCCTGATTCAAGTTTCCACTGGTACTGCTAATAAAAACATAACAATTCTATTGCCTCCATAACTTTCCTTTTATAAGTCGACGCTGGTTTCTGGTAGCGTAGATTAGTGGTTTCTGATTTTTTTTATTGTAAGACTTTTTACAACAATCATTATTATCAGACCTGTAGACCCCTACTTACCTAAAACCATTGAAGTTTAAACTAATCCTATTCTACTTTTCTACCACATGTGCTAATTGCTGCTAGTTGATGCTAGTTGAATTTAATGAACGTGAAAACTGAGTCAAACTATCGGTTGTATAAATTATAGCAAATATACCAGCATCAAGAAAATCACACGCCCTTGAGTATATTTTAAGAGGATCCACAAGCCTTAGTGGAGCAACTTTTGGCTAAGACCATGTCTGTTGAATGCTTAACAGCAAGCGTTACTTCAGCATATCTTTTAATCATTTTGGTAACTGCTGATTGGAGAATATAACTTTTTAGCTTATTCACGCACCATCTCACATTATCATGTTGAGTAGATTCCATAAAGTCATCAAGAATCTACAAAGCAGTATGCAAAATTCGTTAGCCACTAAACTTTTCTTTTCTTTCAGTCTTTCAAAGCGCAGTGCATGCTGATCCTGTCGAGCACTTTGCATCTCGGTCAGTCTGGTCTCCCAACTAAGCCAATCACAGACGACGAGGTTGACAGGATCGGATCTTGCTTAAAGGTGATCGTTAGTTTCAATATGTAACTTACCGGTCGCTTTCTTGTAAACTCTCAAACAAGGAGTTAATATAACGACATACTATCTTGAAAATAAAAGCAAACAAGAATCTGAAACCAAGTTTTACTATTATTTCTATAAAGATATCGTACACTTTACTTTACCCTGTCATATTCAGTCCTTTAAAATAACTTGTTCAAATCGAAAAACTGAAATCAGTCATTTTTGCTACGTGTGACGCTACATATTTTAAGGAGTTGCTGATTTTTTTTTCACTTGTTGAGCATTTAAGAGATTGCTTTGCTGTGAAAATATCTTAAACCAAAGTGATGAAAGCAATTTAGCGATACTATTCCAATAACAGTATTAGAATTTCATGCTTGGCATCCCACTACAGGTTGTATTGAAAATCTATTAGTGCTGCTGCAGTAGCTACCAAGTGCCACTGGTTTCGTCGGCATTGGGAAAGTGAATTGTGCAATGAAAACAAAGAAAGAGCAAACCGGCCATTCTTGTAGTCGTACCATTTGTGCGTAACGTCAAAAGTAGTGGTACCATTTTTGCGTAACGTCAAAAGTTGATGCAAGCGACGAACGTTATCTCACATTGACAATCTTCGTGTGATCAGGTGCTCTCCGACCCCAACCAGGCCATGTGCGACATATTTGTAGGAAAGTGCAGGGCTTCCCTCTCCAATCTTCTCGATACTAAAGCTGAGAAGGAAGCTATTAAGAGGAAGGCCGCGGAGAAAGACAGAGTATTGAACGCAATACAGGTAGGTGGCTGTCGGTATCTCTTGTTGCTTTACCCTAAGACCAGTGTTTCTCAAACTTTCCACGTAGTGGTGCACTAAAAGAAAATAAATAAAACAAAACTTTTGCGACACACTTACTGCAAAACATAGTTGTTTTAAAAAAAATTGTGCAAATTTTAAAAGGCAAATACTATAATATTATCAGTTAACCGTATCAAATGGATAGTGTACATTAAAGTTTCAAAGACTCACTTGCATATCAATTTGCAATACTAATACGGCCTTCAATTTGAGGAATGTTGTCTTAGTTTACAAGATCGAAGTTTTTATGAGCAAGATTCAACTACTAGACCAAGCGATTGTTGCACAAACTTTGAAATTACATGAGTCAATTTTTTCAAAAACTTTCCAGTAAAACGGACTGGACCTGGTAGATGTTGTGTCGAAAAAAAATCGCTTTCTGCATGAGTGGACTCTTGAAACTAACTATTAAATTATTTTGTAACTGGTCATACTGAGACCCACGGTTAAAGTCTGCATCTGTCAAGCATTCAAACCGTGCGTGTAACTGCTTGTCCGTCTTTGTTCGTAGATCAATTTCATTTCTTGAATATTGGTAATCCTTTAGCTGTATTTCACAAACTTCCATGTAAAAACACATCGTGTGAAGGTTTCGCAACCTATAGTCTTTCCTTCATGTGATGTTCTCAGTATAAAACCTGAGCATTCTGTCAGGCTGACGACCCAATCAACTTCGTCCAACTCCATGCCAAAGCAGAGTCTGGTTCACTGGAGGATCAGTTCGAGCTCAGTCTGAGCGCTGCTGTGGGAACGCTTGCTCAGAAGAAAGAGGCCAGGGACCCGTCAACATCGAAACTGAGCAAGGTCAGTCGGGTCTTTAATAACGTCTTTAATATTAGTCTTTAATAACGTTTTTAATGGTCTTTGATTGTTCGCGATGGAAGCTTCCAGATTTGTTTTACAAGCGCAAGTGCAGCTTGTTTTGTTGGAATTTGTCAGCAAAGCAAGGTCTTGCGTTGCGCTGAAACCAGCTACTTTCAAGCGGGGTCTATTTCAAAACTTCGGCTGTCAACGAGAGAAATGATGTGGTCTGTGGATCTGTTTTTTTCTTTTCTAGTTTGAATGCTTAAATAATTTGTATGTCCATTTCATAAATGGCTATTACTTAAAAGATACGCTTATGAACTATCATTCAAACGTAAGTTGCAGTTGCGCATGTACTTCAATCAGTATTCTGCATTTAGTCAGCAATGGATAAACAAAACTCACTCCATAAATGCGGTAATTAATCGAAAGAAATCGACAGGCGTCTCTATGCCATCTTGTTGAATTGTTTCACTTGCTATGAAGGCCTTGGCTAGACCTCGTTGCTGTAAAATTGTCTTCAAAATTGTTCATATGCTTGTTTTTTTTTTTTTTCTGTTCTTCCTTTCTTCTTTTTTGTGTCAATTTGCTATTTAAAAACGCAATATTTTCTTTCATGTAACTGTTTGGATGAGAGAGTGCAGACTCGACGATCTCCTACGCCTTCAGGGCTACAGTCTTTCGCACTCTCTCATTGGATGCACAGTTGCACACTGTACGTTTTTGTTTTATGTACGTTTCGCATCCAAACAAAAAAAAATGACCATCCATCCATGTAATCATCTTTCCAGGTAACCCAACTAACAGGCTTCTCCGACCCCGTCTATGCTGAGGCGTACGTTCATATGAACCAGTACGACATCGTCCTGGATGTGCTTGTTGTCAATCAAACGTCAGACACGCTGCAGAACTGCACCTTGGAATTGGCTACTCTGGGTACGCACGCATGACAGGTCGATTTGAATAAAATGTTGTAATAGTCAGAAGAACATGTTTTGATAACAAGACAAAACACAGCAGTGTTTGGCGAAAACAATGATCCGTGTCATTAAATGCGAAATCCATGATAAAATTATTAAAGTTGATACCAAGTCATCTGTTTCGTCATGAAAATGCTGCAAGCATGTCCACAATTTGAAACCATTCATTTATCCACTCAGCGATTTCATGGACAGCGACTTATGAAACAACTGCTAATGGTATCCCCACAAGTCAAGCAGAAAATCAGCGTTTTTACGTTGGTTAACGTTTGCAGACGTTGAATCAATGCAAAAAGACTGATTTACAGGCTGGATGCTGACCTTATACCACATTCTTTAAACAGGAGATCTTAAGCTTGTTGAAAAGCCCAGTCCTCTAATCCTGGCGCCCCACGACTTTGCCAACATCAAGGCCAGTGTGAAAGTGACCTCTACCGAGAACGGGATCATATTTGGTAACATTGTCTATGACGTCACCGGCGCAGCTAGCGACCGCAACTGTGTCGTACTCAACGACATCCATATCGACATCATGGACTATATACAACCTGCCACTTGCACTGACGCCGAATTCAGGTGAGCTAGGATTGGCTCAGTGGATAGGTTACTCGCCTATGAGTCAGCAGAGTTTGGTTCGACGCTCTCTCGGGTTGTACCACAGCTTCATAATATTACTGCTGATCCCAATTTTACTTTTACTCAGCATCGGAGAAGCTAGCTTTTAATGTTGGTGTGCTTAGATGCGTATCTAAAGTTGCGCTTCAGAGATTAGATTCAATGTCTTTCCAGTTGATCCAAAGTTTGATTTGTCTCTAGGGTATGACGTTTTGCTGTCAGTTCCATATTTGGACGCAGCGACTTAACTCTCAGATCTCTTTCCAGGAAAATGTGGGCGGAATTTGAATGGGAAAACAAGGTCGCTGTGAACACCAACATAGCTGACCTAATGGAATATTTACAACATATATTGAACTGTACAAACATGAAGTGCCTTACTCCAGAAAAGGTACAGTACTTTTCACTTTATTTAAGTCAAAGGTTGTTAACTCGATCTTTATGCCGAACTTGCAGAAAACTGAGAAAGAAAAGCTCGCAAATTATGTGCGAACGACAATATGAAGCTTATTCTGAGCTATCTGAAACTTACCCTGGTTATGCGCGATAAACTTTACTGCTTCAAAACCTATTGTGGACGACCGGTTACTTTATGTCGCAAGTGTTGATTCCAAACTACTGGTACAAATTAGTTACGTAAGTTCACAGGTAGCAGTTAAAAATTGATGATGCAGAGCAAAACGTAATCGTCATTGATTCAGTTGGATCCGACTCCATATCACTTACTATTTCCTTTAATCAAAATAACTTTTTTTTGCATTGATGCGCAATACTTACTGCATATACTACAACTACATCTCTTGACCATTAAAGAAACAAGCGTTACTTCTGATCTTGGGAGAACAAGTTTCCTTAGCGAGGTTTACATCGTTTTCAATGGTATGCGTGATTGAAGCAATGTAAGATAGGCAACCTTTCCAATAATTTGTTCTATCATTTTCAGGCGCTCGGTGGAACATCCGGGTTCCTTGCTGCCAATCTGTTCGCAAAGTCAATGTTTGGTGAAAGTGCTTTAGCGAACTTGAGCGTGGAGAAACCGGCTGGGAAAGGTCCAGACGCGCCTGTCGCCGGTCACGTGCGAATAAGAGCCAAAAGCCAAGTAGGTGTTTTCAAAGCAAAACCTGTCATAGATCGAAAAAACGGGTTTTAGAGTCTGAGAAAGATTTGATCACCATACGATATTTATCTTTTCACCAACATCCCTATTCCTTTTCTCCAAACTTTAAATTTAACTCAATGGTAAAAACTGTTTTCAGCGACTTTATTACCGCCGTGTAATTAACCTGCTGCTTTTCAGGGAATGGCTTTGAGTTTGGGCGACAAGATCACGCAATCGCAGAAGAAAACGAAGAAGTAGTCATTGCGATGTACAACATTTAAGAACATATAGAAAGCCTTACAAGAAGACTTTTAGTTGTTATATTCCTATTAATATTTTATTTGTTTGCATCATAAATTTGCTATCGAGTTTATATTTTCCTCAAACTAATCACCGGTTCAGCTAAACCGGACCTTAAGCGTTTTCCACATTTTTGTCGTTGAAAAACGTTTTTAAAACATGTAACCATTGATCTACATCACACCCTGGCAATACGTTGAGTTATTACCCAATACTCAACTTATACCAAGTGGCAATAGCCTCAGTGCCTCACTGTTCACGAAAAAATATTTTGTGGTGTTAAATCTCATCACATTTACGTAAAAAGTATGAAAAGAAGCAAATTGTACAAAGTGCAAGATTTTTTTTTTATCGCGGTGGATGTTGAGTTCCTATAATTCTTCACAAGGAATATTATCATTGGTCAGAACAGAGCACTCGCTATGTTGACAAGAATCCGTTCTGTGCCTGCCTAATGCATTTGTGCGAATCTAAAGCTTACGGCACAACAAACCAAGACCGATTTTTATGACCCTTGGTGCTCAGAACAACTTGATGGTTTTATGCGCGCCCATGCAGAAGAATGTTTTCAGTCAATAGACAGTCTTCACATTGATTCAACATCTCGAAAGCGTTTTCCAACTTGCAATATCTCGACGTTTCGTTGCAAGTACGAGGAAATTATTTTTTAATTTTAATGTATTTGAAATTTATGTATTTTTTTTCAAACCAGCGTTTTAAACTGCCAATCTTGTCCAAAGACCTTTGACATGGTCACTGAAGTGTCAAAAACCACACCCAGCTTGTTTACTGATTAATTCCACGTCACACCAGGTGATGCAGCCAGATATAGAAGACAACCGCTACCTACTTCATTTGTCACCCTGTTGCTAAAACCTTTTAAGCCAGGTACGTTGCATCAATTGCAATGAGTAGTAACGCAATGCCCCCTAGTACACAGAACCAATTGTTGCTACACACCTTAACCTTGGTTTAAAATGACACTGTTGAGACAAAAAAATGCACTTCAAGAAATTTATTTCTGTACTGGTATCACCTTTCGTTAGACGTTGATTAAAAGCAACAACAAAATTTAAGTTTTGTTCCAATTTGCTAAAATGCAATAGTTTTACGTTCTAGATTTTATTAACAGTGGAAGTATGCTGCTGCGTATTTTAGCCCTTGTGTTACTATGTTGTGTAGTAGAAAGAATAAAATGGTGAAACTGATTTAACATTGTTGAAATATGGCAAATACAGATTTATGGGTTTGTGCCAATTTTTAAAAGTTTGGACGTGTCATTGGCCACATGCTGGAGCATTCTGCTTATCACACTGCTTTTTGACATCGAACTACTGCAGCGAATATTGAAAGGTTTGCAGGAACAGACGAGCTATGTGGCAGGGTTTCAGGCAATGAAAATACTCTGGCCCTAATTTTATCAAACTGATACACATTTCCTTTCCATCACGTCCATCAGTGTCCTTAATATGACTGACTTTGAGACAATAATATACATGAGAAGTTTTCAACCTGTGGTATTATTGCCACTATGATGACATTTTCTTCTATTCTTTGTTGATCTTACCAACCTAGCTGCTTGTTTGGACTGGGAAGCCTGCTGGGAAGCAGAAGGATCGAGCTTGGTAGACAGACTAATACGCTAACCAGAAGCCAAAT
The DNA here is from genome assembly GCF_918807975.1 of Aplidium turbinatum. Classification (NCBI taxonomy): domain Eukaryota; kingdom Metazoa; phylum Chordata; class Ascidiacea; order Aplousobranchia; family Polyclinidae; genus Aplidium; species Aplidium turbinatum. The sequence goes on from NC_137485.1 coordinate 18,215,689, forward strand.
AGATTTCAAAACACCGTGAGAATAGGCTACAGTAACTAAGAGTCCGACTTTTCGCTGTCGCTTCTCGTTGTAGCATTTTAAAAACAGAGGACGTTATTTCGATGTTAGGACAGATAAAGTTCAAGCAAAAAGATACAAGCTTTCAGCAAATAATTTATTGAAATCCTGTGGTCGAAAAAAAATGTTTAATACGTAAGTTTATTTCAATTTTAAACTAAAACTTTTACGAAAAGTCACTTAATTTGATAACCTGAGGAAATAAACTTGCAAAGTGAAATCATTTAAGTTTAAGAGTTTCAAGATAGGTTCGGCATGGCAGAGATTGCGGGTTGGTATTTGGCAAGCCTTTCCCTGCTAAAACACCTTCATCAACAATTGAAAATCTTTTTTTAGAGGAAATCCTGTTTTTAACCAAAAACGTTTGTAAGAGATGAAAGTTTTTTTTTAGAGGCACACCTTGTGCAGCTTTGGATGACAAAATTGGGGCGGTGTTGGGAAAAATCCATTGGGTGGAATCTGGCAACACTGTATGGATTCATTTTTATCAGTATTCATTGATTAAACAGAAATTTACAAAGTGGTTGCGTAAGCTTGTACAGGCTACAGTACAGGCATATTGAGAGTAAAAACATTAGCTAAAAACACCTGTATAAATTGTTAGCTACGTAGCTTATTTTTTTGCAAGATCTTGTTGATGCGGAACAGCCTAGCCAAATGTCTCCCTATAACAAATAGGAAGTCCAGTAAATTTTGTGTTTCTTAGGCCGAGCCTACAATAAGCCAAATAATAAATGTACAGTATTTATTTTTACTTCAAACGATTTTTCTATAATACTTGTTTGACATACGGTACGGTACTAATCTTTTGGCCTGTCTTGTGGTCAGGCTGTTTTGTTGAACCTACTATGCTATCAGGCCATCACAAAAAATAATAGTAATGCTTGTTTTTATATAGCGCTGTATCCATCACAGAATGCATTGCTCCTCAGTGCTTGACAAAGCAGACAGTGTCAATGCAGCCGCAACTGAGTACATTATTACTCGAATTCATTTCGTTGCTCAGTGCCAAGCAGGAAGTAGGTTCAGTACGGTACCATTTTTAAAAAGTCTTTGGTATGACCTGACAGTGTGTCGAATCCATGCCTATCATCTCAGAGGCGGACGCACTGAGCCGGTGGTGTGGTTACAACAATATGTTAAATACAATTGACTTCATTACTTGAAAAGACCTTAGGCTTAACAACTTACGGTACCGGTTGTTCACAATAAAATTAGTTCTTATTTGAATTATATGCAAGTGAATAAACAACCTGTAATCTTTTTTCAGTTGTATCAACAATTGTATAGGTATAGTAACTTATGTGAACTGGGAATCCCAGCCAGAATCAAACTATCGACCACCAATGTTCGACGTTGAAATATTGGTAAATCTTACATTTTTAATAACATGCTATAATGGTACATTGCATGAATTTTAGAAGTCACTGTTATCACTGTTTAGTTCAAAATTACAATTAATATTGCTCAAAAATTGTGCTAAACTAGCCTATTATTTTAAACAAAAATTTGTAATAAATTGCCGCACTATTTTTGCTTTGAATCATTCAATGATTGCTTTTGAAGTACCGGACACCGGTATGTTCATTATGTTGTAATGTTACTTATATACACTTAATTTTTATTTTCAGCAAAAGGCTTCAAGAGTGTTGGCGGCATTCCCACTTGTTGTTCAGGTTTTTGGAGATATTTTCACTGCTCGTTGTGACGCACAACACTTGCCTTAGAATATTTTCTTGGTAAGACCATGATTTACTAACACTAGCAGTTAAAATGCAGATGTATGTAATTTAAATATCCCACTGTGGTTTACTGGTCTATTTATTATAATTAGCCTACATGATTTATGTCACCTCTATTGAAAATTAATGCAAAGGTAAAGAAATTAAAGGAAAATTGATAAAAAAATTGACTGTATTCTTTATTGCCACAATCTGATGAGTACACTCTCTCAAGACTATCTTTTTCATTTGAAATGTTGTGGTGGTGAGGTATTATTTTTATTAGTAGATTCCAATGTACTTGAGTAACTTTTTCGTGCTTATAGTTTTGCAGAGTTCAGGTTAGATGACAGGGGATGCTAGCCTTGTTTATATCTACAGACTGTTTAAAATAAATTTGAAACATTGTAAATTTTATATTAAGATTGAAATATATAAATATGCTAGTGGATTAGCATGAAATTGTATTGCGAGTCGTTTTTCAGATGCTTTGTTACTGCAGTTATCTGTAGCTCACATTGGTATGCAATGCATACTAATCCAAACACACTTTTTCCTTGGTTTTCACCTTTACGATTTAATAATACTCTGTCAAGTTCGTACAATGTTTCAGACAAATATTAGATTAACATTATCAAAACATTAGGGAACTGTACATGGTTTGATTTAACTCTACAAGGTTAATTTGATTGGCAAGTGTGATAAAGTAGAAGACAAGGACTGCTCTCACCTTTCATGCTACTTAATGTGTAAAAACATTGCATGGCTGGTAGCTGTCTAGCATGTAAGGAAAGAGCACTTTGTATCTAATACCGGTATGAGTAATTGTGTATACTGGTCATTATTGATTTCTCTGTGTAGTGCGTTTTTGTTGAGCAAGACAATCACAAGTTCATTAAGTGTCTGTTGTTGTTTTTTTATAAAATCTGTGGAGTGGCATCAAGCAATTTATTGCTGCATTTTTCTTCTTCTAAAGTACTGTAGGTTTGCATGCTGTTGAATTACTTTCCTTGTATAGGTTGGCTCATTGTTCTCATAGGTTTGCATTGCAACTTTTTGTTTTTAAAATATTGTTAAACTCTTTTGGTGTTGTACGAAATTCAGTGCTTTGTCAGATGGGAAATCTGTTTTGTATGTGTTGGACATTGACCATAAACATTAAACATGTTAAATACGCCAGTGTTATTTTATTTTTTTCACTTAACATGATCACAATAAATTGTTTAGGGTTAAATGGATATGTAACTTTGTGCAGAGAAGTTTTCTGTTCGAGATAATGACGATTTGAGATCAAAATGATAGAATTTGGTTGTAGGTAACTTACAACTTGAGAAAGTAGGCCTACCTAATAAAGAAGTGCAATAGGGTTAAATCAAGTTGGATTTTTTTCTGTAATTAAGATTTTGTGATTTAGAAATTCAAATAACAAGTCCAACATTAATTGAATTGAAAGCCAAGTTATGTAAACTTAACAAAGAATTCCAAAACAAACCTTCGTTACTAAACTGTTCATCAAATCTTATGACTGTACTGATGATCCAATAGGATGCATGGAGTGATAAAATATTTTAAAAAAGTAGGCAGTATTAATTTCACACTAAATCGGATTAATCAATTTTATTAAATACAGTAGAGGTTTTGCCACACAAGTGTGGCTTCATCAGTATGGTCTTATTCAAATAGAATATTACCAGTGTACTTTCTTCAACAAAGCATGTTCATTTATTATAATTTTGACTAGAGCTTTCAAACAAGGAGAATTTTTTTATATAAAATGTCTTTGTTTTGAATTCAACAATTTTGTAGGAGATTCATAACAAAACAAAAAACATGATAATCTCAGTATGAAGAAAGTTAATAAAATTTAAAGTAGTGTGTCTTTAAGCGAGAGTAATTCAAAGCGAACTTTATTTGATCAAAGTGAAAAAGCACATAATTTTTAAAACTACGGTAACCAAAACTCTTCTGGAAAAATAATTTCAAACAAAATCAATACAAAATAATTTTGAGTTTGTCAAGAGGAGATAATGAGGTGCGCAAAATGTTGTGTACTCAATCTTGTCATCTGAGTTACAAAAAATAGCATCCCAAGATGGGGTTTTCCCAAGATCCCAATCCCTGGTTCTGTCCCTTGTGCTTTCATTTGATTCATGAACGTTCTTCGTGTGTATCATCAACAAACATTTGATCTCATGAGCGTGAAGTCATTATTTGCTTGCCCTTGCAACTTTACAACTTGAGAGTTTGTCAATGTCTGACATATTTACATCTTTATGTTTTCAGGTCAACCGATGGGGTGAAGCTGCTTTCTGTGGTTCATAGCGGGGCTGTTTAAGCTAAAAAAGAAAATTCAATAATCTTCACACAGCTAATTTCATTTTTGAGAAGAGTGCAACTTCGAAGTGTCTGATTGGTAAGATTTTTTCAATGTGAAGTTTGATTTAAATTATGTTAACATTAACAATACTGTAGCTAATTTGCCAAGAAAGCTGAGGGTTTTATCTAAGACGGACCTCTAAACACACAATATCACTTATTGCCGGACCAACCTCACATACATCCACTGTATTTTCAATATACTTGACTAGATTGTTATCATTCTGTTGTTGCAGATTTTTGCATTTGCTGATATTTTTCTTCAAGAATCGCTTACCATTTATTACCATGGCTCGAATGAATAGACCAGCTCCTGTGGAAGTGCGCTACAAGGCGCTAAGATTTCTAATCACACACAATCCCACCAATTCAACATTGGAAAAATTTCTAGAGGTATTTATTTGCTGTTGTACAGCAATTTGTAGCATAAATTGCACAGGAAATGGCTGATTGGATGGTCGTGTATGGTATATGCAGCAGGCCTATATTGTGTTTCATCATCGTACTTTAAAATCAATGAAGTCTGTAAGAGGATTAGATCGTGTTAGGTTGGTCAATAAGATTCCAGTCCCAAAATTTCACTAAATTAACCATTTGTTTGGATTGTGGTAAGCAATGTTTGCAAAAACAATTCCACTCACAAGCTACTTGACCAATCAAATGGCTAGAGTGTAGTTTTTTTAAGAGTTTACAAATTTCTGAGCTCCTTTTAACGTCTGGCGACGTTGAAACGAGGCAAAAAAAGCAACTTAAATTGTTAACTAGATAAAGGTAGTTATGTTTTGTCCACCGGGTTCTATTGTTTGAAATTTTCAGTTGAGTGGAAATGAAAACAAAATTTCCTTCTTTTCCTTGCACTAACATTGTCAACACGTTTCACTATTGTCGTAATGAAAATTTCTTCGGTCGAATGAGTCATTCAGTAGTTAAACATGTTTGCTTTGGCATGCGCTGGGTTGTGGATTTCGGCCTCCTACGAAGAGGTTGCGCCACTTGGTACGAGCATGTCGCAATCGTCCGGCGCAAGAAAACACGTGCGTTGTTGATGCTGAAAGCTTTATTTAGAAATTACAACACTGGTCAGTGATCGCATATGATTTCAATGATGTCAATTTCGTTGATTTTTGGTTTCAACGTGCTGTAGCTGTATGTGTAATTAAGGTTTTAAATTTCATTAAAAATAATGGCACCCTAGAAGGAAAACGCAGCCTAGTATAAGCTTGTAATACACAAGATACTACGATGGCGTGAATATAGTAATGGTTGATATGAAAGATATGTTTACTTGAAGTGCTTGCCACTAATTAAGTGGACTTAATGTTTGTAATGACAACGAAACGACTGAACGGTGCGTTGGGGTGTGGAGACGTGTGTTTTCAAAGGCTTTGAGATCATCAACAACCGTCAGCGTTTTACCCGCTGGTATTTAATGAAAACGAGTATGCCGTAGTTTTAAATTTGATCTAATTTTATGCTTCAGTTTATCGACAAGTTAATCGTTAACAAGCTTTCCAAATTGTTTTTAACCTAAATTTATACCGCAAAAGACTACGTATGTTTGTGGTAAAGCATATTCGAAACTGAACCACCTTGAGTTCATCCTCTCTGCAGTATCACATCCGCTAAGCTTCATGTATGTTTGTGGGTTGCTGTTTGTTTAACATGGTGAACGGCGAGACAAATGCGGTGCAAACTGGTTTTATCTTGTGCTGTTCTGGTTTGCCTTCCACGTCATTTGTTTATCGGTGCTTCTTGTGCGCTCAGCTGTGTTACGCGGAATCATCACACGCGTAGGCTACAGTTCAGCAAGTCATTTTCCAGCGCGTCACTTTAGCTTTTTACATGTATTTAACGTATTTCGTTGATTTAAGTCGCTACGCGATTGCGAAAGAGTTTGCTCTGTCACTCCAACGTAAGCATCGGTTGTGACATTTAACAAGTTAAACTATCGCAATATGATATCAGAACTAAGTCGATGTAAGTCAACAGATAATATGCTTGACAGTGAAGTGATGCTCAAAATACGAAAGTTGGTAAATATCTACCTAGAAAAAAATTACCTAAGTAAATATTCCTTGGAAAAAATCCCACCTAATAAATATCGCTCCAGATAAATTGAAGCCATATAGTTGGGAGAAATTTATGAAGCTGATGTTTACCGATTACTAAATTACGTATTCTTGCTGGGTTAGCTTTTGTATATAGCCGTTTTTAAATCTGACCAGGCGTTCCAACCATTTCACTGTTAGCATTCTTTTTAGTTGTGAACACCTGTTTTACATATATTTTGAGTGCTTTCAGCGTTGGCATAAAATCGATAAAACGACAGTGAACAGAACTCGCATTTCATCTGCATTCTTTTGTAAATATATATGAAACAGCTGTTTCTGTTTTTGTTCGAAGGCAACAAATAAAGGAATTTTGTTTCTAAATTTAAGCAATTCGGTTCGTGATTCGCTCGACACGAAACTTGTGAGAATCTCAGAACGCAGAGGGAAGCGAAAGCAGAATCACGCTTCTTCACATTTTTTTTTTTTGCTTTTGTTTTGAAGCAAACCTTTTACCAAAAACAAATTTGTTTCAAACAGGCCGATTCGGCATCCATTGGAAATACCAAGATTTTAAGCAAATGTTGCTCCTGGCCTATGCTCGAATTCTTCATTAGTTGCGCAACCAGAAAGAATTCAACACCACTGATTTAACAGCTGATGTCATTTTCTTCGGCTGTGTGTGTGTGATCTCTTTGTGTTACACAATACTTTTCCAGTACACACACACACTGTGAATGTGAAAGCACCTGTTAGAATTATTCAGCACTGCACTGTCCCATGAAAAACCCCGACTTGTAGATTACCTTGTTTTGTGATGACTTCCTGTTTCATTGATTCATCGAATGAGCGACATTGGTAGACAGTGTATTTACCTTATGACCGACAAAAACGATGGTATTTGTTGCATCGATGTGGGTGACCATTGAGTCTTTGCATTTGCTTTGTTTTTAAAAAACCGATGATCTTTCTATTGATTGCGCTGTATTCAGTGAATTGTTTCAAGATATTGTTGCCACTGCTGCGCCTGCCAATCGACAGCCTACTTGAACCTTGAACGCGCTGTTGTTGTTTTCTCACTTTTGTTCTCTGCTTTTAGAGTGCTTTTGTAGAGAATGTATTTGTGCGTCCAACGACGTTTAATAAACACAAACGTTGCATTTTTACTACTTGTTGTCAAAGAGCTTGCCTACACCTGATATAGATTGTTGAAACACCGTACTAACCTTTACAACAGTAATGAAAAATTAATCTTCATTTTACTCAATAAACTATTGTCTAAATAACATACGTTCTCCTGGCGCAAGCTAAGCTGAACTATCACAAGGTGTATAAGGTGATTCTGCTTTTATTCCGACGTTTTGTCAATCAGACACGACTGACTTCTTCTGGGTGCTAGATCAGGTAGTGACTCCCTTTCTAGCATGGCAAAACAAGGGACCATGTTGTTTTAAATCAACTAAACATGCAAAATGAATTTCAATTTCTAAACAGTCTAGTTTGTAAAATAACTTGAGTACGGTACTACGACTGCTATCATAGCCATTTAACTTGCTTCGAAGAGAAATTCACTGACCAGTTGATATTGAATCTTAAGCCCTAATGCTGTTTGAAACTGATCTTCAAATTCGTTTGATTGGCCAGTTCTTGAAAAAATACTCGCAGTTTAGGTCGACTCGATTTGATTGCACTGAGCTTAACTAGCGCATACGGAAAAAACCAGCGTCGTGTTTGAAAGTTGAAACATATATTTTGCACCTAACTGCTCGCCTATCAGAGTAAGCTGTTTGTTAAACGTCTAGCGACATTGAGTCGATGTGTTTCAGCTTTTTCACCAGCGAACGCTCGTTCACAATCAAGCAACAACGTCATTTTATTTTTAGATATTGAACCACTATGGTGCAGACACTGTGGTAAGAGTGTGTGATTCGACTTATGACAAGGAGCGCCTTACAACCAAAGGTATTCAAGTTATGGTGAGTATGTTTGCATGTCAAAAACCAAAATAATCGCTTGCAATGCAATATTTGACTATTTTTTTAGAACTCTAACATGACTTATGGCTACATTAGAAAAGGGTCTGCTACTATTAGGTGAGTCCGATTCGGTGAGTTCCTAACCTCTAACCCTTAACCCTAAAACGGCAATGATAATTAGGCTACGGTACCCGATAATTTAAAAAAAAATGAAAAAAGTCCCCCGTTAAGGGATCGAACTCACCGAATCGGACTCACCGAAACGGGCCATTCCGTTAGAAAAAGAAGGCTCATGGCCATGGGGTTGCTTCTTGTTTGATGTATGTTTTATTGCCACATTAGATCCTCGCTGAATCTTTCTTGCTCATGTAAATATGTTGCAATACAATTTTTAGGACTGGGCGTTTGACGATGGTGCAGCTCCTCCTAAGGATGTTGTAGAAGATTGGCTCCGTCTTCTGAAGGCTCACATCAAGCAAAGTCCGGATGCCTGCATCGCAGTGCATTGTGTGGCTGGATTAGGAAGGTACTTGTTTATTGTACCGCTATCTTCGCATTGCTTTAACTTAGGTCAGTTTTAATGTTAGGGTAACGTAAAGACGATTTTGCTTTCAAGAGCCAAATCCTACAAAAGCATTGATGCTTAGGGGACACCTCTAATGAAATCCCAATATTTGCTGATGGCTGAGAAGCTTGCCTCAGATAAGCTAACTATTATGGGAACCCCCACATACCATATATTTCTGAAAAGGGCATGAAAAGACACATCTGAATATGCAAGTCTCATGAAATAAAAGTTGAATTTGATGCAATGAGCTTCCTTCAAACACAGACAATATTTCAATAATTATCTTTTGACATGCTAATACAAAATACTGTTTCTCACTACCAGCACCATATAGCAACAAGAAATGTTATGAAATGCTAGATCTACCTTATATGCAAATACCTATTAGAGCTTTTTTCTCTAAAATGTCGCTTTCCTAAAAAAAAACAAATTTTTTGAAAGTTACTTGTGTGCGAATATATTTATACACATTTTTTTCAATAAAATGGTCAAGAAATAAAATTTAAAAAAAAGCTCTCATAGGTTGATGCAATACCATTGTACCAGCATGCATTCCAATTTTTAGCCAATTCGGACAAGAAATAAACAAATGAGTTTGTTTAAATAAACATTTACTGCAAAAAAATGTCATTTTGAGTAAAACGCGTTTAAAGTTATAGTTTGCAAATACAAGGCAAATCGTGCATTTTCAGCTAGGCCATTGTTACTGTTACTACTGCCTTTGAAATGCTAGGATACAGGAAATTTGTAACTGCTGAAGCATGACCAAAACAACAGCTACAAATACCACAAATATATAAAACCAGAAAGGGCTTTTCTGTTGCTACTATTAGTATATTTTCGGCATATCATATCATCGTTCTGGCATATTTTAAACTTTTGGGTCGCGTGGTAGCTCCACTAGTTCTAAAATTTAACAGGGAATGAATTGGAATTGTGGAGAAACTGCCATATATTCAGAATCCTGATGAAATTCTCTATCTTTTCAGTCCAAAATATACTTTTCTTCAAAGCATTTTTTTTTCATTAGAGGTGTCCCAGGTAACGTAAAGACGATTTTGCTTTCAAGAGCCAAATCCTACAAAAGCATCGATGCTTTTCTTGTAGTTTTGACATTAGTTTGTGTTTAGTCAGCGTAAATTCATGCCGGTCTTTCATCTCAACGGTTCATCGAAAAGAAATCTTATTATCTTTCATCATGTTGCGTTTGAAATGCACAAAGTTAATCGTTTTCCATTGCTTCAATGTGTAATGACCATAAAATCAAGATCATTGCTGGAATGTGACACGTATTGATCGCGGTCTTATTGCAACGCTGCGAGTATTAAGTAGTTTGACCTTATCATGGTTGTTTGAATGAAGGCATCAGCTGGAATGATTGCGCTAATATTCTTCCAACCACAACAAGCTGTCTATTGCGACAACCTTCCGTTAGTTTCTTACTGAGCCCTATTCATATTCTTTAGCTGAGCGCAATCTTTATTGATTTTTCGATGTTAAATGAGCCTCTTAATTTTTTTTTTTTTTTATTATTGGAAAGTAATGAGAAGGTAGACGAGGTTTCTCCATGATATCTTAAACCGCGTTTGATGAGACTTTGTGAATACTGGCGTGACTACCTAGAGATGAGACTTGATTTGTCACATTTTGCAGACTTTTGTAGATTTTCCGACTATTGCTGCCATAATATAATTGAAAATTTCCGAAAATCATACTTTCCCACCTACACAATCGAGTGTAGCAGTCACTGAGTAGTGAAAAATAGAGAACATCTGAGTTTTTACAAAGTTTCAGTCAGACTGCTACGTGCAGTCTGGAAAATGTGACAGATCTGCCCATGCGTTTGTTGGGTTAAGTCGAGGTGGCCAATGGCCATGTCACAGAGCAATCCAGAAAATGCCTGAATAAAGAGCATCGAAACTTTGAATTTCCTGATAAATAATGTCACGTTAAACATTATGTCTTATACTGGTGGCTTGGTGACTGCCTTCCTCAACTATTCACGGAAGTTACTGGCCATTCACAATGACGCGGTTGCACTGGTTAATTTCTACAAGCCGAACCTTTACTTCGCAGTCTGGATTTAAAACGTTCGCTACCGTGATGAACTAAAATAATAAACCTTAGTTTTGTGGAAAAGGTGAAGCGACCATCACTTGTGCGAGAACAAGTCAATCTATTCAGCCAATGACATTTGATGCGATTATCTGTTGAAAGGTTGATAGCTTGCAATAGACCCACACAGAAAGAGAGAGATCAAACAAGCATCGCAATAAGCTTGTAGAAAGCGACCTTCTACACAAGGCCGCAACATTTGTTTTTCAACACTTGCGCAATGTGACACTGAACATACCCGTGCTCGTGCCTAATCAGCAGCTCATAACGTGTAACTTTCTTTGAAGCAATGAAACGACTCTTTAAACCCAACTGCCCTCGAGATGAAAGCACTTAAAGCTGTTTTGAAAGTTTGTGTGTTTTGTGTACTGGGTTAGGATAAGTCAAGCTTCAATGGAGCTTCTGCGTGTGAACAGTTGCACTACTACAAATTATTGTAATTAGTCTTCTTCGACAGGGCACCTGTGCTAGTTGCTGTTGCTCTTATGGAGTCCGGTATGAGATATGAGGATGCTGTCGAGTTCATACGAGAGTAAGTATTCGCTTTGGTAATTGTATACTTCCATCTGGCAAATCAGTTTCTTTTTACGCTGATTCAACGTTTGTAGATAAGACTTTGACCAGCCATTAAATTTGTTCTTTTATTCATTAATTCAAAGTCTGTAGTCTGCAGACTTTGAATCAATGTATAACAGGAAAAATTTAGTGGCTGGTTAGGTTTTGTCTGAGTAGCGAAAAACTTGAAGCTGTCGACAAAGGCTTGGTAATGCTGTCGTTGTTACTTGCAATAAACTACTTGATTCCATGTCTAATCAAAATATCTTTAATGTCAATTTTCTATTGTGCTTGCTTTGGCCAGGCCATTCTTTCAAGCGTTTCTCTAACGACAACCTATTTTTTTAGGAAACGAAAAGGGGCGATCAATACCAAGCAACTTCAATATCTTCAAAACTATCGCCCGAAACACTGCCTTGGCTCCAAAGACAAACATACTTGCTCCGTCATGTGAACTTCATTGTAACACTATCACAGATGAATAACTAACTGTGCGGTACATCCTCCTGGTACTCAAGTGAAGAGAGGCCTTAAAGTGTCTGCTTGTAGGTTTTAATTTGCCATAATCTGAGACGCAGCCTTTTTGCCTGCTGCAGTGGTCGAAAGGTGAAAAACTGCAAGACTCAAAGCTTATTCAAGATGAGCATTTTACTTGAGGTGAAAGCACCAAACAAACGGAATTGTTTTATAATTATTGTCGTGCCGAGTGCATCTATTCATTATTACGACGACATGCGAAAGAAATGGAATGCTTTGCTCAGACCACTCGGTTGTGACAGTTTTATATGCGCGTTTGTAATTTCCTCCTGTGGTTGCTGGCGCGTTCTTTTCTCGAAGCGGCCTCAGCTAATCGTTTTAAAGTTAAAGTAAAACATGTCTTCATTTTAAGCACCCACGGATTAATCTTCGTAAGTCATGAATATTTGTCAATGATCAAGCTTGTGATTTTAGAGTTGTTATAGATTTTCTGTTTCGCATTGAATCGTTACCAATACTTTGAAGTGTCAAAATTTTACCACTAAACATGTCGAATCAGTGAACAATTATTGAATGAAATGGCTACGTGATGTTTGCCTATTTGTAATAAGCTCCACAAGTTTACCACCAATCAGACTGTATCAAAAATGATGCATTACATCTTTACCGATTTCCCTGCGACAGCACAATATTGTTTTTATTTGGTGTTTGCATTGTTTCTTAACGCATTAAAGTTATATATTTCTGTCTGCCCCTGTCACACTGCAGAACCTGAAATGCATTTGTTGAGCTCCATGATTGCATCACAATCGAATCGCAACTGTGTCTAACGATCACCAACTCAAACTTGTACGCTTTCTCGTCAATTTTGTAGGCGCACTTTAATATTGTGATGGCTTGCGTAGGGATCAGACATGTATGCCTGGTACTCTACCTTATCAAACAGAAAGTCTGTGGCTTTATTTCACCGCTGAGTTGGTTGTTTTATTTCGTGCACCCCCGTCTTTATGGGAACTCCCTCTTGTGCTTTCCGTAACAAAGATGTTAGCTGGGGGCCATAGACTCTACAGTCTACAATGACGTCAGCGTGTGGTCTGTGTTACATTGTGACGATCAGGAAACTTTCTTTTTGTGGCTTTTAACGTGTTTGCATGCAAGAGACTGCAGATTTGATATAACTTGCAAATCAATCTTTTATGTCACCATAACAGCAAGTACCGAAGGCTGTCAATGAACGGAACCACTTTTTAAGCTGGCAAATGTCTGGTCTTACATTGAATTGTTTAATCGGACACTTGTCACAAAGCCCAGATCACGTTAGTTTTATGTAAAATAAAGTCAGTTTTACTTTTTTTTAGTTAAACATTGATTTTTAAATCAAATGTAACGGTATTTCCCGTTTCAAGTTCAATAGTAATGAAGTCTAAATGTACAAAAGCTCTTGTTTCAGCTGCGTATTTTTCTCACCAACCTTATCCGACTCTGTTAAATTTGCTGCTGGATCAAATTCATTAGTTTGACTTTCTCGCTTATGGCTATCTCCTAACACAACTCGGTTTGATTCACTGTGTTAAGTTAGGACTTGATGCATTGAGATTTATTCGAAGTGCAAAATACGTGCCATCCAATCTTCATGCGATATACCGAAAACTTTGAACCGAAATGCTACTTCACACCGATAGCTAATGTATTTTATATCCCATGTTACTGCGACACTGATGATGAAATTTGTAGGTTTACATCATGTACTATTTACTCGGTGTTTGCAGCTGTGTTGTTGTCTCATGAATGACACGACGGTGATGTTTTCTGCCTTTCAAACACTGTCGAGTTTGGACGGATTGTTTTTGAAAACAATTGCTTGAAATTTAGAGTGTTTTTTTTGCTTTTGAATTGAATTTTAATCAATACTTTTTAAGTGTTGCTATCTCACATATATGACAAATACAAGTATCGCTATCTCACCTAGCGCAATGCATTTTTGTATCCATTCAGCTTCTGTAGAAAAGACTGATATGCCAACTGGAAACAAAGTATCGCTGCTTCTCTGGCAAATTCCATGAGAGGGTCGGCATCACCCTTGTGGATCCGCAGACGTTGAATCAATGTAAAAATGACAAATTTTGCTGTCTAGAATCACATTACTTTATTGTACAAAGTAGATAGTTGAAGCCTGAATTAGTACTCAATAGAAACTCGTAGACCCCATCGATAGGAAACACTGGCCCACCAGTTGAAAACGTCTGATGTTGCTTAATCATTACACCTGTCATCTGAAAATAGCGATTTTGCTGAACGGCTGGCAGTTCTCTGCTGAACACCGGTTAAAAATCACTGATTTGAAGCGACATACTGAGTGTTGCATTGATCAGGCCGACAGTCAAAATAAAAACAAATTAGGTGTCTATGAACAATAGCCAGGCCACTGTATACGTGACCACTAATGCCAGAATGCAGCGGTTCTCTGCCGAGGGTACGCGAAGCCTTTTCAGGGGTCCGTGAAAGTTTGCACCATGATTGATAAATCACAACATTTAAATTTTGGTTGTGCTTTATTTGTGTTACAGTGATGCTCATTCTGTGCGTCGCTTGAAATTTCAAAGGACATCGCACAAAGATTCGGTTTTTTCGGATTCCGAATCAACTGCGATTTGACCTGATATTAAACTTAGCCTAATTATTACTTGAAAAGACAACAAAAAATACACTTTTATTAAATGTTTATCCTTAAAACACGTCGTTTTCAAGTGATATTTATAATATTAAATTTATAATATTATAGATAAATAAACTGTTTAGGACTTCACTGACGATTTGACTGTAGGTTAATGCAAGATAGAGTCATTTCAGATCTTTCGTTTTAGCTGGAAAATCACACATTGCTTTTTTACTATTCTTTGCAAGTGTGATTTTAACCTTTCAGAAATGAAGCAATCTCTTTAAAAAGAATCGTGACGTTGGACTCTGAAATGAGTTCAACTTCAATAATTCTCGGTCTTCTTCCACATGACCGTCAGGGCTGTGTAGGTAGGCTACAGTACAATCTTTCCAAAAGAGCTTTTGCTTAGGAAGCAATTTTTGGCTTCCGAATTTTGTTTCTAAATTGGTCTTCGTACTGGAGCAGGTAGGTGGGAGACTTTGAGTGATGGAATCAGATAAAAATACTTTTCACATTGTGTCTGAAAACCCAGGTTTCCTGATTGTAAAATCTGGGTTTCGGGTAGCAAAAACGGCCAAAAAAACGGGTTTTGGGTAAACAGGGTTGGAAACACTGCAAACGATTCGCTGGTGTTGGATAGCATTAGTCGACAAACTCTATGAACACAATATGAAGGTTTCATGGCCTGGTGGACCACCCTTGACTCACCTGTGCGTAGCTTGTGACACTTTTTTGATTCGTGCCAGAGTTCCAGATACTGATAGCTAGCCTACCGTTGTCATTTTCTACAGTAATGAGTTGCCCATAAAATAGGATTTTTCAAATTTGGTCAAGTAGCCTATGGCCACATTTAATCAGGCCTATACTATAGTGTGACCACTTATTATCAAATTGAGCCATAAACTTAGCCGTTTTTAGTTTTTTTTTAATATATTAAAGAAAGATAGAAATGTGTTCAATTTTATTTTTAATATCACCGTGGGCCTAGTGTAATCTCAGCATAGCCTACTTCCTTTTGTTTCTGAAAAGTTTTGCACTGATTTTCATCGAGAACGCATTACACTAAAACACAGCATTATTTTATCTCTTTCTGCAGTGATAGCCTACAGACCACATGACCGTAGGGGTAGCCAGGGAGGGGCCATGGCCCCTCCCAAATTTTCAAAGTTTGAATTCCGAAGTTGAGCTTTTTGTTAAAAATATAATAAAATTTGTAGAAAACTATATCGTTTTTCAAGACATCTGGCAATTAACACCACCCAGAACTTGTTTTAGACACACAGAAAGACACCAATAAATTTTGTAAAAACAAATAAATGAAGTATATTTTTAAGTCACATTCCGGCTTTGCGTGAAGAGCCTGATTACTTCTCTGCAGAGCGTTTTCGACCATGACCACAACGACCTGAAAGTTTTGCTGAACATAATAATAGGCTACAAAGAAGCATGGTACTCGGACTACAAGAGCTAACAATGCACAGAATAGTGCAGGTACAAGTTTACCGTGCTAACGTCTGTGCTGAATCGGTTTCCCAGTATTTCCAACGTTCGGTATATGTCACATACATCGACGGATTGGGTAACTCTCTTCGGGAACGATTCAGTGACAACCCTTCATTTTTTGTGTTGTTATCCATCCTTTCACCAAACAAACCAACCAAGCTAGATGAGATCGAGCATGTGTATTCTTTGGATAACCTTGACAGCGAAGTAATTCATTGGAAGTCTTCTCTGACTTCTCAAGTCAACCAGGAAAGTTTACAAGAACTTTTTCTGAGTGCTAAATATTATCCAAGCGTGCACAGTGCAATCCAAGTCATCCTGGTCTTGCCAACAACAACAGTTGAGGCTGAAAAGTCTTTTTTATGCATGAAGAGGATCAAGACCTGGCTACTTTTAACAATGACTTCCGATCGCCTCTCAGATTTGTGTATGCTTCATTGACATCGCAAAAGGATCAATGAGGAAAAGATCAATCCAGTTGTTACAAAATGGCGTTTAATAAATTGTTTTTGCTTTATGTTTAAAATTACTTTTTGAATCTCTCAGAAAGTCGATTTTATATTAACAAGGCCAGGGAATGATTTTAAACCATCCTCCTTTTGCTGTATATTTGGATGGTTTTTGTTAAAAATGTTGATGGGTTTCACCAGACAATTTTTTTTCTGCGCTTTTAACGTATTATGTATTAATGTTTGTGCTGGACGTTCTGAAACGTGGTTACGGTGTCTAATTTGGTTTGCATCTTTTTCCATAACTCTTTTTATATGGACTGTGCGTCTGAATTGAACAACCAATTAATTTGCAAAAGCTAGCTGCTTACTTTGCCTACTAATCAACCCTAATAAGTTTTTGTGCCTATAGGCTTCTACATTAGGTGACGGAGTCTTAAAACAAACACTTTGTATTTCCCTTGAACTCATCAAATATTTGCCTCCCAACCCAAATTTTTTTTTCTGGTTACGCCACTGCCAGTGATTGGCATTATCGGCGATAATTTACCGGCGATAATTATCGGCGATGAATTTTTATCGCTTATCGTTATCGCTCAATTATTTTTTCAGTTATCGTTTATCGTTATCGCCAAAAGCAATATTTGATTATCGCCGATAATCGCCGATAAATTTTATTTCGGATCAACACACAAGTGGAAAAACCATGAAAAGTAATATTTTTACTAGCCACCTAGTTAATGAAACTAAAATTGAAACCAGTTCTTCTTCAGTGCCTGAAGTGTGTGTGCACAGGTAGTTGTCAGGGGAGGGAGTACGCCCCCCCTGCAGCGACGGCCCTGACAACACAATAATATTTAGAGTTGCAAATTGCAATGAAATGCATGCAACAGTTCTCTTGTTGTTTTGCTGCAATCGGCAATCGCAAGTGAATTTTACAATTAAAATGTAAGCGCACAGGTGCACATGCTTCCTTTGAAGCAAAGCGAAAGAAATTGGCAAGTGGTTTGTGAAAGTGTCTCAATACGAGCAGTCGCGTAGCCAGACAAAAATTGGGGGGGGGGCAAACATTTGATGAATTGAAGAGAACAACAAAGTGTTTGATTTAAGCCATCGCCACTTGATGTGCAGTGGCGTATCCTGGTGGGTTAAGCAAGGCAAGCAATGAAACTGGTGGGGGGTTAGAGCGTGCCTTAGGCACGCATATCCTAGGGGGGTCCGAGGGCATACCCCCCCGGAAAAATTTTTGAAAAATTACACTCAAATAATGGATTATAGCGATTTCTGGAAACACTTTTAGGGTAATATCTGTATGAAATTTACTAGCAGATAAACAGCTATTAACTTATTAAAGGTAGCTCTTACACACGAACGGGCAAAACTGCGGCTAAAATTAGAGAACACCAAAAATTCAGCTACACAACAACTCAATAACTACACAAAACCCAACAGAGTAAACCATTCTGAAATTGCTTCCACAAATTAGTAAAAACGTAAATCGCGTAAATTTTGCGCCATTTACGATTTGCAAAATTTATTGGTGTTTTTCTGTGTGTCTAAAACAAGTCCTTGGAGGTGTTAATAGCCAGATGTCTTGGAAAACGTAATAAATTTCTTCAAATTTTATTACATTTTCCACAAAGGGCTCAACTTCGGAATCTAAAGTTTGAAAATTTGGGGGCCATGGCCCCTTTTGCCCCCCCTGGCTACGCTTATGAATACGAGGCCGCTTTCAAGTAAGCATTGCAGCAGAAAGAGAACTCTGATTGCAGCATCGTGCATTTTACCGCACTTTTCAAGATCAAGACTCTGGAGAGTGGGATTTTATTGCATAGCCTAAGCTTAGATTAGGGGCGTAGCAAGTTAAAAGTTGTTTCTGTTTAAAGTTAAAGAAAATTAGCCATGCAGTAGGCTAAGTATGAAGTAGATAGGCTATGTATGACCGTCGAGAAAAGATGCAAGAACAATGCAGTAGGCCTATAGCCAGGCCCGGATTTAGGGGGGGCAGAGGGTGCAGGTGCCCGGGCCCCCCGACTTTTGAAGGGCCCTCCTACGTGGAAAAAATGTGATTTTGTGTTATTTTTTTTCCTTTCAGCCTTTAAAGTTTCTGCAAAATGCTGTGCAGTGCTGGATTAATGCCCCTGTAGACGTAGAGGCGGTATTTTGCGCCGTAGGCACAAAAAATTTTTTTGCACGGGTCCCCCCCGATCTAAAGGTGCCCCGGGCCCCCCATCAGCTAAATCCGGCCCTGCCTATAGTTCAGTGCTCTCACCAGAGCGAAAAAAGTATAGAGGGGGGCACTTGCCCAAAGTGAGAGAGTACCAAAATGTTAAACTAATGAACAAGTCATAAAAAAGCCGGTCACATAATAAACGCCATAAGTTTTCGTGGGGTAACAATATTATGAATGCTGAATGGTAATTTTGCAAATCAGAGTTAACAAATAACTATATTCAACATAATAAGAAATCGGTTTACAAGGAGAGGCCACAGAGACAAAAACGTAACAAATAATAGCCTAGTGAATTTGAATGAAAAATCATTTAAAATTCAGCCAGAGAACTGGGGAAGCGCTGCAAACTCACTCAGTGGAATCCGAGGATCGGAAGCTCATTGAGTTTGTCAGAGAGTTTATGGCATTAAATGGCTAATTTTAACATTGAAAAATCCGATAATGTTGTTTCGATATAAATTTCGTTTGATTTTGCGTTTTTTGGAATTTTTTCAATTATTGCTGACTTTGGTGTAAACAGCCCTTTAAGCAGAAAGCAAATACAAAGTTTGAAATTTTTTATGGTATTTTCATTTGATTTAATTATTTTGCCTACTGCACGTAAGCGGCAGTTCTTCTTCTTCTTCTTCTTCTTCTTCGACAAGTAGCAAGCGGCAGTGTAACTCAATTGATAAAAGCATCCAACTGGTATCTGAAGGTATAATTATAAGCACGGCGGTTACCTCAGTGGTTTGATTCTGGATCAAGAGGTTGAAGATTCGATACCCACTGCCGCTGCTGCGATTCTATTCATACATAACTTACAAAAAGTTTTGTCCCTTTACAGTATATTATGTTCGATTTTTCGTCATGTTGATGAAAACAGTTCGTGCTGCATGGGATGGGGCAGCGCTAAACAAGAAAAAAAAATTATCGTTATCGGACATTATCGGCGATAATTTATCGTTATCGCTTAACTTTTTTTTGATTTATCGTTTATCGTTATCGCTTTAGGCATTTTTCGTTTATCGATTATCGTTATCGCTTAACTGAAAAATGAGTTATCGCGCCCAACACTGGCCACTGCACATAACATAACACTGTAGGCTATTCCTTTTAGTTTTTAAAAAAGACTTTTTTCCATTAATTTAGATCAGAGTGGTCCAAGATTGCGAGCATGAAGGGCCACATTACGGTTTGAAGACCGTACTTTACGGGCAGTATAAAAAAAACTGATTTTCAGCTTGTTTACGTCCCAAAACAGTGATTTTTAGCTAGTAAAGATACAATACTTAACACATCAACACCAACATTGTAAACAAAAATAATTTATGGTTTCTTTTCTTTTAGTTATTGGGGCAATTTATGCTTTAAATTCGGCGGTCGACCGACGTACGCAAGTACGGTACATAGGGTTTCATCAGCCATTCTCATCAGAACATTCTCATTTTCATCACAAAATAATATGCTACCGAACATGGAACACATCTTCAGTACAAAATCGTTTAAATTAAGTTCACTACAGCTGCCTTGTAGAAGACTCGAAGATACTAGGCTATATAGGTGAAGCGAAGGTGAGAACACCTCGGATAAGTTTTCGAAGTTCTAGTGTGCTGAAAGGCTACACCATAGGCTACTCGACAAAACAAATCTTCAAGAAACAAACAAATGAAATACTTCTATGGTTATAAATGAACTGTTTATAAATAGTAGGCTACCTTAAATTTTAAAACAAGCCTTCCGCACAAATCCAATTTTAATTTGTGTGTACGTACATCTTGATAAAAAAAAGCATTATTGCACCACAAGTGTCCAAAATAAGATTATATTTGTCAAAATTATCTGGGGGGCAAGTCTCCCACAGCTCCTATCACACTTTACTTTTTCGGACATTAAGTTCTGCAATGTCCATTTATCTTATAAATTTTGGTTTGTTAACACTTCAGTTCTTGGTCCTTCCCTTCCAAGTTTTTTTCAGTTTCGCTACTGCACTGTCGAAATATTTAGCATTTTTTTCCAAAAAATCTTACAATTAGAACTTTGTTGGAATGAAAATGCTGTATGTGAATTTTTTCCTTACATTTAAGAAGTTTGCGACCATAAGCAAACGTTTTCTTCTCCTTTTTTTAAGAACCATTGCTAAACATAGCGGCCGACTGGTGGATTTCGGGAGAAGGGCAAGATGGTGCTTACACGGTGTTGCTCATAATAGTTAATCTACCTATTGGCCTGCATTTTGAAGACGTAGGCCTACGACATATTTAAGGGTGTGGCTAATTCAATGCACTTATGTAAAACTGAGTGTATTTTAACACCTATTGATGCAGGCAGGGTTTGGGGCCGCACAAAAGCTGTAGGCTACGTGGACAGCGTACCATGGTTTGAACCACCTAATTTGGATGAACCACATATAGATTTCGATTTCGTTTCGAACAGCCACGATAAGAAACTCATTTTGCTGAAAATGCTCTTGTAGGCCTATTGCAAAAGCACAAAACCATCTGTCGGTAATACTGTAAACTGTGTTGGATGACAATCATGCAAAATAAACAATTAACAAGATTCTTTCCCGTTGTAGAAACTGTGGTAGCCTAATATTTTCTTGCAGTTTGGAAACTGTGCAGAATTTAGGTTCCTTAAACGTTAGCCTACTTAGTCTAGGTTGCGAACGTTTTGCTGTTGTATTTACACATAAACGACGAATGCAACATTTAAAGTATTCGAGCCTCCATTTAAAGCAGGGGTTTCCAACCTTTTTTACACCGTGGCCCCCTTTGAAAATTTTGAAAAATCAATGGCCCCCTATTTTTTTCAACCTTTTTAAAAAAAAATAAAAACGTTATTTTAATTAAAAAGCTTGTGTATATAATAACCGGTACTAGTATTTTTATTAAATTTTATTTTATTTTTTTGTTATATAGTGTTAGATTGGCCTTAGAAATGATAAATTAAAAAAATTATCATTTTTCAAATTTTTCCATGGTCCCCTTGAAAAAGGCTCATGGCCCACTAGGAAGCCATGGCCTCCAGGTTGGGAACCCCTGATTTAAAGTATGATAACCTACAGGCACAGCTAGAAGAAGGTTACAGAGATGATGATTCTTCTGTATCAAACAGCCTTATATTCAAACCAGATAGAGTTTGCAATGTTGTTGGACGATGGCTCTTTTTGCAATTTTTTTGCAATAGCAAGTTTGTGTCTTTTCCTTGCTGTTTTGCACGTGATCGATAGTAGATTTAAAATGTAGGCTGTTTGTTTCGTCACAGCTTATCGAGCTTTGAGTTGTGAATTAACTGAGTGATTTCTTCCGGAAAAATGTTGGTTTCCGATAACCTTGGGATATCGTAAACATCCTTTTCTTGACGTTCGAAATAATCACTTTGCAAACCGCATAAAGAAGGCCTTGGTGAGTCGTATACAAATTCAAGCTCACTTGATGTGCTTTCAACTGGGCTATGCAATCCAGACATAGCTTTTAACTTTGCTTTTGCTGCTATCATTTCCAACCGGTTTTGCATATTGGACGTGTCACTGCCGGAAGCATACGCACACTGTACAAAGATATCTGGAGCAGAAGGTCTAGGCTTTTTATAGCGACTCATTCCGCCTAAATTTCCTGCACTAATATTTTTTTTCAAAGGGCGATCGGTAGGTCTTGGCTTGATGTGGTCAACTTTGTGTTGAAAATTCTTCTTCTGCTCTGACAGAGAAGAAATGCAACTCCGGGGTTCATTGCCGTGCAGAAATGTATGTGATTGTGCTGTGTTTTCAAATCCTGGGTTCGGAATTGGTTTCTTGAAATGCTTCTTCAAAGTCTCGCTTGAAACATCATTCGCAGAGACATAGCTTTGGTTCGTGGATTGAACGTCGTCAGGAATAGCCATTGACAAATAACCATCACCCTCCGTAAATGAAAGTCGTTCGCTGCCATGATTTGTTGAATCGTCCATTGCAGACGTTTTTTCTTCCACCACACTTGAACCTTTGTTTGTTATTTGTGATTCCATGGAAGTATAGGTCGCAACTGGCAAATTGTACAAGGCCTGTTGTTTTTCATCGGAGACACAATTGACGCGCGCTTCATTCATGGAAGGGAAGATGAATTTTGTTTTGTTTTTCGTCAAAGTGTCGTCATCAATCGTTGCATACGTAGGCTGAACAAAATCTTTCCCAGTCAATTGCGATTTAATTGATTCATAGTCGTTGGATATTTCGCTTTCACTGAGTGTGGAGCTTGGCACCGGGAATGGAGGTCTCAGGTGGTGAAATGAGGCTTGTTTGTCGACTAATCTTTCGCATTCTTGGCTTTTCTGTGGGCATAAAACTTTTTTATCTTCTTGAGGTGGAGGTCTCACTGCAAAATCGATATACGTTTCCGCAAGCTGGCTCAACCGCTGTTCTTTTTTGCTCTGTAATGTAAATGTAATTTAATGTAATTACATGTAATTCACTCAACCTTAAAACACGTAAATTGGATTCAAATGCTAGAATGATATTATTTTGGTTTAACATGTACCCAAATTATGGCAATCAAACTGTGGCATAAAGATGAATGTAATAAGTCGTATGAAAGTGTATGCCTAAAGGCGTAAAGAACGTAAGATAAAAACTTTTTAACGTCGATGGCTTAACAAACTACATTATAGTTTATGAACACTCCAACAATTCATTTAGCCTACCGAGTTTTGTTGAAGATTGCATGGGCGAAGAAAATTCTCTTGAGACTTTCTCACTGTTACATTACTGCTTTTGCAATCTCCTCTCGAATTCACTTTTTTATTTCGAATGATTTCTTCCGGTCCACCATTTTTTGCTTTGTTGGATGATTTATATTTGGGTAGAGACAAGGTCATACCTTTGGTATACGTTCTCATCTCTACTGCCGGTGGCTGAAAGCAACAAGATCCATACGTTAATGATTGGTTTAAGATAATTTTAGTCATGCATATTGAACACATTTTTATGCAAAATAATTGAACTCTTTTCCTCGGTTGTCACATCGGTAAGATTTTTTACAAATGTTTTACATTATACAGTAGTCTAACTAAAGCAGACTAAAGCTAAGTTTCATGTTTTTTGCAAATATTTATTAATCCCATTACCATTTGAAAACCAGAGAATGTCATGAATACATAAAGGTTTGAAAATGAATAAGTAATTCTTACTTGAGCTGAATCTCTCCTCGTTTGATTGTATTGTCTCCGCTTGAGCACAATTTGCACCAGCTTGATTGTAACAAACATTCCAACAAAGGCAAACAGACACAAACCGGCAATCATGAAAATATTTGAGCCACTGCTTTCTTCAACAATAGGTTTTTGAAGGTTTTCGTTTGGTTTGGATTGAATTAAAGAAGGGTCCGAATTTTTTGTGCCGTCTGTGGAAGGATATTCTTAATTTTTCATTTGAAAGTAGTTTACATTGGTTGTACTGTGCTGTAGTAGCGGGCCTAGAAAACAATTTTTGGGAGCACCAAAGTTTCTATGAAGCAAAATATTTCTGAGAAAAATGTTCATTTTATAAGTTGAAGTCCCAAGAAAAAAATGATTTAGTAAATATAGAATCGAGTCTATAGGGCTTGACCAAGAAACGTTTAAAAAAGTAGGTGTCGATTTTTGTCCTTTTTTGTGTATTATTTTGTGACCAAATAACTTTTTTTACATATATAAATATATTTTACTTATTTATTTTGCACACTTTGTATGTGACCAAATTCATTAAATTAACAATAAATTTCTCTGTAGAAGATGAAGTTGCAAGGTTTAATTTAAAATTAATGTTAAATTTTAAACATGTTTTTACGGCCATAGAAGGATTTCAATATTTTATTTGTTGAAAAAAATTTTTGTTTAATCTTCGTGAAATTTCAAAATTTCGTCTGAGGTGTCTCTATATCCTCGTGTAACAAGTCTCTTCTCATATTTCTATTGATACTGGATAGTGCAAAATGTTAATTTAACTGCCAACTGGTTATTTCACTTTGGAAAATTGCAGTATTTGTCATAGTTTTTAAGTAGCCGTGGCAGCCGTGGCCGAGTGGTTAGCGCGTTGGGCTCGCAGTCGAGAGCCTGCATGTTCGACTCCAGCCACCCGCACTTGCTGTTGTTTCTCTGGGCAAGAAACTTAACGATAATTGCCTCTACCTAGTGATCGATTTCGAGTAATGGGTAGTACCAAATTTAAATCATACGTAGAGTAGACAACCGGAAACAGACATTGCCGTCGGCTGCAGCGTGGGTCAGGTGTATGTCGGAAAGCGTACACCGATGCATAGCGCTCAAGTCCGCTTTCCCGCAATGCAGGATAAAGATAAACAAACAAACAAAAAATAGATAGAGCTTCGGTAGAGAGTTTGTCTTGTTGAACCATAGGCATACGAAGCCGAGTAACGTGATCAAGTTTAACATCTTCAAGTTTATTACATATAGAAACACAAAACTACGCAACAAATTAAGTATCGAACGTTTTCGACATCACAAGATGTCCTCTTCAGGAATAATATACATACAACTTAACTACATCTGAATAAAATACAATGGTTAACTAAATCTATAAACAGGAAAAGACAAGTAGAGCATACAAAAATGTTTGCCCCTTCAACCAACACTGATAACATTCAATGCCACTGATTAAGTTAATTGAATTTGATTGAGCGAGGGTAAAAATTTTGAAAAAATGCAGAAACATTGCATACGTTTGCTCTATTTTCTTTTGGGGGGGCGGAGGGCACCTGACCAAGTGCCTCCTGTCGATCCGCTACTGCTACTGTGTATTGTTTGATAATACGTTTAGTTTATTTTTTTGTTCGAGTGCAAAATGTAACTCCAATACAAAGCTAGTTTACGTATTCTATGTTGTTGTACAATATAGGCTACATCATAAAATAATGCAGGAGTATAAATGTGTTTGTAACAGGCCTCAAGTCAAGTTTAATGTGTCCCCCTCTATACGTTTCTTAAGTTATCAAATTAATCAAGTAATTGCGTAATGTACTGTAGTTTGGTTTGTAATAATAAGATGGAGAAGAGATTGTGTGACAGAAGATATGGAAATAATGAGAGTGAAGGAGGAAGATGCTGCTGACAGAGTGATGTGGAGGACTGTAATCTGCAATGGCGACCCCACCAGAAGTGAGAATAAAGCCAGAAGAAAAAGTTTGGTTTGCTTAATAAGTCAGAGCTTTTGCAATTTAGTTCAATCTTTTCAACGACATTCCTCTTTTACTAAAAATTTCTGTCAAAACCAAACAGATTGAAGGCAAAATGTTTTAACACAAACGATGCGGCACTTGCACAGTTGAATGGTTTTCTTTTCAAAATGTCACAAAAAGCTTACCTGACAAACTACGTGCTATGTCATCAGAGGTGTGGATCATGACGTCAAATTTTGCTTTTCTGAACGTGATGTTTACCATAGAAGCAGTGGTGTTAATGAGCAGACTTTTCTTATAACTGTTGTCTTTATTGCAGATGCTCGAATAGGAATCCCCGACGTTGTCTGAAATAAAAAGCTTGCATATTGTGGTGGCGCCAAAATTTTCAAGAAAAAATCTTTAAAAGCAAAAAAAATAAAATGTCTGAATATCTGGAATAAAAATGTGTGGCAAAATGACGAAATATTGCCAAGTGAATTGTTCACATTTATGATAAGTGCAACAAATCGTTGTGCGGAAAGTGTACTGCTGAGGTTTGCTGACGTACTGTACTGCTGACGACTTTTCCTAGAATGCAGCGAGCCTAAGTTATAGTAGATGAAGAGTCTCCAGCATCCCTTCAGGAACTTCTTCGCATTTTCATTATCCCGTATTGGTCGTTTTGCTTTGGTTTTTATGTCAAGCCATTTCATATCCTTAGATAAGATCAGGGGCACAACCAGCACAAAATTTTGAGGAGAGGGACAAATAAGTATTGTTGCACATGTTACTGAGCCCGGCTACTAGTCGGCAAAAGCGAAGCACTTAGCGGGAGGTTTGGGCAATCCCACCCAGAAAATTTTGAATGAAATACATGAAAAACTGCGCTTTCTGAGAGTAGTTTGTGAATGGATTCTACAGTTTATGAGGATTATAAACCGAGTCATCAGCAGATATGTTAATACCGTTTGATAAATAAGTGCACACTTATTGGTCCAGACATGTGCTGCTTCAGGAAGTAATGACTATTGCTTGTCGAACACTGCAGTTTATTGAAAGGTCATCATGACACACCCCAAGCACTAAAATAGAGCCATAAATGTAGACCTGTGATGATGTCAGATTACAACACAGTTTAAAACCAATGATGTTAACCAAAACTACAAATTTTTTCATTCTTTTTTCCCCGGATGAGTTCATTAAGGTTTAGATTGCAAGCAAGCATGAAAACTTATTCGCAAGTTGCTGTAAGCTTTATCGCATATTTATGAATGCTGACAATTGTTTTGCAGGTTCGTTGTTGTTTGTAACCTGGTAGCAAATGTCCAAAATTCTTTGCAATATTTTGCTGCAAATCCTCACAGAGCATTTTATTTCCTGTTTTTTAACTTTGTGAGGTAACGTTGCAGGCCATTTCCGGTTTGTTTCCTTGCGTCATTACACGACGCTGTATTTCATAAATGAAGGATAGTTCCTTCACAGAGCGAGCCGCAACGTGATACTTGAGTGACATATTTTTGTACCGTCATCACTGAAGAAATGGTAATTAGGGTGATTCACATTATGACGTAATTTGACGTTTAGCTGACGCAATAAGTAGGCTCACGTTTGTAGACGTCGAATCAATGCAAATGAACATTAAATTTCCAGGATGGGTAACTAGGCTCAAACCATAACGGTTTTTGCATCTTTCCAGCGTCGGCCAAGGTAAACAAATTTGTGGATCAATACATCGATTTGAGGTGTGGTAGTAAATTTGATTTACATGTTTATCTTTCATATGTCAACAATAAGCCTTTTGAAGACTAATTTTAAAGATACCAAGCAAACAAATAAGCAAAAGACAACTTCTGCTATAAAAGATAAGATTTTTTTTTTGTAGTATACACCTAAAACACTTCTAAAAGCACTGTGTGTGTTTACTTTTCTTTCTATTACCTAGTTTCTATTTCCTTGTCCAAGTTGTCTACAATTCTTGTTTGTAAAGTTTAGAGAAGAAAAAAATATCCCTTAAATGATGAAAATAACTATAAAGAGTGCTTTAATGTGAGAAAGTTACAAATATATTGTTATCTCAATCACCTTTGACAATTATGTAACTTCTTTTGCAATTAAAAGCCACGTTGCTTTTCTTAATGTTCAGTTTATCCAAATTTAGGTGCATGTGACTTTTTCTTGAGTTTCTACGAAATGCGATCCATTGAGGGAAAGATCTGGATGCTATGGACCACTTTTGTTCTTGATTTTCGTTCACCCAAATGTTGCCAGACAATTCTGTGAAAATAAAAAAAATCTAAAATAATTTAAAAACGATTGAAAACTGTTGCATCGTACCTGATTGATTGATTGAATTTTTATCCTCGGACTGGGAAAGCTTCTTGCAGAGCTCAATCCTGGCAGTTTCGCATACTTGTAATGTAGAGGCTTTGAATCACTGACGCAGGCCCGGTCGCCGAGATTGACAGAGTGAAGTTTCCGATTGGTGAAGTGTTGTTGCCGAGGGAACTATTCCATCCATTAGATGCCGCTGAATGGAGAGCAGTCCTTAACGTGCGTTGCTCAAGCGCACACCCCGAGAGTCGAACCAGCGCCGCTTGATCTTGAAGTTAAAAAAATTGACGTTCAAGTATAGCCTTAAGTTATTTGTACCTGTAATTTGTAACCTTATATCTTCTCAAATTTGTAGTAAAAATAACTTATCAAAAATATTCAAACCTGATTCAAACAAACATACTTGAAACCACAGTGAATTTAAACTCTCCTCCCGGAATACGGTTGTGGTACAACACTTCAATGATGTTTGAGGATACGAGTGGCTTGATCAAACGGCCGGTGCAGCCGCTAAATATTCTTTCATTCTCCGTCTCAGGAAACACAATCACTTCAACATATGGTGCTGTTCTATATGCACAAACATTGCAATAGTTAATTTATTACCGAAGCAACGGAATGGTTAATTTTTTATTTAGTTGATCTCCAGTGCAAACTTCACTATTTTGCAACACCAAGCAATTACTTCTTATCCAGCTTTCTGCAATGATATTTTTTTATCTAAACATCAAGTTTTACATAAGTTGTTGGTAGATTGGTAATTCGTACTCTGTCTCACAGAATAGGATGGTATTTGCTTACTTGTCTCCAGCGCAGTCATTGCCTTTAAGGTCAAAGTGGTTATTGTCAATCTTGATGGAC
Organism: Aplidium turbinatum; assembly: GCF_918807975.1. Taxonomy (NCBI): domain Eukaryota; kingdom Metazoa; phylum Chordata; class Ascidiacea; order Aplousobranchia; family Polyclinidae; genus Aplidium; species Aplidium turbinatum. The sequence goes on from NC_137485.1 coordinate 18,244,730, forward strand.
AAGTTGTCTTCGGGAGTAGTGAGAAATCTCCATTTCAAAGTTTCTTGGAAAGATCTATAAGAATCAAAGTCATTTGTTAGAGTGTTAGACGAAAAAGAAGCCCCATCTAACTAGCCTATAAGACGGCCTCGAAGATTCCAAGTTTAAAAAACACAGCAAATTGGTTGGTTTTGAATCTTTTCCTCGGACTGACAAAGCCTTGATAGGGTATTCCTTGTAGTTTCGCATACTTGTAGAGGCTTTTGACGCAGGGCGGGTTACCGAGATTGACGGAGTGAAGTTTTCCGATGAAGTGTTGTTGCTGGGGAATTATTCCATTCAATTCAAATTATCCGAAAACAGGCTTCTATTTGGCACCATGACACGACAACTTACACTTTAAAAACAGTTTTGTGTTGAGACAGCAGTACAGTTTATATATCAAAATTGCAATCGTATTTTATGAGATGTATGAGGAACCTGTTTGTGTCATTTCCAGCATTGACAATCACACTCTTTCCACGTGGGATGTCTATGATAGTAACTTCTTGCAATGAAGGATCTCTCAGACTTTGGCAATGTGATCTTGGGAAAGATATAAAAAAGCTAGCTTGCAGTAACAACGCTATATAATAATATTTCTCTAGTCCTTTAATCAAGCAAGCACTTCTTGCACATGTCATAATTGTTGTCACAAGTTACTCATAGACCTTCACCTTAATATTCATCTGAGAAATACAGTATTGTATATTCCTGTTATCTTAAACAATACGCTTTTTTAAGCTTTAAGAAAACTTAGCTCTTGAATGGTGTAGAATTGAGACTTCGTTATTGGACATTAACTGACTTGAAAACTTGTAACTTTTTTAATTTATTGTTAAATCGTTTTCGTGATTATTCTACGCTGCTGTTATTTAAAGCATGCTTACGTCATTATTTCAGCTCATACAAACGAATATCTATAAAAAATCTTTTTTTTACTTTTTCAGCCACACAAATACACAATAAAAAATAAACAAACGCAGTAAACTGAAACCGGTTAGATTTTACTTCATCTAAGTTACATCTAAACTACATTTTATAAAACCGGGATTAAATCTTTTCGCTTTCAAGACAAGACTTCCTTCCTGTAAAATCCTTTTTACTTGTGAATGACAAAGAAATCCAAAATCTGGTGAATTAACTTGAGGTGGGTGACCAGCATCGGATGACCTGTCCATTTGCAAGTGTCAACAGAGGAGAAAAACAAACGTTTCACCATGTCTGTAATGACGTTTTGTGATTTAACCGGAAATAAATAGAATTACGCTTGGTTCAATAACGGAAGTGACGTAAAAACGTGTAAAACGTTGGAAAAACACTCTTGGTGATTTTTTTTTGTTATGTCACGATAAAATGTTTTTGAAAAAAAAAAGTTTCGTATTTTTAATGCTACAAAGTGAGGCCGATTTCAAATATTTGAAGTAATATTTCTAATCGAAGTGTATATTGTTTTCGTATCTCCTATGCCACACAAGGATCTCTATTGCAATAGATGTAGCCTAACTGTAGCTAAGTTTTACCGACAAGATCTTTTATAAATTACTTTTTGTGTATATTTTTTAGTCGATAGTTGGTTGATAAACCTAAAAAATGTTCAAGTCTCGTATTGCTGCAGTAGTTTAGGCGGTCAGGCGGAAGTGTATATATTAAGGTATTTTTCACTCAAATTGCGCATACGTTTCGATAGGTTCAACTGGCTTGCAGCAGCGAAACTGCTTTACTGAATGCATTACAAGCTACTTGATAGTTGTAATGGGGTGTCGCGACCGTGCCATATTTTAAACTGATTGTTCTGCTTTGGCATCATGCACGTTACAACGTCCGCGTTTTGCCGCTTCTACCTTTTTCTAGACCTCTGCTATGTTTGTCATATATTGTTTTTTCGTTGTGATGGTCAGAAATAAAAACAAACTGAACTAAACTGATAGTTGTTGTAAAGTTAAAGCTACCTGATCGTAAAGTTCAAGATGCATGTGTCCATTTGTGTGAAAGTGTCTTTGCTTCGACCTTACGGTTTATAAGGTTTCATGTGTTGACATTTCTACAATGGAGGCTCTTCTTACGGCGAACTATTACACTTACAAGATATAGCCTACCAAAATAATGAGTAATGGTGCATCGGTGCTTAAAAACCAGCCCAAAACTCTTACTTCAGCGTTGTGCTAAATATCTCCAGTCTTTACATAAACCAAGGGTGGGTAATCTTTTTAACATAAGTGTCCAGAAAAAAAAATGTAATGCTGACTGGGGGGTGGGAGGGCGCACTGGTAGTAAACACTGATTTATCATCACGCCCTTTCGTCTCAACAACAAGGAAGCTGGCCGAGTGCGTGGCCGTCAGCTACGAATCCTTCCCAATGGAATTCCTGTCCGATATATACGATCCTCACTTTACATACTTACCTGGGAGTGACTTTGGATTGAAAACTTACTCACAAAAAACACTCGTAGTTTGTTCGCACCGAAGCATCAGCTAGGAACAACCTTCTCAGATGCCGAGTCTGGTCGGCACGGATATCCAACGCTCCTCAGCCTTATGGTTTGAAAACGGAGATCTCGGTTTCGGGAATTCCCGAGATTTAGTGGTTTTTCGATTTCTCGTTTCCAAGTTTTTTTGAGTAAAAAGTCCAGATAAAGTTCAACAATTTAGAAGAAGCCCGAGTAAAAAAGCAAACAAAGGGAGAGTCAATCAAATTCGTTTTCCAATGCTGGCAAAGCTAGCACAAGGTTTAGATCAGTGGTTCCCAACTCATGGGTCGCGACCCAAAGTTGGGTCGCCTGATAATTTTTTTGGGTCGCTTGTTTTTCAGGCATATTGTATCTTGGGCGAAAAAAATAACAATAAAAAAAAAATTTAAAACGTGATGAGATCGATCACAAAACTGGAAAAAATAAACACAAGTCATGAAGCGTTTCATGTCGAGACATCGGAAAGCTTTGTAGCATGATCGTAGTGCAAGAAGTTTTAACAATTTTCGCTTTTATTATTATTATTAAATGTAAACCCAACAAAAATTTCAGTCTCAAACATACACTAACTTGACAAAGTTACGGGATATATATTGTAACGTGCACTATATGTCACAAATGCCATGTCGGACAAACTATGACAAAGTTTTCCACACGTTGGACCACGCATAGTCTGGTGTGGTAAAACCCATCAAAGACAAAGCCCCAAGTGCTGTATTGACTTATTGCTTTCTCCACAGAGAGGCCTTTGCTGCAAAAAAGCTGTCTCAAGAGCTGCACGAAGTGTTGAATGATGTGAAGTATGTAAACTGTGTAATCAAAGCAAGTCCACTAAATCGGCATTTGTTTTCGTCTTTGTGGATTCCGATTATTATCAAGCATTGCTGTTGCACACAGAAGTGCGATAGTTGTCACGAGGTCGCGTCCTGAAGCGAGTTTGTAATTTGCGAGAGGAGATTGCTATCTTCCTGAGGCAACAGAACTGCGTGAGATTAGCCGAGAAGTTTTTGCAAGAACATTTCAAGGCAAATGTTGCTTACCTTGCCGATATATTTGACTCTCTGAATTCTCTAAATTTATATACGGTATGCAAGGCAACGGTTTTACGGTGATTGATCACGTCGCAAAAGTTTCTGCTTACCACAAAAAACTCATATTCTGGAAAAGTTATGTCACCAGAGATGAGTACGATATATTTCCTCAGCTAACGCAATATATTTGTGGCAATGAAGTTGATATTAAGCAAACGAATTAGACACCTGGAACAGTTTGCCAAAAAGTTTGTGCACTACTATGGAAAATCTGTAACACTTAATAACCAAAATGATTGGATAATTGATCCATTTGTTGGAAAAGATCTGCCTCAACTTTCCATCCATGTTCCAGAACAGTTATGGACATAACGACAGAAGTAGCAAACCGTATTTCTTTTGCGTCCTTCAAAGACAAATACCCCAAAGATTCTGCAAACATCCACTTTTGGGCTTCCATGTACAAAGTGTATTCCACAGTTTCACAATTAGGGGTTCAAAAACAGATTCCATTTGCAACAACTTGGCTTTGTAAGATTGGATTTAGCGCCATGTGTGCATTGAAAACTGAACAGCGAAACCGGCTGGAAGTTAAAGCCGACGTGCGGCTATGGCTAAGCAAAATAACGCCTCGACTTCAAAAACTCACTGATAGCAAGCCAGCACAGCTATCTCATTAGTGATTTGATAAACATATTATTTTCGGAAAAAGTTACTGCTTTTGTAGTGCTGTTTTTTTGCAACACAATCTTGTATGGCTTTTAAAATACTACGACAATTTGCTTGGGTCGCAAGATTTTACCGAACTGATTTTTTTTTTTTAAATGGGTCGCCTTAAAAATGAGTTGGGAACCACTGGTTTAGATAACTGTTCGAACAACTTCTATCGTACGTGGACGTTCGTGCTCCACCGCTGGTGACATTGTCGCAATAGATTATGCAGCCTAACACTTTTTGAGAGTGTCTGACATGATCTTCCTCAAAGCAGCGTTGAAAAACTTGTGTAGTCACATGCAACATGAAATTTGCATTGAACCCAATGCATCACGTCCAATAAAAAATAAAAAAAAGAACACGATAAATCTACGCCAAAGACACTGATAGTAATTTAACAATCAGCAGACTGGTACACATAAGGTTTGTATTGCACATTAGCACAACGTTACATAAGCTTTCACATAAACATATAAGAAGACATATTGATGATTTATAAAGAAGAAATATTGATGATGAAAGTGTCTAGTGCTGATGTGTTGTCACTTTCTGGGGCGAGATATGACCAAGAGTCATAACCGTGTCGCAAGATTTTGGTAGAAAAAAAATAATTAAAACGTTGAAAACTTAAACATGAAAACAAAAAAATACCTATCTCTTCAATCTTGTACTTGATTGGTCGATATACGAAGAAAAAAAGAATCCAGTAATGTACATAACTGACTAATGAGAGTCAAATTAAAAAACGAATTATCAGCAATCTCTCAAGACGTGTTCCTATATTCGTGACATGTTTTCTGTGAACCAATATCTCAAACTTGTATTTTGGATCCATCTCATATAATTTTCTGTCCTAGCACGAAAATCTTCACTTTTTTCATTTTTCCAAAAAAAATAGAACATATTTAATAAAACTTTTCTTTGAAAAACACCAAACTTTTATCGACATTTATAATAGGCATTAAGCAATGTTTTGTATAAGATAGAATTTCGTAACAAAACTTGCTCTCTTTTTTTATCTGTGACGTCAAACGCCACTGAAGTCAGACACCAAGGCAAGGTCAAGCACAAGAACTTCACTGTATTGATGAAAAGATTAATTTTGAAACAGAAACCCACTGTTTGCAGTTATCGAAGCTTCACGTGGCATCTCCAACTTTTTAAAGTTTAAATTAGATTGACGTCAACGTTATTTTTTAAAGTATAGAGCTACATATCTTCAGATGTCGCCAAGTTTTTATATTGACTTTGAAAAAACTAAATAGTTTTATAATTTTCAAAATTTAAAAAGCAAAACTTTCCATAACAATTCTTATAACCTACTTTCACACTAACATGCGTATTATGGGGTAAAAATATGTTGTGAGACAAGAAAATAAACTTCTTACAATTTTGAAGCCTTTTTTTCATTCTATGAGGTAGCGACACAGAACGTCGCAGAAAACATAAAGCAAGTAAGTCACGAAACTGAATGAATTAAACATAAACCAGCTGCTGCATATAAACACAATACTACACATAAAAAATACCATAAACGAACTTAATTGTAAAAATACAAAAATCAATCGCAATTTTATATGATTGTCGCTAGGCCAAATTAGCTCATTTCACTGTAATTTGACCTTTTTGACTCCGATTTGTGAAATTATTGTTACGTGAACACATATAGTAATAAACGCCTTTCTTAAACTTAGCAACAAAACCCGAAAACGAGGCTGGAGCATTGTTCAACTGGTCTTGCATGGCTTCTTTGGACTGGATCGAATAATCTCCACAACCATCAGCGTCTGTGGCGCAACTGACAAAAAAGTGTGAATGGAAAATTAAAAACTTTTCTAATGTAAAGAGCAGGCAAGTGCAGTACGTCGTGTATAGCTTACGAGTTTTAGATGTTCTGTTAAATTTTCATGTGCAGTGAGTAAAATAGCTACGGAAATTTTCACTGTTTTAAAATTAAATTTTGTTTTTTAACTGCAGCACCTTCTAAACCACTTCTCGCTAAATAAGCGCACTACGCCATTACGATAAAAAACAAAACATACAAAAAGCATAAATCAAGACAAGCTTTACTTTCTCGTAGATGTAAACAACGTAATCTAACATCAAGAATGTTAAAAGCCTGTGACCAATAGCAAGTACTCACTGGAAATAATTGGATGAAGCCAGTTGGATAGCGTGATTAACCTCACGTTGCTCCACTGTGCTGCCATATATCTGACCCAGACTGTTCCACACGACTTCCATATCTGTGGGCATTTTATGAACGTGTTAATAATTTGTACAAATACAGAGAACTGTAAATAATTCTGGGAAATAACTGGCTTAATTTTAAACCTTCGCCCAATAAAAAAAAAAGACAAAGTGAACTGCAGATGTAATTTAAACTTAAAATTCTAAAGCACTCACTTTTATGCAGGGTGCAGTTCTCATATGGACTGGGGTAGTTTTCACCAGGGGCACGGATTTCTACAATGTTGTTCCGGTCCGTTCCCCCTGTTCCTTCTCCCGCGCTTCCGGTGGCTCCATCTCCTCCTGGAGCATCTGGAAGATGATAAGACGTCAATTTACAGTAAATTAACCTAATTGTTTTCAAATGTACCAACGATAGGAAAACGTTTGATTTCTTTGTTTTGGTCGATTTCTTTAGAAACTGTGCCTATCCTATTGAACTAAGCCTTGTTAGAGATTAACAAAACACACCAACGTATCTCTACCGAGAATTGATCTAGGTGGCATTCTTGTAAAGTATTTTATCCAGATAAACAAATACAAAGACGAAGAATTTCTTTTCATATTGTTGGGTCACTAAGCTTCCGTGATAAAAAATAAAAGTTATTTGAAGACTTCATTTGGTTGAGATTCGCTTTTACAATAAAAATATATCGAACCAACCCAGTGGCAGGCTACACACTTGTACAAATTTAGACAAACATTTACACCAACAAACACAACTAATTTGTTCCTCTTTCATACTCACCGTTGTCGTGTGTATTAGAACCTGTCCACTGTATATGAACAAGATCACTTTCGCTCAAGGTCAGCCGGTTGGGGACAAAGTCGTACTCCACGGCAGGATAGACTTGCACTATGTTTCCTCGCTTACCGCGGACATTCAGGTTTTTAACCGTAGCATCGTCCTCAATGGCTGCAGCAGATAGTTCGTTGAGACATATTACATGGGACGATTAAATGCTTCAAAGTTTAAACCGTTTTTAAATTTAAGTTGCAGTAATAGTTTACAAAATAAATTGTTTAAAAACCATTTCTCGCTGAGTAGTTTTAGGTTGTATAATGAACAGTTAAGAAAATAGTGCGCTAGGTTTAGTTTGTTGAGAAGGAGCGATCTTCCTGGCGTCAGCACTACCTGACTACTCACCATAGCACAGCGAGCTAACAGACAATTAAATCAAAACATCAGCCGGCCATATTACAAATTGTGCACATGATCCTGGTCAAACGTGGCAACTAAAAAACTTTTCAATGTAACAACTGAAGATGCACTGAGCAAAATGTTATACCTCCGCTCCTTGAGGCCAGAAAAAAGACATGACTTCTGTCTTGGAAGGTCCGTCCTGTCTGGTCAGTGTTGATCGCCAGTTGCAGCAGCTGTCCATCTGCTCCAATGTCCACCAATGGATTTTTCTCGATCGGCGAGCGTTGTGTTACAACGTTGTTTGTTCTGGAACGTATTAAAACTTGTATTCTAATTTACTGTATATTTAGTTTTAATTTAAATAAACAAAAAATACTATAAACACCTCAAAAACAATTGCTCAATGCCAAGCAAAGCGAATTATATCAAATATAGTTACAATTTAGGAAAAAAATCTTAACAGACTGCTAACTACTTCCACATTATTGGGAAGATGAGAAGGTGCTTATTCAAATAGAATAATTTTAGTTTACAGTACCGTAGGCTACTTCGATATTACTGTAATTAACTTGTCACTGATTGAATGCTTCACTGAAAAGTTTGCTAAATAGTTAAAGCAGAGAGTTGAACATCATAGTTTCGTCGCGAGCTTATTCTAAAAACGTGAAGAACGATGCTTTCCATCACCCCAAAGCAGAAACCTTCACACAAACTAGCCTACCCTGGCAGAGAGCTAATGGTTGTGAATCAATTTCAGTTAATCCAAAATGACTAAAACTTGCACATTCACAAGAACAACTTACTTCTGTTGACTATTTCTGTAGTCTGTGTTGTAAGGATCATAGTCATCAGTTGAAATGTTGTATCTGAATCATGATTTGCTTTTCATTAAAACATTGAACTTGAAGCCGTTCTCCCAAAGCAACAATATTAGTTAGCGTTAGCACGCTTTAAACTGCTTAAAGCAGCATACATAATGTAAAATAACAACGAATTTCTTAATAACGCTAAAGCCCATCTACCGCAGATAGAGATGGCTCTTGGGCATTGTAGACAGTTTTAGAATAAATTCATGTAGGTGAGCTCGAATACATTTTCATTGTTTACCTCCCAATGATATTTTCTTAAGGGAAAATTGATGCCATAAAGATAAAGATCACCTCATTCTCAAAACGCATCTTTTCTTGTTTCCGCTTGGAAAATAAGGTAAGATCCAGGTGTAGTTGAGTGGGGTTAAATCTCTTCCGTTGCCAAGGTGATTTGATCGAGACCAGTCCGCAGCCTGAAAAGAAAAATTTTTCAAAAAAACTATTGGAGGTATCATTTACTAAGTTCCATTTAAGATAGGGGATCTCCTGACTACGAAGCAGTAGGCCAGCCATTACGCAGGCCAGCCATTACGAAGCAGCAGGCCATATAGAGTGAACATAAACTATAAACAACGAAAGTTCACTTTAATATATTATGTTAAATGCCGTGTGGTTGCTTAGTTTTATCTGTCTATGGTTGAAGAAAGTCACATCTTCACCAAAATTGTAAAATCTATTAGAACTATTTTTTCTTAGCATGATTGTAGAACTAAGTCACGATTTTTTTTCAAAAACTGGCAGAAGCCTTATTTTTGCTGTTAATGTGTGGGAAAAAGTATACAGAATTATTTAGAATTGAATAGTGCCATGTGTAGGATGATGTGTGGTGATGGTGAGGACCACTACCTGGCAGAATAAAGGCTAAGCTTGCCCGCTAGAAGTCAGCATGGAGAAATCTGCAGTGGGAACCAGAATTCCCATCAGGGTTGAAAAAGGGAAGTGTTTCGCGCTTTTGGTTTTAGAGTATATTCTTTCTTGCTTAAAACAGCAAAAAAGTAAGACAAAATGTTGTCGACACGCAATAATGAAACAAACTAAAAGCAGCTATAAGTGTTTTGTAGAGTGATAAAAATAAACTATAACATTGTGATAATGAACCTTGCAGTCCACAGGTGGTGGCACAATAAAACAAGTGTCTTCAATGGTTTCGTGGTTCACAATCCTCTGCACGTCATAAGGCTTGCCCCACATGTATTGCACTCTGCTGTTCACGTTCTGTGCTAAGCACTGCAAACAAGTAAGAGTATGATGCTTATCATCATCATTATGCATCTTCCTCCTATTGAGGATTGGATACAATGCGCCTTGTTGATGCTCAAACAAGTAAATAGCAATCACACTTTCAAACTGTTCTTGAAAGTCATAGAAGTTTAACAAGGCGGTTTCACAACGATGAAAACTCAAAATAAGGGCCACTAGACCAGATAATAAAGTTAACAGATAGAAGTTTTGATTTCTGCAGGAGTTTCTCTTGCCAGGCTGCACCAAAGGGAGAGTTTGTCAAAAGCACACACACCAAGATTTAAACCAAAAGTCGTTGATCTAGCCAAATTTATGTACACAGATACACCACAAAATCTAACTCAAATCAACACATTCTACAGGCTACAATAGTTACTGCTTTTCAACAGCTAAGCGAGTGGCCAACTATTAGTTTTGACACGCGGCTGTAGTAAATGTCTATATGTTAATGCGGAACAGAGCAAATCCTAGGCTCTTGATCAAGCTACACACACTTAAGCGAAGACAGGAGGTTAGATCTGAACTCACTTCCTGTTCAGTGCTGTGTTGTAAAGCCAGTTCAATGTAGTTGTTGTAATCGATCCATTCAGCTCCCTCTTTAAGGGCACAATCAGCCGGGTTGTTTATAGCAGACCAATGCTTTCTTCCGCCAGAAGAAAATGACTCTACACACTCACCATACACGCGTTGGTTGAAGCTGTTTTCTCTGTAGTAACTAGACGTAATAAAACTTGTTACAAGGAAAAAATAAGAGTTAGCAGTTAGTTGGTTAGTTTACATGCAGTTTTCTGTTCTTTGTTCCCCGTATTGCGAGGGTTGGACGTAAAAAAAGTTCAAAGTCTTCCTCCGTCCGAACTATTATCACTCTCCTCTAATCAACGAAAGTTGCTCAAAACGTTGTCAAAGCTAAATGTTCGAAATGTCGGTACCTTAATTTTAATTTAATTGTTTTGAATTATAAACAAAAGACTATTAATGCAATTTTGGTAGAGAGGTGATTTTCTTTAACCATAGACAGATAATCTGTCTATACCTTATAGGATATCTGTCTATGATTAAAGACTATTAACTCCAACAAACATTATTTGACTTAAACAAGGAGGACTTTCAAAGTAAACAAATGCTTAAAAAACGACTAACAAAGGCAGAGTTTGTTAACATTGCAGTTCAGACAGGCTAACAGACCGCATTTCATGTCGTGTAAAAAATTCCTTTTACAAGAAAATACTACAATATTTAAAAATAATATTTCCAAAGCAACAACAAAGCTTAAAAATAACATAAAATTCGATTACAACTTAGTTTTATTAGAACAGAACCATGGCAACAGAATAAAACTTACTCGCAGCTGGACTCATTGTGGGATAACACCGCAATGTCCACCCACGGCGTTGGGTGAAAATATGGGTAGTAGTCTCTTTCTTCAGGGCATTCGTATCCCCGGCGATTTTCGGCGGGGTTTTGTCGTGTGAAGATAGCAGACGAAACTCCAAATTTATTCGAATTTAGATTTCGATCAGCAACGAACAGTCCTAGCACGTTTGAAAATATTTTACCTGCTTTTAGTTTAGAAAAATGTAAATAAAATCAATGTTTTCAATGTAGGCCTACCCTAAAAAACTTGTAATTGTGAAGTAGGCTAGCATGTAGGCTAAAACAACAATACAGTATATTAAATAAAATTAGTATGTTTGTTAAAGAGAGCATATCCCACATAATCTACATATACTGTACTGTACAATAAACTCAAAAGGTTGGGCACAAAAAAAACATTTTATCAAAAATAATAGTCATGTAGTTGTAGGCCATGGTATGGAGTTAGTAAAGCAATCCCTGAGTTATTTTTTGCGTATGAATGCGGCCTAAGACTTAGAAATCAAAAGCTCAATTTTAAATACCTAAGTTTCGTTTCCTCCTGTAGCAGGAATCATACCATTCCCAAGATTCGTGGAGTCCTTTGAGACTATCCACACTACCGTTCCTGCGATCTTCAGCAGTGGATTGTAATTCTTCTTCTTCATTCGGCTTGGTGTATTGTTGCGTGCCAGTTTGTATCCCATTTCGAAGAGTAATGCTGTTTTTTGCTAAAATAATAATAATTTATTTCAAATGGAATAATCGTGCATGGCCTGCCAGTTGCGGTGCATTGTAACTCATTCATGGATGCAGAAAGAATTACGCTGAAACTTCTAAAACTTGTTCCAGAGTTTCTTATGTTTGTAAAGGGTTTGAACTGCCAAGGTGGCAGTGTGAAGTGTTAACTTGCACTTAGACTAAAAATTTTGAAACGCTTTTCACTGGAGAAACTTTTCATCGTTGCAAGCACCACTGAAACTTTTTAGCGTATTTTTGTTGCTGATATACCGATAAAACTAGCAATGCACAAAAGATTAAACAAGGATAGGCCTAATTCAATTATGGTTGGAAATATATTTCCTTCCTTGTCGATTAAATCATTGTTTTGGAATCAAGTATCAATTTCAAATTTGATCTAGCCCCCGGAAAGCATTTTGCTTGAGCCTAATCTACAAGTTCAGTTGTGGCTCTATATAGTTGTAAATAATCAAAGATAAAAATCACTCACGACTAGGATCAACTGTGTCATCCTGGCACATATATTGTAAAACCAAATTGCAATTCAGTTTATGAGGAGAAGTATTTTCATCGCCACCACAGCCGTGCTGATTGGTCCATTCCACCACAAGCTCACTTGTTCCAACCAATCCGCTTTGAAAGTAACTCTGAAACATGAACTTACTTTGTAATATACAAACCATAATTGTACCACAAGCAAATCAAACAGAATACCACAATAGAATTTAACATTATTATATTCAGATAAACTAAAATGTAATAAGAAACCGTAGGCCATGGAGAAAATGTTTTGAACATTTTAGCTGCAGCACGACGCTGTGCTCTAGTTAAGTAATAAATCACAGTGCATCTGCATAATAGCACTCATAGTATAGGCTACGTCATTACCATTCGATATTGCTGCCCCTCTTCAGTGGATGTTGTACTTTGTGAATCTCCAACATTATAACCTCCTCGTGCGTTGTTCTGTGTCAAACATATGAATGTCACATGACAATAAAAACAAGTCCGCCGAGGTTAAAAATAAAAACAGAACAGCAGATCTCCAAGGGCAGAAGACAAACTCAACTTTTCGCAAGCAAAATGTAACAAGCAGACAAGTAAGTTAACATTACTATTGGAATTAACGGAATCAATAAATTTAATTTAAATTATCATTCCATAAATTAAACCTGCTTGTTGAAGTCGAAATTACCTGGGAATCGAACATGCGATTTCCGTTACTTCTCGTGGCTGTGTCTTCATTCAGTCTGTTGTTACTACCTCGTGGATTGTGCAAGTACAAATCAGCCAGGCACGTACCGATCACCATAAACACAATTGTAAAGACAGAAACTTGCATTGTTTTTGAACAGTATATCTTGTGTTCAGTTCATTCTAATTACAACACAAAGATTTTAAACTGTTAAAAGCGTGTATAAATTTAGCAATTAAACAAATATATTGAAGTAGGCGATGGGAGAAAGAGTAATGGAGAAAAACAAAATGGGAAAGGGAAAACCATAGTTGCGTCGAAGTATAAATTCTCAAGAAAAATGGACAATATAGCCTACCCTACAAGTTACACTCAGGAGAGGCAAAGATTCGAGTAGAGGTTTTTCCTCAAGGAAATTTAAAGAAATTTAGGTCGTCGCTTTTTTAAGTAGTTTGAGTAGCTTTTCTATATATCTTTGGCTTCAATGGCAATTATAATGCACGCTTGATCTTTGGTCATGACTGGTAAAGCAAGTCACGCAACTTAACACGTCATTTCGATTCCTTTAAATTCTCTAATCAGTATCACCAATGGTACGTCGGCTGCATAGTCGAGTGGTGAGAGCCCTGCCCCTGGTACGCACTCGAATGGGCGCCGGCTCTCGACACCGCTCAAGAGCATGCAGCAATGTCTTTGGCAGGACATCGTCGTCGACTTCAGTTCGTGTCCGACCATTGGTTTTGTCTTCAAGTTGTCGGATGTAAACAAGGCAAAAAAACTAATAGCATGGAAGTTAAACCACACTACTTGCTTTATCCGCTGGTTAGGACATTAGGTCACCATCCTGGTAAGTTGATGCGTTAGAGCGAGCGAGAAAATTCATATGCGTCAGAAAAATTACTTTTTTTGTGTGTTACGGGCGGCACTTGACCAATGGGTGCACCACTTGAGGCACCTCTATGAGGTTGAGGATCCGATACGCCTCCCTTTTATGGATCCGCTACTATGGGGGCAATTATCGTAAGCCAACAAAAGAAATATTTTGTGTAGGAAAGATTAATTGAATAACTGGCTACGCGAAATGCAACCTGCGTAATGTTATGTTTCCCTGAACTAAATCAGTGACCTGGAACGTATGCTAATGCAACTGCCTCGCTTCAACAATGTTTACATTTCGTGTAACAATTTGAGTAAGTGGTCAAAACTAAAAATTTTAACTTAAATTTTAAAATTTGGAATGGATAGATACTTGAAACCAGCAGTGGTGCACTGGTAGGCTATGGGTGACCATAAAAGCTGACAAACACCTTCCCAGCTCAAAACTAACGTAAATTTATCTTTTTTTCCTTCGCTTGTCTGTATAAAATAGCATCCATGGTGAGCCCATTGTATTGATGCAAAAAACGTGACTTGACAAACTCTGAAGCTTTTTCGCTGAGCTAGCTGAAAGTAGGCTATTATTATGTGAATATGTGGTTTGGCAATGACAGGCTGTGGAAAATGATAATTCACCTCAGTATGTACGTCGTGTGACGTCTTTGACATACCGTTTAAACCAGCAAAGTAAAAGTTTTTCAACTGTGAAATTTTTTCCCTCATGTTTCATTGTTTCGAAGAAATTTCAAGCTTTGACTACTCACTACTCAGTTTAGCTAAGATATCTTGGTATAAATCAGCCATTGAGTCTTAGACTGGCAATACATCCAACTGTCAGCTTCTAATGATAGATCAGGCCCAGGGCACCATAGGCAGTTTTTTCGTTTGTCGATTGCACTTGCCTGACTGCAACAAGCCTATGATCAAAGTAAGTACTGACAGTACAAAATCAAAATTTAACTGTGCAAACACGCAGAAAGAAGGATGTAAACACCACGAGGCTACAAACTGCTTTCAGTCAAGCACTTAAACTAGCCAGCAAATGTCAAAGCGACCAGAAATTGACTCTACTTTATTGATCATCTACCTGCTGGTTTTGATGTACCCTCCGGCAGTGCTGATAGCTTCTCAGCCCAGTTGAGCCTTTTGCCTTTGAGTTTTCATTCAGCGTCACTCCGCAATTATATTATCATGTGACGATGACGTATGGCAAAGGCAGAGTAGTCACACCGAGCATGGTTTGTGTGCGAAGTCACATTGAATGGTCGCCTGTTCGATTTTCTCACCAAATATTTCAGTCTACAATAGCAGAATCAGCATCAAGTTCTGTTTTTTTTTTGCAAGTTGCTGTAGAATAGTGTTGCTACGTGGTTCGAAACGCTGTTTGATAAAAGAGAAGAGAACTTTACTGAGCAAAGCGTCATAAACTAAAAACTAGGTAGAAGCATGTGATGTTAACAGCGGATATTTATATTGCAAGTTTTCGGTTTTAAAAACTTGGCAGGAGGTTAAAACTATACTGGCGCAGTGATACTTCATTCATTGATTTGATTAGATTGTGCTTCCGATTTGGCTGCACTGGTTTGGCATGTAAGTTTGGCATTGTAATGAACATTCAGTAAAATGCATATTGAAATTTTACGTACCATGATGACATAATGCACATATCCTATATTTAGTATATGTACTGTATATATAGAGTTGCCAATGTCATCTGTGTTGCGATTTAACTTTTAATGTACGTGCAGGCCGAAGGTTCTCAAGTAGAGATGGATCATCAATGTTGTTTAGTTGGTTTTATTATAATTTTTCTCAACAGCGCCCAAAGTGACGTATATTTTCATAATCCAAGGTAAGTTGAGAAAGAGAACTGTGTTCGGAAAGGTAGTACAAAGCGTTACGGTTGCTACCACAGCGAACCCGCAGCATCAGGCTAAAACAGGTCGTTTGTATCTACAGTTAAGTTGAACATTATGAAACGCTACTAATAAGAAAAATAGAAAATAAACTGGCCTGAAATGCGATGCTTTGAATAACATTCTTTTATGAAATCAAAAACATACAAACAAAAAACAACTCGACGTTTTCAGCGAAGTGCTGCATCCTCGTAGCCTTGCTTTTTAACGTATACAATACATCCAACGAAAATGTGAGAAAATTGCAGATACGCTTAGTTTATTTAAATAGGAGGTACAGCAGGGAGTGGGCTATTGTGTCAAAACGGTTAACGTTTGCTCATTTGCGTTTGTGTGTATATTCCCAAACAACAAAATCCATCATTTTTACATCGATTCAACGTCTGCAGACGTTGAATCAATGTAAAACAGACGGATTTGCTGTCTGAGTTTCCCATCTGGAAAAATGCTATTCAATCCACCGTTCTTGTCAATTATTTTAATGTTTCAAAATAAAATTACAACCTGTTTGAGTTTATGGTACAGCAGATTAACCTGTCTTTACTTATTTTTTACGTTAGCACATGTTTTAACTGATCTTTTCATAAGGTTAACGCAATTTAAAAACACTACAGAAATTTGATGTGTTAAATTTGACGATGATATCAAATAAGCAGACATTCAACCCCAATTCATGCTCTTTTTTCCGATAAAGACGTTTGAGCAATTAACTTGTTTTCAAGGGTAACGCCTAGAACATCACACGCCCAGGGCGAAAGAGAAAATTGAATTGAGTCCTTTCTTTGTCATGAGTTACCATGGGGGTTGGGGGAGACAGGTTATACCTGGGACTGGTATATAAGTCCCCCCCCACCCCCCTTGGTAACTCATGACAAAGACAGAACTCAATTCAATTTTCTCTTTCGCCCTGGGCGTGTGATGTTCTAGTCTTTTCCGTTTTCAAGGAGCTTGATACGTCGTAAACGTACCAGTGAAGATTTGACAGTTTTTTTCCAGGAAACAACTTGCTGTTGAAATTGCATTTAGGTTCTAACATTACGTTATCTTCCTTACCGGCCTGAAATGCGATGCTTTGAAGTGATTAACAAATTGAATGAAGATTTTTAAACAAGCGATAACATAGCTTGCTCGTATATGAAACACTTTATAGATTGTCTATGATTAAGCCAGCGTAGTTATTTTTTAAGACATTGTAAACAAAACGTACCGTGTATTGGTAAAAAGACATCACTCGAGCAAGAGCTGGTTCAACATCATAAGCCATCCATTCACGCTTCACTGAGCCGCGGATATTATAGTGACGTACACGACTGAGCAAACGTATAAATGAAACTGTAATTAAATGGCCTTTCTGAACTCATTTGTATACGCAGTGGAGCGTAAAAATAAAGCTTTCTAGTTCTATAAAAATCGCATTTTTTTTCTTGATTTGATTTTCTGTAATTTTGCAATCGCCTGGAATGCTTTTTAATACTTTCAACCAGGCCTAACAACTACAGTGTGAAAACATGCAACTGAATTAGGTAATGTTCGCTGTCATTTTACTAGCTAATTATGCCATGCTGGTTATTTTGGTACAATACAATACGAACTAGTTTTCAGCATAAAGCGACATTTTTATGAGCGTATTGTCAAAAACCTTTTACAATCATTTTACGTTTTTTGCACTTACAAAATACAGAGAGAAACACATTAAGTCGATTTGTAGCCTGCAGGGAAATGGAAATCCAGGTTTCAGAAGGTCCATTTGGCTAGGTCTGACTGTTTCACCGACAGCTATTTTTCTAGTATTTCTATTCGTACCATGGAGAAGGTACCTAACGTTTTCCTGTTTCACAGAGGAAGCAACAATCGATGGAATGAAAATGGCAGGGGACGGAACAATGCAAATCGAATGTTTGACTCCCAGAACAACGCCAGGGGTGGTTACAACGTTGGCAGTGTGTATTACTACGCGGGCTCAACCTTGCAAATTGAATGGTGGGCCACGTTTCTTTGGTTGCAGTTTTAGGAGGCTGAAATTATTTTAAGGAAATGTTTTGTTTTCCTATGTCTTTGAACTTAGTATGCTGTGCCTGTTCGTTGTTATAACCTGACCGCTATTAACTGTAAACATAAGAGTTGTGTGACAAAACCGAAGTTAAAAAGATTGATTTTATTTCAAGTTTTACCTCCAGGTTCCGATTTTGTGCTGTAAATTTTCTTTTTATTGTAGCAACCTCCGGTGTTAGCCTACATTGTGGTGCAGTGTACTTGCTGAATAATTTATTTCATTCAAATTTTATTTTCCGTTTATACAAACTCACTAGAGGTGTGTTGAAGATAGTAGACATTAGTAGCAACTAGCTTTTAGCATAGATTACTTACTAATGCTTTTAGTATCTAAAATTCTAAAAGGAACAATGCGATCTTTCCTGCTAATAATCTTTTGCTATGGTCGCCACATCGCTACACAGAAAATTTGAAATAAAACGATAAATTGAAAAAGTACGAAATAACCATTAAACTCGTCTATTATTCTTGAGCGTTTACGATCTACGCCATTTTGGTTGTAAAGGTAAAGGTCCCATACTCAGATACTGAGCTTTGGGTAATGAGAAGATAAGGTTCTCATTATACTAAGCCTTCGGCGCTAAGGAGAGTAGGGTGGCCAGTTCCTTTCTCTCGGCCGCCTTTGCTTCAGCAACTACGCCCACCCAATTTATTACACCCTGGGTAGAGGTGAGCGGTGTTTTTCAACAACCAGCTGAAGCCGGGAGTCGAACCAGGTTTGCATAATTGGAAAGCCAACGCCTTATCCGCTGCGCCATCCCACCGCTACATTTTGATTGTATTACCTGTTAAATACATGCCTGCTTTAATCGAAGCACTACAATTGTATTTTAGTTGTCTTGTTAAAGAGGTACTCTTCAACTATTTCGACCGATGGGCTTGAACATATAAAGCTATATTTCTAAGCAAATTTCTTTCCAGGACTAACCAGCATTCCTGCAAAAACCAAAACAATCATTGTGACATCATCCTTCAGTACATGTGTGACAACAGATTGAGAGATGGGACTAGCACATCCACAATCCCAGACAACCCGGCAGTCTGTAAAGACTTGAACTGCAATGAAGACAAGAAATATGGAATGCATGAAGACTTTTATAGTTATGCTCATTGCCGCCTGAGATCAAGAAATCGAGGATTGTTCACCGCTGACAGAGTAAGCCTAGGGACTACCATCCCTAAGTAAGCCCGTTGTGTTGCCATGGCGATGTTGAAGAGTTTTTACCGCCAGTTGAAGATGAAGCATATTTCTATAATCATCAATGCAACTTTGACTTTATCGAGAAAAAGAATAACGCAATTTTTACAAAGTTAGATTTGAATTATATAACAATGCAGAAGTGACCAAGCTGACTTTCTCCTGTTGCATTTGTGGTTGAATCCCAGTTTACACAGTTTATATGCTGACATATTCAGCAATCTTCGGTTAGGTGTCAGAGTTGAAAAAAATGGCCGTAGTTTGTTTCGTCACTGCTTCAAACATACATTTACCAAGGCGCACTGGTTTTATTTTCAACTAACCTTGTAAAGTGTCAAAGTCAAGTAAAGTTCTTTTAGGAATTTAGGGCATGCGAAAATTCTTCATTTCACATTCTATATGTCATGCATTTGCAATTCTTTTTTTATTTCTATGTTGAAATGGCACTTAGTTTTGTTTGTACTCGTCTCCTAACTTTTAAAATGTTTTTTAATAAACTTTAAACTCCATATTTTGACATTTTTTTTAGGCTTTGAAAAACACGGCAACAAGTACGAGGCAAAATCAAAACCAAAACACGTATGGATACGAGTGCCCGGAGGAAAGGGACTACTACCCATACTGGGGACCAACGCAGTGGAAGGTATGTTTATTCTAGTAAACCTATGATTGATCTCACAAGAAAATTACCATCAAGACAAATCACTGAACGACTTGACCGTTCAACGAATACTATCACCGGGACTTAAAGGAAGTAGCCGGCTGAATTCAAAACATGTCAGCCTGGTTTGAATACTAGAGAAGCCAACGCTGGAAGACAACTTTAGTGCTATCCAAAGCCTATAAACAGGTTTAAGATTACCAATAACCGAAAAAAACTACATAAGCGCTGTTTGAAATCATCTTTTGTTGATCAAAGCAAAGCGACATTTTAGAAATTAATCCCAAACGAGATTTTCTACACTCGTAAAAACCCTTATTGTCCAGCTAATTTGTAGCGACTTGAGCTTTTTAATTCTTACTTGTTCATTGAGACTTTGATTTTCTTTTTCTCTAGTTACCCAAAGCGTGACGTATTTACGTTACGTCTTTGGTTAACTAGAGAAAAAGAAAAATTAGTATGTCACATGACAATGCATTTAGATCAGCGGTTCTTAATCTTTTGCCTTGTCGGCACCACCTTGAAATTACCAATCAGTTCTCGCACCCCCTCCTAGGATTGGCTGAAAAGTAATAGACGCCTACATTTCGAAATTTTTGTTGAAACCTGGTAAAACAACTTTGCTTCTTACGTCATATTATAACAAACCTTGATAATTCAGCATCCCGCACCGCCTAAGCACAGGTCTCGCACCCCTTAGTGGTGCGTGCACCCCTGGTTAAGAACCCCTGATTTAGATGAATTAATCTTCATGGCGACTTGCTGGTGCAGCGAGAAAATTCAAAACGTAATCTCTTCTTTATTAGACAGCCGCCAATTTGACGTCTTCAATAAATTGCAGCTTTTGATATTGAAAAGATTCTTTGTCAAATTCAAAACTGCTAATTCATTAAAGAACAGTGTATTTATGAAAACAAAAGCAAGCCAACAATTTGAGCTATTCTTATCCGCGCATTTTCGACGAAACTAATTGTGACGTCAGAAACTATACGGAATTAGAGTTAGATACCTTGTGACATCACAAATGCCGTGAGATTCGTTTGTGAGAAAAATGAATGCCTTTTTAAAGCAATTCTACAAAGGTTCAATGCATAATTTAGGTACAATTCTATGAAGGACAAAAACTGCAGAAAAAGATGAAAGCACTAATGCACTAGGACTAGGCCTACTGCACAAAAACTTTACTTTGTGAATCTGGCTTGCAGTTTTGTAGAATTTTAGGCTAAAATTATGTTTATCACTGGAACATATAGCCTACAACACTCACAACAGATATCTTGCACAGCTGCAAATATTAATTTCGTTTCCAACAATATTGCAAATATTTGCTTTATTGTTGTTTCCATTTATTGCATCACATGATGCCCTTGTGTCTCACCCAACCCACCCTGCGCTTCGAATTTATTGATTTATATCAAAAACAAACAAACAGACAAACAAAGAACACAAAACAAATAAATAAAATTATTTGTAAAATTTTTGCTGCATTGCGATATTGTTTAAATATTTGCGTACTTTCGCTTTAAAGTTTATGACGCAATGTCATGTGATGGTGAAGTGTGTTTATGACGTTACAGTATTTAAATAGAATTTACTATAGCACAATACTCAATAGCACATCATTTGTTTGGCCTGAGAAGAGATTCACTTCTGGCAATGCAATAACAGCGTAGTTTTTCATCCACACAATTAAAAGAGTACATGCACTTTAATGCACTTTAAGTTTTACGGCAATCAAAGTGGGCCCTTTTGACGACTGTAGGCATTCGTCGTCATCGTGTGAGCCTCTGAGCTGAGGGTCTATCCTTTTTCTACCCAAGATTCACGATGTTCCCGGACTAAGCTGGAAGGCTACCAGAGAGCTGCCAGTCTTTGGTATCATCATTCAAGATTCGGAGACCTTCCACTCCATTAGGTAGCTTGAAGATGGTGCAATCATTGGTAATGTGGTCTGTGGTCTGTTCCTCAGCACCACATTTACAAGTAGAAGAAAAAGTCATTCCCCATTGGTGCATGATTGAGCGGGGAAAACCCCGACGCCCTTACGAAAACAGTTGAGGCGTACTCACGCCTGTCTCTGTAGAGTCGGGCCGGTAGGACGGTGGCGGTATCGGCGATGAACGAATGGAGTCTGGTGGTGCTTGAATTCCATTAAGAATTCCATTTATGGTCCGCTCAATTAGCTGCAGAGTCTTGACCATCAGCTTCGTTGATCAGAAGGTGAGCGGCTAGCACGAATGGGTGTTGATTTCAGTCGATGGGGGTGCTCGTTTGGGGGTAGTCAATGGTAGTCAATGCTGTGCCAGTGAGCACTGTGTCACCAAACAGGTGCACACTGCACACTGCTAAAGAGTAGACAAAGGATAGGGCTGCTATACGCAAAGTGTCAGCCCTCGCTCCCCAGCTGGAGCCTGCCAGGCGCTTGAGACGGGCAGCGCGATAACAGTTTCTTGCGCAGTGGCATCAAAAGGTGGCGGTGCGTGAGCGATCTATGTAATGTTACCCCGAGGTATTTTGGTTCGGGACAGAATGACACTGATTTTTCGTTGTTTTGAACATGTAGCTCACGATCAGCTGTAGACGTTAAATCAATGAAAAAGAATTGCTGAGATGTAACCTGTCTTTGCATTACAGGACATCGCCGTCTTGACCAATGATGTCAGCAGATGTTCTCTATACTTCACTGAAAGTCAAAATGTCAAGGAAAAATATGCTTGTAATGTTGGCCAAGGCTTTCTGTTTCAGGTACGTCTTGAAAGACTTCCCAGCTGAGGTTAAATATGCAAAAGATAATTACTGTATTTCACAGTGTAGATTCAAACGATTTGAATCTACACTGTGAAGTAAGCAACGATCATGCTGCTAAAAGCGAAACTCATTCAACTACATAATTACTGTAGTGTAGAATGTCTCAGTGGAAAAAGATATTTAATTGTACACTTATGCACTGTATGATAAATCTTTTACATAAGTTTTATGAAGCAAAATCTAAAATGAGATTTATAACCTGGCTTCCAAAACACGACCAAGTGCAGTAATCGGTGGTGGAATGCTACATTTCCACAAACAAGTGCAGCAGTACCGTTAAAGTTTTGGGTTAGCCTCCTTCCTACGATTCCTTATTTACTCCAACTTACAGTATTTTAAAAAGCACAATATTTAATTTTGGGGACTTTTTATTTCCAAGAACGCCAATATTAAAAACACCAACAATCCCATCCCAATCACAAAAGAAGAATGTGAAGTCTTCCAGTACACAGACAATGGAGGCACGGTGAGTTTTATGACCAAATTGTGTTTTCACAAATGTTATGTTTACAATAGATTAACATCTGAAGGCCTTACATTGATGCAGGAAGGACTAATTTTATTTTCTATGTGTTCTTGCGTGTACCAAGGTAAAATAGGCGAAGACAATGTCAAATTATAGTAAAAGCAATAAATTTAATCCATTGTTAATGCACATTGCACAAGCACTGTAGTTTGATAAAGTAACTTCTAAGGAAACGTCACAACTTTTATGAAATAAAAAAGTCCATTTGTCTTAAAAATAACTATTAACTATAAAGCTCAATTTAAGAATGATTTTTGTTATAATTTTGTATTGCAAAGGTTGTTTTAACGTTAAATCGGTTATTAATAACTTTCTAACAAAATCTTATGGTAGTTTTCAAACCGTGCCTGGTGGTATGAATATTTGTTTTAAATACTCAATGGTCTACTTTTTATTACACTCCTGCTGTTGCATTACAATTGTTTACTGTGAATTCTATTGCTCTGAAATACCCCTCACGCTGATAATTACAATGCTACAATATATATAAACAGCAGTAGCCTACGCCTATTGCTGATTTTTTTTCAGAAAAACGGAACCTGGCAAGAGTACCCAGCCCATGGTCTACCTCCTCCAGCTTGTATGGAAAGCCAACCATCACGTGACAATCACCTAGGCAACGGTCTTGGAGGGCAAACTCCAAGTTATAATTGGACAATCCCAAACGTAATCAATGAACACTGCGCTTTGCGAATCAGGTGAAAAATAATATATCAGCAACATTAGTTTTTTTCTTTGTTTTCGTTCAGGTTTGTCCTGTTGCCATATACCCAATGCTGTGGCTAATTTTACATCTGTAGGTTATTTACAATAAAGAGAGGGCAATCCAATGGCCGTGTTACAACTCCAGTCGATTGGCTAAGAAAATGCAGTTAATTTAAGCCGCATTTTTTATCTGCACTGAAATGAATAGCGAAAATCAAACACGTTTAAATCTGCTCAGGTATAACATCTCAACAGCTGATTACGACCCCGATGAAACTGCAGCGTCATCGAACAACAGAAATAGAAACAAAGATCCCGGCGTCGACGTTTGGTCCAGGCATGGTCAGTATCAAATTCAGTGATGTTGTGTCTTTAACGAATAAAAAATTCGTAGCCTATGCTTCCGGTAAAGTACAACTTATCAACTTGACACAGAAAATTAAGTTTTGTTTGAATTTGGTGACTTCTTTTTCTAGGATTATCCGAAGAAGAAGGAGCCGAAAGAGGTTACCGACTGATCAATGATCCGGAGGTTGACGTTTTTAACACAGACAAGTTAAAACTGCAACTGGCTATCAACACCGCTCAATATGGAAGGACGTTTCAAGACCGGTTAGCTTACTGCTGGATACATATGACATTTCACAAAACTGTAACTTCGCTGATATGTTTCAAACTCAGTAGCTCACAAAACAAAGATGGCAATTATTTAAAAGAAGATTTTTAAACGTTTTTATCTCACGTGTCTTATGGAGCCAATGCGGAGTGAACTTGATAGACTGTTGTGTTGGTAAACTCTAACCAGCAAAGTTTCGGCTGGTTGGGGTTTAAAGTGATTTTTAGTAATTTGATTTTCGTATCGTGCACATTGGATGCATCTTTTTCGATCTCCATTGAGAAAGTGCACATAAGTTACGAATAAAATGTCAATCGAATAATAATATGCATAATTTTCTTTAAAGTCACAAATGTAGGTACACACGACCTGTTTTAGCATGATGCTGCGTGTTTGCTGTGGTAGAAGCTACCTCATGTGGTAGGCTACTACCAGTAGAACCACAGCGAACCCGTAGCATCAGGCTAAACCAGTTCGTTTGTATCTACATTGTAAAGTAAACAACAATTATGCAGCTAAAAGCGAAACTCAATCTATTGCATTTTATTTAATGCTTAGCAAATTCAACGATTCCTAATTGTAAGTGTACAGTAGGTTATGTCCAGTACAAGCAACGCCTTGCCACAGCGATGATGATTTATTTTGCAGGACCCACAGGTTTGCAATTCGAAAGCGACCTGACGGTTTTGAAGAAGGTGTAATCCATAATATCAACGTGAGAGGCAAGCGAGGAAATATTGTTCAGGTACAGAAAGAGAAACGCATAATTTGAAGTTATATTTAGACTAGGAAAATGAATATCAAAAGTTTTATTGAACAGTAGGTCACTTTTAGCACATATTTTTTTTAATCTAGCCTACTCCACAGGTGACACAAACTGAAGCGGCGGCAGTGACATCTTATGTAATCTATTGTTTAGCTTGCAAAAAGAACTTACAAGAAAATAAATTTTTAAATTATAAATAAAAACAAAGTTTTTTAATGAAAAACTACAATTTATCCTGGTTAAACCATAGGCATACGAAGCCGAGCAACGTGATCAAGTTTAACATCTTCAAATTTATTACATTTACATAAACATAAAACTACGCAACAAATTAAGTATCGAACGTTTTCGACATCACAAGATGTCCTCTTCAGGAATAATATACATACAACTTAACTACATCTGAAAAAAAAATACAATGGTTAACTAAATCTATAAACAGAAAAAGACAAAAACTGCACAGTACTTCTGACTAGCTCAAACTCAACGATATAGGCTACACGCGAATCAAAGGTAGCTGCATCAAAAGGTGTTAAACAGATCACATGATATGGTAGAAAGGCAAGGTGCGAAAAAACTAATTTTAAAATACAGAGAGCAAGAAAACAATTGTCTGTTCAAAAGTGGATTGTGACGTTTTATGTACAAGGCTTCCAAGATCTTAGTTTGATACTCAGACCTGCCTCCGGACATGATCTCCAACTGCTTGATGGAAACGTTATTTTGGCATTCTGTACATGAAAAAATGTGATCTTTAATTGCGCTTTTCTGTATGGAATTCAAATTCAGGTGTTTCCCAGCTCTAGTCGATAAATGTCTTGTTGACATACCGATGTATGTCAAGCTTGCATCACGCAAACAACTGAATTTATAAACGACATTAGAACATAGAGCAAAGGGCGCAGGCGACTTCAGCTGAAAATATCTGCCTACTTTGAACATTCCATATACAGGGTAAATGTCACAATCAAATTTCTTTTTGACAATTTTAGCTAGATTTTTTGAAAATCTTACCGAATCTTTTCCCAAGAATGGTGCATCAAAAAAGTTGCTAAAATCGTCTTCTTCGGGTTTATCTTTCGGTTTCGTATCCAAAAAAGCTTTTAATATTTTATCAAAAAAGTATGACGGGTATCCATTTAAATGTAGCATATTTTTCAACTTGTTAGTTTCATTGTGGAACAACAAGTCCGTCGAGCAAACCAAACGGGCACGAGATAAAAGACATAAGATTAATCCAGACTTCCACTTATTTGGGCAAAAAGCATTGTAATTTAAAAGTAGGCCAGTGTTGGTGGGTTTTCTCCAGATTTGTGTGTCAAACGAGTCATGATTTATTTTTACCTCAACGTCTAAAAAGGCAATAGTGTCATCAGATTTTTCAACAGTACAATACTGTTGAAAAAATTTACTGTTGAAAAAATTTACTGTTGAAAAATCTGATGACACTATTGCCTTTTTAGACGTTGAGGTAAAAATAAATCATGAACAGTAAAATTGAACAGTTTCATGAACAGTTTCAACAGTAAAATTTACTGTTGAAAAATCTGATGACACTATTGCCTTTTTAGACGTTGAGGTAAAAATAAATCATGACTCGTTTGACACACAAATCTGGAGAAAACCCACCAACACTGGCCTACTTTTAAATTACAATGCTTTTTGCCCAAATAAGTGGAAACCTGGATTAATCTTATGTCTTTTATCTCGTGCCCGTTTGGTTTGCTCGACGGACTTGTTGTTCCACAATGAAACTAACAAGTTGAAAAATATGCTACATTTAAATGGATACCCGTCATACTTTTTTGATAAAATATTAAAAGCTTTTTTGGATACGAAACCGAAAGATAAACCCGAAGAAGACGATTTTAGCAACTTTTTTGATGCACCATTCTTGGGAAAAGATTCGGTAAGATTTTCAAAAAATCTAGCTAAAATTATCAAAAAGAAATTTGATTGTGACATTTACCCTGTATATAGAACGTTCAAAGTAGGCAGATATTTTCAGCTGAAGTCGCCTACGCCCTTTGCTCTATGTTCTAATGTCGCTTATAAATTCAGTTGTTTGCGTGATGCAAGCCTGACATACATCGGTATGTCAACAAGACATTTATCGACTAGAGCTGGGAAACACCTGAATTTGAATTCCATACAGAAAAGCGAAATTAAAGATCACATTTTTTCATGTACAGAATGCCAAAATAACGTTTCTATCAAGCAGTTGGAGATCATGTCCAGAGGCAGGTCTGAGTATCAAACTAAGATCTTGGAAGCCTTGTACATAAAACGTCACAATCCACTTTAGAACAGACAATTGTATGCTTGCGGCTCGTCTTTCTTGCTCTCTGTATTTTAAAATTAGTTTTTTCGCACCTTGCCTTTCTACCATATCATGTGATCTGTTTAACACCTTTTGATGCAGTTACCTTTGATTCTCGTGGAGCCTATATCGTTGAGTTTGAGCTAGTCAGAAGTACTGTGCAGTTTTTGTCTTTTTCTGTTTATAGATTTAGTTAATCATTGAATTTTTTTTTTCAGATGTAGTTAAGTTGTATGTATATTATTCCTGAAGAGGACATCTTGTGATGTCGAAAACGTTCGATACTTAATTTGTTGCGTAGTTTTATGTTTATGTAAATGTAATAAATTTGAAGATGTTAAACTTGATCACGTTGCTCGGCTTCGTATGCCTATGGTTCAACAAGACAAACTCTCTACCGAAGCTCTATTATCCTGGTTAGTACATAAAACGGTTATATCTCCTGAAATATTTCTGCGATAGCAACCTAGAAGTTAAAAAGCGTTTTCTTTAATTGTATTGGTAAACATCAGTAGCTTACACTCCCAAAAGCACTGTTGTTAAAGTGGTTGCATGATCTTATGCATGCGCAAGTTTAAAGAAACAAAAATAAGGCAAAAGAAGTGATTAAAAGATGTAAGACAAGATGTAAGACATTTAATCTGCTTTTTCTTTTTTAAAAATAAGATCTGATCAGAAAATTGACAACACAAGATCACATGCTTTTTAACTCAGGTATATCCTGGGGTGGAATACGATTACGTTCCTAATACGGTTATTGCGCAAACCAATGTCGACTACATACACTTCCAGTGGACTGGGTCGAACAATAACCCAAATGGCAACGACGGGCAAGGACAGGCCAGCACAGACAGATCCAATGTTGTCCTTTTGACAGATGCCGTAAGTGTTTCCTTAATCGATTCATCAATTTAATGTGTTTAATGTGTATTTTATGTATTTTTTATTTATTTCTGTTCGAATAATCATGGAATAATCTATTTCATGACATAAGGTTATCTCAATTTTTTCTTATTGTGTGTAGATCAATTAATGTGGTTATTTGCATAAATTTTAATCCTTACTCTTAAAAATCCGCTTTATCCCTACAGACTACATGTATATCATTCAACTGGTAGAATTATACTACAGAAAGTAAACAATAAGGCTTAACTAGTGAAAAAGCTGGTAAAGCGCGGATGGACTCGGAAACGATAAAAGCTTCTCCAAGCAAACACAAAAGAAAGAGGGCTTCGAGACATGTTTATCTTTTGCACACGTCTGCGTTAAGGGTGCACTACTATTTCGAAAAAAAATTATACCGAAGTTCGCATAAGTGTTCGTCGTCGTCGTCGTCGTCGTGTGAGCGTCGTCGTGTGAGCGTCTGGGGCCGAGGGTCTATCCTTTTACCACCCCAGATTCACGATGTTCCCGGACTACACTGGAAGGCTACTAGAGAGCAGCCAGTCTTTGGTTTCATCATCCATGACACGCAGACCTTCCACTCCGTTAGGTGGCTTGAAGATGGAACAGTCATTGATGATGTGGTCTGCGGTCTGTTCCTCGGCATCACATTCACAGGAGGAGGAAGAGGCCATTCCCCATTGGTGCATGGTTGAAGCGGAAAAGCCATAAGTGTTAATAACATGAAAGAGACACATGCAAACTCCTGCAAACTAAACATTGCTGGAAAGCACAAGAAATTATCTTTCCAAATATGCAGAGATGTACGTATAGGCCGCAAATTCTACGCCGCAGACTTGCGGCGTAGACTTTTTGTTTACGCTAACGCTTGCGGCCACATTTTTTTGGATAGTTTGCGCTTGAGGCTACGCCGTAAAGCTACGCTTGAGGCTACGCGGTTTACCTACGCTACGCTTGAGGCTACGCGGTTTTTTAGCGCACAGCGTCAACGCATACTTTTTAATGCATTTTTTTCACTACAACACGTCAATACCTTCCAGTGCTGCAGTTGAAAGAATATTTTCAATGGGCAAAGACATATTGGAACCAAAACACAGCAAAATGTCAGATGAACACTTTCAGATGCTTGTGTTTCTTCGTGGAAATTCAAAATAAAACTTGTTTGTTTCGAGTGGTTTATACCGTGTGAATGTTTGGCACCTAGCAAACAAAATTAGTTTACGCTAGTGTATGCGCTGACGCTGAAGCCGCCAACTTTTTTTACAAGTTACGTTGGCGCATACGACGTATGGTTTTTCAAACGTTAGCGTTTACGCTGACGGCGTCAATATTTTTTGCATGAGCGTGCATCACTGCAAATATGATATCCAATTTACGATCAAGATATAAGAACTAAAGATACACAAGCTTTAAAAAATACAAAAATTTTTGCAGCTCGTTAAGTGATTGTTGGCTTGTCAATAACTGAAAAGTTTTAGCATAAATGTGAAAGGACTTCACCACAGATAGTAGCAGACTGGCTTACCATTGTCAGACACAAGCGTTTTGTTATGGAGACACATGACAAGAACATTCAATGCAGCTGGATACGTATTTTTCTCCAAGAAACCGCAACCGCAGCTTTTCCCAACCGTTGCCAGTCAACGTGTTACAGCAAAGTAAAGTCATTAAGTCGGGTATTTCCAATTGGCGTTGGGGTGATATCAAAATAAAATACAGATAATTGCGTTGTTAGGTTAACCGTTAAACTCATAAAATGTTTCCCGAATTTATTGCACGGTTAACCGCATTTAGTTTAATGTCAGATTACGTGGAACAAAATCAATACGCTATTGAGCATTTTTATAATATTGTAACAACAAAACAGACTAGCTAAAGGCTGAACATTTTCTCGTATGACAAACCTCTGCATTTCGCTGACGTTGCCGATGTAGCAACTGTAATTTATATGTTAACCGTGAGACTTTCAATGCAATTTTGTTCTGTAAAACAAGCTACAAAATTGTTGGGAGCAAAAGAAACAAAAAACATGGCCGACAGATAGAACGACACTTTGATAATCATCTTGTCCACTTTGGGTCAGTCAAACAAACGGAAGCGCTAAATCCTCAGTGTTGATATAAAACCGTTTTCTTACTGATGATTGATTGTCTGAATCTTTTCCTCGCTTTTTACAACCTTACTCCGCCATCAGTTAGGCTACGCATGCTCGTTGAGCCTTTAAACCAATGACGCGTGACTGGTCACTAAGATTGACAGAGTGAAGTGTCTGGTTGTTGTTAAAATGTTGTTGTTTATGAGTTATTCCATCCGCAGCAGGAGGAGCCGAATGGAAAGTTATCCTTGATACGCATCGCCCAAGAGACAACTTGTGCGCCAAACCGGCGCTGTTTAATCTTGCTGTTTTATCTATCATAAGTCGGCCACTTCATCAACTTACAGTAGCTATAACGTTGCTTGAAACGTTCAATTTTTTCAAACTGCTTTACTATTTAAGTAATAAACACAAATGAAGTACAATAATTTTTGCTGCCGCGTAAAAAGCATAACAAGTTCTTGTTGTGCAGGTGTATGTAGAAGGCAACCCGGAAGTGTACAAGAACTCTACATTCGGGCAGTTTGGATCCAGTTATCCTGCTCACTTAGATAATGCAATATTCGCAGGTCTGTCATCTGACGACCGCAAGGACTTGGCTATCCTGCGTAGTAAGTTTGACTGGTTTGGGTTTGTCTATTTATTAGTTTTCTGCGTGATTGCCTTTCTCTTAACTAAGCGACTTTAGATATATCAATATTTAATTGTCGGCTGCATGCGGAGTGGTGAGAGCCCTGGAACGACGTTCGAAAGGGCGCCGGTTCGACATCGCTGAAGAGCATGCGGCTGTGTCTGTGGCAGGACACTTAAAAGCATGCCTGAAGGTAGACACGAGGATTGGCTTCCTTGCACTCTTGTCCACTTAATCTAAATCTTCAACCACCGGGCGTAAGCCTGGAGTGGATACGACAAACAACAACATTATTTAAATAATATTTTAATTGGAATTTTAAACTTTGTTTATAAATCACAGACCACCTCGGTGGAGACATGGATGAGCTGAACGATGCTGGAACCTACTTTGATCTTGGACTTCGGAAAGTCACCCGGGCTGGTACCTACCACTACATGTGTACCAGAAACAACAATTTTTCAAACAGAAGCCAGAAAGGCAAACTGATCGTGACCAACTCAGCCTACACCCAGCGGAGGATAGATGCAAATGGTGGATCCATTAGTCTTGGGAATTCTCAGTAAGCAAATTATCGTGAAATTATCTTTCGGCTGGCTTGGTATGCAAACTCAAAATTATGTGAACAACTGCAGGCGTTATGTTTATGTATGTATGTCACTGGGTTTATAGGCTAAGGTGTGATTTTTACTGAAAGTGGGTTGCATCGTCGAAAGAGTTTATTAACTTCAATTACAAGCGGACACTTATATTCTCCATTACTGTCACAACATTTCCTGGCATTGCTTCAGTGGATTCTATTGCTAACAATTGCTGCTCGATCAACTATTAAGTAAAAGCCTTTTTAGTTTAAAAACAATGACATGCTCAAAAGGTTTATGCGATTATCTTCTGCTTCTTCAATTGCCTTGCCTGAACCAGACATCAACGGCCTCAGATAAATAATACCAAATATTCCTATTATATGTTGCATGGATGATTGTTTAATGCGATTATAGTGTTTGTCAACTTGAGTCTGTGGCATGGTCTGTGGTGATAACTAGGGCTAGATGTTTGGGCAGACTCCTTCAAATGTTAAACTAACTTATAAAAACGCATTTTAGTAGCTGGGTTTGTGAGCGATTGAATAAAGAAATAAGAACAAATGTTTATGTTAATGATTTTTATCACGATTGCATCCTCAGAAGAGGAATCACAGCTCTTGTTGAAGTTCCTCCTGCCGCGTTTTCATCCGGAAAGTCCTTAGAGCTGTGGGAGATTTCATCGCAGGACATAAGTGTTTCAGCTCTTCCCCCAAACCAAGATTACGTCAGTTCATTCTTTTACTTGGCTCCAGCGGTGAGTTGTGTGCAAAATGAAGAGGATTTGCAATTACAATATTTGTTTCCACTTATATGTCTATTCCAATGACGTGCGGTACCTATCAGGATAGCTTTCTAAAAATATGAATTAGAGATTGTCTGTTTTTGTTTTTCAATGAATCCTTGAATTCTTTTTGCACGTAGATGTGTGTGATTACAATTACTCTACCAGTCTACTGCAACACTTCTCTTAGCTAGCCCTTTATCAAAAGTTAATTTTCATATTTAAAAAGCTTTGAGACTCTCCACTGAAAAAAAAACATTTCTCTAAAACACTGTAGTGCTAAATCTTAAAGCTTTTACTTTTCAACAGGAAAAGCTTACGGAACGAGACAACCAGATCAAAATTCAGATGAAACTTGTTGGTAGCGCAACCGGTTTATATCAACTTGACTTATACCGGTCAAATCCGGCAGCAACTGCTTGGTCCCTGTTGTCCATTGACGACAACACAAATGGCGTGGTTTCTTTCTACACTGATAGCGGTGGTTACTTTGTGGCTACCAGAAGCGTATCTGCCGGGGCAGTGGCTGGTAATTTATTTACAAAACCTTTGTGTGTAGTTTTGGTCTGACGATGGCAAATTTTCGAAACGAATTTTATTTGAGTGAAATAAAATAAATTTTGTTTATGAAAGAGTTTTTGAAACTAATCCATAGAAAGAACTTTTGCGCTACAATAAACGTTTTTGAGATATTTGTACAGTACATCGGGCATCCTGACTAAATATCGATCTTCGGGGCTGTTCTATTAGCTCATAGCCCTTGGGGGGAAGGAGTTGTCAAAACCGTTCTATGACGTTATATACTTTGTTTGGAACATGTATTATATTTTGAGTCACATGAAAGAAGGGTGAAGAAAAGCAACTGGTTTCTTGTGATATTTAAAAAAATGCTTTCTTCGATTAGTTTATAGTTTAACTGCGATAACGCCATTTTAGGGAATGGAGTTGGATGTGCATATTGTGCAATTGGTCAAACCAAAGTTTACATTTGGAAGTTTTTTCCTCGAGCACTTATTCTTGCGTCCAGTATGAATTTAACTCACCGGATAAGTAAAAATCTGCAAAAACACTTTTTATTATAACTTTCAGGTCTGGTCATTGGATTGCTGGTTGCACTTATTCTAATTGCCGGCGTCATTATCTATGCACGGAAGAACACAACGTTGTGCGCCAAGAAAATATAGGACCAGATTGATATTCAGACATCAATATTCTTCCTCGGAAACTTGCCTAACTGTCAGTACGCCACTTCTTGTCAAAGCGCAAACATTGCTTTTGTATTTCATCCTAAAGCAAACGAGGATGATTGAAGAAAATTGTCACAAGATTTTTTGGGCAATTACACTTCAATGGGGACGATTGCGCGACTCAAAATTGCTTTGAGTTTTCAAATTAAACTTCAAACAAGCAATTTCTTTCTCAATCAAGTCTACACAGACTTGAACCCTTTCAAAGCAAGCATCTCGAATCAAATCATTGTTGCAACTTTGTTAGAAAATAATTTAGCTTGTGGCAGTAAATCACCGCTGTAGATACTCACCTCAAGTCTTTTCCACATATGAATATTGGACAGAGAAAAGTGGTAATCAAACTTTTAGCAAAAATGTTACTAATCCGGTTGCATCTTGAAGTTTACATGGTTTAAACTAATATGAACCCACCACACTGCATATCCAGCGATAGTTTTGGCATTTAAAGTTTACAAAACTTTTAATAATACGTTCTTCCTTGACTTTCAGGATGATTATGAACATGTCAGTTGCCGTTTCAATTTGATCAAACATCTGCAGACGTTGAATCAATGTAAAAAGACGAATTTGCTCTTACTAAGCACATACCACAATCACATTACTTTCCAACTAGCAAAGCCTGTCCTTTTTGCATTGGTTTTCCGTTTGCAGATGTTAAATCGATGTAAAAAGCGCCTATTTATTTCATCCAGGTTAACAGTTATCTGCGATGAACTACACAACCAAACTTCACGCATACAAATAACTACTTTTACGATTTGTATGTGAACTACAGCTTTAACTTTCTCTCTTGCATATTTCAAAGGCTCTTCTGAGTTATACATTATGTAATATGTATATTTGTTTTTTCCTTTAGAATACTCTAGGTCTATGCACTACTGTATATTTTTGGTTTGAAACTGTTTATTATTTTTGAATTAATCTTATTCCACTTTTTGCTTCGAGTTTAAAATGTTCATGTAGAATTTGTTTTCAAATAAAATCGTTTTATATTTTCATTGAATGTATTTTGTCTTTAATATTTCTTGCACAGTTTCACTTCTCCAACTTGGGAAGAGTCTTATGCTGCAAAGCGCAGTCATGTAGTGATGTATGGTAGAAACATGCAGCTGCCATTTTCTGGCTGAAAGGAGTGAAATAATTTTCATGTTTTAATTCGTGCGCAATCAGACACACTGCAGTCTGTGACTCTTGAAGTTGTAAAACTTCAAGCTCATAGACACAAATACTGTATTTGCTTAGACAATAATTTGTCTTTAAGCTATGTGTGTATAATCAGACTGTTAGTTCTAACATTACAAATGTATTGAACACATTTCAACATATTACAAAATGAAATCATTTCAATTGATACACAAAATTAATGTTTAGATTTAAAATAAAAATGATATGCCTACATCCGGGAGAGTACATATAATTTATTCAGCCTCAAAGCAAACTGTTAATGCATAGAAATACATAAACTCTATGGTGTTGTTGTTCAAAAATAAACCGTTGCATGCTACCCTGCTTCCGACGTTGATCAGCATTAGTATTATAAATAACGTAGGCTATTTACCAAAATGGAAAAGCTTTAAACGCTAGTTTCTAGACAAGACTTGTGAATAATTATGTTCACGGTGAAACTAAAATACTTATTAAAAACTTGTGTTTAAAAAACAAGATTGTTTTAGCCGTGATCGGGTAGACGTTCACACGGCAGGGCCGGATCAAGCTTTTCGAGGTTTGTGTCATTTCAGGATTATTTTTCACATGACAAATCTAAGGCTCCCTGCAATTTTCATCGTTGCATTTCGCTGTCAAACTTTCAATATCCGTACAATTGCCTACTGTGGAAGGTATTTTTGCAACGGCGTCGCTTCAAGTACAGAAAACAATCGTATGATTAAAAATCAAATGACTGATTTAAGAATCATACGTTTATCCGGCTAGGAAATGCTCGCTGAATGCAGCAACTTTATTTTGCTTTAGAGTGGGCGGAATCTCTTCATTACTGTAACGGCAGGTAGGGTGGTCAGAGTGAATTAAATTGTTTATTATCATTGAAATTTTCCACATAAAATGCTAACTGATAAAATCTAAAGAAAACGAAGGGGTGTAGCCTACCAGCAAACATCTATAGGATTGGCCCATGATACTAGAGAAGGATCCACAGAGGATACAAACTGATATGAATTAATTAACGAGCGAATAAAAAAAATAACAGTTAACCTCTCAAGTACATGTAGCTCCACACAGAGTGAAATTTACATGTCTTTTGACTCTTTTTTATTTCTTTAAAAGTAATGTCTTAAGATAGAGACCTATATATATAAAACAATGAAAACTATTAATACTACAAAAAGTGCTCAATGCTAAGCAAAAAAGCAAAGCAGAGCGAATTAAATCAAATATAGTAATAACTATACCTGATTTATCTATATACCGTTGTTTCGTTTTGTGATTTTATAATCCAGAAATTGATTGCAGCAGTTGCAAATAAAAGTGCTCAATGTTTAAAAGACAGAGCTAATGTAAACCATTATTTATTCAACTTTATTCAATTTATTCATTATTTATATATATATATATATATATCCGACCATCAACTAGAGATAAAATGGTTAAAAATTGTCATAGAAACCGCTGTGAAATTTATGATTTTGTAGTTGATTCTTTTGTTAGTTAATCCATTGCCTTTCATGGACTTCGAGTCTGTTTTAGTTTATTTACATTTTCCTCTAATGCGCTGCATAAATCACACAAAATACTGGCTACTAGGCCTAGCCTATAGGCCTACATAGAAAATAGGCGTTGAACTATGATCAAATAGGGCTGCACCTATCACTCATCGTTTTGTACAATGCACCTCATTTTTTTCTACAGCAGAATCAACAATCATCTCTTCAAGATCAATCCTTTAATGATAATAGTGAGAATGTATTTCACACCATCAGTGAAGTGTATCCTCGCCATAGATAGGTTAGAATCAGTGGTTCCCAACCTTTTTGTCTTGGTGACCCCCTTTAAAAAATTTTGTAGATACCGCGACCCCCACTTATATTCTTTCCTAAATTCAAGTATACTATTAACAAATAATACAACAAAAGGCAGCACTAAAAATGTTTTTCTTGCATTTATTGACAAATCAATGCGATGGTTGACCTTGTAGGTCTGCAGCTAACCGTGAAATTCGTGGTTGCGTGCGAGACAGAGCCAGTCTCATGTCGTCTTCCACATCCATTCTATTTCTTTCCTTCGTTTCCATATGCAGAAGAGCTGAAAAACCACTCTCACTTAGGCCTAGATGAGTCGTAGCGAAGGGTAGTAATACTTGAAAAACCAGCTTAGAAATCTGTGGGTATGAATCATACATTTCACACCAAAATTGACAGAGTGACTTTTCATGGTAGAGAATGCGAACAGATGAGTCATTCTTAAAGGGATACTAAAAGAAAAACCTGACTTGGCGATTTTCCACCTTCTTTGTGTTTAACTTGCTACCATAAAACGATTTTCAATAAAATTTTGCCCCATTGCGGTCTGATCAGCATTCCGCGCGTACTTTTGTCAGAGCTTTCAAAACCAGAATGGGCCTGAGCAGCGAAGTGTGCGACTGTACAGTCTACGTCACAAAAGACGAGCAATCAGCTGATCACGCAACAGTTGTTACTGCCGGCGATTTAACTGTTAGGCTATGTATGTATGTACTTCAAAACATCAGATTTCAACATCAAAACATCAAACAGTTTGCTCAAAACCTCAGATCTGATGTTAAAACATCAGATGTGGTAACGTGGCTTTTGTTATGACTGTCTTTTGTGACGTATTCTCGAGCAGTGTTTGCACTTTTTGGTCATTTTGAAAAAAAAATGAAAATAAATGAAACATTGGACTTTGGGCCTTGCCAGCGCCATTGAAAACAAATTTTTTTCGGTAATTCTTTTTGAAATGTATTCTTGAATGTTCAGTTTACGCATTTTAATGCTTAATTCCCGTTTGAAAATTTCATTTAGTATGCCTTTAAGATCAAAATATTGATCTTGTATTTCATCAGGAATGCCACTTGCATCCAGAGAAACGGAAAACGGATTTTGAACAAGTACAGCTTCTTGCTCTTCGAGTGCTGGAAAGTAACGTTGGAACTCGGACTCCATGGTCTGCAGGTGTGCCACAATCAATTTTTTTAAATCTTCAAACTCTTCACCCGTTTCTTCGATGCAAGAAACACTGGACAATCTGTCAACCATAGCTAGGGCTACCATACGTCCTCTTTTAAGAGGATTTGTCCTCTTTTTTCAAGAAAAATGAATTGTCTTCCGAGGACACTAAAAAATGCTCAAATGTCCTCTTTTTTGACAGTTTGGGTTTTCATGCTTATATTTTCAACGGGATTATACTGCTTGATGACGTTTCAGCGACGGCTTCTAGGCTATTTGTTTTCTAAACATTTTGTATAGCCTACCAATGTAACATGCTGATTTATAAATTCTACAAGAAATTGGGGCATTTTATGGAACTGTTGTTGAACGTTCATTGCTTGGTTCACTGTAAGATATTAAATGACATTTCAAAGGCCATGCTCACAGCCTCACACTTTCACAAAAAATTATTCTTTTACCTACAGTCCTACATACGTTTTATATTGAAGTGCAATGAGTAGGCTATAACACCTAACCTACATCAAAACAAATCGTGGCATGGATAGGCTTATACAGCTTTACAAGGAAAAGAACAGCTTTTTAGTTCACACCGTTTTTAGCATGTTAACGGTTATGTGCACTGTGCAGCCTACTGTTTTAGTCATATTTCTTGCAAATAATTTAACAATTTCGTTAAGGCTGACCATTTCTTGTTGAAAAAAGTTAAGGCTTGACCTGGAGGTCGTGCCTGATTTGTCACATTTTGCAGATTTTTGCGATCATTGCTGTCTGACTGAAACTGTCTAAAAATTAGGTCTTTTTTCACATTTTGCTGACTCTTAAAAATATAAAATCATTTGTTGTCTTAAGCAAGCACTAAAAATGAGAAAAAATAAGTTAAACGTTCAGTCAATCTGTTTCCTTGTTTTTGTTTTGGTAACTTTTGCTGCGTATAGGCCTATTCGACGGTCGAAAACAAAAAAGTCGTAAGTGACATTTTGAGAAATTCCCTTTTTTGCATTTTTAAAATCTATGCACTTATGGCTATCTACTGCTATTTTACTACTATAATTATAGATATTAATGCTCAAAGTAAAAGCATTAACGAAATTCAAAAAAAGAAAAAAAGGTGTTTTTTTGGCCCTTTAGGCTACTCCAAAGTGTAAAAATGCACTTACGACTTTTTTGTTTTCGACCGTCAATATAGGCCTACTGTTATGATCTAAATTCTAAAAACATGTAAAAGATTCTTCAAGCGTAAAATTCTACTTGCTGGCAAAACGTGTCCTCTTTTTAGGCGATGAAAATATGGTAGGCCTAAACATAGCAATGTTCCCAATAGGCTATGCACTTTTTGCTGCCAGTTTTTCAATATAACATATCTTTCAACCGCTGACTTGGAAGGATTGGTTGTATTGCTGGTTCGCAATTGCTAATTGCTAACTTAAATTAAACAACCAGCATTCCAGTCCCAGTTAAAAATATCTATTATTACGATTTCAAAAACATAAAGCTATTGCACTGATGTAATGCTCAAGTTCTCTCTTTCTACTACACTACAAATAAATAGGCTACTTAAACAGACCACAAACTTCTAGCACTAGGGCTAATCTCGTTGCTAGGATCTCATTGCGGTGTCTTTACATCACCCGCAACCGCATCATTTCGGTTTTATTTCTGTTGAAACTACCGACATGAAATCCAGACCGCCACGAATCTTATTTCGGTCATCGCATGTAAACAGACTACGACAGGGCCTGATTAAGGCTCACGGGGCCCGAGGCACAACTAATTTTAGGGGCCCCTATTGGCAATCGCTTTCGATGCAGAGTAGCAGTGTTCAACTTTTGCCTAGCATTGCCAGCAACTTCGCCAAAGCGTGACGATTCGGAATCGTTATTCCATTTACCAATCGTTACAAAATTTGAAATCGTTTCTCAAAAATAACAACTGGTTTGGTTTTGAATCTTTATCCTCGGACTGACAAAGCCTTGATAGGTTATTCCTGGTAGTTTCGTATACGTGTAGAGGCTTTTGACGCAGGGCCGGTTACCGAGATTGGCAGAGTGAAGTTTTCCGATTGTTGAAGTGTTGTTGGCGAGGAATTGTTCCATTCACTAGGTGCCGCTAAATGGAGAGCAGTCCTGAAATGCGTTGCTCAAGCGCACACCCCAAGAGTCGAACCAGGCACAACAACTTTGCTCACTGCAACAACAACTGTGCTCGCACTGACACAACAACTTTCACTACCTACGCCTAATAAGGTACTAAAGTAAAAAAAATTGGGGGCCTCCAAAACCAGGGGGCCTGAGGCCTGTGCCTCGTGTGCCTCATGGTTAATCGGGCCCTGGACTACGAGTCTGGCAGACTTCCCGAAACGGAAAATTTTCATTTCGGGCGCAATGAAACGTCATGTAGCCTAAACGTAGCCTAAGCCCTAAGGCACATACTACTAGCGGACCGGTACCTCGTCCTACTTACATTCAATTTTGTTGTTGCATGAGCAACAGCTTCGCGACCCCCTATAAAATGCTCTGCGACCCCCAGGTTGGGAACCACTGGGTTAGATCATGGACTTCTAAATAGTAGTATCTGGACTGGAAACGCAGTGACCAACATGTGGCCAAACAGTTGGTACAACAGTGGGCCAACAGCCAAGTAACTAACCCTGTTGGCCCACTGTTGGCCAACTGTTGTACCAACTGTTTGGCCACATGTTGGTCACTGCGTTTCCAGTCCAGATACTACTATTTAGAAGTCCATGGTTAGATCCTACCTTAACGAAGGCGTGGATGGACACAGAATCTATTAACAAAAATGTCTAGGTCTATTTTCTCGGTCATTTTCTTTTCAAACGCCAATAGAACCAAATTCGCCTGTCTCGCCTGGAACATAGACCTTCGTGTAGGCTTAGGGGAAGGCGGGGCAAGTTGTGCAAGTCCCCGTTTGAAAGGAAAGAAAGAGCGTAATGAATCTTTAACGCCATTATTATATTCTACCCAGAATGCCTTTAAAGCACGTGAATCGCAGTTAACAGTTTTTTGGGCAGGTTAGGCTTGATCAACGATATAAGGTGTTTAGGTCTAAGGATCTAAATTCGGATGCAAACAAAATTTTGATTTTTTGGAGGCATAGTAGAACTAGTCAAACTTTAGCAGTAGGGGTCAGTAGACATAGGATTTAGTTGTATTTTCGCAGTTAAAATTTTTGAGCCTACACTTGCTAGTTTTCTTGAAGCTTTCTGTTCTTTGAAAAAAGTGTGAATGGGGCAAATTGTGCAATTGATGACGGGGCAAGTTGTGCAGTTGCACAATGGTTTCAGATCAGATTATGCCTAGATATAATTTTTAACTTCCCGGAAGCTTCAACTAGGGGCTAGGATCTAGGGTGATGGGGTGTTCACTCCCCTCATACACACACTTGAATGGAGGGTGATTAATACAAAATTACCCTTCCCACTCATTTGGCTTTCAGCACATCGCTTGACTGAAAATTACACTTTCCGAATTCAGAAAGTGATCCTAAGCCTCGGCTTCAACAACCACGCATTTACTTTTACCTAATTTTTTACAGAAAATTGAATT
The DNA here is from genome assembly GCF_918807975.1 of Aplidium turbinatum. Classification (NCBI taxonomy): domain Eukaryota; kingdom Metazoa; phylum Chordata; class Ascidiacea; order Aplousobranchia; family Polyclinidae; genus Aplidium; species Aplidium turbinatum. Next base: position 18,286,131 of record NC_137485.1, read on the forward strand.
TTTGTAAATTTTTGAGTGCCTCAAATTTTTTTTGATTTTGTTGAAAGTTTATGTAAACCGCCTTTGAGCTTATTAGCCATTTTTACATAGCCTCAAAGTCTGGAAAAGTTTAATCACTGTAGAAATAGCTGATTTGTTACAATTGTCTGTGTTTCTGCTGGCCATAATATGTTGCTTAATTTTCTCCTAGTGTTGCTCAACTTACCCCATGTTGCTACACAACTTGCCCCATGGTGCTGCACAACCTGCCCCGGAAAAATAATCCGGGGCATGTTGTGCAATCGTTACTTAAACTCAAATACAGTGCAAAATAAAATAAAACCAACCAGTTTTTGTCTTAAAACTAGGCTTATTAGCATTTGTTTGAAATGCAATACTTGAGTCTTCGAAAAAGTTGAATAAAAAAAAATTTAGATTTAAAAAAAAAACTGCTCAACTTGCCCCGCCTTCCCTTATCTAGGGACAGTACATTACGGGACGCGCAACTCCGTTGTTCCGCCAACATTAGAAGGGTCAATTGCCAATTTGACATATTTTTTACGCTTTGCTGCTGGCTTGCTTTCAATTAAAAACCTTAAATTACTTTAAAACCAACTTCACTCTTAAAAAGTACATTATTTTGTAAATTACAAAAAACGTAACCCTTCTAGTGTTGCGGATAAGCCAAAAGCGGATATAGTTTCGCATCCCTATGATCTAGGCTACAATCCCTACCTTATCTATCGAGATAAGACCGAGAAGCCACTTTCACAAACCGCACTGCCACAGTAGTGGCAAGTTTATATACATTCAGGAATGCAGTGGAATGCAGCAGTGGCCGAGTGGTTAGCGCGTTGGGCTCGCAGTCGAAAGCCTGCATGTTCGACTCCAGCCACCCGTACTTGCTGTTGTTTCTCTGGGCAAGAAACTTTACGATAATTGCCTTTACCCAGTGATCGATTTCGAGTAATGGGTAGTACCAAATTTAAGTCGTAAGTAGAGTAGACAACCGGAAACAGACATTGCCGTCGGCTGCAGCGTGGGTCAGGTGTACGTCGGAAGGCGTACAACCGATGCATAGCGCTCCAGTCCGCTTTCCCGCAATGCAGGATAAAGATAATAAAACATAAAAACAAAATGCCAGTCGTTGATTGTACAGTTCTTTCAGTACTATATTGGAATCCTGGTGTTCCTCAACTTTCACATGGTCATGTAGGAACTGTTTTGCGACTTGCAATTCCACTTCTGATGGAGTAGTAGCCTATCTATCTTCAATTGCGTGTATAGTGGAATGAGCGATACACGGTCCAAGGAGTTTTCATTTTTTCTTGAAAGGGCACAAACAGATGTGTAAAACCATGAATTGTCTGCCAATCTGAGTTTCAAACTGCAAGTCAGCAAGTATAGAAGCATACCTAGAACGCAAATGCTAAGGTGGTTGTCCGGTAGCCTACTTTAATAACGCTTAGTGGCAATCAACTGCACAGTACTCTGGAGACTGATCTGCTATCGCACTGCTCAGCTCAATTGGAAACTGGTGTAGGCCTACTCTGGATCTCACCAGCAATAAATTTCGAGTCTGTCTATTTACGAAAAATGTGAAAACTATAATATAAACGACGACCTTTTAGAGTACATGTTAATTGTATGAGTACATGCATAAAAGTGAGACAAAGTCCAATTTGAAATTCTTCTGTTGCATTTTTCCAATTTGAAATTCTTGTGTTGCATATCGCGATTTCGGGTATTGAACCCTCAGAAATTTCGAAAATATGAACAAGATGGAAGCAACAGAAATGAGAATGGTCCAAATGATGTGTAAAAAACACTTGAAAGATAAAATTAGAAATAAAAGTATTCGAGAGATGACTCAAGTAATTCTTCTTGTAACTTGTAAAACTAACGTACCGGAAGCTAATCTTCTGGAAATCCACCACTGGTTAGAAGTAATATTAAAGTAGGCTATCAAAGAGAATCAACAAATTACAAACTTAGGCTAATTCAAACAATTCTTCTTTGCTTTCGCGCTTTTCCGGCGATATAATATAACTTTCTATTTAACACAACATTCTGCCACACCATTAAACACACAATGTTTACAATTAAACAACACATGAAAATTGAGTATAAAACTGAAAAGTCAGCGAATAGAGCTAATTAACATAATTTTTTCCAGTGATTGTCTTTCCAGTCAAAGTCTTCGCAAAGATCTGCATTCTGTATGAAAAAATACATCATTGGCACTTCAAAACAGCAGCACAAGTGTTGAAACATCACAACTTAGTTCCTAAGGAAGGCTTATGCAGATGATTTTAAAGTTATTCAGTCGTTTTGAAACATTTGGTAGGCCAACACTACTGTGAAGAATCTTCCCTAAAAGTAAAACACAGTTTTGTACTTACGTTTTCGTGGAGTTCTTTGAATGGAGCAGGATATAGCGACGGCAAAGGCATTGAATTGAAAAATTGAACTAAATTGAATTGAAAAATTGAATTGAATTGAACAAAAATGAATATTTTTTTTTTTTAGATAGAAACGGGTTCCCCAACGAACTTTACAGTAATAATAGAAACGGGCTCCCCAACGAACTTTACGGTAATAATATAACTTTACCTTCATGTATCTGTGAAATAATGGCGCGTAGCCTAATGGTTTATATACCAAGATGTCACACAACTGAACGGTCACGTGACCAAATTACGATCTTCAATTGGTTAACTGGAAAGAAAGAAGAACATTCCAGATTAGATTTTCTCTTGCACGATTGGTGGAAATGCAACGTCGTTATAGTGAAACCGCTCCCGTGATTCATTTCGTGTGTCAGTAAACAAATTAACCCATAGCCTATATTGAAAGAACTTGCTTGACAAATCCATGTTCACACCGATTACTGTTACGTTCACTGTTCGCCCCTTCATTAAATCATTGTTTTTTAGATTCACAATAGGAAGTCGATATCTAAGCAATTTCGAGTCAAAGCAAAGAAAACAGATTATTTCTTTTGTTTCGAGCATATTGAGAATGTTCCCACTGTGGTTTTATTCCCGTAAACTATTGGTAACTTTATCATTGCTGTTGTTTTCCGACAAAGAAAAATAAATTGAATTGAATAGACCGATCCATCGCCTAGCAACGTTCAGCCAATCAGAGGGCATGAGAGCAAGCTATTTTCGGTTGCCAAGTATGTAGCATTGGTTTTGTGCAGTTTCGGTCACGTTTATGCTGTTTTCGTGGTGGTAAAAAGAGATTTAGTTATGGCACTTGCAATTTTGACGACAAATATCCAGAAAAATGCAAAGATATCACTTTCATTTGCTTTCCTAAACCAAAAACAAGATTATAAGACTGTTTACGTTGGATCAAAGCATGTGGTCGGCTTCATGTACCGGTACAGCCAAAGGTGGGCAGTAACCAGTTAAAAAAGTAACTAGTTACATAACTAGTGCCCCGATCTCTCCATCAGTTAATCTCGCCTTTGGACGTAGTAATAGTTTTTCGAGCCAAAAAAATTTTTGCAAGGGAGCCCCCCATCAGCTAAACTCGGCCCTGCTTGTTTTATTTTTTTTATTCGGTAGGCGGACGTTTTGGGCTTAAATTAACCTATTATATAATAATAATAATAATAATAATAATAACAACATTTATATAGCGCCACATCCACAGTCAAACTATGCTCCTGGGCGCTGTACATGACAATGGTGATAATTAATACGGTAATTTCAGTCATAATGTTCATTGAAGTAGAACGTTTTCAAGCGAGTTTTGAATTTTTAGAAGAATTTTTAGAAGAATCATAGTAGGCCTACAGTATGTAGACAGCTAGCAGAGTAGTCGCTGTTTTGTAGTTAGGCAACAGCTAGGAACAAAGTATAATCTTGCCCTTTATCATGTATTTTTCAACTTGTAGCCTACTTCATGCAAAGAAGAGTAGTTGTAGGTCAGTACACATCCATTTTCTTTGAAAAGTAACTGTAGCCTAACTAGTAACTGTAACTAGTCACTTTTTAAAAAACGGTAACTGTAACTGAAACTAGTTACTTTTTGAGCAAAGTAACTGTAACTGTAACTCAGTTACTTTGAAAGTAACTAGTGCCCACCACTGGGTAGCCTACAGCTAAACGTGTCGAGAATTAACCTTCATTCATACGTTTGTTCAAAGGTAGGTGGTAACTATACTATCTAGAATCTGAAATTGTTTGCGATCTTATCAAAACAGAAACCGTCTTACAATCCTACATCAATTGCCTAAACAATCTATTAGCTCTGCTAGGGGTAGGCTATTGATATACTGATTTTAATGTTTTATTGTGGTGGTGGTTTTGCAATGTATTAAAATACAATAAATACATGAAGTGTTAGAAATTTTAGCATTTTGTGGATGGAAAACCTTCTGACATTCATCCAGACCCAATTCCAGCTGATGGAATGAAAGTACGAACAACTCGAAAGAGCCGAAAAAGAGTTCTGCCAGATATGTCTCATGGCAATGATGCAATGAACAGTGAACAAGATGACCATGACCATGTACAAAAGAAGCAAAAAAGTATTTCAGAAGCACAAAACAATGATAGGTTAATACAGGGGTTCTTAACCGGGGGTAAATTTACCCCCTGGGGGTAAATTTCACCTACCAAGGGGGTAAATTTACTGAATCATAAATTAAAGCAAATTTCATTTTTTCAGTTATTAAAAAACTGGTATTGTTGCACTCGATTTTGATTCAAATTTGTGCTGTTCTCCTTTATCACACCGAAGTTCGATGGTTCTCTAGGCGTCTTGTTTTGTCTCGAGTTTTTGAACTACATGGTGAAATTGAGATTTTTCTTCTAGAACGCAAATCCCCGTTGAGTAAGCATTTTGGCGACAACAAATTTATTGGTGAATTGGCTTACTTGACAGACATTTTTTCAAGTTTAAACCAGCTCAATATGCAAATGCAAGGAAAAAGTGTTACCATTATAGATGTACGTGATAAAATTCAGGGCTTTCAGACAAAATTAGATCTGTGGAGTAAAAGAGTTCAAAAAGGAATTTAGGCAAATTTTCCAACATTTGATGATTGAAAAGTCAATAGAAGTCGCAAAGAGATTTCTGACCTCGAAATCGAAATATGCCAGCTCCTTGCCGCCTTAAAAAAAACTTTGACGGTTACTTTGAAGGTGAAAGTTTTAACGGTACTGCTCTTTGGATAACTCATCCCTTCGAGGCCAAGTTAGAAAGTATTGCTGACGATGATCTTTGCAAAGATGAAATGATTGATCTTCAATGTTCAACAACGCTTTGTTCTAAATTCTTATCGTGCAATGGTGACTTTTCCAAGTTTTGGTGTGGATTAGTCGAAGAGTTTCCTACGCTGACTAAGCGTGCATTTGAAGTTATTATACCTTTTCAAACTACTTATCTGTGTGAAGCAGGGTTCTCTTCATTGTTGACTGTTAAAACAAAACATCGATATCGCTTAGTTCCCAAAGACGACATGCGAGTAGCTCTTTCAACGACTGTTCCAAAATCTCCAAAATTGTTCGTGGAAAGCAAGCACAAACGTCTCACTGATTGACTGTTTAAATTGCGTGTCAGTTATTAATAAATGAAAAATACCAAAACATTCTTGTGTGCTTTTATCATAGTTATTTAGGACATTCCAGTAGACATTATTTTTCACAGAACCTCGTCAAGAACAATCGTGTCTTTGGCAAATAAACAGCTTGTTTTTGATATTTGCCAAGGTGAATCCAGACAAAAAAGAATGTTTTGCACTTCTTGGCATTGTTAACTGGACACGACGACATCACAAGGGGCCACCAAAACGGTGGGGGTAAATTTTACTTTTTTCATTCGCCAAGGGGTAAACGAGACAAAAAAGGTTAAGAACCTCTGGGTTAATAGGTTATGATTATCCATGACATGTCAATTAGTCATTTTGCAATGGGTTAGGCTAAATGGTTTATTTCTTGATTTGTATGAATTAATTACTGGTAGCCTACGGTACTAGGCTATTGGTATTATAGGCTATGTTTCGGTTCCTTTTTTTTAATCTTATGCAACCATTAAATTTAAACAACCATAGTTTACAGGCTATGCTATTCATTGCAGAATCATGCAAGCTGGTAACTGAAAATCAAGCTTTGAAAGAAGAACTTTGTGCTCTAAAATTGCAACATGAATCGCAATCTCTTCTTTTGTTACAATTGCAAGAAGGATCATTTTTTAGTGTACGTTCCATTTTAAATTCTCTTGTTAATGAATTGTTTGCATATTGTACTGGTTTAAGTCACGTGCAATTTAAAACCCTGTTTGATTTTTTGACGCAAAATGCCACAAGTGCCATTAAATACAAAGAATGCAAAGAAAGATGTTTGAAATTGTCTTTGGAAAATCAGCCACTTTTGACTCTTTGCAGGCTAAGAAATGGGTTTCATTTAAAAGATTTGGCCTATAGATTTAATTTTTCACTCCAGTGAATTGTAACAAATCAAACAAACAAGGTAGCAGTTGCAGCACAGCACACCATCCAGGATTCCAGGCTATGCAACTTCTTCTATAAAAATATGATCAACTACCGGTATTCAAAACATTGATAACACTGCATGGCTGTGGTTCTAACAACCCAGTTAAATCGTGTCATAGAAAGCACTATTTGCAGCAAGTTTCCGATTTTAAGTTTTTTAAGACATCTCAAATAGGTATTTGCTGTCAATCCTGCAAGTACCGCAGAAGAAAATTCTACTTCTAAAAAATCACAGCATAAATGTGACAGAAACTGCATAAAATCAATGCTACATACTTGGCAGCGAAGATAGCTTGCTCTCATGCGCTCTGATTGGCTGAACGTTGCTAGGCGATGGATCGGTCTATTGAATTGAATTGAATTGATTGATCTCAACTGACTGATTTGTTTTGATGCTAAAACAGTTACGTAATGCTCATTGTGTTATTTGTGAACACCGCTTCGTTTAGTTGTTTATTTGTGCGCCAGCAAAATCTTACATTTTGTCGACTCTGTGTTTCTTGACGTTGAATCAACGTAGTTAAAAGTTTGCGCCGGCAAAGGCAGCTTGTACCTTTTTGTGCATGACGCTATCATTCGAATCATTTCTCTTCTCTTTTCGCACTTCTAATGATGTTTGTTCGTGGCGAAATTCATAATTTTAATGAAACATTAGTTAACTACAGTACATGAGCGTACCAGTTCTGTTGAGAGTTGATTTAGTAGTTATAAGGATCGCCCGAGAAAATTTCGGTGAGTATATGTTGCTATTTCATTATTGTTTTTTAATTGTTGATCAACAGAGCACATTTTTGATAAAATGTTCAATAATGTTTAATTCGGTTCTTCTGACGTAACATCGATTTGTAGATTGGTTTGTCGTTTTGTAGATTCCGTTGATTCTTATTGATCATAGATTCTTTTGATTTGAACGTGTTTATAACGTAATTCTAAGCGCAATTATTTCATGTTAGTAGCCAAGGTCGTTTCTTTTACAGAAAGACCGTGATCAACGAAAGAAGATAACGACACGAGGGTCGGACTGCATTGGCGTAGCTAGGGGGGGCGAAAGGGGCCATGGCCCCCCCAAATGTTCAAACTTTGGATTCCGACGTTGAGCCCTTTGTCGAAAACATGATAACATTTGTAGAAATTTACATCGTTTTCTAAGACATCTGGCTATTAACACCCCCCAGGACTTGTTTTAGACACACAGAAAGACACCAATAAATTTTGCAAATCGTAAATCGCGCAAAGGTTACGCGATTTATGCTTCTTTTAACCCTATTATCCCTAGGTTCTTATTTCCACCGAATCCCCAGGTGGTGCTGATTCAGCACCCAGTTTAAGCGCTTATAACTCTTTTATTACGAGTCTCATCATTATCATCTTTTGACAAAAGATAGAAAATTTATCTGGGGTTATGAAAATTGTAAAATTGTCATTAAATTGCTTAAAATACTCTTGATTCAAAGCAATACACAAATAGTGCTTTTTTACCACATTTAAAATAAAGAAACACTGCGATGTTCGTTTTTCTCACTCTTCCACGTCATCAGCGTTTGCGGTTTCCATACTCTCGAGAGATTGAACGCTGACAAACGATTTCAAGATTTTACTGTCTGCGGTTTTACTTGCGGACGTATTTGTCAGCGCTCAACGTAGCTGTTGATTTTAAAGGATTTTAACGTCCGAAGACGTTAGTCTGATTTTGAGTAACGCAATAGTAGAGTTGCTTTTCTTGAAAAGGTTCCACTGTCGTCTTTCAGGATAGTCAGAAACAATTCAAGCTGTTTCGTCTACACATAATTTCGTATTGTTGAGAAGTATCTTATTCTGTGCGAATCAAACGGGTCTTCACGACACTCTGGACACTTTTTTTTTATAAAAATCTCTTGCAGTTTGTTCAACTCACCAGAATGAAAATATTTGTTTTCGATTTTATTGAACATTCTAACCACGGCAATGTTGGTCTGGCGTGCTATCAGTCATTGATTGCCAGAATTCTTGTTCTATATTCAAAATTCTTCGTTCAGTCATATTCTTATTCTATGGTATTGTTAAGTCTTGTTTCACTCAGTAAAAGAAACTGTAGGGCCTATTGAGTAGGACCGTTTGTCACAAAATAGATTGTAATAGCAAAAAACAGTTGAATGTTTTGCAGAATCACGGAAGTTTAAAAAAAATGCAAGAATAAAAAGAATAAACCTCAAATAAGTTTTGTAGTTCAAGGCCGACTGGCCCAGCACTACCCGGCAAGAAAAATTTGTGCTTTTTGCATTGATTCAAATTGTTCCAGACAATGGTTCACCTAATCAAACGTCATATAAAAACCGTTCAAGTCTACTGAATATTACGTCATGGAAGTTGCTAGAAAATGTGCCAAAATTGCACCATCGTTAATAAGACTTGTGTCAAACCTGTTTGGACCTGTTTGGGCCTGTTTCGGTTTGAAACCTGTTTAAACATGAATACATTGGATTACTAGCTTTGGACACCTGTTTTGAATTGCGTGACAATGTCTTCATTTATTGCGTCACAGTTACTTTCTACGTGAATTTGAGATATTGATATCTATTCTGGTCATTCGTGAAATGGTTGCTTGAGAGTTAGTCGCACATTTAACTGTTGGCTTAGTGCTTGCTAGCTGGACAAAGGTTCCGTCTTTTATCCAAGTAATCTGTTCTGTAGTGACAGTTTTCAGTGGTGTACGGCGTTGCACCCCCCTCGTTTTCGATAGCCTCGGGCTAATTTTACAGAAATACACTGTTTGAAAAGAAGTTCAAGTGTGTGTTTTTTCGGTCATTATATACAGACGAACGGATTCGGGAATCTTATGTTACAATTTTCCCACGAAGAGATTATGGTTTACCGCTGTGACCACAAATGTCAGCAGCCTAGACTTTTTCTCAGTACTAAAAAGATATTATTTTAGTAGCTAGGTAGGCCTAAATGTTCATAAAAACGACAACGTACGTCACTGCAACTACGCCGATTTCGTAGTCCATCCACCCTTATTTATTCAATGAAAATTATTAAATTTTGTATTGCAATGCAGCACAAGTTTACAGTTTATAATATTGTGCAGTTAAAATTTTCTATTGTGTGCCTGTTTTACTTTGCATTGAAACAAATTGCCCAATGGCGACAAAATAAAATCCTGCTTGAGACTAGCGGCTGATTGAACATTGCGACTTTGGTATAGCGCCTGTATTGCGAAGTCCACGCAGAAGTTATTTTCCAATGCAGAGCAACTGTCATCAAATTGTGGTGATATTTAGCAGGTGGAAATATGAAAAGCACTGTGATAACTCTGTACTGCAGTTGGGTATAATGTGTTGCATAAACGAAAACCTTGTCATTGTTTTGGTTTTGTTTTACTTTTCTTTAGTCAATAGAACTAAATCAGATTCGATATTCTGGATTTGCCATGACTATTCTCTAGAATAGATTTAATTGTCAACTATTCAAAAATGTTGATCCTGGACTTGTTCGCAACTCTTTTCGCGTGAAATTGATCAGATATACAACACAGATGATTTTCATTGTTGATAATAATAAATTAGCCTAATATCAATCATCAGAAATTGTTACAAGGTGAATAGTGAATATCAAATGGTAAAAGAATTGTGTAAGTAAGTAATCACTAAAATATAAGCACTGTTTAACAAGAAGACAGTAACTAACAGCAACAGCAAGACAACTAACAAGACAATAACTAGCCACTGATAATAATATACACTAACAAGCCAAATTGTTTGTAGTGCATTGATGTTTACAATACGATCATGACCAATATAAAAATGAAATAACTGTATATGTTTGCACTTGAAAAAATACGATTAAATCTATGGCAGCATATTAGGCCATATACGCCTGTTACGGCCAATCTCTGTACAAATCAAACGTCATATAAAACCGTTCAGGTCTACTGAATCTTACGTCATGGAAATTCCTAAAAATGAGCCAAGATTGCACCATCGTTCGTAAGACTTGTATCACACTGAAGTAAACTTAATTCACTTGTACAACAACCTTGCAAAGGCTTTAATAAAATAGAAAGCAACTACATCTGCAAATAAAAGGATACATAAATAACTTAGTTTCGGGAGAGAGTTTGCTTTTTTATACCAAAGACAGGCAAGACACAACAATAACACAGGGTTGAGCATTACAACAGTATATTACATATTTACAAATAGTTCAACATTCAAACGTTTTCGACTTAACTTAAGTCCTCATCAGGAATCTGTAAATAATTATAAACTACAATAAATTTCACTTCTTGACAGTGACTACCGTAACTAACTGACTAACTAAAAGCATCGAGAAACACGCACGATTAAAAGCACTGGAGTGGAAAACATACAGACAGACGAAGTCAGTTTTGAAAGTTTGAAGTTCAGTTTGAAGTTCAGTTTGAAGTTCAGTTTGAAGTTCAGTTTGAAGTTCAGTTTTGAAACGTACCTTTGAAAGAGACTGTTAACATCATTGCTGACTACATTTATTCGGAAACAAAACCAACTCAATTACCTTTCAAGCGTGACGTATTTGTCAAGTTGATGAATTTAGCTACCGAAGGCATATTTATGTATAAAAACCAATTGTTTAAACAAATTGACGGTGTGGCAATGGGATCTCCATTGGGTTCTACTATTGCTAATTTTTTTCTGGCACATTTGGAAACAAAATTATTTGAAAAACATCTAGCATTTCACCCGAAGTTGTTCTTACGTTACATTGATGACATTTTTGCGGTATTCAATAAAGAAACCTCATGTGAAACCTTTTTAGATATGCTGAACTCTCAACATAAAAACATTAAATTTACAATTGAAAAAGCACGTGAAACCCTTCCTTTTTTGGACGTTGAAATTAAAATTAATGCCACTGGATTTGATACTTGGGTTTGGCGCAAACCAACTCATACTGGTTTGTTTTTGAACTTTGATGCATTATGCCCATTGAAATGGAAGTCTGGTTTGATCTTGTGCCTATTAGCTCGGGCTAAAATGATTTGCTGCAATGATGCTCTTTTTAATATTGAAATAGAGAAATTGAAATAAATGTTTTATAATACTGGTTATCCAAAATTGTACTTTGAGAAAATATTGAATCGTTTTATCTCTGAGAATTCCAACCAAAAAGAAAAGGCTGAAAATGAGTTAAATGTGAAGCATTGCTTGTCCATTCCGTTTGTGGGAAAAGAATCCAAAACGTTTGCTCGTAAAATCGGACAGTTTATGAAAAATAAATTTGATGTGGACGTTTTTCCTGTTTATAAAACATTTAAAATTAGTTCGTATTTTCAACTAAAGTCCCAGACGCCTTCGTCTCTTTGCTCAAATGTCGTATATTGTTTTACATGTCCGTGTGATTCGGCATTGACGTACATCGGTATGTCCACCAGACATTTGACCACGAGAGTACGGGAGCATCTGAACTTTAGAGACTTAAAGAAAAGTGTCATCAAGGACCATATCATGGATTGTTCTTTTTGCACTGATCAAAAATTCTCTGCTGAATCATTTAAAATTTTACGCAAAGGCAATCCCAATTTGACACAAAAATTCAGGAAGCGTTGTTAATCAAACGCTACAATCCAAATCTAAACAAACAATTATTTGCCGGTGGCGCCTCCATTCTCCTCAATATTTATTAGCCTAGTTGTATCACGTACTCCGTGGTGCAAATTCGTTTGTAACTTAGTCATGCAGTTGCCTTTTCTTAATGTAATTTTTCGTCTGTCTGTATGTTTTCCACTCCAGTGCTTTTAATCGTGCGTGTTTCTCGATGCTTTTAGTTAGTCAGTTAGTTACGGTAGTCACTGTCAAGAAGTGAAATTTATTGTAGTTTATAATTATTTACAGATTCCTGATGAGGACTTAAGTTAAGTCGAAAACGTTTGAATGTTGAACTATTTGTAAATATGTAATATACTGTTGTAATGCTCAACCCTGTGTTATTGTTGTGTCTTGCCTGTCTTTGACATAAATAACTGCTTCCGAACGTACATAATGCTACAACAACAGAACTGAATGAATGAACGAATGAAGAAAACGTAGAACCAAGGCGTGCAGAAAACAAGGCAATAATTAACTGAGTAATAAGCTTGAGGGACAGAGCGCCGTGCTCAGAAACACACGACATTCTCCCCCTCTCAAAATTGCATTATATATAGCACAAACACGCAAAATATAGTTCATAAGCGTAACTTGGGCAGCAGGCGTGATTTTACATGAAATCAAGCAGACTGCTAAAAATATGGCACTGCACCATAACGATCAACCGAACGACGAATACGAGTAGATCTGCGTAAGTGTGTTGTATCAGTGGTGGGCGAAGACGATGACATAGAGTGATCAGTAGTTTCACGTTGTACAATGTCGCCATCGTCACTACGCACACTTAAATTTACATCCGGTGATGTTGAAGTCACGTCATTATTTACAAATCCATTGGGTAGAGCAATAGCCTCACCATTCGCCACTGGAGGAGGCAAACGTGTTAAGTTTGCTTCGACTAGAACATCCTGGTCAACTGGTAAAACAGGTTCATCCGATTGTCCCAATGGTGCAATATCTTTGAGAGAGACCGTTGTTTCTCTGCCAGAAGGAAAACGAACACGAGCATAGTTAGGGGTGGCATGCATGAGCTCTACTTCGTCAACAACAGGATCATACTTTGATAAACGAACATGACGCCGTAGAAACACTTTATTTGGTGTTGATAACCATGTCGGCATAGAAACTCCAAATGACGATCGACGTTTATACACAAATAACCTTTCGTGAGGCGTTTCATTTGTAGCGGTGCAAAGCAAAGAGCGGATAGAATGCAAAGCGTCGGATAGCACGCTTTCCCAGCGCGACATGTCAAGTTTACGAGACTTTAATGCTGATTTCACTGCAGACCAAATTATTCCATTATACCTTTCACATTGTCCGTTTCCAGGAGCATTATAGACAGACGTCCTACTGCATGCAACACCATGACTATTAAGATACGATGATAGTTCTTTGGACATGAAAGCCGAGCCCCTATCGGAGTGTACATACGCTGGCATACCAAACAACGCAAACAAATGGTTTAAACAAGAAATAACAGTTCGGGCATCAGTACTTGCACAAGGAAACGCGAAAGGAAAACGAGAAAATTCGTCCACAACTGTTAACATGTATTTGTTCTTGGACACAGACGGCATAGGGCCTTTGAAATCTAAACTCAGTCGCTCAAACGGCTGGGTAGCTTTAACAAGATGCGCATTAGGTGGTTTATAAAAGTTAGGTTTGATTTCTGCACATACGCTGCAGTTTTGCACCGTTTTCCGAACGTCCTAGACAGAATAAGGTAGATTTTTAGTTCGAACAAAATGAAGCAAACGAGTTATACCAGGATGGCATAAAGATACATGAATATCGTGTAGCACATTATTATGCATCGTAGCAATGTATGCTCTGGACAGTGCATCGGGAGCGGAGTTATATTTCCCAGAGCGGTAAACAATGTCAAAATTGAACTCACTTAGTTCCATGCGCCATCGTTGCACTTTATTGTTTTTAATTTTGTTATGATTTGTGCTTGAGTACATAAATGAAACTGACCTTTGATCCGTCACAACCGTGAAATGACGACCACTTAGGAAATGCTTCCATTTTCGTACTGCTTCGACGATCGCTAAAGCTTCCTTTTCTACGCTGGAATATCGAATTTCACTCTTGTTTAGCATCCTCGAAAACAAAGCTACAGGGCGTCCTTGCTGATTCAGCGTTGCTGATACTGCGTTGTCGGATGCGTCGGTTTCAAGCACAAACGGGAGTTGTTCATTTACTGTCCCAAGAGTAGCAATGCTCAAATCTTTTTTCAACGTGGAGAGAGCTTGTATTGCTTGCTTGTCAAGTGGAAAAGTTTTTGACAAAACCAGAGGTTTAATTTTTTCCGAGTACTGAGGGATCCACTGCGCATAGTAAGCAAACATGCCTACCACACGCTGAAGTTCTTTAGCAGTGTTAGGAACAGGCATTTCAATAACTGGTTTTACTCTTTCAGGATCTGGTTCAACCACGCCTTTCGAGATGCGATATCCTAACAATGTTATTGTTTCTACGCAAAAACTACATTTGTCTTCATTAAACGTTAGATTACAGTCTTTTGCAGCACCCAGGAAAACTTGAAGATTTTTATCGTGCTCCTCGCGCGTCTCACCACACACCGTAACGTCATCAAGATAGGCAAATGTTCCTTTGCAAGCATATTTCGAAATGATTCCATTGATAACTCGTTGAAAACAAGGCACTGCATTCTTAAGGCCAAACGGAATCTTTTTAAAGTGATACAGCTGTCCGTTGGCTTCAAAGGCGGTGTACTCTTGTTCTTCAGGCAGCAAGGGAACTTGGTGATAAGCGCTGCGTAGATCCAGAGTAGAAAACCATTTGTACTGAGAAACATTATCTATAATGCTTTGCATGTTCGGAATCGGGTAGGCATCGAGCAAAGTAAATTTGTTTACTGTTTGACTGTAGTCCACGCACATGCGTTTTTTATGGTTTTCATTTTTTACAATCACCAATTGAGCACGCCATGGTGAGGTGCTTGGTTCAATAACATCATCACGCAAGAGTTGAGCGACTTGATTCTTTATAAAACTTTGATCAGCTTTAGAATATCGACGTGATTTGGAAGCGATTGGGCAACAGTCTCCTGTCATATGCTCAAATAAACGTACTGGCATTGGGCTCCTCAAAGGTTTTAAGGCCCCAAGGTTCAAAGGTTGTTCAGATCCTCCAAAGTTAAAATTTACGCATTTATGTTGTTGTAAAAACTCACGTCCAAGAATTACGTCCCAGAGTAGTCCGTCCATGACACTGAATTTCACATCAGCATAATCGCGATCCAGGAGTTGTAGAGTTGCAAAGCAGGAGCCTCGAGTTTTCACTGATGAGCCTTTTACAGCTAAATCCACATGCTGCTCGTCACTATAGCTTACTTTCAAGTTAGCGCGATGACTAAATTCATGGCTTATGTGGTTGTTTTGGGCGCCCGTGTCAATAAGGCATTTAGCTAGTTTTCCATTGATCTCAATGGATACGTTTACGTTTTGATCTGATTTAGACAACGATGTGAGAGCTGACAAGCTTGTTGATTGACATGCAGCGGTTGCGTTACTGCAGGTCGAACGGCACACATTAGCGAAGTGGCCTTTTTTGTTACATTTGTAGCAAATCTGTTCTTTGGCAGGACATTTGTCTCTGGGATGAAGTCTTCTGCCACAAAAAAAGCATTTTTTCTGCTCCATTGCAAGGCAGTCGCTTTTGCGAGGTGGCGTTTTGTTGCTGGATTGGGAATCCCAAGAACGTGATTCGCACACAGCTAGAAGATCATTCAAAGCTTCGCCGCCAGGGGGCATAACGTACGCTTCGGCATTACGTTGGGCCTCATAAACCGACCGAGCTTTTTCAAAGACTCTTTGTAGTTCCAAGACATTGTCTTCAAGAAGTCTTTGTCGGATGTAACTTGAAGTAATTCCCGCAATAAAGGCGTCCCGAATGGCTGCTTCTTTGTTTTGAGCTGCAGAAACTGCACTAAAGTTGCAGTCAGCACTGAGCTGTTTTAGTCTTTGAACAAAACTTTCCAGGGGTTCGTCCACTTTTTGCCTGCATGTGTTAAGTCGGTGTCGCGCAAAAATTTCGTTGATCGGTTTATTGTAGAGGATGTCCAACTGAGCAATGGCGTTATCGTAAGTGTCACTTTCACTGATGTGCGCATACACATGTGACTCTAGTAAATTTACTAGGATGTCGAGCTTTGCTTGCGCATCTGCACCCTCAATCCTTGCTATGTAGTTTCGAAACGTCCGCTTCCAATGTTGCCACTTTCTTGAGGCTTCCGGGGAGTTTGTGTCGACCCCAAACACTTGGGGTTGCATGAACTTATGCATAGCTACTATTTTATTAAATTGAAGTAAACTTAATTCACTTGTACAACAACCTTGCAAAGGCTTTAATAAAATAGAAAGCAACTACATCTGCAAATAAAAGGATACATAAATAACTGCTTCCGAACGTACATAATGCTACAACAACAGAACTGAATGAATGAACGAATGAAGAAAACGTAGAACCAAGGCGTGCAGAAAACAAGGCAATAATTAACTGAGTAATAAGCTTGAGGGACAGAGCGCCGTGCTCAGAAACACACGACACACACCTGTTGAGAATTACTTCACAATGTTTTACTATTACGTCACAGTACTGCGTACGTGAGTTTGAGATATTGCAATGTATTCTAGTCATTCGTAAAATGATTGCTTGAAAGTTGGTAGGATATTTAACTGTTTGCTTAGTGCTTGCCAGCTGGACGAAAATTCCGTCTTTATCTAAGTAGTTTGTATCGTAGTGACAGGTTTTAGTGGTGTATCGCGTTGCACCCCATTTTCGATAGCCGTGGGCTAATTTTACAGAAATACAATTCTCGAATAGACGTTTCGGAAGAGTGTTTCTTTTTCGGTCATTACATACAGACGAACGGTTCCGGGAACTTTATGTTACAATTTTCCCACGAAGAGATTATGGTTTACCGCTGTGACCATAAATAATAAAGACGTGGTTTATACAAGAAGCATTCGACGATGCCACGTCGACACCATACGGCTATCTCCTTTTGGATTTTAAACAGACGACACCGGAAAACATGCGCTTGCGTACAAACGTTTTTCCCGACCAAAGAACCATCGTATACGTACCCAATGTATAAAAGCTAACGCAAGTCATAGAAGGCTTGATATATCGTAAGCATGTCAGCGAGGCTAGAACGTCACATCGAGACGCTCAAGACACTTGCAAAGGCCAAGCCACAGATCGGAAAAGCGGTAATCAAAACAGCTAGCGACGATCTGGTCAAGTGCATTTGTGAATGTGCCCATAACGTGCTGAAGGGTAACGTCCGTATCACCCCAAAACAGAAAAACAAACTAAGAAGACACAAGACAACACTGCGTCAAGTTGCCAACAAGACCATCGGAATTAAACGGAAAAGAAGAATTATACAGAAAGGAGGATTCCTGGGTACACTTCTGGCAACGGTCATCCCGGCACTCGCCGGCCTGTTGTTTGGGAAGTAATGGAAAACGTTAAAAAGATGGCTCTGGTCGATGCCCGGATGCTAGATCAGATGAGAGAAAAGGAGGACATAAAACGCTCAACAACCACAAAGGTTATGAACGAATTGGATAGAGAAATGCATACCGTGCTGGAAAGAACAGACCTCGACGAAGACACAAAACTGACAATGTACCAACAAATACTTCAGAGCTATATAACTCACCAGCATAAGCAAATAAACCAACCAATGGCAATCAAGATCAAAGAAAAACCGGACCGCAGCTGGGTTGAGAGAGACATACTCTTTCAAGTACCAAAGTCATATGTATCACGGACAAGGGAGTTGATGAGCCTCATTGACAAGCATCCCTTGGTGAGCTGGGATGACAAAGGTCAATTCATGTACAAGAACGAGGCTCTTCCAAACACCAGCATCAAAGAATTGATAAACACGGCAATCCGCAAGCCCAGACAAACCAAACCAACCGGGTGGACAACGCTTCAAAATGCTTTAAAAGAAATGAACGCTCCCACCGCTTTCATTCAAAGGGTTGCAAACAAGCCAAAAGCATCATGGGATCGATGGAATTAAGTTACTACGATCCGGCCAAACCATCGAGCTACGGAGGTGTTGAAAGACTACAGCGTGCCACAAAGACTCCTGTGAAGGAGTGGTTGATGTCACAGGACGTTTACACATTACATAAACCGATAAGACATCGTTTTACCCGTCGTCGAGTGATTGTCGAAAGTATAGATGCCCAATGGCAAGCAGACCTTGTGGACGTGACAAAGCTGAAGCAGGATAATGACGACTTCAAGTACTTGGTGACCTGTATCGATGTGTTTTCAAAGTTTGCATGGGTTATTGCTATTAAAAATAAATTTGGTAAAACACTTGTGCGTGCTTTCTCCGAGATTCTCCGTATCAGCGAACGAAAGCCGAGAGTGTTACAGACGGACAAGGGCAGTGAATTTAAAAACGTTTACTTTCAAAAATGGTTGAAGGACAACAACATCCACTTTTTCACAACCCACAATGAGGAAACAAAAGCGAGTGTAGTGGAACGCTTCAATCGCACCCTTAAATCGCGCATGTGGCGATATTTCACCCGCCACAGACGTCACAGATACGTCGATGTGCTTTCGGACTTGACTGAAGCATACAACCATTCATACCATCGGAGTATTGACATGTCACCGGTGTCAGTATCTCAGCAAAACGAGGGTGCTGTCTGGGATACGCTGTACGAAGACAAGATTCGGATACTGTACAATCCCAAACTTGCAACAGGTACAGTCGTACGTATCACGAAAGTCAAAGGAAAATTCCGCAAAGGTTACCTTCCTAACTGGAGCGAAGAATTGTTCATCGTACACAAAGCCGTAAAGGGAAATCCCCCTTACTACGTATTGAAAGACCTCGATCAAGAGCTTCTCGAAGGTTCCTTTTACGAAGAGGAAGTGCAACGGGTTATAAAAGAAGACAACGTCTATCGCGTTGATACAATTGTTGCACATCGTGGCAAAGGCAAGAAGAAGCAAGTACTCGTGAAGTGGCTGGGATATCCTGAAAAGTTCAACACGTGGATAGACGCATCGGAGATTATCGACTATGCCTGATTGGAAATTCTGCGGGAGAAGTGTGCCCCGCAGCGAGATTGTGTTTTTCTGTCAGATCATTGTCATTTATACGATCGTAGCCACAAGCATATACAACCTCTCGGTTGACAAAAAACCGTCCAGTCTGTGGGTGACCCTGCTCAGCAGCTCGCTTGGTCTGTTGATGCCGAATCCAGTGATTAGGACACAAAAAAAGAAAAAAAGAACAGACGAAGAAACAAATGTTTTTTCTGACTCTGCCTAGTAACAGCTCCATGACCTACTTCCCCGACAACACCATTACCGGATTCACGACAAGGCTACCGAAAGAAATCGATTTGAACGGATCATGGGAAGCGGGCGTGACCGACATACAATACCCACACACATGGCATAATGTCCCTGAAGGACAGGGATGGATGATTTACACGAATCGGGAGATCAGCACGCGCATAAATATCGAAGCAGGTCACTACGGTTGGGCAAAGCAACTTTTCAGAGCTATTGCAAACAGTGCTTTGGAAAACATACCGGAAACGACACCACCGTTCCTATTCACACTCAATAAGACAACAGGAAGAGTGAGACTAGGCTTTCCACGTCAAACAGAAGGCACCGCAGTACGTCGTAGCGCCAACGACTCCAGACAACTTGCCGTAAGCGACACTCTGAAAAATATCTTGGGATTCGAAAGCAACACACTGGATCGGAGCACTGAAGGCATCAGGGCATTCGACTTGAAACAGGCACCGTCTTCTCTGTTTGTGTATTGCGACATACTGGAACCACGCGTAGTCGGAGACAGTCTGGTCCCACTCCTTTGCATTGTCACACCCGAAGGCAGATACGGCAAAACGGTTCACAAGGTCCTTCCAAAAGTCCACTATCATCTGATTCAGAGGAGGAATTTCTCGACGATTCGCATAGACATAACGGACGACACCGGAGCGAAAATACCATTCCAAAAAGGAAAAGCGATAGTGACACTGCATTTGCGCAAACGAAGACTCGCCCACATCTGAACCATGCGAAAAACGTATTGCTGTGACCGTGCCGCATACCAACGCTATTACACACAGCAAGTCGGGAACGGAAGCCCCTTCTTTTCAGGCTCACCCAATCAGCGCGGCTACGGCTTGGGCAGCATCTTTTCCGGTCTGGGTCGAGCCATTCTACCTCTTCTCAAGAGCGGGGCCAAAGCAGTCGGTAAGCAAGCGTTGCGTTCTGGTGTTCAAATTGCCAGCGACGTTTTGCAAGGAGAAGATCTCAAACAGTCTGCCATAGCGCGTGGTAAAGAGGCCGGCTCCAGCCTCTTGCGCATGGCCATGCCTTCTCCTCCGCCAGGGGAAAGGGTACGAAAGAGAAAAAGGGGAAAGGCAGCTCCGATTAAGAATAAAAAGCGTAGGATCTCAAAAAAAACTGACATCTTTGCATAATGTCGGCGCTCATCCACGAACAATCTTGCGAGTGTACAAACAGTGAATTGGATTTGTTTTCCGTACCACCGACCCAAACGAGCATCGATCATGGCAAATGGGTCGAGTATCGTCCGATGTCTACACTCTCGGACGACGGTCCTGTGGAATTTCTCGTGCCTGGGAGCGGGGGTGATTATCTGGATCTGGCGAACATGTTTCTCCACGTTAGGGCAAGCATTAAGAATGACGCCGGAACCGCTATTGCGGAGGATGCTGACGTGGGCCCGGTCAACAACTGGCTGGATTCGCTATGGAGTCAGGTGGACATGAGCCTCAATAACGTACTCATAACACCGTCCACCAACACATACCCGTATCGCGCTTACATTGAAAACTTGCTCAGCCATGGAAAGGAGGCGAAATCGTCCCAATTGAGCGCATCCGTGTGGGCAGATGACACCCCGGGTCAACTCGACTCTAGAGCCGACACAAACAAAGGCTTCACAAAACGAAAGGCTTTGACGTCTGAGAGCAAAACGATAGACATGATTGGTAGATTGCATCTGGACATGTCCTTCCAACAGCGCTATCTGATCAATGGCGTGCAGGTCAAGTTCCGGCTCATCAAATCTAAGAAAGCCTTTCATCTCATGGCCGCACAAGACACCTTCAAAAGCGTGTTCAAGGACGTCACCTTGTACGTGTGCACCGTCACTCTCAACTCTGGCATTGCCCTTGGACATGCGGCAGCCCTCCAGAAGGGATTGGCGAAGTATCCCATCAGACGTGTACAAACAAAGGTATTTTCCGTACCTGCCGGCAACATGTCCATCAGTAAGGAAAATCTGTTTCTTGGCCAACTGCCGAGACGTGTCGTGATCGGATGCGTCAAAAACAGCGCCTTCAACGGCTCAATCGCTGAAAATCCTTTCAATTTCCAGCACTTTCACATCAACTTTTTGTCACTCTATCGTGATGCAGAACAGATACCCTCACGCCCCTTGCAACCAGACTTTACAAACGGACAAGTGGTGCGCAGTTTTATGACCCTTTTCACCGGAACAAACAAGCACAGATCGGACAGTGGGAATAGCATCGACCTGGCTTCCTATCCGCGTGGTTTCACTCTGTTTGCCTTTGATCTAACTCAGGCAATGTCCAATGACGGCGCTCACATGGATCTTATAAAACATGGGAATCTGCGATTGGAAATTCATTTCGCCCAGCCCCTGCCCGCTACAATCAACATCGTAGTCTACGCCGAATTCGACAACCTGATTCAGATTGACCGATCGCGCAACGTCGTCTTTGACTATTCAGCATGAACACTCTTCAGATTTCCTCCATCCTGCAAAGTGACCCGCATTCCAGCTCTGTGTTTTGCGAAACGCTACCCAGAGATCATCTCCTTCGTCAAAAGCACGATGCCCCGAAGGCCTACGTTGTAAATACTGACCCTAGTCATAAACCCGGTCAACACTGGGTGGTGGTGCTGATCGATTCCAAGCTGACTGGAGAATATTTCGATCCTGTCGGTCTCCCGCCTCTGCACAAGGAATTTTACCAGTTCATGAAGCCGTACGAGTGGAGCTTCAACTCGACGCGATTGCAAGGACCTTCTAGCAAAGCCTGTGGCTTTTATTGCGTTTTTTATGTGCTGCACAGATGTCGTGGTTGGTCGAAAGACGATATAATTGGATGCTTTTCAGATGTTTTCACAGAAAATGATGCACGCGTTGAACAATATATCAATAATCATTTTTTATTGCAATAAAATATATATACACATATTTTAAATGCGAAGCATTTAAAAAAAAAATTATTAAATGCGAAGCATTTAATAATAAAAAAATAAAAAAAATTAGGCGGCCACCCGCTTGGCCTTGGGTTCTCCAAGTTTGCTCCGAATATCGTTGACAAGCTGTACGGCGTTGTGGAACTGCTCGGCGTTCTCCGGGTCGGCCCACTCCCCGTCACGATTGACGACCGCAAATTCTTCAGTTTTGTCAGCAAGGTAGGTCAGGTATTGCTTTGGAGCAAATACCGTGGTGACGTCAAACCGAATGACTATGTTCATTTCGGCCACTTCGCTCTTGACTGCCACGATGCGCTCATTGTGTTGGCAGTCTTCATCTTTGCTAGCGGTCGCCCAGAATATAATGTGCAGGTACGGTCTGGTCTTCCTTTTTGGGGCAAAGACCAAGTAGGGATTGTCACAAAAAAGCTGTGTGGCCACCTGTCACAGCTGGGCATCGTTGAATTGAACGTTGCCACATCGCATGCTTAATAGACCGCGACGCATGTGACCGGTGAATGCAAAGCCTCCGCATTCACCCTCGTCCATAATTTTGCTGAAAGCTTCGCGGATGCTGACCGATTCCTTTCTGAGCTCAGCCGCACGTTCAAATAGATTTTGCGCCTCCATCAAGTGTTCGTAACAGGATGCGTAGGGGACGTTGTCAACGTTTGTTTGATGGCTTCTGGCTTGCTCTTCGAGGTCGTATGCTTGACTCGACAGCATGCTTTGCGATTGGGATTAAAATACACACAGTTATATAGCTCCCATAACGTGCCCTGCAGGCTACAAAAACAGTGGTGATGTCGTGACATCATCATCGGCGACACGACGTTTTATGTACAAGTTGGAGATGGCACCTCGCTTCTGCGTGTACGTGTACATGTCAGCGCCATGAACTTTGAAACTTGTGTTTTCTCCCGATAACGTTTCCCTGGTTGTTAGCACATTGTGGAAGACCTCTCTCGTGAGCGGGTTCTGGTGTTTTGACAGCCCCTTGCAAGAGAGCTTGTCGCCTCCTGGCCCTTCGCAGTAATACGTTTTACTGCAAAGACTGATCATTTCATCCCCGACCCATTCCAATTTGAAAAGCCCTGGCTCGCGCTTGTCATAGATTGCCCTGGCCTTGCAACAATCTTCGCCGCCTACCCACTCACCTCCGCTTGCTTTTGCGTCAATGAATGCCTGCATGTGGGCATCGCAGGCTGGTGAGGGCAACCACTTGTGGTAGTTTGTATAGAACTCACGCCGCAAACTTGGAATGACCGCCTCGTCGAGGGTCGCAGTGCTCAGGGCAAGATATGCGCTGTCCGTATCCATGTAAGTGTATTGGTAATTTTTTCGGTGCAGGTACTTGTCTATGAATTCGTAGTAAAACTTCAACATAAATAATTTGGCGTATTGATATACAAAGAAGGAAATATGCAATGGCAGATCAATGACGATCGCTTTTGGGTTGCATTGTACTTCGTACACTTCTTCCGTGAGAGGTGTGAGCGCCTGGAAGCGATGCCGTGCCACCAGCTCTCCCACTTTCTGCTCATTGCATATTTCGTTAGTCATGTACCTTTCTTTTCGCGTCGCCATCTTGCCGTATGCACTGTTGCCCCAACAATTTAAAAGTGTCTGCGATTATTTTTGTTTCCGGAACCTGATCTCCTTCGCGCCTTGCAGTCGTCACTTGGGCGGCAAATGACTCGAATGCATTGCACGGTGTGTAACACACCACCTGATAGATCCGGCTGACCTCCAACCCTTGGGCCATGTACCACTTCAGGAGCGGGGTGGCCAACAGTATTTTTTCTCCTTTCATGCTTCCTATCAGGGTGCGTCTAGGTCTTTTCAAAGCGCCCATTCGTTTGGCAAATGTGGCCATGCGTTCGCCCACGTCATCGATTGTGACGTCGACATTTTTAAATATTGGACTCATTTCATCAAAGTGTCTGTACAGTCGATCAGGGATCGCAATGTCGACTTCGACCATGCCAAACAACTCACCGCGCTCGATTTCTCCAAGCACGTCGGCTTGTGTTGTTGGCCATTTGGTGCGGTACTTGAACTGCTTTACAAACTCCTTGATCGGGGACTGGCGTCGCATGGACAGCCACTCACATTCGCGCATTGTGATGACAGTGTATCCTATGTCGGTCAAGTACACGTGATTGTTTTCTGTGTCACGTCGCAACTCGGCCATTGACCTTCCGTTTACAGGATTCACTTTAATTGACGCTGTCAGTCGGCAATCGTGACCGTGGAACATACAGCCATGGAACTGATAGACCAGACTCCTCTCGGCAACAAATCCGTCTACTGGGATACGCCGTGCCCCTAGTCGGACTTCCCCTCCGTTGAACTGGTGCCTGATGTGTTGATTTTCACACACTGCAATAAATTCAAGCCATTCACGCGCCAGTTTTCCGTACCACACGCCCCTGGGTCGAACGACAGTGAATTCTGTTGCATTCTCTTTGAGTACAACAGGCGATTCTGTTGGCATTGGACAAGCCAGGCATTTTAAATACAAACTGTTGCAGTCGTATCCGCGGATTGACTGACAAATTTCGGTCCCCTGTCTAATTCTTGTTTCACCCACCTTATGACGTCGATGAAATACGATTGATGGCCCGCCGACTATGTTGTTTCGCAACATTTCAAAGATGTCTTTTTGTTTCTGACCGAATGTGTAAAATACAATTTTGGGATCGACTGTCTTCATTAACAGGATCTGTGAAACCCCTGGTGCGCTAATGGCGTCTTTGAACATGTCAATGCATCGTTCTTTGTAAAAATCAAACATCTTTTCAATGACATTGAGCATAGGCACTACGTCTAAATTGTTGTACCATACAAGAAAATCTCGAATGGTTGACATGTGCTTGTCTCGCCATGTCTCCTCGCAGTACCGGTACTCTGTCTCTGAAATGTTTGATTTTTTCAAAGAACTGTAAAACGCATTGTGGGGTGGGAGGCCTCTCTCGTCCAACTGTCGGAGATCTTTGACCCATTCATAGGGAAAGAATCCCTTCTGTTCTGTACAATTGTACGCTGCAATTAAATTTCTGTAAGTAAATCCTGGTGCCAAATAGTTGCGTAAGTCTAAAAATTTCACTTTGTCTGTTGATATGCACATGTAATCATTGCTTCGTTTGATGATGTGTGGTGGTGTGTCATTGTCATAAAAAAATTTTGCCAGGTACCGCCTCATGACATTGACGTCGTATCGCCCCGAATTAAAGCCGACAATAGGTAATTGTTGAAGAAATCGCTCGAGCTCGCAAATGACTTTTTGAAAGGGGTGTTTTCCATTTTGACAAGCTTCCGGTTCCGCATTCTTATACACTTCTAATCTTGCTTCGATTTGTTGCAAGACGTCGGAGAATGTCTCTTTCATTTCGGCGTTGGCTTGTCTCTGTATTTCAAACACCCTTTGCATGAAGTCATTCACGAGCGCAAAAGAATCACCTTGTGAAATAAAACAGTGAGGTGTTTCGAAACCGGGAACGTTGGACGCTATACTGATTGACATCAAGTTGTGCTTGGCAGTATAGTGTGTGCTTTTGGTCGCTTGAGGCATATCATCATCGGCAAAAAAACTTTCGCAATCAAACGTTGCTCTATAAGAGTAGAATCTTATTTGAGGTGGGGTGGAAATGCTGTGGATTTCCAGTTTGTCAAATACTGTTTGCCGGTTTCGAAACACCCCTCCCACATACTTCATTTTAACTTCACCTCTACACGTTTTTTCATGTCGAATCACATTCCAATTCTTATCAAATCCTTGACCACAAACACTACATTGATACAGTTTGCAGTACACAGCAAAGTCACTTATGAAAGTGAAATGTTTGTTGTTTAAGTTTAGGTATAACGATGGTTCTGTCTTATGCGTCTTCTCCCTCACGCTTTGTTTTATGAGCTCGGCGTAGACCTCACCCTCTTCATTTGTTTGCAATGTATATATTTTAATGTTAGTGTTAAATAATTTCTCCAAATCCCCAATGTCCTCCAGTTTGACCCCGGGAAATGTCTCACTGGGTACCTCCATGAATTGTCGTTGCAGCAGCTTCGTTTCCCTTTCCACGTCTTTGCGTCTTCCTGTCCTGTGGACGGCCATACAACGAAAGAAGCATAAGCTGTCTTGACCTCCGCTGGGTGGTGACAAAGACAGCAATCCTTTGTTATTTCTGATGTGGGTAGAAATTTGTGTTGAGTTGCCTATTGGGAAATTGCCCACGCGGTACACGTAAAATGTCACGTTGACAATTTCTTGGACAAACCAACCTGATGATGGTTTTTGCCTATGACACCATTCTAAATAATCCACATCTTCGATTCCATCTAGGAATTCCTCAAAGTCTCTAATGTTTCTAATCAGATAAGGAGTGCTGTTCACTGTCGTGTTTTGTGATGGATGAAAATACCTCTCTTCTCCTGTTCTAATGTGGCGTAGACGAAATCCAAAGCTGAATGTCACTTTAAACTGGGTTTTTTCGTTTGAATATATTTCTTGCAGTTCCTCGCGTACCATATCCGTAACTGTTGTAAAATTTTGTGGCAGGGGAAAGTTGTATACGCTCATGACTTTTTTGGAAATTTTTCTTCTCTTCCTTATACTCGACCAATGTCTTTCCATGAACTTTGATCGCTCACCATCATTTCTTTTGCTTGGGGTGTCTGCTTCTTCAACCCTATATTCGGTTGCGACATCAGAGTGTGCTTGTTCCTGGTGGAACTTCAACTGGAATGGGTTTGCATATACCACTCCACACACTTCGCATTGCGTCTGTTCACTTCCCCTTTCTTCTGCCCCGTTGCTTGCTTCGCTAATCTGACGGAATGGAGTACCACGCTTGGAATGTGCTTGTCTGAAGTGCCGGTACAAATTAAACTCTTTCTTGAACATTTTTCCGCATTCTTCACACTGATACATGGTGCGAGTTTTTGTTATATTTTTACAAGCATCTGCTTTTAACTACCTCTCTTTGATCCCACGGTCTTTCTTTTTCATTTTTACGAATGCTCTGTCATTGCATCAAATAATGCTTGGAATGTGTTTTGCCCGTGAGCTATTTGTGCATGCAAGAACTCTGGGCTGTGCTATTCATTAATTTTTCTTGAACCAGTGGTGACAACTTGATCGCTTCCGGCGGGTTTGTCAAAATAGCTTTTGTGTTGTTTCTTTCTGTTCTGAACAGCATTTTGCTATTCATCAATTTCTCGTACCAGTGGTGCCAAGTCCACTCCTTCTGGCCTTGTTATTAAACGCCTAAGGCTTACTTTAATTTTCACACTGTCTAGCTTTTCCTTGATGGATATCAACTCTGTTCTTAGTCTGTACGTCATTTGCTTTTTGTGTTTTTTCTTTCTATTCTGTACAGTATTTGGTATTCATCGATTTCTCGTACCACTGGTGCTAACTCTATCCCTTCTGGCCTTGTTGTTGGGACGCCTAGGGCTTGCTTTAATCTTGATCTTTTTGGGTATTTATACCGGCCTTGCATCAGTCACTAGCATCTTCTGTTTAATCAACAATTGCAATGTCATTGTCCGACTCATTGTACGATTCTGATGTGACTGAGTTGGATTCGTCTGATCACATTCCGGTTGCGGGTTGGACTCCCCCTTTGAGTCCGGTGGATTTTTATGATCACGTAGTAGACCCTGCTGCTGAGGATGATCCAGGAGCGGTTGAGGACACACCCCCTTATCAGGCTGATGTTTTAGAAGAAGCTCAGCCCTTCCTCGATCAAGACCCCGACATACCCCCTTTTCATGCTGAGATTTTAGAAGACGCTCAGCCCTTCCTTGACCTAGACCCTGTCGATTATTATGGTCAGGTCTCTCCTGATGAATTGGACTGGTTATCAGCGTTTGATCCGGATTATGACCTGGACACTGGATATTTTGAATTGCGAGTGCGTGGAAATCTTCGATATTTGTTTCACCCTTCCTTAGGATGGGTTTTACTACCACGTCTAACCGTTGATGCATTACCACTCGGGTCAGAATCACTGTTATACCAATATAGCAGTTTACATGGGACTGCCTATTCACCTTAATCCATTTTTTTTTTGGTGTCGCATTGCATCGTTTTCACAATGTCTGCTTCGTTTGTTTAATATCAGCGTATGTCTGCTTTTTATTGAGTTGTAATAAATACGTCTTTGCATGCATTTCATAGCAGTTTACATGGGACTGTTTATTTACCTTAATCCATTTGTTTTGTGTCGCATTGCATCGTTTTCACATTGTCTGCTTCGTTGGTTTAATATCAGCGTATCTCTGCTTTATTGAGTTGTAATAAATACGTCTTTGCATGTATTTCATATGTTTTCAACTTTGGTTTAAAATACCTGTGTTTATGAGCCCTCGGGCGTTTGTTACTGCTGTTCGTGTAATATGCCCCGTGTTATTTCATTGCTTTATTACAGTCATGTTTGAATATGATGTCGCATACCGTCTTGATGAAACATGATCTTGGTTATGATGTCATACTTCCGCGCGACGAAACATGTGGGTTTCTAATATCCTGTTATGTCTTGTCACTTTGATGTCCAATGTGCTTCGGTGGTTGTGATGTCACGTATTGTCCTGACGTCACCTGTTTGTTGAAATACCTGTGTTTATGAGCCCTCGGGCGTTTGTTACTGCTGTTCGTGTAATATGCCCCGTGTTATTTCATTGCTTTATTACAGTCATGTTTGAATATGATGTCGCATACCGTCTTGATGAAACATAATCTTGGTTGTGATGTCATACTTCCGCGCGACGAAACATGTGGGTTTCTAATATCCTGTTATGTCTTGTCACTTTGCTGTCCAATGTGCTTCGGTGGTTGTGATGTCACGTATTGTCCTGACGTCACCTGTTTGTTTTCTATAAACTGTCATTCCATGATGGCGTCATCCAAACATCGTTGTCTCAAGTTTCATTGTACGTCATTGCACAATGTCGTCAAACAGCTTCGTCAAGTGCGACTTCACGGCTTCAATGTTCGTCATCTTATGGTGTCGTCATTTCGGTGTCGTAATGTTATTGTGACGTCAATCACCAATCCGATTCGGATTGGTGTTTGCTTTACACTATGAAGCCCGTGGGTTTCCAACATCCCGAAGCACAACAAGCCAGCTCACGTCATCGCATGATGTCGTTATTCCCGTTTCGTCATCGAATGATGTCATCAATCCAGCAACGTTATACGTGATGTCATAGTGACGTCAAGCACCAATCCGGAGGATTAAGCTCACTCTTAACTACTTTTAGGGAACCCCCGAATCAGATTGTGGATAGGCTACTCACCAATTCGTTCGCAAACTAAAAGAATACTTCGCCAGCATCCGCCCTACACCTCCACGCGTTCACAGTGAAGTAACTTCATATGTGGACAAAAACCTCTGGACTTGCAAGTATGTTGTAGTTTGATACGACCACCAACAGGCCCCACTACGTCCCCGATTCAGCGGACCATACGAAGTAATCAAACGAAATGAAAAATATTTTATACTTTCGATAAACGGCAAAGAAAAATCCATTTCTATTGACAAACTGAAAGTTTTTTATAAACCAACCGACGAACCAGAACGGAGTGTCAGCAACGGGCAGAATGGCAGCAATGCTCACCCAATCCCATGCTCTCGGGAAGAGGATACCTGGCAGGCTGTTGTACAGACACGCGCTGGTCGCGTGGTTGTGCCGCCGTCAAGGTACAAACCATAATCCATTCGTATATTATCCTGATTAATATTTTTTCTTTCTTCAGGAAAGTTGCATGGCCGTTCATAGTTGGTAGATCGATTGGTCTGGCCAATTCCAATAATGAACGAAACTCTGACCTGATAAATACCCGGCCGCTCGCTGACCGGCGACGCCGTTACGGTGGCGCCGCCACAAAGGAACGATTGCCGGCGCTCGCGGAGGGACAGGCGCCGTTCAGCCGCACGAGAATGAGCAATAACAGGTCTGTGATGCCCTTACATGTTCGGGGGCACACGCGTTCTACACTGGTCGGATCAGCCGGAGCCTCTTCGCTCGACATCCCGGCTCGAAGGGACCGGGAAAATCCAGCATCCCCGCACCGCCTAGGCACAAGTCTCGCACCCCTTAGTGGTACGTGCACCCCTGGTTAAGAACCCTTGATCTAGACGTAACACATCACTGCGTTTTGTCGAAATCGCCTCCTCTCCTGAAATTACTTGCTGGATCCACCCCTTCACGCTTTCGCATGGTAACGAAAAGGGTTATTAGGACTTTGCTTTCAAAGTGACAAAGTGTAATTTTTTGTACTGATTTGAATAACCTTGTTGAATCTTTGTCAACTTGTTCATCAAAACAAGGGTTGTCTTCGACAGTCTCTTCGATTTCGTTTTCTCTTTTGCAAGCGTGTATGTTGGAATTGATTTCGACCTCCGATTGCTGGCACCAGTTCTTGCGAATTCTCTTTAGGCTTTTTGATCAAACTTGTAATATTTTATCGTGATTTCTTTCTGTTTATTATTTCGTTGTCGTGTTTTGCATACTCTGTTACTTTTTGCATAGAAAAACTTAAGAGTTGATTTTTTTTCTTCAGCCATGTAGAATAAGAAGCTGTTTCTTCTCAATACAAAATCCAAGTTAAACATCGTTTAGGTGATCCTCAGTTATGTTATTGTCACTTTCTTATGTATTGCATTATTTTGTACATCATTCATTTTTTGTCGATTCACCATTTTTGTTTGGATAATCACATGGGTCATCTGGGGAAGGGCTGGTGTGACGTTTGGCTTCGATCACCGCAAGCCCGCGCGAGAAACTAAATTAGTCTCGCGCTTGCCTTCAGATGATCTCACATTTTTTGTAAGTTACACGTTTCATTTTTTGACTACGTTGAGAAAAAATTCATCAGTTCTTAGTTTGGTTGAGGTAAAGAATGGTCGTTTTTTTGCTTGTCACTAAAGTTTGAGAAAAGGAAGAAATAAAACAGAAGATGCACAATTGTTTCTATTTATTTTCATAGCGTCAAAACTTAGACAAAAGAAAACAGAGGAGAACAAGCCCGTTTGCGCACAGCTGCACCTGTCACTCATCGTTTTGTAAATAATAATTGTAGCCTACAATTTGTACATTGCACCTCATTTTATCTAGTGCAGAATAAAACATTCATCTCTTCCAGATCAATCCTTTAATGATAATAGTGAGAATGTATTTCACTCCATCAGTGAAATGTATCCTCGCCATAGATAGGTTAGGTCCAGATAGGATAGATGGGTTAACAAAAGGCGTGGAAGGACTTCACTGAATCTATTAACAAAAACGTCCAGGTTTATTTTCTCGGTCATTTTCTTTTTAAAAGCCAACAGAAGCAAGTTCGCCTGTCTCGTCTGGAACATAGACTACGTGTAGGCTTGTCTCCGGGACATAGTAAAGTCCCGAGCTTGCCGGGAAGCCACTTTCACAAACCGCACCACTGGACCCGAATGATGCCACTGTAGCGGCAAGTTTACATACATTCAGGAATGCCAGTCGTTGATTGTAGCCTACTGTTCTTTTAGTACTACAGTATATCGGAATTCTGGTGTTGTGCAAATTGCACATGGTCATGTAGAAACTCTTTTGCGACTTGTAATTACACCTCTGGTGGAATATCTATCTTCAGTTGCGTATATAGTGGCATGAGCGATTAACGGTCCAAGAAGTTTTCATTTTTTTGGAATGGGCACGAACAGATGTGTAAAACCATGAATTGTCTGCAAATCTAAGTGTCATGTCCAAAACTATTTTGTCTATCACAGCATACATCAGTACCTTTCTCAGATCCCTTTCCTCCTCCATTCCTCCAGCAACTGGTAACTCTTCCATCCCCAGGAAATCAATAATGCTTGTATTTAAAGTAGGCTTAGGCACGGCCCACTAAACGCAGGGCTTCTCAAACTATGGGTCGCGACCCCAAATGGGGTCGCGTAATGAAATTTTGGGGTCGTATGAAATAGTTTAATTTAGTCTAGTGCCGGTAGGTTGTAGTCTTGCCATGATGTCAATTGACTGCAACCGTTGGTGTGAAAAGTCGAACGATAAAATATAACCAATCGGAACTCTTCAAGGAAGAAACTGCAACATTTTTACTTGTAAAGATAAAATTGAAGCTTTTATTAAAAAGCTTACAATGTGGAAAAATAGGGCAGAAAATGGTAATTTGGAAATGTTTGCTGCTACAGATGATTATTCAGCTAACAATAACTTGTCCAATCTCTTGATTGTCAAGGTCATAGTTGATCATTTGAATAACCTTCATGCACACTTTCGGAAATACTTTTCTACCGACATTGATTCAGAAAAAGAAAGTTAGATTCGTGAACCATTCGTAAGCAAACTGTCAGATGTCACACATCTGCCATTAAAAGCCCAAGAAGAGTTTGCAGATTTATCAAGTGACAAAAGTTTGGAACTTATATTTTCAAAACAGACTTTATGTGGTTTTTGGATAAGCACAAGGAATGAATACCCAAACCTTTCTGACCTAGCCCTTGACAAACTCTTGCTTTTTTGCAAAACATATTTATGTGAAGCGGCATTCTCAAAACTCACCACCATCAAGTGTAAAAACCGATCCTCTCTGGAAACTGTTGAAGATGCTCTTCGCTCTGCTTTGTCTTGTATCATTCCACGAACGGATCACTTGTGCAAGAAACATCAAGCGCATCCATCCCATTAATTGATTTGTTTTTATTCACTTTTCATCTTATTAGCGGATTTTTTTGTGATTCGTGAATTGGGTGCATTTGTATTGTTTTGTTATAGTCTTAATTAGGGTCGGATTATTCGTTTGCTATTTCTTGATTTCATTCGTTGCTTTTTTCATGTTTCATTGTTGTTGTTTTCATGCTCCTTTCGAGATTGTTTTACTTTTTCAGTAAGAGAATTATAAAATAAGCCAAGCCAAAAAGAACCGAAACAAATTGAGACAAAAGAACTAACCTCATTTTAATATCATTAACGTGGATGTCCCCATAATGGGGTCGCATAGAAATATATTTTTCAAAATGGGGTCGCAGAACAAAAAAGTTTGAGAAGCCCTGGGAGCACAACCAAACATGTTGCTATTTGGGAAAATTTCTTAGAGCCTTAATTGTTACAATCATAGCCATGACTGTAGAATTTTGACGCAAATTCTAAGTTAAAGAATATCTTTCTCACTGGCGCCAAACAGTGGATGGGACTATTATCTGCGTCGCTTAGTTAATACGGTTTTGCGACCTCCAAAAGACAGAGAAACAAGCCAGTAGATTGAATCTGAACGCGGGCTTGAGTTCTATTGGTTTATTGTGGCGGAAAGGTCAGAAGATCACAAGTTTACAAGATCAGAAGTCGCAAGTTTGCAGGGCACTAGTTTACAAGATCAGAAGTCGCAAGTTTGCAGAGCACTAGTTTACAAGATTGCAAGTTTACAAGATCAGAAGTCGCAAGTTTGCAGGGCACTAGTTTACAAGATCAGAAGTCGCAAGTTTGCAGGGCACTAGTTTACAAGATCAGAAGTCGCAAGTTTGCAGAGCACTAGTTTACAAGATTGCAAGTTTACAAGATGTCGCACGTTTTCAGGGTTGCAGGTCGCAAGTTTACAAAATCAGAAGTTGCAAGTTTACAAGATCAGAAGTCGCAAGTTTACAAGACCAGAAGTCGCAAGTTTGTTTAACAAACTTAGTGCGCAGATATAGGCTGTATACTTCAATCCTAAATAGAGCTGGTGTAAGGGACAGTTCAGTCGACTTACCAGGCGGCAGGACTTGAAGTGATAATCCGTAAAAAATAATAATCCAAATGATAATAAAGTCGTAACAGTCATACAGCAATTGATTCTACTAGTGCATCTTATTCAAATAGAATACAAAATTTACAATTAGTAAATGATCAAGAAATATTCAACATAAAGTTTTTCAATTTATGCTTAAGAATTAAGATTTAAACAGCTCGCTTTAAAAAATGCAGCTAATTTAATTCTGAAGAAAATTTCTGGTCTCTACTTTCACGAGTAAACAATCGTTCGCTTTGCTAGCTATTATGCTGAGATTGCAAAACACAGAGAAGATGCGTTAAATCAAATATAGTTATTACTATCTGAAGCCTTTTTACAAATTGTTTCACCTAACGGATCATCAGAAGGTCTGAAAAAACATGCAAACAGTAAAGAATCGATAATTCTGAAAAGATATTCAATATTACAACTGTAATTTAATCTGCCAAAAAAAATCTCTAAACTTGTACTTCCTGAGAAGATATTAAATATTACAACTGTAATTTAATCTGCAAAAAACCTCTAAACCTGAATTCTTGAAAAGATATTAAATATTATAACCGTAATCCAATCTGCAGAAAAAAAACTTCAGAATTACTAAGGACAATCTCCATCCATTACGACAAAGTTTCAATCAATTTGTCCCAATGGAAACCAAGCAACATGATGGCAACATCTATGACATCACAAAGAATCAAAATGCGATTGTGATGATCAGCGCAAGCTGCAGTAACCTGAACAAAATGAATCAAAATTGTTTTTAAACCTGTAAAAATTAAATGAGATTTATAACCTGTAAAAATCAAATGAAATTTAATTTTTTCAAAATTATAACCTGTGAAAATCCCAAGGAATTGTGATGATTTAACCTGTAGTGACCCTAACAAATGAAATAAAATCTGTTTATAAACCTGTAAAAATTAAATGAGATTTATAGCCTGTAAAAATCAAATGAAATTTTTTTAAAAAAACCTGTGAAAATCAAAAGGAATTCATTTTATTTTGAAGTACTTGAGTTTAAATTTGTTTCTATGACGACATTTGCCGACCAGTTCCGAACGCTTGTTCAAAAGGTGGCCACTATCAGCCTTCAGAATGGCCAGCTTTTCAGCCAAACATAGGCCACAATTGTTACGACCACCTCCACTATAAGGCCGAGCACAGCTGTGGATGGACCAAGTTATTATAGGATCAACACCCTTGTCTTTAAGGTCCCAAACTGCTTTAGATAGTTCGGTGCTGTTTCGTTTAGACCTATCCATGAAGGTACATTTATGGTTGGAAAAACGTTTTTTAAAAGTAGTTTCACAACAACCAATGTAATTAAGAACCTTCGGGCTGTTATCAATGGTGGCTTTGTAAACAACGGCCTTCTGCAAGCATTGCCCATTCAAAGGACAATCTGGCCTCACCCTACAATTGCAACCAGGCTGCGATGTTACATTATCAGCCTGCAATATTGCTTTATTGTGGGAGGATATGACGCTTGCAACATTCGGAGTACAACTGTAGCTCAGCTTAATAGTATTACGGTTGAATATTTTGTGCAATCTATGATGGGGTGGAAAGTGTATGGAAACAAGCCTGAAAAATTCCCTACCAATATTGCTATCAACCTGCAAGCTGAAAGGAGGGTTAAACCATAAAATTTTCCGGCTCCTTTTCCTAGATGTTCGTAAGTTATTAGCAGGGTTGTAGCAAACTCTCTCCGCAAAACCACTTTTCAAAAGGGCATCATTATAAACAGATGCGGTCTTATCAAATTCATATTGGCCAAATGATGTGGCGGACAATCGCTTTGAAATCATAGTCGGGATTTGTCTCTTAATGTTGGGTGGGTGATTGGACTGGGCATGGATGTAAATTGAATCATTATTGGGTTTTCTATAAGGCCAGAATTTACCAGATAGCAAATTCAAAGTGACGTCAAGAAAATCAGTTTCAATTAGTCCAGTATCCACAGTAATATTTAAGCCATGTTGTTTAAATAATTGAATGACATTTTTTCTCAAACGATCAATTTTAGGGCCGGATAAATTACGCAAAATAGCCAGATCATCATCACGATATAAGCCAAGCATGTCTCTGTCAACAATAGCAAAAAGTTCGTTCAAAAGAAACAAGCCGACCAACTCACAAATCTCAGCACCATCAAATGAGCCCATTGTAACATCAAACAAACCATCTTTCTTAGCCCAAGTTTCACCACCATCAAAAAGCAACGATTTCCTAGCATGGAAAATTGTTTGTATGATACAATCATCCAAATCCATAAATGGTTTGGCAAATTCAATTGCTTTACACAAAAGTTCCTCCGTAATGAATGGATAAAAATCAACAATGTCAAATTTCATAAAGGTGCATTGACGTTTAGATGGAATAGCCTTAAACCAGGATAACACAGAGTCTGTGTTTTTCCATTGATTCAGTCGTGATGCATCACGGATGGTTACGTTAATAGAGTCCAAGTATTGTTTACTTACACGGCCAATCTGGGACTTGGAAGGGTTAATCAACCTGCATTTAGGGTTCGATGTAAAGTTCGGTTTATGATCTTTTAGCGTAATAAACGCTGGGTTGCTTGATACTTTTTCAACCCGATCATCAACCTTTAACGCCTTGGCAATCTTTTTAGCCTCAGTATTGATCGTGTCACTGATAGCAGGATTCACCTTTTTGTATTTTGCCGATACATTATCATTAAGCAATTTTTTATAATCCTGGGTTTTAACTTTGTATAAGTTAGTAGTTTTATCTGCTGATATCAACAAATCCGGAGAGTTAATAATGTTCTTAATGTCATTAGTTAGTTTTCTCTGAAAAGAATTGTAAATAGGTTTGAACTTAATATTACGAACCATCTCGTATAAACCATTCTCAAATGGTATCAAAGCACCATGCTGTGGAGGTGTTCTTTCAGTCGTAAAGCCAAAGTTATTAAAATGCTCAGACTGAGAAACATCCTGCTGGTTAAGATCGAAAAAATAGGCCTTCCAACGTAAACGTTTAATAAAATTTTCAATCTTACCTAACATCGTCTTCAAATATCGATCCTTACTTGCGTTATATATTCCTTAATGCGTTATATAAAGACAACGAGGAGAAAAAATAGCTTCAATAATATGCCTTGGTTGAAGCAAGCAAGCGGATAACAATCGTTCGGCAACGTTGATACAAGATCTTTCAAGATGCGGCGAAAGCTTCGAAGAAATACTGTGCTACACCAAATATTTAAAGTCACATACAGACAAACGACATTTAGACGTTGAATTAAACGTTTGCCATGCTATGCCAACATTTAAATGGATGATGAAAAACAACGATTAATTTTCAGCCCACAAGATGACATAAAATTGTTTTTTACAGCAGGAAGTTAAAAATAGCGTTTCTAAAAACAACAAACTACAGATACTCTGGCGCACTCTTATGAGTCAGCTCTTGCAAATTCAGTCCTTTGTCTAAAAACTGACAGCAATTATTTAAACTTGTTTTTCGGGAAGAATAAGGAATTGCTAAAAATGTAAATTGTTTTTGTACAATTCGATAGACCACTAACTCCGTGGAAAGAGAGATACGAAAACGCAAGCTTTATGTCTGTAAAAGTAACGTAATAATTCCATCAACACAAAGACACGATTGACGTTTCAGAGGTTTTCTTAAAACAACAAAGACTCGCTTGTTCGGCTGGTAGGCTACTTGGACATGATATTCAAGTCGCTTATAAAATTAACTATGACAAACCTGTCATTTTCCCACGTAGGCTACAGAAGTTTGTAAAAAAGCAATATTTGCATCTAGACATCTTTTTGGCTTGTTTTGCCTGAGATTAGATATATATGTTAAGCACAATTTATGCAATAATTATGTAAATTATGTAAGACTTTCTAACTGCATCCTGGAGGTAGTCTCATCATACAGTCGTTACGTTTTTTGTAATAATGTCTTTTTAGACATTACTTTTAAAGAAATAAAAAAGAGTCAAAAGGCATGTAAATTTCACTCTGTGTGGAGCTACATGTACTTGAGAGGTTAACTGTTATTTTTTTTATTCAATCAATAAACAGTATCATAGCCGATGCGGCCTTTGATGAACTAGATGCTCAGTTCGTAAATTTTTCCAGTGTTCCCTTTGTCGCGCAGTGTCCCAAAGTGTTCTTGGTTGGCTGATTGATGTATTGAAATTGGATATAACTTAAATGTTGTTCGTTGTCTGCCACGAGCACGTTTCCCGAGAAGGCGGCCGCTTAGATAGAGATTTTCGAAATCTTCTTTTCTGATAATGTGACCGAGAAATTTGAGTTGCCTTTGAGTTATGTTGTTCAATAGTTCCTTATCTTGATGTACCTGGTTTAAAACTTCTGCATTTGTGATGTGATCAGTATATGAAATCCTGAGCATTCTTTTGTAAAACCACATTTCAGCTGCTTCAATGTTACGCCTAGTTTCTGTGTTGAAGGTCCATGTTTCACAACCATACTGGAGAA
The DNA here is from genome assembly GCF_918807975.1 of Aplidium turbinatum. Classification (NCBI taxonomy): domain Eukaryota; kingdom Metazoa; phylum Chordata; class Ascidiacea; order Aplousobranchia; family Polyclinidae; genus Aplidium; species Aplidium turbinatum. The sequence goes on from NC_137485.1 coordinate 18,324,759, forward strand.
CAGACCACACTAACACTTTGAGAAGTCGCACCTTCAGAAGAATAGAAAGCTTGCGATTCACTTGTTGATTTTTTTATTCACTTGTTGATAAAATTTACTTTTCTCTTCACCATCACATCACTTTTATTTTCTGGAAGCGGTTTGCGCAAACCGCTTCCAGAAAATAAAAGTTTGCAGAACTGATTTGAGGCTAACTCTTTCGAGAGGACCTAAGATATAATCACCGTACGCAGGGTTGCCAGATGTGACTAAATTCAGTCAAAGAGAACCGGTTGCTAACTAGATTAAATCCCACCACTGCCAAATAACTCTGTGTCTTAGGTCATAGCAAACGTATTAGTCACAGAAAACGTCAGAAGAAATACAATACCCACTTTGGAAATTACACATGAAAATTAAATATTCTTCGCACAAAACGAAAACTGAATAATCGACATCACGCGTAAAATATCTGCGTCACCGAACCATCACAGAAGTTTTCAGCACTAGGCAATGCAAAACATTAAGATAATGTCAGGTGTTACATAAAGCAGTCTGCAGAATGCTTTTTTAAGTGTTGGGTCTGTGTTTTCTTGCTGAATTTATTATTTTATTGACCTAACGAAAGTTTGACTGAATGAACCATTGTTTCTTGTATTTTATATTTAAAATAAGGCTACATCAACGAAAAAATGACGTTTTAGTAAACGTTCTTGGAAACTCTGACGTGTCGAATTGAAAAAACGTTACGTAATTTATACGGCAAGTACTGCATAATGAGAGGTTTTTTTAAACGATGGATCTACGTTACTTGATTCGATTTAAAAAATGACGCCTAAATACGTTGAAATAAAAAACAAGTTCTCAGACAGCAAAATCCGCTTTTTTAGACGTTGAATCAATGTAAAAATGGCACACGTTGCTGTCTGGGGTTTCTAGCAAGAAAGTCAGTGCGTCCTTACATTGAATCAACCTCAACAGACGTTGAATTATCACAAATGAGGACCGATCACTCGCTGGGATTTTGCGAGCTCATCAATAAAAAAAGCTGAAAGGCAGGTTCACATTAAGTTGGTCTTGATGAAAACCATACAAGAAACAAGCAATTCTATTGAATTAAAATTATCCTGAAATACATACGCGAGGATGATTTAAGGTGGAGAAGTTTTCACCAGCTTTTCCTCAACACAAGTGCACAATAATGTCCACGCGAAGTTTCTATAGAAGCTTACAACACTGCTTAAAAATTAACATCATATACGCAAAACCAGAAAGGTGGTTTACTCCTAACGTTATTTTTATATTGCTTTATTATGAATATTACACGATTATTAATAAATGCACCAAACGGAACAAAAACGACGATGATCACAGAGGAGATTGTTACATTGATTCAATGTCTGTAGACGTTGAATCAATGCAAAAAAACGGTTGATTTGCTGTCTGGAAAGTCATTGCATGAAACAAAGGAAGCTCAAAGAGTGGAAAAAAACACCAAAACTTAAAAACAGTTACAGAAATTTATATGCCCTTTTTTTGAACTGCTAATGTACTAAAATAACTGAAAAAATTACGTGTTGCTTTGAGAAGTTAGCTAACGGTAAAACAACATCTGCAGGCGTTGAATCAATGCAAAAGAGACTAATTTGATACACGGACATCGCTGGAGTCCAAGAATCAAGTTCAAACAAAACATCGGAGCGGGATAATTGTAAAATATCGACAAAACAATTGCAACGTGTATTATGCTCGTTTACTTTCGCAAGAACTCGATAGATTTTGCGTCAATTTTTGATTATGATTATTATATTGGAAATATTGAGGACGTATTGGAAATATAGGATAAATGGAAATATTGTTACGTGATTGGAGATATTGATAAAAATTAGGCTAATTATTACAGAAAAAAACACAAAAAATAACATAAAAAATACCAATACACACACTTGATCGGCAAATCCATATACTGTACATTCCGGGATCCGTATATATATACGGTATGTCGCACTGACACAATACTCAACGTGTATTATAAACATATACAATATACATACATAGAACTACAAAACAGAAGTTTTACAGACATACAGAAACTGAAAATGGTGCCTCGTGCATTGCTTGTTACGACAGTAAAGATGTGGAGGAATGTTCTTTGATGGCGATCAATCACGTGGCAATACCCACAATGCATCTGTTTCAGGAAGACACAACTTTATCTGGCCAATTGTGAGGTAACTTTACTACAAAAACACGTCGATAAAACATTAAGTCCATAAATCAGTCGGAGCAATGGCTTCTTTTGTCATGGCATCAGGTGTGAGGTCTTCGTCGGTCAGAAAATGCAGAGGAAGCAAGACCAGGTAGCCCTTGACCTGTAAAAATGGATAGCCTTTAATATATAGTGTACTACATAGTATTTTTTCATAGCTAGATACGTACGACTTGAAGCAAGGTAATTTTTTTCAGCATTTAAGTTACAGTCAGTTACAACATAAATTAGGTTAATAATTTCTCAATATCTAATAATCCCCTAAGCATTAGAAATATATGTCTAGAGCACTTGGCCGTTGCTTTTTTTCCCTTAGCATCTATGTACTGATTTTTTTTCCCTTAAGAACGGGTATCGAGCAGTTGACATCGCGAAAACCAAAAAAAAGTTTCCAATGTATACCAATTTGAAAATAATTACATACATAGTACTGTATAATGTAAAATTCAGTACTTCAATCCTACTACATAACGTATTCGGGTCACAGTTGAAGCGTCACCACCATAGCTATAATTGTCCATCACAAAGCGAATAGTAGGCTACGGTTCCAAAAGCAAATCAGTTGTCTGATTTGCTGTCTGGGAGCAACCGGTTGCATTTGGTGTGACGCTAAGCACATCACGCAAATCTACATCTTTTGGCATTTGCGGTACTTGGAGGTGAATCCGGCCACCCTCGGTAACGGGTCATCACCGGGTTAAAACTGGACTACTACTACTACAGGTGGAACATGCAGAAAAAAGCTAAGTCACCTAATTTTACAGAGTTTCGATAAACACAACTAACCAGTTGTCACTAAATGTTGCACCTCTCTTGTAGCGTTGAGATGGGGCATGGCTAACAAGATAAATCAGTTATATGATTAAAGAAATTCCCATACTCTCATAATGGGACCAGCTTGGTCGTACAGTCCCCAAGTGGTATTTTACGTGTTTTTTTCGTGACCCATAATGCCTGATATAAGCTTGGCTAGTCCCAAATTACGATTTTGTTAAAACGAATTCATGAGAAGATCCGGTTCATGAGAAATTTAATTATTTTAATAAATACGAGAGTTTTTAGAAAAAAAGAAAATACAAAATAATTTTGCAGTAGAAATGAATTATAGTCGGCCAAGTGACAACCATTTCTGCTTTTAACATCTGGAATTCATCCCCATGCACCACAAAGGGTGTTGTGAAGTGATGTAACTGAAAATGTGAAAGACTAAAACTATGAAGCATCCCACAGTATTTGTGACCAACCTTATTCAGCTCCTTCTCAGCGGCTTCAACATCGACGTCACACAATGGATCCTTTTGGAAGTCGTGGATTTGCGAAAGTGTGCGGATGTAATCGGAGGGGACACATTTGAACACCTTAGAGGAATCGTAACAATTAGGTCGATTATTATTATTGTATTAAATGCCTTTAATAATTATTTTAAGGTCTGTTTTTTTATTTTAAGGGAGGGTAAGTTCTTTCTTAACTTTCTCCTTTATGTTTTTGGTTGTGTTTGAATTAAGATAACTCATTAACAGCGAAACAACAGCCCAGCTGCGAATTTGACCCAGTGGAATTGGAGTGTGCCGAAAATAAAAATCTCTGACCATCGATGTCCATCTTGCTGCTCTAGTTTGGCCCATAAAGAAACACTTTAAGCCAATTTCTGTTCAGTTTTTGTAAGAGACAACCCCTGCTGCCCATGCATCAACAAAAGCAATTATGCGTAAACACACCATACAGAACAGTTACAAAAGCACATTGACCATCGTTTCCGACATTACTCGTCTGTCCATGAATGTTAAGTAACATGATTTTTATATTCAGATGATTCCAAAAATGCATTTCTTTAAATCTTCTAAACATTTTTCCTTACAACAGTTGTATTACTAAACAGGTCTATTGAACAGTTAATTGTTAGAAATCTCTACCTTTTCATACACTGTTGTGTTGACTGCGGCAGTTTTTGTCCACACGTCCTTAAAAAAGTGATCACTGGCTACGTCTTCGACATTGGAAGCTGATTGGTGGGTCAAGGGGTCAAAGGTCGCATGCGTGCCGTCGAAGTCTTCAGGTAAAAGACCGAGATGTTCGCAGAAACAACGCCGACGCAAAGCTGCCGCATATTTTCCAACCTCAACTTTCCTGGGAATAAAATACGTCAATAAAATTAGGCTGCCTGAGCAAACCAAAGTCTGTAAAACTAAGACTAAAAAAACTTGCCAATAGAGTAAAACTAGGCCTAAAAATGAAACTTCTAAATGCTGTAGGCCAACATTCTTCGTTTAACAGCAATCGAAGTCGGAAGTGGGTATAATGAATGAGGTTCCTTATTACGGCACAGCCATTATATTCCGTATATCCTTGAGTAAATGACATTGCAATTTGTACCTTTGATCCAGCTTCGTGCCATGTAGAAAAAAGTAAAACTATTGTAAACAAAAAGTCATCAAACGAATTTTCCATTGTAAACGCCCTCAAAATATATCTTCTGCTTAAAGTTTGCTACAAGAATCGAGTTGGGATCTGTTTGAATTTCGAAGTTCTCTGGTGAGGAGTGACGTTGTGAATACATACTTTCCACCCAACGTTGCAGGGACAAACTCGGTGTCCTCCACCAACATGGCGACCTCGCTATCCCGCTGACCTGTCATGCTTCTGTCGTTGATGTTGGCGGAACCTGATATACGAAATTCAATGAATGTAAAATCATATCAAGACAACGGGATCAAGAGAGACGTGAGTTCGATCCCAACATAAGTTGTTCTTTTTGTATTTATTTTGGTGATCATCGTCGCAAATATGGTCTTCTTACTGCAAGTCGACTTATAGCTTACACCACGTATTAAAATTAAAGAATAAACGTTTTTCGTTTTCGAAATCAAGGCGGCAAAATTAAACATTGAAAGAAGCATAGAGGCAGATAGAAAGTTAACTTTCTGCTTAACACACAAAAACACAAAGCATTAAAGATAAGCAAATTCAACTGTGATTTTCAACCAACCATATGATGGAGAAAATTTAGCAAGAACCCAGTCAGCAAATCAGTCATTTTTTAACTGACTGAAATGACTAGTTTGCTGATTGGAGAAGCGCAATTGGATCTTTCTAGGTATACGCCAATGGCGGCCACCAACCTATAATAACAAGCCTGTCATCCACAATCAGCATCTTGCTATGGACGTAGATCATCTCCGTGAGTGGCTTTCCGTTTAGTTTTGAATGAGTCCGCAAGCCACAGAAGGAAATGTACTTGGAGGTGTTGTGTTGGCCAACTAAAGCGAAGTTTCAAATGAAATTTATTACGCAAAAAGAAAATTTCAAAGGAATTTACCTGCAATCTAAATGACTTAACATCGAACTGGTAAGATTAAGTTTACTTCAGCAAAACAAGCTTGCGACACACCAAATAAAAAAATTTTAACGCCATAACATTAGCTTACCAGTCGAGGATGTAGTCATTAAAATAAAGTACCACACAAAACAAATATGTTAGTTTCTAATTGGTGGGTCGTGGTAAAACACGTCATTTAAAGATTGGTATGATTAGGATAGACAAGCCTCATGGTCAGGACGAAATGTAAACTAAACATCAAGAAGAAATTTAAAGAAACAAATTAAAACCCTAAAAAATTAGTACAATAAGTTGTATGTTTTGTTAACTTGGGTGTGGACTTTCACAAGGAGAAATATTGGGGCAAAGCATAAACACAAGCTGTTCATATCTGTTGTGGACTATACTCACTAGCCTCGCTCAAATCCTCCATCAGAGACCCGGTTCCTCGACAGATGCTTTTATACTGCCAATGCAAAACCGTGCGAATAGCTTGACTTTTTTTCTGATCACTAAAATTGAAAAAAATGACATGATTTTCAAAACATACAAGCAACAAATTGAAAAAAAGACGTTTGGTCAAAACAAACTAACAACAGAAAGGTCATGTAAGGCAGGGGTCGGCAACCTTTTTTGCTCTGCGGACCGGTTTTAAAAATGAAATTTTTTCGCGGACCGGTCTTTAAAAAAATCTAATGTTCAATAATGAAAGTTTATTGCAGCTCATATACTGCAAGGTCATTATTTAATGTGGGCCTTGGGCTTGTTTTGCCTCAACGAGACGATCCCACCTAGGAAATATAGAACTCAACGACACCCGCAATGTTTCTCTCACGTCCAATCTGTTTCGCGGTTTCGTCTTTGTTGCTGCCATTACAGAAAATCCAGACTCGCATAAATAGGATGTCGGAAATGGCAGCAAGGTTTTTAAGGCTTTTATGGCAAGGTCAGGGTATTCCGGCAAGACTTTCATCCAAAACGTTGGTAGAGTCGTTGTATGAAAAATAACTTTCAAGCTACCGTCATTAGCAATATCCAGGAGCTGGTCCTGTTGTCGAACAGGCAAGGTCGATTCACCAGGTTTGAAAATATGTGGATTACGGATCCAATCCTTTGCATTTCGAGGGCCTTTAGCGCTTGGAAAATAGCGCTTGAATTCTATTAAAAGAGTACGCAAGTGTCTGCCGACAAGTTCGGAGAACTCTTGCTCAGGCTCACTGTCTTTCAAAGTCTCTGCTAATGTTTGAAACATGTCAAAAACCCCTTTGTTTACGCGCTGCTACCACAATTTTAGTTTTTCTGTAAACGCAGCCACTTTATCTGCCAACTTGAATACAGTTGTCATTTTGCCCTGAAGTGAAAGATTTAGTTCATTGAGCAGATTGAATATGTCACACAAGTAGGCAAGTTTGAGAACCCATTTTTCATCAATAAATTTGCTAGCAAGATCTGAATTTTTCTCCAAAAGAAACCTTTGCAGTGGCTCACTTAGTTCAAAAACTCTGTTCAGTGATTTTCCTCTGGTGAGCCACCTTACTTCTGTGTACAACAGAAGGCATTTGTGCTCGGCATCTATGTCCTCACATATCTGCTCAAACAGCCGAGTGTTCAGTGCATGCGCTTTTATAAGGTTGATCATTTTTACTACATCATTGAATACACTATGAAGCTCGGATGATATTTTTCGGCTAGCCAGCATTTCTCTGTGAATGAAACAATGAGTGGCCTCGCACTCTGGTGCGACCTCCTTAATTTGAGCAGTCAAACCAGACAGACGACCAATCATGGCTGCAGCCCCATCCGTACACAGACCGACACAAAAAGACCAGTTTAGTTTCCCTATGAAATATTCATTCAGAGCCTTCCACAGTTCGGAGGCTGTGTTTTTTTTTGGCAAATACAAAGCACATAACATGTCCTCATGAACATCCTCTTCATAAAGATATCGAACAAAAACTAGCAGCACAGCTTTGTTTTCAACATCAGTAGATTCATCACACTGAATCGCAAACCATGGTGACTTCACCAACCGCTCTAACAGTTGAGCTTCAATGTCTATCGCCATGTCCTCAATACGTCTCGCAACAGTGCGCGCAGAAAGCGAAACCTGCGCTATCTTTTTAGCTGCCGATTCTCCTAAAACTTCACGGCAAATATCACTACACGCTGGTAAAATCAATTCTTCTCCGATAGTAAATGGTCTATTAGTCTTAGCGATGCGGTGAGACACCAAGTACGATGCTCTTAGCGCATTTGGCTTTGTTGATAAACCTGTCCTTAGTAATCGTTTTTCAGCTTCGTGATCACTTTTTCTTCTTTTAAAAAAGTCCAAAGGTTTACCTTTTAGTTCGGGATGTTTTGTGTGCAAGTGCCGAATTAGTTTTGAGGGCTTCATAGCGTCGTTTGATAACTTGCTGTTACAAATTAGACAGAGCGGATAAGGTGTTTCGGAATCACAAGTTGAAATGAATCCGTACTTTACATAGGATGACTTATAATGGCGAATGAAAGAAGCCTTCCTTTTTTTTGAGGTTGTAGATGTAGACCCCTCGCTTGCGATATCAGATTTTTCAAATACTGTTGGCCCACGGCCATTTCCAAAAAAACTCAACATAGATGTTTGTTTTGTACTCATTTTTCTCGGATAAATCTGTAATATTTTACCAATTAAGTTTCAGTAACAATTTCTTAGGTCCATCTAATTTACTGAGTGTCGGAATGAGGGTTAATTCACCGTACTACAACCAAAAACCAAATCCAAACCCTAACCCCAACCCTTACTTAATTCTAACCCTAATTCCGAAAAATCGGATATTTCGATATTTTCCTTTCCGACGTTAAGTGTCGGAATTATGGGAATGTTACGGTCTACGGAAACCTAACACTAATCATAACGTTCACCATAAACCTAAATCTAATCCTCAGTCCTCACCCTAAGCTTACCCATAACTTCCTGATAAATTGGCTTTTATTCTAAATATTCCGATACTCCGACGCTCTTTAAATTAGTTGGACCCCAATTTCTGTAGCAGCTGCTTTGTTAAGTGTTATGCTGGTATTACAGTCTAGTCTTACCATAGTTTGACTTTATGAACTTTTAATCAATAGTCAAACTGCTACTCCCAAAAACTTCTGCACTCTATCTTCTAATTTCACACTCACAAATGAATGGTCAACGTAAAAGCAGGGTTGCCAACCTGTCTTCACCAAAAAAAGCCAGACCTAGTCACAAAAAAAGCCTAAAAAAAGCCAGAAGAAAATAGCTGAAAAAGCCAGTATAAAATAGCTGAAACAGCCAAGAAAAAGCCAATTAGTATTCATTAAACATACACATATAAAAATTGCACAACCAAATAGTGTTCCACCGAACTTTGACTTCAGCGACAACGCAGAAACATAGTTAATGAAAAGACAAGCAACTAGAAAATTTTCTCGTTTCGGCTTCAAAACGACATTCGGTCGGACACTACAACCAAATATAAGTTAGAAATTACTGCTCCGATTGACGCTGACTGAATTTTTTTTCTAAAAAAACGGGAAAGATAAAATTAAGCCAAAAAAAGCCAAAATTATGTTGGCTTTTTATTAAGTTGACAAAAAATCGATGAAACATGAAAAAAAGCCAGAAAAAGCCTAATTTTTCTGGCTTTTTTTATTTAAAAAAATAAGCCAAGGGAGTTGAAAAACAGCCAGATTCTCAAAATCTGGCTTCAAAAAAGCCAAATTGGTCACCCTGCGTAAAAGTTAAGTCACTCTTTTTGAAAATGAATCGCACAGTAACTGTTGTAAAATGGCACCTAGAGAAAAGTTACTATGACGTAATAACAGCATTGCTGCCTCGCCAGTCTCAACAAGCTCAAGAAAATGCACGTGGTAGAGGTTAGCAGTTTAATGAAGAAAGGACGCCTCTACACAAGGGCGCGGGAAGTAGGGGTGCTCAAGGGGCTTCAGCCCCCCCTGGAGCTAATTCAGCCCCCCCTGGAATTTTCTAAAACTGCTTCAGCCCCCCCTAGAAAATTCTGAAAATTTAAGGTACATAACACATTTTCAGAAAATTATTCGAGCAATAATTGCTACGATGAATCGAGTTCCTGTTACATGTGGTCGCGCTCATCATTCGCAATAAGAGTCGTCAATCACAGGGAGCTATAATACCTCGCAGTAGCTATACCAGCCACCCTCCTTACTAACACGGCGGTCCATCGTCTATTGGACATCATTCTGCATTTCTGCAATATCCACTTTGCAGCATAAAACAGCAAGAGATCTGGTTGTTATAACGGAGTGCGGGCCAAACTTAAAGCATTATGCCCTGCAGGGCGCGGGAAGTAGAGGTGCTCAAGGAGCTGCAGCCCCCCTAGCACAAATTCAGCCCTCCCTGGAATTTTCAATAATTGATTCAGCCCCCCCTAGAAAATTCTGACAATTTAAGGTAGGCCTACATAACATATTTTCAGAAAAACGTTTTCGAACAATAGTTGCTACGATGAATCGACTTCCTGTTACGTGTGGTCGCGTTCATCATTTGCAATAGCCTAAAGAGTCGTCAATCACAGGGAGCTATACCTCGCAGTAGCGGTACTAGCCACCCTCCCTCCTAACACGGCGGTCCATCGTTTATTGGACACCATTCTGCAATATTTACATTTCATCCGTACTTCTGAACATTACAATAATACATGATATTGCTTTGTCATGTCTGACTGACATGACAGAAGATATTGCAATGAGAGGAGACGCACATGCAAACATAGCCTATTCGGCTTGCTAAAACAAGCACGCACGATGCGGCTTTATTTTGCGATTACCTGCAGCGGTGAAGTTTATCAGCCTACAGAAGCCGTCGCAAGACAGCTCCAAAGCAAGATCTTTACTTCTTCAGCTTTGGAATCAATCTCCATTTGCCGCGAACGGATCAAAAGTCTCAGAAAAGATGAATTTGTTTCCAAGCTTATGGAAGCAGCGAACGTCTTTGCGTCTGTCAATAACCTAAAGACGCCAAAGGATCCCCGAGTGAGCAAAACTCCAGCAAGATTTCGAAACACAGAGGAATCGGATGCTTTGTCGTTTGCGGGAGAAGGAGCTTGGAAATGGCAATACATCGAAGCCCTTGATTTGGTTCAAGCTGAGCTTGATCGAAGATTCGACCAGGCGGATCTTCTTACAGCAGACAACAGAGAGAAGGCCCTTTTGAGGTGTGAAAACGGTAAGGAAAGATCTGATACGGAGATCAGCTTACCCGATGCCATCGCCTAAAAACGGAACTTACTTTGCTCAGCGATGTTGTAACTGGAAAAACCGCAAACTCCGTTAAAGGTTGCTAAGCTATTTCGCAACTAAACCCTCAAACACTAGATCTTTTCAAAAAAACGCGAAAATTCGTGGAGCTCTGCCTTGCCTCTCGGTTTCAGCTGCATCATCACAACGTTCCTTTTCTGCTCTAAGACGCCTGAAAACGTGGTTGAGAAACTCAATGACAAAGAAAAAACGTATGGTGGCCCACTTATCTTGCGTTGATGCATGACCACCAAAACATTTTGGACACTGTCGATGTCAAAAAACTCATGACACAGTTCTTAGAGAAAACACCTGAGTGAAAATCAATCTTCGGAAGCGTGTGAGAACACATTTTCACAAACTGTCGTTTTAATATCACTTTCTAATTTGTTCGTTTTCATTCTTCATTTGTTACAATTTACAATGTGTGTGATTTGGCACCATTTTTGTTTTTACACAGGAGGTGACGAATGCCCACTATCAGTTTGAAATGTTTTCCCACATAAGGGGGTCTGGGGGGCGAAGCCCCCCAGAAGCTGACAACACTACGGCAGCTTCAGCCCCCCCTAGAGAAAAATAGTTCCCGCGCCACTGCCTCTACATGTGTATTGATTAAAAAGATTAATTTGAATTTTTATCAGTTAATCTTAGACCACTATAATAATTCTGAACGTTCACTTAATTTGTAAAAGTATATGAACTCTTCGCGGACCGGCTATGAACTCCTCGCGGACCGGCAGCGGTCCGCGGACCGGTGATTGCCGACCCCTGATGTAAGGAATGCAAACCTTGCACACAGCACTTTCGAGTTCACATTTCAAGGTCAACCATACAACAACAAAAATTTTGTGAACAAAACATTGACGAGATTATTTCAGTGAGAAAACTAATAAGCAGCAAAAGCTTTTTATAATATATACAGTTTCAGTTTTTCTGCTTTCACAATAGAAGTGAAGGAAAAAGAACGTTTTTATTTGATTTTTTTCAACAACTTATAGGAAAGATAGAGCTTCGGTAGAGAGTTTGTCTTGTTGAACCATAGGCATACGAAGCCGAGCAACGTGATTTTATAGGAAAAACAGTGCAACTTTCCAACAATACCCGTTCAGGCTGCAACACTGCATATCATAATTTATTGTAAAGCTACTGCGCATTACGCTAATCTTATTGTATCATAACAGTTTCTCCTATTGGCAGCTGTAGTTAGTATCCAGGAAACTCAGCCAGTGCTACAACTGACCAGATCTTAATCTGGAAAGCCAAACACAGCAAGGGAGTAATCATCGATTTCGTCAGCGATGATAAACATCGTCCGACGAGCGATATTTGCTGAGTTTCCTCACTTACTCAGCAAATGTGTGCTAAATTCTCGCCGGCGCAGTCAAGTAAAGCTGCGAAGACACGCTTGACTTTTGTAACATTTTTTTTCACGAGGAAACTTTCAAAGTAAATACCTTTCATACAAACGGACTAAAATAGAAGCGAAACCAGAGAAGTTAAGTTCATTTTTAAACTATTCTTATTGCATGGTCTTCAAACCTTTCAAATTATTGTAAGTGTGTTCAACGCAACAAATGCAAAGAACAACGTTAAAAGAATAGTGTTAAAAGTTGATCTCTGGTAACCGGCCACTACCCACCTGATATCCCCTTCAAAACCAGGTACCAACGGCATCACAACGTACACCTTGAAGTTCTCTTGCTTACGGTGGGCTTGGACGATCCTTTGGTACAAAGCCTCGGCGATTGTGTTTCTTACTTGATGGTGACCACGACAGGATATGAAGAATTGGTTCTGTGCGATAAGAAGCAAAAGTTTTAAGCTTATAAATTTTTCTTAACAGATGACCAGCAGCAAAATTGGTTCTTTTTACATCGATTTGAATATGTAGCCTCAAATATAACATTTTCTCAGTGAGATACGACAGAACACGGTGCGCATATGAGTACACAGGAAATTGATCGGAATTAAAATCTTGCAGACGGACATGATTTAAATGAATCTACTGTACGTCACAACTAACAAAAGTTGACTTAAAAGTGAAAATAAATGTATTTCACGGCATCGGAATCTTTAAGAAACACCTCTAAGAATCTCTGCCAATAAAAAAGTAAAGAATCTCTAAATAAAAAAGGAAACTTTCAAAAAGCGTGAAAAAATTTATTTCCAGTACCTCTATATAAATAAAGTGTTGAGATTTTTCGATCGCATACAGGTAGGCGTTTTGTATGGATCTGTCCACTACGCTAACTCCCGCCGACCATTCACAGGAGGAACGTATGATCTGCAAAGTAGTGACAATGAAGTGTGTGATGTAATAAGAAATCAATTGCAGATGAACGTAATAAGCAGAATTGAAATCATCAGCACTTGCAAACAAAAATGCCATGTACACATACAACATACAGTATTACACAAAAAGAGACGCTTTTACTGATATACTTGGAAGATTATTCACAACACAAAGTCTTGGGTGTAACGAGCAACGTAGGTTTCTCCAGAAAACTCCAAAACAATTTAAACCTTTGGTTTATAAACCTAACTGTACAAGTAGATATAAAACTACAGTGACACGTTCAGTAATAAATATCAGAGGAATGCTTTGGCTAACGGTAGACAAACCAGAATTTGAGAAGGTCACATATTTTATCGTACCGGCAGAGTACGTCATTCGGCGTACTGGACATACATTTAAAAAAAAAAACGACACTGACAAGTTCTGGGTTTAGTTTAACAACATACAGTAAGCAAATTGGCAAACAGTCTTTCAATACTGTGACCCTTTCAATATCCATTTTGTTCGGATCAGAATAGGAATCAATTAGGTCTGGATGCGATTGTCACTTATTTATGGATATGTCCTTAAGATTACGCTTCGTTCTGTGAAAAGTTAACTTGACACTACTTTTGGCTAATTTAAATTTTAAATATTTGCAGCCAAATGCAAAATTTATATGATATTTAGCTTATCACAAAACGCTACTGTAACAAACACATCCTTTCATTTTTTTTTGCATGATTGCATACTCTCATACTTGCAGTTTCTTATTCTCACGAGGTCAGGTATTTTAGAGATCAAAAGTGGGAAAAACTAACTGGAAAAGGTGATCTGGTACAATGACACTTCCTCAAATGGGCGATCTACCTAATACAGAAAGCAATCACTAAGAAAACAAATCAATAGCTTTTTTTCTTTAGTTTGAACCTTAAAACATTTGACCAGACTAACACTCACAATAGTATTTCAATAAAATTTAATTTGTATTGTGGAACAGGTTTTCTTCCATTAGGATTCGTCAGCACAACTGAATAGAAACAAAAATTAGCCTATAATATAAATAGATGTCAGCACAACTGGACCAAAAACAAACGAAAAATTACATATTAATTAGATAAAAATGTTCATGACCTCCATATGCAAGTGTTTGCCGTTACTTGCTCAAGCTAGGTCAAATTGAAATTATAGTATTCGATAGTTGCGTTTTTGCTAAAACAATGAAGAAAAGGAAGAAATAAAGAAAAGAATATGGAGGTCATGAACATTTTTATCTAATTAATATGTAATTTTTCGTTTGCTTTTGGTCCAGTTGTGCTGACATCTGACGAATCCTAATGGAAGAAAACCGGTTCCACAACACAAATTAAATTTTATTGAAATACTATTGTGAGTGTTAGTCTGGTCAAATGTTTTAAGGTTCAAACTAAGGAAAAAAAGCTATTGATTTGTTTTCTTAGTTATTTTAGAGATTCCATTAACGCATAAGCTGAAAAATCAACTTTTATTTACAATCCAAAAAACGACAAAAAATGTCACAGCAACGCTTGATATAAATGATTTGGTTTCATGTCGAGAAAGATAAACAAATTTATTTTTACGCGAGTCAATTCAATCTTCAACGATTAACAAATCGATTTCGGTTTGCAAAATCATCTTTAGTTATGTTAATTCAAATATAATCATAATATTTTGTCGTCAGTGAAACCTCTACAAGTATGCGAAACTACCAGGATTAAGCTCTGCAAGAAGCTTTCCCAGTCCGAGGATAAAGACTCAATCAATCAATACAAGTGGAATACAATAGGACTCTCCATGTCTATTGCTTTAACATCATGGCAAAGTGCGGAAATTATGCTGCAAACTAAAACAACCTGAGCATGGTGAAAAATATTCTGTTCAGTACAAAACGATATTCAATAAATTATTTTCAAAACTTATCGAGTACCAGCAGTCAAGTGCTTGCGTACCGGCACTGGAAAGCGTATCACAGTTTGAGTGGCATTGGGCTAAACTAAAGATAACATAATGAGGACATGCGGTGGCAAACATAGAATGTTGTATTGAAATCACGCCACAGGGGTTGGTGTTTCAATGTAAACATGTTTACGCAGCGGTTAGAAAAAAACAAATTCACAAAAAAAATTAGGCCCATACACCTTTGATTTCCAGCAATGCAAAAATTTCTGAAGCGGACAGTATTGTTCAAACATAAAATCATTCGGCCAACTTTCAATTTTCCGCATGAGAGATACTGGATAGGAAAACAATAGAAATATTGCCTTAATATTGACGATAATTAGACGGTAATATTGCCTTCATAAACTTGGCAACCCTGCTTCCTAAAATTGAATTGTTTTATTCGTGTCAGTGAATTGTTGTGCACTGCTGAACAAATTCTTTGTGTTATTTTTTGAGAAAATAGCGCACAAAAAAATTATTTTTTGGTTAAAATAAATGTTGGTGGTGATTTAAACGAAATTCCTTTTAATTCTCGTTATACGGCGTATAATGTACTGAATCAATATTCATTAACGTGCTACAGTATATGTTCATCAAAAAAACAAACACACAATAAGGAAATTGTTCTCTATTTAACCGCTTGTTTACATAAAAATACAAGTAATTATGTATTAAAATCATAAAATTAAAGTCTCTACAAGCAGGAATAAACAAGACAGCATACATCGATTTAAACTCAATACTTATTGTTAAACCACAAAAAAGCCAACAATCAAGCATTATCCAAACATTTGAAAAATATTATGGCCACGCCTCTCGCTCATTTGACTCCTGAAAGCGCACTTTTCAACAAAAGCCAGTTTACATTCAATCAACGTGGTATGATGAAAACACTATTATGGCCATCTACCTGCACTTTAGTCTTGACAGCTTCAAGTAGCACCAAGTCTTTGGGGATTTTAATAAGATCATCGAAGTAGGTTTTTGGAAGCAAGAAAGATATGTGCTCTCCTTTCTTTGCTTTTTGAATCTATGAGAAAGTGTTAAAATTGATAAATAATTTATTCTTGGACCAAATCTGGGTTTACTCATTAGCATATCAGGTCACTAACTTTAAAACCTGATCATGAATTAATTCATCATCGCACGATAGCAAGGTACTTTCCCAGAGAGCAAAATCCGTCATTTTGCATTGATTCAAGTAGACGTTGAATCAATGCAAAATGGCGGATTTTGCTGCCTGGGAAAGTAGATGATAGAACTTTACGACAAAATTTACAACAAAGGTTTGTAGTCAAAAATGCAGAAAATACACAACAGCCTTTCTATCTCTCTCACAGAAATGCATAGAATGTTTCTATTTCCTTGCTCGAAATTTTCTGTTGAGGCCAGTCAAGTATTTATGAACTAGAAGTGGACATTGTATCAAAACTGTTACAAGTGATTGTATGTTATTAACTTAATGAAACAGAAAAATGACTTGCGTTATTTCAAACAGTTACTTTCGTAAAGTTCCACCGTTGAATGAAATGTCTTGCCACATCCCTGGCAGCCTTTCCATAAGTGACACAGGCGATGTCATGCCATGGCATCCGTGCCACTTTGTTGCGATCAATCTCGTCTGCGTGAAACACATTTCTTAGGATAGCCGAGACTCGTTATGTTAATAGAAGAAACTCTGAACAAGAAAGTTTCTGAAATTTGAGTAACTGAAATTCTATTTGAATAAATATTAATGATGCAGCACATAAATTGATGAAATATTTTACACACACTGAGTTTTCGTGATGTTTTTTTCTAAAGTAAGATTACAACCGACTACTGCTCCCCACCCTCAAACGGGTCGTCCAAGTTTGTAAGATCCTTGAGAATAAAGTTGTTGTAGTCCTTTCCAATCCAAAGTCGCGCTTGACTGGCTTGTTCCACTTGACTGACCATGGCTTTGTACTTCTCCAGATACATAGATCCCTCACCAGCTTGCTTGCCATCTAAAAGGTGAACTGTTTTTCGACAAAAGGCTTTGCAATTTGATGAGGTGCACAATTTGCTAGTTATTATTAACCATTACGGCAGCGATTTAACTAACCGAGCTATCCCATTGTTGTTGAAGTGTTTTAGCCTACAGGGTATATTCCATCCACCAGATGTCGCTGAGTAGAGAGCTGTCCGTACGCTGCTCAACGTAACGTTTTGCATAAACCCCCCCCTCCCCCTCGAAGGCGTTACGTAATATTTGAACGTTCCCCAGGGCCGGATCAAGCTTTTTGAGGTTCGTGTCATATCAGTATTATTTTTTACATGACAAATCTAAGGTTCCCTGCAATCTTCATCGTTGCATTTCGCTGTCAAACTTCCGATATTCGTACAAATGCCTACTGTGGGAGGGTATTTTTACAACGGCGTCGCTCCAAGTACAAAAAAACAATCTTATGATTAAAACAGTAGAATAGACAATCAATCCGACGAACTAAAGCCGACTAGGAAATTCTCGCTAAATGTAGCAACTTTATTTTGCTTTAGGGTGGGAGGAATCTCTTCTCCGTTACTGTAACGGTAGGTAGGGTGGTCACAGAGTGAATTAAATTGTTTATTGTAATTGAAATTTTCCACATAAAATGCTTACTGATAAAATTTATGTTGCCTCTTCATCACTGCGGAAATAACCAGTGGTGGAATGTAGCCGGTTCGCACCGGTTTGCTCAAACCGCTTCCAAAAAATAAACGTTTGCATAACTGGTTCCTGGCCAACTCTTTCGAGAGGACCTAAGATAATCACCGTACGCAGGGTTGCCAGATGTGGCTAAATTTCAAAGAGAACCGGTGGCTAACTAGATTGAATCTCACCACTGCAAAATAACCCTGTCAGGTCATAGCACACGTATCAGTCATAGCAAACGTCAGAAAAAATAAATACCCGCTTACACATGAAAATTAAATATTCTTCGCACAAAACGAAAACTGTATAATCGACATCAAGTGTAAAATGTCTGCATCACAAAACCATCACAGAAGTTTTCAGCACCAGGCAATGCAAAACACTAAGATAATGTCAGGTGTTACATAATTATAAGCAGTCTGCAGAATTCTTTTTTTAAGTGTTGGGTCTTTTCTTGCTGAATATTAAGTCATGATTTCTAGGGCAAGTTTTTATTGACCTAAAAATCCCAAAAAATTGACTTTATTGACCTAACAAAAATTTAACTGAATGAACCGTTGTTTCTTGTAGGCTATTTTATATTTAAAATAAGGCTACATTAACGAAAAAAGAAAGAAGATTTAGTAAATGTTCTTGGAAACTCTGACGCGTCAAATAGAAGAAACGCTACAAAATTTACACGGCAAGTACTGCATAAGAGGTTTCTTTAAACGTTGGATCTACGTTGCTTGATGCGATTTAAAAAATGATGCCTAAATACGTTGAAATAAAAACAACTTCTCAGACAGCAAAATCCGCCTGTTTTAGACGTTGAATCAATGTAAAAATGACATACTTTGCTGTCTGGGTTTCTAGCAAGAAAGTCAGTGCAATCAACCTGTACAGACGTTGAATCGTCACAAATTAGAACCGATGACTCGCTGGGATTTTGCAAGCTCATCAATAAAGAAAGCTGAAAGGCAGGTTCACACTAATTTGGTCTTGATGAAAACCACGCAAAAAACAAGCAATTCTCTTGAATTAAAAATATCCTGAAATACATATGCGAGGATGCTTAAAGGTGGAGAAGTTTTCACCAGCTTTTCCTCAACACAAGTGCACAATAATGTCTACGCGAAGTTTCTACAGAAGCTTACAACACTGTTTAAAAATTAACATCATATACGCAAAACCAGAAAGGTGGTTTACTCCTAACGTTATTTTTATATTGCTTTATTATGAATATTACACGATTAATAGTAAATGCACCAAACGGAACAAAGAAGACGATACCTACAGAGGAGATTGTTACATTGATTCAACGTCTTTAGACGTTAATGTAAAAAACAGTTGATTTTCTGTCTGGAAAGTTATGGAAGGAAACAAAGGAAGCTCAAAGAGTGGAAAAAACACCAAAATGTAAAAACATTCACAGAAATTTGTATGCCCTTTTTGAATCGCTAATGCACTAAAATCACTGCAAAAATTACGTGTTGCTTTGATAAGTTAGCTAACGGTAAAACAACATCTGCAGGCGTTGAATCAATGCAAAAAAGATTAATTTGATACACGGACATCGCTGAAGTCCAAGAATCAAGTTCAAACAAAACATCGACGCGAGATAATTGTAAAATATCGACAAAATAATTGCAACGTGTATTGCGCATGTTTGCTTTCGCAAAAACTCGATAAATTTTACGTCAATTTTTGGTTATGATTATTACATTGGAAATATTGAGGACGTCACAAAAATTAGGCTAAATATTATAGAAAAAACACAAAAAAAAATAACATAAAAATACCAATACACACACTTGATCGGCAAATCCATATACATTCCGCGATCCGTATATACGGTATGTCGCACTGACACCATACTCAACGTGTATTATAAACATGTACAACGTAGAACTACATAACAGAAGCTTTACAAACATACAGAAACTGAAAATGGTGCCTCGTGCATTGCTTGTTACGACAGTAAAGATGTGGAAGAATGTTCTTTGATGGCAATCAATCACGTGGCAATACCCACAATGCATCTGTTTCAGGAAGACACAACTTTATCTGGCCAACTTGTGAGGTAACTTCACTATAAAAACACGTTGATAAAGCATTAAGTCCATAAATCAGTCGGAGCAATGGCTTCTTTTGTCATGGCATCAGGCGTGAGGTCTTCGTCGGTCAGGAAATGCAGAGGAAGCAAGACTAAGTATCCCTTGACCTGTACAAAGGGACAGCCTTTAATATCTAGTGTTCTACATAGTACGTACGACTTGAAGCACGGTAATTTTTTTCAGCATTTAAGTTGCAAGATAAGTTAGGCTAATAATTTCTCAATATCTATAAATCCCCTAAGCATTAGAAATATACGTCTAGAGCACTTGGCCTTGATTTTTTTTTCCTTAGCATCTATGTAGTTTTCTTAACTAAGAGCTATGACAAAGATTAGATGAGCCGTAATAAAAGCGAGGACATCCATGCACGAAATGACCAACTCTTGACAGCAGTTAGGCTTATTTACCAAAGTTGGTGGTTTTTGAACACGCTATATGTTTTGTTTTTTTATCATCGACTTTTTAAAGAATGGGTATCGAGCAGTTGGCATCACGAAAACCCAAAAAAGTTTCCAATGCATACCAATTTGAAAATAATTACTTACATAGTACTGTATAATGTAAAATTCAGTACTTCAATCCTATTACACTAACGTATTCGGATCACAGTTGAAGCGTCACCCCTATTGTCATAATATTGTTCATCACCAAGCGAATAGCACGGTTCCAAAAAGCAACTCAGCAGTCTGATTTGCTGTCTGGGAGCAACCGGTTATATTTGTTGTGACGCCAAACATATCACGCAAATCTCCATCTTTAGGTGGAACATGCAGAAAAAAGCTAAGTCACTTAATTTTACACAGAGTCTCGATAAACACAACAAACCAGTTGCTACTAAACGTTGCACCTCTCTTGTAGCGTGAGATGGGGCATGGCTAACAACGTAAATCAGTTATGTGATTAAAGCAATTCCTATACTCTCATAATGGGCCCAGTTTGGTCGTACAGTCTCCAAGTGGTATTGTACGTGTTTTTTCGTGACCCATAATATCTGATATAAACTTGGCCAGTCCCAAATTACGATTTTGTTAAAACGTATTTATGAGAAGATTCGGTTCAAGAAAAACTTAATTAGTTTGATAATTACGAGAGTATTCAGAAAAAAGGAAAATGCAAAAATAATTTTGCAGTAGAAATGAATTATATTCGGCCAAACGACAACCATTTCTGCTTTTAATACAGGCACTTCATCCCCATGCACCACAAAGGGTGTTGTGAAGTGATGTAACTGAAAATGTAAAAGACTAAAACTGTGAAGCACCCCACAGTATTTGTGACCAACCTTATCCAGTTCCTTCTCAGCGGCTTCAACATCGACATCACACAATGGATCCTTCTGGAAGTCGTGGATTTGCGAAAGTGTGCGAATGTAATCGGAGGGTACACACTTGAATACCTTGGATGGATCATATCAATTAGGTCGATTGTTATTGTAATTTAGGTATTGCACTTTCAGTGAACTGCAGTGTGTAAAACTAATATAATAACCTGGCTAAACGTTCGAAATTCGAGTACAAACTCGACCAAGCTAACTGACTGCAATAAAACACAGTGCTTTTTCAATAGTGAAAATCATAGTCGAGTAGGCCTACACGAGTAGTAAAACCATGATAGATGGTCTGCGATGTAGGTTAACACTGTATGGCACAGGTGTAATAATGACCGACCGTCTGCTCTTAAAATGCTAGAAATGCAATTATTGACAGATAAAATTTTAGAAATTTGGGGGACCATGGCCCCTTTTGGCCTCCCTTGGCTACGCCTATGTTGTAAACTATCGTTGGCGGAACATTGATCAAAAAAGCCAAAAGCTACTGCTGATCACAAATGAAAGACATCAATTTGATTAGTAATACGTGGATGCGATCGCTTTATAGCATGTTGGCGTCGATGTTAAAATGTTATAGTTTGGAAGTTGCCACTTCATAAAAATTGCAAAGAAAAGGTGAGAAAAAAGTATGTTAAGTAACACGATTTTCCTATTCAGATGATTTCAAAAATGCATTTCTTTAAATCTTCTATGATATTTTCCTTGAAAACAGTTTTATTACTAAACAGGTCTATTGAACAGTTAATTGTTAGAAATCTCTACCTTTTCATACACTGTTGTGTTGACTGCGGCAGTTTTTGTCCACACCTCCTTAAAAAAGTGATCACTGGCTACGTCTTCGACCTTGGAAGCTGCTTGGTGAGTCAAGGGGTCAAAGGTCGCGTGCGTGCCGTCGAAGTCTTTAGGTAAAAGACCGAGATGTTCGCAGAAACAACGCCGACGCAAAGCTGCCGCATATTTTCCAACCTCAACTTTCCTGGGAATAAAATACGTCAATAAAATTAGGCTGCCTGAGCAAACCAAAGTCTGTAAAACTAAGACTAAAAAAATTTGCCAATAGAAAAACTAGGCCTGAAAATGAAACTTCTAAGTGCTGCAGGCCAACGATCTTCGTTTAACAGCAATCGAAGTCGGAAGTGGGTATAATGAATGAGGTTTCTTATTACGGCTCAGCCATTATATCTCATATACCCTTGAGTAAATCACATTGTAATTTGTAAGTTTGATCCAGCTTCGTGCCATGTAGAAAAAAGTAAAACTATTGTAAACAAAAAGTCATCAAATGAATGTCCGTTGTAAACGCCCTCAAAATATATCTTCTGTTTAAGTTTGCTGCAAAAATCGAGTTGGGATCGGTTTGAATTTCGAAATTCTCTGTTTGTGGACATAAGGTGAGTAGTGACGTTGTGAACACTTACTTCCCACCCAACGTTGCAGGGACAAACTCGGTGTCCTCCACCAGCATCGCGACCTCGCTATCCCGCTGACCTGTCATGCTTCTGTCGTTGATGTTGGCGGAACCTGATTTACGAAATTCAATGAATGTATAATCATGTCAATACAGCGGGATCAAGAGAGACGTGGGTTCGATCCCAACATAAGTTTTTTATTATTTATTTATTTAGGTGATCATCGTCGCATATATGGTCATCTTACTGCAAGTCGACTTATAGCTTACGCACCAGAATTTTGTTTTTAAAATCATTCCACGTATTAAAATTAAAGAATAAACGTTAATCGTTTTCGAAAGCAAGGCGGCAAAATTAAACGTTGGAAGAAGCATAGATGCAGACACAAAGTTAACTTTTTGCTTAGCACACAAAAAACGCAAAGCATTAAAGATAAGCAAATTCAACTGTTTTTCAACCAACCATATGATGGAGGAAATTTAGCAAGAACCCAGTCAGCAAATCAGTCATTTTTTGACTGACTGAAATGACTAGTTTGCTTATTGGAGAGGCGCAGTTGGATCTTTCTAGGTATACGCCAAAGGCGACTACCAACCTATGATAACGAGTCTGTCATCCACGATCAGCATCTTGCTGTGGACGTAGATCATCTCCGTGAGTGGCTTTCCGTTTAGTTTCGAATGAGTCCGCAAGCCGCAGAAGGAAATGTACTTGGAGGTGTTGTGTTGGCCAACTGAAACAAAGCTTCAAATAAAATTTATTACGCAAGAAAAAAAAAACATTTCAAAAGAATTTACCTGCAATCTAAATGACTTAATATCGAGCTGGTAAGATTAAGTTTACTCCGGTAAAACAAGTAACACAACAAATAAAATATTGTAAACGCCATAACATTAGCTTACAAGGCGAGGTGTAGTCATTAAAATAAAGTATCACATAAAACAAATATGTTAGTTTTTAAGAATGGTGAGTCGTGGTAAAACACGTCATTTAAAGATTGGTATGATCAAGCATGGCCACCTGGAGATGTGGCCTGATTTGTCACATTTTGCGGATTTTGATTACAGCTACTGCTAGTGCTTGACTGACATTTTTTGAGATGTTTTTACTTTTTGCGGTTTTCTAATGACATAAAACTTTTTTGTTGCCTTGGGGAAGCAGTAGCAAATGAGAAAAAGTAAGTTAAAAAACGCAAAATCAGACTGTTGTTGAAAATTAACAGTCTGACTAAAATCTTCGAAATCAAATTTTCTTTGTTTTTCAACATGTGAGAATGTTAAAACCTACTGTGTCGTCTGGAGAAAAGAATAAAGAAAGCGTAAAAATCTAATTTTTAGAAAAATTTATTTGAACGTTTGTCCAAAGTTAGAAAAACCTGGAAATTTCTGCAAAATGTGACAAATCAGGCCATATCTTTAGGTGGCCATGGATCAAGATAGACAAGCCTCATCAAGTCAGGACGAAATGCAAACTAAACATCCAGAATAAATTTAAAGAAATGAATTAAAAACTTAGAAAATTAGTACAATCAGTTGTATGTTTAGTTAACTTGGGTGTGGACTTCACGTGTGGAGTTCCACAAGGAGAAATATTCGGGCAAAGCATAAACACAAGCTGTTCATATCTCTTTTGCACTATACTCACTAGCCTCGCTTAGATCCTCCATCAGAGACCCCGTTCCTCGACAGATGCTTTTATACTGCCAATGCAAAACTGTGCGAATAGCTTGACTTTTTTTCTGATTGCTAAAATTGAAAAAAATGACATGATTTTCAAAGCATACGAGCAACAAATTGAAAGACGTTTGGTCAAAATAAGCTAACAACAGAAAGGTCATGTAAAGAATGCAAAGCTTGCACACACCTTCCAGTTCACATTTCAACGTCAACCTTATAACAAGAAAGTTTGTGAACCAAACCTTGACGAGATTATTTCAGTGAGAGAACTAATAAGTAGCAAAAGCTTTTTATAATACAGCTTCAGTTTTTCTACTTTTACAATAGAAGTAAGAAGAGATCGTTTTTATTTGATTTTTTTCAACAATTTATAGGAACGATAAAGCTTTGGTAGAGAGTTTGCATTTCTGAACCATAGACAAGTAAAACAAAGTAACCTGAGCGGGTTTAATGTTGTATGTAATACATTATGTTAACCCCGTTAAAGTTACTTTGTTTTGTTGGTTTATAGGAAAGACAGTGCAACTTTCCCGCAATAACCGTTCAGTTTGCAACACTGCATATCATAATAGTATCCAGGAAACTCAGCCAGTGCTACAACTGATCAGATCTTAATCTGCAAAGCAAACACAGCAAGGGCGTAATCATTAATTTCGTCAGCGATGATAAACATCGTCTGACGAGTGATATTTGCTGGGTTTCCTCACTTGCTCAACAAATGTGTGCTAAATTCTCGCCGGCGCAGTTAAGAAAAGCTGCCAAAACACGCTTGACTTTTGTAACATTTTCTTCCAGGAGGAAACTTTTAAAGTAAATACCTTCCATACAAACGAACTAAAATATAAGCGAACCAGAGAAGTTAAGTACATTTTTAAACTATTCTTATTGCATGGTCTTCAAACCTTTCAAATTATTGTCAGTATGTTCAATACAGCAAATGCAAAGAACAGCGTCAAAAGAATAGTGTTAAAAGTTGAACCCTGGTAACCGGCCACTACCCACCTGATATCCCCTTCAAAACCAGGTACCAACGGCATCACAACGTACACTTTGAAGTTCTCTTGCTTGCGGTGGGCTTGGACGATCCTTTGGTACAAAGCCTCAGCGATTGTGTTTCTAACTTGATGGTGACCACGACAGGATATGAAGAATTGGTTCTGTGTGATAAGAAGCAAAAGTTTTTAGTTTATAAACTTTCTTAATAGATAACCAGCAGCAAAATTGGTTCTTTTTACATCGATTTGAAAATGTAGCCTCAAATATAACATTTCCTCAGTGAGATACCGCAGAACACGGTGCGCATAATAAGTACACAGAAAATTGATCGGAATTAAAATCTTGAACCGCACATGATTTAAATGAATCTACTGTACGTCACAACTAACAAAAGTTGACTTAAAAGTGAAAATGAATGTATTTTACGGCATCGGAATCTCTAAGAATCTCTGCCAATAAAAACTAAAGAATCTCTAAATAAAAAAAGAAAACTTTCAAAAAGAGTGAAAAAATTTATTTCCAGTACTTCAATATAAATGAAGTGTTGAGATTTTTCGATTGCATACAGGTAAGCGTTTTGTATGGATCTGTCCACTACGCTCACCCCCGCCGACCATTCACAGGAGGAACGTATAATCTGCAAAGTTGTGACAATGAAGTTTGTGATGCAATAACGAAATCAATTGCAGATGAACGTAATAAGCAGGATTGAAATCATCAGCACTTGTAAACAAAAGTGCCATGTACACTTATAACATACAGTATTACACAGATACAGACGCTTTTACTGATATACGTGGAAGATTATTCACAACACAAAGTCTTAGGTGTGACGAGCAACGTAGGTTTCTCCAGAATATTCCAAAACAATTAAAACCTTTGGTTTACAAACTTAACTGTATAGTGCCGGTCTTAGGGTATTTCGGGCCTTGTGCGGAATATGCTTTGCGGGCCCCAATGACAATGATCCAATCAGTAGCGTAGCTAGGTATTTTGAAAGGGGAGGGGGATTTTGACGGCCAGTGGGGGTCTGGGGGGCGTCCCCCAAAAAATTTTGAAAAATTACTCTAAATTTGGTGCATTCTGAAAGCATGTTCAACAAAAATTTGGGTATGAATATTACTGTAAAATGGTGCTGTCCGGTGGTGGCCCGACGCGACAATCTCAGCGCTTGCCTCACCCTAAAGCCGCAACTGACTCCAAGGATACCGGTACTTGCTTGTGAATCGAATTTAATTTTTTCCATTGGAAACGGCAAAAATTACTGCATTTTCTGAGTAAATTGCGGGCCCTGTGCGATCGCACGGTTTGCACACCCCAAAGACCGGCACTGCTGTATAAGTAGATATAAAACTACAGTGACACGTTCAGTAATAAATATTAGAGGAATGCTTTGGCTAACGGTAGACAAACCAGAACTTGAGGGGCAAAACTTTATCGGTTTCAGCGAAACGTCATGTAGGGCTAGTGCCAGTGCTACTTAAACGTTTATAGCGCGTACCGGAAGAGTACGTCATTCGGCGTACCGGTCATACATTTCAAAAACGACACTGACAAGATCAGGTTTAGTTTAACAAGATACAGCAAGCAAATTGGCAAACAATCTTTCAACACTGTGACCCTTTCAATATCAATTTTGTACGAATCAGAACAGGAACGATTGTCACTTATTTATGGATATGTCCTAAAGATTACGCTTCGTTATATGAAAAGTTAACTTGACACTACTTTTGGCTGATTTCAATTTGCAGCCAAATGCAAAATTTATACGATATTTAGCTTATCACAAAACACCACTGTAACAAACACATCCTTTCATTTATGTATCATTAATTTCTTATTCTTATTATCTTATTACTTTTATTCAAAATCCAAAAAAAAAAAATATGCAATGATCAAAAAAAGGAAAAAATGTATTGATATAAATGATTTGGTTACCTGTCGTGAAAAATAAACAAATTTATTTTCACGCGAGTCAGTTCAATCTTCAGCAGTTAAAAAAACGATTTTGGTTTGCAAAATCGTCTGCAGTTACGTTAATTCAAATATATAATCATATATCAAGTCAGTGAATATAAGTGAAATGCAACAGGGCTATCCATGTCTAACGCTTTAATATCATGGCAAAGTGCGGAAATTATGCCGCAAACGAAAACAACCTGAGCATGGTGGAAAACATGCTGTTCAGTACAAAACGATATTCAATGAATTATTTTCAAAACTTATCGCGTGCCAGCAGTGAAGTGCTTGCGTACCGGCACTGGAAAGCGTATCACAGTTTGAGTGGCATTGGGCTAAACTAAAGATAACATAATGAGAACATGCGGTGGTAAACATGGTATGTTGTATTGAAATCAAGCTACAGAAGTTGGTGTTTTAAAGTAAACATGTTTACGTAGCGATTAAAAAACAAACTCGCAAAAAAAATTTAGTTCCATACACCTTTGATTTCCAGCAATGCAAAAATTTCTGAAGTGGGTAATATTGTTCAAACATAAAATCACTCGGCCAACTTTCCATTTTCCGCATGAGAGATGCTGGATAGGAAAACAATAGAAATATAGTGAAACGGACGTCACAGAAATACTATGACGATAATATTGCCTTCACAAACCTGGCAAAACTGCTTCTTAAAATTGAATTGTAAAATTGTTGTGTAATTGTTGTAATCGCACAACAACAGTAAATTGTTGTGCGCTGCCGAACAAATTCTTTGTGTTAATTTTTGAGAAAATAGCGCACAAAAAAAATTTTTTTTTTCGGTTAAAATGAATGTTGGTGGCGATTTAAACAAAATTCCTTTCAATTCTAGTTATACGGCGTATAATGTACTGAATCAATATTCATTAACGTGCTATATGCTCATCAAAAAACCAGAAACACAATAAGGATATTGTTTCTATTTTAACGCTTGTTTAGTGAAAATACAAGTGATTATGTATTAAAAACATAAAATTAAAGTCTCTACAAGCAGAAATAAACAAGACAACACACATTGATTTAAACTCAATACTTTTTGTTTAACCACAAAAAAGTCTAACAATCAAACATTATCCAAACATTTGAAAAATGCTATGGCTGCGCTTCTCGCTCATTTGACTCCTGAAAGCGCTCTTTCCAATAAAAGCAGTTTATATTTAATCAACGTGGAATGATGAAAACACTGTAATGGCCATCTACCTGCACTTTTGTCTTGACAGCTTCAGGTAGCACCAAGTCTTTGGGGATTTTAATAAGATCATCGAAGTAGGTTTTTGGAAGCAAGAAAGATATGTGCTCTCCTTTCTTTGCTTTTTGAATCTATGAGAAAGTGTTAAAATTGATAAATAATTTATTCTTGGACCAAATCTGGGTTTACTCATTAGCATATCAGGTCACTAACTTTAAAACCTGATCATGAATTAATTCATCATCGCACGATAGCAAGGTACTTTCCCAGAGAGCAAATTCCGTCATTTTGCATTGATTCAAGTAGACGTTGAATCAATGCAAAATGGCGGATTTTGCTGTCTGGGTTAGTAGATGACAGAACTTTACGATAAAATTTACAACAAAGATTTGTAGTCAAAAATGCAGAAAATACACAACAGCCTTTCTATCTCTCTCACAGAAATGCATAGAATGTTTCTATTTCCTTGCTCGAAATTTTCTGTTGAGGCCAGTCAAGTATTTATGAACTAGAAGTGGACATTGTATCAAAACTGTTACAAGTGATTGTATGTTATTAACTTAATGAAACAGAAAAATGACTTGCGTTATTTTAAACAGTTACTTTCGTAAAGTTCCACCGTTGAATGAAATGTCTTGCCACATCCCTGGCAGCCTTTCCATAAGTGACACAGGCGATGTCATGCCATGGCATCCGTGCCACTTTGTTGCGATCAATCTCGTCTGCGTGAAACACATTTCTTAGGATAGCCGAGACTCGATATGTTAATAGAAGAAACTCTGAACAAGAAAGTTTCTGAAATTTGAATAACTGAAATTCTATTTGAATAAATATTAATGATGCAACACATAGATTAATGAAATATCTTACACACATTGAGTTTTCGTGATATTTTTTTTCTAAAGTAAGATTACAACCGACTACTGCTCCCCACCCTCAAACGGATCGTCCAAGTTTGTAAGATCCTTGAGAATAAAGTTGTTGTAGTCCTTTCCAATCCAAAGTCGCGCTTGACTGGCTTGTTCCACTTGACTGACCATGGCTTTGTACTTCTCCAGATACATTGATCCCTCGCCAGCTTGCTTGCCATCTAAAAGGTGAACTGTTTTTTGATAAAAGGTTTTGCAATTTGATGAGATTCACAATTTGCTAGTTATTATCAACCAAGTCATTACGGCAGCGATTTAACCAACCGAGCTATCCCATTGTTTTTGAAGTGTTTTAGTCTACAGGGTTTATTCCATCCACCAGATGTCGCTGAGTAGAGAGCTGTCCGTACACTGCTCAAGCGCATAGCCTACCCTGTTACTTCTTCATTGTAATCTTAGAATTATTCAAAAAAGTACAAACACGAATAAACAAAGTAGGATATTTATTTATGAAAGGTTTAGACTTTAACTAAACAAATCGAGCGTTTTTGGCATTCATGGAGCTAAAAGTTAGTCATTCCACACTGCAACACCCACACTCAATATTCAGGAACACACAGCCTTTATTGGTACCGTAATTTTCATATGTTAAAACAATTCTAAAACTGTCGTATTAATTGGATGTGGTCTGTAGAACTGATTAGTTGTTAACAACTTATCGGGCTTTGTGTTTTTCCATTTGCAGCGTCTTCTGAAAATTTAGCATTATTTCGCGTTTATTTATTGTTTATATTTAAGTAAAACCCTGGTTCGAACTTCAATGTACGGTAGTTCACTTCCCAGACAGCAAATCAACTGATCAATGCAAAAACGGTTGATTTGCTATTTGGGTAATGACATAAGCTGACAAATCAGGTGTCTACAGACGTTGAATCAATATAACAAAAATTGGCAATAAAGTGAAACTGGATAAAAAGTACCACGTTGATAATACGTAAGCAGAAATTGACAATTACAAATGGTGCAGTGGATGTTGGTATCACGTAAATTGATGGGCAAACTACACTATTTCATGAAGAACAAAAGCATTCTCTAGTCCTCATTAGTTCTCGTGTCTACGAGGTGCATAATAGCTGTAGCGGGTGACTTGATACAAGAGAAATGGTTTAAAGTTAGAAGCAAATAAAGCGCACAGCACGTAACCAACATTGACTAAATTTCTTTCATCGAATGCAGCCTGCTCCAGCAACCATTGCAAATGTTAGCAATTGGTACATCGAAAGTCGTTAGTATAGCTAACAGCCATGCTCATACAAAAGGTCAAGTTTGCGCATTTTAACAAGTTTTCAACGTTAGCAGTTCATGCAAGTGATTTACGCTTTTTGGTGAAGTGCTTCTTTTATTAATTAATTTTCAGAATCTTTCCAAACAGAGTCTAGATCAAAAATTCAGTTTGCAAAGCAGGCATATCCTAGCTAGTCCTTTTTAACATTGATTGAATGTCTCATCATCAACAGTATCATAGCCGATGCGGCCTTTGATGAACTAGATGCTCAGTTCGTAAATTTTTCCAGTGTTCCCTTTGTCGCGCAGTGTCCCAAAGTGTTCTTGGTTGGCTGATTGATGTATTGAAATTGGATATAAATGTTGTTCGTTGTCTGCCACGAGCATGTTTCCCGAGAAGGCGGCCGCTTAGACAGAGATTTTCGAAATCTTCTTTTCTGATAATGTGACCGAGAAATTTGAGTTGCCTTTGAGTTATGTTGTTCAATAGTTCTTTATCTTGATGTACCTGGTTTAAAACTTCTGCATTTGTGATGTGATCAGTATATGAAATCCTGAGCATTCTTCTGTAAAACCACATTTCAGCTGCTTCAATGTTACGCCTAGTTTCTGTGTTGAAGGTCCATGTTTCACAACCATACTGGAGAACAGACCACACTAACACTTTGAGAAGTCGCACCTTCAGAAGAATAGAAAGCTTGCGATCCAATAGAATAGGTCGTAGTCTATTAAAAGCGTCTTTAGCTAGGCCTATTCTTCTTCGTATCTCTTTCTTACATCGTGCGTCCGCTGTTAAGAGATAACCAAGATAGTTGAAAGAAGACACTTGTTCAATTGTGTTGCCTCCCTGGTGAAGTACAAAGTGGGGTTCAGGACTATGTTTGGAGATAGTCATGCATTTTGTTTTTTTGTCATTAATTTCAATTCCATATTTTGCACTGATGTCTGAAGTTTTGTTAATTAGTGTTTGTAAACCGTTCGGGGATGTCGCTATGAGCACAGTGTCATCAGCATAGCGAATATTGTTTAATGAGATGCCGTTCACTAAAACTCCCTCATCAATACCTTCTATTTCTCTGAGAATCATTTCACTATACAAGTTAAACAGATCTGGTGACATCACACAGCCTTGTCTGACCCCACGTTGAATTTCAAAATATCTAGACAGACCTTCCGGTAGGCGAACTGCAGCTTGTTGTTGGTAATACACATTCTTAATTATGCGCAGGTCCTTGTGATCAACGTTAATGTTGTCTACAGATGTTATACAGATGTTATATCCATGTTAAAAAGGACTGATACGTTGATTGAATTAGCTTTTCACGAGTGAGGAGATATTGCCTTCATAGTACAAACCCGAATCCCAGTCCCTCAGATTTCGATTCAAAAGCGCTGCAAGTTTGAGCTAACAATAACTGGTTTCTTAGCATGGCAAACACACCATGAAGAGATTTATAGCAACGCATCCAAAGTGTATTTTTGATCCAATAACAATCTAGTTCTACAGTCTACAAGAAAATGTACTTTCTTCATAGAAAATGTTATGTCGTCAAATGTTTTGAATTTGACCAACGAACGCTAGGTTTCGAATTCTGAAAAGTATTAAACTATTTCTTACTTGGAGGTGTTTTCCGGGAGACGTTTTCGCCAGTAACCAAAGGTGTATACTCATCAACAGAGCCGTAACCTGCAGCAGCGAATTAAGCATGCAACAGTAAGCTGTGATTAGTGTGTTAGTACAATTGGAACTAGGTGATAGCAGGGGTGGTCAATTTCAAGCATCAAGCGGCCACCGAGCAAAAGTGATCGTGCATGTTAACTAAATGTTGACTGATGGATTAAAGGTGTGTGACCGGAAAATAAACGCAGGGATTGATTCATTTTCAATGCCAGTAAATTGCACTGAGGATAAAAAAAGTTTAGTTTTCGAAACGTGAGCTGAACATGAGTTTAGTTTTAGCATCTACATGTTCGGTTCTCTATTTTTTCATTAGATTGACCTGCGTTTCAACTATTTTGCTCCTACTAGAGATATTTTTAAAAAGCAAAACTTTTTTTAGTCGATGTAATCAACAACTCAATGAAGTAGAATAATCTGTTACATTGAAATGTTTGGCAAACAAAATATTTCAACGATTCTTTTTATTGGTTGCCCGGTGACGTATGTTTGACCACCCCTGATCGATAACGCCATGAGTGGTCAAGAATTAGTCAGTGAAGTAATTGAGGGCAATTGAAAGTAACCTGTTCTGTTCCGTAGATTAGACCATGGCCACCTGGAAATGTGGCCTGATTTGTCACATTTTGCAGATTTTGATTACAGCTACTGCTAGTGCTTGACTGACATTTTTTGAGATGTTTTTACTTTTTGCGGTTTCCTAATGACATAAAACCTTTTTGTTGCCCTGGGGGAGCAGTAGCAAATAAGAAAAAGTAAGTTGAAAAACGCAAAATCAGACTGTTATTGAAAATTAACAGTCTGACTAAAATCTTCGAAATCAAATTTTCTTTGTTTTTCAACATGTGAGGATGTTAAAACCTATTGTGTCATCTGGGGAAAAGAATAAAGAAAGCGTAAAAATCTAATTTTTAGAAAAATTTATTTAAACGCTCGCCCAAAGTTAGAAAAACCTGGAAATTTTTGCAAAATGTGACAAATCAGGCCATATCTTTAGATGGCCATGATTAGACTAATCAAAAATATGGTGAAACTCCTGTGTTTATTTATAAATAATTGTTTACGTTTCGTCAACAAAGTGTAACTGAATTCATCTTGGATGTACAATTATTAAAACAGGTCCTTGATGAATTCAATCTGATCTCATTGACGAAACGTCTAAAGTGCATCAAGCAACCACTTTTTTCATGAGTGATTAACCCATGAAAAACTATCACGTGATCTATCCGTGTGATACTTTAACTGCTCCTTTCACCGACATTCACTGAACGAAGAGAGCAGCTTCGAAGCCAATAGCTCACTTACGCAGGTTAAACCTTAAGTTTCTTACACCTTTAATATCATCCTTGTTTTCATCGCTTTAAGAATGGATCAAAAGAAAACCATCGCAGTGGTAAGAAAAATTGTTACTACGGGTATTTTCCTTCGATTAGATTGGTTTCTAATATAATTTAAACCTTCACTGAACTTGTGCGAGGAATTACATAACCAGAATCTGTAATACACACGTCAAAACAGCGATAGAAAGCTTTAAAAATTATGGAATATTCACAGCAAAAATAATAAAAGTTCACTCTTCAGCCTTGCTGCACAGAAATCCAAACCCAACGACAGCAGCTTTCGGTGCAAGGCAGAAAAAAGTACCTGAAAACGCGGTGGAGGCTAACGCGGATCCTTCCCTCTTTACCGGGGACTCTTCCGGATTCCTATCAGGCACTGATTGCTCCTGGAAGAAAACAAAGTCAAATTTTAGGCAAAACACCTGGCTCACACTAAGAGGAAGAATCTGATCGACAGAATGAATGCGCACTGAAAGCAAACGATCACACAGTAAGCAATGGATAAATCCAGCTGTGCTACGGTATAAAATTATCGTACAAATTGCCAAAAAAAAAAAACGGCCTTATGTCTTGAACCGGTTTCTAAGATTTAAAACCACATACTGTCCATCAGTTACAACAAAACTGATCACTGTTTGTCCAAATTGCTTTGGTTCAATGTTACAAAAAGACATTCTTATTGATATTATTCAAAACTTTTCAGCAATTATGCTGTGAAACGAATTTAAGGCACTCAGTGGTCGTATGATGCAAACAACAATCACGATCATCGCACACACATTCGGTGCATGGAACCGCGTTGCATTGATTGTGTTAAAAGGAGCGATCCTCCTGGCACCAGCCCAAGGCTGAGTACTCACTATGGGACAGCGAGCATTGCAATTCGGTAACTATATCGGCCAGGTCAGTATCCTTGTTAACCTTCATTACAGAAAAAGCTGCATAGCCGAGTGGTGAAAGCCCTGGAACGGCAATCGAAAGGGCACCGGTTCGACACCGCTCAAGAGCATGCGGCTGTGTCTGTGGCAGGACACTTAAAGACATGCCTGAAGGTGGACACGAAGATTGGCTTCCTTGCCTTCCCGTCCACGTAATCCAAACCTTCAATCACTGGGTGTAAGCCTGGGTGCGGCAAACAAAAACATAGAATAAGCGAAAATTTAGTTTATGTCCCAAACCTTTTTGGCTTTGGAAAGAAATTTCTTTATTTTGTCTCCCTTTTTTGAGCCTGCAAATAGTGGTCGTTTCAGCATTAACAAACGGTAAATATGTAAACTAATGATCACAAATTCAAATAACCAGTACGAAATCATGCCCTTTTCTAATAGTCTATGACCTGTCCTTCAATGAAATGTGTAACGCTGTCTTGCAACTAACTTTGCATGGCGTTAGGTTAGCCTATGATTGCACGGGATGACAGACTGGTGATTTTGCGACTGTTGTAAATACTACTCTTCAAAACAAATCTCATTGCGGTGCACATGGGAAAGAACACGGAAATGAAACAATGTATTTATATTAAAACTAATCAAACATTAATGCCTTGAGAAGGTCTTCAGCTCATAAGACACTTGCGATATCGAACACTAATTTCGGTCATTTTCTGAAGAAGAAATATATAAACATGAAATGAATATTTCACGGGGCGTGGTTAAAGATGTAAATGAAATTATCCGTTATCACCGTGTTTTGACTCATTTTCATAAAAGGTGGTAGCTAAAACCATGATCTTGGATCGAAAACGTCCAGGGGGTGCTGAATAGACATTAGCGGATAATCCACGTTTTGCAATCGGGGAAACTGAAGTCCTGTTTACATTTGTTATCGCAAAAGAATCAATAAAATACGATACGCTGGTTGTACATTAGATCAGACTAGCCTCATCGCAAACGGCTAATTTTACCAGATATCAAGAACATTGCCAAAGTTCGGTGATCGTATCATCGTACCTGCACTTCCATTAGTAGAAGGAGCGATTTCCTATAGAAATACATTAAACAAAGAATTATTCTAAACGCAGTAAAAGCTATGGGTCACCCAGCAAAGACAAACAAAAATATACAGGTCGAGCTTCTTGGCCAGCTGTTGCTAATTTGACAAATACAAGATGCCATAAAAGCAATGCTAGTCTTTATGTACCTCCCATGGTGTATCGTTCGTTAATATAAAGGTTTTAGTTTTCAAACCGTGAAAGTGAAATTCATTTAACCTGTAACTTAGTGCTAATTTCATTCAGCAATGCTTAACTGAGAGCAAAAATTACTGTAAAGAAAAAGAGTTTCGAATTTTATTTTGCGTTGATTTGAAAACATAGCCATCATCAGTAGAGCCCTCGTGCATGCGCGCCAATTTTTGCTACTGGTCATGTTTGAAAAGCATTTATTTAAAGCTATCTGGTTTGAATACTCACATTCTACAACTCTACACTTTTAAACGTACAGAAATGAAAGTAATCGTATTCTCCAAAGTCCAAACCAAGAAACAGAGTTTACCTAGCACAGTGGTTCCCAAACTTTTTTGAACGCGACCCAAATTTGAGTTCTGTTAGCATCTAGCGACCCAAGACACAGGTAACCTGTACAGTGGCGTAGTCAAGGGGGGGGGGGGGGGTTTGGGGGTTACAACACCCCCTTTGGCACGTGTGTGACGTCACGATATTGAGAATGATGCTTTCAGTCTAAAAAAAATTGCCTAATTTTAAACAAAATTGCATTAAAAGAGCGAGTTTTGCCAATAATAAACATTCAAAGATCTCAGCCAGGAATTAGCAACAAGAAAACACAGAGACTTAGCTTTATTTCCGAAAAATGCCGAAGAAAACATGATCTTATCCTTTTGCTATGTTACCGGACAGCACCATTTTACAGGAATATTCGTACCCACATTTTTGTTGAAAATGCTCTCAGAATGCATCAAATTCAAAGTAATTTTTCAAAAGTTTCTGGGGGAGGGCCCCCACACCCCCCGCCGCTGGGTGGTCAAAACCCCCCTTTTCAAAATTCCTGGCTACGTTACTGAACCTGTATAATTAATTTTACCACTCCACTGTTTTTGCAATCTTTGCCTGCTATAAACAAGACACAGACAATCAGTTGTAGGGTGGTCTGCTGTAGCTCGTCTTCCTCATGAGACTAAGCAAAAGTGCTAGATTCGTTGCTGAGTCGAACCGGCTTGGCTCCAGTGCCTTGTCGGTGCTTAAAAATACGCTCATATTTTGCATGCATCGGATGTATCTTTAACTTGTTCTTCTTTAAGAATTCGTTTGACAACATTTTGCATCACAGCCTACGTAGTGGCTTGCCAGCACCAGGGTCGCAGAAAAAATGAACTTCAAATTAAGAAAAAATAGTTTAGAAATCTTAAATTGTCAACTTAAAGAATAATTTACGTTTCCCGTGATTTATTGAAGGAAGTGACTGGAATGCCGGGAAAACTGCTTGCCATATTGATTTTGATAAGAGAAGCCAAATAAAAGCATACTATGAAGCAATAATTGTCGATGTTGGGATTAAAACAACTCAATAGAAAAAAAAGTTTATTTATAAATTAATTTACAACAGTCCGATTTTGGCAGATTTGGATCGTCTCTGCACGACCCATTTTTTGACCCTTTGCGACCCATGTTTGGGTCGCGACCCATAGTTTGGGAACCACTGACCTAGCACAACTCAATTATAACACCGAAAACAAGCTTTTCTCTGAAACGCGACAAGTTTGTGATAAAGCTTGTCGATAAGCCCTTTCGAAAATGGTCTTGGAATGATTTTCTGTCAGAGAAGAATATCCGACTATTCATATTTAATGACGTTTACAGCTAAATTTTTGCTTCAACGCACGGGACAACAAACGAGATGCTGACCTAGCCAGTAAAACAGATCTTTATTAGCATTGATTCAGCGTTTGCAAACGTTGGATCAATGCAACAAATGGCTGAGTTGCAAACTCGGAAAAATCTTTACAGATGACTGAGATGAGTAGCATAGAGCAATGTTGAGGTAATGTAAAATGGTTATCTTTGGTTTTTGAGAAAAAATTATTAAAAACGCAACAACACAGCTTCACTCCAGCTAGCAAAAGTTGATCTTTTCATATCGTTATAAATCAATGTAAAAAAGGCAACTTTTATAGGCGGCAGTGTTTGCAAGAAATTTGAAAGTCCAACTTTTGTGGACGGACTTACCTTCTCTGGCATTTGGTCTTTGGACACTTGGCTCACAACACCCATGGTCATCGCTCCAAACATGCCGAATACCATGCCGGTGGTAGATGGGCCTGCAGGAGATGCAGTTGCTTTCCCCCCTCCTGATGATCCGTCCGTAGCTGTGCACTAAAAAGGGGATGACAATTATGAATTATGTTATTACCCAGGTAGTAAAACTCCATCTTCACATCGTATTAAGGTCTAGCGACGTTGAAATAATGTGAAAAAAAGGTTTTGGTGGAAAGTAGATCATTTCCCCAATACGAGATGGAAAAATAGTAAATGTGGCCCATTTTCATGTCGAAGACGTTGACATAGCGTCAAATAAGTTGATGCATTTCATTTTGAAGCACCGGTAGCATTAAGCAGAAACTAAATTAAAACAAATAAACATGGTAAATGGATATTATATATGTTTATATTTTGTTAAAATGGTGTTGAAAAAACATCAATACACAATAAATAATTCCAAATGATGGTATCTATATATTTCTTGTGACTTCAAACATTATATATCAGCAAACAAGTCATTTTAGAATCACACGAATGGAAAAGAAAAGGATCCGGAAAAATTTGGTCATGTACCGCCAAACCCACAAAAAAGAACTTTTTCTCAGGTTTTGCACATTTTTATCTCTTCATTTTATCTCTTACATTTACATTAATTTTTATCAGATAAAAATTACATTTTTATCTCTTCATTCTCCGCATCTCAATAATTAAATCACTGTAGTATATCTAACTTGCAGTTATTCAAATACATTGTACGGCTCTTGCATGAACCTATGCGAACACTAAAAGAAAACAAAAAAATCACAAAATGTGTAGAATATTAGTTTAGTTGGTTTTAGTTCTGATCATCTGGAAAATAAATGGAAGATTTCTACGATGGAAATGATGTTGGTAATAGTCTTACGTATGGAAGTAGCAAAAATAATGATGAAACGATAACAAAAAGGATTCTATCCCAACTCACTTCGGTGGCTTCAGAGGCAGGAGATCCAACATCAGTTAGTTTATGATCCTGATCATCCCATCTTCCATAACACAAGTCTATGCCTCCTACAAAGGCTATGACCTGATCGATGACGGCTATCTTCTCGTGATGGGCCCAAAGCAGAGACTCGCCTGGTAGAACAGAGATTGAGGAATCACAATGATGCTATTTTAAAGTTATATGCAAAGAAGTATAATGAAAAAAAACACAGCATTTATGGTCTTCAGACGAGTGGTGATATTTCACTTCGATTTGACAACAACTGCACAAATCGATGACAGACAGACAAATAATGAACACAATTACATGTGGGCTACAGTGATAACACATAGAAAATGATCGATAACTGTTAGATCGAGTCGGAATACCAAAGCGTAATCAACACAAGGGAAACTCTCAAACGTAAGTTTATCAAGAATGCAATAAAAGCGCCTCTCAGTGTTGAATGCATCAACAGCGGATCGTTTAAGAAGCAGATTAAGCCAGCCGTCTGATTGAAAAATCGTAAATTTGATCGCGTCAGGTTTATATATGGATCAGTAATCAGTGGATTACAGTTGGTACATCCGATAAGAAATTAGTCAGCGAAGTAAGTTGCTTCGTCGGTGGGTCATCGACTATTGGACATTGGTGCATCCAAACCTGAATCTATATGAAAAAATATGCTTTCAATCTGATGTATTTCTTATCTGCCTACACGCCGAGGCCAATGTACTCGAACGAAAGAACATGTTTTGGAAAGCAAGGTTCTTGAATTGAAATGTTCAAGCGTGTTCTTCATGTAGCGAACAGCTTTCGTGTGGACGACGGATAACTAGTCACTCTTTTGCTCAAAGCAACGTTAAAAAAAAACTAAACCAATCATAGACATTACGTCTGAAGACGTTGGATCAATGCAAAAAGGGCTGACCTGCTGCCTGGGAACCAACAAGCAGTTGGGCAACGTTTTGACATCCGAGTAATTTTCTATCTGCTGTTAAAGATTAACAAACGGTATGGCCCAAAGAGTATTTGACCCACGCATACCAAGTTTTGTAAATAATGTACTACAGGTTCGCTTACATCAATTTGACGTCAATAAATCCTAAAAGTATGCTAGTATTTTGTGTATCAAGAAAGATCAAGAGATAGCTGACCATGAACGATAGCTGTGTTGTCAGGATGTTCGATATCACAAAGCACAAGCTGGCAACACAGAAAGGTAACAACTTGCTGAAGAATAAGAACAATCTGCATGGCTTGAACAGCGAGACCAAACATTTAACATCGGCATGCCGTCCCACATCACAAAGTCTGTACTTTGTGCATTGATTCAACGTCTGCAGACGTACTACTACAACGTATAATGTAAAGCTTGATGACCAAGATGAGCAGCGAAAGTATCTTGTACATAATTTAACTTTAGCACCTGGGGATATGTCCGGATGCCTCATGACGCGGATGTTCTTGGAATGGAGTTTCATCAGAGTCCGCTTCGTGTATGCGCTATCAAGTCCAACTGCTACCTCCACTTCTTTGTAAAGTTGGACATAAATTTTCACCCCTTGCGCCTAAAAGGAGTCGTAAGATAATAATATAATAGAAGTTTCAATGCCATATAATACTAGATGTTACAAATGTGGTGTCATTGAACCAGAAAACCCAAATTTCCCTTTTTTTAATATACAAATTTGTGAATTTTGTTGCATAAAAAAGTCGATGCCTCCTACTGCATTTATGTAATCTTGTATTCATTCCTTTATCACAATATGCATCACGCTTCCGTGGTTTTTGTTGTTGTGCTAGCCACTCTATAGACATGTATCTTAACATTAGAATAAACTGTTCAAGCGCGTTTCATCCCAAATAAGGTGTAACAGTATATCCCGTTTATTAATGGGAGCGAAAGAAAATTTGGAAGTCATGTGGGATTTTTCGTCTTATTTCTCTTATGAAGTTATAATTACCACTGTAGTTTGGATACAATAACACAAAAATAATCAAATTCAAGACAATAATGACGAAACAAAATGAGAAGTTTGGAATGTGTGATCAACACCGACAGAGAATTCGGTCATTTTTACATTGATTCAACGTGTGCATACGTTGAATCAATGTAAAAATGACGGATTATGCTGTCTGAGCAGGCACCGCAAATAGGAGCGCTGAGTCTATTTGAAAGTAACAACAACCGCCTTGCTTGCAGCCAACTATTTGTCATGAAACTGACACATAGACTAAATAATAAAAGACGCAAAATATGAT
Source organism: Aplidium turbinatum (assembly GCF_918807975.1). Classification (NCBI taxonomy): domain Eukaryota; kingdom Metazoa; phylum Chordata; class Ascidiacea; order Aplousobranchia; family Polyclinidae; genus Aplidium; species Aplidium turbinatum. The sequence goes on from NC_137485.1 coordinate 18,365,782, forward strand.
TTTCCATTCCTTTAAAGATGAAGAAAGATTGTAACATAACGATAAAACATGAACGAATTTAATAAAGTATTAAAAAATACGAGTAGAAGCACTCTACGCAAAGTAATATAAAACATGGATTGCAAACGGAGACTTGATGACCGCAATTGAGATGGCGCTGACAGATAGCTACAATGTTTAATAGTAGGTGTGTAAGTTTGGTGAAGGCGTAAATCAATATTTAATGTGTTCCATTGATTTTTCTTTTCAATGAATGTTTTAAGCTATCTCAATTACGTCACATTTTTTCTTTTCATGTTGCCAACTTTGTGCGATGGTACATTATCTTTTACATGGTTATGTTAAAAACAAAAATCAGAAATATATAAATTAAAAGTCGTCATCGCTTGAAATCGATGAATTTTACGGTTGAATATTAACCTGCAGTGCAAGTAAACTGGCCACTAGTTCACTTTTTATTTCTGTTATTATAATATAATTACAGAGGCTAACAATTTGGCAAATGCAAAAAAAAATGTCCAAGTGTTGCCAAACTTTAGATATTTTGAATTTTTCACTCAGAAAAATAGGTATTGGAGGAAACATCTGCTGTGTTTACTGAAGATGTTGTCATGTTTGATTTTGCACAAGATACAAATATTTAAATTGGTGTCAGATAAAAAACAGTGCTAAAACTATCTTTCCAAAACGTAACACGTTGTATCTAGTCATCGTTGAAAAATAAAATCAACACTTTAAAGCCGAGTTCTTCTTTTTTTCAAACGTTTTTAGATCGGGAATAAATAAACATCGTTATAGATAACCATCTCCTAAAAATATATCGACAATAAAAATTATTTAAGAGATGACTACCTATAAAGATGTTTGTTGAATTCAGTTCTGGCAAACTAACAACACAAAATTGCTTGTTGTTAGTCGGTGACGTCAATAAACATAGCAACTCTTTATTGCCTTACCACGTTTTAAATGACATTGATAACCTGTTGTGTTGTTCAAAATAGACCCCCAGACAGCGAAACGTGCCTCACTCAGGTTTTTTTCAACGTTGCTAGACGTTAAATGTAGTTTCAGTGTAGCCAGGCGTAAAAATATGTAAAAACAGCAACTTTCACTGGCTGATGTAGGAGGAGTAGGCCTAATGCATTCTTAATGATTATTGGGCTTCGCAGTAAAGTACAAGCTTGTGGTGGAACAAAAACTTGGAAAAGCCAAAAAAACTAACAAACAAGATACATTATAAAATTACCGCTTTCCGTTTCAAGACCATATCCAACCGCCAATGATCTCCGTGGGTAATGGGACGCTTTAGGTAAATCTCAGGAGACAGCCACCAATCTGTGATGAAGATTTCCTCCTTGGCTTCCTCCATTGCATCAGCAAGAGCATTGAAATAGGTTCTTCCATCCACAAACCTTGAAGAGGATCTTGTGAGGTCTCACCAGGTATATGAGTGGTATTTTTTATGAAGTTTAACACCTCATAACAAAGCAATTTTTTGTTGTTGCAGAAATAACAGTTATCTGATGTTTGAAATGATCTACTTGTCCAAAAACAAACGAATTTATGCCCATTAAAATAGTGTTATCCATTTGAAGTGATATCGTGAAAAAAGTCACATCAAATAATCTAGATCTCGACAAATCAATTAGCTGGCATTGATCAAACATCGATATTTGCTGCAAAAATTGAAAGCTGTCCCAAATAGCTTTTTATCTTTGCCTACAAGAACAAACCAGCAACTAAAATTGTCTCTTTAACATCGCTAGACGGCGAAACGATGTAAAAAAGGTAACTTTTTATAGTTGCAACATAGCTATGATAAGAATTTGAACTTAAGAAAAAAAAGAATAAAAACAAAGAAAAGTTAATTTGAAAAGTATGCAATAAGCCAAAAAATAGAAATAAAATTGAAAATTTGACTATTTCTTAAATTGTACAGAAAAAAAATCAGATATAGAGCAAAGATATCTTCAAAACAGTTAAAACCTTCTTAAAAAAGGTAACTTCTCTGCAGCTCTCACCAATGGGCAAGTGAGTTTTCTCTGACAGGAGCGAAGGACTGTAACCTTATATCAGGGTCAGACAATCCCGCACTGTGGGTAGTAATACAATTTTCAATCGCTTTCTTCCACTCCAGCGCCTGCCTATCGGTCCAACAATTCACTTTCAAGCTGTTAACAAAACGATGGAAATTCAAGCTCTCTACAGTAGAGAATAAAACCCTTATTTTTTTATGTTCCAGGATGAGAGGTCGGCCACTTGTTGATCAAGTGTATGTCCCAATCAAAGATGGCATCTTGCGACTTCAAGGCTGTTTGTACTGGAAATTCCAGAATACAAACAGTTGCCGTTGAAGATGAAGCTTTCACGCAGTGTATGCTTATACATGTGAAGCCGATACTAACGAGAAATTTAAAGACGGTGCAAAAAGAAATGAAATTATGCAAAACAAAAGTGACCGGTAATATTGAGCAATATAATTAATCAACTTGGAAGTATCGACCTCGACTTGGGATTGAAGTGCTCAACTAGCTGAAGTGATGCAACAGATTGCATTAATACCACAAAAAGAGTGCTTAATAGAAAGCATGAAGTATTAAAAGAAAAACGCTTTTTAAGTAGGGCAGACAAAATATTTTTCACCTTCCCCTGTACAAACGGTTAATATACAAACATCCAGCACTTTACATTGTAGTCACAGCACTTTACATTGTAGTCACAGCACTTTACATTGACGTCTGTAGACAGACGTTTAATCACTGTAAAAATAAACAATTTTCTCGACGAAAAGCTAACAATAGTTAGAAAATCACAGTAAATTCTGTACTCAATGCAATGCATGCCACCGTTTGGGTTATCATACCTTCTGGAAGAATTGCTGATCACTAATTTGTTGGATGGGTTTCGATGAAGAATGGTTATCAAACTGTCGAAAAGCAATACACCTTTGATCTTATCTTGGTCAGGGCCCAGATAGGCAACGAACGTGTCTTTGACGACCAGCCACCTGAAGAAAACAACGTTACCGTTGCAAACGAGTTCATATTTGAACGCAACCAGGTGACTTAGCTCGATTTATGTCCATGTTTATTTTTCTTTCAGACGCATGCCGTCCTAAAAAGTGTCTTTGTCACAACTAACCTTGAGTTAGATGCATTAAATAGCTCTTTTATCACCTTACATAAGATGCGAGGACGACTGAGATCTGCTTAAGGGAATTCCTGTGTTGTCGTTTTCGTTGCATGCGATGTTCTAGCACGGCTTAGCTGTCAACATCATGCTGAGTAATGCTCGTCACGTGCTTTGTCTTATCATGTTTCGACTTTCTACTTCAGGGCGCATTGTGACGAATTTCCCAACTTTCAAAAGATCGCAATGTTATTCGCACCGGCTTGTAACCGAGTCGGCAAATCAACTATTTTTTTACATAGTAATGCAAGGCATGCAGACGTTGAATTCACGCAAAGATTACATATCCATAGAGTTCACGTAAAAAGGATTTATTTTCTGACTCGGTAAACGTTGCCGTTTTTTGTTTCCGCTTTGAAACGAGGCAAAATAACAAAGTTGCCGAACAGTATCCCAGAGAGCAAATGGAATCTTGTTTACACTCATTTAACGTCTGCAGATGTTGAATAACGATCCCTTTAACCCTCTGACAAACATCCAACGCTAAGATAAAGACACAAAGGGTAGAAAAGTTGAGAAGGCTGCCACAGGAAACTTGCAATGAATTAAAAACCAAAAAAGTCGCACACTCTAATGAGTAAACAATTCCCAACATTTCCTATCAACTGACAAATGCTATGTAAACATCGTCTGATAAAATGTACATCAGGCAAGTTTTTAACAGCCTACGAGTACGACTATATCAATACAATACGTGTTCTTTAGGGCTCAGCATATCGTAGGCTACTCATTTTACTGTTTACACTTTTCGTCGGTTTATCGAGAGCTCTCGAAGTACCGCACGAATTAACCTGGCTACATTTCAGTAAACACCGGTTTAAAGTGAAATCTTTTATTAGGCTACGAGTTCACAAGGAAATTTAAATAAAACCAAGGCAAAGCATTTGGTGTTGAAACAAAATGACTCGAATTAGTTTTGCCTTATGGCCTACAAAGAACAATAACTCGCATCAGTTCCAATCGTAAGTTTGTAAATGTCACTGCAGACGATTGCGGCACTTGGAGGTGGATCTGGCAATCCTCCCAGTAACGGGGACATCACCGGATTAAAACTGGACTACTACTACGACTACTGCTTGGCATAGATTTCAACGACTTACCTAGCCAGGCAGTCTCCGTCAATATCGCTTCAGACAAAACAGTGATGTTATTTTGCATGTATTGTCACCATGCGACAGCTACCATCTTTCAGCAAGCGTTCGTTTCCACTTAATATCGTTTTACAGGCAATTATATGCCATCTATTACATGCGTTCTCACTATCGATACCAATAATAATCGATACCGTTTCCAAAGTGTTTGACTCGCCCTACAGGAAATTAAACCCAGGCTTACTAGACGTGATCTTGACGATAGTAACCGGGCATCTACTGAATTATTTGATAATTTCAGTAATAAAAAAATTTCAATTTTTTATCTAACGTCAATGCCAACTTGCAACGTAAGAGTGAGCTCTGCAGCAGGCACCGAAGGCTCCAATGCAACAGCAGCTGCAGCACATAATTTTTGAAAAGAACTGTGCTCCCTAGACGCATCCCAGCATAGGTGCCATTCGAAAAGCGCATTCCGTACGCTAGATGGGTGAAGATTTTGCTTAATAAGCATTTTTTTTTAGAAATGTGTATCCCACTGCGTTGCAACTAGGTGCTAGAAACTAAGAAGTGATATACGAGCACAATTGAGCGCGAGCGCTTATTAAAGCCACATCTCTATATGCATGTGCAGACATCATTTCATTTTGATGTAAAGTTTCTTGGTTTGGCTTTATTTTGAATTCATTTCCTTTCGAAGGGCACTACTTCCTACTCCCCCGCAAATCCACCCATTAACCTTCCCAACCTAAATCCACTTTTCACATCTTTTCAACGCCCCTAGACGTTAAAACCTTGTAAACAGGTAACGTTTGTTGGCTGGGAACGTATTTGAACTGAGTTATCACCTATTTCTCCACTTTGCAAAGAGTTCCCGGCTTGTGATGTTGCAGCATTTCGCGCATAAATCCAACTTGATCTTGTGACCACCAGACCTTTTCTTTACGATTCCTTCCCTATGAAAAAGATCGTTAATGATGTCACATGCTGCGGATGAATATTTACAACTTAGTCATCTGCATGTAAGCAAGACTACAATGTTAAAGCAATACTTCAAACTTTAAGTCGTAATTCTTAATGTGCATATTTTGTAATAGAAAAAGCAATAGCGTATGGAAATATGTGAAAAAATATCAAACAAAGCAATAAAATCATTTGTCACTCTGTCAGTACATTCTTGACGTGCGCAGTAATTTTGTAGTGATTTTAACACAAGACAAAGCAACCTTCCTCTTATATGTCAAGCTATGTTTAAAGCATCAAGCAAGCACTTGCTGTTCCGTTGAAATTTGCCAGGTCCTAAGGCTAAGCAATACATTTCGGTTTCTGGCCTGGGCTTAGAAAAGTTGTTTCATGGTTTGTCAAGGGTATCCCCAGTCGCAAAGTTATGTGAATAGTCCAGGGTGCATGGAAACCCTGCATCGCCCAGAATTACTTCTCAAACGGATGAGGCAGTTAAAATTGCAACACAAGCAGTTCGAATTTTCCTTGAAATCGAAAACCTAGCATTTCCATATCGGCTAACTTAGATAACACAAAGCTAACGATATATATTTTAATAACATCCCTGTTGTCTTTTAAGTTCTGCGAAAAAACGCAGAAATGTGTGACTGATAGAACAAGCAACAAAGCAGAAAGAATAACTGTTATCAAATATGAGCATTGAACTGCAAACGTATACTGTGCTGAAGAATTTATAAATACATGTTTCAAGAAAAAAGAGAAATTTAAACTCGGAAAGCCAACACAAAATCTTCGCACTTTCACGCTGTATGCATTACACGTAGTAATACAAAACATAACTGTCCAACCGATGCTGAAGCAAAAGGTCTCGAGAAACTCGCGTAGAAGCATTGAAACAATCTCTGTTGTAACTAGACGTTGTGGTTTTAAATTGAAATAAAACATGGATGCTATGCTCAGTGAGATTCAAAACGTCTAGAAATTTCGATCGTTCGAACTTAACAAACATTCTTGCTTCTGATTTATTTGTACTTGTCTTTTCAAGCTGTAAGAAACACTGCAAAAGATGACAACAGCAGCAGCCATTCGGCATCGTTGAATGAAACACGACAAGAATATAAACTTAAATGGGATTCGGGACTCTAAAAGTGTTTTCCATTCGAACTATGAGATCAAAAAAATTTCTAACACGCTGAATTGTTGTAATTCTCAATAGCAGATTAACAATCGGTAGTTGGCAATTACCAATTAATTTTATTTTATTTGTATTAATTTTATTTTAATTTAGCAGACCTTCTGTGTTTGGTGTGTGATTACGGCAGTTACTTAATTGCAATATTGAAATTACTAAAGATGAATGGCTTCAGCTGTATTTCATATTGTTATTTTAAGCTGAGCTATTTTAGTTTTTTTTTATGTATTATGCTGCCGTCGATTGAGACAACCCAAGCAAGACTGGTTACCAGATAAAACTTATTTTCTTGTTTATTAGTTTTTCTATGGAAACACATTCGTTTAGACTAGAGTGAGTTGATAGACACAGTTGTAGACTTGTAGTAGTGCTTCTTCATAAGAAGACTCCACAAGTCTGAGTCTGTTCGCTGCTACAAGTGCGATGACTGTGCACGCATATAGGTTATTAAGTATAGCATATTTTCCAAATTTATTTTTACTTGATGTTCCGCAAGATTTTGTTAGTGTAAAACGTATCTCGTGGCTCAAAAAGGTTAAACAAAATGGTTTGAATTTGGTTTAATTTAAATCAAACATTTAACAATGAAAAGCACAGTGAATACGCATCACTGCCAATAAAACCATAGTTTTTCAAGTCTTCATTCGTCCCAGTAAAATCGATTTTTTTACACAGAAATCAGTGGATATTATCACCGTTAAGAAATTGATTACAATCATCATTATCAGCTTTCGCAGACCACGATGTAATTTTAAAATTTCGGTTATGTGTCTCATTAATATCCGATGCTAAATCTTCTCTGACAGACACCGTCCGCGTAAAAGCTGTGAAAATCAATGGTAGATGAAATGCTGGCCGCAGTGGGAGAGCATTCGAGTTTAGACAAAATCGGTAAAGAACCAAAACATAACTAAATAAAAGATGACAGGTAACACACCGAGATTTGCTTTTCTTAATTCTTTCTTTTCTAAATTACATGTGTTATCATTTGGAGTGAAACGTTGTGAAACTAATTCAGTACAATAATCATGTGCTTTTAAAGGGTCCAGAATACTTGGTGCAATTTAGTCACATCAACAGAATGAAATGATTTTTTCTGCGGTGCTTGCATTAGCTCGAGTTTCTGCTGCAACCTTTGAATACAATATACAGCAGTTCCTTTGGTATGGCTAAGATAAAGGAATATTTCAGAAAGCACAACATTGCCCAATAGTTATGCCTAAGTATGTAAAAATGAAAAGGTAAATCCTGTCTATTTGATAATTTTGTTCATACACAGACAGCAAAATTCGTCATTTTTACATTGATTCAACGTCTGCAGACTTTACTGCAGATTTTTCTGTCTGGGTAATGTCATTAGTGGCGTTGAAGATGGAACGATGACGGTTAAGGAAGCATAGAATAAACGATGTGAGATGTCTCCACGTAACCTGTTATCTGCGTAATCATAGCAGCAAAACGTAACCTTGCATCAACAATATCCAGTATTACTAAAATTTGTGAAGCGACAGGCTTTTTTTCTTGACATCTGTGGGTTATTGTTGTACCTGAACAGTTTTTGTTCATAAAAAATAAAAGCTGAGTGAATTCGTGAAGTGTTTTTACGATTCTAGGTTATGAACTTATGAGCACCAAGCGTTATTGCGATTATTTTAAGAAAACGCGACAATGCAAACTGCCTAGCAGCATTGTACAATGCTCCATTGACCGGCACACTAGCTTGTGTTGATCTGAAAAGGAAAATTGAAATCGACCCCAAAAAAATTTGCACTTCACGTACTTATCTTTAACTCCAAGGTCCTGGATGAAGGAAATGCGACTGACCTCGATAAATCGTTTCTGAAACAAACATTGAAAAGTGTTATACTTTGAGGCCAAAATTTCACGCAAATGTCATCCATTTAACTTTAACGCATGCGGTTTGGGTATTATAAATCGAAGTGGCCTGTGACATACAAGCCAACATATCTGCGATAGCAACCAATAAATATTTTGTAGCAAAAACGCTTCATGTTGGAGATAGACGGTGTATTTTAGTTTGTAGAAAATAACGTGTTAAAGCAGTGCCTTCGACGGTGAAATTCGCGGAGTGAAGTTTCACAAAAGACACGGCCAGCAATAATTCTTTTCAAACATCAGGGGTGCCCCAAGTACAGGCCGTATGCGCTCGTGAGAATAATTTTGCGGCTCCTTTTACGCTTATTTCCACTATAATCTTGAAGTTAAAATCGAAATTAAAGGGTCAAAATTATTATTGAAATCAACGTCGTTGAAGAATGAAGAGCCTAATAAATGCTGTTTAAATGACACTGTAGCAATGGAAAGATACGACTTCTTGCTCTATAGGCCACAAACATCAATAAGTAGGGTAGCCAGTTTCTTTTTCTCCAGCGCTTATCTTTTAGTTAGAAGCTACGCCAATCCGGTTAATAACCTCTACAATTTACATTAAACTCAGCGACAATTCTAGTGTTCGTTCTAAAGTTCGGATTTAGCCTCCAAGTCATTGGTAAAATATCTCTTTTTTATTGATTTAGCATCGAGAGATGTAGAATCAACGTAAGAATTAGTATAACCAGAACTTCTAAAATCTGGCATGATTTCCTGCTTACAGAACTGTTATTTTACAACATCGTTCATCGACTATGGTAACGACGTTGAAATGATGTGAAAAGACTACTTTTTGGTAAGTGATTACCTACCGTGGCATTCTGGCTTCTGTACAGTCGACTTTCAAGAACAGCGTTAATGTATGACTCCAGTTGATTCTAAAATAATAACAACTTATTGTCACATGGACTAAACATAGAAAAAATTACATTTTTTGAAGGGATTTGCCACTATTTAAAGTATTTGGTGTTTGCCACTATTAAAGGTAAGCACAATTAACACCACCTCTTGAGGAGATGAAAACCATGGACTTCTAAATACTAGAATCTAGATTCTAGTATTTAGAAGTCCATGTGAAAACAAACCTACTTCGAGGTTGATAAAGGAGTTAATTGACTACTACACTCTGACGCCAATAGTTAAAGTAAATTGTAACATCGCATGTTCTTCTGTCGCATGTCAGTCAATCTATGTAAGCTACAGGTTACAACCATTTACATTTTTATCTAACCACTGACTGATTTGAAGATTTCATATAACTGACTGATGTCGGCTTGAGAAATGATGCAGGTACAAATATTGTGTTACAATAGCAAAACTGTATAAATTGCCTTTCATGTTAAATCCAGGACTAGCTGTCTGTTACATGGTAGAACACGTGTTAATAAGGTCACTTACAATAATATCTTGCAATAGTTTAGTTTAGCAGTTTAGTTTAGCACGGCGCAGTGTGCTTTAAATTAATCCGGTGACCATTTTTACGGAAGTTTTTATTGGTAAAATCATAAAACTTAACGATGAATGTCGAAAAGTTTATGAAACATGATTTGTTTTGATATTGATCGCATTACTTCGCAACTTCAAATTAATATTGCCGCTGTGAAAGAGATGAATACCTTCCTTGTTAGGGTTGCGCTTAGGGTTGAAATATCCGGATATCGGTTAACCGTTTAACCAAGGCATTTTCATCTATCTGATATCCGGATAGTTTTTTGTCGGTTAAACGTGTAATAAAAAAGTAAAAGTATTACTGTGTGTTGAGTGTTTTACGCCTCTTTTACAATTTTGAAATCCGATATTTTAGCTATGGGTGGCCAATAGCAACCCGCAGTTATCTGCACTCCGATAAACGCGGTGTGGTGACTTCCCACAAGAGGTGAAAACTGCAAAGTCGGCAACATTAGAAGAAATATTTCTTAGAAGTTTGATTGATCTAGACGGCGGCTTTTAGCGCTGTTACGACGTCACTGCAGTCTGCAAGTCTTTCTATTACCACACGTCCTCACCTCACAGTCCAAAAGTTAGATAGGCGCAAAACGCCATGAAAGAAGCGTGAGACAGTAGGCTTATATCTTACTTCGAGTGTATAAAAAAGACTGAAATGGAGTTCAAACGTTTTAAAAGTGAAAATCCTGTGTGGGCCTACTTCCTACGTTCAAGAAATGGCGAGAAGACAAAGTGTGAAACGTGCAAAACTACTATTTCCTGCAAAGGAGGATCTACAGGGGCCATGAGAAACCACTTGCATTTGAAACACAAGATTCAGGTTGAGGCTAAAAAGACAAAAATGCAAAGTTCTTCTTTGGCAATGACAGACAGCAGTTCCACTAGTACAAGCAGGATTGACAACTTTTTTAAACCAGCCAAAGATTCGTTAGAGAGAATTGTTGCAGAGCTAGCAGCTGTTGGCAGAATTTCTTTCAACACAATTGCTACCAGCAATCAAACGAGACAAGCATTTTTATCTAGAGGATATAAGTTACCACAAAGCGTGGTAACTGTCAGAAATCTTGTCATGACATTCTACCACCAACTGAAAGCAATACGAAAGATAAAATCGAAATGGAAAAAATGAGTACAAAATTCTGCTCTATCACGCTTGATGAGTATACAAGCACAAGAAACAGAAGATACATGAATTATCTAAACCTTCACTATCACGAAGATTACATTAATCTTGGAATGGCGAGGATAAAAGGCTCCATGCCAGCTAAAAAAGTAGAGGATTTGGTGAAAGAAAGATTGCACGAATTTGGCCTAAAGATAGAAGATATTGTTGCAGCCACCACAGATGGAGCTACTGTGATGAAACGTTTTGGAAGGCTGGTTTGTTGCATCCACCAGCTTTGCTTCGCAAATGGTTATCATTTAGCTGTCATGGATTTCTTGTATGCTAGGCAAGAAAACGTTGATGAACTGGAAGAAAGCGAAAATGATGAAGGATCGGAACATTTAGAAGAGGAGATGGAAGAAGTAGAAAAAGATGGTCTAGATTTTGTGAAGGATGAAAGTAATGGCTTAAATCTTCAAGAATTTGTTTCTGAAGTGATAAAGAAGGTTAGAAAGGTGGTAATTCTGTTTCGCAAAAGTCCTCTTAAGAATGAAATTTTGCAAAAGCACGTTCAAAGACAGTTCAATACCGAGCTGAAGTTAATTCTAGATTCAAAAACCAGATGGAACAGCCTTTTACAAATGATAGAACGCTTTGTAAAAGTGGAGAAATGCATCAGATTGGCTCTTGTTGAAGTTAATTCTCCCATTACAATCAGTGAGAGGGAAACAAAGATCCTTCAAGATGTGGTTAATGTCCTTGAACCTGTCAAACATGCAGTAGATGCACTTTGCAGAAGAGATTCCACGCTGCTGACAGCTGAACGAATTCACGATTTTGTACTTAAAACTCTTTCTGATACTGATTCTGCGTTTTCAGAATGTCTCAGATCTTGCCTTCAGACCAGAATCAAAGAAAGGCGAGACACAAGTCACTCACCTACTTGAATACCTGCATGATCCCAGATTTCTGATGGATGATAAACTTGACACGTTTGGTGAATTCGGAAAAAGAAGCAAGGTATACGCTCTCGTAGCAACCCTATTGCAAAGGTTACTTGGAGAGGTTGCAAGAGATCCTGAACCTAGAGTAGAAGATGAAAGCAACTTGGTATCAACTACTTCTGCAAGGGTAGAAAGAGGGCCTACATCTTTGAAAGAACAACTAGAGCAAGCCATCATGTCAGCACCTGTTGCTACTACTGCAACTACTCCACCTTCCAAATCCAATACCATAGAACTTAGCAGAAGGACAATCCGAAAAGAATGTGAAGTCTATGAAGCAACAGTGAAACGGCCGGCCAATCTTCAAATTCTTTATGAAGCGCTGCTTACCATTCAGTCCACTTCTGTAGAAGCAGAAAGAGCATTTAGTGCATGCGGGCTTTTTGCTACAAAACTCTGGTCTCGCCTAAACGATTCAACTATTGATGCGTTGTGCTTTATTGCAAGATAACATGTGTATTTTAGTGGTTAAAAGACCAGATATGCTGCGACAGGGTAGCTTTCAGTGTTCCTTCCAATATCCGGTTAACCGGGTAATAAAATTATCAAATATCCGTATATATCCGTTATTCGGATATCAAGCTTTTACAACTATCCGTTCAACCCTAGTTGCGCTATTGCCGTAGGCATTCAGACCAGCCGTATCAACCAAAACAAGTCCAAGCATGTACAAAACAAAAATATTCTTTCACTCCATGTAAACCGTGAATATTTTTGTGTTAACGTTTACAATTTTAAACGAACAATTTTAAACAATTTTAAGCAAACGTTTACAACAATTGTTGTTAACGTTTGTAATTGTTGTGCAAATGTCAGCATTTGATGAATGCAAAATAGCGTTTGCAATCAAGATGAAATTCCAAAACGTTAAACCATAAATGTGTCGTTAAACCTGCAGGTTGCCATGATTTAAAAACATCGTGCTATCCGGTGGCAAAGAAATACGAAATGCTATGGGAAATGCATATATTCTTTATTACTACAAGTTAGATCCTTGCAGCGCAGCTTTGCATCCGCGTCGATTTGAGACTCTCTGCTGGCAGATCTCGTTTTTAAATCAACGAAACCTGTCAAGGAAATGTGTTACCTACCAGTGACATCACGCAAATGTTTTGATTTGACGTTGCTTGGCAAAAAAATTGATGATGCTGACAAATCAGTTTTTAATTAGCTTTGAGAAGAAAAGAACCCGCCTATAAGTATCAAACTTTTAAAAACGACTTCACAGATTGTCAAAAGGCAACTCATCTGAATCTGATAACGCAGGTATCAGGTAGAACAAAAATATTTTGCAAAACTTCAGTGTTTCCACTTTAGCCCATGAACTACAGTAGTAGTCCACGCAATCAACCATAACTTAAAATTAAGTTGAAACCGAACTTTTTGGAGTTTGTTGTTGAACCCGATGACGTTGATGCAACGTCACACAAAAAGATACATCAGCGCCCAGCCATGACCTTGCAGTGACGTGGATAATAAGATATCGTTACTGTTTCATTGTTTAAACGTTCAATCAAAGTTAAAATATAATAGCCTATAACACAACTGATGTTCTTTTACAAATTTACATGGTATCAAGTTACAAAAACATTTGAGGCGAAATAAAACTAGAACATGAATAACTTTGAGCTTCCACATCTTCCACATCTTTCCATCCACTCTTACTGGTACACAAACAGCAAATCAGTCCTTTTTTACATTGATTTAATGTCCACAGACGTGGAATCAACCTGAAAAGACCTGATTTGCAAGCTGGTAACTTGCTTTGAGATAACGCAGCATCAAATTGCAACTTGAAAGATAGATCGAAAATACCTAAACGGCCAGGATGGTTGATTATTAGCAGGATTGGTTGCTTCAACACTAACATCAAATTTCAGTTGCAGTTTTACGGTTTTTACATTGATTTAAAGTCTCACAGAGGTTAGGTCATTAAAAAATGTCTGCATACTTGCATAAAGTTCAAACAGAGTGCAATTTGCTAAGTTTTGTTTGAATAAGTATGTATGAAAGTCAAAAATCAATCACAACATTTCATTGCCAAAATCAACAAACATCAAAAGACCGCGACCAAGCATTAAATGTGCTAAACGCAACCAGAGTAGAAAAACAAACTTATGAAAAGTGGTCATGCTAAGCAGGTAAAGCAAAGGAGTGATGGCAATTTATCTGGCAACACTGCCATGAATCAAAGAACCTTGAACGCACACCATGGCAAAAGGCGTCGTAAATATAGCCGCTTTCAAACAATTAACCTTTCGCTTGTCGAGTTCTTCCGCTGAAACCCATACTTCGGGTTTTCGGGGGAACCAAGGTATTTTCGACTCCTCCTTCGACAAATTGTGCCTTGATTTTCTCTTCTCTTTGTGCCTGGAAAGAAATTCATTGTCACTAGTTCCTGATTTTTAAAAACCATAGACAGACAATCGATAACAACTTAATAACATTGAATTGCATAATTCAAAATTAATACAGAAATGAAACAGATACATAATTTCAAACGTTTTCGGCAAAACTTTCTGCCCTCTTCAGGAAAATATCTTAATTCATCTAAACAAAACAAAATTATTCGTGAAATGTTAATAATAAATGACTGAAATTCAATAAAACTGCACTGACCTGCGTACAAGCAACAACTGACGAACAAGGTCCAAGGAACAGGTCAGTGCAGTTTTATTGAATTTCAGTCATTTATTATTAACATTTCACGAATAATTTTGTTTTGTTTAGATGAATTAAGATATTTTCCTGAAGAGGGCAGAAAGTTTTGCCGAAAACGTTTGAAATTATGTATCTGTTTCATTTCTGTATTAATTTTAAATTATGCAATTCAATGTTATTAAGTTGTTATCGATTGTCTGTCTATAGTTCCTGATTTAATGTTGTTTCAAGCATTTAAGTATTTATTGTAGACAATAATTAATTAAACTACCATTCAACGTTTTATAAGCAGAGAAAACTTTTTCTCAAACCGTAGAAAATTTCATTATCAGATCACCGCTTCAATGCGTGATGGAAATCTACAGATAAATCTGCATCAAGCATTGCAGAGTGCAAAAAACAGTGTTGCAGAACGCGTTTTCGAATATTAAATTCTCATCAGTGCAACTACGTTTATGAACGCAATAACAACGGTTAAATTTAAACTCAATACAATACATTACAAACATTATAAGGACATTATAAGGACAACATTGTAGACAAGCTGCGGAAAAAAATGTGTGTTGCGGGTTGGACAGGGGACATGCACAGGCTCATGATCAGTAGAAGAAATGATTTAGAGCTAAATCAGTAAAAAACGATCCTGTAAAAATTTAAAAAAATCTTGTAAGAATTAAAAAAATATAACTTGCAAATATTCAAAAATTATTGACATCTCAACTCGCCAACAACTGGTATAGCGGTAAGTGATTTTAACAACCACACTTGTCAACGATTTACTTCGTCATGATTAGGGTCCGCTCAATTCAATAACGTGGAGGGTTTTTTTTTTCAGGGTACTAGCTAGTAGCTACGTCATCAAATACCCACGTTTTCTTCGGTTTATAGGTTGACATAGAGTGAAAACTTTGTGTAACAAATTGCTCAGAAAAAAAGTTAATTTGGAGCTTTTTATGAGCAGTTGCAAATAATTCTGAATATTCTTCTGTACAGATTTTAAAATAGTCTTTCTATTCAACATTTCGTGAGTGGTGCATGAACAAACGTAAACATTACCGTCATCATGTACGTACACCATCAAACCGTATACAGTAGAAAGCTGATGTCTGATGACAACGAAATGTGAACAAAAAGCTATCGCAAGTTGCCCGAGTTGCCTTCTCTAAACTGTTGTAACAAAAATCTGTGCAACAAAAGTTAAAATTATGCGGAAAAGTCGTTAAAAATGAGTTTTTGCTGGTTGGAAGTGCAGTAAAGGTACGCAACCTACTTGTTTATACTGTTTTTCGCAATTCGCAATCCATTCACAAACCTATGTGAAAATCGTGTCGGTGGCTAATGCACGGATTGCCGTGTACCAGGCTATCTCAAGGGAGAAACGTTCAGCCCTCATCGGACAAAATGACCGCATTTCATCGATTCAACGCGAAGTCATGTTAATTCGATGCGACGAACAGGAAGAGTGGGCTAAGTGCTGTCACATTTCCTTTAATACTTAATAAAAAAAGGGGCTTAAAAACTGATGCATAATTACATTAATTAAGTGTGAACTAGCTGTAATTGTATTACGACTGAGTCCAACAATTACAACTCACAGCTTACACATGGTCCATCGGTCCTCTTACACATTACAGGAGCCAGTAAGATATATATAACAGCCATACACTGCTACCTGTCTACCGAACACCTAAAGCTGCGACGCCAACCTGAACACAATTATATTACGTCATCGATGACACGTGCGTTCAAAAAAGTTTAAAAATCATTTCTACGCGAGCAATCAAATATGAACTCGCTGACTACGGTCAAGAAAATAAAATGATCATAAGTTCTGATGACACATGTAAAAAAACGGAGCGTTAAACAAACGCTTTGGTTTGGACGTTTGGACATGTATCACGCACATCACAAACATTGCCCTGTAAGTTTAACAAATCCCAATATACATCATGCATTGCATAGTGACGGGAGTCGTTTTTTGGGCTTGTTTTTTTTTTTTTTAAAAAGCATGTTTTTTTTAAATAAAACTAAATTAAAAAAATGAACATTTTTTTTGCACCAACAACCTGTTTAAAAAAATTTTTATCGTTATTTTTTTATTTTTTTTTATTGTTAAGTTAACCTGTATTAGCCGACTAGATTGTCGATTCACCAATTAGACTTTAAAGAACATAAACAAACAAATAAAAGACATTAAGACAAGCAACACAGGAGGTTCATTGTTGACATGGTCACCACTGGGACCCTTTCCCAGGAATTATCATCCGAACAAGCCTCATCATTGGTAGCACTATGAAACGATTGAAAATAGAATAAAAAGCGAAAAAAACAAAAAAATGTAAAAAAACAAATAAAACGTAAAAAAAAACGATTAAAAAAAACAACTAAAAAAAACGTCTTTAACCATTGCTAATCACGCAAATCGTGCATGAGTATAACATTGTTTTAAAGCGAAATAACTGGTTCTGCATCAGCATCAGTTCAATTGGTGGAAGGACATAATAACTAATAACATAATAACATAACTAAACTACTCGAATCATCCATGAGAATAACTGATTGCGAGACAGTTGATATACCTACGACCTATTTAGGCTAAAGAAAAAACGATGATATAAGTGCACGTACTTTCTCGAAGGAATTGGAAGCTTCAATGAAGCCCTGTAAGCCCAAAGCTTTTCATGCAGATCTACAAAATGCTTGTACCGCTTGTAGATGGTCCATGTAAATTGGCCATGCGTGATTTCAATCGTGTATCTGCACAGCAAGGTAAGATAGGATGCTTGCATATTGAATACAGCACTACTCGCACAACAGCAGCCATCCTTAGGATAAAATAACTAGCTTAGATAATTAACAGATGCATTATTTTTGTTTATGTAAGAACAAAAACGTTTTATTGTACAGACAATGCAAAAATATCGCGGTACGCTACTCGATGCATATGCCACGTTATTGCTTTTTACAAAACGACTAAAAATCCTTCACAAAACTCTTACTGCATGCACAGCAGTGGCGCATGACCATTTTCATGGGTGTTTACATGTTTTAAAAAGTTCCAAGCAAATGCTGATTTGCGCAAGGACAGTTACATCGTATCACATCAATTTATTTTGATATGATTTGACCAAATATTGAGCAAACCTAGTGTCTGTTTAAAGCCTGATAACAATACGTAAATACCCAAAAAATGGTTACCGCTGCCAACGCTCAGTATTTTGTTGCGAAAATTGAATATGAATGCGAAAATACGATAATGACATGTCCTTACAAGTAAGGGTTAAGTGGATGACGATAAGCTATATCTCGTTTTGCGTCCGTCACTTTGCATATTACTTTCGTCTTCGGCAAATATGCGGAGGCAAGTCCAACCAAAATGCGACTAGGACTACTGTATACTGCCATGTAAGGAATAAGTGGCTTAAATCCTGAAAAATAGGAAAAAAAAGAATTACAAGTATCAAATGCTTTTTGCACTTTCAGCTGTTCTTTCAGCACTTTCAGCTTTTCTTTTTCAGCTGTTCTTTGTGGTTTTCAACATGAACTAAACATGATATTCGTTCGTCGGATGGCTATGCAACTGTTTTGAACGAACCATGTGATTATGCCATAATGAGGTGTATGGAAGCACACCTTTGCTTGTCTTTTCAGTAAATTAAAAGATTAACATTTAAATGGGTAAATTATAGAAGCATTGTAGAATATGAAGTAATTTTGGAAATACTGCAGTCTGCAGATGCTATTTTAGAGTTCAACCTAATGCTCAATTGAGTTTGGATTGTTATACTACACAACACAGGCATATATGGAAAATGTGACTACTTTTGTAATGGTCTATGAATAAACCAGCAGCACTATAGGCCTAATCAATATCAAATTTTTTTATTAAAACTTTGTGTGAGGAATCCAAATTTGTGTACGGGCAATGTTTCCCATCAATTGTTGATTGTGGCATTTAAACTTTAAAATCTTTAAAATCTATTGCTGAGTAAGAGTCTTAAACAAAGAAATTAATTGCAGGAATACATACATTATCAATATTGGAATTACATAAACTACAACTAACTTAAATCAGCAAGAGCTCCTCCTTCGCTGTCGGACCCCTCAGCTCCTTTGGATGAAAGAGGTAAAACATCATAGTTCTCACCCCCATCAGACATAACTACCTCCATTCGGATCTGTCGCTGTTTTCTCTAATAAAAGAAGCAAAAAAAGTGAATAATCTGATGGTCATCTTTTAAACCAACATTCAATATCACTTTTACAAACTGTTGATTGTTGACAGCAACATAATTATCTTTAATTATCAATGTTTTTCAATGCTACTTTAGAACTGCAGCTTTTGAAATGCCCTGCCAGCTGTGAGCTCACAATGTTACACAAATTGACAACACCATGAATTGAATATTGGGCAGTAAATTGTAAATCAAAGTTAGACTACAAAACAATTACAATATTCTATTTATTGCACAATACTCCGCTATACATAAGACATTTATCAATAGGATATTACTAATGAAATTACATTGTAAATAGGCACAAAAATATTGCATTTTCACAATTATTAGAAAATACCATAAGTTAACTTAGACAGGAAGCTGAAATATTTTCTGCATTTGCATAAAGCATTAAAAGTAACTCTACTGTTTTACAAGTTAGAATTTTATTTTCAATGTACATTGTGCATTGATGCTTTCTGTAATGAGATCAAGACGTTAGACCGTTGACTCAAAGCTGGCAGTACAAACTAGCTCAGTGGTCAAGCGGTTAGTGCCTTCTGCTCTAGTGCTGGTAGTTTTGTGTTCAGTTCTATGTCATTGTCAGGCCATACCAAATATTTTAAAACCACTAGAGTAGCAGTAGAAATAATAGTAGTAGAAATGACCTGTGTTCAGGGTTGAGAAAAACCCGTTGTTTTTTAAAAAAGCCCAACCCGCCTGGTTTTTTTTAAAAAAACCCGGGTTTTTTTGGGTTTTATTGTTTTTTTTTTTTAAAAAGACGCAAAAAAAGATAGATTCATGCTTACTTTACCTCAAAACTACTTTTTACGAATGAAGTGCCTTTCACTCACAGTACATGCTTGCATAACTCAATAAAATAATGCACTAGGGCTGTTGTTGCTTGAATGTTGCATCATCCATTAATTTCAAGATCAAGTTGGATGTTGCATCATCCACTAATTTCTATACCAAGTTGATGCTACCGTGGTAGAAACTACATTATTGCATCATTTGCTTTAGATATGAAGGCAAGGAGCATTTATGCCATCATGTTTAAATATTATTCATTTATTATATATATATATATATAGCAATAGATGAGCAATTGAGCGATTGCGTGGCCAATGGCCATTTAGGCAAATGCTCTGAAACAGCCATGCGTTAGAATCCAGAATCTGTAATTGGAAAATAGCCTCCTAAATTGCATTTCACATCATATATACAGACTACAGTAGAGTAGTACTTTCACCAGTTTAACTATAAGGCCTTCTTGCATAAATGAGTTTTAGTGTAGTATACACAAAGTGGCATTACTTGATTTTTGTGTACTGTACAATATCCACTGCGTTTTCAGTTTATTCTTGGAAATTTACTTCACAATCACATCCTTAAGTCCTAATTTAAAGTTTGTTTTAAGTACCTTGTAGTGTTTTTGTTCATTTTTTTAATTTTCTCATAAAAACTGGACAAATATGATGCTCTGGGTTTTTTTATGGCTTTTTTTGGGTTTTTTTAAGTGGGTTTTTTTAAAAAACCCACCCGGGTTTTTTTGGGTCGGGTAAAATAGCAACAACTCTGCCTGTGTTAGTCAAATAAATGATCAAAATATCACAGCTCGATTAAGACTAAACAAGTAATAGATATACATACGCGACCATCAGATTCTGTTGGTTGCTCATCTGCATCTTTAGTTGACTCTCCTGTGTCACTTTTTATTTGATCCACAGAATCAGACATGCTTAATTGCTTATGCTAGAGTTGAGAAATTAATGACCAAAACACACCGACTCAAATTTTGCAGGCAAATTTCTGCAACATCTTTCTATAAAGACAATGTTTCAAATCAAATAATACTTGACATATTTATGGAAAATATAATAATGTGTTTTCATTAAATTTTTTCAAGCTTGAAACAAAATACAAACGACAATGAAAACTACACAATACCCAGACCTGAATAATACGATTTTAAAAATATTAATTTCTTGATAAGGGCTAACATGAGTACAACCAAAAACGTTAGTAATTTTTAGTTTATTTTCATATTATTACAGACGAAATCGGTTAATCGAATCACCTATTTGCCAGACGTTTTGATACGATTATACGATTGATTCGTTTAACCAATTTACTAAAAAAAAGGTTAATGTCAATGGGCGTAATTGTTGGGATGTCTGTGCTGACTAGGCTGCAACGCACATTACAACAGATGCTTCCTACAACTGTTTACAGTTCTGGTTAAACTTTAATGAGTTTACTAGCTCTGTGTTACATAACACTATGCTGTATGTTCCAGCCAGCAAAACTGGTCCTTTTTACATTGATTTATCATCTGCAGACGTTGAAACAATGTAAAAAAGAACGGCTTTGCTGACTTGGCTGAGCAGGTATGATCAAAGCATTTTTCTGCAAACTGCGGCAATCGGACTTCTTTTAATCTCACTGATCTCTGTGACATCACAACGCGAACTTTGACGTTGACGTTTTTGATTCAAGCGTGCTATTTTTAGCTCTGTACCAGCTGTGTAGTTTTGAGTATGGAACGTGGCCTACGAAAATAGTGGTATGGTAGAAAAACACGGCTCACACACAGGGCCGGATTTAACTGATGGGGGGCCCGGGGCACGTTTAGATCGGGGGGCCCCGTGCAAAAAAATTTTTCACGCCTACTGCGCGAAAAACCATCTCTACGTCTACAGTAGCATCAGTCCAGTAGGCCTACTGCACAGCATTTTGCAGAAACTTTAAAGGCCAAAAGGAAAAAAATAACACAAAATCACATTTTTTCCACATAGGGGGGCCCTTTAAAAGTTGGGGGGCCCAGGGCAACTGCCCCTCTGCCCCCCCCTAAATCCGAGCCTGCTCACACACATTGTTTTGAAATTGCAAAGTTTTTTTTCAAGTCTTTTGCACTGTCTGGTAAAATAATTAATTTGCAATGTTCTTCAACTGAACGAAACTGCACAAATGAAATTATGCACTGCATTTCACAACAAAGACTACTTTTTTTCAGCAATTTAAAAAAATTCTCCAAAGTTTTCTGGTAAAAAATTTTGGACATGCTTTCCAACACTTCCCTCTTAAACCGAAATAATTTGTCCATGTCCATTCCTTGGAAGGCCAGTCGCCGACGGATGACATCAAAAGCATTTAAACTTCTTTAGTGTGATTATTCCTTTTGTGTGCTCTTCTGTTTTAATGAAGCCCAGCTGTGCGAAAGTTGGTTCTTTGTAGTGTGATGTCTAGCACATAAGATTATGGCCTGGCATTACAGACACTTGTCTTTGTTTTGAGCGCATGTGTCTGTAAAAAGAGACATTCTCTTTTCGCTAACGGGTATAATTATACGATTAAATGAATGAAATAGGCTATGCAAACTAGAAGCAAATCCTGATGCTTTTATCCGACTTATTCTTTTAAGCGGTATGCGCTTAACCGATCATCATCATAATCCATCATCGGTTTGTTCCCCACTAGTGGGGGTGGCCGATTGTTTCCGCGCAGCAATTGTTTTTATCCCTTTTCTCCATTTCACCCTGTCCCTTGCATCTTCCTCCTTCAGTCCAACTTTTTTAAATTCATCCTTCACTTGTTGTTTTCACGTTCTTCTTGGACGACCGGTCGACCGCGTTTCCTCTTCCCATCCACCTTTAGATCTAATGCCTTTCTAAGAAAACTTCCTTCCTCCCTCCTTATCACATGTCCATACCATCTTACTCCATTTGCCCTTGCCATTTGGTCTATGGTCTCTCTCATCTCTAGCATATCCAACAATTCTTCAGTCCTTTTTTTCCTTTTTTCCCTTCTCGTTTTCACCCCACACATTGCTCTCACCAATGACCTTTCCGTTCTTCTCAGGATTGCCAGTTCACTCTCTCTCAATCTCTAAATACTCTCTCAATACCGATGTTTTTACTTAACATCAGATTGGATTTGGTTTGGGATATCAGGTTTTGATTCAAATAAATGATTGATACGTTTAAGCAGTATACTATTAACTGATTTCGTCTGTATATCATGTTAATTGGCGTGTGGTTGTTAGGTATGTACGGTAATATTAGATTCATAAAATCATCAAATTTAAAAATGTTGTTTAAGGTATCATTCTACTAGGCTACCAAACCATTAAACTGTAAATGCATTCATTTAAATTAAGTACTGTATGGTTAGCTAAGTTAGTGATATAATCGGCTAAATAATTTTGATAAATTTATAACGACAGATTTTTTTTTTTTCGGACCACTCATTGATAGCAATTAATACAGATCTATATGTCGGATCTATACGGTATGTCAGCTGCATAACCGAGTGGTGAGAGCTCTGGAACGGCCATCGAAAGGGCGCCGGTTCGACACCGCTCAAGAGCATGTGGCTGTGTCTTTGGCAGGACACTTAAAGGCATGCCTGAAGGTGGACACGAAGATTGGCTTCCTTGCCTTCCCGTCCACTTAATCTAAATCTTCAACCACCGGGTGTAAACCTGGATACGACAAACAAAACAGATCTATAAAACAATGTTTTTATTATTATCATTTTAAATTATGGGGCAAGACTACACTGCAAACCTACAAGTTGAGTTTACACCGTACCAGCTGCTGGTCTTTACTTGATCATTTGTGGAAAAACTGATTTCTTTTTTCACTGAAAACCTTTTTGTTATCTTAATTCTGGCAGTTTTATATAGCCTATATCTGTTAATACAATTTAATAAACCGCTACCTAACCTGCAAATATTTGAAGTTTCAATTCTAGGTTATAGGATAATTGTTGAAAGTTCTGTAACTTTTTAGCCAAAAAACAACTTAATAAGTAACTGAATTGCAACAACCATTCAATGTCACCCCATCTACATCTTTCTAACACTCAAATGTATTACGGGATGTATTTTCTGCGCTGATTAAAAACAAACTAAAGAATTAAATTTGACACGTCCTAAACCTTAATCTGCAATTGCCGAATAAAATGCAATGCAACTTTGTGAAGTTAAGGACGCCAGAGTAGCCATGCTTCGGTAATTTTTTTGTACGCATGACTGAGTAGACTAACAATTTATATTCTTGCGAAGGGAGTTCTGAAGTTTTTACATTTTATACAATTTTATTTTTTGCTGCTGGCACAAAGATGTGAAAAATGGAAAAGTAAGCACACAAATTTGACACCAACAAAAATGGGAAAGATGGAAAAACCAAAAGATTGAAATATGCATAAAACAGTGTTTGGTAGTCACTATCTTTAATTTATACATACACCAGGTGTATTCACCAGAGATACAGGATACCGGAGCCGAAATTCCAGGCTTCGATTGAAGTGGAGATTTGAATTCCTAGACAAAAGGGGAAGCAGGAATGGAGCCTGATTTGTTGCTGATCGATGTCCCGGGTTGATACTTTCAGAGTCGGCCTACAAATATTTGCGCTATAGCCTACTTGGTGCCTTGGTGTAGTTGATTGATTGAATCTTTGTCCTCGGACTGGAAAAGTTTATTGTGAATTAATTTAACCATCAACAATCTGAATCATACAAATGAATCATAAAAAAATGAAACTTGCCTAGGGTGCAAAATGGTAGCAAGGCCGTTGACAGGATTTTTCGAGCCTGGTACCAATTTATTTTTGGGCCCCTTTTATCGACAATGTTATGAATATAAAGGTTGTGTACAAACTTTTATTGATGTGCTGTTAAAATTAGGATGACACATGCCGTTCAAAGTAGAAAAGAGGAACATCATTTATATATTCTCAAAGATTTGTTGTATCCACGAACTTCCCCCACTGCGCAATTACGCATTAGGGATTTCTCCGTAAACAGCAAAATCCTTGCTCTCGATCACGATCTTCGTTGGTAGCTATGTTTAAAGTTGTTGGAGTTTTCGGCTGAAATTAATTCTTTGCAAAGTAGACGCAAGTAGCTAGAAGTGATTACCGCAAAAAATATATATATTCAGAATTAAAGAGTGTGTGAAGAAAAATATTTCGGGTTAGGGAAATCACTAGCCTAGACCCGGAAGGGGTCCGGTACTTTACCATCTGACAGCTAAAGTGGCTGTTTTAACCTCTGATGGCAATTCCTTTAGATCTGATTGTATGAAGATCTTGATAATGTTTGAAGTAGCGGGGAATCGTTTAAATCCGGGTCTCCTAAATAATCCGGGTCGGGGTCCAAAAGTATCACCTAGACCCCTCTGTCAACGCCACTGGATGGTAGAAGTAGCTTAGGGGATTGCTTACTGAAAAGTAAGGTGGACAACTGGAGGGTCACAATGTTATGAAAAAAATTTGATGCAACTACACCTTGAGGTCTACTGCCATATGTACTCAGGTGCAGTTTCTATGACATGCCCACGTCTGTACAAAGTGTGTATCGCCAAAATAAATGTTTGAAATATGTGATATCATATTCAAGTTATTATAATGCAGGCAGTATCGTAGGCAGGAATTTTGAAAACCCCTCCAGGGTTTGCCGTCCGGCGGGCGACAGCGACACCCAGCGGCGGGGGTCTGGGGGCCTCCCCCAGAAAATTTGAAAAATTACTTTGAATTTGGTGCATTCTGAGAGCATTTTCAACAAAAATGTGGGTATATATATTCCTGTAAAATGGTGCTGTCCGGTGGCATTGCAAAAGAATAAGATCATGTTTTCTTGGGCATTTTTCGGTAATAAAGCTAAGTCTCAATGTTTTCTTGGTGCTAATTCCTGGCTGAGATATTTGATTGTTTGGTATTGGCAAAACTCGCTCTTTTAATGCAGTTTCGTTTAAAATTAGGCCAACTTGTTTTAGAGACATGGAGACTGAAAGCATCATTCTAAATATCGTGACGACACACGCGTGCCAAAGGGGGTTTGCAACCACCCCCCCCCCCCCCCCGGCTACGCCACTGAATGCAGGGGTAGACTTCACGCAACATCGGTGACGGTAGGTAGCCTCACACTACTGCAGTAAGGTTTTGCAGATTTTCTAGCACCCAAACATTTAACCAAATATAGCAATTCATTTGATGAGAATGAATTTACCTAAAAGCAAAGAAAACGTTGTGCAGTTCTACTAATTTTTGAATTTCTTAGTAACCCTCCAGCTGTCCATTTCGCAAGAAAAATCATTAAAGTGAGTCGGACCGGTATTCCACTGCCTCTAGGTGCAAAACAGCTTTGCGCAGGTCCTGTTAGTAGTTGAGTTGCATTTGGAGTTACAGACGTTGGAGATTGGACCGAATTGCAACAATTATTATGTAAAACATACAAAACCAGGACAACTTGATACTACTGTAGAGAACAAAGATTAAGAAGTACGATACGATGATATAAAGGTAGGTTATCCTTTGTAAGCCACACAAACTAGGCGAGATGAAGTAAATGTCATCAGCAAACATAGGCCTAGTATGATTTCGACAAGAGTTACCAACATTGCTGATCAATATATACGAAAGCTGATCAATATATACGGCAAAAAGATAGGGGCTTAACAACCCACCTTGTCAGACTCCATTGGACACAGTAAATGATTGGGACAGGTGACCTCCCCACCTCACTTGCATGGTTTGTTTACCTACCAGTATTCAAATAATCGAAAAAATACATAGGCACGTTACGTGCTGTAGCGCACCCAGCATGGAGCTAAGGGGGCTCAAGCCCCCCCCAAAACCCACCACCAAAAATTATTTTTTGTATGTTCCCCATTTATACCTTTTGCTTAGGCTACAGGTTAGATATCAATAGGACACAACAATACAACAGGGCTGAGCATTATAACAATATATTTTACATATTTACAAATAGTTTTAACAGTCGAACGTTTTCGGTTTAACTTAACCCCTCATCAGAAATCTGAAAATATTGCTTCCTATCATAACAGTAAATTTTGGTGTCAAATTGGGATTTGCTTTTGTGTAAAATTTTAAATGAGTCAGCAGAGAATTTTCGACCAGTGCAAAAAGAACACTCCATGATATGGTCTTTGATGGCACTTTTCTTTAACTCTCTAAAGTTCAGATGCTCCCGTACTCTCGTGGTCAAATGTCTGGTGAACATACCGATGTAGCCTACCGTACGTCAATGCCGAATCACACGGACCTGTAAAACTGTATACGACATTTGAGCAGAGAGACGAAGGCGTCTGGGACTTTAGTTGAAAATACGAACTAAATTTGAATGTTTTGTAAGTAGGAAAAACGTCCACATCAAATTTGCTGTTTACAAAATTAGTGTTTTGTTTCAAATTGTTTTCGTGTTAGTTGTTGGTTTCGCACTTATCTGTGTTGGCAAACGGAAAGCTAACTCTATTTTGTCATACATCACAAAAAAGTCGAGATCTATAGAAGATTGCGAGAATGGACGTAGGGATGAGGGGTCTGCTACTATTCGGTGAGTTCGATTCGGTGAGTTCCTAACCTCTAACCTCAAACCCCTAACCCTAAAACGGCAATGATAATTAGGCTACGGTACCCGATAAATTTAAAAAAAAAATTGAAAAAATCCCCCGTTAAGGGATCGGACTCACCGAAACGGGCTATTCCGAGGGATGAGGATACTGATGGTGCTAGTAGCATGGGCAGGCGCAGATTTATGGAGGGGGCCCAAGGCCCCCCCCCCCCGAAATTTTGTGAGGAATTGTTGAAATTGTATGTTTCGCATCAAATGGTTTGATATGCTTCTAAACAGCTGATCTTAGTCCCACAGTGGACTTAACTTATCCCGGAGGGAGGGAGGAAATAAATTTTTGTTATTATTATGGTTGAAATTATCCATCGATCAGACTCCGTTATTTTCTTTCATACAACCGCAAATACATTTTAATGGCAACATTTGTTGAAGCTGACTCAGCTGACTGAGCTACCAACGTTGAACCAAATAACGTCAGTTGAAACAATCTGAAACCTTGAATTGCTGTTTTATAGTTTTTAGTCTTCATTATAATTTCAATCAATTACCATATAAGCCTGCAAACATACAAATATCCAATTGATTATGGACACTGTATACAAATACAGGGTTTTAAACCAGATTTCAAGTTTACTTTGCATGCTTAGCAAAATTTATTTTTTAAATATTCACAATTGATGAAAATAGCTGTGTCGTAGTATCATTGTTCATATCTGTTTTATCTTTTTCTTTCCTTTTTAGCCTATTGATTTTTAAATTGTCTGCCCCCCCCCCCCTCGAAAAAAACTCCTAGATCCGCGCCTGAGCATGGGGTTCACTAGGCCAACTTCTATTCTGATTGAGAGAACGCATCATGATCAACCGGTGGGTTGTAAGTGCTTTTAAATACCGTATTTGTAATGTACTCAGTGTACTCAGTTGCGCCTCTATACGGCTGCATTGACACTGTCTGCTTTGTAAAGCGCTGTGGAGCAACGCATTCTGCGATGGATACAGCGCTATATAAAAACTAACATTATTATTAATTAAAGGGATGGGTATTGACCTATTGTCACTGTCACTATTGTCGCAAATCACTCGGCCTGCATTTCTGAATTAGCCCCCCCCTAAATTTTTTTCTGGGTGCGCTACTGGTTACGTGTGATTAGAGTTTAAACAATAAATGATGATTGGCTTTTCCGAAGGATGTTGAAACATCCAAAAGACAGAATATACAAGAGTGTTATGACTGATATAAGAGGACACTGCTTGTTTTAATTAAAAAAAACACTCATGTCAGTAGGCTACTAAGACCAGACTTAAACCCAAATTGATTGTCACAGTTATTCAAGAAAGGCAACAGATGATTCAAAATAAAACGTTCAAACAGTTTTGAGATTACAGTAGCTACAGCAATAAGTAGGGCCATTTTTATATGACCTTAAAAAATCAATAATATGACTTTATTTTTTGGAAAATATGACTTTATATGACTTTATGTGAAAATTGTTTATTTTTACATGCGAACAACGTCACGCACGGAACTAAAGAGTAAAACATACGCAACATAACAGTAATACACATCCATTTTTATTTTAAACCACTGTTGTAGTACAGTTTCATGTAGTGTGGAATGTTAGAGTCTTTGAAGTTACGATTTGGACGTAAAATGACTTTAGTAAGGAAAATGAGCGCTCCACAGACGCTGACTTGGGTTGACACTTCTGCAGTTTTGCATAAAGCGCTGGTGAAATGTCTTGTCTTTGTAGCTCCATAATTTGTTTCACATCGGTTTTATCCAATCGCTTCTTAATGTAATTTTTGAGCTCAAGCGGATCTTTTCCGAAATCAAGGGCATTTAGATCAGCATGGGTTTCTTTGATGGTGTACATACAACTTTCCATTTTGAGTATTAAGTTTGAAATATTATTGTAGTGGAGGCATATTTCTGTTAACTGACTAGTCAACTTTGGATCGTTGACTGAATTTTTGACGCTCTTTACAATAACTCCTTCACCTTCCCATGCATTGACTATTTCTTTTACTTTAATGCAATATGTGACCTCATAAAAATGGTCTGTGACTGTAAGTGTTATGTAGGCTAATCCTACAGTTTGCCTTCGTTCAATCAGAAATTGCCTTACTTCTTAATGCTTAATTGCTTCACCGCTTAAATTGGTACTTTTTATTTAACGTATACAACGGTATGACTTTATAACTCAAAAATATGACTATATAACTTAAAAAGCTGATTTATGACCTAACCAGGAAAATATGACTTTATATGACTTCATAACTTTCTTAATTTACCTCATAGGGATGCCGTTTTTGCGTTAAAATTGATTTCACGACTTACTGATGCATAGAAAAAAATATGACTTTAATGACTTTAAATGGCCCTAGCAATAAGTCTATAGTTACTTGAATCTTGAATGTCGCCATTCAAATTCTTTATTTGTAGTGACAAAAGAACGCAAAGAGTGAGGCACTAGAAAAATTGATACTTTTTAGGATGAGTCTGCTCCCCGTCCTTGCAAAAAACTGCTTGAATTTAGTATGTCATGCAATAAGCAACGTATCCACATCCAAAATGTATAGTGACATAGACCACGGGAGAATTTTTGTCGAGTAGGTAGGCTAATGAAGAAAAACAAGCGTTTTCATTTTTATCGTTTAAAACGTGTTATTCGCATTTGTTTGTTAGCAGAGTCCGTCGAGCGAAACCCGACAGACCCAGCGGAGTGTCTGGAAGGTCTTTCCCAGAAAATGTTGAAAAAAATGCCTTGAAATAGCGTATTCCGAAAGTACTTCTAGCCTAAATCAACAGCAAAACTCTGTCAAATGATACTGTAACAGAAAGTGAAAAGATTATTATTTAAAAGTTGCATAAAACGGAAACAGCAGTAAGAATAAATTAAATGAGTTTGGTTCAATGGGTAGGTTTCGGTTTGTCAATAAATACCTTTCGCACGAATTACAACGCAGAAGTCTAGTAGACTACTTATCTAATGTTCATATTAAATCTAAGGTGTAGCCTTTGCCGAATGTAGAAACAAATATTCGACATTACAGTCAGGGCCGGATTAAGCTTTTGATGGACCTGGGGCTATATGGTAATATGAGGCCTATATTTCATTCCCCTCATTGTACCAATCACAATTAAAATAAAATAACAAAAATTATTATACCCGAGGTAAAGTAGGTCTATTTACTTATTAAACACATTCAAATGACATGTTTTCTGGATTTAGACAAAGCAAAGCTGTTAATAACATCATCGGTGTCTATTTTATCCAAAATTTCGTTTTCAATGCAGAGTAAAGCTAAGGAATGCAATCTCTTCTGGCCCATGGATGAACTCAGATAATTCTTTATTCTTTTAAGCCAGGGGTCGGCAACCTACGGCCCGCGGGCCGGATCCGGCCCGCCAAGCAAAATTATCCGGCCCGCAGCATTTTTGCAAATTGTAGTTGGCGGGCCAAAACGAACATCCCATTATTTTATGCTGCCATTTGGTTTTACATAACAGAATTAAGATTACTAAATGTTATGTAAAACTTTCGCAATTTTTACTTTTCCATATTTATCCGTAACGCTCACTTGTAATCACGTAGCCTGTGTATTGTGCACTTATGCCGCAACAATGCTTAGTTAGGGCATGGTCACCATTTTGAATTTCCTTGATATTCTTTCTCTGCGAACTGCATTTTAGAGAGAGCGACGTTGCAGGCCTGACAGATAGTTTGATAGATTTGAAGTTTTAAGAATTAGTTTGTTTGAAGGTTGATAATTTAGAAATATGTGTAGCTTAGGAAGCAGGAATTGGCCTTTTTAGTGACAGCCGGTCCAGACTTTTAAATTACTTTATTTTTTAGAGTTATAATTTACTCCCAGTTCCATTTTTCCGTTTTTTTCAACAAGTGATTCTTGTCTTTGAAGAATTTGCTGCTTGTTAGAATCCACCAAGCATAGGAAATTATCACAAAGCGCCTTTGTACCCGCGACCTATCGATCACGGGTCGCTTTGTTATAGTAAACTAGGTTTGGGGCAAAATTTAGCTTAAGCTTGCAGAAGGTAGCATCAAGGTACTTGGCAGTTTCACCTTGAAGTCCGGTTATATTAGCCTATTTACTGCATGCTAGTTGCAGGCTACATGAGTTGCGTTAGTAATAGTCAATTAACCGTATATTTAACGGCAAGTTGAGAACACAACTTACTGATGACCACTTGCAAGATGTTATGATTCTTGCCTCATCCAACCTATCACCTGACCTTCAGAAACTTTCTAGCAGGAAACAACATCAAATATCACATTAATGTTGTGCTGTCAATAAATAAAGTACTTGGTGTTTTTCGTTACCAATTGTTACTAATTTTCTTTATATTAATCTATATAAGCCTATAGTAGCTAAATATGGAGATACTCTGATAAGAACGCCAATTTTAACAATATTATGAAAAGTAAAGAAAACGGAAGTGCAAATGGAAAACTTGTACGGCCCGTTGACATCTACGCAGTTTTGTTTTGGCCCGCGACTGAAGAAAGGTTGCCGACCCCTGTTTTAAGCACTGAAAACGAGCAATCGCCTGAACAATTAGATATCATCAAACAAAGATACATTCTTAGTAGGCTACTGTACAACAGATACGTTAGGAAATGCATACATAAACTCATTTTCATTGATGAATCTAAACATTTAGGTTTCTTTGCTGCATTCGCTGTTAAAATGGTGTTTTAGCAGTGCAGAAAAATGAATTATCTCTTCAGGCAGTGATTCGTCTAGATCAGGGGTGGGGAACCTTTTTAGTATTGCGGGCCACATAAAATGAGAAATAACACAGGCGGCCACTAAAGATTTCGAAATTCTATTTACAGATAAGAAATGCAGCGAAGACAGTTCGACAGTTAGAAGACAGTTGGTAGACAATGATTATTTCACTTTCACAGCTAGTGGGATGGCTGAAAGTTTTTATTTTTGGTGAGTCGTGTGATGTATGCTGACACGGAAGATGTTGCAACTCTTAATTGTAACTCAACTCTTAACTGCAACTCTTAATCTTCTATGATGGATTAACTAGTCATAGAAGGCCATTGGCAATATACCGAGAATGCAGAGCCTACTCTTTTTTGAGCTGTTGTTTCAATATATTTTGAGTAAAGAAATTGTGACGCGGCCACATGGAACAGTCACGCCGGCCGTATTCGGCCCGCGGGCCGCAGGTTTTCCACCCCTGTTCTAGATTATCTGGATAATAGTGAAGCAATGGTTTAACACTCTCTTCAATTTTATAGTTAGACATAGCCTAGCGTTTAATTCCGCCAGAAACGACAATCTTATTTGAAGACGATCATATGCTGCAATTCGGGATTTCATACACAAAATAATTTGGTCAATGATTGGCAAATATGAGTATACTTTGAATCTGCTCGATGGATCAGGTGATGTGTCTTCCGATCTACATTCGCTATCCAAGCATAGCCTACTTTTCTTCTCTTCTTTCTTCAAATTTCTTCAATATAATGATGACAGCTACTAAATACTCTACCCTTTTTTTCGAATTCTTGAAATTGGGATCTTAATGTTTGAACAAAGTCATGTAGGCCCTGAAGCAAATTTGTTGTCTTATTCAAAGTAATTTTGCTATCCTGCAGCGCCCGACTAGTTTTATGAAACCGTTCATTATGCACGATCATAACTCACTTAAAATAATGGTTTCAATCTTTTCCATTGACAAGATAAACCCCTTGGCTGTTTCTCTAGTCTGTGATTGTTATTCCATTGTGATTCGCGCACCCTTGGAAATTAGCTGATGCGCTCCTTGGGAGGCGTGCCCCTGGTTAAGAACCACTGGTTTACACAGTTAGAATTAGTTCTATGATTTTGTCCTTTATTCTTTCGATCCTGATAATAAGCGTGTCAGTTGCTCTTAGTAAGTTGTTATCGGTGGGCCTATTTTTTGGTGGGCCTGGGGCTGCAGCCCCATCAGCCCCCGCCTTAATCCGGCCCTGATTACAGTAGCCTAGGCTACTGGTAAGCAAAATATTGAAAAAACCAAGTTGCATATCACAGCCCTTTACTAACGTTAGCAGCGAAAGAGTTACGTGGCTGAATTCCGCATAAATTTGAAAAAAAAAACTTTTAAGCACATCTTTTGCAGCTTTTCCATGGCTTTTTTTCAAATTTTCTCGTAACTTTTCGGCAAATAGGCTGATGTAGGTTGAACGTTACGTTTTCTGAACTTCAAAAAGATTTCATTGATTTAGAAGGTAGTGGCGTAGCCAAGGGGGGAGGGGGTTTGGGGGTTACAACCCCCCCTCTTTGGCACGCGTGTGACGTCACGATATTGCGAATGATGCTTTTAGTCTAAAAAAAAAATTTATACAAAACTGCATTAAAAGAGCGAGTTTTGCCAATACCAAACATTTAAAATCTCAGCCAGGAATTAGCAACAAGAAAACATAGAGACTTTTGCTTTATTTCCGAAAAAATGCCGAAGAAAACATGATCTTATCCTTTTGCTAAGCCACCGGACAGCACCATTTTACAGGAATATTCATAGCCACATTTTTGTTGAAAATGCTCTCAGAATGCACCAAATTTAAAGTAATTTTGCAAAATGTTCTGGGGGAGGCCCCGCCGCTGGGTCGTCAAAACCCCCCCTTTTAAAATTCCTGGCTACGCTACTGTTAGAAGAATTGGAAGGAATTTAAAAATATTTATTTTATTGTGCGCTCTTCGCCGTGTCAATCTTTTGTACCCGTGCCGTGCGTTGTTGGTGCGAATGGAACAGTTGAACAACGTATTAGTTTGATTGTGACCAGCTCAGTGCCCGAGTAAGTGGTTTCGCCTTCGGCTCTGATGCTGGTAGATCTGAGATCGATTCCAGGTCGGGTCAAACCAAAGACTTTAAAAACCGCACCGATTGTGTTCTATCCTGCATAGCGCAGTGAGAATGAGTCCGGTGATAATGTGATAACATCGTAAACCTGATATAAATTCAAAATGAGCCCTGTCGCTAAAAGACCTTAGCTGTTGTAGAGCGACAATAAATAAAACCATAACATTATTATTATTAGTTTGATTGTACGCTTGGTCAAAGCAACATGACAGCGGAAAAAAAGCTGCTAAAAATCTGTGTTCAGTAGTTGTATTTTTAAACAAACCCTTAATTTCAAATAATAAAATATTTGCCACCTCTCTCCCAACAGTTTTTTTTTTAATTTTCTTTAAAATTTTCTTTATAGCTACATCACCGCAAAATTCTACGTCGAAACGCAAAGAAACATGTAGAAGCTCAGAAATATTTTAGTTTCGAACTTTTTTGGCTTTATGTTCTCACCAACGTTGTATCGGCATGATTTTCAGTCAATGTAGAGAAAGAATTAAATTAAAAAGAATTAAAAAGATGTAGAGAAGTCACCTATCATCCTACAATTAATAGTAACGTCCCATTCGTACTATGTTATGAGCTCACTCGTAAGTCCTAACATTGCTAAGTCGCTACTATATCGTATTTACCCACGTGGTGTAGCGGCGGGAAGCCGTAGCTTTCAAAGCTTTTTTTCAGATGTGTTATGCCTATTAACGTAATTTTTATGCAAAAGTGCGGGTCAGCCGAGTGCATGTTTTGCGTCCATCCAATCTTACTCATCAAAGAAAACGCTTGGGTGGTAGTCTGGTAGCTAGCTATGAGGCATTTCAGTCTTGATAATAATAGCGACTAGATGAAAATATCTTCTCTGCTGTCGAAGTCATTGCCACAATCAAACTAGAAAGATCTATCCTATACTCTAAAATTAATTGGTAAGGTAGGCTATTGCGCTATTGTACTTCTGTAACTATTCTTGTGTGGTTCATTCAGATTAATTAGGCTATATTGTAATTTAAAGTCCATATTGTCTGACTCTGACCAGACGCTCCAAGTTCATTTCAGACACATAACAATTCGGATTAGGCTACTTGAACTTGAAAAGAATCTCTCCCGGAAACGAGTCTAATATAGTGTAGTAATATTGTCCTGTTATGTTAAACAAGTTTCAGTCTAACAGGTCGTATGTTTCTGCACTTGTGAAATAAACAACGAACGATCATGCTGCTTAAAGCGAATTAGACAAGTAATTTCGACAAGTAAGTTAACAAAACCAAATTCTGTTACAAGGGGAGTCAAGTTAATTTTTCCTCATAAAATAGACTTCTTTTACTCTGTAAAAAGTTGCTTGGATTTCAAAGCGAAATATGTTGAGACGAGGGTTGTTCGTTTTTGTGTTTTTCGTCAAAAAAAACAAGTTTACGATTTGCCAAGTATTCTCCCTTGTGAGTACTTAACCCAGTAGCATTGCCAGGAGTGTCCAGGGGGTACTTTTGGTCTTCAGTTCAGTTCAGTTTGTTTTTATTTCTGACCATCACAACGAAAAAACAATAGCCTATATGACAAACATAGCAGAGGTCTAGAAAAATGTAGAAGCGACAAAACGCAGACGTTATAGCGTGCATGATACCAAAGCAGGACAATCAGTTTAAAATATGGCACGTTCGCAACACCGGTCTTGCACCCGGGATTATTTTAGGGGCACTGAATCGCGAAAAACCACTGCGTCTTCTTTGGATGTAATGCGTTTTTCTTAGAAGTGTCTAACTTCGGTTCCGAAGATCTCATTGGTACAGGGCCCAAATATCCTTTCAACGGCCCGGGCCTAACGCAACTGTATTTTTGAAATTGCTTTCAACTAGATCGTCCTACGAAAGCACGTGGGCTGATCGGCTAATACCGCACGAAAAGTCGATGAGATCACGTAGCAGTCATAAACAACTTGATTCACGCGTGTGCGGCGTGGTCACAATGTGGTTGTCATTGACCAGCTGCCACATTAACCTTTTTTACGTCGATTCAATGTCTGTAGACGTTAAACCATAGGAAAAAACGAATGCGGATAAACCTGTGCTGGCTGAAAGACTCTGAAATCACAAACACCGGTTTCTTATTTCAGTGTTGCCAGATAAAAAAAACTGAAAGGTTTGTGGAAAATAAAACTGTGATTAATGATTGTTCAAATATGGTCCCTGATATGGTTGTTTTTGAAATATGTCCGGTGCATCAGAGGTGGAAGAACCAATTACTTTTGATCATCAGAATATTCTGCTAATAATGGTTAAGTTTTTCAAAGATAAAAACGCTTTTGACCTAAAAAATGATATTGGCATCATCTATAGTAAATACAGTTTTTTTTATTGTAGAAAAAATACCACTCACTATACCTAAGTGTAGGTAAAACTGTGAAATGTGTGTTGTGCACTACAGTGGGAAAATTTTAAACGAACCCATAGAAAACACACAGGTGAGGGTGTTGTTTTTTATTATTATTTTTACTCTGTAAATTGTTAAAAAGTTTCATTTTCCTTTTTTCTTTCTTTTTTTTTCAAAATTTTTGAAAATGTTGCTAAGGTGTTGCAACATTGCCACATATTTAAATGATTGTCCTGCTTTGGTATCATGCACGTTATAACGCCCACGTTTTGTTGCTTCTATCTTTTTCTAGACCTCTGCTATGTTTGTCATATATTGTTTTTTGTTGTGATGGTCAGAAATAAAAATAAACTCAACTGGCAACGCTGTGTTTTTCACTTTCCGTTTGTAAGTTTTTGTCAATAAAAGCGATTCACTCAGAGTCTGAGAATGGGACCAAGGCTCATTTTATGTTGTGCTGTGCGTATTTGACGTTTTCGTTAATGTACTACCGGTACACTATCCTTATTTCATTACAGTAAAGTAATAAGCCGCATATGTTTGTATGTTGGCCACGTGCGTTGTATTAAATCTTAGGCTAAATCACTTGTCCTCATATTTCATTTACCCCATTTTGAACTGTGTTATTTAAGGTCACTAGGCAGTAGGTGTCATTGACATATTTTTTTTTGCAATTAAACTAATTTGTTCTAAATTTTGCAAGAAAATGGAAGGGGCAAAGAATACCAATGGATCAACCAACGGAACGGCTAAAACTCATAAGCTTGGAAACGATGATGATTTAGGACCTGAGAGCAAGATAGCTAAAACCATGAATGATCATTCAAATGCTGGCCCAACAACAATGTTTGAAACTAACAAAGAGGACAAGAAAATTGAAACATGTGATGATGCTTTCACTATGGGTAATGTCATTATTGAAGGCAAAACAAAAATAGTGTATGATATTGATTCAGAAATACCTGGACGATGTTTAGTTGTGTCCAAAGATGCAATTACTGCTTGGAATGGTGTAATGAAAGATGTTATGGTTGGTAAAGCAGAAGCTTCAACAAGTACTAATGCCGCTGTGATGAAAATATTGACCTCCTTTGGAATGAGAAACGCTTTCATTAAACGGGTAATGTTGTTCACTATTTTCCTACTTTAATTTTTATTAATTGGTAGCTTGCATGTACTACTACTAATCACTAGCATTTGCTACTAATATTTGCTTGCAATTATATAAACTAGCCAGATATTATTTTAACATGCTGTTGGCTGTAAATGAGACTGTTCACAGTTTACCAGTCATTTAATTAAAAATGCTTTAGTACCGTAGTGCATCTTCTTGGTAGTGATTGTAATCTTTTAATTTTTCTTCACTACTTTGCTTTTCTATGAACCACACTTGGGAACCATAGTTTAACAATTTTTCTTGATGCTTTGAAATATTCTATGCATTTTATAGCCTAGTACAACTTCGCTTGTATTAATGACTGTTGCCAAATTCATTTTAAATACAATTTTTATCTCTGTTTTTGTTTTTAGGTGAACAAAACTTCGTATTTAGCTGTGAAATGCAACATGATCCCAATCGAATGGGTTGCTCGTAGAATTGCAACTGGTTCTTTTCTACGTAGACATAAGGGAGTTCCAGAAGGATATCGATTTTCCCCACCAAAGATGGAAACTTTCTATAAAGATGATGCAAATAATGACCCACAGTGGAGCAGGGAGGTAAAGCTGCACAAATTTGATATACAAGTTTAATTAGTTTGATCATTATTATCCAAATTTAGTTTTTTTCTTACTAAGGATAGTGATTCCTCCCTTGCAGCAATGGTCTTAATCCCTTTTCTCAATCTCATTCTGTCCATTTTATCTTTCTCCTTTAGTTTGACCTTTACCTGTTTTTCACTTTCATAATCTTAATAGAAAATGTTGTGTAGTTGTTTCTAAACAACAATAAACTTTACAATTTTGCAACCAAATTTTGGTTTTGTTTGCATTAGACAATAGACATATTACCATTTGACCAACACCATTTTCTTGCATATACAGTAGTAATGCTATGCGGCATATCAAACTGGTATCAGTGTCACTGTTACCAAACTGACTTTATTACTTCATCTTGAAATTAAGTAAGTCCCAATAAGTTTATGGATTTGATATGATGCTTCCAAAATAAACCTCTCAAACAGCCAAACCATATCACAAATTTCATGAGATTGTAGCATTGTAATCATAGATTTTTTTGAAGAGCATCTGCTGTAATTTAACGTAACTCAGGCACGTTCTAAAAATATAAATGAGACATGCACAACAACAACAACACAGTTTAATGATAAATCGCTAGAGTATCTTTCTAGCAATCTAGGAAACATTGCTGTAGTATTAGCTTGGAATGCCATGGATATAAAAGTTTGTCCTTTCAATGCGAATTGTTAAAATGTTTATGAAAGTGTTGATGCAATTACTTATTTGTGTGAATCTGCAATATGCCTCTTGACCGAGCTATGGTCTGGAAAAATTTTATTGGCTACATTACAGGGGTTCCCAAACTTTCTGTTCATCAGTACCCTTTGGTCAATTTATAGATTCGCTCATGTACCCCCAAAATTTTCTCATATTTTTGGCTTTTGAAAGTTTAGATATTGCAACAAATTAACAGTAGAGCAGCATTAGAAGACTGCATACGTGATATTTTGTGCCAATCAAAGCACACAAAGTTATTCATAATCATGTAATCCAAGGTTAAACAAACACTACAATCAAACAAACAATATATCGGCTGAATAACCCCAGCAATCCTAGCTAATGTGATGGATGAGCCTGCTTTTTAGCAACAAGCTCATTAATACGAGGTGAAACATCAGCAACAGCACAACGAAGATCATGTTCCGGTGTTTTGAGCTGTGATGTGTTTTTTGATTTGATTCCAAGCAGCACTGAAAATCTTGACTCTTTCTCTTTGTAAACCTTTGTAATTACGGTTCTCATAGCAATCAATCAGCTGTTTTGTCTTGTGTGCTGTGATTGAACAAAATAAGTCATGTGAACTTGGTAGCCTAGTTACTGTAGCTTCTACTGGGGTGAAAATGTGACTTACTAAGTTCTTAATCTCAGGTCTTTAAATTATTAACATCATCAGGTGATAAAAAATATTTTAAGGCAGATTAGAAGTTATGGAAAGAATATCCTTATATTTAATCTAATGTACCCCTTGAAAAGTCGAGATGTACCCCTGGGGGTACATGTACCCTAGTTTGGGAACCCCTGGGCTACAACCTACAATTGCTTTCCAGGAGGTTACCCGTCATACGAAACAACAACAGTGGGCTACTGGTCTCACAAAGCAATTGCTTACATTGCTAGAGAAATTTAATCACAAAAAAACAAACAATGAATATGCATAATTCTTAACAAGGCAAAAGAAGTTGTACAGTATTCACAAGGATGAAAGTACATTTACATTTTCTTACAGAAGAAACTTTATTTGCTCACAATTGTGCCACAAAATAAGTTTCTTACTTTCAGATTAGCTAACTTTCGCACGTGTTTCTCGGCAGCAGATTGTAGCAAGCATTGACTGCGATAGACACGTATTTCGCCCATGAGGCTTCGAGATGTATTGCTACATTTTTATTAGGTTTGTAAAATTATTATTGACATTATTAAAAGATTAGCTTCATTGTCTTCACTGAATGTTTTGCTCAGGTTTTAGAAGAAGCAAAGTTGAAGGTTGGTGAGCGGACCATAACTTCTACTGACATCGACTTGATGGAAAAAGCTACAGTGGCGATATTTGAATGCCTTGAGCAAGTTTGGAAAACAAGGGTAAGTTTGCTGTCAATGTGAGAGCACGTTCAATGTACGGTAGTAGGTTGAACTGTAGTTTTCATGCAAATATCTTCCACGCATGTCTTAGATATACGGTCACTTGATAATTCAAGAGAATCATTGAAGACCCAAGTACAGCTACTGAAAACAAACTATATACGATGTTTTTAACTGCTCGACAAATCAATTAGATAGATTCATCTATTTAAAGTAAAGTATTTAGATTTTGCACCATATTTCAAGATTGCAGTCAAGTACACAATGCTCGATACAAACGAGAAACGACTCTAGACTGGATGAATTTATAAGGATACAAAACAGTTGAAATAAGTCAATTCAGTCACATGTAGTCTAATTCCGGAAACCGGAGTGCTAGAAAATGGTTTGGTATTGCACCTAAAGTTGAAGATTTAGTTGCGAAGTTTCTTTTAGCCACGCGATGTAAAATAGACTCACCGGAAAGCAAACTGGCCGCTTAATATGTAAGACGAAATTGTTTTCAGTTTGTTTTTTCAGGATGTTCATTTGATTGACATGAAAATCGAGTTTGGTGTTTGCGAAGAAACAAACGCCATCATTTTGTCTGACGTCATCGATAATGACTCATGGAGAATTTGGCCTGGAGGTGACAAAGCACAAATGAAAGACAAGCAGGTTGAAAAATTGTAAACTTTCGTGTGTGCATAAGGCTTCGTAATTTTGTAAAATACACAATAAAATCTTATATCAATTTTTGCAGCATTTGTTTTTGATATGTATTGTGTCTGCATAGCTGAACCACAGCAGCAACAACAAACGAGAGACGTAGTTTTTGCATAGTAATTGGGAGTTTAGGAATTTTGTAACAAATTGTAGACTCACAATAGT
The DNA here is from genome assembly GCF_918807975.1 of Aplidium turbinatum. Lineage (NCBI taxonomy): Eukaryota > Metazoa > Chordata > Ascidiacea > Aplousobranchia > Polyclinidae > Aplidium > Aplidium turbinatum. The sequence goes on from NC_137485.1 coordinate 18,406,834, forward strand.
GAAATAGCTTCATCCAGCTGAGTAAATCTCGTACGGTAAGAAAAAATATGCGTGATTTATTCGTAGCGAGAAGTTTTGCAATTTTTTTTTAAACAAATGCTCATTTTCAAACAAATTACAACTAACAGTATGAGCCCTTTGCATCGTTTTGGTGTCTACGGCAAATGAAGAAATAAATTTTTTTGCATTGATCAACGTCGACAAACGCCTCAGTTTAAAAAGTCTGAATTTAGCAGCAATCTCTTATGACCTTCCTTTTGCATTGTGTTTGCAAAGCTTATCAGCTGAAAATGTAACAAGCGACCAGTTGCCTACAACCACAGCTTTGCCAGCTAAATGGACTTTAACCTTTGCTTCAAACCTTCCAATACACACTTGATGATTTATTTGAGTTGCCGTTAACTAGGGTATAATAAGATCACCCATTCGTGAAGATTGTGGCAGAGTATTGAATCTACATCTTGATTGGTTTTCAGGTTTATCGCAATCTGACCAAGCCCACCAGCGAAGAAATGAAAAAAATCAAGGAAAATTACCAATGGGTAGTGGATGAGCTGGCGTGCGCGCTGGAACTTGTGGAATCGCCTAAAACAAAATGCAAGGTAGACATCATCATGGGATCTTGCAGCGACTTGTTTCACTGCAAGAAAATCGCAGCAGTTTGCGAAAAGTTTGGCATCATGACCAAAATGCACATTGCGTCCGCCCACAAGACCACAAATGATGTGCTCAAGATCGTTGCTAGAATAGAGGCGGACGCTCTGGTGTGTCCATCCGTCATCATCGCAGTCGCTGGTCGGAGTAACGGGCTTGGCCCTGTTATTAGCGGCAACACGATTCTACCGGTTATCAACTGCCCTCCAATCACCGAAAAATGGGGAACGTCCGACATTTGGTCTTCTCTGCGCCTGCCATCTGGCCTGGGCTGCACAACTGCTTTGAGTCCCGATGGAGCAGCACTCGCCGCCGCCCAAATTGTCTGCAGTCACGACCTCGGGGTCTGGGGAAGACTTCGTGGTCATTTACTCGGCATTTGGATGTCAGTTCGCGAGTCTGATGTGATGTTAGTGGTATAAAGAATGCATGCTCCTTGATACAAGACTTTTGATTGATATCATACAACCCTTTGAAATGATCTCAGTTCTACTCCTTTCGTAGATACTGGACACACATTTCAAATCATTTTCAATTTGAAAAACTTTTTCTTGTGCACTCACTGAAATTCTGTGGAAAATCTTACGTATTTTGCTGTGAATTTGTGGATATTCTAATGATCAAAGTATTACTTCACGTTTGGAGACAATGCGTAATAACGTTGGGAGGTATATTATACGTAATGACGTTACGCAACGCAAAACTTTCAATTTGGCTGCCATTGTGTCTCACTGCTACTGTGTATTCCTTTGCTTATTCCATTTCTGCAATCGAAAGTCACTGCCTTTGATTGTATAATGCGAACTGCTTGTTACCTATCGTTGCAAATAAATCGTCGAGTCTATTCTGCCTGATGCTAATGCTTTGTCTAAACTGTGCGGCAAGTTTGTGTTTCCCCATGAGTTTAACGATTACAATTAGATTGATTGTGAAAAGTTTCTTCTTGGGCTGAGAAAGCATCCTGGGAGCTTAATTCCTGACAGCTTTAGCACATTTTTTTTTCTTTGCGCAACGCTCAGAGTTCAAGATGGATACCACTACATCTTGCAGGTTTACAATTTTCCATATGAAATGGATTTGTTTCCTGTCTCATCGTTAGTGCGTCCGCTCCGGGAGCCGTCTACACACCCAACCACTCAGCATGCACACCATACTTACATGGAAGATACCTACCAGGGAGGCGAGGGACTCACTACGACCGAAGGGACCCACCGCGGTAGGTGGTAGTCTGTGGATGTAAAAGTTTGGTTTTTGGCTGCCTCAAGCTGATTTGCCTGTCTCGACTTTCTTCTTGCTGATCTTGGAGCAGACTAGGAGATGGCGGGTCAAGCATGAGAACTAGCGCGTTTTGGTAGAGAGTTAATTTTTATTTGAGTTTGTTTGTGTGTGTGTATCTTTTTGTTGTCCGCTTGAAGAAGGGCACCTGTTTGTAGAAAGCGGGCCACTGCAGTCTGACATCTCATTTGGCGGAGATGCCAGAGAGGAGCGGCCAGAGGGAGGGTAGCTTTCGCTGACCCCAGAGTCATCTTGGAATGGGCCGCTGCAATCCTGTCATCCAAGGGCGAGTGGGACAACGGAGAGGGACGGTTAAAGATCTCCCGCTGCAATCACTCTTCCGGCATCAGGCCGTTGCAGATGAGTGAGAGGGACGGGTTAAAGATGGGTTGTTACACCCTTGACTGTCTAAGCTTCTTCAAAGATGTTCTACGACCGTACTGTGCTAGTGAGACCCACCGCTGCAATCAGTCGTCCCTACCACCGAGGACGGCTGAGAGGGTCTCGACTGGTTCTTCTTTCTTCTGACCGTAGGTCAGTGATTTGTTTCCTGAATTATTGATAAATGTGACCGTCCACCGCTCAAGTTGAGACACAAAAATAACCTGTTTTCTATCACGCCTCCCTTGGCCATGATCACATGCTTTGTTACCACCGATGTGGTACGAGTCAGCTTTTTTTTATTGATCATCATTCATCAGGTATGTATCACAGATGCTTAACACAGTTAACTAGATTTTTATTTGAGGTTAACTCCAGACATTTTCCAACCTAGCTTAAATCTTTCAACTCTCAGCCTGATCTTGAAAGCAACTGCAGCAAAAAATGCGATTTTATAAAGATATATGGAATCGAACTCCTTTGGATTTCCAAGAATTTAACGTGGATAAATAACTGGCGGAGAACGTTGTAAAACACCAGGCGGTGGGATGGCGCAACGGATAAGGCGTTGGCTTTCCAATTATGCAATCCTGGTTGACTCCCGGCTTCAGCTGGTTGTTGAAAACACCGCTCACCTCTACCTAGGGTGTAATAAATTAGGTGGGCATAATTGCTGCAGGAAAGGCGGCCTAGAGAAAGGAACTGGCCACTCTACTCTCCTTAGTGCCGAAGGCTTAGTACAATGAGAACCTTACCCAACACTTGAATCAAGTATGGGACCACCTTTACCTTTTTACCAGGCGCCACTAAGCCGAACTGTCCTTGAACCGCACACTCTGAAAGTTGAACCGTCCTTCTTGATTTTACTTTGTTTATAAAGTCTATCAAAGTAGTAGACGAACTTTAGTACGGTTTGAATCACCTGGACGAGACTGGGCATTCACAAGTTATGCACACCATGATTTAAGCGGAAAGTTATATTTCAAATAAGCGCAGCAGTAAGTTGCGGAATGCATCGGCTCCAGCAACCTTGGAGATAATGTTCAAAAATTTCTCATGCAAATAATTTGTCATGGCGCTGCAATCCAATCACAAAACATGGTTCCCAAGCGTAGTTTTGCTCTGCTGTTACAACATAGAAGTGGTGTAAAAGGAACTACCGTACTTTGTAAGTTGAACTAAACGTTCGCAGTAGCCTACAAGCAGCAACGATACAGCGGCTTATTAATTTTCAACACTGAAACGTGCTCTTTTCCCGGGAGTGGCAATGAGCTCATTGGTTTACTACCACTGATGCTTTTGTATGAAATACTCCATAGCTTACTTTATTACGTGTTGAAACCGGAGAAAAAAACAGAACCCAATTTCATGATTACTTTGTTTTGCATTGGCATGAGTGTGCGCACTAAACGGTGGAAGGCTACACAATACTTGATTGTGGTATAAGTCACTTGTAACAACATTACTTGGGAAACCGAAATCACATAAAGTGTAGCTTGCAAGGTTTACAAAGTAGCAACGGACCGAAACATGTAGTATTTGCCCTAGTTTTATTTAAGCACAGAAATAAGTCACTTGTAAGTTAATTGCAATTTGATCATCTGTATTTAACACTGTATCATCACTTCTGTGGACGATTCTTGGGACAATCATGTGAACAGCTTCAAACAAGATTTTGTACAAGAACTTCTAAAGTACGGTATTTAGAAGTGTAGTTTCGTTGGTAAGTAATGTCTAACAAGCGGCGTTAGTTGCTCTGCAGTGCCATCCAATTATTATTATATCACAACCAGTCCATTTTTACATTGATTTAAAGACTGTGGACGTTGAATCAATGTAAAAACGGCTAAGAGTACGCTGGGTCGCATGAGAGTAAAACATTGAGCTCGGCTGTAAAGCGTAACAAAGTAGTTGCTTGCCTGACAACATTGCATTTAGGAGTTGAAAATACAATAATATCTGTGCAATAATACAAAAGCTTGATTAGTATAACGGGTATAAATGGCATCTGGAACTGATTATGTCTTTTTAATGTCCATCGTACTTCTTTTATGGTTGATGGTTATTAAAACGACTTAATGCAGCTTCAAAAACTGTCAATTCTTGATTAAAAGGCGGATTTCGTTGGCACACAATCACGTAAGCTCGATTAGAATATAGATATTACATCCATTCAATATGGAATGATCGATTTCGCCGCTGGCGAGGCTTAGCCAAGCTGCTCACTGGCGACAGTCACAAAAGTCTTCTTGTCTTCATCCCATAATGTTCGGAATTGCTCCACGATGGGAAATTCCTCCTAACAAGACGAAAGGTACATAAATTGAGGCAGAAAACTTGCTCTGTATCTCATGCAATGACAATCGTTCAGAGAAGATTTCATACAAACGGCATACTGCATTTATGTTTGCGCTTTCCATTGCGCATAAGTGTTTTGTAACAAATGTACTAACCTATTGGCATCTCAAACGAGTTAGGAATAAGTAGTGACGGAAAAAAATGAACAAAGAAAGACCAAAGAAAATATGGGAAGACACTGTGCAGGACCTGACAAAAGGAATTTAAAAATTGAAGTTGCCAACAATGGAGAGAAATAGAGGAGTCACTGCAGACAACTGGTTGACCTTCATGTTTCGGGATGAAGACTAGACTTCGTTGAAGCAAAATTGGAGAGACAGTACAATAGCTCAAGAGGTACTCGTCCTTACCCTGACTACCAGTGAGCTTTTCTTTACTTTTAACTCATGTTCTCGGTTTGGCGGCCAATTTTAATGAGCTTGAACAAAATATAATAAACGCCTTTAAGATCATATGAACCACTTACGAAGTCTCCGTCTTCTTTGGGAACCGAAATATTCATCTCAGACGACTTGGCTGTGACAATATTCACATCCATACATTCCTTGCTGAGGAAGACGATGCATCCGTCCGTCTTGTCGATGGACACGCTGTGCATCTGACCTTGCGCCTGTCAAAGAACAAAGTTCACTGATTAATCCATTGAAGTTGGTAATTGTTGGACTAGTGCGGCCCACGTCAGAGTGAAAAACGGCCGACACCTTAGAATAAGACCGATGACATCTGAATAGTTTTACTCCATAGTGAAACATCTGATCAAATGTCCTGGTTTGAAAGCAATGTGCTCTGCACGAGACCTGGCGGAGTTCAACGGTAGAACAAGTGCTTGTGTGATGCTTTGGACTACGGCCGTGTGACATACAAGAAAGACACAGTAATGACAAGTGTGGCGTTCACTGACAGACATAACATATGGCAGGAAGTCGTTCCTAATAACGAAAAACGTGTGAAAAAGGTGCATTGCCACGGCAATGTTTCTGTTGATTCACTGAGGAAAATTTGTTCAGTTACATCCAACGTTGTGCAAGGTAAGATTAAACACAAAAAAACATAAATAAAAGATGGTGCGTGACAGCCAATTGCTGCTTTTGTTTGTAGGGTTGCCGTCAAGCTTAGCTTTTCCCGGAAAGATCACAGACGCATTTACTTTGCTTACCTGAGCCTGGACGCTTTGGCAGTTAATGATCTCAACCCCACTAACCACAGAAGAGAACACAATGCCCGTTTTCTTACAGGAATCTAAGAGACAATAAGACATAAACAAATTTACTAGCTTGTCGAAGTCAAAGATCCTTTATCTTTCAGAAACTTATTATTACACAAAACATCTCGAGGATTCTTCAATGAATTTGCACAATTTCGTAAGTTAGAAGTTGATTTGAAAAAGGTTTAGCAACACGATTGCAAATACGTAGCTCACTTTTAGCAAACCCAAGCTGTGACTAACGACTTAGAAAACAAACAAGTCTGCACCTATTTTTAACTTACCCAAAACAATGGAGTTAACTTTCTTGGTAACCGATATAGTGCAGCCATTACATTTGTACACATAAACGGTATGCTTCATACTGCAATCATCTATCGACAGTGTTGCCTTGTCTTGATGTTCCTGAAAACATTGAGATAAGATTTGTTCATGTTCATATATAAGACGGTTTTCTCTGGAAACGTTTCAGCAATATATCACTGGTGCTCAGATTAGATGTTGGGAAAATAAGCATTATGGGCTGGTTCAATACATCAAGTATACCTATACCTAATTTAGTGTTGTTTTTTTTTAAATCAATTAATCTTCACATTGCCTAATATTAATAATGTTAATGAGATAACCATTGATTAAAAACCTGTAGCGTTAAAAACCATTGATTAAAAACATTGTGAAATTGCTGAGACGCACGCACACCTTGTTTAGGGCAATCTCACAGCTGACGAAAAATGCATTTTTTATGTGTTCAACATCAGACGATGTGCAAGTTTGTTAAATAAAGTAGGTTCACCTTAGTAAGCTCGCATATAGCTCACAGCAGTGCTTCATACACTGGATACTAGAAAACACAATTGAAACAAAAACAAGCTTTTTCGCACAATTGCCAGTATCCGGTGTCACGGGTGTTTTTCACAACACGTTAGGTTTTATTTGAGTAATTTTTAATACACTTTGATGTCAATTACAGGTTGCTTCGTGTTAACTGAACTGCTGGACATGAAATCAACTAAAGTACTCAGGTTTTCCTGAACCTTCATTCACACACAACTTTACGAACTGTTAACAAACTAAACTAGGTAATACTGTTAGGAAAATAGCGTTCTACATAACAGTCAGCACAAAGCTGAGCAATTGCGATTCGCTAAACATACCGGTGAAGCTTCCACGCTAGCCATTAAAACCATCCAATTAACAACATTGCCGAGACACATACATAAACAAGATATATAATAATATGATAACTTTTAAATTATGAATAAAATTTTCCCAGAAACAACAAAGAATAAAGTTTTTGATTTTTTTGAAGAGTCTATTTGGGGTGCGTAAATATTGAAATAGATCGAGTTTCGTTTTCAGCAGCATAATCGTTGCTTGCTTAAACAATTTGTAGATTTTAACGACCTATTTTAGCCTGATGCTGCGAGTTTGCTGTGATTACCACAGTGAACTCGCAGTATCAGGCTAAAACAGGTCGTTAAAATCTACATTGTGTGTAAATATTGTTCATTTTCGACTACGTGACAAGATTTATCATTACCAAGTTCATTGTCATTTTTATGTTTAATACCAATTTCATCAGTTTTATACAATCATGTACCAATAACATCACCAGTGTCCTTCGGTCATTTCTCGCAATTAAACCTGTGTTACCGTTCAACCTGTTGCTGCCATTGCGTATCAACCGGGAATTAATAGTAAAGCATAAAGGAAATGTGAACCCGTCGTGGAGTAGAATAGGTCATTGTTTCAGGGTTGCCAGATTAGGCTTCCAGAAACTTCCGAATGGTCTTTCTCTGTAGCCAAAGTCTTTTGTACCCTGGTTTTGTGTACAAGTATGATACACTAGGTCAGGGCTTCCCAAACTTTTTTGCTCGCGACCCCTTTTAATCTCCTAAAATGTTTCGCGACCCTTTACGATTAAAATGCCGAACAATGCGAAATACTGTGTAGCCTATTTATTGAAAAGCTTAAATCTAACGAAAACCAAAAACAATTTACCGTTCTCAGTTCAGTTTGTTTTTATTTATTTCTGACCATAACAACCAAGCCTATGGGTAGCCTGCTGGAAACAAAACAAAAAAGCAAACACATTTATCCGGTGTGATGAGTGTGACTGCTTTCTGCCACAAAGCCAAGTCCAGGCGTGGCTCAGTGTTTGTTAATGCAGGTCTCAAGGCGGTTTCGATAGTGCTTAGGCTACAACGGTAGGCGAAGTGAGAACATTTCAGATAAATCATTTTGAAATTTTTGTTTCCAGATGTTCAATTTTTTGATGGGCGCATCAATTTTATATTTCAATGCAAAGTTTTGATGTTTTCTCCTAGGAGGGGACGAATTAAATTCGTTTAGTTTTTCAAGCAAATCTGACATTTGACATAACTCCAAAAGCTAGATGTTATTGCGAAAAGGATGGACCAAGACTGAATTTTATTCTGTTGGAAAAATCACAATTTCGGTTTTCAACGTTAATTGGCTAGCCGTTTTAAAGCTTTGACTTTTGAAAGCCACCTCACTTCACGATGCAGTGAAAGAGTTTTTAACACCGATTCCATTTCACCTCATAAATTTTCAAAAATACGGGCAGCTTATTGAGTGCATGACTCTTAATAAAGTTAATAACTGTCACAGCATCTCACACAGAAGTGCTAATACAGTACCTTGTGCAAATTGGTATACTTTCTGCGACACCTGAAGTTCGTTACGCGGCCCCTTGGGGGGTCGCGACCCCCAGTTTGGGAAGCTCTGCACTAGGTCACGTTTGCATAACTTTGACTGATCAACTAAAACGATTTTCAGACAAGGCAAGTCAACTTACTTACGGTAATAACCTTAGAAAACGCAAAACATTATTTTATAATGGAAAACCTTTGATAATGGAAAACCTTTGCTGATTTTCGGACTAATTTCGCAGCTAAACCCAATTTCACCAGAGTGGTGGCGTTAAAAGTGGCTACTGTACTAGAAAGTGTATTCCATTTAACAGTTAATTTTAAATCATAAACGACTATGACTTTTGGCATTACGTATTTTTACAGTAGTTTACCTCAAGGCACGGTATAAAAATATTTTTTCTAAAGTCATAGATCCACCTACTATATTCAATTTCATATGCGCCAAAATTTCTCATTACTACTCAGTCCTCATGCAGTGTCACCACATTACCTCGCTGGAATAGATATACATTACAACGCTATTAACTTACCACAATCCATTTCTTGTTGTCTTGCAATTCAAATTTAGGTGGTTTGGCAGGCGCCTGTGCAGGCTTTGGTTTTCCCATTGGCTTGTAAGCAGTTGGCTTTGCCTTGTAAGGAACTGGGACGTGGTGCTTTCGAAGTTCCGGGTTTTTGTGCGTCTTCATGTCATTGGTCACCTTTTTCAAGCCTAAGAAAGATACCGGAGTTTGTAGAAAAAGCAATAACAAAAGAGATAGTTGTGCGAAAAACCTGTCCACGAAACTAGACGAGCTTTTGAACAGTCAAATTTCAATAAGATACTTCAAAATATTGCTCAAGCCGAAACATTCCATACAGCAACGCCCGTAAATGCAGAAGAAAAGAAGCATGTTGCAAATTGAAATATAATAGATTACAATCTTTCATGATAGATCCATACACGACAAATACATCTTGAAGAAACACCATCACCTTTAGTAACATCTGCTCCTTTGTTAATGTCTTGCAGCAACGCATTGACTGAAGCCGCAGCTGGGGCGGGGGTCGGGGCTGGAGCAACAGCCCCTGGTGGTGGGGGAGGAGGGGCTGCCGGGGCTGCAGGTGGTGGGGGTGGACCCCCACTTGTTACTGCTTCTGGTGACGCTGAGGGGCCCTACACAAAATGTGGAGTTTAGTCGACTTTGTACTTTGACATGACTGGAAAGATAAGTTGAATATTAAATCAATATACATATCTAAAACTTCCCAAAATAATTGCACATGTTAGTAGCTGGTTATGATCCTAGAACATCCACTAAGAGGAAAAACTAGCAAACTTTATCTGTGCTTTATAGCATTCACTTGACTTAAAATTGAATCCATTTATAAGGAAGTGATTTTGTTGAGCTGGACTCTAGGTAAATCATGATATGCCACCAAAGATCTGGTTGCAAATTAGACTGTGAGGTAGCAAGCGGCAACAAACTATGACTTAAGAGTGAAACCACAAAATATCACAAACAGGAAAGAAAAGGTTTTCTTTTCTGCCATCACTAAATTGAAACCAAACAAGAATTAAAACTAAAATAGACAGAGGTAGTCCCTTTAGAAAATTATGGTATTTTGAATAACTTTAGAGGGCCTCCACTTTAACGCCAATGACAGCGCTGGTTTGTAAAAATAAAATATAAGCAAAGTCGTAGTAATGGACAAGTAAAACCGTTAAATCGGTCGAAGTATCAAGAAAAGGAAAGAAACATGTTTGACAGATGGCAAACCTACAGCAATCCTTGATGTAAACAACTCGGTTGCATGTCTTGTAAATTGTCATAAAATAAGTTTATTTTCACACTTTAAGTCAGTTCAATGTCGGCTGCGTAGCCGAGTGATGAGGACGTCTGCGCGACGTTCGAAAGGACGTGGGTTCGACACCGCTCCAGAGCACGCGGCTGTGTCTCGGCAAAGACACTTAATGGCAAGCCAAATTAAGGGGAGCAGCTGACTCGAAGACTATATGTCACTTCGCTGCTTCCTGTCGTCTGTTGTATCTCATCTGTGATCGCAGTGCACTGTATGTTATCGCAATGGGCGCAAATAAAAGCATTATTATACTTTGAACAGCGTGATATTGGTTCGATCTGCTCAATCATCTTCACTTTAAAGCTTATTCTAGCAGAATCGATTTTGAATAAATTCATTCATCTACGCTAATGTGAATGTTACTAATATTTTAAATTCCAACTATCTAGCAGTCTATTGTGGCTACTCTAATGTATTGGATACTGTTACAATTACCCCAGCGTTCCAGCTTGGTCCAGTTGTGTGATGTTCTTTAATGTAGTCTCTCAAACCGTCGAAGAACTTCACGTACGCTGCTACCCACGCCTTGTGTTGGTCGCTTTGTTCACTTAAAAGTAGACAAGGTCAATTTACAAGAGCGCACGAGAACCGAGAATACGGCACTGGAAATCCTCAACAAAAGTTACGCTATAATTATATTCAACTGCTCCAGCTATCCATGATTCAACTAACCTAGAAGCGAAACTGAAACAATAGCGACAATGACATTAAATGAAAAGAGTGTGTCGAAACGGTCCACGACATTATGACGCGGTTCAAACGACTTCAATTCGAACGACGAGATCCGCATGCCTCTTGATTATTTCTTGTGTATGTTCTGTACCTGTTATTTTTAAGATTTTCTTTCAGACACCTGTCCACGGAAATGAGAAATAAAAAAAAAATCGACCAATGGCATCTAATGTGACTTTGCTTTGGTAACCTCTATCTATCCGACATGAAGTGTTTTGTCTCCAGTATTGCGAGGCTTGGACGCCAACGAATGTATATTTTATCTGATGGCATTTCTCCATGCCACATGGTCCTGAGAGTCGACAGAAACAAAATCTTCTAGTCGCAGATTTTTTCGAATGTTGTCGAGCCAACACTGCTTTGTACGTCCTAGAGGACGTCAAAGGACTGGATTTTCTTCGGCCACGCGCCTCTTTTCATGCGTTGCACGTGTCCGCACCAACACAACCATCTCCATCTCATGACATCTTCAAGCTGATGGATGCCAAGCCTTGATCTCAGCTTTTCCATCGTCACTCGGTCAGAAAGGAGCTTGGAACAAATCCATTGTACCACGGCATTGTCGTTGCGACAAAGCTGATTTACTCTTCAACAGTAATGGGCCAGGACTCAAATGTCACCAAGATGACAAAATCAGGCACGACGTCAAATTCTGCATTACCAATTGTAAGCTTGTCACCAGTTGGCTACTCCTTATATCAAATAAAAAATGTCCGAATTTTTTCAAGTCATTTCAGACAAATGACCGAAAAGTCTCAGCGAAAAAAAATACCCAGGTTCCACGTCCAGGCTTAATACCAAACTGCATCGGATCAATATCGGCTTGCTCACGAATGATAGGCTCAAACACCCTCTCAATGAGTTTGAGAACTTGGTCGTGTAACGTGAGGCTTCTGTAATTTCCTCTGTCAAGAGTATCCCCTTTCCTTCTCTAACAAGTGATGATGAAGACAAGTTCCATTCATCAGGCACTCGTTCTTTTCGAATAATAGCACTTGCAAGCTCAGCTATTAATTCTGCTGCAATATCACCACAAGCTTTAACCATCTCGACAACGATCCTTGAAGAGCCTGGAGCTTTGCCATTTTTTTTTGTGCTGTAGCGCCTATCCTATTGATTAATAATTATGTCCTCAATTAGCACTAGGCGAGCCAATTTTCACACTAATCTCACTAAGTATATCAGGGTTCCAGGGGAATTCGGTGTCGAGCAATCTATCATAGTGGCTCATCCAGGCTCCAATCATATCAGCATTAGAGAAAACAATGCTATTGTAATCACATCAAGCAAGGGGTGTGCAACTTTCAGCGCTTTGGGTCAAAAACACATAACCAGCTTGGTCCACGGGGCGCAACTGAAAAAATTTATTGTTCCCTTTATTATGACAAATGCGCACGCAATAAATGACCACGTAGCTACCTCACACCTAGCTAGTCTAAAGACGCCTTCGGACGGAGCGCGGATAGAGAGAACCGCAGCGAGATGCTCAGCGGATGAATGTTCACTTCTTGCTCAAACACAGTAAGCCATTCTATTCAACCGCATAACAGCAGCAAACTTTTGTCTAGTTTTTCACACTGGTTGAACTTGTCGGGTTGCCAACCCAGACAGCAAATCAACCAATTATTTACATTGTTTCAACGTCAGTAAACGTTAAAATAATGCAAATAACGGTTGATTTGCTGTCTGGGAAGCAAAAAATAATGTTAACTAAAAGCGGCAAACTTGAAACATAAATGCAAATCGTCTAGTGGGCCACAAAGTATTCTAAATCTGGACCTTTCCACACAGTATTCCAAATCTGGACCTTTCCTTGGATCTGGACCTGACCAAAAGTTTAAGCTCGCATGCCACGGTTTGCACACCCTTGCTCTAAGTGAAACCTTTAAACACCGCAAACTTAATAAACAAAAGAAATAACCAAATGCCGCGCCTTCCGGTATAGGGGCGTTCGGACAGCATCATAAAGACTTGCTTAAAAATGTGTTAAAAGCACAAAGCAAAATCACGACCAATCAAAATCGCTTTCAATGTTAAATGCATAAACAGCAAAAATTTAGATATATTCTGAAATGATTTATTTAGAAGTATACCTACCTGGCTTTAAACTCAGTGAGGATTTTATTGGTATAGAACATAACGGTGTCTTTGGTGTCTTTGATGTACTTCATTGGAGTTTTTGGGACACCAATCCAACCAAATGTCAATATACCTTCGCTGGCAGCACGAACGTGGTTGACTAAATTTGATTTTCGATCTAGTTTGTTTTTCAAGGCCTCCATTTTCCCCATAAGTTCACTCATTGGAGCAGCTAACTTCGAAAATACAGCAGCGTCCTGTGGATGGAAAGTTTTGATTAAAAAATTAACAAAATCTGAGGAAAGGGAAAGTAACCGACTGACATCCACAATTAAAACAACTTTTGTGAAGCTTCCAGAATGAGTGCCCACACCATCCAGTTTAATTAAACATATGCACTGCTTTGTATCATACTGTTGCTATTTCTTGTCTACTTAAACTAAGATATTGGTTAACCTCAAGAAGGTCGCATTTATCAAGGGGACAGATCTAACAATCTACAAAAGAAACAACTCATCCAATAAAAAAATTAGACCCATTTTACATTGATCTAACATCTGCACAGGTTAAATAAATGCTGCATCGTACACATTTTCTGGTTTGGTTGTGATCGTAAGTCCTAACCTAAGTTTATTTATTTTACATCATTTACTTAAATATCATGTTTGGAAGAAAACGAAGCAAGAACTGACAACCAGTACTATAAAGAGAAGGAACAATAAAAGCATGGTAATGTTGGTTGAAGAGAAATGATAGAATAGAAATGGCTGCCATTTCAAACGATCAATCACAGGTAAGGTCACAAAGTGTAAACGATTCTCACACAACATTGCAGTGCACACAATGTGTTAACGCACGCTGGGCAAGGAAATTACAGCAGGAAACAAAGCAAGCTTCCAAACAAACGCCAGTGAGTATGAAAATCACGTTCTTAATAGAGAGGAGAGAATTAAACAGTTATGGTGGAGTGACGTTACAGTGGTAATGACGTCAGGTTGTCAAAACAAAATCTAAAAATTGAAAGTAACGAATTGTCACAGACCCCATTTGCACATCTTACCAGAAGTCATGCGACAAAACTATTAATCATTAGGCAGTATAGGCCTATATCAAAAGTAGTTAGTTAGCTCGGTATCATTTCATCCAGCAACACCTTTTATGGTTTGGACGTGTTGGTTGGAAAATTGTGCATAACCATTAAGTCGATGATATTTTAGGAGGAAAGGGAATAGAATATGATGGTTAAATTTTTACAAGTGAACGCAGTTGTGAGACAGTTAACGTTGTTTCTAAAAAGTGTATAAACTATGTGTACCTATACAAAAAATACACAACATGCACGAAAATGGTACAATCTGTTAAACATAGTTTCTAATGAACATAAACATGAAATGTCTCTCAGAATTAAAACCAATATATACCACAAATATCAACTGAGTTAATGGTTTCTTAGAGCAATTATCATATCTTTTAAATATAGTTGCTGGACATTGGACAATTGGAAGTTGGTAAATAACAAGGCTGAAAAGAAGATGGAGAGATTGTGTGGCAGAAGATATAAATAGTGAGACGCAGTCTTCGAAATTAGCATATTTTTACTTCGGCAAAAACATTGCCGAGGTCAAACGGCAAAAGTTGAAATTGCCTCGGCAATTGCTGTGAACGTTTATTACGAAAAAATTGTAGGCTGCCACAACATGTAAAACGAGAAGTGAAAAATATAATAGAGTAGTCTATCAAGACCGCATTGTTTGATTTGTTGTGATGTAATAATACCTAAAGTAACGATAAAGCGAGCAACGCGATACGCACGCTGTTACGATAATTCATGTTAAATAACTCACGGGGGGGGAAGTATGTTAATTTTGGGTTGATTCAACCTTCGAGTAAGCACAAATCGATTTAATTTTCCCGACCGGTTGTTTTGCGTAACAACAATGCCCAATAAGAGATGACGACGACGACGTCTTGAAGCTTAAGCTTGAAGACGCAAAACTTCCCGTTTATGAACGCGCGATGTCACATGATCGGAAGCATTACTTTTCTTTACTGCCGAAGTACCATTTATCCAATTTTGTACTAGTTTTTTAACTGGGCCCCGTAGCTTTTCTAATTCCGATTTGTTTCCGTCATATAATTCTTTACAAATTTTGCAAAATACTACACTAACTTTTCCTTGTTCTGTCCCCTCTGTTTCATAACCTATAGCAGGTAAATTCCACTTTTTAACTGTATATTCCTTTACCATGATTTATATTGGCAATGACACTGGTAAAGAACAAGCATTCGATGAAAGAATAACTTTCGCGTAACAATTAAGCCAGTATTTATAAGATTGCAAACTTTTTTTATAGTTCACATGAGCATTGTCAGCGCATAAAATTGCACCTGTTGTTGTTACGCAACCAGACATCTATCACAAACCGCAATTAACAAAGCTCACTCTAAAGGTTAACGCGTTAACCTATTACTTACATGTATTCGACGTCTGTTGATGTTGTGTGGTTCGTTGTGAAATCGTTTCTGATGCAGCTGGACGAGATAACGGAAGGCGAAGCACGATAAGGAGTAAATGCTTACAATAATTTGACGTCTACTGGCGTTGAATCAATGCAAATAGGGTGATATTTCTATAAAAGATTCAATTCTCCCAGCTGGGCACGTGTCTAAGCGGCGGTGAAGTAGAAAGTCACCCAAATAAAAACATCAAGCAATAGTACGATTGAATCAACCTCCTAGTCTGGTGTGGTCTAAGAAAATTAGGGTTATTTTTGTAATCTTGTGGTCCTTACAAGCGCTCGTGTGGCCTCGGCAGTTTTATTGCCGAGGCTAATGTGCCATTCATGCATCTGCCTCGGCAATCACCTCGGCAATTATCGATTGCCGAGGCTAATTTCGAAGACTGTTAGAGAGTGAAGGAAGATGCTGCTGACAGAGTGATGTGGAGGACTGCAATCTTCAACAGCAATCCCACTTGAAGGGGGAATAAAGCCAGAGGATATTAAATATAATTGCTAGTCGCTTAAAAACTCTTATAGCCTGTTTCACCCTAATTAAGACAATCAGAAGGCTCTTAGTCAAATGGATCAGAAGTTCTCAACCAGGAATCCGCGGACCCTCAAGGGGTTTGCAAAGCATATTCAGGGGGTCTGTAAAAGTTTCTGAGCTTGCAGCATGATTAAGAAATTATAACATTTAAAAATTGGTTACAAGTACTTTATTTGTGTATTTTACTATTTACAGTGATTCTCAAACTGTGCAATGTGCATCATGATGCCCTGGTGCGTCATTTGAAATTTAAAAAAATGTTACACAAAGATTCGGTCTCCTAACTAAAATAAATTTCATATAAAACAGTTACCGTACATCGTTTATAAGGCTATTGCATGTTTAACTTCATTTGTTTAGACAGCAGATTATGGATCAATGCTTAACTTATAAATGCAAATGATAATCAGCAGTCTATCAGCACTCATTGTTTCGCCATGACTGTGATTACAACTAAATATTGATTACAATGAAAAAAGGAAAACTTCTGTGTAAAAGTCACAAACATTTCATTAACTTTTGATAAAATTTATCGAAAAAGATTAAATCAGCATGACTTTTGATCCTGTGTGCCAACATATAGCTCATAGCATTACTTGTCATTACTTTGCCAATGATATGAGCATTGTTGCGGCACGCCTCCACATTTTCACTACCTCATTTTGCCTGTGCATGCAAAAAGGTTGTTCAGCCCTGCATTAGGAGTTTCAATATGATATCGAAAATTCTGATAAAAATGGTTTAGGGGTCGGCGACCACTTAGAAGACACCAAATGGGGTATCACAAAATAAAAAGGTTAAGAACCACTGAAATAGATTATACATATAGATAAGTAGAAGGTATATATGTATGTATTACATATATACCATCTTACCTTAGGTGCTGAAAATCGAGAAACAACAACCAGAAACTTTCTTTGTTCATCACATACAGATTTGAGAAGTTTTGCCTTCAAGTAAAAAACAAATATATTTGTTTTGCAAAATGCAATGATATAATTACAAACCTACTTTCTTTTTAAATACAACCCTAACTAAAAGTTGGCCAAGCAAATCAATTGTCAGTAAAAGCATGTTGAAAATCTTTAAAACGTATTTGAATTTCTCAAAAGCTTGAAGCTGCTTTTCAGACCTAAGCAAACTAACATGTGCATGAATTTCACAATTTGTTTTAATGTATGTTAGTACACAAGTTTTTATAAAAGGTCTATGGCACAAAGTGAACAAGAAACATTGTCAATATATAATATCCGAAAGATCGCAAAAATTGTGGATCATGACTTATACAGTTGGTAGTGGTATGAGAGCTTCTTTATGAGCAATCCACCATTTCCACATGAAACATTAACTTTGAGTTATCATCATAAATTGAAATCATGGAATAATAATTTTGTTTTGCGAGTTAATTTCAACGAGCTCTTGACTCTGCTGTTCGTTGCATAAAAAATATATATAGAACAGTAATTCTGTAAAAACAAAATAATCATTAAACTAACAACTAAAAAACACTATCAACACCACTTATGCATCAGCATGGTCTATTAGACTACTTGTACCTGTTCATCTACAACATCACCGATTGCAGATGATGCATTTAGGTATGGTGTGACATATTCCTCTACAAATGCATCGTAGTCTTCAATGAACTGAACAGAAGCTGCGGAAGTGCACAAAACTACATTAAGTCAAGAAGTACAATTTACCTATTGCATGCTTAATAATGTACTGTAACTAATAGAGTAGTAATTCAATAGCTGCATAATATGCTGATCAAAAATTACAGACAAGTCATACAATTAGACACTTTATCATCAAGAACAGTCATCTATTGTAACTATTGTAGGGCAATTGCTGTTACTTTGAAAAAAGCAAAGCCAGCTATCAATTTAGGGACTATTATTGCGCAACTGACAACTATTTAAATTTTAAAGCTGTCTTTGCGACAACACAATAAAACCCCCCATTGAACTTGATATTTATTTACATTATTTATATATATAATTAATATAACAGATTATTTCTAAGACTATTGTAAATTGCCATAAAATTTCTATTTTGTAGGTTAGTATGGTAGAAAGTGCCTTGTAGATGAAAGAAAACATATCAGTGCCTCAATATTCAAGTACTGCCAATGATTCTGCCAAGAACCCATCTAACAGACTAACACACACACATACAGTAACACAGATACACGCGGGGCAATGCTCTGCAATAGCACAAACTGAACAAGTGATAGCCTACAGGAATGATTACGAGTAAATAATTGTGCTTTTCAGTTAGGGATGGGCAAAATAGAATACCGAATATAGAATAACCGGTTGTGAAGCCTAATCGGTTTCAAAATCCATATGAAATCGGATAAATGAAACCGCTTTAACGATCGACTCCGTACCGCTCCGTCTGGTCGCAACGAATTCGCTGCAGCGAAAGTAGAATTGTTTATCGATTTAGAGAAATCCGGCATAGAAAAAACGTACGAGTTTCGTTGTTCGCATTAAAGATATCTTTCTGGTCAAGCGCAAAATTTTTGTGTAACTGCCACATCTGCTTCTTCAGAGAGATGTTTTTCAAGTACAGGTTTAACTGCCACTAGTGTTGGGCGGTATTGAAAAAAACAAAACGATACAATATTTGAAAAATACTTGATATTTCGGTACTTTTCGATATTTTTGTTCTAATTAACAAGAGTTTCTCAGTCTTTGAAATTAGTGTCAGCAATAAACATGCCGAGGCCACACGAGCGCTTGTATATAAGGTTAGGGTTAGACATTCCTGCCAGTCGTTATGGCACAGCCATAGATGTGTTCCTTAGTCAACACCCTGATGGAGCTATGCAAAAAAGGCGTGTGGATGGGTATCAAAGCACGAAAGTCGCAAAACTTGGACGCTTTATTGCAAACGGCGAAGACAGTCAATAATCAATAATCATACAAAATACACGTAGAAAATGCTAACTGATCAATAGTGAAACTTGAAATGCATTACAGAAGGTTATCGTTAAGTTCAGCTGACTTAATCCATTTTTGCCACTTGATTTAGATACATAGACTACATTGTGCTGGGTGAGAGATGCTATTGAAATTGTGGCAGACCGTGACCCTCTTGCACTTGATCAGAGCTCTTTTCGAGCAATGAAGCGTGTATTCTAACATCAAGTGCAATGGGTACCCAGATGTTAGCTACCTTGAGATGATCGGTTCCACGTTATATTGTATATGACTCCAGGCATTTAACGTTTGTGGTGCCCAAGGAATACATCTCATTGCAGGAATGAAGCGACTGCGACAAAATCACTCATGCATGACTGTTCGTATCAATTTTTAATAACTTTTTTTCTGTTGCTCTGAGACACTTTTTAATATATTTTTTGAACTCCTTACCCCCAAAAACCCCTTGACAGCAACTTTCACCATTTTTCTAGTATCATTTGGCAATAAATTAACAAAAATCAGTCATGCGTGACTGCGTAATCTGGGTACTTAAACGGTCATAACTCTGGTACCGATTGTCCAATTTTAATAAATTTTTTTTCAAATTCTTCAGCAGAAGAAATGTTTTCAGATAATCTAGATATCAGCATACTAGGTTGAAAGTAAAGGGGTTTTAAAAAGGATTTTTGTAATTTTTATGAAAAGTTGTTGCTAAGCAACAGCAAATAACTTCCCAGACGTTGATCGAAAAAAAATTTTTATGCATATTTTTGAAATCAGCATTGAAAACCCATGCAGAAAAGTCACAATATAGATGAAAACAAAAGAAAGTCCGGGGATTGGGGGAGGTCTATTGCAGATATGTAATTCCTGATGAGGACACATGTATACTATATAGTATATATACTAGGGTGGCTCTTATTTGGCAAAAAATGAAAAAAATTTGAATTTTGTGTGGGACACCCTTTTAAAAGGTGAGGTTGTCAGAAAAAATAACTCCTGCAAAAAATTTTTGAATTTGAAATTGATTTAGAGGTGGCCCTCCCCCCCTAAAGTTTTGCTCCCTCCTCCAAAATACCAAATCTGCATATCTCAAAAACTGCTTGAGCTAGAGATACGGTTTTTGTGTCAAAAGATGCAGAAAGCATGATTTCCTATATGCTTTGTGAACAGTGATTGCGTTTATCTTGAGTAGAAAAGCAGTTATTTAGAAAAAACCTGTTTTCGGTATTCTAGCACAAAACAGTGCTAAACAAGTATTGTGGCCCAAGCTATTCAATAAACAAAGTTCATAAACTAACCGGTAAAACTGGTAAAGCAATAAACGAAATAAGTATTCCTAAACTTTTATGTATTCATGCATAGCTAAAATGCCCGTTTTGTATCATATTCCTTGGAGAAACTCCTGAGCGTGGAATCCGCTTTCAAGCTTCAGGTGCTATGCATCGCACTTGTTGGATGGCAAAGGCGATTTATACAAAAAGCTTGGTGTGCATTTATGGTATCTGTCCGAAGAAATGGTTGGACTAGCCTTGTTTGACTCTCGATTGTCTGTGGAAAGTAAAAAGCTAATGGTGGCAACCATGTTAGATGAAACAGGAGAACGTCCACCAAGGAGACCAAGCATCAAAGTAGATGCGTTTCTTAGCAATAAGGGTCTAGAACAGTATTGCACCTCTAATTCAAAATGGCTTCTTCAGCTGTTGGGTGAAGATGAAGCAATAATTATACTTTCAAAGGATCCTGCTCATTGGACTGAAGATGGTGCATTTATTCAAGCTTTACACATGGCAAAGGGACTTTCAGTAGTCAATGACAGAGCAGAGAGAGGAGTTGCTCTAAGTCTAATCCAGGATTTTAACAAAATCTTAACTGAAGATGAGTACCAACTTCAGTTTCTTTTGCAAGTTGTTACTGAACACGGAAAACTGTTTCCGAATTCCAACAAGAACAATATTGTCTATTCTTCTTCGTTTAAACCTTCTTTGTTACTCCAGGGGTCAAGGGCTCTGTCTTTTACCACTCTTGGGCAGTGGCGATGCGGTTTAGATGCTTGAGCAGGTGTCGAGCAGCAATCCTTTGATTCGTCCATTGATTCGTCATCCAGTTCAAGCAGACCACGCACACCATTTGGCGCAGTTACAGATGGTGTGGTCTGTGGTTTGTTCCTCTTTGCCACACTCACAGATTGCGGATGGAGCCATCCCCAATTTGTGCATGTTGGTGCGAAATAGTCTGACTCCAGTAGGCTAGCCCAGTACGCAGGCGGTTGAGCCGCACCCAGGCCTTCCTTGGCAAATTATGCATTCCGGTTGGATGGGGGCTGGTGTCGGAGATACAACTTTAGAGTCTTGAGGAGTTCTTCTTCCACTCTGAGCTCCATTTGTTGTTCTCCCAGGTAGCCGCGCTGATGGATTGGTCTTCAGCGGTTTTCATCAGAAGTTGTGCGTCACATACAAATGGGTGTCTCGATTTCAGTTGCCGAGGATGCTCGATTGCTCGCTCACAGACTCGTAGAGATTTGAGTGGAGCAAGTGGTTGGGGTTCGTAGTGCGGCGAGAAAGAGACAGGATGGCTTCTTCGCGACGAAACTCAGCTGGTTGGTTGCCTGCAAGGACAGGGAAATTGTCCAATGGTGTAGGTCGCAGACATCCTGTCACGATGCGCAAGGCAACATGTGAAATATTGTCGATAATATCGCTTCTTCCAGTATGATACTGACCAGAATTACATTTTGATATGAATATCGTTACCAGTGTTCCCTCTAAGGTGCAAAAATTAAGACAAAAAAACGAAATTTTGTAGACGGTTTCGTGGTCACAAAAAAGGTTGTAAAATCAAGATTTGGTCAAAGGCGTTTTTTCTAAATAACTGCTTTTCTACTCAAGATAGATGCATTCAATGTTCAGAAAGCAGATAGAAAACCATGTTTTCTGCATCTTTTAACACAAAAACTGTATCTCTAGCTCAATTGGTTTTCGAGATACGCAGATTTGGTATTTCGAGGGAGGGCACAGAACTTTAGGGGGGGAGGGCCACCTCTAAATCAACTTCAAATTAAAAAAAAATTTGCAAGAGTTATTTTTTCTGACAACCTCACCATTTGAAAGGGTGTCCCAAGCAAAATTCAAAAACTCAATTTTAAGAGCCACCCTAATATATACGTGTCGAAAACATTAGAGTTTATTTTTAATTATGTTATATTTGTGTATTACTGTATGTAATACATCACGTTAAACCCGCTAAAGTTACTTTGTTTTATTTCTCTATGGTTCAACAAGCAAACTCTTTACGAAAGCTTTATCATAATATATATGCTTATGACACTTACCTTCAACACCAGAACCACCTCCACCAGATTTATGCTCAATTTTCTGCACAACTGCTTCAAGGCGAGACACTAAATTAGCCAAGTCAGCAGTAGACATGATGTCAAGTATAAAACTATGGTACGATACCTAGTGTAAATATGCTACCAGTAATATACGGTACCTTAGTATAAATGCACTCATTAAAAGAATAAAATAGTTTTTTAATGACCAACATTTGTTCTAGTCTTTTTTAACCATACGAAGGTCTAAATGCCACTTAACCAAAGTACCGTAGTGTTTAACAGGTGTTGGTGAGTGGTGAGTCTGCACAACGCCCAACTGACAATCTGCACAACGCGCAAAAGGATGTCCATTCAACACTGCTTTAAAGCACATAAGTAGCCTACATGGCTGTGTCTTCGCAAAACACTTAAGGAAATGCCAAAATCATGACACGTAGCTACTCCATGGCCCTTCGCTGCTTCCAGCTGTTTAAAAGTGCTGCATATTTGTGTCTCTGCAGTGTATGGTTATGTATATTGTCGGCTTGTCGCAATGAGCACAAGCTAGGCTATAGGCTAACATGTTTATTATTACGGTATTACCGGTATTTTCAATGTAGACAGTCACTCTTTGAATTAAGTTAAACCAGCCTATGTTTCATATGTAGCTTGGGGGATAGCCTATTGTTTATCAAATCTACAAGCACTACATTTATCTCACTTCTAGGATTCCAGTTAAGTGTTTTTGATTTTATTGATGAAGGCTTTTACCATAACCATTTTTGCAAGATATTTTCCGCCAATCTTGGATAGAAAAAAAGAATTTTGCTTTGTTCAATGCTCGTGATAGGCGTAGTGTTCCAGATTTAGACTGAGCCCGTGTATTATCCGCGTATTAAAATGTCGCAAACCAAACAAATCTTGCACAGTTGAATTGATAGCTACCGTATGAGGTTTTTTAAAGCTGAGGTCGCAAGCATATCATACAGTGCTTCCACTTTTACAAAGCTAGATTACCACTTGTATTACCACATTTGTCCTCAGATTACCACATTTTTTACTGTGATTTTTTACCCGATCTTAACCGTATTTCGACTTACTTTTACATTAACACAGTGGCTATTTTTACCCACTTGTTGCCATACTTACTATCAGGTGTTGTCAGAGTTAGGATTAAAGTTAGTAACGGTTAAGGTAGGACTTAGGAATAAGGTTAGGGTTTTGATCTTTACCCAGAACTAACAATTTTTCTAAAATGCAAATTTTTGTTTTCAACAGCTTTAAACTTTTCTCAAATTATGACAGAATTCCTTATCCGGCAACGCTATTATTTGGTTATATTTACACTATATAGTGTAAAATAAGGCCTAAAACAACTACTCAGTTTATTAACAGAACGTCCGAAATAAGAAAGCAAAGTACCAGTAGCTTAGCCAGGAATTTTGAAAGGGAGATTTTTGACAGCCGCCGGGCTTCGCCCGCCGGCCTCTTCGCCAAAGGCGACACCCAGCGGCGGGGGGTCTGGGGTGCCTCCCCAAAAAATTTTGAAAAATTACTTTAAATTTGGTGCATTCTGAGAGCATTTTCGACAAAAATGTGGGTAGAAATATTCCTGTAAAATGGTGCTGTCTGGTGGCATAGCAAAAGAATAAGATCATGTTTTCTTGGGCATTTTCGGTAATAAAGCTAAGTCTCTATGTTTTCTTGTTGCTAATTCCTGGCTGAGATATTTGAATGTTTAGTATTCGCAAAACTCCCTCTTTTAATGCAGTTTCGTTTAAAATTAGGCAAACTTTGTTTTAGAGACATAGAGACTGAAAGCATCATTCTCAATATCGTGATGTCACACGCGTGCCAAAGGGGGGGTTGTAACCCCCAAACCCCCCCCCCCTGGCTACGCCACTGCAAAGTACTGTACTTGACACCGCAGCTAGAATCTGAAAGACATCTTGACTATGAATATGATCACATGGTCACCCTACCTTCAAAGTCAAAAGTCAGGACGCATTCCAAAATCAAACTGAAAACAGCGGAACATGCTAGGCACATGCTGTTATAAGTAGTTTTTTGCATATCTGTTCGATTTTGGAGGACAACAGTTTAAATGGTCTTATTTATTGATAGTATTTTATGTCAAATTTTCAAAATTTATAATTTTCACATTTTGGCAACATTTCCACACAAAATTTCCGTATTACCACATTTTTACTACAAATTTTTCATTACCACATTTTTACCACAAGCATGATAAAAATTCCACTATTGTGGTAATTACCACAAAAGTGGAAGCGCTGATATCATATCAGAATTTTCTATTTGGCAACACTGGCATCACACATAGTTGCCGGTAACGCCTAGAACATCACACGCCCAGGGCGAAAGAGAAAATTGAATTGAGTCCTGTCTTTGTCATGAGTTACCATGGGGGATGCCGGTGGGGGGAGACAGGTTATACCTGGGACTGGTATCCCCTTTTGCAGAAAGCTGAAAGAACAAACGTGGAGCAGTGATTGGGTGTAAACCTACAAGGAGTGTGTTCTATGGCACGAGTTAAATAAGTTATAAATTTACTACAATAACCAAATCATTTTGTAAAATAATCAGTTCAGTTTGTTTTTATTTCTTGCCATCACAACGAAAAACAATATATGCCAATCATAGCAGATGAGGCATAGAAAAAGGAAGAACAGTTAAAACGCGGACATTAAAACGTGCGTTATAACGATAACTCTTTCGCAACCACCGAGGTCACGAAGTTTTAATCTAAATAACCAGACATTTTTCACAAAAACCTGTTGTATTTACGCGGTAATAATATCTCATGTGATCGACGTAGGCTAGACGCACAATCTTGACATCAAATGAAAGCATACATCTTCAGCTACCAGAAGATGAAAAGTTTTGCAATAAAATTTAAAACATTCAATGTACAACTAGCAACTTTCCAAACAATATTTTTTCTAATTTCTAAAAAAAATAAAAATTGGCAGAAAAGTATACTTCATTATAATCTTTACTACCCAAGCATGATACAATAATATGAAAATATATGTAGTTTAATCGAATGCCAAAACAATTCTGCACATGAGAAATTTTTTATTTCGTTTCTGCGCGCAATGCTTTAGGAGATACAGCAGAATGAACAAGGACAGGTAAAGACTATGGATGGATCTGCCATCATTTACTTTTTTTTTGCTTGAAGCACCTTTTAAACTTGGACGTATGGATACGTCCTTGGTCATCATGGTTAAAATCTCAAGACGTGTGTATACGTCCGTGGTCGCGAAACAGTTATAACGTGCATGATACCAAAGCAAGACATTCAGTTTAAAAGATGGCACGGTCGCAACATTTTAGTAATTTTTGTTTTAAATTTAGAAGAAAAAAAAACAAAGGAAAAAAGCATGTGAAGTTTTTTAACAATTTATGGAGTAAAACAAATTAAATAAAAAACAAACAAAAAAAAAACAAGACAAAATAGACAGTTGCTATGTTGATCGACCTTGGTGCGTTGTCAAAAGTGTGTTGATGGTCTTGGAACACTCTTGATGCGTTTGCTTATCGTGAAGAACAAGGTTGGCAAAGAAGCCCCCTGAAAGATAGGCCTACCTATCATGAGAAAAAGCCATTTCAGAACGCAACGCACTAACCTACTTGCAACTTTGCAAGACTAAGAAAAACGATACAGTGGATATCATTAAAACAACATAGAAATATAAACAGTTCATTGAAGACTTTTTTTTAGTTCACGTAGATAATACCACCAGTAGCCTAGTCATTGTGTTTACTTAGTCGTAAATCGTAAGCGTAGGCCTATATTGTGAGCGTTTTTCTTATTGTAATATTGTGAGCGCTCTTTTCAAAACATCTCTGACAAAAACGTTCAGTCGTCGTCAGCATAGCCCCGCGTTCCAGAGTTAGGGAGGCAGCTACCTCGACGACGAGGGCTCGATTTGCACTCCCCGCTACCACTTTTTATCTTGTTTAATTATCAAGTTTAAAGCAAATCAAGGCTTTGTCAGTCGAGGATAAAAATTCAAAACCAACCAATCAATTCTCTGGGCGAGCGCCAGAAGGGCTACAACAACTGCAGTCAGCTGGTCTAAAGAGAAAATTGCCTAATGTTCAAAGGATCTATGGTCAAAATTAACACCCCATCTGCTGCAGCGACCAAATGGACCACAAACACGTCAACCGGAATATGCTATGCTAATATTGTTTGCGACTGTGATAAAACACTTTAAAAATGTTGCAAGACAGCCGCAAACAGTTTTTCTGATTTTGGCTTCATCACAAAACACGATAAAGCGATCATTTTTCTTTATGCGCATGCCTACCGCGCATGCGCAAAACCGTGATATAATATAAACAGTTTGTGTTAAACCGGTTACATTTAAGCCACCGTAAATAAAAGGAAAACGAAATAGGGACAAACCACCAAGAATTTGGACTAATGATATTAAAGACTGGTCAGGACTTAATTAAAAAACTGCAAAAGAAATCTCACAAAACACAACAGAGAAACTTATCGCTTTATTGCCTCCCACCCTTGACAAGAGGAAGAAACTTAATGATGATGGTGATAAAATTCACCAAAACCTATCTTCAAAACTAGTTTTCAAAAATTAAAATCTTATATCGCCTAGCTTGTTTTGTAATTATCTGATTTTACTGAGTAAACGTCTTTGGCTTCTATCTGCAAAAAGTTACTTTTTATTTTGGATGTCCCTATTCTGAGATTTTTGGCTCAACCTCTTTTCATCTTGCTGTTTATTTTAACTGTTGGTTTCAGTTTAATCACGTAGATCGACTTGCCCTTGGTTACTAAGCTTCCTCTGTAACAAAACAACAAATTGAAACCTCAGGCTAACAACTGCTGCTCAAGAAGCTTCAACGGCAAAAGGCTATTGAGTGTAGAGTTGTT
This sequence comes from Aplidium turbinatum, assembly GCF_918807975.1. Taxonomy (NCBI): domain Eukaryota; kingdom Metazoa; phylum Chordata; class Ascidiacea; order Aplousobranchia; family Polyclinidae; genus Aplidium; species Aplidium turbinatum. The sequence continues at coordinate 18,434,249 of NC_137485.1, forward strand.
GTAGACCTGATAGATGGTGGTCGACGAGAGGTGGTTGCAAAGAAAGCTCTATCAAAAGGACACTAGACATTGCGCCAATACTGTGAAGTAAACTTTCATAAGGCCTTTCCTTAAATCCCCTCCACATTAGCTGTTTCAGTTTCAGTTTGTTTTTTATTTCTGACCATCACAACGAAAAAAATATACAATATGGTAAACATAGCAGAGGTTTAGGAAAAGGTAGAAGCGACCAAACGCGGACGTTATAAGTTACGTGCATGATACCACAGCAGAACAATCAGTTTAAAATACGGCACTGTCGCAACACCTTAATAGATTTTTTTATAAGTTTAGAAGAAAAAGAGAGGGAAAAAAAGATAGTAGCCTAAGTCACATATTTTTTGTTTTAACAATATTTGTAAAAGGGATATTAAAGGAAAAACCTGACTTGGCGATTGTACACGTTCTTTGTGTTTAACATGCTAACATAAAACGATTTTCAATAAAATTTTGCCCCATTGCGGTCTGATCAGCATTCCGCGCCGCTTTTGTCAGAGCTTTCAAAACGAGAATGTGCGTGAGCAGCGAAGCGTGCGACTGTACAGTTACGTCACTATAGGCGAGCAATCAGTTGATCGCGCAATAGTTGTTCCTGCGGGCGATTTAACTGTAGGCTATGTATGTATGTAGCCTACTTCAAAACAGCAGATTTCAACATCAAAACATCAGACAGTTTGCTCAAAGCATCAGATCTGATGTTGAAACATCAGAAGTGGTAACGTGGCTTTTGTTATTGCTGTCGATAGTGACGTATTCTCGAGCAGTGTTTGCACTTTTTGGTCATTTTTAAAAAAATAAAAAATAAATGAAACATTGGACTTTGGGCCTTGCCAGTGCCATTGAAAACAAATTTTTTTCGGTAATTCTTTTTGAAATGTATTCTTGAATGTTCAGTTTACGCATTTTAATGCTTAATTCCCGTTTGAAAATTTCATTTAGTATGCCTTTAAAGCAAAAAATTAAAAAAAAAAAAAACAAGACAAAAAAACAGTTGCTGTGTTGATCGAGCTTGGTTGGTTATCAAAAGTGTTAATGGTTCTGAGGGGAACAGGAACACTCTTGATGCGTTAGCTCATCACGAAAACCAAGGTAGGCAGAGAAAACCCCACAAAGAAATCCTACCACGGGCAAAGCCATTTCAACGCAACGCACCAGGTCTTGATAGACCAACAAAAAACAATACAGTGGACATTATTAAAACATCATAGAAATATAAACAATTCGTTGAATTCTTTTTTTAAAGTCAGTTACGTGGATGATACTGGTAGTCAGTTAATTGCGTCCCGCTTAATCATAATCGTATATAATAATGCAACCCGTAGGCCGCTGCGGCAGACGGAATGCTATACCTGCATGTAATATTGTAAACGCTCTTGCTGTATGCACTATGCAGTAGCGTTGATAGGTGGTCCACAGCATAGCATCTTTTCACATATAAGCTAGGTGGGCAATTGCCCACCTAGTCCCTTCGCTTGCCCCCCCTTGCCCTTTCTTTTCCCACTTAGTTTGAAACTAGGTGGGCAATCTTTAAGACTTAATTTTTGTTTAAATTTTATCCTAGTTTTATCTTAAAACAGCAAATCTGTAGTGTTTCTACATTCTTATGGAACACTTTACTTCTGCGATCTATCAGCGCTACTGAACGTGGGAATACGTTGCAGTTATTTTAATATTTTTATGCTATAGCAACATTGGGTGGCATTACTAGATGCCTACATCTTTTCTTAGGAACGAAACCTGCCTGCCAACGCAACTACTTCGCGATTCTCACAGCTTTTACCATTAATAACTCATACCCCAGGAAACTGATTGAGAGTGTAACCCTACCCCTGTCATCAAAGTAGTCCTTTCCAATTTTGATAAAAGTGATTCAGCAATAGCTTCTTAACGAAAAATGATAAAAAATATGTTTTGGCACAATGGGAATCGTCGTATTTTTATATTTTCAACTGGCTATAGGGCTAAAATTAAGTACAGTTTCCCTTTAAGTAGATTTTGTTTTGTAACTCTGTTCATTTACTTCTTTCTGGCTTAAACAAACTGATTTTTTTTGTTCTTTCTAGGTATATTGTGTAATAATTAGGACCATTTTTATTTTGACCGAAAAAAAAATTTTTTGACTTTGTTTTTATTATATTTTGGCTTTACTTTAACCTAACGAATTGCTTATTCGTAGAGGCCACAGTTCTTCCTTGAATTGATACCAGTTACCCAAACTTAATATTATATGTCGATTTCAGACTCAAACGTGATCAATAAAGGGGCTTGTTTAATGAAAGTTTGCCTTGATTGCGATGCTTGCTGTCGCTCCAATTTAGCTTGATGGCGTTTACTTTTCCTGTGGCTTTCAACAAAATACTTTTTATCGCACTTCACTATAAACTCGCAAAAATTGCACTTTAAATCACCCCCGGGAGTTGCATTAAATTCATCAGGAAAATCTCGACAAATCTGTCTAACTTTTGCTGAAGACGATTTAGCTTGCATAGGCATTTTTGTATTACAGATTGTCAGTAGGCTATTCCCAAAATCCAAACTGTTGATCTTCGAAAAGACCACGTTTGTGAAGAGGAAGTGTTTTATAAGAATAATTAAATATACATAACAATGAATAAATAGTGGACAATTTGCGAATAAAGTTACCCAAGTGGCCATTGTAACATATTTCCTGCTTTTATGGGTTAATATGGTTTAATTGTGTCGCAGTTCCTGATTTACAATGCTTCTACGAGGATTTTGACAAAAATTACTCCGAAGAATTACAAAAAGTTTGTCAAAAGCCATAATTTGACAAATTTTGACTTTATTGTAAATTTTGACTTTTTATTGTCCTATAAAAAACTTCTTAAAAACAGTCTTGTAGGTGCTGAAAACAATTTTATTCTGTGATTCGTAGACAGATGAGGTCCTTAAAAAATTTTGACTTTATTGACTTTTGCGGGCCCTAGTAATGATGCATTAGAATTAGCAGGTTATGCCGACTAAGCAATAATGTTTTATCAGCTTGTTGATGTCTCGCTGCTAGGTATTCATTAATGCTATTGTATAATAAGTGCGGACTGCTCTGCAGTTTGACAAAACTGCAATATGATCTTCTAAATTTCCAAAAGATATGGAAAATGATTTGCAAACCAAACAACAGCCAGGTAGGCCTACCCAAACCTTAGTCATCAATGACAAAAGAACAAGAAAAATGATAGGACAAGCTGCATAACAGGTTCTGCAGTATTTTTTATTTCAAAAATAATTTTTTATTAGGCATAACAGTTGTGAGAAAACTTTGCAGCTTTTCTCGATCAAACTTTTTAGATTATAAAAGTGATCAAGTAACGTTTTTGATGCTCTTCACCAGTGGCGTAGCTAGGGAATGTGCCGCCCGGGGCGGATCCAGATTTTGCCGCCCCTTCAAGAAAAAGCATGTGAAAATGAAATGCGTTTTTGTATCAGTTTATAATCAAAAATCGTAGTCTAAATGTGCCGCCCCCAGACGTGCCGCCCGGGGCAGTCCGCCCCCCCGCCACGCCACTGCTTTTCACATTTTGAACTATTTTATTTCTTTGGCAGTTAAAGATTGAACAGCTAAATGGAAAGCTTCAGCATATATGTAGAACTTATTAGCCTACCTTTGACCTTACTTATAATATCGTTAAAGTTCCATTCAAAGTACATATTATGCCCTTTTTTCCATCATTTATCCGCGAAAAGTGCCCGTTTTTGGCAATTTTTCCACCTAGTCCCACTTTGTGAAAAAATGCTATGGTCCACAGTGTAAGTTTAGACATTCTTTTCGATTTTTTTATATAACAAACTAGCCAAACTATTAAATTGGCAATCAGCAACGTCCACAAACGTTGAATCAACATAAAATACTTTACAATGTAGATTTTAACGACCTGTTTTAGCCTGATGCTGCGAGTTCGCTGTAGTAGGCTAATAGCAAATTGCATTAGCTTTCAGAACACATTCCCTGGTCATGTGCTATGACGTATGGTGTTGAAATCAGTGATTCGTTCTTTAATGCGCTCTTTTGTGGTTACGCATGACTTTTGGAAAGTGTGGAAGGAATTAAGGGACAGCATTTATTGCCACTACTGCTGAAAAAAGGAGAAAATTGATACAAAAAGATAGAAAATTGAGAAAGAAACAAGAAAATTGAAAAAACATAGAAAATCCCAGGTCTTTTTCTGTAAGGCTTGACCTATTGAGAAATTTCAAAAACTGAGTAGCCTATATAAGTTGCCTAAAATAAGCAAGATACCTTTCACCAGTAGTGGAGATAAGCGCTGCCCCTAAATCCTCCTACACTTCCCAAAATCATGCTAGACATCCAGAAATGTGTTTTGCACTGGTGAGCTATCAGAAGGACATTAAATAAAATGAAAACAAACCTCATTTTCAAACGTAGTGACCCAAATTTCCCCTAAAAACAACCTTTTTGTTTTTGTACCAAAAAGTTGGTTTTAAATTGTTGACCTGTGCTATCGGCCCAATTGAATCAATAAACATTGGACAATTAATTATATGTTATATTTAACTTATAGACGCAATTATGGAATAAGGGCGGGAATACCAATCTAACATATTGTTGCTCTCAATTTTTTCCAAATTATTTAATTAACAAATTCAAAACTTGATCCACCTCATTTGATGCAGAGATTTTTTTTTTCAATTTTACGTTGGAGATCAAATCATTAAAAAAGGATTTTTTTTTGTGAAAGTTCGCAGTTCACCCATCCTCCGTTGCATTGAAACATGTGTTGAAACAATCATGGATATGCTAACGCTAAAGTGGATGGAAATCAGCAAGATCTACAAGGAGTTCAATGAATAGGTTTGACGCAGTTTCAGTTTCTTTTTTGGAGAAAGAGGATTTTTGAGAAGATGCAGTGAAACTCACACGTTCTTGTAATTGACTCATGACAGATATATACTTTCTTCTTTTTTTTCTCTTAAGTTATTTGAACGTGCCCTTATTGTTTTTCACTGGGGGCTCTCATAACCGATTCGCTCGGTAGCTATGCGACAACGGTTACTCTCTTAACGACCCTATCTGACTGAATGAATATAATCTTGATTTTGTTTTTTATTTCTCGTATATATGTAAACCAAAGAACTTTTTACACAATTTCTGCGATAGTCAATCAAACTAAAGCTGTACACATCAACAAGAAGTCTGCACAGTAAAGCAGCAATAACTTCTTACCGCTCTCAATTCTAGGTGATAAAACAAATAAGCAAGAAACGGTATACAATATATAACTCTTCCAGCATGTGTTTAAATTTAACCCATTTGGACACATTTAACTGATTAATCATAATATGAAGTAAGGTATAAAACATTCTGAATTTTACTTTGAACTATTTGAAATAAACGTTTTTGGTCAAATTAAGTATGTAAACCTAAGGATTACAATTAATTAGGATATAAAATGTGTCACTCTTCAAAAACATCAAGTGATGCCATAGGCTATACGTTGATTAAGTTGTTTTTCGTTTGAAAACATGTGCATTTCGTTTGAAATCCGGATCGACAAAAAGCAAAATTTGTTTAAACATTAAACAAACTTTTTAAAAGTAGAAACAATATTTAACAAAAAAACATTTTCGGACCGAAAGGAAGCTTAGAACTTTGCGGCAAAACAAAACTAAAATTTCGAATTTATTTGTTTCGACCAGATCTAGTTTCATCAGAAGATATAAACAATGTTTAGCAAGGTTAACAAGTTTATCAGAAAAACAATGACAGATGAAACTAACGACACGTTTTCGCATTTTTCGTTATTGAGGTTAACTATAAACAACAAGGGATTCAAAAATGTATTCAGATTTTAAAAGTTTTTAGCTGAATATCAAGTAGGCCTATGATAAGCTGTTGTATATAACTGTTGATGAAGTTATTTCTCAGATCGACGTCGAATGTAGCCGGCCGCAAAAGAAACAACAACTACCATCGCCATAGCAACAATAAAGGCACCGTGGAGGAGCGGCAACATGCGCATTGTCGTTCTACTTTCCATCACTTGTTCAGCATCTTTTCCAAAATCTGACAAAGCAAAAACGAAAAAAAATCACAAAGATGTGAAATATGCTCATATCATGAAGCTACATTATTTGCATTGTCACGGTGTGCCAAACGTCAGTGGGAAGCAAATCAAGCAATAAACTAATTTATAAACTTTTGCTGTTGCTTTGTTAATCGTTACTCATCGGCCGAACACAGCAACTATTGCTAAAATAATTCCAAGGTATTGCAGAAAAAAATTTCTGCATCGGTGTAAAAAGAAAGTTGCAACCTTGTGACATGTAAGATCTACCAAACTTTATGATATTGCTGCACGGAAAGGACATTTTCGTGACTCCAATTCACTTTTTGCAACAGCCATCAAACCAGAGTGTTTAGAACAGGGGTTCCCAATCTTTTTTACACCGTGGCCCCTTTGAAAATTTTGAAAAATCAATGGCCCCCTATTTTTTCAACCTTTTAAAAAAATTAAGAAACGTCATTTTAACTAAAAAAATTATTTTTTTGAAACAACCGGGAATTAAAGACCATTTCATGAAGATTTGGGCAAAAGGTACTACTGTAGTATTTTTATTAAATTTTAATTTATTTCCTTTGTTATATAGTGTTGGAGTGGACTTAGAGATAAAAAATTAAAAAAATTAATATTTTTCAAATTTTTCCATGGCCCCCAGGCTGGGAATCCCTGGTTTAGAAGAAACTGCCTTCCTGGCGTCAGCATAAGGCTGAGTACTCATAGAACAGTGAGACAATCGAGGGTTGGTAGAATCACTTCGTTTTCATTCAACGTTAAAACTGCTGAACCGAATCTCGCGGCTGTTTAGGCTATGCCAGAAAGCCATTTCGTTAGTTAGATGCTGACAAATACAATCAATTATGTTGTAATTTTCTGCGTATTTGAAAGCACCCTCACATTTTAGGCCTATTTGTAACGATTTCGTTTTTCATATTTTTTCGTTTGATGTTAGCCAAACAACTTTTAAACAAGTATTTGATTGCTTCCGTCATTTATATATTATACTTAAAATATAAAAAATCACGAAGCCCAAGCTGCATGATATGTACCGCACAGAAATTCTATCTTCTAATTTCGAAACTCTGATTCTCGAGTATAGTTCGTAAACAATGCAAACAACGAAAACAACATTAATTAAATGAGTGACGAAAGCTGCAAAAATTACCCCACGAGTTGTGCGCTGACCATCAGTGGTACGGTAAACAAAGTGAAACATTAGCTATTAAACATTGCAAACTTTATATTGCCAAACAAAAGTTATTATTTTGGCATTTTGCAATGTTGTGTAGTTATTCTGTTGTCAAAAAAAGGTTCATATTAAAAAGGTTTAGTTGCAATATTTTTGACTATGATACAACCATAGTGCGATTCAATCAACCCTGTCATGATCAATATAGTGGTCAAGGTTGCAAAAATTCACCTATCACCTATCAGAGCAGTTAGGTTTAATTTGAATACTCACACAAGCATGCTTTCCCATCGAATCCAAGCACAGCACCACGAGGGCAAATACATCGTGAATGTCCCATTGCGTCGATAGCACAATCAAAGTGGCAGTTCATAGCCACCTGCATTGTATTCATAGTTGAAACATTATCACTTTTGAAGCAAACACAAGCTAGGCAAAAGAATTTTCACTGCGACACACTCTGAATCTACAAACAATTAAACTTTAATTTTCAATAAAACTATTTGTATAAGTTAAGTGGACTTTCGATTGACAGTATGGAGTTTTAACCACAAGAGATTGGAGTGGGGCAACACTCAGCCGCGCAGTGCAGTGAGTACACCACTCATATCTCAGAACTCGGTAACCGGCCCAGTGTCAAAAGCCTCTACAACAGTGGTTCCCAACCTTTTTGTTGTCACGGACCCCTTTAGACAAATTATTAATTCTGCGGACCCCTATCTAAATTTTGCGTGAAACTCAATTAACAATAATGAGAGAAATGAAAGTAGGCTAAAAAGATCGTTTTTTCCAAACTCATCAAGGTAATCACGGACCCCCAAATGCTTTTTCACGGATCCCCAAGGGGTCCGCGGACCCCAGGTAGGGAACCACTGCTCTACAAGCATACCTATGCGAAACTACCAGGAATAACCAGTCAAGGATTTGTCATCTCCGAGGCTCCGAGGATAAAGATTCAAAACTAAACCAACCAATTAAGGCTTTCAAAAATTTTTATGGTCTAAGAAAGCTCTCAAAATTATTTGCATCATCAGATTTTGGGAAAAATGTTCAAAAAGTGACGGAATGCGGAAAGTAGTGGGAAAACAGCGTTTTGGAATGGGGTGAAGATATTTTTAGAGATAAGCTATAGGAGTTGGCAGAAATGAGAAAAAGCTGGTGAAATGAAGTTGCAATTGGGGAAAACTTAAGAGTTCATGAGCATTGTAGATCAACACTTGAAAGAGTTGGCTAACGATTTTGACAATGATTTTGCGGAGATCCTCGAAATGGCAACCTTTGGATCAACAACCCATTCATCGAAAATGTCAGCACATCCGATCTTAATCTTCACGAAAAAGTCTGATGGAATTATATTGTGATTCTACTTTGCAGTCTAACTTCGTATCTAACTTTCAAAGCAATCAAACTGATGTGATGGTGATTGTCTATGAATCTAACTTTAATTAAAACAAAGAAATCGATTGAATGGTGAAGCAGGGCTGCATGCTGCCGAAACTTCTTTGATGCTTCGCATACTGCTCGCATACTGGCAGCGAAACAGATATAAATTTTTCACTAGCATTAATTTGGTTTGTAAATGGATTAACATTTTGTTGTTTGAGTTGATTTGATAGAAGTTTTGTTGCAATTGTTGTCTCAAATATGCAGCTTATGCTAAAATCTCGCATTACGGCATGCAACAAAAAATTTGGTTCACAAAAGATTACAAATATCTGTTCAATTTGTTACGATTTTTTGTTTCCAGTCCGCGAAGATTTTCTTAAATTTTGCCGGTTCCCCAGTGTTAAAGGCTAGGATTTGGGAACCACAGTCAGGCTACAACGTGAACGAAAGGGTTAAGTCTTGTTGCTACTAGTAGCCCAATTGGTTTCTACATTTTAATCAGAAATTGGGACTCAGCCGACTTTGCAAGATTCACTTTGAAAAGTAAAACTGCTTGAAACAGTAGATGCTTGTAAAATAAAGCCACGTATGCTTTGCAGTGTTGGTGCTTCATGGTCAACAGTCAGATTCATACAACTTGAGCCAATCTTGCAGCTATTACAGACCGAGAAAAGAATGACCTTAGCCGTTGTATAGCGACAATAAACAAAACTTAACATTAATATTATCATTAACTTAAATACATAACAGATGTCCAGCTCAAATGCTACGAGATTGTCCGCCCGCTGTTTGTCCATACCCCTCAATTCTTTTATAGATTTGTTACTGTCTGTCTACACTAGAGCAATAAAAACAGGTCAACAGACCGGTTTTTCTAAACATTAGGTTCCACGTGACATGTATTCGTCTATGAGGCTGCACCGCTCCATAGCAGGCTACATATGAAACAAAACTAGTTTAATTTATGGAAATCTGGCTATTGTACACTGCCGCCAGCCAACCAGCAAGATAAATGACTGGGTAAATGTAAAATCCTTGATGCTAAACAAATATGTTCAATTACTTTGTTACACTTAGATTCAACGGATTCCTGGTGAACGATATCAAACGGTCCCGCTGTGGCATGCTTCACATTTTGTAACTCTTCATCAGAAACTGATCGGCGTCGTCTGTTTGGAAGACAAGGAGGATTCTAAAGAACAAACGTAGGAATAGACACGGTAAGCTCAATTTAACATTATCCTGAGGTCAATCGTCACCACAGTTGGATCAATTGCATAGTTTTCAGTTCAATTACATTGCGATTACCCTGCACGTCCTACAGCATCAAAATTTTTAATTACATTACCATTACATTGTTCTGACATTTTCAAATTACAACTACTTTCAAACGTAATTGATTACACGCTTCAATCACAAAAATTAAATGTTTCGATATTTATGTTCATCGATAATTTTTGAGAGTTTGACTTTTCCAAAGACAAGCAGAATTGTATTTGATAAAGATTAAGTTGCAATGTAAAAGTCCCTTTTGCACCCCAATTGAGGGCTTAACAAAAGTACCGGTAGCCTACTGATATCATGCGTGAGTCTCACTAAGTGTAATTTAGACCGATTTTATTTTGATGGAAATGTGTAATTAATGACATTCAATTACAATTCTGATTGTCACAACAGATAACCTACTCGAAATTTGAAAGTAAGAACACAAAAGATATGAAACAAAGTTGATTTCAAACTTATTGCTTATTTAAACAAAGTTATACAAAGCAAAGATGCAGTGCAGCACTTCAATTCACAATATTCGTTATTTGATCATTCTCTCTTTTGCCATTTATTTGCAAAAGTGCTTTAGTCGCCACATCATCAGGTAGCATATAGGCTACATGTTCCTCAATTAGCCTTTACACTACCACGTTTGAAATACCTTGATAGAAAAATCTTAATTTCATATGGAACACGCATTTTCACATTTCTTTTCACATGGTGATTTTCGCATTATCAATTTCATGTGGAGCTGAACCTAGAACTTCTGCTCATGTGACTACCATACATGCAGTGGCTTACGCAGAATTTTCTCAAGGGAAAGGGGGGAGCGTTCGATATAAATTGACATTTTTTATCAAGAGTACCGTAGCCTAATTGTACTTTATAGTCTGACCAGGGTATAAGGTTGAAGAGGCTATCTGTTGGTGAAATATAAACTCTCACGGTCTTTGCGTATGTCAATGCACATTTGGATTGAATTATTAGATATGTGAATATGATCAGCAGGATAGTAGGCTTAAACCAGTGGTTTCCAACCTGGGGGTAAATTACCTCCGGGGGGGTAATTTGCTTATTTTTGGGGGGTAACGAGACCCTATTTGGAAACAGTGGAGGTTGTGAATATTACAGTATAAAACCGAATGAATTGAACAGCCGTCTTTTCAAGGAACTGTGCAAGAAGATGGGAAAAAGATACGAAGCATTACTGTACCGCACAAAAGCACGGTGGCTGTCTCGTGTCAAAGTGATAACCCGCCTGGTCGAACTTCGTGAGGCTATCCATGTTTTTCTGGTAGAAAAGAAGTCCGACTTAGCTGAATACTTCTCTAACCAGCAGTGGATTTCCCAGCTGTGCAACCTGCCTGATATCTTTGGTGAATTGAACAAAGGCAATCTTTTAATTCAAGGCAAGAATGTAACTGTGATCGACGCCAAAGTAGCCGCATAGCAGCATTTATCTCAAAGGTTAAATTGTAGAACAAGCGAGTTGGAAGAGGCACAGTGGCGCAGTTTCAGACACTCGACAAGTCGTCGTGTACCTCGAAGGTAATGGACTTGACTTGACAGCGGCATTGAAAGAGGACATAGCTGACCACTTAGGCCAGCTAGCCAAGAAGATAGACAACTATACTTTCCGAATTTGGACGCGGCAAGTCTCCAATGGTGCACTGAGCCTTTCACGTGATGACAGCCAGGTGGATGATGATGACTTTCCGGCCAAAGAAGAATTTATCACTCTCCGAATGAACGAAGCGCTGAAACTTGATTTCAAGGGAAAGGCTTGAAACCCTTCTGGATTGGCAGACTCCAGAACGCGCCAACATTAGCGACAAGGGCATTAAATATCCTGACCTCTTTTTCAACAACGTATCGCTGTGAACAAGGATTTTCAACTGTCTTGGGAATGAAGACAAAAATGCGCAATTGCCAGGATGTCAAAAGTGACGCAAGAATCGCCCTCAGCACCACAAAGCCCAGGATCACAAAGCTGGCGGCTGAAGTCCAGGCCCAACCTTCGCTTTAAATGTTTACCACGCATTGTTATTTTGTATTCAGTATGTACATTGAAATACATAGCAATAAACACCTTTGTTTTTAAAAATTGATCTTGGGGGTAATTGGCTCACTTCAGGGTGGAGATTAGGGTAACAGCCACAAAAAGGTTGGGAACCACTGGCTTAAACGGATAAGTAAATACAGCAATAGTTCGACTAACAAGCAATGTCTTCAGATTAAAGCATAAATCGAACCTCTCGGGGAAAGTTTAACATCGAATGCAATTTATTACGGTAGTAGCCAACTTTAAACAAAAATTATCGCAACCGCGCTAAATAAATAAGACCTTGCGTGATTTAAGCTATTGAATATCGAGCTCCTGCAGCAATATTTAAAACATTAAATGAGCGGGCCCCTAAACACACGTGCCCCCCGAGGGGTACGAGGGGCGGTTAATACAGCCCTGCTACCCAAGACAACTCTTGAATAATATCATGTTTGCACTACCCAATTACAACAACGCTATAAAATCAATATTTTTTGAAGAGGGAATGGGGGCATGGCCCCCGCCACTGCACACATCGGTAATTCTATAGACTTTACTCGAATTGTCTGTAGAAGTTATCAGTAATTGGACATCGCTCAGAGACCTATTTGCTTATCTACAGACGTTAAACCCACGAAAAAATGACTAATTTGCTAAGTGGGATATGGATTGGACACAGACATTGCTAGGATACTAATTGGTGCATTTGTTCACATGTGAGTGATTCAATGCGGCCAGTGCACACTCAGTGAAGCCCGTGGCCGTATTTCAATTTAAACCAGAAAGAAAATACTTACTTTTGTGCAGTCTTGTTCATCCCTGTTGCAAATGTTTATGTCGCAATGGACATATATTTTCTGCCCAGCTGTTGGAAGGTGTCTCCAATGAAATCCGGTGAACGAGAATTCGACTTTCTTGCCCATAAAGTTGAAATTAACATCGTTCGCATTATTCAGTCCAATTTCATCAGCGGCAGGGCATCTGAGCAATGAAAAAATTTCAAGTAGCACTATTCTTAGTCCGTACCTCAGGCTAGGCTAGAGAGTAGAAGCTTTGCATAACGAGGCAGCTTACGCTCTTCGAAAGCGTACTTTTAAACGTACCGTACATTGGCTAAAAACTATGTGAACAAAAATATGGTAAGATCAAGCAATAAGTGTCCTAAGTTGTGATAGATGCAGCAGCGCAATATGCACTTAAACACTGAATTTAATAAAAAGAAAATAACACCTCCTTTATTGCAAGCCAAAAACTTCAAACTGTCCATGTGACCATCGCGCCATTTGGATCTCTACGTCTGCGTCATTTCTGTAGGCTACATCAAATTTTAAATTTCAAAGTGGTTTCCACTGAGTACTCTACCTTGAGATCAACAGATTCCTGGGGGTTGCTGGAAGGTTTTAAAGGGTCTGTAACCCGTGAATGCGTTGAGTTTTATAAAAAGTACAAAATAAAATTAATCTCTAAAATTCATGCTTTTAATATCATGATAATTTTGCAAGGGTAGTTTTGCATTCAGTATCACCCTTGCAAGTTCAAGTATTGGCAGATTGGATGCTATTCCAAAGGGGCTACGACTACAAAAATTGGAAACCACTAGAAGTATCAGTAGATTATGCAAAACTTCCAGAATTAGGAAATAATTAGTTTGCTTTAAAAGTGAAAAAATAATAACTTTGCAATGTAAAATTTGAAATATATGATTTGTGAATCTAAGTAAAACAATTATTTAAAAACAGCTTGAAAAAGGTACGACATCTGGCAATGGTGAGATGAGTTAAGTTAAACAATTTAATTATTAGGTGACAGACTAGGTCGCTCCATTTGCTTAAAATTAATCGGACTATTGCCAGTTATCACAAATGCGGTCATGATTAGAAGAATTTACTCAGCGGGGTTTGTCTGCCTCTGCTTATGCACTTGCGGCTACAAAGATCGAAATTTATGGTAACCTGTTATTGACTTATAGTTACTACGGTAAACTATAACTTACCCTTGTTCAATTATATTGTAGCGATACATGTCGTACCGGTCTGGTCCTGGTGTGGCATAGCAGCGCATTGCCTGGAAAAGTTAGTAAAATTGAAATAGACAGAATGCATGCTCGCTGTATCAATGGACATATCGCTGTGACATAACTTAGCTTGGCATGCTTTTATGTTTTTCGTTTGTTTTAAGCATGGACGTAACAGTTGGTGCAATATGTGCAGAAATTTTATTTTTCAATACCGTACACAGAACAGATCAATATACCTCCCTCGCTAAAGCATCAAAAGCTTTGGTATAAAGGAGGCAATTTCATACAAAGTTACTTATCCTGTCATTAGCTCACCTGCAAGGTGATATTCCATTTTGGGTCTACGTCGATGTACGTTTTGAGATAAACCTTATCACCGTTATAAACGTATTTTGATGGTTCCTTGACTTCAAACGTATCAGTAAAGCGGTAAAGTTGTAACTTGATTTCTGTTAGGTTTCCAATTGGCAGGACGTACTTTACAGCACTGAAATATACAAGCTTAAACCAACGTCAAACGACATTACGACAATGATTGTCAACAGACTTCAACAATCAATAAAAGTGAGCCGAAGCGTAAAAAAAATGTTACAACAAATCTTGGTCTAGGCTACTTTAAAAATTGAAGTCAAACTTAAACTTGTTTTTATTCTTAATTTTTTTCGTTATTTTTTAGCATTTTTATGGCTTGCGTTAAACGTTGTGGCTTTTGAACATTATACCTTATGATCAGGATGTGCAACCTTCACTACTGGGAGGTAAAAACAACCCACAAGATTAAACCATGAGTTGCATCTACATTCTACATACGTTACTCATTATTAGCGGCTAACATAAAAACTGGATGCTTTATTTCTCATGAAAAACACCAATATTCTAAAAAGAAAGATTTACCGAAAAAAGAAGAGTAACAAAGCTTTGTGAAAATCTTGTTAGCGATGCAAAAGAGCAATCGAAAAGGTTGGGTGGTCAACGGGATCAACTGTCAGCTTCATGGTAATTTAATCAGTAACAGTGAGCTACGGTAATAGGCTAGTGAATAATACTGTTATTATTGTTTTAAATCATTGATTCATTATAACGTTACACTCATCGTCTCAAAAGAAGTTGACGCTCAACATCCCATTTTAACCACGCTGCTGGTACAAAGAAAATACTTTAAAAAGATATTTATAGAATTTGAAATCCATGTGGAACCAGCCAGGAACTGCTTGTATATTTATGTATTGATAGCAATTTGTCAAGCTCACAATATTGTTTAGATTTGGAATAGCCTACATATCTATGGGTGCGTCAAAGTTGGAATGAGGTTGTTCTTCAGCATGTCGAAGCAAAACTGAAATCAAAGCTTTGTGCATTTGAGGACTATTTGAAGAAAATTTTTTTTTTCAAATTTACATTGATCCTAACACTGCGTAGTTCAAAGGCCAAAGCTTGCTCTTACGTTAAACAGTTTGCTGCAGCCTTCCAAAACGTAATAGAATTTTCACAAAAAAAGTTATTTGTAACTTGAGCGATTTTTCTATTTAGCTCTTCGTGTTTAGAATTGAGCATTTCAATCTTGCTGGTATCACTACCAGATGATATTTTGAGATCGGTAGGTGGCGCAATGATGACTGGCAGTGGAAAAAGCCAATCCAACGGTACTGCGGGTGAGATATCAATCTAGCGACGCGGGTTCGACACTCGGTGATGACAACAAACTAACAAAAATCAAACAATACAAACAAAACCGACGAAAATCGGACCCAAATCTTTCCTTTCAGCAATTTGCCACGAGCACTCTAATGTAGGCTAACACCCTGAAAGAGACATATTCTATTCGCCGGCCGCAGGTTACACAACCCTGTTAGGATAACAAGTTTTTTTTCACATTTTATTGGATAGGTTTAGTTACAAAATCTTACTCTTGAATAGGCTTCAGTGGATATAGATCAAGGCGCAGATGCTTGTAGTAGACACAGCTGAAGTAGATGTATACTTCACTGTCCCTGGTTATGTTGTAACCGTGAAAGTCTGGAACCACACACAGGCTGTACTTGACGTGGATGTAGTCGGTGGTCGTGTTGACCTTGATAAGAACAAAAGATTAACTTTCGAATGCTTGACCACAGCCAGGGGCGAACCCAGAAAGTAGCCTTAAGGGGGGGGGAGCAATTAAAAAAAAAAAAACGATGTGTAGGTCTAAAATAAAAAAAATAAAGGATAAACAAAAATAATTTTTAGTAAATGCCACAATTCTGGTAGCTCATTTAGACGAACTATGCTTTGCGAGCCGAGTAACAACAAGATCGGTAGGTGGCGCAATGATGACTTGTCTGGACAAAGCCAATCAGCGATGGTTCGACTCTTAAGTTGTGCGATTGAACAAAGCAGTTTAAGGGTAGTTTTCTATTCAGTAGCATCAAAAAGAATAAATAATTTGCAGACATCATTTCAAACAGCGAATTGTTCACTCTGTCAATCTCAGTGACCGGGCCTGCGTTAGCGGATCAAAGCTACCTACAAGTATGCGAAACTGCTATTGTCCTTTTATACTATTTGTGTTTGTTTCTCACATATTTTCAAACAACAAAGGTTTACAATAAGAAATATACACAACTGTAAAGGTAAAAATGAAAACAGAAAGGTAAAATAATTTCTGTTGTTTAAAAATTAACTTAATTTTGTGAATCATATGATGGGAGTAAATGTTTTTTTTTAAGTTAAAAAGAAAGCCTGCATTTGAATCAACTTATAAGCCTACAGGCTCATTTTATTTAGTAGATTGACTCACTATTATTAAAGTAACCCAACCTTTACAACCTGTTTCACCCTTTTACGGGATCATGAGAAGATGCTAATCCAGATGGAATTCAAAATAAGCATCATCTGACGATCCAGCAAAGGGTGAAACAAGCTGTAAAGGTTACTTTGATGATGGTGATTCATTCTACTTGAATTAGTTCTGCTCGGCATTAAGCACTCTTTTGTGGTATTACAGCTGTACCATTTATCATATCGGTTCATTTTATTATATTGAATTATAAACATCTCGTTTATATTTCCTGACTGCAAAAGTAAAAAACTCTGTTTCAGCATTAGACTTTTTCGCAAATCCTTTACAAAAACATTTTAATAATTCTATTTTTCAGTTTTCTATAAAATGTATTTCTTTAAACACTACAATTGTTTTAGAAAAAGAAAAACGATTGCAAAATAACAGCAAACATCATTATTTGCGACCCAGTATACTGTAATTTTAGGATGTGTTTTGTCTAAATAGATGTTATAAAAGATGATCTGGTTTGGTGACATCTCCAAGATTTTTTAACGATGGATTAAAGATTAGCAAAAACGTCCTATAGCTTATATTTGGAATCACAATAATTTTTGCTCGCTGCAGCTTGTTGTTTTGTTTATTAGCGTAGTAGCTTCATGTGAACTGGGCTTCTGTCAACACAAGCGCATCACTCTTGTATAATTAACCGAGCTATTTAACTATTTATTCTTAGTGCCCAGTCAAATTTTCAGTAGATTACAGTTTCCACTATTTATTGCATCACTCGTTTTTATTTTAATCAGATAAGTTAGTTGCATATGAAAAAGCTTTGAATCTACGATTGTTTTTCGTTTTGAAGAGTATTTCTTTAGTTTTCTTGCATTTCGAAAACGTAACAACTTCGTTTCTTATACGCTTAAAATTAAAATAAAATGCTTGGAAGTTTTAGAACAAAGAAATGGTCGTGAAGTGCAAAATACTGCACGTGATCTTACGGATAAAGTGTTTGATCAACATACAAAATCTATTATTATCGTTATAAGAGCTGTTTCAAACAAAATAGATTACATGAAACTATGTTTTTGACAAAACAATGATGAAATCTACATCTAACTAAACGGATGTTTAGCTACTGTTTTTTGTACAGTTAAGATTACAAAACGTTGCTTCTGTACTACATTCATAACTTTGGCTACATTGTAATGCGTACAAAGCCAACAAAATTTGTTTCTGGAAAGTACTGTCGATTAAATTATTCTTTGCAATAGCATAGCCATGACTCATCATCGTCGGCACTGCCTGGATAAGGTGTCGGCTACTATGGTTATCCGCTAAGATCGATCGTCCATTGTTCACACTTCACAGCCATAACTTTACTGTATTGAAACTACATCATGGGCCAACTTTCGCATCCCTGCATAGAGTGGACGAATGTTGTTATAGTCAGGCTGCTGTTTAATGTAGTCACATTCAATTTGCACCCACCCCTCCGTACAATTTTTCTTTGAAAGTCAAGCTCTGCTACTAGTCTGGTCAGTTATGCACATTTCGGTGCAAACTTGGGTAGACATTTTTCACCTATATTTTCGAGTTCCTTAGGTGCAGTAGATGTAAAAACCGTCTGGAGCCCAAAAATTTTGGGGGTGGAAGGTGCCCAAACGGCTACTCCCACTTTTGGGGCTACAAGACAATGAAGCGCATACAAGAAAATGTCAAAATATTTTAAATCATAGCATGTGGGTGATCAATTTGAGGTAATTTGGCCCAAAAATCGTTTGAAAGCACCTATTTCCATCTAAAATTATCACATAGCCAGTTATTTACATAAAAATAGCAAAAAATTGCAAAAAAAAAAAAAACAGTCAAAAAGAACAATATTTAGCAAATAGTTAGTTGGTTACCGTACCGTATACAGTTGTTGTTTGATTTACTCAATGAAATAATATACCCAAGCAGACAGCCTCTCCTAAATGATTGTACGCAGCATTGATGGAGATGGTCTGCCTGTGTTTTCCGGAGCCAAAGTCGACAGTTCGTGGGGTGTTGGCATTCCAATCAATAACTGCTTCATGAAAGCAAGGAGGATGATAATTGCATCTGTATCCACAGTCCATACACATAGTGTTGGCAAACCACTTTGCAACATATCCTTAATGTGGCAAACAATCCTGTTATCAGCCTCTTCTAAAGCCAGGTGATCACTATTGCTTGTATCATAATCGCCAAAATTGGCTCAAACACTACTAACGCTAGTGATGCAAAAGTCTTTTTGCCATGACCAATGATGCTCCTTGCTGATGTCAGCAATAAGTTGGTTCAATCTCGTTTGTTTGCCGAGTTCTGGGCTAGTGTCCGACCCACGTTGTTTCCTTGTAATGCTCTTTATGCTTAAGGCGTGGTGGTGGTATTGGTCTGCAATCAAGTCAATTCTGTTTTCCACAAGCTTTTCTGCTATGCTGGCTCTGGCTCTTTTCTCCTTATTTAAGGTCGGCAGCAGTGGCCGAGTGGTTAGCGCGTTGGACTCGCAATCGAAAGCCTGCATGTTTGACTCCAGCCACCCGCACTTGCTGTTGTTTCTCTGGGCAAGTAACTTTACGATAATTGCCTCAACCCAGTGATTGATTTCGAGTAATGAGGAGTACCAAATTTAAGTCATAAGTAGAGTAGACAACCGGAAACAGACATTGTCGTCGGCTGCAGCGTGGGTCAGGTGTATGTCGGAAGGCGTACACCGATGCATAGCTCTCAAGTTTGCTTTCCCGCAATGCAGGATAAAGATAAGAAGAAAAAAAAGAAAAAGAAGACCATTACTGCAAATTCCTCAAATGTAGAATTCTTTTCCACGGTAGCAGCCTTGGCTCGAATGATGACAGAAAGGTCAACCACAAGCCTATCTGCCGTTTTTGGATAAGTGGCTGACTTAATTGTCAAGCAATCAATGATCCTTGATTTTTGGTAGTGATATAGTAAGCCATCTTTGGTTGCCAGGCACTCTGGTAATCCTTAAAATACAGACAGAATTGTGCGCATATTACGAAATACTTTCAATTAATTTGCTGGCTAACAATAAAACTAAACTACAGAAAAAGTAGACATGAAAAATTATAAAAGGCCTTCTTTCAAGCCTGTAAATTCAAAGCAAAAAACATCCATGACAAGTTCTTTCTTGTTCCAACAGGCATCACAAAGCTTGTTCATCATTGCAGGATTAAACATCATTGTGGAGCATTCTATTTGAATTTTCCCAGCAGTGCTTGGCAACTTCAAAGCGTTCTTTCTGATTGGTGCTTTTATTACATCATCTGTCCTTTCAACAAAACGGGTCTTCTTGAATTTGTTGTACTGTGCCCAAGTCAAAGATTTTCTTACAATCAACAGTAAGCTCTATTGAAAAAATGGCCGACGAATTCAGCTTTGTAAACTGTTGTTGACTGCTGAATGGGTTAATGTGAAGCTTTTTGTATAGCTTTTTACAGTCCTGCACAAACTGCTCGATAAATGCCGCTGAACAATTGAACATTCTTTGTGTTGTTTGGCCATATTCTTACCATCGACTTTCTCAAGGTAGTGAAGCATCTCTGGAAGACATATCTCGATCTTGCGTAGAAAGTCTAGACTCTAGACCTTCCTTGTTGACCAGATCGATATATCCTCCTTGGGATGTTTTTACATGTTTGTTGTTTTGCTCGTGGCACGGGTCAAACGCTACTTTGGAGAATTGCTCTCGCACAGTATTTACAACAGAGTGACCAGCCATAAAGTGTTCAAACAATGGACTGTGTAACACTTGGATTTCCTTTAAGTCTTGTATGAAGACTGACGACCACCGAGCATAATTGATGTGATCCAATGCAAAAAATAGAGGTATTAATTCTTCCATTGTACCTATGAAAAGTGGAAGGTTAGCCTCTCGCAAGGATCCCACGTATAGTAAAACTGTTTTTGTGATTTGTAGAATGCTGAACCAATACTTGAACATTGTACTTTCATTACTTTTAGACAGCCAATCTTGGAATGATTATTGTCCGTCTTCATGTTCTGATAGTTCATAAGCATCCTTTAAAAGTTTTTTCAAGCATACTGCTGTCACTTGCAAAGTGTATCTTACTTTTTTAATGTGGTTCACATGACATAGGCTACGGCATTGACCAATCTGACAGTATGTAAAGCAGTCGAGTTGATAATCGTATCAAGACCAGTGCCTTTCAGCAGCTGTTCTACACCTACACAGAGTAGAGCTGTATGTTCAATATGCAATCCACCCAGGAAACAAAATTTATCGTCTTTGAACTGGTTTGTGTATAACAGTGGTTCCCAAACTTTTTTGAACGCGACCCAAATTTGAGTTCTGTTAGCATCTAGCGACCCAAGACACAGGTAACCTGTACAGTGGCGTAGTCAAGGGGGGGGGGGGGGTTTGGGGGTTACAACACCCCCTTTGGCACGTGTGTGACGTCACGATATTGAGAATGATGCTTTCAGTCTAAAAAAAATTGCCTAATTTTAAACAAAATTGCATTAAAAGAGCGAGTTTTGCCAATAATAAACATTCAAAGATCTCAGCCAGGAATTAGCAACAAGAAAACACAGAGACTTAGCTTTATTTCCGAAAAATGCCGAAGAAAACATGATCTTATCCTTTTGCTATGTTACCGGACAGCACCATTTTACAGGAATATTCGTACCCACATTTTTGTTGAAAATGCTCTCAGAATGCATCAAATTCAAAGTAATTTTTCAAAAGTTTCTGGGGGAGGGCCCCCACACCCCCCGCCGCTGGGTGGTCAAAACCCCCCTTTTCAAAATTCCTGGCTACGTTACTGAACCTGTATAATTAATTTTACCACTCCACTGTTTTTGCAATCTTTGCCTGCTATAAACAAGACACAGACAATCAGTTGTAGGGTGGTCTGCTGTAGCTCGTCTTCCTCATGAGACTAAGCAAAAGTGCTAGATTCGTTGCTGAGTCGAACCGGCTTGGCTCCAGTGCCTTGTCGGTGCTTAAAAATACGCTCATATTTTGCATGCATCGGATGTATCTTTAACTTGTTCTTCTTTAAGAATTCGTTTGACAACATTTTGCATCACAGCCTACGTAGTGGCTTGCCAGCACCAGGGTCGCAGAAAAAATGAACTTCAAATTAAGAAAAAATAGTTTAGAAATCTTAAATTGTCAACTTAAAGAATAATTTACGTTTCCCGTGATTTATTGAAGGAAGTGACTGGAATGCCGGGAAAACTGCTTGCCATATTGATTTTGATAAGAGAAGCCAAATAAAAGCATACTATGAAGCAATAATTGTCGATGTTGGGATTAAAACAACTCAATAGAAAAAAAAGTTTATTTATAAATTAATTTACAACAGTCCGATTTTGGCAGATTTGGATCGTCTCTGCACGACCCATTTTTTGACCCTTTGCGACCCATGTTTGGGTCGCGACCCATAGTTTGGGAACCACTGGTGTATAACCACTGTAGGCTATCTGTTTATTCATTGCGTACAGCGGTTGATCTGAACAACCAGCACTTCAACAGCGACCTGGCCTGGATTCAGATATGCTGTATAATCTTTGGCAATGCTCATAATGTGCAGTTGCAGATCCCAGCTATGACTCACGTGGTCAATTATTGGAAGAATGCTATTCATCGTTGTGATGTTTGCAGTTTGATCTGTTGCTTTAGTTGTATGGTATGCAAACCATGAAGGAGAAGTACAGGTACTGTAATCTTCTTCTTCCCTTTGCGTTGCAGTAACTGCTGACAGCATCCAGTCATCTTTTTCCCAGCTTTGTTGTAGGAGTACCAGTTGAATGTTCTCTTTAAATGATTCTTCAAAGTCATGCATAGTGTATTGGGGGCGTTGTGCATGTTTAGGCAGATTTGCAAGTGATGCAATGAGGAATGTATCATGCGAACATGTGTTATTTGACTTCAGTTGGTGTACCTCGTCTGTGGCCATGTCTGCATACTTTCTTTTGACCCGCTGTTCACCTTGATCATTATGCAATTGAAACGGATGTTCCATGCAGGTGATGACTGATGAGTTGCAGCAGAACTGGAGCTGTTTTGGTCGATGTTGTCATCAACTACCACAGTAAATACACCATGTCGAAGGGCAGTTTGCAATACTCTTCCACCTGATCTGCAGTAAAGGTCTTTTACTGTAACTAAGAGTTCTTCAATGAAGCGAAGAGTGCTATAGTAAGATAAGGTTATCCCATGATGGAACAAGGCTTGCATCAAGTTTTTAGACCTAACCATAGAGTACAACTTAATTGATCGTAAGGTGGCAGTTGATAAAACCAGCCTTGTCCTTTGTGCGTCCATGAGACAGCTGTGACTGAGTTGCAGGGGTGCGACAGGGACGAGTGAAAGTTTTGGTGTTCTTTACAATCAACCCAAATATAGTTTGATAAGGCAAACAAATTTTGTCATATTCTGGCTGCTTCTGACAAATTATCGTAACCAGGATGGTGAAATGATTAAAATGGTGAAACAACGTTGACAACTGTCGTACAATTACACTTGAAGCAAGTCAGAACCACAAAACTGATAGCTTGTTTATTCTAACACTAATCAGTTTTGATAGCCTATTGGATAATTCTAACACTGTCTGGTTTGTACCAATATTCGGTCATATTATAGGAGACAAACAGAAGATTTACCGTACCGTACTGAAACTCAGAAAGATTAAAACTGTTGCAATGGTGTGTCTATTGACTGAGTAGCCTAAAGGGAAGTCAAACTTTTCTATTCCCTGCTGGGTAGGCTATAGACTAAAAGAAAAGAAGAAGCCAATTTTTCTATTCCCTGTAGGGAATAGTATAGTTGGATTTCTCTTTGTGACAGACCAATCACAATGTTTCCCGAAGACTGACTGATTGCTTAACAATCCTACTCTTAAAACTCAAAAGTTGATCTGTCTGGTGCAAATGCAATTCAAAACTAAATTCGCATCTCTTGCATTGCCCAGGTTACTGTGAACCTGCCTCCCGCTTTCACGTATTAGCACAAAGCCTACACAAAAACGGTCATTTTATCCATACGGTTTTAGTGTTTTGGACAACTATTGTCCATTATCTGGTTCAATGATTGTTTTAGGTTAAAACTTATGCTTCCAAACAATTTTTCAGGCCAAATTACCCCCAAACAAGTACTCATATGCTATATTAAAAAAATAAAACAATTTTTCTACATGCGCTCTAGCCATCACTACCCCCCAAATGGGAGCGCCATTTTGGGGATTTTCCACCCCCGAAATTTTCGGGCTCCAGACGGATTTTGAGTCTATGGTGTCCAAGGAACTTGAAAATGCATATGAAAAATGTCTACCTAAATTTGCACAAAACAGCCCTAAAACGTGCATAACTGACCAGACTATAGGGGGAAGGTGAGGTAAGTTGAGCCAGTGGGTAAGTTGAGCCACCCCCTGTAACTCGAAAAATAAAAATCGCATCAACTTTCTACTGCCACTTACCTGACCGTTTATCTTATATGGAGCTGTTCTGTCAATATTATAGTTCTTTGTCTTGTAGAAAGACAGAAAAACTGTTTTTAGTGATTTTGGGAAGTTTTTTGAACTTTTTGAAAAAAAAGATTTTTTGAGTTTTACAAAATGTCTGTGGCATTCACCAGTATTGATATGTCTAACAGTAATCACTAATGTTAGCTTATTCAGAAACTATTAAAGTGAGGTTGCTAGCTCATATATGACTGGAGAAATTTCCGTTTAACTTTTAATGGCGGCCTTGAGGTAAGTTGAGCCAGTGATGTACAGGTAAGTTGAGCCGGTGGCTCAACTTACCTCACTTCAGCTGCCAGTGTTAAGTGATGATATATGTAGTCATTAAATAGATAACAAAGTGTATTTTACTTTTTAATAGTCTAAATCTCTGGAAAAATAATTTGTCCATTGGTTTATTGAAGTTTAAATTTATTTGTAGTGTAACCTGCAGCCTACTAGCAACATGCAAGGGAAAACCCGACCTGGGCATTACATTGGTAAAATCGAATGCTTCAATGAAGATGGAGAAATTGAGGCCAATTTTTTAAGAAAAGTGCCTGGAGAGTCCGAGGAAAAGTTGTCCTTTGTCTGTAAACAGACGATGAGTGTGCTTTTCTTAAAGAGGATGTCGTTAAAGCTTCCTCACACGACCACTTGGAGAAACTTTCTGCCGTCAGCAAAAAGTCCGGTTTCCATGCTCTCTTGATCAGTGGCATATGGATTAAGTTTAAATCTGACAGACAACGGAAATTGATTTAGAAAATTCACATTTGGAGGTTTATTTAATCAGGATTGTGTATTAATTCATCGCTTTATTTTCTGTTCTGCAGCTCAGTTAACACGATCTGCTAGTACTACATTGATTCAACGTCTGTTGAGGTTTAATCAACAAAAAAGTGGCAGATTTGTCAGCTGGGAAGTGTGCAATTTCCAGTCGAACTGTCACAACAAAATAAATTTATCCTTTCACATGTTGTTCTTTCTTCCTGGTAGCAGCTATGTAAATTGCTATCCAACCTGTCTTCTTTCTTACTTTCAACTCAAGTTCCACATGTGTTGAGTGAAGATTACATATTGTCAACAAGAGACTGGATCAATTGTGAAGTGGAATAGTCACAGCACACTCTAATACGTCCGTCCGATAGATTTATCACATCGTACTTAAGAGCGCAGAAGAGCTTGGTTTAAGTGCGGCACACTGGACGAACCACATGTAGAACACGGAGTGGCAAAATCACACCTCCACGCTCCGTGACTTCATACCCGACGCCGATCCCCGTTCACCAGGGATGTCTCTCGCAAGGCTTGCGTGGGTCAGACTTAACCGCCTGCGAACTGGCGTCGCCTGCTTTCGTTCGGACATGCACAAGTGGTGCCTGGCTCCTTCATCAGAATGCGAGTGTGGTGCCACGGAACAGACCGCAGACCCAGGCCCGGATTTAGGGGGGGGGGCAGAGGGTACAAGTGCCCCGGGCCCCCCTACTTTTAAAGGGCCCCTTTCGTGGAAAAAATGTGATTTTTGTGTTTTTATTTTTTTTATTTCAGCCTTTGAAGTTTCTACCAAATGCTGTGCAGTGCTGGATTAATGCTACTGTATGCGTAGAGGTGGTTTTTCACGCCGTAGGCGCGAAAAATTTTTTGCACGGGAGGCTCCCCGATCTAAAAGTGCCCTGGGCCCCCCATCAGCTAAATCCGGTCCTGCGCAGACCATGTCATCCACTACTGCCTAACCCATCAGCCTCCACACGGTGCGCATGGTCTGAGGGTCCTGGACGATGAGACTGCTGAGTGGCTGAAGATTTCCTGCTTTCCAATCTAGCCTGGAAAGATCGCTCATACGCCATCATCATCATCACATCGTAAAAGGCCGAACCACGTTTCGCCAAGCGGCGAAAACACGAGTTAGTGAATAGAGAAAAAATAATGAGAGATTGTCGCTCAAGCATGACAGTGCATCGCAATGATGACGTCACCATTGCGTCACAGTCCATGTTACAATTCGGGACACATAGCTGGGCAATAATTTCGTGAACATACTGTATGTATTGCATAGCATTTTATATGTAGGCTACCATCGCTACAGCTTTTGTTATTGAACTTAAATGAGTGGCTCAACTTTCCTCATACCCCGGCTCAACTTACCACGTGGGGTAGGTAAGTTGAGCCAAAATGACGTAATGTTTAAAACATGTATTTTTTCAATACTCTTATGAGTTATGAAAAAAATTTTTTTGTTAAATTAAAGCCAAAGCATCAACCATTATGCTGCCACTTTCACTTTTATTGTAAACCAAGCGGTTTTCTTACTAGAAGCGTTTAAGTAAAAAGTGGCTCAACTTACCTCATTCTCCCCCAGCGGCAATTAATCTACCATTGCTGGAAAGAATACAAGAAAATGCTCACAACTACTTGCGTTTTAGCCATGCAGTGCACTTTCAATTATAGCCTACAAGTCCCTTTATAAGTTATAATTGTAGGCTACTTATGTTGGTCAATTTTATGTAGGCCTAATTGCAGCGTCAGGGCCTAAACGTTTCTATTTCACAAATTTTACTCTTTTCTTTGACAACTTTACTGGATCTACTTCAAAAGACAGTTTCCACTTTAATAAAAGGAAGTGTAGCTTATACCTAAACCAAGGATTGAGCAACTCGCCTCGTATGTTATAGGCAAAGTGTGCAAAAACTGCGTAGGTTATAAATGTAAACCTATTACCAAGTAATGCTTAAATGGTGATGGTCACAGCGGTAAACCATAATCTCTTCGTGGGAAAATTTTAACATAAAGTTCCCGAATCCGTTCGTCTGTATATAATGACCGAAGAAACACACACTTGAACTTCTTTTCAAACAGTGTATTTCTGTAAAATTAGCCCGCGGCTATCGAAATGGGGTGCAACGCGATACACCTCTAAAACTGTCACTACGATACAGATTACTTGGATAAAAGACGGAGAATTTGTCCAGCTAGCAAGCACCAAATAAACCAGTTAAATGTGCGACCGACTTCCAACAAACAACTTCGAGAATGAATCAGAAAAATTTGTGATAACTCAAAGGCACAATGTTTAAACCGGTTTCAACAGGTTTGACACAGGTCTTACTGACGATGGTGCAATTTTGGCTCATGTTTTAGGAATTTCCATGACGTAATATTCAGTAGACCCGAACGGTTTCTACATGACGTTTGACCAGGCGAACAACCGTCTGGAACAGGTGACATTACACTTCTTTAAACAAAAGTACAATAGGTTAAGTGTAAGCTACTTTATTTCTTACCGAGATATTTTTGGAGCATTTTCCGAACTCTGGGTCGTGTAAATTAAATCTGTAGTATCCGTCAGGAGATTTACTTGCCTGACACTTTGGATCATTGAAAGGGACCTTATCCTCGTCAACTAGGACAAGATGTTTAACGTATTTCACATGAAACCAGTCGAAAATAGAATGGTTGAGTCTGGAAAGCACAAGCAGTTAAGCAATAACTGCTCTGAAGCACTGACTGTTTATCCTACGGCGACCTAGCAGGTATAGGACACAGGCCTTGTCATTCAACCTTTAATCCTGAAAATATCGGAAATAATAATTTTTAAGCCTTCTGTAAGCACTAAGAAAAAATGTCTAAATGAATTTCAAATTGCTGACAAAACCATCAAAAATAAACGTCATAAAAACTGAATGAAATATTGTTAATTTTGTAAATACTTTTTAATCCGACGAAAGAAAGTAACTTACTTGAAATTGACTGCTTTCGCAGAGCAGTTCAGATCCACATATTGATAATCGGTAGCGTTGATCATCCAAACTGAAAATCAAATGTTATCACTTAGGTTTTGTCACTATGCAACAACTAGCTTTTCTAGCGACAACCTGCTACAGTTTTTAACACAATTTGATTGATTCTTTATATTCGGACTGGGAAAGCTTCTTGCAGAGCTTAATCCTGGCAGTTTCTCATACTTGTAAAGGCTTTGAATCACTGACGCAGGCCCGGTCACCGAGATTGACAGAGTGAAGTTTCCGATTGTTGAAGTCTTGTTGCCAGGGGATTATTCCATCCGTTATATGACTCTGAATGGAGAGCAGTCCTTAACGTGCGTTGCTCAAGCGCACGCCCTGAGAGTCGAACCAACGCCGCTTGATCTTGAAGCTTCTTCGTTCCAGAAGTGACGCGCTAACCAATTGAGCCATCGTTTAAAATTCACTAAAGTAATTTCCAAGCTGGTGGGAAAGCATAAAAACAAACGCGGTTAATATCTGGGAAACTAATCCTAAAACTTAGTTGATTTAACTTTCGTTGGATACAAGATCAACAACAAAAATCGAAACAGTGAAGGAATTCATATTTCTAGGATTAAAAACGAGCTGGGACTCTAACAACACACCAGAAGTAAAGAATCACACTGAGAAGAAATGCACTGGTTGGTGTGAATACGGTTTCAGAGAGGAAGATTGTCAAACAGGAAACCAAACAGAAGCTGATCAGAAGTGTTATTTTTCCAATTACAACTTAAATAAAACATTGCAACTCGACTTTGTAATTTTAAAGATCTGCAAAGCTTGTCACATACGCTAAAGATGATTAATGTATCAACCATTTCAACATTTTTATATTGGATGCTCAAACTTTTCACACATTGTTGAAATTTTACAATACTTCGCATTAATACCTACTACCTTTCCTTTATTACTCGCAGTAATTTTAAACTTAACTAAATCGGTTTTAGCAAAATGATTCTCGCCTAGACTACTGTCATGGACTTCTAAATGTTGGCCTGTTGGCCCACTGTTGGCCCACTGTGTAACCCTGTTGGCCCACTGTTGGCGAACTGTTGTACCAACTGTTTGGCCTACTGTTGTCCACTGCGTTTCCAGTCCAGATTCTACTATTTAAAAGTCCATGCTACTGTGTTATTAGCGGTGGGATGGCGCAATGCTGGATAAGGCGTTGGCTTTCCAATTATGCAAACCTGGTTCGACTCCCGCCTTCAGCTGGTTGTTGAAAGACACCGCTCACCTCTACCTAGGGTGTAATAAATTGGGTGGGCGTAGTTGCTGAAGTAAAGGCAGCCGAGAGAAAGGAACTGGTCAGTGGCCACCCCACTCTCCTTAGTGCCGAAGGCTTAGTATAATGAGAACCTTATCTTCTCATTCCCCGAAGCTCAGTATCTGAGTATGGGACCTTTACATTACTGTGTTTATTAGATTCCAAAAATGACGTAGATTGCGAGTCGTCATAATCTACAAAGAAAGTCAAATACTTCCGAAGTGTGACAAAATATAACATCAAAACACGTTGAAACAACAACGTTTTTGCGAATGCAATTCCCCTGCTTCATGCAGGCTAAAATACATATGTGACAAGCAACAAAACATGTCAAGATATACTAGTCAGCTAATGGTAGACTTAACCCCAACTCCCTTGTGTGTGCTACACCTTTACATTTACCATTACTTCGTTTCCCTGTATTGCTTTAAACATTTTTCGCTTCAATAGCTAGGCTACTGTGGACTAGACATTTTGCTTTTCAAGATATTAAATAAGTAACCGAAGGCCAATAAACCGTTTCAACTTACCAAGAGTCTCATTGGAGTAATCGCATTTGTCCTCGTCTGGAGCGAGCTTGCCTGTAACATACAAATGGGATAAATGGCCCAAGTATAGATCGATCGCTATTCGACTTAAAAGATTTTTTGAAGATTTTTGACGTGAAACCATGATGATGCTTTTGTAGAGACATCCTGCAGCTTGTGTTAAACTTACATTTGGTGGTCGGTCTAATTTAAAGAGTGGTTTTTGGCACGGACAAAATCGAAACCAAATTATTGCAAACACTCTACCAACTGCAAATATTAAATACAATGATAGGTTTTGTCAACACGATACCTGTGCTAGTAGCCTACATCAAAATCTCTCCAATGATTAGCCTATAGGCTATTTCTGATTATCTAAAATAGTGTTTATGTTGGATTGGATGTTAAACTAATGAATTTGATAAAAAAAAAGGCCACCGGCATATAAAAAGCCGAACATTCTATAGCTTACGATAATTTAAGACTGTTTGGAACTATTTTTGCGCAAAAGTGAAACAAAATTCGTCACCACAGAGTCAAATATGAAATGCAAAGAATTTGAAACAACAAACCATGAGTTAACATATTTGAAAATGTTTTTGTTCTGAACTCTTGTAAGTCTGAATGCTTGACAACTCGTTTCTTTTTTATTTTAAACAAAACGAAACATATTTTCCTCAAAATGATTCGAAATGAAAGAAAGAAAAATGCCTTAACACGTTGTATTTTGAAATAGGATAATTTAGCTTCGAAAGGTCACTCGTCCAGTATCCCAATACGTTATCGAACAGCAACCTATTTTAACATGCAATTTGACACTGCATATGTATTATGTAGGCTGCATGAGGAATGGTCACCTACATTTGTACACCAAATTTCAATCTTTGCATTTCTTTTCATATATTTTGTCACTTTATATTAGTTCCAACAATGAATGAGGCCCACTGTTATTTATTTTTGGACTATCACATTGTCTTTCTTCATGCTAAATATGTTACTGCTGCTCTATGCTGCGGCATTTTTACACAATATTATTGTCAGGCTACCTATCTAGGATCACGACATCGCCCATAGTCTGCGTTTATTCTACAAATTATACTTTTCAATGATGAATTTAGTCAAATTCATCTTATAGGGTAGATAGCCTGTAGTCATTGCATCTTTTGAATTGAGAGTCATGATTATATGCACAGGGTGTTCAAATAGCTTTATGTATGTTCAGAAAAGGCATGACAGGCTCACCAAAGTTGATACTAAATGTCAAAAAGATGGCAATACCGTGGTAGTTAGAAAACAAACAGACCTAACAGTAGTAGGCTATACATATTCTTTAGTTTGCTTACTTTCAGTTACGCTGCAGGTCATCGCCAGCAATAGCAGAGTACACAACAAATGTTTTCCTGACGTCATTGTGTGACGTTGAAAACCAAAATTTTGACAATATTTGTAACTTTTTTTGAAAAGACTCTACCTATTAATATTTAAGCTACAAAGACTAGTTGTCTGCGATAAAACAGAGTTAGCATGCGATTAGCAAGCTGCACGAGGCGAAATCAAAGTTACACCAGCAAATGATAAAAAGACAGTTCAATGTCTCCGCATCTGGTTCTGAAAAAGTCTTGGTTCAATTCCACGTGGAGTCATGCTAGAGACTTCAAAACAGGAACCGGTTGGAGAAAAGCATCGCGATGACAGAGCGACAATAAATGAACCACATCATCTTTTGACATTATTAAATCATGAAAACACCAGCTCAGTGTCAGAATAGCTTCTATTAATGTGTCCATCTGATTTTGATAAGTCATTGTTCAATTTTAGATCCGGTAATGCCAAAGACTTCAAAAACCAGCAAGTCTACTAATTGTGTTATTTCAAGCGTAAAAATATGGCTATAGGCTACTTCAAGACAGTGGTTTCTAACTTGAGATGGACCACTATTTAGAATAGGCCTACCTTAAAAGGAGGTCTATAAATGCCTGAATGTGAAAAACTACGATTCATCTATAACCTACTTCTATAACTCTCACGATTCATCTATAACCTACACGAGTAGCCTAATTTAGAAAAGTACTCGATCAAGATCAATTTTAGAAGTTCATTGGTCCACTGGCTTGATAGTTATTCAAAAGGGGATGTTGAAGTTAACAGGGAAA
Organism: Aplidium turbinatum; assembly: GCF_918807975.1. Classification (NCBI taxonomy): domain Eukaryota; kingdom Metazoa; phylum Chordata; class Ascidiacea; order Aplousobranchia; family Polyclinidae; genus Aplidium; species Aplidium turbinatum. The sequence goes on from NC_137485.1 coordinate 18,466,220, forward strand.
GTTGAAACTAACAACTTTCCTAATAATGCATAAAAAGTGATCAAAGCAATGTTAAACTATATCTGTCAAAACGTTTTAGAAGGCAAGCCTTCCACACCCCTCACAAAACTGTTTTCCTTTTCAGACTTCGATTTTTTTATTGTTTATTTTATTTTATCTTATAAATTTTAATTGTTGAAAACTCTGATGCTCCCCAGTTTTTTCTTGATCCGCTTCTGTTAGGCTACATATGATAAACCATTAAAGAACAACATTAAATAAATCACACCAATTTAATAAGAAGCAAGAATAAGAATCAAAAGTGGGTCACTTCCTTTTTAATTTTTACAATTGATCAAAAACCCTGGTGGTTTGCTATTTTAGAATCTGAACAAAACTCTGTTTGACATATCCTTATCACTTCCAACGCATTTACAAAGCATAAGATGTGTTGGGCTTTTCTAACAAACGCGTCCACAAGCGGAATTATGCAGAGATGATTTCATTCTTCATTTCCGCTTGCTACGTTAACTATTGTTTTCGGGGCTTGTGAGGCAACGAAGGATGAATGCGCAGAGCAGTTACAGAAATCTGGTACTTCGCGTCTTGAGGTATATATATTCGATGCTATCATATTCGATTAGTAAACATCACATAGTAGCCTAAATGAAACTAGTAAACATTACAAGTTGAAACCCGAAACTGGTGCAAAAACGCAGAATCAATTTAAGAAAATGCGAAAGATCGTATTCAAAAAAACTTTGTTAAAAGCACATTGACTTTCTGCTTTTGGAGTACAATGCTAGAAGAGCATCGAACACCCACTGAAATAAACCTGATGTTATTCACATTATAGACCTATGTTTTGCGAATTTTGCCTCTTCGAAACTAACATGGAAGGTGAAGCATCAAACCGACTCCATTTTGAGCATTTGTGAGATGTTTATTATCTGATACTTAAACTTTCTGCTATTATGAATATTAGGTAGGAATGGATTCTTGAGAGAATGGGAGGGGCTCAGCCTTCGAAATAGGAAAGCTTGGTAAAGGAGGGTTCTGGGGGGCTCGGTTAAGCTTTCATTTTTCAACTCTTCTTGTTGAACCACGACTTCTTCATTGAACGGTGAATAGCTTTCTCACAACAGAACTATAGGCCTACAAATTGCAGAGGTGGGCAGTAGTGCATTACTTTTGTAACGCCGCTATATTTTTGTTAGAGTAGCGGCTGCAGTAACGCTACTTATTTTCAATGTAGCGGTAGTGGAGAGGCGCTACATTTCTTCCAGTCGCACTCCCACTACCAGTTACTTTTCAATTAAAATAAAAAATGACTCGCTTTTGAAGATTTTTCATAGAAACAATGCGTGAAAAAATTAAAGCAGAAATCATACGACTATTGTTGACAACATCAAACCACGTTGATACCGACAAGAGTGACACCAACACCAGTCGCGACTCCGAGAATGAATTTGTTGGTGTGTTGGTGTCATCGCATGAAACATCGGTACGGTACGGAAAGAAAAGTGAATTGCGGAGGCCTTTTTTTAGACAGAAGGAAGTCCTTGAGCTTTCCTAATGCTAATACATAACTTCTTTTGATTAAATACAACACCTCCATTCCTTCCAGTGCTGCGGTAGATAGATTTATCACTCTTAGAAAAGACGAGCTGAAGCCAAAGCGGGCAGGACCCCGCGAGTTGCATTTTCAAATGCTCGTGTTTTTGAAAGATGCGTTACAATATTTCACCTACAACATGGTTTCTATAACGACTTTAAAATGACCGTGTAGGCTATATATATTATAGTTTATGTATTATTTGCAGATTTAATTCCTGATGAGGACACACGTACGTGTCGAAAACGTTTGAGTTTCTTTTAATTATGTTATATTTTTGTGGGTAAAAAAAAGAGTAGGCTATGTTAAACCCACTATGAGGTTTGGCCCCTACTCTGTTTTATTTCTCCACATGTTTATTTCAACACAAATGGAGTTGAATGAGCAACTACTTCACTGATAGTCTACATTGGCCAGTGGGCAGTGGGCACTATTAAATTGATACCACACTGGTTTCGGTTGAAGATCTATAGTTTTCCCGACAAACCCCAACTTTGATGCCGTGTCTTCAAACGACCCAAGGCAAAAATATATAGTTTAGTCAGAAAGACTAACAGCGTGTCTCGAAGATTGCATCAGAGATAGCTCGGTAGCCCCGATAGCTCAGTTGGTTGGCGCGTGACTTCGTGAACGAAGAAGCTTCGAGATCAAGCGGCGCTGGTTCGACTCTCTGGGTGTGCGCTTGAGCAAGGCATTCTAAGGACTGTTCTCCACTCAGCGGCACCTAATGGATGGAATAATTCTTCGGCAATAAGACTTCAACAATTGGAAACTTCACTCTGTCAATCTTTGTGACCGGGCCTGAGTCAAGAGCTTCTACAAGTATGCGAAACTACCAGGAATAATCTATCTAGGTTTTGTCAGTCCGAAAATAAAGATTTAAAATCCAAACCGAAACCAGTGATCACTGAAACGCAAAAAGCGGATAGGCTTTGCAACACCTTTTCACAAATGTGAAGAAACTGGGTAGTGTGAAGAAGGGATCGTTCTTCCCTGCTATCAGCACAAGCTGAGCACTCACTAGTACAGCGAGCAGTTGCGATTCGCTATCTTTCACGCTGGCTATTTAGACCATCCAATCAACTATATGTAGTAAGAATTGCTACAATCGGCTGGCGAGAAGCAAACTGGGTAGGCCTAGTAGTATTAGATTTTCAACTTGATTACAAATTCTTTATCACCGTTATTACGATAAAAATAGGGGAAAATGATCCCACGTTTGATACCAAGCATGGGGAGTTGAGATAAGGTTCTTAACACACTAAGCCTTCAGCACTTATTAGAGTAGGGTGGTCAGTTTCTTTATGTGGACCGTGTATCCTTCAGCAACTGCGCTCACCTCGCATGACCACCAGGCACCACGGCTAGAGGTGAGCCTTGTTTTCTCTATAACCAGCTATGCCTAGAATTGAACAAGGATTATGATAGTTATTTAAAATAATTATTTTACTATTATTAGAAGCATGTGCAAGAAAATACCTCATCAGTTTTTGTGATGTGAAAATTAAAATTTTCAGCCCAAGCATTAAAATGTGGCTAGTTCCCAAGATAAAATGATTAGGCCTACGGTACTTAGAAAAGCAGGATAGTAATTGGCCTGGATATGGACAATGGATGCTGCCTCCAGCTATAGTGACTTGTTGTTTGTCACTTCCGTTTTATCGTAATTCAGCAGTTATATTTTGAGGTCCAAGTAGAACGTGTTATAAATGTACTTGCTGTGCATCCTTCGCTATCGACAAATTATTGGCAACAGCACATAAGAGAAACAGTTGAAATCATAATTTTTAGTGATGAGCCAATCTTGCGAATCGCTGTGCAACCTAATTTAAGTCTCTTTTAGTTGAACTGTTGTTTCGCAAGATCTTTCTGATACTTTTTAACCCTGCTATAAGCGACAGCACTATGTCTACAGCTTACAAAGCACATATGGAAAATTTTGGTTACTCTGTGCGGATGACCAACAAGTGCAAGGTCCTCCCCCGATAGCTCAGTCGATAAAGCGCCTGATTTTACGAACGCAGAAACTTTAAGATCAAACGGCACTGGTTCGACTCTCGGGGTGTGCGCTTAAGCTACGAATATGAAGTACTGCTCTCCATTAAGCGACGCTTTGTGGCTGGAATAATTTACATGCACGAACAATCGGAAACTTACGTCAAACTCCGCGACCGGGCCTGCGTGAGTGGTTCAAAGCCTCTACAAGTATGCGAAACTTCCAGAATTAAGCTTTCAAAGAAACTCAGTCCAAGGACAAAGCTTCCTTCAATCAACCAAATTTATTTTGCGTTCGTTCCTTCCTAGACTGCAGGTAAAACCATCTTCTCACAGTGGAACGATGGTGAAGTATATTACTTCAAAGCAACTACAACAAAAATCCAAAAAAATCTGCGACCTGGTGAACAGAATTACTTCATATTCAGCATTTCGAACTAATTTATTTGCTGAAAAGGTTGCGGGTGTGAAACTTCGACAGTTCTTTAAACAATTTCAGTTCAAAATTAAGTTTAGGACACAAAAGCTTCATATGCTTCGAAAGGAATATCTCATTTGAATCTGCTGGGCCGCTGCGATCTTCGTGTTTACATCGAGGGTTAGTCAGCGGCGGTTGGCCAGGTCTGAAAGCACCATATTCCCGAAGAGGAACGTGACTCCACCGATACCGAGGAGATACTGCATCGTTTCGAACATGTTCAGTGACTTCCAGAAGAAGAAATATAGCACGAAGATGGCTGTGAAAAAAAAAACAAATTTTTAAAGTTGCATTGAAAGGTTCTGTTTTGTAATAGTTTGAAATAAAACAAGGGACGTTTGACTTTCCCAGAACAAAGCACAAGTGTGTGAACCATCCAGGTTGCTGTCTGTAGCATAAACGAACAGCATTGGGATGAGGTTATGGATCTCTCGTACGGCGTCATAGCACAAGTTAGGAGGTGGGTTAGGGGCAAATGCAATGACCAGCTTGCTTAACCATTGGAGGTGGTCACATCTCAGTCTTCTGCAGACGTTGAATCAACATAAAAAAGATTTATTTGGGTGCCACAGGCCGTTTCCAAGCCCGTGATTCATTTTTCAAAGCACAAAATTGAACAACGTGAAAACAACATAATGAACATCAGACCTGCAACGCCAAGATGGAAGATGATGTTCTTCGGTGCGAGCTGAAGGTTTCCAAGATTGGCTCCCACTCTGGCCCACTGTGGATTGAATTATGCTGTTACTACAACGTGGATGAAACCCCATCTTTAATCGGAAAGACGGAGTGAATGCACGAAAAAACTGACTTTGCAAATAAAAAATTTGCAAACAAAAACACTTCTCCACCCAAGGGTAGAAAGCAGGCTGAAGAATGTGCGTTTTCTTGAATTTGGGAAGAACAAGATTAAACGTCCATGAAACTTTTAAAGTTAAAAGTAGTCCTATACTTGATTCCAAGTGGGGACTAGGGATAAGATAAGGTTCTCAGTATAGTAAGCCTTCGCCACTGCCAAGAGTAGAGAGGTCAGTTCCTCTCTCTCTCTCTCTCTCTCTCTCGGACGCCTTTCCTTCAGTAACTATGCCAAAACAATTTATTAGACCCTAGGTAGAGATGAGCGATGCTTCTTAACAACCAGCTGAAGCTGGGAGTAGAACCAGGATTGCATGATTGAAAAGCGAGCGCTTTATGTGCTGCGCCATCCCACCGCTACTGCAACTATTGATAGCAATAAAATCGGTCATCGCAAAATGGTAAGTTACAAAAAAGTTTAACAAATAAGTTGATTATACATAAAATTCTGCAAAGTTTGAAAGAAAGTAAAATCTCGTACCAAGACAAAAAGTACAAGGATGGGGACAAGGCATGCAGCAGTGAAGGCTTGTGACACAACCGCTGGAGGGCGGTCTTCAGGCTTGCGGAACATGTGATGGATTTCAGGCTTTTTGACATATTGGTCCTGGAAGGATTTCTTAGGTTTTTGTGCTTCATCTCCAAGTCTCAGCATAATTTCCCCCTGAAAGAAATAGGAACATGCGACATTCTTGCGCTGCAAGTGATTGAAGGAAATGGTACAGCTGTAATGCATCGTTATATTATGCAAATGAAAACCAAGTATTTATTTTTACTGTAGAGAGAAGGACTGCTGACATTACGTTTTTACGTAATTACGCTTTTACGTATTAAACTTTTACGGTACTGCTGACATTAAATAAAGACTGAAGGACTTTTTTGTTGTTTAAACGTATTTAGTTATCTTAATTGCTTAAGAACCAGTGACTTTCATACACAGAAAACTGTCTGATAACGATGCCGTGTCCCCGTAGTGTTTCACCTATCTTGAAATACTTTGAGCGAAACATTAATGCGTTTTTGGGAAAAGTCTTGATGGCTAGTGTGGAGGCTACACCGGTATGGTCAGCGAAACACAATGCTCGCTGTTCTATAGTGAGTAGTCAGGTAGTGCTGACGCCAGGAAGATCTCTCCTTCTTAACCGAAACATTACTATTGCACTTAAAGTACATAAAAAAAAACTTAGACTTACAAAATTCCAAAACACAGGGTTAGCGATGGCTGCATCACCAATAATGAGGTGCATCAAATATTTGCCGGAAACTGAGTTAAACTGGTCTCGACCGGCCGTAGCCAGTTCCACTTCGAACTTGTAGGTCGAGTCTTTGTCTGGCTCAGCTACGAAGATCACTTCTTGGCCGCTTTCAATATTCAAGAATCTGACAAAAGCCTAAAAAACACAGAAAGCAATGAAAATTAAACGTCACTTAACTTCAAATCAACAGTGGAATGGTTCGTATTTATTATACGTACTGATAAACATATTAGTATTGTCTACTTGAGGTGGCGGCGCGGGGGGGGAGGTTATTTTAGTGATAAGTTTATTTTTGAGCAATTATTACTTAGACTATATTTATTAATTGGTTCATTTTACATTTAATCATTGGAATTGAGGTCAGAACTCATTTCATCAGACTTACAGCTAAACTCAGATTTTCCCTTATGCTTTAATGCACACATAAATTTGTTTTTTGCTTATTAGATACATACAAGCTTGCCAGCTTTTGCAGTGCCCTGTCGATTTCGATCTTAAGATTGAATCAGGCGGAAAGTAGCTAAAAGAACATGCTCAACATTTGCACCTCCCCAAACCATCAAAGCCACCTTCAACATGTCATTGCTGATTCTGTCATGCTGGGGGATTTCCACAATGTGAAAGATTTTACCACTTTGAGCACATCTTGAAATACGTATGAAATACGTATTGAAACACGTATTGAAATACGTATGGTTTAAAGGGCCCATTTTAGCCCGATAGTTGAGAACTTCTGACAAAATGTTGGGCCTAAGATCTCGAGCAAATTCCATTGCTGCATCAATATCATTCAACGATAACCTTTTGCCTCCATATGCTTAAAAAATCTTCATGATTTTTTTGCGTGATTTAAATCATCGACTAGTTTCCGGCTAAACCTCCACAAAGTTATTTCTGAGCCGAGTTAAAAAAATAAACTACTAGAAGTCGCATTTTTCACCTGATGTGGTTCTATCAGAGACTTGTCACCAAGATCTTGAACTTGAAACTTCATGACCACCTTTTGTTGGCTGTCTGCACGGATGACGTCAGCTTTGGCGGGGTATGACACACTAGATAAATATGGATTAAGTGTTAGAGCCCAAACGGCAAATTAGTCGTTTTTTACATTGATTTAACATCTGCAGACGTTGAATCAATGTAAAAAAACGACTGACTTGTTGGCTGGGAGATGGCTTGATACAAAAACTGCATCAGTAGAAATTTTGAATTGTTAATTTAGCAAAAAAATTTGTTTTCCAATTAGTTATTTCGTCTTGCTTATGATGCAATGCAAACAAAGACACATAACTGAAACACAACAGAGAGAATCATAACATTTTGATCGCTCGGTTGGAGGGCGAAAAAGAAAGTACAACCATGCAATATGCCAGCACTCCAGTGAATGAGAAAAGTTGTTTTGGAAGCAGCAAAGTACATGTCTGGACTGTGGCTGTCATGGCCACAAAAGCCCCCAAACTGGGAACGCACCTCTTTAACGTTGCACCGGTTTGATCTTTCTCAGGTGCTCCTAGTTGTACATTGACCAATCCTATCTTCGTGACAATCTTGACTCGGAATTCGACGTCAGAGACTCCAATCAACTGTGACGACCCAGGCGATGACATGCTGTTAGAGAATCAAGCAGTCATCTTTTTAATTTTGCTAAAGTGAAACTATGATGAAGAGGCGTATAATTTGATCAACAAATAACTGAATAGAGTTGTTGACATTTGCAACATTAAGTAAGCTACTGCACAGGGACAACCTAAGGGAAATATGATCGAACGACTCTTAAGAAACAAGTACCAACGTCTCATGACTTCATCAGATCGACATAATATACTTCAAAACCACATACAGTCCACGAATTTGTTGTCTAAAACTTCATTTTAGATGCCAGGTCTGACATTTAGCTGGGAAGACATCTAGCCAAGAAAAGTTACTTCGCTTCAACATTGTTGGACGTTAACTTCTGTGAACTGATCAACGTTGATTTAAAGGATACTCACGCTAAAGTAACGTCGTAGAAACCACTTTTCGGGTTATTTTTCCACAGGGTAAGCTTATAAAGCTTAGTTCCATCAAACTTGAACGGCACATTGGACACCACGACCTCGTTGTCGCTCGCTCGAACAACAGAATCAGCTTTCACTGTCAGCTTTGTCATCGGTTGGCCAAAGACGTTGCACACGAAAATCTAAACATTTCACTGTGATAGTTTTGTTGTGTGTGGCTACATGAGAGTACCATTACTTTTAATTCCGTGTTTTCACGTGTCTGCTGCTATCACTGCATTATTGAATTATTTATTGCTAGAAAAAGCCAAGTTTTCTGTTCATGTTGGAATGTAGCACAATTGATGCAATGGCATATATCTTAGGACTGCAAAGCCTTTTCACAAGCTTGTCTTGGGCGTTTCGCACACCCGGTTTTCGAAATTCAAACCACTGATGCAGGACCTTTCGACGGTCTATGTTTTAGTTATGTGCTAGTTTTGTGATAGCTTCCACGCATGCCATGGCGGTTCGATTTAGAAATTCACAAAAGTTGTGAAAAATTAAGAGAAGCAGGGAGGATGGTGATGAACACAAATTGTATTTGGCCTTATGCCGCTGTTGGCCTCCGTCCACTTCTATGATAATATGATGAGACAACAAAAAAGTGATCATGCTGATGAATCCAAAGGATTGCAAAGATCGTTGGTCACTTATGTGTCATCTGATCAGATCTTACTCACTGAAACTGCTGGATTCTCCTCAGATATGGAGCTTCCAGACATAATTTCGGCTTTTCCCAAGCTGATCTGTGAAGAGGAGCTAATTCTTCCGAGAGCACCCAGGATCAGGAAAGCTTCTTTTGTAGAAGAAGCGGCGGTTTTGCTCCTCAAAAGGAAATTTGAAAAGAGAATGATTTGATCCTGAAAGAAAAAAAAAGCTTTTCAAGTTTCGTGTAATATATACGTGAGTGAAACTATATAAATGATTTCATCATGAACAAAATTTCTCAAATATTATGTGTTCAACTGTCCATAAGTATGTACGATTCTACATTGTTGCATCATCTTCCTTGTTCAGTGCAACATTAAGATATTACAACAGTGCTGCTTTGTTTAGAAAACTGAACGCCATACATTACAAACGTGTTCTTGTACTTGAGTTACTCTCAAAACCAACATGATTTACAATGCATTGAGGTTTTTGTGAGGAAGCTTGGAAAATACGACATAGAGTACTATCTTACCAACATCATTGCGTTGGGTAGGCTATACAGATTAGTTAACAATAAATCATTCTCTTTATTTTCATGGAGCTGTTAAAACTGTGACAAAATTTACCTAATAGTTGGAAAATACTATCTATACATGAATGACATCACGGTCACGCATTGCAACTGATTACTTTTCAACACAGTGATAATCACTTTCGAACAAACTACATACTAAACTCACAGATGAAATAGCAATAGGTTGCTTGGACACATCAGCGATTGCGAACACAGCTGAAAGAAAGGTGGAGGTAGCTTCAAGGTCGTTTTCAAAATGGAGATATCGTTCATCTACCTCGTCAGCTTGTGCTGCCATGTCCTGTCAAGTTAGTTACAGAAGGTTAGTGAAGCTAACTTGTAAAAAAGGTGAGAGATTGCTTACAAGAACCTTCTCCTGGTGAAACTGTCTAAGTAATAGATATTGAGCTAAAATTTATAATGCATGACTAAATCATGCTAAATAACATTTTGACCAAATTCATCATGTGATTGTATCTTGATTACAATTTAGTTTGAAAGCCATTTGAGAAATATAGTGTAAAGCTTGTTCGAAGTAACGGCTCGTTAAGTGGAAGTAAACTTCTTATATCGACTTAGATTTCAACACCAAATAATTAAAGAAATCAGTTTGTTGCAATTAAATGGTACTGAGTTCGATTTTCCAACAGTTAGTTAGTGTAAGTAAGGGTGGCACTGATCGGTCGGCTTATTGTTACCCACATACACTACAAAGGATCAATTCGATTTACGATTACAATATTTTGGTGCAATAATATAATGAAAAAAGAGATAGATCCATGATTGGTGGGTACAATATTGATAGACAATGCATTGGATTTATAGTAAATAATTTAACTTTACGAATAGGTTTCTGTATTATAAGTTTTTAGAAACCTCAATGTCCACTGCTTTAAGTAAAGATGCAAGGCTAGGGTTGTGAAGTGTGGAAGCAGTAAGAAGAGCAAGTGAGGAACCCATGACACTGTTATCTTCTTTAACAGCATTCAAGAGGGAGCTGACAACCGAATCACTATCAACTGCAACAAAATAATAATACGTTTACGGTCTAAAGATAATTTACATGGAATATAAGTTCGTAATAAATACAAAAATAAACCAAAACCGCTGAAAATTATAACCAACGTAACTTATAAAAACACAAAAAAATTTCATGCCAGATAAAATCAAATGCAAGAGACATCAAAAACACAAAACAGCCAAAAAAAGAGAGCAATATAATTTTAATGTCACATGAATCACTGTGAGTGGTTTAATTCTTCGACAAGTCAACCACATTTCAAAAACTTGATGACTGTAAATAGATTTCTTCAGTTCAAAGATGGAAATTCCGACTATCAATCAAATAACACAACATAAATCGAATCGTCAATGATGACATTCTTTACCATTTCTTCCTAGATTTCTGATGGTAGACACAGCAGCATACAAGGTTTTGACATCTGATGATTTATCTCCAACTTTGCTGTTCACAAAGTCCAAGGTTTCTTTGGAAAAATCATGCTGAAAAACATGCAATTAATATGAGTTTGTTGTTAAAAGCTGATAAATGATAGTGATTATATTCAAGCATAGCGATATATATGCAGTGGCCTTGCCAACGTGCATACTGGAGGCTTCACTGAACAGCATGGCCCGTTTCGGTGAGTCCGATCTCTATTTGGTGATTTTTTCAATTTTTTTTTTTAAATTATCGGGTACCGTAGCCTAATTATCATTGCCGTTTTAGAGTTAAGGGATAGGAGTTAGGGTTAGAGGTTAGGAACTCAAGGAACTCACCGAAACGGACTCACCGAATAGTAGCAGACCCCTCACTGAAAGCCGATGGAATTTCGATTTTGAACTTTGAGCTAAATTTACTTTCTATCCCTTCAAAATGATTTTAGCACAAAATCACACAAAAATATACAGAAACACTATCATATATTTAATAACTAAGGTACTACACTATCAACTTATACAATTTAGCACACCAATTTAGTACAATTTAGCACAATTTAGCACTACACTATCAACTTATACAATGTACTAGCAATTTTGGCTACTAACAGGTCGGTCTTCAGTCAAATTTTAAGCTGCATGTTGGCACGGCTTGTGTATAAAGGTCGCCACGATTCAAAGGTATACGCTCCTAAAAAGCACTTTTAATGTCCTAGACAGCAAAATCCATCATTTTTACATTGAATCAATGTCTGCAGACGTAAAACTAAAAAAAGCATTTGCTACATACCTTGCAAGATGCTCCAAGTTGATTCAAAATGGAAGAAGCTTGATAGAGTGAAGTGAGAGATTTAACGTCACATCCTTTGGCCAATTTGCAAGCAGACTACAAAAAAAATACAGTTCTGTAAAGTCTAATTTTACTCATAACTTCTCAATTTCTTGCTGCTAAAAAATGTAAACCAAACAACAACCAATTATTTTCTTGTGTGATGAAGCAAAGTGTTCTTGCCAAGTGCTAAATAAACAATTTTTCTGACATTGTAATAAAACTAATATTTTAAAGAGAGCAAAAAAGTAACAGATTTTATATATATACCTCTTTTTCAGGAGTTCCAATTGCACCACCTTGTGAATATCGCTTGAAGCCAGATACAGCATAAAAAGCTGTTTCTAAATCCTTGTAAGGAGCCTGAAAACATAAATAATCTAATGTAATTAAATAAAGAAAACATCGATAATGTTGTAAGCACAGTAGTAGTGTTTTTTCACCTTGCATGATAAATTACATATAATTTAACATCATGAAGGCTTTCATATGTCAATTTGTAATCCCTACATGTAAAAATTCAACAGAATAATAACTAAAAACAATTGGAATCTTTAAAGTCTTTGCAAATGACAAAAACTTTTGGCAATTTCATGACAATTATTTTTCATGGAAGACACAAAGCACTGACTTAATTTGAAAAAAAAAAAAACAGTGAGAAGGTTAATCTTTAGGCTACTGATCTCATATGTAATTTTAGAAATCTTTCAACGGACATTGTTTTGATTGAATTTAAAACAAAAATAATAATACAGATTATTATTCAAAATGTTTGCTTTGGTTCGATTTTTATTTATTACATTCCTTCTTTCCTTGTAAAGGATTTCATTAAGTTTCAACAAAAACATCAATTCAAAAAATGCCTACCTACCACAAAGTCAAAAAACAATTACTGGAGGGAAGCATAGTTTTTCAGAAAGCAGTGGAAAAAAGTCAGTAACTGATCTTTTATATATATACACTATACAGTATCAAGAGGGAAGCAGATTGTTGCCTTTTCTATAATCTCTAACTTCTTAAATCTAAATCTTTCCAACAGTACAGCTCTGCTTATTGCAGGATACAGAAATCCACTTTCAAATCAAGTTGTATCCCACATTCCAATGCAAAGTTACACACTACACACCTTGATTTATATAGTACAAACAAATTACCTTGAAGTATTGTAAAAGTCGATTTCCATCTTCAGGTGTAATTACAGAACCCAGCTCGGCTGCCAAAGATAGTTGCAAAAATGCCAATGCAATGAAAGAAACTGTTGATAATAATAATAATGTTTTATTTTGGACCCATTGCGATAACATTCGCTACACTGTAATCATAGATGCGATATGATACGACAAGAAGAAGCAGGGAAGTGACATATAGTCTTTAAGTCAGCTTGCCAAGACACAGCAGCGCAGATGTTCTTACCACTCGACAAATTGAGTACGGTACAAAAAGTAATTAATTTTCAAAAAAACTAAGGTTACTTTGTAGACTAATTTTTACTTTTTACTAATTTTTAATTTTAATTTAAAAATTTCATGACATATTTTGACAACCAGCAGATACTATTAGAAAAACGTAGTAATAATACAAGTACAATACAACATATTACCTTTAAACATCATCTTGAGGAACGGTTTATGGTTTCTCAGGTTCACAGAATTGAGTCTAAGCTTTAAGAAATTATATTTTATCTGCATTTAAAATGATAAAATGATGATAAAACTACTTTAAAATCACTATTCAGTTTTCATATCTACTAAGTCCAGGAAACAAGTCATAACTTCTTCCACCAATTTATTACTAAGTCGATGATTTAGCACCTACACAACCCAGCGAAAAAGCTCTTACACCTCTTGTATAGCCTATCACTACCACTTGCTGCCCACAGTGCCAGACTAGCCTATTTAGATAGCAGGTATGCAGATAACAGATGATTGTAGGCTTGCTGTAAGTTACCGTATCTTGTTTAGTTCTCTACCCATGAAAAAACATTGTGGCGTTCATTCTACCCTGGTTTTTACGGGCCCTGACGTGAAAAATTTACAATTCCAAGTTACATCACTGTACTTGCAACTGCAAACACTTACATAAATACAATGCAAACTGCAACTCCCCAAACTTGTCGTCCAAGATCAAATCTAATACGTTTTCGTAATTTGTTTCTCGGCAGCCGATTTGTAGCAAGAATTTGTTTGCGTACAAATTACACGCTTCATAACACACGCCGGCATAATTTGCTATAGCGAAAATGTATTTACGTGGCATAACCTTAGAGCTTCCATTTAAAGAATAAAAACAACTGTGATAATTCAGTTCAGATTGTTTTTATTTCTGACCATGACCATCACTCCAGCTGGGGAGCGAGGGCTGACGCAACAGCCTTCACCCTTGTGTACTCCTCAGCAGAGTACTGTGCACTTGTTTAGTGCCGCAGTGCTCACTGCTATCAACAGCACTCTGCACACAGTGACCGGGTGCCTGCACCCCACATCATTGAACAATCTTCCCATTCTTGCTGGCTGGCACCCAACCTGCTGAGCTTCATCGCGAAGAAGCTACTCTGTCTCTCGATCGACGGGCACTAGTCCGCTACAAGACCAACCATCTTCTCTATTCCAAGATCTCTGCTACCCCAAGCGAGCACCCCTGTCGACTGAAATCAAGACACCCATTCGTGTCAGCGGCTCAACTTCTGCTCAACGAAGTTGATGAACAAAATATCACTGCAGATAATTGAGCGGACCATAAACGGAAGTCTTAGTGGAAGTCAAGTAGGCTACCACCAGACTTCATTTTTTCATCCCCAATAACGATCGACACCCGTCCCATTGGTCTGACACTACAGAGACAGGCGTAGGCTAAGTGCGCCTCAACCGTCTCCGTAAGGGCGTCGGGATTTTCCGCTCAATCATGCACTAATGGAGAATGACTTTTCCTCTAGCCTACTTGTGAATGTGGTGTAATAAGGAACAGACTCCAGACCACATCATTAACGATTGCACCATCTTCAAGCCACCTAATGAAGTGGAAGGTCTGCGTGTCTTGGATGATAAAATAAAATACTAGCTGCTCTCTAATAGCCTTCCAGTTTAGTCCGGGAGCATCGTAAATCTGGAGTGCAAAAAGGATAGACCCTCTGCCCCAGAGGCTCACACGACGACGACCATCACAACGAAAACAATAGCCTATAGGCTACCGCAGGGCCTCCGAGAGATGTCAGCATTGGTCGGAAAACAATACGAAAAATGGGCCCCATAATATTTTTTAGCATATATACAACTAATTTGTATCTTCCGTTGCATGCTCGTGTTAACACTTTGCTCCTCAAAGGGAGGCCGGATTTGGCCCCCCCCTCATATTTCCTTTAATTATTTGAAGCACAGTAACGCCATGCACTTGGTTTTTCTTGACTTTTCCTAAAATTGCCAGGCGGATCTGATGATATTAAATTTGATGCTAAAAGTTGTGTAGTTTTCTTGTAAATTCAAGATTTTGGTGAATTTTTGCTATTTCTAGCTAACTTCCAGCAAAGCGTGAAATGGATTACATTGCGATGACAAGCCATAAGCTCATAATTGCTTCGTGCATCGATATGCGCGAGCAGAGAGAAGCATTCTCTTGCTTTCTTTTGTTTGGTTTGACCTCAATAATACAAAGCGCGTTATTTCTTATGCTACAAAGAAAAGCCAGTGATCGCAAAGCTGTTAATTAGAAACAATAATAGCAAACGTTTTTTGCGTTATCAGCTCTACAAAGAAGAATAGCAATCCACGATCAAAATAGTAGGCTATGTAGGCCACAAACTATTCAAAACAGTTGTTTCAAGCAGATAATATTCATTGACGAATAAAAAACGTTACAATAAGAAATCTTCTCTTGGACAAAGACACGAAAACCTGGTTTCGAAATAAACGTTCTATGGAAATGCTCTCATTGACAAAACTTGCAATTGAGGAAATGTATCACTGCAAATGCTTTTGGGAGAAGCCGGAGAAATAGCGTTTTTGCAAACAGTAATTGTGAGATACACTCAAAATTATGAGATAGGCTCCATTTACACGTAGCAGCTAACTCGATGGCGTCCCTTCACTGCTTTATGTCGCCTACTGGTTGTTATGTCCTGTATTTTTGTTTCACGGTGCACTGTGTTTTGTTCCAAAGAGCGCAAAATAAAGATGATAATGCCTTATCTACTGTACATTACAAAATATTTTGTAATGTAGGCCTACAAACAAAATGTACAATGTACACAATGTACATTACAAAATATTTTGTGCTGTAGACGAGGCATAAAGTTAGGCGTCACATAAGACAAACAACAAATCAGCTTTCTTCATCATTGATTCAACATCTGAATACGTTGCGCCAATGTATAAGAGGCCGGCTATTGTGAAGACCCGCCATTTATAAACGATCCGATTATACCAAAAGTGAGACAAACTAGTGGATCAAAGAATGAATAACCAATGCTGAGAAAACTAAATCTAAGTGACGAACAATACCGATGTCTTCATTTATCTTGGAAAAATGCTGCCTAAACTTATCAACAAAAAATACCGTAAATAACGGCAGGGATCCCGAAAGCAGAATTTGCTCGACTTTGGCATGAATTTAGTCAGACATCTACAGTAATAATTCCACACATACAATAACGGGCTCTCAACTGCTGTAAGATACATAATAATCAACCTGAATCTGGGCGATTTGTGTAACAGTTTAGGGGAAGACACTACTTGAAATGATGCACCACACAAAAGATTTTCAATGAAGACTGAGTCTAAAAACCGATGTGGATTGTGCTGCACAATGACTTCAAGTTTAGGACAGAAGAGGCACAAAAATATCACGATAAAAATAAAGACCTTGTGGGAAATCTTCGAGAATCATAACACGATGCAAATACCATAAACGCGTAGTTTGCATGCTGCTCTAAGCTGGCCGGCAACTACAAAGGTAGACAATACAGGCAGTTTATAATTCGATAACAGCGCAATAAACATTATAAATACGTAAACCGACAATTTTCTTTTACAAACGTTTTACGTCTAATAGTAAATTTCCCCCAACAATTTTTTGTGAAGCACTTGCAAACCACGGTTTTGTAAAATAATTCATCATTATTAGTTTTTACTTCTCGGATATTGTAAAACGTCATCAGCAAAATCACACAAAAAAATTTCATTACTTCAATGTAGTAGGCCTAAGAATTTTTTATAGAATTGTAGCCACGTTGTTTCAACAAAGAAGCCATTTTTTAGCAATATAAAGTTATAGAAAATAATTTGCAATCATGCAAATGGTTGGAAAGAATCTAGGAAGTCTTCTCACAATCTGGCACAAAATCATTATGTTTATTGTATCTCTGTAAAATGTTTTACGACAAACTTTGAAGCTTCGTTATAATCATTTTTATCTTTGAAGTCAAAAGTTATTTTTTTTTTTGGCCAGAAACATAATCACTGCCTTGCTGATGTTGTCGCTTTTACGCGTATTTTTAGTGCTTCAAACAATAAGGACCCAGTCAGCAATCCAGTCCTTTTACATTGATTCAATATTTGTAAACGTTAAATTTATGTAGATTTGCTGACTGTGGGTTATTTCACATTTCTTTTGTTTACGCATGTTCCTCAATTCTCTGTTGCATTATTTCGACGCTGGCGGACTAAAAATGTATTTTCAAATTGATTGACACAACCTTCAATAAAAAGTGAGCTTCGAACTTAGCTTTGTTGATGTAAATGCTGTATTTTTTGTGGATGTAATTTATGAGTCATGTTTATAAACACCCGTAAGCGAAATGACTTATGATGTGGCCTGCATGATATTTGTGATGCGACTTGACACAAATCCACAATTTCAAAAGCACCTAATTCGAACTTAGAAATTTCAGATAATTTCAACAACTTGTTCAATTGTCTTCTCTCTACTAAAAATATTCATACTACAAACTCAATTGTAGACCTAAAATACACAAACGAAGATGTAAACAGCTATTCAAGCAGGCTAAGGTGTTACTTATGAGAAATTTGGTTCCATAAAGCTAGAAGCTAGCCATGAGTTTCGGAATGCATTAGTTTAGGATAAAAATGTAAGACAACAAACGCAGTTTTGTTTTTTTTTCAAATTCGTGTAACAATGTTACTCTGATTGTAACTATTTTAGAATCAGTGAGTAGCTTACAATAAGATTTGCTCGCAAGTCGTAAATTCTAATCAATGCAATGATTCGGCACACCGCACACACACTTCGTGCGTTCGATCGAGCTCTTTGTTATTTAGAAGTTTGCATGAAATCGGATTAGCACGGTAATTAAATAGCGGCAAGTTAAATCAAAATTGTCGTTTTTGGGTACCTTTGCAAAAATTGAAATATCAAGTTTAAGATATAAAATTTTAAAATAATGAATTTTCAAACTTATAGACAAATGATTTGCTTTCACACCAGTGCAACTTCTGTTGAAATAGCATCAGCGGATAACACGTAACAGCTGATTGACTTTGATCCAAAAACGGCCCCCCCTTGAGCAGTTAACTTCCAAAAAAACGTTGAAAAGCAAAGGGTTAAGCTGAAATTAGCCTACTTTCCTCAGCATGAAAAGAACTTCGTTCAATGTAAAAATCGTCAATAATAAACACTGGATTTACACTTGCAGCAAAAAAGCCATTGAGGCAAACTATTTTGTCTAGAAAGCTTTGTAAACACACAATAGGCCTACAGGCAACAAAAATAGTTCAACCAAGCATTTCATTCAGGAGTGTCCAAACTTTTTCCCACACGAGCCAGATTTGATAAGTTAATAAGTGTTCGCGGGCCAACAGCCACAATAATTTTTCTGAAAACTGCAAGTTGAATTTATATGATTTTTGTGTGTCTGCTGGCCAAAAATAACACATTGTACAACAACAGGCGCGGGCCATACAAAAACGTCTCGTGGGCCGGAGTTGGCCCGCAGCCGGACTTTGGACATCCCTGATTTAATTCAACCCTTTCTGGACTTTTTGCAATGCAAAGTTACGGATCACAGCATCAAATGATAAAATTTTGCGACGTCTGAATTGATGCACAACATGTAGGCTATAGTTAGGCTTTTCAATCGGTTTTGAGTCATTGGCCTACTGCCACTGGAGTGCAAACAATTCTTTACAAATTTCAGTAATTGCTAAAACCACGTTCTCAAAGCGCGACCGTTGGAGGTAGCTACCGGAACACAAAAAAATCATAACAAAACTATTTGAAAAAACCTTTCGAAAGTTGCAATCAATGATTCCTTGTGTAGAGACTATGGTGTGGTTCCTTCTGGTTTTCAGCTGAAGTTTGCTGTGTGGCTTTCTGTCAAAAGTATACCAACTCATCCAAAAAGTCTTGAAAAATGTCATCGTTGTAGCCTACACATGGTTTAAATTTGTCCCACATATGCCCGCAACTGCACAACAGACATACGATGAAATTTTCATGAAACTTCAAACTCATCGACGATATATGGTTGAGTTTGTTGATACATTTGTCAATTCCAACAACTATCGAATCCTTTGCAATGTACGGTAGAATACATTTCCTTCGAATGATTCAGCTAGTTAAGTGGAGTTATAAAATCGTTCTGTCCTCAGGAAAAGAAAATCATTTTCTTTTAAATTTATAATTGCCTCTGCAACTTTAGCTTGCGAGTAGTAGCCCACTCTTCTCAGCTTTCTCTTACTTAGATTACATATTCCTTTAATTTCATTAAATTCATCAGTGAATCTTGTATAGGACCGTAATCCACATAATGCAAAGCAGTCACAAATTTCAAACTGCTCAGCTTCCGATCAAGCTCTTGTTGGTTGCAACTTGATGCATTTAAGAAACGTCTTTAGAGCTTCAATTGCACAAGGGTAATGTAAAGCATTGGGTTTGACTGCATCAGTGCACCACGCCTTGATTACTCTTTCGAAGTCAATTTTCTTTGCAAGATGATAGGACCGCTTACTTTTGATTTTTCAGAATTTTTCCTCTTACTGGGCTATAACTTTAAAGATGCCACAAGCTTCCAGATAATCAATTAC
The DNA here is from genome assembly GCF_918807975.1 of Aplidium turbinatum. NCBI lineage: Eukaryota > Metazoa > Chordata > Ascidiacea > Aplousobranchia > Polyclinidae > Aplidium > Aplidium turbinatum. Next base: position 18,485,964 of record NC_137485.1, read on the forward strand.
TCCAAAATGATAAGACATTTGAACAACGCTGTCTGTAGGCAACATTATAAATTCCAACTAGATTTAGCCTAAGCAACAACATCCATAAACAAAAAACTCAAATAAAGAAAAAACTCACTACCTTCCAAAATCATATCATGAGAAGCATGACCAACAAAAGGCTACTTGACTACACTTGACTAATTGACCACACGAAAACAGAAGATCTTTTAACTATGACAAAATTACATCCAATTGCAGCAATAATAAAATCAAAAGTTTTAAAACTGTTCGGCCACACTACAAATCACAATTCGGAATCAGCAAAGTTTGCACAGAAGGAAAAGTAGAAGGAAAAAGATAACGTGGCAGACAACCAAAACTATGGCAAGACAACATTCAATCATGGACCGGACTCAACTTGGCGACACTGAGCGAGCTGGCTCAAAATCGCCACTCTTGGAAGCAAGTAACTCATGTTGGTGCGCAATCTGCTGCAGGGGGAGATGATGACTGATGATCATGATGATCCATAAACAAAAAATATACAGAATTTACTTTCTTTAATCGTGCTTGGACTGATACCTTTAACTTTCCCAGATAACTTATGTTGGATACAATAATTACAATATCCTATGCCTGGCCAACGCAGATTTTGAAGTTAAGGTTCAGTTGTCAAGAAAAAATAGTTCCCGCTTATAGCTACAACAGCACCAATTTTCAAGTTGAAACTATCAATACAAATGAAACCGTTCAGTGATACAGAAATCATTTCAGCTTCAGATTTTACGTCTTGAAGCTGTTTAACATCGTCTACCTTAACACGAAAATGATTTGTTCTTAATGAGAAGCATCGAGAGTGACATTTACAATGATTGAGAAATACTTGGAACTACGCACTTCATTTAAGAATTTGTTGATTATTTAGTTAGTACATTTTTACTTTAGTACTAAAAATGGGCCCCCTTCAAAAGTGCAAAAACAACAAACTACTCGTTTTTCCTTTACAATGTTTTGCTAGGGGAGAAACTGGCCCGACTTCCCCCCTCTCGGAGCCACTGGCGCTACCGTATGCCAAACATAGCAGCTGTAGCGATCCATTATTTCGTCATATAAGTTTCCCTTTCTTTACAGCGATCGAGGTCTAAGTCTAAGTAAAGGAAGAAGCACATCGAATTCTCATTCATTTAATTTGAATGAATGGTTATCTCGCACTGGAAAAGCATCTTTGAGAGTTTGATTCTGGCAGTTTTGCATATTTGTAGAGACTTAATTCAAGCCACTGACGCAAGCCCGGTCACCGAGATTGACAAAGTGAAGTTTCCAATTGTTGAAGTGTTGTTGCCAGGGAATTATTCCATCCATTAGATGCCACTGAATGGAAAACAGTCATCAACGTGCAGTCATTTAACCTCTCAAGCGTAGCCTACACCCCGAGAGTCGAACAAGCACCTTATCTTGAAGCTTCTTTTTTCACGAAGACACGCGCTAGCCAACTGCGGGCTATCGGGGCAAAGTACATTGAATAAGTTTAAGTCGACGTATATAATAATAATTATGCTTTATTTTTTTGCGCCTATTGCGATAACATACAATCAGGACCGGCGCAAAGCTATCTTGCGCCCTATAGGCAGGGTTGCCATCGACATGGACCCAAAAATAAGAACAACCGAAAAATTAGATTAGCATATAAAAAACGTTTATGGACATATTTTGTATTTATACAAGCCGTGTCATATCACATTCCATACTTTTTGCCAGAAACAACCTGCTCCAGCAACTCCTTGTTATTAGAAATTGCTTCATGGATCTCACGGCAACTCAGGTATAGGTTTACTTTTACTTGTAGCCAGTGTTGTACGTTGACGCCGTCAAATTGACGGCGTCATTTGACGGCGTCAACTTTTTGTTGACGCTGAGGCTAGCGCCGTCAATTTATTTTTCAGTTGACGGAAGTGATAGCGCCGTCAACTATTTTGCCGATTTTAAGCGTCAAGCGCTAAGCGTCATTTTTTGTTTCCATGGAAAATCTCGTTTCACAATAAGAGTTTCACAATGTATTCTGGCCAGCGCGACTTATCCGAATTACCAGTTTTTGCGTTGGTTGGAATGGCTCCTTGGAATACATGCGGAAGAAGTTCGCCAAATGGTGTTCACCCATGTATTGAGAACGAGGGATCAAAGACAGAAAGCGAAAAATCCATGAATGGCATCGCGGACGTTGAATATACTTTATTTCAAGAGCTCTATGCCCCTGAAAAGAGCGATGTTGGTGCAGTGGACCTCGTTAAAAGATTTATACATGCTAAACTATCACAGCACGCTTGGAACAGTGATATCTTTCCGACTAAACGTTTTCAACTTGTTTTGAAATACAACACACCAATACCAACCAGCGCTGGTGTGGAACGCATGTTTTCACTTGGAAAGGACAATATGCGCAGGGGCGCCGGAACCGGGGGTGGAGCAGGGGGAGCGGATGCCCCCTGCCCTCAAATTTCTGTGGATGGGGAGGGAAGAGGGGGCAATGGTGCCCTGTTATGGTCATGTATGCTACTGCACACTTTGCAATATAACAATTTATGCTATACGCTTTTAGCCTAATTATAATGTTTTATTTTTGCCTCAAAATAATATTCACGACACAAAATTCTCCATCACAGTAAGTTATATTACATGATTATAAAATAGCATGATGCCTTTCCGTGCCATTGTTCTTTGTGTAGCGGATACTTGTATCATTACTCGATAATGAGCTGATAGATGAGCATTATCGCTATATCTTATCTTAAAACTTAAAAAAAAAATTGGCCTTTCAGCAACAAAAGTGCCCTTATTTCATACTCCTGCCCCTCCAGTCAAAAATCGCTTCGGCGCCCCTGAATATGCGTCCCATACGCAGCAGATTGTCAGACAAACGTTTTGAAATGCTTGTTTTTCTGAAAGGAAATAACTAATAGGCTGAGCAGCTAGTTACAATACAGTCTCAAAACATAATACCTGCTCTTTATTTATAGCTATTGTTAGCCTTAACTTGGTTGAAATATTTGCGTTTTATGAGACGCTGGCAAAAAATAGCGCTAGAAATTAGCGCTGACGCCGTCAATTTCTTTAAGAGCTTACGCAGTCCTTTACGCCGTAAAGTTTTTAGGCAATTCGCGCTGACGCTGACGCCGTCAAATTATTTCAATGACGCGTACAACACTGCTTGTAGCTGGGATTTGACTGTCATTTCACTAAGTCTGTTCCTTTCCTTGGTCTGCTGCGCCGAAACAAGAGAGTACACATACTACACCAACGCATTGCTGGCCGGAAGCGAGAAAATGATGCTAACCAACTTGTAGAGCAGCGGAAAAGAGTTGTTTCCGGTAAAGATATTCATCCACGTGGCCTCAGGTTCATCCTTGCTGAACACATGATCTGGAATCTTCTTGAGCAGAGCATTAACAGCTGAGACCTCATCGAACAGCTCATCTTTCATTGCCATTAGTGGATCAACATGCTCCGCCAACCGCTTATGACTTCCACGTACTCGATTGCTTGATCTTTCAGCAGGGTCCACTTGATGTAGCCTACGTTGGATGCTTCTCAAATCGATACCCCTTGTTGATATATTCCAAAGTAATGCTGTAGAACTCCTGGAAGCTTGCTTTGAGAACCTTGGCATGCTCTTCATCGACTGTTCTTGGTAGTTCGTCTGTTGTTACTCTGAAAAACCCTGAACACTGGTGTTGCAATATTTTGATCTTGAAAGATTCAATTATCTCTGCCAGTTCTGGAAATAATGCAGTTGACTTTTGCAGGAGTAACAGTGGTTTATTGAAGAGCAAGAGAGCGCTGTGGAGGAATGATACGATGATCAGTGACTCTTCTGATTTAAAGAAATCCTCCAATATTCTTGGTGCATGTTTCAGCGAAAGAAAATGCGCTTTGAGTGGTTCCCAGAGATCGATCATTCGCTCGAGTATAGCATCAGGTGTGGTCTATCGAGTCGGCGTGTGTGTTGGTAGAGTCGAGTAATCTAGTTGCTATCAAGCTCCTCACAGAAATGGTTGAGCCTCATCGTTCTACCAGTTTAGCTTTTGAAGCGGCTACCAATCTTCAGTACGATTGTTTCTATGTCAAGTGTGAGGCGCTTTGGTCCCTTCTCTGCTGCATTATGCAAAGTATGAGCAGGGCAGCCGACTGGGATCAGATGCAATGTTTGCTCTTTGAGACGAGAGAAGAAGTTGTTTTTTCCACTATGTTGTGATCCTCCAAAATTCACTGTTGCATTATAGGCACAAAAGGATGACAGCTGTTTCATGTCTACGCCATTCTCTTGAATAGAGGAGAGAATAAAGTTTGTAATCTGTGCCGAGGTCTCGCCTGGCATCGATCGCAGGTCATGAAGACACACTCGCACTCCAACTTTAACGTTGAAGAATCTGATGACTAGAGGAAACTAATTAGACTAATTTTAGAATATTATGCAACACCGGATACCAGAGGAAAACGATCGAAGTTCTGTAATTGTTGAAAATATGACAAAATAAGGACGCAAGTCGAAAATAAGGACATTTCTTAGAAATAAGAACATGTAAGTTTTCTAAGACCTGGCCCTTCAAAATAAGGACAAACCTTAGAAATAAGGACGGTATGGTAACCTTGCCAATATGCAAGGTTCAATTTCTGCGCCCCCATTGGCTCAACATTTCACTGTATGAAGTGAACAATAACACTTATAAAAAAAATTTGGCTCCTGTGATTCAGATTGTTGATGGTCAAATTACTTTACAGCAGGCTAGTAATTATCAGTTCAAAATTTACACAATGCTGGTTTACTAATAGGCGTACAGCTTAGGCTACGTCAAAATATATTACTTTCTATGCTTACGTTTCCACTTGCAAGTTTTGTTCGTCATGCTGAGCGCGAAAGCGTAGCCAGGCTTGATGTATGTCGATGACTGCAAACGGCTCGTGCTAATGAAAGTTATATAGCCTATGGTCAGATATTACAGCAGCCATTAGCATTGACATGGATCGTCCAGTGAGTACTCTTTGGCCAGGGCCAGGGATCAATTTAGGTACGATACCCAAAAACTTGTTGAAAAACCCGAGATATTTTTATAAATGTTCTCGTTTTTGCACTATAGTAGTTAAGGTGTCCTTCTTTGTAAAACAAACACCAAACTCGTTCTTGGAAATTTTTTTTAGAGGCCTCAATTTCTTCAGAGAATATCCCTTATAATTACGCTTAGTACCGGGCTTGACCTGTATGCTCAGCAACTCTCGCCGTAGCTACTGTAATCCATCATCCAGACAGCAAACCAGTTCTTTTTTACATTAAACCGTATAATCGTATGATCAGCGTATAATCAATTGCCATTTTCTGTTAGCCTGTTGCTGTTAGTTTTTAACAGCTCAACTCATTGCAGTCTATGCGCCTGCTTGATTGTAGCCTACCACCTTGTTTTAAAAATTGCAACAATGTCAGGCTCTTTTGACGACTTTGCAAATGCAAGCCCGTATCTCCAGATGAGCCCATACAATTTGCGGTTTTCACAGTAATGCATCAGAGCGACCTTCACGTTTAACATCTTGTAAAGTAGTGTGTTTAACCCTTTTTTCCCTTTTTTAGTCACGGAATACTTTATCTATCAAAATATTCTGGTGGAACACCATATAAAATTTTATAATGGCGATGCAATAAAATAAACAGCACAACAACAAATCATTCACTTTCAATTTTTCTCAGTGATATATCAGGGCCGCTTTAAATGAGCACAAAGTTAATATTCTGGCAAAAACGGCAGAAATACAAACTTAAAACTCTTTTTATTTTCAACCGATGTTCCATGCAACACTAGTCAAACTAATAAATTCTTCCGGACACCTGACAATCTTTCACGGAACTCCGGTTGAAAATCGCTGGTTGTTGCAAAGTATAGGCCTGCAGTTCGTACGACAATATTCGAAAAACAAAGACGTATTTATTCAAAGAAATATAAGTTTAAAAAATTAAAAAAAATTGCAAGAAAATAAATTCTGCACCCCCTTGAAGGCTGCGCCCTAGGTGTACGGTCGTTTGGTCGACAGGATGTTTGGTCGACAGACATTTGGTCGACAGGACGTTAGGTCGACAGAACGATTCATTTTAGGGTTAGGGTTAAAGTTAGGGTTAGGTTAGAGTTAAGGTTAGTTAACTAACCCTAACCCTAAAATGAATCGTTCTGTCGACCTAACGTCCTGTCGACCAAATGTCTGTCGACTAAACGTCCTGTCAACCACATGACCGGGTACCGCGCCCTAGGCGACCGCCTAGTTTTCTTAATGAATGCGCCGGCACTGCACACAGTAGGGTACACTACGGTCACAGATGCGACACAACAGTCAACAAGAAGCAGCAAAGTGACATGTAACCACAAGTCTTCAAGTCAGCTGCTCTCCTTCTTTTGGAATAAGGGGCACGTTAGCACATTAAACGGAAGTGTGCAATTACCGCAAAATCGTGCAATTCAAAGCTATCACGTAGAGATCCAGAAATCCATCACCAATAGGCTATAGCCCAGAATAGATTTGTGGGTTTGGAGAAAACTTCGTCTTGAATAACGATAGGTCTTTGTTTCAAGATTGGTCTTTGACCTTCGAGCACAAATTCTAACTGTCTTTCATGAGCATACCGGTACTTAGAAAAACGGAACCGCAACTTTTGGTGAAGCAAAATATGTCGAAAACTGTGCGTGATGCTTCCAAGTTGGTGGATTGATAGATTTTTATCAGCATTGAGATCTAAAGCGTTCAAAGATTAGCCTACAATATTTCAAAATCTACTTATTTTTAAATATTTAGCTCATAATTTAGCCTACTGTCATCAGAAGGAATCCACAAATAGGAAAACTACTTATTTGAAAGAAAAACAGCACACTGCAAAATCTATAGTAAACTACCAATTGCCACAAGAACTTGTTAGATTGTGCGTGGAAATGCATATGAACACCCATTACGCCATCAAATACTTCAACGTTTCATACTTTGAATCAATGTGCAAAACGCACATTTTGTCAGTTTGATCAGAAAAAACTGTTTTTCCAAATTTTTTTTCCGATTTATAAGCTTGTTTTTGCCAAATATTAAACTTTGGCTTCGGGTCAGTCCTACTAGTGATACCTTTCTTGTTGCTTCATCTTGCCTTGTGTGGCGACACCTTGTGCCTGAAGAACGCACTTTTCCTTTTTTGATTCCAAAAACGCAATTAGACGTAACCTGCATGGACATAATCAAGTAAAAACTCTGCTTGCAGTATTGGCACGCAAAGTTGATAGACGTAATCGAAAAATTGTTGTTCTTCACTGAACCCAATGTACACTGCTGCCAAACAAAAATATTAAGTTAAATTTGTTTCAGTGATCAATTCAGTGGTCCCACTTATCAACCAAGCTATACCCAGACAGCAAAATTTGTCATTTTTACATTGATTTAACTGCTGCCCGACGTTGAATCAATGTAAAAATGAGAGATTTTGCTGTGTGGGTATGTTACAAATGAAATAGGCTCACAAATAAAATTCATTTTAGTCATTAAATTAGAAACAACACTGATTTGCAATATGAAGGCTACAATTTTCTTTTAGCAATGTTTATGATTCCACAATTGTTAGCTCAGTGGTTAGCGCCCGGCTCAAGATCACGCGGCGCAAGTTCGACTCTCGGGGTGTGCGTTTGAGCAACGCATTTCAGGACTGCTCTCCATTTAGCGGCACCTAGTGAATGGAATAATTTCCCGGCAACAATACTTCACAAATGGGAAAACTTCACTCTGTCAATCTCGGTAACCGGCCCTGCGTCAAGAGGTTCTACAAGTACTGTATGCAAAACTATCAGAAATAACCAATCAAGGTTTTGTCAGTTCGAGGATAAAGATTCAAAACCAACCAATCAATTGCTTTAGAGCTGAGCAGGAAAATTGATTTCGTGTCACTGAGGTAGGCCCCGTGGTCGTCAGTGAGTTAAGCTCTCGGCTTTGTAAACAAAGAAATGGAAAGATTATACTAAGCATCTCGTGGTATGCGCTTGAGCAACGCATTTCAAGGCAACTTTTTATTCAGCGACACCTAGTGGATGGAATAATTCACAAACAACAACTGGGAAAACGGGGAAGGGAAACAAGGGAAAACAAGGGAAACAAGGGAAACAAGGGAAGGGGAAAACGCCAATATAATACAAGTGAATATTGGCTATAGGCATTTGTAGTAACGTAAATGAAAAGAAATGGCTCATGCCACAGTTATGACAACGTTAACAGATTACAGAGAGCATTCAATTAGCAAAATGCTGGGAGTGGGACAATAATAGCTCGCCACTATTACAATACATTGACATAATAACACCATCATTCATGTAAGTTATACGCTAGTAATCATTACAAACTCTAATAAACATTCAAGAAACTATAAAATACTGATGCAACAACTAATATAGCTTATAAAGTGTATTTGTACTGCTTGCAAGGTGTAACGATTGCAGGTGAGGCGACATTTTGGTCTTTTGCGGCTATCTTAGTTTTCCAAAATCAAAACATTGTCATAAGTAGGCCTACATGTAAGCTAAAGTCTATTATAGGCCTACTGCTTGTATTTCATCAACAAAATCAAGTAAAAATGAATTATTTTAATAAGCATGAATATAATTGCCAATTCTGAAGTTAAACGACCTTGCTTTGTAAGCGATTGATTTCATCTAACTTACTTGCTTCTTCGTTTAGCGGATGGAGAAATTTTCTTTTTCTTTGATATTCTGTTGGTTAGAGGATTTGTTACGTCAATGTTTAGCTTCTGTCGGATCTGTGGAAATAAAGTCAACTTTGTCAGATCGTTTTCAAATATTAGGCCGAGTTTCTATTTTGTAACCAACTGATGGTGTAAAAAAAATGAGGCTACTATCGAGAAGATTAATTAGTGCCAAAAGCGAGGCCTGCTTTTAATTTTTGTGATCCTTTGACACTGTCTGTTGTGTAAAGTGCTGAAGAGCAACGCATATCTGCGATGGACTGACACTGACAGAGCTATACAAAAACACGCATTTTTATTAAAACTGCATTATCATACAACCCAAATGCATTCTAAGTTGTGGCAACTAGTGGGTAACTAGATTCGGCGGTCGGACTTACTGAATTTTTAGTTGTGATGCCACATAGGCTACTGTAGACTAGCCTACTTTGTAACATAATAGTTATCAGTATAACTGGACGTAGGCGATGTGTCAGGGATTAAATGTACCGTAACCGAAGTGTTATGTCATCTTTTTATAGACTACACCAACTTTTTAGAGTAGTTTAAACCTTTAACGCAAATTTGGCAATGCTTTTGCATAGCAATTACGAAAAGCTAAAAGTTTTTTTTTTCTCGGCTTGGTTGCAGTATAGGCTATCTAGCTCAGGGGCAAGTTATTGCGGCACCCTCAATAAAGTAGGCTGCAAAAGCAGCCTGTGATGGAGAAGACGTTTAGACAGGCGCAATCCTGGTTGCCATAAACAGTGGTCGTGTGATTTGTCGGCTTAATAAGTTTCCATTTGGTCTTTATAGAACTAGAAGTTCAGTTCAGTTGTTTTTATTTCTGACCACCAGAGCAAAAAAATACACGTCAATATAGCAAAGGTTGAGAAAAAGGTAGAAGCGACAAAACGAAAACGTTAAAACGTGTTTGTAACCGAAATTACATTAAGTTGAAAGAAATTTGGCACGGTCGCAACACATTCAGAAAAATTGAAGATAGAAAGGAAAATAAAAAAAGAAAAAGTTGCAAACAAAAATAAAGACTATAACATAGCCTATACTTAGACAATAGCTTTATTAGCCCATATAGCTTTAGCTCAGGGGTTCCCAACCTGGGGGGGCCATGGAAAAATTTGAAAAATAATATTTTTTTAAATTTATCATCTCTAAGTCCACTTCAACACTATATAACAAAAGAAATAAATTAAAATTTAATAAAAATACTAGTATATATTATACACATTAATAAAAATATTGCAAAACCAAGCTCAACCATCACATTGCATATGTAATAACTAGTTAATGTACTATCATGTTTATTGTGTGTTGTATTTAAATCGTTTCATCATTCTAATTACCGGTTACTGTATAAACAATTTTTTAATTAAAATGACGTTTCCTAATTTTTTCAAAAGGTTGAAAAAATAGGGGGGCTATTGATTTTTCAAAATTTTCAAAGGGGGGCACGGTGTAAAAAAGGTTGGAAGTTTCCCTGCTTTAGCTAATATTTTCAAGATTTGTATAAATAGACACTTATTGCTATAAAGATCGGCCATGGTGCGTTATTAAGAGTGCTGATGGGTGTGAGGGGAACACATCTTGATGCGTTTAGCTCACAGCAAAGAAGAGCAAGGCGTTTTGATCTATCAAGAAAAATTTCCTGTAGTCTACTGGTTGTCGAATGCCCATATATATTTCATACCCAATTACCCAGGCTGCTTACCTGTTGAGTTTCAAAAGGTGGGAGAAATAAAGGCTTTTGTGTGACTTGCTTCAATTGTTTAAAATTAGGAAGTAAAGAAGTCGTTGAATTGGAAGATACGCGGTTGTGACGTGGTGGAAATGGGACGGGTGAGCCATTTGTCGATGGAAGCGGAACTATCTGACAAAATTTTCTCATTAAGGCAACAGTAGCCAACTTCAATCGTTTGTATAGAACAGGATATAGAAGCCGTAATCAGTATTCACATCGTATGGACTCAAACTAATTATAAGTTTTACTTCCAATTAGTTTTTTGCAATTGATTATACGTCTATATAGGCTATCTATTTTCGTTTCTTTCAAAACGTTTCAAAACTTTTTATCAAAAGATAAAAAAAACTTTCAAACCTTTCTGAAAAATCACAAATAATTATCAAATACCTTAATGAACGACAAAAGAAATAAAAGAAGATCAGTTTTTGAAAAAAAAAAACCTGTTGCATTTGTACAATCCTTTGATACGGGTGGGACGGTACTGGCATAGAAGACCGTGTGACCACCATTGGACTCCTGAAAGCTTGCTTTGGTATAACGGCTTCGTGAAATAATGGTGGAACAGCATTCACAGGACGTATCGTGGGAATGCAAACCGTTAGCGACATCTTAAAGTAAATATTAAGTAACAGTATAATGGATTAAAATTTCGAAATACATTTGTAATAGTTGATTTCATTTGCAGAATTTAGGAAAGTTTGTGTTTCGTTTCAACGCAAAACTATTTGTTTTGTTTGGTTTCGATATACATTTCTTTGTGAAAATTAATAGATTGATTCGAGCTTTATCCTCAGACTGGGATAGCTTCTTTGAGAGCTTCATCCTGGCAGTTTCGCATACTTGTAGAGGCTTTGAATCACTGACGCAGGCCCGGTCACCGAGATTGACAGAGTGAAATTTTCAATTGTTGTTAAAGTGTTGTTGCTGGGGAATTAATTGAATTAATCTATCGACTAGCCGCTGAATGGAGGAGAGCAGTACTGAAATGCGTTGCTAAGGGGCATACTCAAGCGCAAGATCCAGCGCCGCTTAATCTTGAGTCGTAGCAAACTGTAGCTACTCAAAACTATTATCTTTATGCTAAAATATGACTTTGAATTGGCATATCTGAGATTTACAAACAATGCATCCATAAATTAGGATAACAATCAACAAATGCTTTGTTTCATTAATTTAAATTAGGCTTATCGCTAGATCGTTATGAAACACCTTATGTTATGAATTATGATTTACTCAGCAAACCATATCCTTAACCTTCAGACATGCGTCTAGTAGGCTACGCAATACGCATTTGTGTCTCGGACACTTAATGACATGGTATGATTAATTCGAAGCAACTGACTTGATGCCTGCGTGTCCCTTCGCTGCTTTCAGATGTTTGGTGTGTTGCATTTGCGTAAAGTTATGTTGTCGGAATGGGAAAAATATGAAGTATGACTAATATCATTATTATATGTCAAGGCAATTCAATTTCAATTTTTCTGTAATAAAATAATGTTGTAAAAAAGGAACACAGCAGCAAAACTAACAAAAAAAGAAGGAAAACTAACTTACGGTACTTAAAATGTGCTTGCGATGAAGATCTGGTTCGATGAAAACAAATAGGCAAGGCCACCAAATCAAAGCAAAAAACAACGTTAAAACAAACATACCTTTCCCTCCGTCGCCATCACGAAATCAAGTTAGGATTTACGAGATAAAGCAAGTATTATTATTTAATCAATGGTAAATCAAGGTTCTACGATCTGAAGAACAGTTTCTTGTTTTCTTTTGAAGATTTTACGATTGTTGTCATAACTTTGGTCACTAGTAGGTCTACATTTTCTGCCCCACTTACTTACATTGCTAGTTTTCTGCTAAATTAAAAACTAATATTGGAAAGTTCCTGCTGAAGCATCCCATTGAGAAAATTAGTTTTTTTGCGCCGATTAAACGTCTGCAAGCGCAATATCAACATAAAAAAGACTGATTTATTGAATCCGATGTTTCTGATGAGACTTTCTTTTTTTCATTTTCAAAGCTATTTTATGGTGCAATGCGAGCATTGTATCGCAGCAGCCAGGATGCGTCGTCAGTTTACAGAACAATACAAAAGTCTCAATGCAAAAGTGGCAATGCGATGATAGCAGTCTGCACCCGTGGGTTGGCAATCCTTTTTGAGGCCGGCTCAATGTAGTTTTTTATTTTTCGCCTGGTTTTTGTATCAAACTGCGGAAAAGGCTGGGTCTGAAAGGGTTAATTTAGATAACTTCTGAGCAACCACTAGTATCAGACTAGTTTTGCACAAACAAGGTTTGGGAATCACTACTCTAAAGTAGCATTTCTGTTGGAAATTTGAAAACATTCGTTATCACTTTTTCTTCACACTTTTTCATCAACGGGTGACGCCGCCTAGTTGGAAATTCCGTTCTTTTGAATCCATGTCCCAACCCAGAAAACAAATCATCACTTTTTACATTGATTCAACGTCGACTGGTTACGTGTATTAGAAAATGCGTAACTTCTGAAGCATTAACCAACTTTCGATCCAACGTACATCTTAATCAAAGTTTATCTACCGCATTTATGCTGTTTATCAATTCATGGTGAAATAAAATAAAGTAGTCGCCATTGACACTACTACGACAAAGAAAACGCTGGAAAAAATTTCAAACTGAGAATTGGCTATGATACTGTAGTAGTTGCCATAGGCTATTTCTGAAACAGTCGCAGCACTTGCCAGTTCAAGGATACAAACTCAAACTAGTAAAATCCCGTTTTGTTTTTTACCAAATTCAAACAAGTTAAAAAAATATACATGCTACCCCTGATAGAACTTTCTACAAACAAAATTTCAACTTGTGTGCAATTTCCATAAACTTTCAAAATGGAGTTATCGGTTATCCGGAAAAAGTGACATTGGCTGAAAATGCATTTATAGTTGAATAAGAAACATCAAACATGGCTGAAAACAAAGAATACGTGTCTATCGCTGTCAATTCTTGCTGCAATTGACTGCAGAAATACGTATACTTAGTTGATTTGATGGTCATCTGGCTAACGAGGAAGCTACACCGATATGGTTAGCGAATCGTAATTGATTGCTGTTCTAGTGGGTAGCCTAAAGCCAGGCTACTCAGCCTTGTAGGCTACTGACTGCTAGGAAAAACACTTTTTTCTATATGCAAGCTTGAAAGTCAAACTAATAGTAATAGCCTACTACAACTTTGCCACTCGAAGTTTGTCATAAGTTAAGCTCGACCGAGTCTTGATTGCCTCTGGTGACAACTTCCTGACCAAACAATACAAAGTATCATAAACTCCGGGTAAAAGATTATCAATTTTTAATCTTGTTCCGGCTTCAATGAATCTATGATCTCTTTATGTTTATAACTTGTCATGAAACCACTAACTGCCTTGGTACAATAAATTCTAATAAAATATTTCCTTGCAAAGAATTTTCCAAAATCTTATTAATATAAGCTGCGTAGTTTTAGGTTATTCAAATTTGTTTGACATGTATCTCGACAGACTACGCTATTATTCAGACATGGTTAAACGTTTAAAGTGGAGAATCTTCTTGATTTAGGCAAGCGTGGATTTCAATTACATGTATTTTACTGCTACGTTGAAGACACTGAGTTTGTCCATTCAACACTGATTGAATTTCACCCGTGCCCTATTCCTGGAAAACATCACTCCAATGATAGATTTGCGTGATAAACCTACAATCAAATTTATAACTTTACTATAATTCTCGAAAGACTTCAAAAGCGTTTAATTTTTTTGACGTATTAATGTTGTATCAACGTAAAGCTAATAAACCAGCAGTGCTCTTTTTCGCGTTGCACTGTTGACTTATGTAGAAAAATGCATTAACCTTAATGAAATTCCCATTGGGAGTGTTGTTACCCGAACAGTAACTCATAAATAGATTTTAAAACGTGCCGAAGGTACAATGTGTGATCAACATTGTCAACATGGAAAGACATAGTCATGAATTATAATTATTTGACGTCATAACGAACTGATTCAAGAAGATTTGTGAATGTAACAGGGGTGGGCAAAATTGCGCAACAGAAGAGTCATTACAATGCTTCCTCGATTAACCGGCATTCGATGATCCGGTCGCTTTATTTTGCTACAACGTTTCAAAATTTTATGGTTTTCTAGCCATTGCACGAATTGTTTCCGACGATTTTACTTTAAAATAAATCTAATCATGAATGCATCAGCTACATTGTGCTGAACCAGTAGGCCTAACTGCCGTTAAAATTTTGAGATGGCTTCATATCTGAAAGATAGCATAAAAGAGTTGTTGTATTATTTTGTTGAAGACAACCTGAAAGTGTGTGATATGGTATAATAAAAAATTCCAAACATTCTCCATGTGTGTCAAAAAAAAAACACAGTCCAAATAGGACAGGAATTAAAAGTACTTTTGATATTACATAACTACTCAAGTCGTCCGAGTGGGACGGAAAGGTTGTTGCCAACCCGTACAGCATCGTTAGGTTATCGGAACTGTTCCGTAGACGCAGCGTTGAGGCATAAGGTATTTGCCCTACAAATTGGCGTAATGTCAGCAATCAATATTTACACAACATGCATTTGAAAATGGTTCATATCATTAAACAATAACATGTTTTACTTTTTTGGTGATTATTTTATCAGCTATAGAATTATTGTTAGTTGGCAAATGGTTGGTTCTCGGCAAAAAGCCCACGGCGACGTTCACGACCGTTGGCCAATGAACAGTCGACGCTAGCCTATTTGCTGTGGCGGAAAGTTTTTGGCTCCAAATGTCACTCCAATCATACAACTCATGGATCAGGGTCTTTCAAAGTGCATGGCGAGGACCTATCGTAGCCTACCTTCATATTTAAAGACCCTATTCTATTTTAGTATCTCCATATTTTATTTTAAGACCTAGGCTATACACTGTAGTTTCTTAGATAGGGAGAGTGATAGCCTATGCTTATTTATCTGAAGAAAGTTGGTACCGGTATGCTAAGGGTTGTAGAAAAAATAGCAAACGCTTGAGAACAAATAAGTCCAGACACATAAAGGAAATCTTGGCAAAAACCCATTCCACTCGTATAAACGTGCTAAATAACGGTTACTTGAAACCATTTGCGCAATAAATATTTTTTGTCGCATCCATCGTCGTCGCATGGTGGTTGAAGATTTCAAGTGGACTGGAAGTCAAGGAAGCTAATCTTTTTGTCCACCTTCAGGCATGCCTCTGCCAAATACATAGCCGCATCCTCATGAGCGGTGTTTAACCCTTTTTCCTGTGACGTATTTTGGCCAGTTGACTTGCGGACGGGGGGGTCGGTTCGACACTATCACTTTGAGCTCGTGTAACTCAAAAACTACGCAAGATAGATCAATCAAATTTTCACATGGTGTAGATAATTTATCTGACAACATAACATCGAAACTCTTTTGCAATTTGTTCAACAGCGCAACTTGAAAAATCAAATAATTTGATGGTTGGTCATATTTTTTTATTTGACTTGAGAAATTGCTTCCTAATTAACTTATAATTGAGTGTGACGGGATAATTCCATTGTGTAGATTTTAATCTCTTACGCGGAGACGTCGTCCACGCTTCAATGAAATCGTAATTGGCGTCCGACTCGCGTTTGCTTGTTGTTTTGCCGGAGGCATTGCAAAAAAAATTTGCTTTGTTTCAACATTTGCAGAGAATGAGACACAATCACCGGAAAAAAACTATTTCAAGTTCTTTTTGAGCCACATGTTTATAGTCTACAGTTTTTCAAACGTACTGTCATTACTTGATATTGGAACTAAATCAAGCAAATTTTTTTTCACATTCACACTGTCGAATTTGGTTATGTATGATCAAGAAACACTTTGCATTTCACAGCACATCTCAGGAAGCTATTTATTCGTTTTTAACATTATTTCAACGTCTAAAGAGGTTGAATGGATGTAAAAAGTGTCTGATTTGCTGTCTGGGTAGCGATTGAATACAGAAAAGTAAGGTAGCCTAATGGTGTCACGTGGTATTTGAACAACAACCTATCCAAAGGTAGTGACTTGCTTCGATAGGAGCTTGTTCCATTTTAGGCCATCATGCACTCCAAAAACAAAGAGCGTTTAAAACTCCTGACTGATAAACTATGTCACGATGCATTCCAAAGTGATATGTTTCAATACTTACCAACAATGATCACTTTGAATGAAACAATTTTGCAAACAGTTGTGACAAAATGTAGTGATAATAATCGTTTAGTCAAATCGTGTTGGTACGCTATAGAAGAGGTCGTTTGCCAAATGGAACTCCCGTTTTGCGTAACAAACTCAAAGTCGTGACATAACGATACAAAAAATAGAAAAAAAATCTTTTTCGGGCCGAGTACTATTGTCGTAAAAAAACAAAAAATCACTAAAGTGTTGACTTTTTCCTTGGGCAAAATTGAAGGTTGTTGATATTTTAAAAATGCACGTTTGTATCAAAATGATTGAAGTGTTTATTTTCATGTTGTTAACTAGATTTGCAAAATAACGTTTTCTACATTTTTTTTCTAATTTGTTGGACATGCATTTTGTGTCAAGTTATTTATTACGCATTAGAAGATTTCTTTCTCTTCAAATTTTGAAATAGCATTTTAGATGCAGTTTGCGGTTGATGGCGTTACTGCAAAAGCCATCTTTTGTAATTGACACACATCCAAAAACAAAAGACGCATAAACTACTGCTGGCTGATAGACCACGTCACAATACATCATAATGATGTTTTTCCGAACCAAAGACCCAGAAAACCAATTTTGTCGTATATTAGTTTAGACGTCTGCAGACGTTGAACCAATCACAAAAAGTGATTTGCTGATTTGAAACAAAGTGATTGCTGTTTCCAATGTGCAAACATTTTGATAAAAAGTAATCAAGTTTTGGCCACAGCTTTCTGGTCCATTTAGGCTACTATATGGTCAATCAACTCACGTTGCAAATAACTTGTTTTGTGTAAGGTCTTGCTTGTGAAAAAATCGAAGTAAAAACACAAAAATGAAGTAAGCTATATTTACAAAGTGTTATATTCTTGAATGAATCATAGTTTTTAAAAAAAATAGTTTGAACAGGTTTCATCTGATAGAAACTATAATTGATATCATCGCGAAGGATTAAATAGCTGCGAAAATCATTTCAAACAATTCTTTGGGGTGATTTTCATTATGCAAAGCAAGGTGAACCTCAATATACATATTTTAATGCCAAACGATAAAAATCGTTTTTTCTTTTTTTCAAGGATAAGGAAAACGATCCGTATAAAATATAATTCAATTCAACATATTTTCCTTATTTTGTCAGATAGCCTATGCATTTTGTGTAACATTGCTTTAGAAAAATTGCTGAGTATCGTACAGCGTTTGAGATGCAGTCAGAGAATACAACTCTATGGTTGATGGCGTTATTACAAAAGCCAATCTTTTGTCACGGAAATGTATTCGAAAACAAAAAGGCACAAAAGCGCTGACTGATAGATTACGTTACGATACGTTACAAAAACGAGGCATTGATTTCAGATTCTTTCAACCCAACAAACAACTTTGCTCCAAATGACACAAACGTCCAAGTTTATGGAGAAAAATATATAGGCCTACACCGTTTTGTGAAAATAAGCTTTTGAAGATCAACATTTGAACGAAAAGTTTGAAATTATTGAGTTGGTCCTAATAGTGTTTCTGCTGAGATATATCAAAACTTTTCAATCCTCGTATAAAAAATAATTTTGTAATCTCTCAAGCAACTGCAAAATTACCATTTAGGTAAAGATTCAGTGATGATACAATATGCACAATGCTTGTCAAAGCATAGTAATTTAGCTGCGCGTGTTTTTCCACAAAAGCCAAGCAGTTTAGATAGCCTGTGTCAAGTTCTTTTCAGTATCCTTCAATCTCTCGTTTTCATAAAACATTTTCACAACATCCATAAATATTCATGTGAATATAAGTGCACAAGTGCACAGGTACATGCAAAAGTTTATTGGCGGGTCAAGAACGCATTCCTTGCTTTCCGACAAGAAATCAAGAAACTTACCACATCAGTATGTTTGTTTTATGAGATAAACAGAGTTTTGTAAAGAACTTTCCTACTGCTTCTTGTTATAAGTTGGAAACAAAATGTATTCGCCATAGAAAACAACGTAAAATTACATTTTTTTCAGCATAGCTTATCGGATACTCTCTGATAATTTCAAAGCAACTCAGATGTAATTAAAAGATTAATCAAAGCAACTCAAAACTCGAGTTTGCAAACAAAAGGCGGAATCATTACGGTTGAATGCTTTACAACAAAACCAAATCATGAGATATCTGCGTCGCAGTTCCACGCACGGCGGCGCTCAGTAATCCTATTAATCCGTATAATTTGAAAACAAAAGGGCTAGCTAGTAGCTAGCTAAAATATCAGAGTATGTTATGAAAATCATGCCATATCTCTAAAACTATAGACAATAGCAACGTCATTTAAAGCGGAATAAATACTTGAATAATTTTTAGGAAAAGTCAAGAAATTTCAAAGCTGTGGATCGCGTAGTTCTTTAATGATATTGCTTTGAAAAGTACTAAGTCTCCACCGACCCCCCCTCCCCACAGGAAATAGGGTTAACTAACGCTCTTTCGAGTGCCGCACCATAGCTCTCATCACTCGACTATGTAGCCGATACGAATAGCCATTAGCCAGCCTCCGATATTGATGGCTGGTTTCAAGCTTTATGAACACACGAGTGAATGTAGTTTACCTTGTTTTAGCAGCAAAAGAGGACGTAGCCTATGTGATGATGAAAGAATACAGAACATTCAACGCAAAAAGCATAAATAAAATGATTGATGATTGATTGATAATGCCCTGTTCCTCGAACAGAGGCAATACGAATATTTGGCCACTAGCTCTGTTTTCAGCAGGAGACAACAGTTTCATATACATCATCATTATTAGGACTTTACAAGGTAGTTGCAGAAATACGCGATTCTTCTTGCAAACAATCTAAAATTGCTTAATTTTTCAGTTATATCAACTGTTGCAAGTTGCAGCTGATAGTCAAGTGGGCAAGTTTTTGCTACAATATTAAACTTTATCAAAATCAAAACTTTACCAAAACAAACTGAACTGAACTATCATCATCATCATCATCATCATCATCATTATCAGCCATTGTTGTTCCACTGCAGGATGAAGGCCTTCCCCATATCTTTATAATTTTGTCTGTCTTTGCACGTTTGTGTCCAGTGTTTGTCGAATTGGTAGAGTTCGTCTCGCCATCTTGTTTTCTGTTTCCCTCTTTTGCGTTTATTGTCAAGCGGTATCCAGTCAGTAGCTCTTCTTGTCCATCTGTTGTCAGTTGTTCGCATGATATGTCCTGCCCAATTCCACTTTAAACTTTTTATTGTTTGAATGATATCTTTGATTTGTGTTTGTTCTCGTATCCATTTGGCTGGTTTCCTGTCTTTCCATGTAATGCCTATAAGAGTACTTTTTCATGTGATCTTTGCGCAGCGCGTAGTTTGAGTGTTAGTGCTTTCGTTAAGTTCCATGTTTCTGCTCCGTATGTCATTGTTGGGAGAATGCATTGATTATATACTTTTCTTTTCACTGAGATTGGTAATTTACTTTTAAATATTGAGCTCGCTCTTCCAAATGCCTGCCAACCAAATGTAATTCTTCTTTTAATTTCTTCTTCTTTATCAGGTGATGTGGTTACTATTTGGCCAAGGTATGTGTATTTGTTTACGTTTTGGAGATTGGCTCCATCTAAGGTAATGGTAAGGTTTCCTTTGACATGGTGATTGAACATAACTTGTGTTTTAGTCAAATTCATTTTGAGACCGACCTCTTTGCTTGTCTCGTCGAGTTCAGTCAACATTGTTTGGAGTTTATTGGGTGTTGAAGATATCAAACTGATGTCATCAGCAAACCTGAGATTAGATAGGTATTCGCCATCTACTTTGATACCTTTTTCTTCCCAATTTAAATTTTTAAAAATTTCTTCTAAGCATGTTGTGAAAAGCTTAGGAGAGATGGTGTCTCCTTGCCTAACATCTCGTTTAAGTTGAAATTTGGCTGAGTCTTTGTGTAGTCTGATGAAGGAATAGCAATTTTGATAGATGTGTTGAAGGATATTGATATATGTCTGGTCAATTGCTTGGTTTCTGATGGCTTGTAGCACTGCAGGGATCTGTATTGAATCAAACGCTTTACTGTAGTTAACAAAGGCAAGGCAGAGAGGCAAGTTGTATTCATTTGTTTTTTCGATTATTTGGTTGATTGTTTGTAGGTGATCTATGGTGGAGTAGCCACTTCTAAATCCAGCTTGTTTTCTTGGTTGGCATTCATCCAGTTAATTAGCTAGCCTATAGGAAAGGATTTTGGTAAAAAGTTTGTAGACACTACTAAGTAGACTGATTGGTCGGTAATTGTTCAGATCTTTGTGATCTCCTTCTTAGTGAAGCAAGATCATGATAGCAGTATTCCAGGCTTCCGGAGTCTTTCCCTGCTGAAGGCATTTAGTGAAGAGGTTAGCTAGCCTTTTCAATATGGTCTCTCTAGTATCTTTTAGAAGATCATTAGTGATGTTGTCTGGTCCTGGAGCTTTTTGTGTTTTTAGAGCATCAATAGCATGTTTCACTTCAGAAACAGTTATTGGTGGTTCGTGGTTTGTTGCTATTTTTGGCTTTGGTGTTTTGGAGAGATTCTGCAGATTTTTGTTACTACTGTAAAGTTTTTCATAGAATTCTTTTGATCGTTCAACAATTCGATCTTGATTGTTTGTGATTTTTCCGTCTTCTTCTTTTATAGCTGTTATTTGGCTTTTCCCTTGACTTAGTTTTTTCTTTGCAAAATTGAATCCTCTACCTTGTTTAATGGTTTCATCAATCATTTTCATGTTATGGGATCGAATGTCCATTCTTTGGTTCTTTTTGATTAGTTTTGTTTAGTTCTATCTCTTCGATTTTGTTTCGATTATTGTCCATTGTTTTCCATGCTTTACGTTTTTTCATTAGCTGTAGGCCTATAGTGTTTTCAGATAACTTGCTTTTCTTCATTATTTTTTCTTCTTGGTATGCCGAGGCAGTTTCATGTAAGGGAATGGTTATGTTATTGTAAAGTTCCTCTATGTTGTTGAGTTGACTGGTGTTTGTTGTTTCTTGTTTTTTAAGAGCTGTTTCTAAGTTTTCCTGGAAGTTATTGACCTGTTCTTGGTTGATTTTCAGTGGTTGGAGTTTGCAGTGGTGAAGTTTTTTCCTTTCTTTTTGCACATCGATTTTCAGTGTACTTCTTACCATTCGATGATCACTGCCTTTCACATTGTTTAAGACTTCTGTGTTCTGCACTACCTCAGGTTTGTTTATGAGTATATAGTCAATTTCGTTATACGTTTGGTGATTGGGGCTTCTCCATGTCCATTTACGATTTAACTTTTTCTTGAAGCAAGTGTTGGTTATTTTCAAGTTGTTTAAAGTTGCAAAATTGATCAAATCTTCTCCTCTGTTGTTTCTTCTGACTCCTCTGACATAGTCTTTGCTAATGCTAGGTTATTCCTGGTAGTTTCGCATACTTGCAGAGGCTTAATTTTGACGCAAGGTCGGTGAGCGAGATTGACAGAGTGAAATTTCCGATTGTTGCAGTATTGTTGCCGGAGAATTATTATTCCATCCATTAGGTGCCACTGAATGGAGAGCAGTTCTTAGAATGGGTTGCTCAAGCGCACTCCCCAAGAGTCGAACCAGCGCCGCTTGATTTTGATACCTTTTCATTCACGAAGTCACTTGCTAACCAACTGAGCTATCGGGATGGACAAAATATGTTTGCCAATAGGCCGATGTTTTTTCCACAAGACTTCTAAAAACCTGTTTTAGACATACCTTTTTTAAATAAAATTGTTTTAAATTCATTCTTGCAAAAGCATTGGCAAAAAATTGATTTTTTGGTTGACTTTGAACATCATTATTACTGTTGCCTTTCTACAAAAAGAAAGAAATTCAATTGATTTCTATTATCACATGATTTCGATTCGGTCCAGTGATTATATAAATACTCAGAAAGATCTGGGTTTTTTGCTGCCCGTCTGGGTTTTTAAGTTGTTGTTTTAAAAAACGTTGATATCTGGGTTTTTTTCTGCATTTTTAACTTTTCTTAAATATCTATTGATTTTGCATAAAATTATAGGAATCGCGAGCTTAAATAACCATTCTAAGCAATTATTTTGCTACAAAATACCGTATATGGTAGCCTATCTAAAGTAAATTCTGTCTAATTTGAAAGCTATACCCTAGACTAGTTTCCCTTCCTGATTACAAGTAAAGCATTCAGTTTCCAGTTTGAGCAACGAGTGAGTACCGTATGGTACCACTAGTTTTGGTTCAATTGCTAGTTTTGTGGAAGATTTGTTGATAGCAAAACAGACCATGAAAAGAGCAAAACTGTCATACCTGGGAACTTAAAAGAAAATTGGTGAACGAAGTAATAGAGCGTGTTTGGCTGTTTGCCATCAACGTTATGAAAAACGACTCCAAGGACAAAAAGATTTGCAGAAAATAACTGTTGTAGAATGAAACACGGTATATTTGAATAGTCGATGGGTGGTACAAAATTTAAAGATAGCAGAAATTGTAGTGGTAATCTCGAAGCTTTTCTAATAGCTACGGTGCTATATAAACATCTGTTTTTTTTTAGCCAATCTGGGTTTTTTAAGATAAAGTCTAGGTTTTTTTCAAATTTGTGGATGAGACCACTGCTCAGAATGGATCCAATGAGGGCTGACTCCTGTCTCCCATGGGTCAGCACTGGCAGTGGCAGACTACGTACAATAGGAACTCTTCAGAGGTGTTCACAGGATCATTGAAAATTGGCAGCATTTTGAGTTTTGTGGAAATTAGGACAGCATTTAAAAGTTTTTGTAGCATATCAATGGTTGAAAACGGCGTAGGGAGGCTATAAAATTATTGACAAACTTGCCAAATTGCATTCTTTTTGTGTAGCCTATGCATGGCATGAAGTGAGCTGTAGTTTGGATGTGCATTATGCACCCGAGTTCAAAAGGACATTGGAATGGATTCTAAATTACATTGACCTGTCATTTAGAATTCATTTTTTTGAAGAATTAAGGACTGAGTAAAAGCGGTCCACGACATTAATTCGCGAACAAAACGGCGCGAGACAAAACGGCGCAGAAAAAACGGCGCAGAGACAAAATGGCGCAGAGGCAAAACGGCGTAGACAAAACGGCGCCAAAGTCAACGTAACAATTTTTTTTTTTTTGAAAATACTTAACTCAAGCGCTATAGTTGATCAATAATAGTTTTGATTCAAACGCGTTGCTCACTTCAAGTTCATTTGGGAAGCACGAAATAACATTATTGTAAAGAGAAACTACCGTGCAATAATATCTAATTTGTGATAATTAAATGAGTTCAATAACACTCAATGACATTCTTAATTCAAATGCGTTGCTCCTTAAAGAAGTTTAAATACTTTTGATGTCATCCGTCCGCGACTGGCCTTCCAAGGAATGGACACGGACAAATTATTTCGGCTAGAGGGAAGTGTTAGAAAGCATGCCCAAAAGTTTAAACCAGAAAACTTTGGAAAATTTTTTTAAAATTGCTGAAAAAAAGTAGTCTACTGTTGTGAAATGCAGTGCGTAATTTCATTTGTGCAGTTTCGTTCAGTTGAAGAACATTGCAAATTAATTATTTAACCAGACAGCGCGAAAGACTTGAAAAAAAAAACCTTGGCGATTTCAAAACAAACAATGAGTGTGAACCGTGTTTTTCTACCATACCACTATTTTCGTAGGCCACATTCCATTCATAAAACTATACAGCTGGTAAGGAGCTAAAAATAGCACGCTTGAATCAAAAACTTCAACAGTCAAAGTTCGCGTTGTGACATCACAGAGGTCGGTGAGATGAAAACTAGTCCGATTGCCGCAGTTTGCAGAAAAATGCTTTGATTGTACATGCTCTCCCAGTCAGCAAAGATGGTCTTTTTTACATTGTTTCAATGTTGCTGACGATAAATCAATGTAAAAAGGACCAGTTTTGCTGGCTGGAACATACATCATAGTGTTAATGTAACACAGAATAGTAAACTCTTTAAAGTTTAACCAGAATTGTAAACAGTTGTATGAAGTATCAGTTGTAATGTGCGTTGCTGCCTAGTCAGCACAGACACCTTCTCAACAATTACGCCCATTCACAATTACTGCAGAAACGTGGTAAATAAACAATTCCTGATTTCGCTAATCATCGGCAAACCGTTGCAATTTGTACCCAGCTTGAAAAGTAAAAATAAAACCCGTCTGGTTTGCCATAGATTCCGTCCAACTGTGATATTGATTTGCATCTTATCTTTGACGGTTCTGCTACTATTCGGAAGTCCGATTCAGTGAGTCCGATTCGGTGAGTCTGATTCGGTGAGTTCCTAACCTCTAACCCCTAACCCTAACTCCAAACCCCTAACTCTAAAACGGCAATAATAACTAGGCTACGCTACCCAATAATTTATAAAAAAAATTGAAAAAATCCCCCGTTAAAAGATCGGACTCACCGAATCGGACTCACCGAAACGGGCCATTCCGATCTTTGACACCCATCTCTCTGAACTGTCATGTGCGCTAATTCTGTACTACAAAGCAATTATCCAGGTAACAATATCCGCCATTATAACTTTGATTCAATGTTGCCAGACGTTGAATCAACATCAATGCAAAAACAATGGAATTGTTAGCTGTGTAAGAATATATTTTTGCAGCTTGTAGCCAAATCTGCCTACATCTCAAGCAAACAGTTGTTTCCGATCTTCGTACCTTTCAAAACAAACAATTTTCACGTCTAAGCACTGTGGTCGCACTTTTGCCAGCTGGATAATTAGTTAATTACAGAATAAATAGTTTCTTGGCAGTTGATAAGCCGTCACGGTTGTTAGTGTGAGAGACAGAACGCAAAGTGTGATGCGGGAATATTAATCGCGCCATGTTTTGTCTTGAAAATGACGCGACATAATCTTTGAACTTATTGCAAACAAATGTACGCTGTTTCAAATTGCTTCCCGACCAAATGTGGTCTTTACTTTCCGACTGAACTTGACTTCGAATATAAGGAGCAACGTATTTGAATCAAGAATGTCATTGAGTGTTATTGAACTCATTTAATTATCACAAATTAGATATTATTGCATGGTAGTTTCTCTTTACAATAATGTTATTTCGTGCTTTCCAAATGAACTTTCCAAATCAACTATAATAGCGCTTGAGTTAAGTATTTTCAAAAGAAAAAAAAATTGTTACGTTGACTTTGGCGTCGTTTTGTCTACGCCGTTTTGCCTCTGCGCCATTTTGTCTCTGCGTCGTTTTGCCTCTGCGCCATTTTGTCTCTGCGCCGTTTTGTTCGCGCCTTAATGTCCTGCTTCGGAGTAAAAGGGTTGCCAGGAAACAGAGATGTTCACAGAAACATTTGTCGTTGCCGATGACGACCATGACGACGACAGAATCATTGAAACTTGGTATCAAGAAAATGAAATATCTTCTGATAGATGTCAAACCCACAACAATGCTTGAAACTTGGTAGGATCACAACAAGATCTTTTAAATTTCCAAAATCATCAGATCAGGACTAGTACGGTACTTGTCAGATCAGAATCCTGGAAGAAGTAGAACATCTCTGGAACTTATTCATGGTTGGGGGTGCTTTGAGATGCTTGGGATTTTAGTTTAGGACTGGGACTAGCTATCTATTAGTTAGGTTTTGCAGCAAAGTTGGTTGATATTGAACTGATCATACCGTATGTAATAAATTACAAAGTGGCAATTTTTATCCACTTGTTACCATGCGTACAATCTGGTGTTGCCAGAGTTAGGATTAAAGTTAGGCAAGGTTAAGGTATGGGTTGGAGTTGTCAGTTAGGAATAAGGTTAGGGTTTTGATCTTTGTCCAGTACTAACAAAACTTTTCCAAAATACAAGTTTTTGTTTTCAACAGCTTTGAACTTTTCTCAGATTATGGCAGAATTCCTTATCTGGCAACGCTATTGACGCTATATTTACACTATCACAGCCAATAAATTAATTGTTTGTTTTGATATATAATTAATATCACAGTTGATAGGTTAGAGTTAGACGAAGCCTTGATAGGTTATTCGCTGGTAGCTTCGCATACTTGTAGATATAGAGGCTTTTGACGCAGGGCCGGTTACCGAGGTTGACAGCTAGTGAAGTTTTCAATTGTTGAAGTGTTGTTGTCGGGGAATTATTCCATCCATTAGGTGTCGCTAAAGGGAGATTGGAGAGCAGTCCTTAGAATGCGTTGCTCAAGCGTGCATCCCAGGGGCGTATCCTCAATGGAAGCAAGGGAAGCATTGCTTCCCCTGCCAAAATTGAAAAAAGAGAAGATGATATTTTTAAGTAAAACGATTTCGTAATTTCTTTACCTGAATACGAATTAGAACAGTTTCTAACTCACGTCCCCGTATGATTTCAGCTCGGTTTTAATTTTAAAAAAGTTGGAAGCTTGCGGATGCAAAGATTGTATCGCTTCCCTTGCTCTCGTTTTTGCTATAAGGAGAAACAAGCGAGAGAGAAAGGAAAAAAAGCAGCGCAAAGTTTGCGAGATTTATGTTTCTTTTAACAAATCGATGGAAGCAATATTTAAATTGCTTCCAGAGTTGCCAGATTGGACGAATTGCTCGAATTAGGCTTTTTTTTAAATTAACTCTTCAAAATGCATAATCAATATTTCTCAAATATCGTAACCTTACCAGATAAAACCATATTCACCATTGTTCAATACATGTTCTATACTTGTTTATACTCGTAATGTGGCCGATTAAAACTCATCCGCTACAGTCTTTTTATATTTGCTATGTTTTGGGCTACTTTCAGAATTATTTTTGCTACAGTTTATTAAAATCCGCTACAAGTCATAAAATATATGTAGCCTACATTTTATAATTTTTAATAGAATCAGGTAAATAGGCCTATATCCATTTGGCCTTTTTGTCTAATATTTTCCTTGTTTTGGCCTTTTTTGTATTATTTTGGCTTTAAGACCTTTTCATAGTCTGGCAACTCTGATCTGTTGGATATTGTGTCAGTGGGCTAGGACGCTAGGTAATGAGAAAATCTAAGGCGCTGTTATGGTTATAATATCGGCCTGGTAAGCAAAAGTTTGAGCCAAATGTTGGCTTTACACTGTTATCTTGGCTGGGTAGACTTTGGCATAAGACATGGTATGTGAGGTCTAGGCTAGAATTGACTTGACTGAAATGAATTCTGGCTTAAGCTACTTCAGCAGTAGGTAGCTGTAGCTGAGTTTTTGGTGTTCTCTAATTTTAGCAGCATATTTTGCCCGTTTGTGTGTAAGAGCTACCTTTAATAAGTTAATAGCTGTATATCTGCTCATAAATTTCATACAAATATTACCCTAAAAGTGTTTCTAGAAAGCATTATAATCCATTATTTAAGTGTAATTTTGCAAAAAATTTCCGGGGGGGCATGCCCCCGGACCCCCCTAGAATACACGTGCCTTCGGCACGCTCTAACCCCCCACGAGTTATATTGCTTCCCTTGCTCAACCAACCAGGATACGCCACTGGTGCATCCCGAGAGTCGATCCAGTGCCTCTTGATCTTGCAGCTTCTTTGTTCACAAAGTCACGTGCTAACCAACTGAGCTACTGTATCTGGGCAGACAGCTGTAATAATGTATTATGTCAAGTAATTGAATGTGTAAAAGTTTATGTTTTTAATAAAGCTCAGATAAATTGAATATTAGGTATAATATATTTGCTTAGCTAAAGATTTGCATCTCTGTTAAGTTCCTGATCAAGATCCATCATGAATATGGGATTAAGTGATGACGAGGTGGAGAGACAGGTCAGTGATATGTCATAAGTTGTTTGTTTTAATGTGCTACGATCACTGCATTAATATTAACTTTAAGAAAATGTCAATATGCACTTATATCCTTCTTGTTCGTGTGTCACACAGTTTGTTTTCTCTTTAAACATTTTTTTCCAAGTTTGTGCATGTTGACATTATTGGAACTTTTAACTAATTAAATTTTTAATTACTTTTATCAGATTAAGCACATGATTGCTTTCATTGATCAAGAAGCTGATGAGAAAGTTGAAGAGATAAGATCAAAAGTATGTATGTAATGAAAAAACACAAGGAAAGATTTTGTGTGTTAAAACCTACTTTAAAAACAAAATGATCTATCTTTGTAAACTTTTTACCTATGCAGGATTTAATTTATATAAATGTTAATAACTTATTAATAGTATGTTTCTCGGCAGCCGATTTGTAGCAAGAATTGACAGCGATAGACACCGTGTTTCGCCCATGAGGCTGGGCTCGTCAGTATCGCACCACTAGTGTTAAACTGTTTTATTTGCATCAACAGCGCACGGGTACAAATAATTGACACGGCGAGAGAGCACAAACAAACATAGCCAGGTCGAAGACTTTAGAAAACCGGCCTGCCACACCCCGCGGCGGCGGGGAGCGGCGTGATTTAGGGGTGACGATGCACCCGGAGGGGTAAGTCCACCAGCTTAGGTCGCGGGGGCCAGGCTGGGGAGTCGAGGTACCTGTGGAGGGAGAGTGTGGATCGAAAACGTTACATGACCCGTCCGCAAATTTAGAATGGCGGAGCGGGCCAGGGAGACAGGCTCTTTCTGCATTGCCCAGAAAGATGGCCTGCGACGGGCCGGGCGACCCGTCGCGTGTGGACGCTGGAACCGGCAGTAATTGACCGCCGGGCGGCGCCCACGTCTCCCTCACGCGACCTCGGCGCAGGTACTTGACTCTTATACCCGGTCTGCCAGTAGGCAGAGCGGATAAAATTGGGGTCTACCACGAGGAAGAGAGTCAACTATTTAAGGATAATTTGGTTCTCGTGGCAAACAAAATTCAAATAAAAATGTGGAGCAGAGGCTCGATTAATCAATAGAAACAAAAAATATAGGTGGGATTGTAATACATACTCACTGGAAAAGAGTAAGCTTTGATTCGGCGAGCACGGATGTGCACTGGCCAGACGTTGACGCAGGTTCGCCCAGCTGGGTCGGGGAGGCTAGCGATTGAAACTAGAGGCACTGATAGGCTACATTACCAGGAAAAAGTAGAAAATTGGGGTGGAAATTTTGAGGCTGCATCGAGTTGATCAGGGGATCGTGTTGATCAATGCGTTGAAAGCAGAGCGAGGTTGATCCGAGCGGGCAAGAACAGCGTTACAAGGCGAAGGCAGCGTAAGATAATTCGAAACAATTGATTGATTAATACATAGAGATATAGTGATGATTGAAGTTACTTAATTGCTGTTAAACCATGTACATTAGACATTTTATTCCTTTCCTTTGTTCATTTTTGAATGCTTGGGTTTGATGAGACTGGAGCGTTATAAAAAAAGATGACACTGGTTTATAGACATAAGTTGATGATATAAGGCATAGGCGCCTAACTATTTTTTTGACCGTGGGGGCGAAAGCGTGTTTCATCAGCAGCAACGTAAATTCAGCAAAATGTCACGCAGATCGATGACGTAATTATGCCGTCACACTAGGATTGCTTTTATTGCCACACTCGGAGTTATCGCTACGTTCGACCTATCGTTAATTATTATAAACAAAACTCGATCACTTCGCTTAAGCAAACACATGCCAAGTCATGCCATGCGTCTGCTAGCGGTTGATGGACTGCGACTCTTTAAGCTAAGCACAACATAAAGTTCAGCAACGAACTAGATTTATTAGCATGAAACACGAGACGAAAAGGTTTAGTAAAAGGTATACTGTATTAATGGAATGACAATGTTTTGAAAATGGAATGCAAATACTAACTTGATCATGCGCTTGAAAATATACCTGTTGAAAGTAAAATCATTCATGTTTACTTCAATTCAACAGCACGCAGTGGCGTAGCCAGGACAAAAATTTGGGGGGAGGCCAAATATTTGATGCATTGAAGAGAACGACAAAGTGTTTGATTTAAGACATCGCCACCTGATGTGCAGTGGCGTATCCTGGTGGGTTGAGCAATGGGAAGCAATGAAACTGGTGGGGGTTAGAGCATGCCGAAGGCATGTGTATTCTAGGGGGGTCCGGGGGCATGCTCCCCCGGAAAATTTTTGCAAAATTACACTCAAATAATGGATTATAGCGCTTTCTGGAAACACTTTTAGGATAATATTAGTACAAAATTTTTTAGCAGATAAACAGCTATTAACTTATTAAAGGTAGCTCTTACACACGAACGGGCAAAATCTGCGGCTAACATTAGAGAACACCAAAAACTCAGCTACACAAAAACCCAACAGAGTAAGCCATTCTGAAATTGCTTCCACAAATTAGTTCAAAGAAACGTAAATCGAGTAAATTTTGCGCGATTTACGATTTGCAAAATTTATTGGTGTCTTTCTGTGTGTCTAAAACAAGTCCTTGGGGTGTAATAGCCAGATGTCTTGGAAAACGTTATAAATTTCTACAAATTTTATTACATTTTCAACAAAGGGTTCAACTTCGGAATGCAAGCTTTGAAAATTTGGGGGGCCATGGCGCCTTTCGCCCCCCCCCCCCCCCTGGCTACGCCTATGACAGCACGTCACCTTGAATAAATTTAGAAGTTGCTGACATCCGTAAACAGCCCTTGAAAATAGTTACGGAGAGACGTTTGATTAAGTTTTCCACTTGACATTTCTCCCTTTTCACTACAATGTCGCAACTTATGACTGATCTGCTTTCAATTCGCTGTAAAACGCCGGTTTTCGTGTTGTAGATGAAACAAAAGATGCACATATTCCTGCCTTTGATCGGGTTTCTATGGCAACGGCCGTGTGTGCGCAATGCGGTTTGTACCAGCCCTTGTTGCGTTGGTTAATGTTAGTGGTTACCTCGGGCAGAGACTTCAAGTTCATTTTCACAGCGAGCGATTCACTGCAGAGGTTTCGACTTTCGAAAGCGACATCGAGCAACGCATCAAGTCTGTTTGCAAGTGCATAAAGCTAAACGCACGCTCCGTGTCTACGTAGCAAATTGTTTTGTTTTTGGGT
Source organism: Aplidium turbinatum (assembly GCF_918807975.1). Lineage (NCBI taxonomy): Eukaryota > Metazoa > Chordata > Ascidiacea > Aplousobranchia > Polyclinidae > Aplidium > Aplidium turbinatum. The sequence continues at coordinate 18,517,504 of NC_137485.1, forward strand.
GCGTCTGCAGACGTTAAATCAATGTAAAATGACAGATTTTATTGTCTGGTGTGGGATTGTAGCATAGCTGCTCGTTCTGGTGATTATTTATCGCGAAGCTGTTGCGGTTTGCATTTAAAAAATGTTTTCCTGCTGCCGATCGCTAGTTTATCTATTGTTTCATGTATCAATACAGCATAAAATTTGCCCCCACGGAGAAATATGCGTGGGGGCCGGGCCCCCACGGGTTAGGCGCCTATGATATAAGGTGATGAATTTTAAGACAATTGATATAAGGTTATGACGTCTAAACGGTTTGCTGTCTTGCGCGCTCGGATACTTACTGCAACGTTTCTGTTATTGGGGAATAAGTTTCTGATCGCTGAAGTCGTCTTTTCTATGACGTAGCCCCTCCACAAGTGAGCCCGGCGTTCCAAGCTTTCCAGACGCGGAAGGATCCTTTGATTGAGAGGGAAGCCACTTTTCTAGCCACCTCTGCTACCCCACGAGAAGGAACGCCCAAGGCCGTCAGAGCTCGAGAGCTCGTCAGGGCATAGCTCCCGAGGGAGCCTACGACGAACGGAAGTGACAGGACGTCCCTGCAAGGGCGCTTCCTGTCTTCCTTTATGTTGACACATAACTCGCCGTACTTGTCGTGTTTCCTGTCGGCGGCTTTTCGAAGAGAATCCGCGCCAACAAAACCAGCAGGCGCCAGGGAAGAACGCCCCTCTCTTCGCAACTTATTAATAGTATATAAATACAATACTGCATTTTCTGCCAATCAAAAACTAGCTTGATTCATGCTTAAAGAAGTTTGAAATAAACATACTGTTTTGAATTTATAAATATTACTTTGTGAAAATTGATTGTCGTTTTGAATGCTTTGTTTGTAATGTATTTCCTTTAGTAGAGTTATTTCAAAGATTTTCCAGCAGACATATACACTTCTTCTCTCGTATTGTCGCTATATGTCAGGGCATCCGTTGGTTAGCCACTGCTAATGTGTTACTGTTCAGTGTGTTACTGCTAATGTGTTACTGTTCATCATCATCCAAATACGGTTTTGTTCCCACTAGTGGGAGTGGCCGATTCTTTCTCGTTCTGCCCATCACATCTTTTTTCTTCGGTCTGTCTTTGTCTGCCTCATTTCTCACCTGTTTGTTTCTGATGTCCCCGTTTTCTTTTCCCATCTACCTTTAAAGTCAAAGCATTTTGAAGAAAACCTCCTTCCTCCTCAGTACATGCCCATATCATCTTACTCCATTTGCTCTTGCAAGTTGTTCAATAGTCTCCCTCCTCAATTTTACCCCACACTTTGCTCTCACCACTGCACTGTCCGTGCTTTTCAGAATTGCAAGTTCATTTTCTCTTAGCTCCTATGTCTTGCTACTGTACTATATTGTGAGCCGTACACCACTCCGATTGACTTTCCCTTTTATTTTTAACAAAAATGTTTTTCCTATAACGTTTCTCCACAGGGGTCTGCTACTATTTGGTGAGTCCGATTTGGTGAGAGCCTTTTCGGTGAGAGCCTTTTTCGGTGAGAGCCCTATTCGGTGATTTTTTTAAATTTTTTTTTGAAAATTATTGGGTACCGTAGCCTAATTATCATTGCCGCTTTTATATCGTTTTAACGTCGCTAAACGTTGAAATAAGACCCTAACCCATAACCCTAACCCCTACTCGTAACCCCTACCCGGAACCCCCAACCCCTACGCAATGATAATTCGGAATGGCCTGTTTTGGTGAGTCCGATTCGGTGAGTCCGATTTGGTGAGTCTGATTCGGTGAGTCTGATCCCTTAACGGGGGATTTTTTCAATTTTTTTTTTTAAATTATCCGGTACCGTAGCCTAATTATCATTGCCGTTTTAGGGTTAGGGTTAGAGGTTAGGAACTCACCGAATCACACTAACCGAATCGGACTCACCGAATTGGACTCACCGAATAGTAGCAGACCCATGATAATTAGGCTACGATACCCAATAATTAAAAAATAATCACCAAATAGGGCTCTCACCGAAAAAGGCTCTCACCGAATAGGGAACTCACCGAATCGGACTCACCGAAACGGGCCATTCCGCTCCACAAACCCTAAAGTTTGCCCGACCCAGCCTTGCACTTCTTGTCACAGATGCTTCACATCCACTGCTTTCATTTATTTGATTACCCAAATAACAGGAATTTGTCACTGATTCAATTCCATGTGAGAAACTGTCTTCACAATCCTCAACTAAATCTTTTCGTTTAATACAGCTCCCACAAACAAAACATTTTGCTAACCTTGATGTAGCTCTCCGTCTCCGCATATTGACACATCTTGCTTGTACCTACTTTCTAAACTCCTTGCTTTGCATCGAATTTTTCATGACCCTCTTTCCACATATTGCGCATGGATCGACTTTGCTCTTTACAACTATACCTTCTGCTCCAATCACCATCACTTTAATTCGTTTTTTTTTAGATTTACCTTCATACTCATTGTCTCAAATGCTTCCTTTCAATTCCCAAACTTTTCTTCCTCCATACTATGACTGGTCAAACCAGGTCATCTGCATACAACATTTCACTCAGCAAGCCCTCTTTTACCCCTTCAGCTATAACATCAACCACGATAGCAAGTATCAACTATCCACACTTATTAAAAAATTCATCTGAGTAATGACTTAAACCAACTTTTACAATGTTTTGTTCTCGCTCCCTCATGCATCAACACTCAACAGCGCCGCCCGCTTTCCTTGGGATTTTCAACACCTTCTCCAAAGCACATGTACAGTTTTTTCTCCTTTTTTGTTTAGCTTCTTGCATTCTCAAAATGAACAAAGCATCTGTTGTTCCCCTCTCTGGCATGAGACCAAGTTACACGTCATTCAGTTACACCACCTTTTTCGACCGCTTCTCTAAAACTTGTTCTACAACTTTCATTCCAACTGTTGTTTATGTCATTTGTAGCCATACTTTTGTCATGGATACTCCCTATACCTACGTGTAGTGTAGTTTATTAAGAATCCATTTCGCTATATAGTAATAACATCTTCAGCTATCACGTGTAAAAAAGAAAATTTGAAAAATACGTAAAACAAACAAATAAAGCAAACTCCGATATTATCAACATACATAAATATTCTATTCTGAACAGGTGGTTAGAAGCTTGTAGTTTTATTATTTAAAAATTCATATCTCAAAATTGTAATTCTTGATATTCACGCAAGTCAGGCCACAAACTATGCTAGTTTTGTTGTAATATTGTATCTGCTTTTGCTATAGCATGTTGGTTTTATATATGGTTTTTCACTGTAGGCGAAAGAAGAATTTGAAATTGAAAAAGGCAAATTAATACGACAACAAAGACAAAAGATCACTGCATTTTACGAACGCAAAGAAAAACAACTTGAACAACAGAAGAAAATGTTAGTATTCTTTATGCAGTAAAATGCAAAGAATAGCTCCTTTGGAATTTCACTGCATTTGTGTTTTGCTGTGTGTTGTACAATAGATACCAGATGTGTGTTATGTTTGTTATGATATGTTTCATGTACCGTACTGGCCCAGCAAAGTGTGGATTTCATATTAAATTTAAACATATTAGCTGCTTACCAAAGGTCAGGAGCACCCCAGAGAGGTCTCTTTGAGCACTAAAAACCTTATTAAGAACATTAGAGAAAAGTTGCAACGGAATCCTGAAAGGAGCACTAGAAAACTTGCTAAAGAGGCACATGTTAGCCGTTCAACCGTCCACAGAGTGCTGGTAAGGAATCTTAAGGTCATGACCTACAAAATTACCAAACAACAGTTTTCTGAAGCCACAAAGAAGAAGAGGTTCGAAAGATGAAAGATTCTTCTGAATAAGCTCTATAATGGCACGCAGCTTTAAGTTCTCGGGACTGATAAAAAATTATGCACCTTTCCAGCTATACAAATACATACGGTAAAAGTCAAAATGATCGGATTTGGATTAAATCTAAAGATTCAGTGCCCGTTGAACGTCATTCAGGTGACAAAAATCAGCTTCGGTAGTAGTGTGGGCACTGGACAGGGGTTACGTCCACAGGTATCGAAGATCTCTTTGATTTTCATCAAAGCTGGTGTCAAGATCAACCAACGTGTTCATCTGAAGATGTTAAATGATGTTGTTCTTTGAGTGAGGAAAGTCACTGGAAATGAAGGAATTACACTTTAGCAGGATGGAGCAACCTCTTACACAGCCAGATTGGTCCAGGACTGGTGCAAACACAATTTTAAGTTGTTTTGGCCCAAGGAACTATGGCCTCCATCTTCTGTTCATTTAAATCCAACAGACTCTGGGATATGGTCTATTTCGGTAAGTCCGATTCGGTGAGTTCCTAACCTCTAACCCCTAACTCCTAACCCCTAACCCTAAAACGACAATGATAATTAGGCTACAGTACCCGATAATTTTAAAAAAATATTAAAAAAATCCCCCGTTAAGGGATCGGACTCACCGAAACGGGCCATTCCGGTTGGAACAGAAGTCCTGCGCTGTATCCCACTCAAGTGTTGAGGTTCTGAAGCAAAAACTGACTAAACCTTTAGCAGAAATTGACGCTGAAACTGTGATCTTGGGCAGAAATTGACGCCACATGTGATTGGGTTATCCCTCGTCTTTGCCAGGTTATCAAGGAGAAAGGTGGATAATGTTGAATAACTCTTAGATATTATTAAAGTCAATACATTCCTCTTTTATTTGATTTATAAGTTGTTTGTATTGGCCTTCATATAACTGAAAAAATCCTAACTTTTATTTGTCCGCGCTTCGCTGGCCACCCTGTACAAGTGTACAATTTTCTACTGGTTTGCTGGTATGTACTAACTACCACATTGCGATTGTAACCTTATTGAGCGTTTCTTTATTTTTTCTTGTGTTTTTTAGTATAATTTTCATTCTTAACTTATTTGGTGAAATACTGACGGGGTGGAAGCTGGCTTGGTAACCTCGTAAAGTCTTTCGCTTCCTTCATAGCCCATTTCACTATGTGATGTACCAATGTATTGTCGTGATAACTTGAGAAACAAGTAAACCAGTGATTTCTATCTGTACTCTGTAGCTTATAGGGAAGAATTGCATGTGAATAACCAATATTACAACAAAGTAAAGTTGTGCAATGTGCAACATACATTTGTACAATGTACATCACTACTGTATTGCTTTTCTAAAAACAACTCATATGTTTTTGTGCTTCTGACGTTTGAACGTCGCTTTACAAGATTTTAAAACAAAATCAACTGAAAAGGTTAGTCTGGTCGTGTTCGCAATTCTGTTTATTCATCTTATGTGATATCCTATCGTTTCAGTCAGCAATCCCAACTCATCAATGCTGCCCGACTCAAGATTTTAAAGTGCAGAGAAGATCATATCCAGGTGATGTATGTGGCGCCTTGTAGAAGACATGATGTGCTCACGACTGTGATTTGTTTCAATTAAATTGGAAATTAAGACACTTTGACACAGCATTAGCTTACCGAGATAGTTCCAGGAAGCACGTATCGCACACTTAGTACAGCTGAAATGTTTTTATAGTCCCGGTTTCATATTACATATACAATATACATACATATAGTTTTCCACTTCGAGGTACAGATTCTTGATGAGATACGGCTTCCTAAGTGAAAACGTTGGTGGTTTCTTTCTGGGTCTGCTACTATTCGGTGAGTCCGATTCGGTGAGTTCCTAACCCCTAACCCTAATCCCAAACCCCTAACCCTAAAACAGCAATGATAATTAGGCTACGGTACCCAATAATTTAAAAAAAAAAATTGAAAAAATCCCCCATTAAGGGATCGGACTCACCGAAACGGGCCATTCCGTTTCTACGGTTCAAACTATACACATACCCAATGCATTGCAATCTAAATATTACGAGAGCTATGATTGACTTGGAAATGTTCAACGTTTGATTTAATTTGCAATGATTTAAAACCATTCTATTTTAAATGCAGAAAATGATGGACGAAGCTAGAGACCGATTAAGCGAGATCCAGGGAAGCAAGGAAAAGTATACTGAACTTTTAACTGGCCTCATCGCCCAGGGCTTGTTTCACATTCTGGAGGACGACCTGATCATCACGTGTATGAAGAAAGACATCGATCTTGTGAAGGTGACGTCTCAGCTAGCAAATCTGTTTTTTGTCGCATTGATGATGATGAATCGTCTGGCAGACGTTGAATACAAAAGGACTTTTTCTGACGGGGGTGATGGGAGTTATCTTGAAGTTAGGCGATTTTTTGTTGTTGTTTGTGTTCCGGATGGCTATGCTTTTTGCACTCGCTATAAGACGATGAAATACAACGCGAAAAAATTAATTAGGATTGAATCATGAAAACTAGATGGTGATTTTGAAGCCTAGGTGTATTTGATACATTGAACAACTGTGTTTTAATTTTATGTTGTTTTTTGGAATAAATTGAGTTAAACGTGCAATTAGAAGTTCCCACAATTGAATTCAAAAATACTTACAATAGAATGGTGCAAAAGTTGACGTAGTTATGTTTTTGCTCAGGCAGCTCTTCCTGGCGCCTTAGCGCAGTTGAAGGAAGCAGCCAATCGCCAAGCTAAGGTCACGATTAACGCTCAAGATTTCTTAACGGCGGAGTCGTGCGGTGGGGTCGAGATGGCAAATCTCTCCGGCTCGATACGAGTTCGAAATACTCTCGGTGCAAGACTTCAGCTCATTGGGAAGCAGGTAAGATTGCCAGATAACTCACGCGGATAAAAGTCTCGCTTTGTAAACGAAATCAGGGTCTGCTACTATTCGGTGAGTCCGATTCGGTGAGTCCGATTCGGTGAGTCTGATTCGGTGAGTTCCTAACCCCTAACTCCTAACCCCTAACCCTAAAACGGCAATGATAATTAAGCCACGGTACCCGATAATTTAAAAAAAAATTGAAAAAATCCCCCGTTAAGGGATCGGACTCACCGAATCGGACTCACCGAATCGGGCCATTCCGACGAAATCAGCTGTACCGAGTTAACTTTTGGAGCTGTTTATCATTTGTATAGAAACACGTATTTTCTCATCAAAGCGTGCATGCTGTCAATAAGATATACAATTCATTATTATTTCTGCATGATAAGTTATGGCCATGATGTTACAGTATAGATTTTAACTATTTCACTACTTTGTAATGTTTTCTCAGCAATGTTCATTATGGTGGTATCACTTAAATTTGCTAGCCTACTATTAATTGCTGAGCTGTGAATAACGGCCTTTCATTTTTTGTTTGCAGTTCTTGATTTTATATAATGACCGGTTCTGTTGTAACCATTTTGACTATTGAACATGGCAAATAAAATTTTCAGTTTTTCTGTTTATTGCTGAGCTGGTTTAAACATTAAAGCTTTAGCAGAGAGTTTACTTTTTTGAACCATAGACAAGCAAAACAAAGTATCTTTAGCGGGTTTAACATAATGCATTACACACAAAAAAAAATTTGTGTTTTAATACATTAAGTTAAACCCGCTAAGGTTACTTTTTTTGCTTGTTTATGGTTTAAACATTCTATTTAAAAAATACTTAATGTTTCCATGAAATACAGTACCGTGATGTTATTTTTTTCCCGCTATGTTGCAATGCAATGGCGTCATTCAACAACGCAATGTCTTTCAGATGATGCCAGAGATCCGCGTCTCGCTGTTTGGAAAGAACGAAAATCGAAAGTTTTTGTCTTAAACAGAAATTGATCTTTAAGCTTTTTCTAGTACTTCATTGTCTGTGCAAATAGATTTATCATGAACTGTTGTACGGAGACATATTGCGTCACTTGCGCTAACTAAATTAAATTGAATCAAATCAGCGACTAAACAGCGCATTTTGTTTATCTTATACCACAAGATCGTTGTTGTGTGGAATTTTTAATAATGTTTTGTGTTTTTGTTGTTGCAATCTCTATTTCCATTATCGCTTTACTGAAACAGTTTCCAGTTCCTACAAATAGCCTGAAGTAAGAAGCGAGCGTATGTGCTGTTTTACAACACTATGTGAGTGTAAATGATACCCTTTAAATGCTTTGAAAGGAAACTGTATGAAGTACATATACTCATAGGTCTTCGCCACAAATGATCTGGCGTCCGGTTTGGAAACAGACCCCGCTACACAAGAGCATTGAATGAATACTTTTATGTTGCTGACAAGACAGGCCTAACTGGCTTTTTTGCAAAATATCTATGAATATTTTTTCCATACGGTAGGCAACTGCATATTTTACCGTGATCTATATTCAAGCTGTTCTGGCTTAGCATAAATTTGTCGAACAGAAACACAGCATGACTCAAGTGTTTCGTCAAGGTCCGGGAATAGACCACCTTATATCGGTCTATTAGTCTATTCTCCTATCTTTGTAATGCATCAATGACCAATCAGGTGTTGATACATTTAACTTGAGAAATGTATTTACGTTAATAAATACGTGAAGATTTTATTCCCAGACGGTTGTCGCTTGTGTAGTTGACGTCGTTAAATTTCGCAGCATTGTCAGAAGGGGAAACGAATGCACATTGCACACGTTCAGTTTAGTTCCGACCATCACAACGCAAGCAGTGCATGCCAAACATAGCAGAGGTTTACAAAAACGCAGAAGCGGCAAAATGCGTACATTACATCCTGCTTGAGAGTGAGACAGAATAGTTAAGTTCAAAAGTTTCTATGGTTGCAACGATTAGGTTTCAACATTGCGCATTGTAGTAATTTAGAATTTAAAAAAATTGTAGCCTACAACATCATTTTTTATCCTCGGTTGCTAAAATGCAGTGTTGAAATCTAACGGTGTTGCAAACGTGGAAAAATTTTCAGGGTTGTAAAAACAGTTTAAAATATTTCCGAAAGTTCAAAAAGAAGGCAAGTCAGCTATAATACTTAGTCACGTGATTTCGCAACTAGGAAGAACAAACTTTGAAGCCTTTTTCCACTGGTACCAAACTTAATTAAAAAACAGCCCTGAAGCCTACCTTTTTTTCACAAAGCTTCATTTATTAAATAGATGACTAATTGATTAGGCTATGATACTGATATTGTTACTACTGTGTGGCTTTTTACGACTTGACAGTCAACCTTTCAAACGGATGTGTTATTACAACAGTTGTACGCACGCTTTTTAAGAAATAAATTACAAATTTCTTTCTTGCAAAGTCTGCCGCCAGGGATATCTAAAGACGGGTTTACGAAGGCTTTTATTACGTCTGACAATAGAAGGGCTTTTGTTTATCGTAAATAATCTGTGTTTATCGTAAAATGACAATTGCCACCGATAGTAGTTTAATAAATCTTGTTATGATAACTTGCATTGCGCTATTAGCATCAGGCCTGGATATTCACAGCATGCTCATGGTTGCTTGTTAATTCAACTACCCATATACTTGCTTTACATCTAGCCTGTTGCAAAGGCTTTGTTAAAAAAAACAGCTTACTGGTAACTTTTTAGCTGTCTTTGTAAACAAGTATTCTTTAAATATGCTCTACGTAACATTTGCTAACTGTTTACTGTAGCTCATTGTACCAGCTGCACTACAAAACTTTCTACGATTTTAAAAAGAACCACATGTTTAAAGCACAACAAACTACCGCCCTGGTAGTGTCACGAGAATAAGGCAATCGCTGCGAGCCTTCATATCCCCTTCTCTAGATATCCCTGTCTGCCGCCCAAGGTAAGGCAAATCTACCCTTGTTGTGAAGGCTTTGAACCACTGACGCAGAACCGAACACTAGGATAAACAAAGCAAAGTTTCTGATGAAGTAGGTTACAGTTGCTTGTGAAATGTTCCACCCACCAGCGGTCCTTAAAGGTCAACTTGGCACACACGAGAGTTGAACCTTTGCTGTTTGGTCTTCTCGTTTCGTCTTATTATGAGGCAATAGACTCTATTGCCTGCCCACTTAAATAATAGGCTTGACCTGATAAACTGAAACATCTAAAGTTTTATTTTTTGCAAAACAATGAAAATTTGTAGGAAAAAAAAAATTTTTTTTACAAGCTCATTAAAATAAACGGCTTTTATGGTGTTTTTTAGCAATGAAATCGATAAACTTTGTCAATAAAATTAATTGCGATGTACTGTACTAAGGAGGGAGGAAGTTTTCTTCGAAAAGGCATTGGCTTTAAAGATAGATGGGAAGAGGAAACGAGGACGTCCAAAAAGAACAAGTGAAGAATAAGGCAAAGTCGGGCTGAAGGAAAGAAATGCGATGAACAAATGAGAATAAGAGTGAAGGCAATCGCTGCAAGGAAAGAATCGGCCACCCCCACTAGTGGGGACAAAACCGAATTTGGATGATGATGAAAAAATGCAATTCACAACCTCATGACTGTTTCCATAATGAAATCTAGAAAACTCATTCGTCATAGCCTACGTTTGTCTGCCATGTGAGCTGAGTAGTTAGGCGCCGGACTTAAAATCACGCGGCGCTTATGCGTTTGAGCAACGTATTCAGCGGGTCATTCAGGACTGCTCTCCATTCGGCAGCACCTAGTGGATGGAATAATTGCCCGGCAACAACAATGACAACTATCGAAAACTTCACTCTGTCAATCTCTGCAAACTGCCAGGATTGACCTACCAAAGGTTTTGTCAGTCCGAGGATAAAGATTCAAAACCAACCAACTCAGCCCGCTCACTTAAGACTATGAGATTGGTTTGGAAACAGCCCTTCCTCACGCTGTCTGCTGCAAGGTATAGCAGAAAAGCAAACAAATACAAAATGATATGAATATGTAATTAATTAGTAATTGCACAAATAAGCTTGTACACAAACACAAAAAGTACTCCAGCCAGTAAAGTTGCCTTTTTTACATCGCAACGATGTTGCAATACGATAAGGATGCAAAAAAGGCAACCCTTGCTGGGACTCCGGGTTATAGCCTACGTCATCAAAAATAAACAGTACAAAAGTTACGACTTTATTATAACAAACGCCGTTAACTTACAAATGGAAAATAATCGTGCTCGATCAATGATAAAAATAGGACCGTAGAAGTATTTAAAAGGTAATTATTGAATCCACAATGGACTTCATTTTACTGATGTACTTTCAAGGCCAAACTTTATTGTAGCATCATGTGTTAATGCTTTATTAACATTACAAACAACGCTCTTATCTGGCTTCGACATTTCTGTGAATGAAAGTGAAAGAATACAAAAATATATAGCCTAATAGCAAACAACAAAAGGGCGGTTTTCTGCGAACAGCAAGAAAATAATTATGCCAAACTTTGCCAGACACAAGTAAAAAATTAGAGTAGGCTACTTTTTCTCAGAGTGCATTTTTACTTGCTCGATGCACAAATGTCATGGCGCGGTGTGTAAAAATAGGAGATAACTGTAGCAATAAAAAAACAATTTTTTTTGCCTTGTAATGAATAGGGCAAAAAAAGCAACAAATTTTTCACATACAAAGGAAAAATGGCAACCATGCAATACACGATGTAGGCAATGAGCTTGAAAGTTAGCAGTGCAACTTCAGGTTAAAACAACCAGGCTATCGCTTAGACAACATTCATAACTGTCTCCAAGAATCACCCAATTTCTTATTCACAAAACAATATTACATATGAACAATATGGTTTCAACAAGTGGTTTGCTTAACAAAGGAGCTGGTTTTGACGTCACAAATGAAGTTGAATAAGAACACGTGAGAGATTCAAAATGAATGCAGGTAAATATCCTTATGAAAAATATCCTTCTGGAAAAAAATTACCCTGATAAATACCTCTTCGAATAAAACCCCTCTTGCAAACATTTCCCCTAGGTAAAAAATCGAAAGTATTTAGTCTTGTAGGGGTATCATTAAGGTAAATTTTTTCTGGGGATTATTTACCATGGTAGATTTTGTGCGGGTAAATGTTTACTAGGGTAAAATTTTCCTGGGACATTTTTACCAATTACTTTTCAACATTGCATCTCCTTTTCTTGAAGAAAACTAACAAAATGTCAATGAAAATGTTATTAAAAATTGATGCTAACAAAAAAGTCTATTGTGTTGACAAGCCAACTCATGTATATTGCATCAAGAGCTACCACGGAGCCAAGGGAAGTTGAGTAACGTCATAATGATGTGAAAACGATACATTTTGCAAACAAGAAGAGTGATATTCTGCATTGAAATCCCAACAATAACCGAGATGTAAATTTCATATCGATTCACGCAATATAAATGTAAAAACGGCGTTTCTTGTTTCACGCAGGCTCGGTTCAGTTGCTTGTGATTTGCAAAATGCAAACAAATTGCACCTGCATTGTGGAACATTTCACTTTAAAGTTCAAATGAGGTTTTGTGATGACACAACACAAATGGATGCCAAGCTGGCATAAAAAAACGACTTCACACGAGATCAACTACATTTAACCTTGCAAATCTATTACCCTTTTAACGCAAAAGAGTGAGCAGATAGTTGCGTTGGCTCTAAAAGATGACATTGCAACTGTTACATCGTTTTAATGTCCAGTGACACCAAAGTAACACAATATTAATCCATTTTCACTGATTAGAAGAAAAAACATGGAAAAATGCCTCCAGGATGAAATATTTCGGTAATGAGTTGACTATCTTTTGGCACATCTCAATGGGATATTTACGATGTCAACAAATTCCTTTGCGTCTGCATCATTTTAACGCTTAAGTAACGTTGATGCAATGTAAAGTGGTTGTATGTCATGTGCTGCCAAATTAAAATCATGCTTGAAGTCCGCGTACAGTCCGCGGTAGTGGACCAACGCAAAGTGGAAAAGGAAACTACCGTTTCACAAAACAACAGAACCACAGCTGAATTTTGCAGACGTGTGAAAGTTGAATGAGCAAGTTTGGACAAATTTACATCCTCCCAACTTTAGAAGAATTACAAATTTACAATGGAATTTGATGTATTTTGATTCATCAAGTCAGATACATTGATCCTTTTTATATTACGTCTGCAAACGTTAAATTAGTGTTAAAAGGACCGTGTTTTCTAACTGCAATATGAATTTAAAGTGAAGTAAGAATTGCAACACCGAAAAAATGCACTTCAATTTTTAACAGTGATGTAACAAAAGGAAGAGTCCTCGTCCTTTGATGAAACGTGAATAAGATGAAAACAAAAGATGCGTTGTAAAAATGTAAACAGGAATTGCACGCTCTCAGGCAAAAAACACTGGATTTATTTGATATATTAGGCAAGCTAATCGTGAAAAGCGAGGTTGGATGGGCACGCAGGAATTGATTTATTTTTTTTGTTTAAAATTTTAGAAACTAAACTGGTACTTGTGAAAGTACAAGAACATGAAATTATATAACAATAAAATAATAGGATGCGATTTGTTTTGATGTATGGTTTCAGACGTTTGCAAATGGCAATAAAACAATAAAAGCGGAAAACTCAAACAGTTTGCACTTCAAAGAATAAGCTCTATTTACTTTTTGTCCAAGATTTCACCAATTAACCTTCAAAACCGAGTTAACACAAGACTAACAAAATTGCTTAGTGTGATAAATCGTTAACGGCGAAAAAAAATACTGCATTACCAGATGGAATGCCTTGCAGGATGTTTATTTCTATCAGCAACTTCTCTAGTGGAATTCTACCACAATACGTCAAGTCGGCTTATTTTGCCGGTAAAGATTGCAATCTACAAGGCCACAGAATATCTGTCTGTTGATTCAGACTTCATGATCCATGCGTCACGTTACCTCATGCCTCCATGAAATGCTACGATAGCAGCTTGTTTTTACATCGTTCAACGTTGAGGTAATGTAAAAATAACAAGTTGCTAGCTCGGTGTCATGTCATCAGCATGTTTTGTAACATAATTTGTCACTTTTTGAACGCAAAGCAGAATTTATGAAACAAAACCAAACAAAAGACAAATGGTACAAAAACTACATTGAATGAAATGCGTTTTGTGTAAACCAATAAAAAATGACATTCTTTGAAATGGACTACATTCCGCATTCCTATTCAAGCTATAATGGCCGCGGTGAACGTGAGTGAAACAAATCGAAAACCTACAAATCGTCTTACTCATAAAAGTAGTATAGCCTTAGTAAAGATTTAAACTTTTAAAGAAAAGGTCTAAGCTACGTATAAAACTACACAAAAAATAATTAATCTAAATCTTTTTAAATGAGATTGGTGAAAAAAACATGAAAGTTCGTTTGCAAAAGCACTTTGAACTGTTCACCAGCGACTAAGTGTTACGACGATAAAGCAACTTAATTTAATACAATTACCTAACTTTTGGCATGAAACTGCGTTTAGCTTAAACACACTGTGATTATGACTGTTGTTCTTCTAAATGACAATAATTGCTATAAAATAATGATGTTTGTTACACAATTGTATCAGCGAGGAGAGATGCAAGCCCACCTGACAAAATTCGTTCCTTTTACATTGATTTACCGTCTGTAGTTGTTGAATCAATGCTGAAAAACAAATGGATTTCGCCAGCTGGGATAGCAGCCACAACCGGCGATCTTCACTTGAGCTTTGACACATTTTTCGCAAGCACAAGACAAAAGAACATTCATTTGTAGTTAAAGCTTGCGCAGTCCATACGTTTGTCACAGGCATTTAGAAAGAGCGTAAACACTTCTGCAGCGTTATGTAACAAAATTACTGCACTTAACACAAAATTAATTCAAAAACACTGCAAACTGTAAGAAAGTACAATACTGAACGAAGTGGCAAACTAGTTTACGAGTGAACACGCAGTAGGCCTACAACAATGGTTGAAAAAATGATGTCGTGAGGTAACTTGTATTTTTTGCATTGTTATTTCGTGCTGCAATGAAAGAATTCATTTCTCTCAATCAGACGCAGACCAAATGCAAAAAAGACAAATTTAGTGAGAACACGCAACTGTTAGAGCTGCTCTTTGTAGTAGCCAAGTCTGGCAAATACCATTTCTGTGCGAAGGTTAACAATCTTCCAATACATTTGTTCAGCTGAAAAAAAAACGCTTAGTGATTAAATAATTGAAAACAATAGTACATCAGCCACAGTTAACCCACAATCTAGCTGGCTCTTCACTGAAGGCAAGGTAAGGTAACTTCACTGAAGGCACTTCATATTGTAAGATCAATTTTTTTAACGTTGGTTATTGGACCCAAGATTTCTAAAAGCAGAAGAAAAAACTTTTGTGCACAATTCCGTTTCGTTGTCAACTCGAAACGAATGAAATACAGGAAAAAACAAAGCATGTTTACAATATAAAGTGAGTAACCTTGAGTCACCGTTTAGAGAATTATTAGTTATTTGAAATATTTGTAGACCGTTCGGAGTTTAAATTCTTTTTAGAAATATAAACTTTTCGCTTCGAAAAAGGCTCAAGGTTTCGAGTTCTCGCTTTGCACACGTGTGGAATGCAAATTTCAACCAGGAGAAATTTTTGTTTCTTTTTTGCGAGATACACAGTTAATTTAGTGTTGAACTTCTACCCACTTAGAAAAGCTGATTTTTTGCATCGTTTCAACGTCACCAAACGTTGGGTAACAAAAGTAAGTAAAACGAGACAACTTGTTGAAAAAACAACGTTCAAATCTCTATTTTGAACTTTCTTTGTTCTGAAATATGAAGTAAGTTGAAATTGAAAATGATTATCGAATCCCAAGGCTTTCCGAAATCCTATGCTAAAAGTTGAACCAATCTTCGTCACCACTTTATTAAACATTCGTGTACGCTTAAATTAATATCTTCTGAAATAACGTCATTAATCACAAATTATTGTGGCTTGTTTTCCAAAGTGAACAACATTGCTTCGACAGCATTAAAGAGAAAGTTACATATCTAGTTAAAGATAGAACAGGAGTTATTCGAAACAAAGTGAATTGTACGAAATTTATTGGAATTTCTTTCTTCAGGATTGCTTATGTTTGCATAGCAAGACGGTGGAATAAAATATTACTCGTTGTCTGTGTACAATACCTCACACAATCACTATTTTTTTACGCTTCCAAGCTGAAAACAAAGCAACAAGAAATAGCTCACCGTTATGTTTCACGATGCCTTGCTTAACATAGCGCAGATAGGTGAAGAAATTGCAGATACTTGTTACCTGTGAACACATAAAAGCAATTGTTAATTTAACTCATGACAAGAAATATTGCACTTCAGCTACAGAGTTTCGCGGCACCTTCCCAGACAACAAAAAATTTGTCATTTTTACATTGAATCAACGCTTCAACGCAAAAATGACGGATTTTGTTGTTGGGAGTACCCCACGAACAGTTGGAAAGGATCTGACTCTCAAAAACACACCGGAGTCTTTAGAAGCTGTTTTTATAATTTTTAAGATGATGAAGTGATGAAAAACTGGCAACTATTACCGGTTGGGGACATATTTCGTCTTTTTCCATTCATCTCGAAATGGAACATTGAAAATAATCTTTTTCACATTAGTTGCACGCGTTTTCGAAAGTGCTAACATTGTAACATGCTAATTATGACTTGGCGCTACGGAAACGTTAAATTAGGAAGATCACGATTGGAGTTAAAACAAGTTAAAAATATTTCCATTGTATTCAGTGGGATGGCGCAGCGGATAGGGCGTTGGCATTCAAATAACGCAAACCTGGTTCGACTCCCGGCTTACGCTGGTTGTTGAAAACACCGCTCACCTCTATCGAGGGTGTAATAAATTGGGTTGGCATAATTGCCGAAGGAAAGGCAGCCGAAAAAAAGGAGCTGGCCACCCTACTTTCCTTAGTGCCGAAGGCTTGGCACAATAAGAACCTTATTTTTCCACCCCCACACTTGGCAGTACGGAGGCACTCAAGGCACCTTTACCTTTTTATTGTAAAGAGTGGGGGCGATCGGTCTGGATACGCCACTGGTAGCAGCAAACAGTGCTGAAGCAAAGTTAATCCTTACAGTGTTAAAGTTAATATAAAAAAATCTGGTGCAAAACGATCAGTCATCATTCCAGCATGTTGTTTTCCACTTACTTTGTTTCTCGCGGTTTGGGAAATACTGAACCACTCATCCGTGTCGGCCAGGCGGATGCGATGTTTACAGGCGGCTGTGGTTTCTGACAAAGCACATGATCTTAAAAGAAAGAACAGGAATTAAGTTTGCAAACCTGGAAACTTTTTGAGCTATCAACAAAGCTATTAAGTGAAAGGGAGAAATAGCTAACTTCTGCAAAACACTTGGACAAACAACTCGATTTCAAACGCTGAATGTCTTTTGAATGTTCGCGCATCAGAAATCTGCGTGGTAAGTAATATTGAATGTTTGAGGAGTGTTTTTGCAACAGATGTTGTATTGGTTGAAGAAAGCTGAAAGTAAAACGATGCCGTGATGTCCGATCATCAGCATACGCATACCCTAATTGCATTGACTGGAGGCAGAACTTTAACAACTTAAATGCATGTTATTCATAAAGGATAACCAATTACCGGTACCACAAACACCAGACCCCGTCCCAAGGGTTCTCAACCACAATCGGGAGAAATTCTATACTCTGTGGGTAAATTCCACATACCAAAGAGGTGAACTCACTAGTCTGTTAATTGCTCAAAATCTGTTCTGAAAATAAAAAACGATGGAAAGAGATTGCCTTCAGAGAGCTGACCAGAGTAAACGAGAGCAAATGGGTTGAACAATGAACACCTCAGAAGCCAAAGATGTGCATCAAGCACTAGTCATTTTATAGAAAAAGAAACTTCAAGCTTCCAAAATTTGCCGTTTTATTATTTGGGTTTAACCCTAACCGGTCTAGTGCTTTGCGAAAAGGCAATTTTTTGCACACGCACATTAACAATTACAACATTTCAGTTTCCACTGACTAAATCTCTGATAACAAAGTGTTTATGAAGTTAACCACGTCACTAATTTTGTCGAAGCGAAAAAAATTGACTATTTTGCAGATAAATCAACTGCACTATCTCATGCTCACAATTAATGTCTGTGAGTTGCCTAATTAACAGCAGTTGCCCCTACTTTGTCTTGAAAGTTTTTATTATTTTTTTGAGTGATAGCACAAACATGCGATCAATCGTTATTATCGCATACGTCTTCACCTCCAAAAGCCCCCATACCGTTCAGCGATTAATTAGTCGTAACGTAAATAAACGGTTTTGGTAATATAAACGATGTGTGGGTCTTTAGAGAAGACGTTTCCATTGTAAAACATCGATTAAAATAGTAGTTGCTTTTCATGGCTGCTGTTATCTCTTTTTTTGCGAAGGATGGCAAAAGCTACGTAATATATTGAGATGCAAATAAAATATATTCAACATCTGTCACACGCAAGAGTGAGTCGGGTACAAAATAATCGTCTGAAGACGTTGAATCAACGAAAAAGTAACTGACTTTGCTGGCTGGAAAACGTCAAACACAATGCTTCAAAACATTCGAGCAGTCGAGTATCGGTTGTACAAATTTACGTACAATATAAAATTGGGGTTACGCTTGGTTGCTGTGAAGAAAAGTCGAGGATATAATTAGTTTGATAACTACAACTTGGTGAGCTTCAATGGCTGCAATTTACTGGTACATTTCCTGCTTATACTACTATTACCAACCAAAAGAAAATTGCTAAAAATCTGAGCTAGTGCTGAGCAGAATAGTGACAATTGACAAAAATCTATTGACAAATAAACAAATCTTATAACTTAGTGATTCCTGGACTGATTTTTCCTAAGCAGTGGAGTCGGAGAGATTTTGGGTTGTCCCAAATCGTTAAAAAAAGACCGACTCCGACTTGATACAAAAGGATGAACAATAAAATTTGTGTTTGCGATCTTTTTTCAAAATATTGTTTCTTTTTCTCTGTATTGCACTCTAAAACCTTATCAGAAAACAGAAGTGTTTGTCACAGCCCTGGGTTTTGCACATTGAAAGTTAAAATGACACACAGTTCAATGAACTTCATTATAAGTAAACGACATTGAAAACATGCTTTTCCAGTCAACTTGACCAGAAAAGCTAGCCAAGTTGATTAGAAAAGCATATTTTGATTTGATTCAATGATTTCAAACTTTCAATGATTGATTTAGTATTGAATCAACGTTCAACAGGTGCAGGCGTTGTGCCAATGTGAAAAGAATGATTTTCTGGTGGGACTTCACTGTTTTGCTAACTTTCAAACGATGATTCGCATTATGTCAATTTGAATTTCGCAAGATAATCAGATACAGAAAGACGCACACGTTAAACCGAGTGCAGCTGAAGTGCGTGGAATTGTTACAGAAATACGAATGAAAATGAGGAAAACTTAACCGGTTCACGTTTGAACTTTGCCAATTTTAATATTACGTCGCATTTCATTCGCATCGTTGCCTTACAAGGAAATGCATGTGCAGGATGATGAACAAGAGTTCAATTTCCTTTATTCGAATTTCAAAGTGCTTTTTTAAAAAAACATGACACAAGGAAATGATTTGGTTTGCATTGTGGGCCGAGATAAAAATAGTCTGACTCAGTCGGCAGTGACTCGGTGTGACACTGACTTCTCAGGAGGCAAATCAACCGTTTTTACATGCAGATGTTGAATCAATGTAAAAACGATTGATTTGCTGTCTGGGGTGTGACACACAATTGAGGAGTGATAGCAAAGGAACGAAAACGTATATTTGACAGCAAGTTTCATATTCATACCCAACCCATGGAAGGTGCCTTTTCAACTGTTGCTGTTCACAACAAAACAAAAAGTCAGCAAATGTTGTATCAAAACCGAATACAACATTCCTAAATGCGATGAGCTTAATTTTAACGTTGCATCAACGTCAAACGACATCAAGATCTCGGCGACGTTACTGTCAGCTGAGCAGTAATTTTCTCAATTTTAAATGATAACATCTTGATTTTCGCTGGAGGGGATGGAAAAGATCAATAGAACAAATTCACTCAGGGCCACACTCGGTTACCCAACCCAGAGAGCAAAATCCGCCATTTTTACATTGATTCAACGTCTGCAGACATCACGTCTGCAGACGTTGAATCAATGTAAAAATGACGGATTTTGCTGTCTGGGAGACAGCAAATCAACTGTTTTAACATTGATTTGCTGCCTGAGTAGGAACGAACTACCCGTTTTTAAACCAATACTACAAACTTCCTCACTGAAAAGTTTCCTAATAACAAGACAAGCCCTTGCTCAGAAACATAAATCATTACGTATTTGCAGCCAGCACTGTCAAATGAGATACGCCACTTGACGTGGCTTGCTGGTCAATCAGTCAGTTTTCTGCACTGTCATGCATGTCTACGTCGTAACCAATTGCCCTATGAATAGCATACTAAGCAACAAAAGCAGTGCGAATCAGCTATCTTTGCTGGAAGTTTATCACGTTATATTAAGTCAAGGTACAACTATACTATAAATGAATGTTAAAAAATGTATTCCCCGAGTGTTCATTCTAATTTTCGAAAATAATAATTTGTTTTACACCAGTCAGCCAACTGTCGCAGTTCTTCTGATTGATTTGTAAACAGTTTATTTTAAAGACTTTTATCTTGAAAAATAAACTGTTTAAATTGATTACTTACTGTGTTAATGAGTCGTTGTTAGTAGCCAGTTCCACACACAAAGAGTTTTTATGAATGCAATGGGAAACCTTTCTCGACAGCTCCTTGTTGCGAAAATTCAAGCAAAGTGAAACGTCTTCGTCAAAAACGCGCCTCAAGAAAGCAGAGTCTTCTATCATTTTGCATTCTTTCAGTGGGAAACACTGTGCTTCTTTGACGACGTCAGAACCCAACTCAAAGCAATCACAGTAGGTCGGAGACACATCAAGCGAAGTGTCCAATGAGTTGCTGATAAGTCCGTGCCACGAGGACAACTCTTGGAACAACCAGTTGTTAGTCTGAAGACAAAAAAATGTCCATTTTTTATACGCAGCATTGCTACCACTAGCAGAATTATTCATAAAACATCTATATAGATGTAAAACATCTATACAGCATCATCTGTTGCAATCATAATATACGCACATAAAAAAAACATTAACTGCAGACAGTGCACACCGATTCGACCTTCCGGTCTCGTCAGTGCAGTGTTTACACTGGAATACCTCCATGCGACCTTGAACATGGAATATGATCGTATAAACCAAGTCAAAACTGAATGTTTAAACACGATAAAGAAAACAACAGTTGTTTGATTTATTTTCAATCACCATCCAATTCTGGAAACGTTTTATCTCAATAAACTTAAAAAACGGGTGGTTGAATCATTGCAAAATAACGCTTGTTGATAAAAAGTCATTCTAAAATCCTTTGAAATGAGTGAATAGGAGATTTTGTATCAGCAGTTGATGGTAGATTACACGCCGACATTTCCAACCAAGGGCACTGTGTAATTTTGTTTATGCCATATGTTTACAAATTAGAAAAAGAAAGAAAAATGATAGAAATCACTTCTCTGTGGATACTATTAGAAACGTTTTGAGTTGAAAGATTGAAACTAGTTCGTAACAATCGATCGTTTTCATCTGTTGAAGACTTTCGATCATGCCAACTCCGCGATTTATTTTTATACAAGTTGAACCTTTATTGCCTGGGAAAAAAATCATTTAATTTTGGCTTGCGAAATTGTATCTTTTTCCATTGATTTAACGTCGCTATATGTTGAATTTAGGTCGAAAGTTTGAACCTTAAAAGCGGAAATACTTGTGACTGCACTCAGACTGTTGCACACACAAGCTCTACTCAAACCAATCTTGAAGTAGAACACTTTAGTTTTTGTGCTATTGTTGCTAGCAGGTAACATTTATTTACACGTTGTGAAAACGCAGTTTAAAACCGAAACCATTGAACTCAAGTTATGGCAGCTGTTTATCATACCGCTTCGTTATTACTCATCACATTTTTCATATAAACAAAAGCAAATGACAACTATTGCTGTTAGGTTTCACTGGTATTGGTTTGTATATAATATACAGTAGTAGAAAAATGTCAGTCATTTAATTGGACAATGAAGATGATATATTCCCAGCTAAAACCATGAAGGGACCAATGAAGATAGGTGAAATCCATTTGATAAGAAAGATTGTATGATGACAATCACACAAACTGCTGTATGAAATCTTGCAATTTGAAAAAGTACATCACAAACGCATCGGGACTCTGATAATGTTTTGTGTTAAAATAACCGGCTTTTGTGGGCTATCAAAAATGTGCTTTGACGATGTTACTTGCAGTGCGCATATTGCCCAACTAGACTTAAATGAACGGTTTCCACAAGCGAATGCTATATTGTCGATAAGTTGGGAGATACGCATTCTTTAAATACCGTATGTTGGATTTGTCCTATAAATAAACCATCAATTCCAGCTACTCAAATGCTTTTCCAAAGTACAAAAATTTGCTATTCTGCCCGTGGGCATGCGCTGGGCGGCAAAACAAGAGCAATTCAATCGGAACGATTTCTTAATCTCAGAAAGATTTCCATTTAACGCACTGACCACTGACCTATGATATTTCTATTATTTTGTATAAACTTCGTAACACATTACTGCAACTAAAAACAGAATGAAACTGTTCACCAGGCGTTTAAACAAGTTAACTTTACAAGAAAAGACTTTGTGCGGGTGCAAATTCTATCAAAAGAGCGACGATAGTTGGAACAAAAATAAATTTGGCAATAGCAATTAGAGCAATGCGCTGTCTGTTTCTTTCAGACCAAAATCCAAAATATTAAGTCCAAAAACGAAGCCAAGACCACATAATGTCTAGAAATAAGTTCACATTCAAAAAGCCGAACTTTAGCGTAGCCTACGTTTTCTGCTGCAGTTTTAAAAGAAACCTCCCACATAATGACATGAACATCACTGATTCCTCTTCAAGCATACTTTTTTACACTTACATCTTTATGTAGTTTATACACAGGCATTGATGGAGTGGAAGGTGGAGCGAGTTTGAACTCTCCCATTTTTAGATCATGCTTCGGGCTAGCTGGTTTTTCCTTTTCTCTTTCAAAAACAATTCGGTTTTTGTGCAGTTTCATTCGAATGGGAGAAGCTGAAACACACAGAGATACATCGACATTATATCGCAGATCATGCAGCATTGAAAGCAGGCAGGGAATCATCAATACAAATTACCCCCAAAGGGCCAAAGCCACATCATTGAAACTATAATATTGCTTAATATCATACACCCGAGGGCATGTTATCACTGGAAAAACAGCTCTCTGGTTCAATCGTCTGAAATGGTATGAAGTATAATATTAATAGCGATCTATTTGAATTAAAGCACTGCGTAATTTTTAATCAACGAGGGCTGCAAATTTATTATTTTTTGATGTTGTTTTGTTTTTTTGTGTTAATTGATATTGTTTTTTTACGATGAACTATTTTTCGGTTATTCAGTCAAACAAACGGTCACAATAAACGAGAAAAGTCACCAATCTCTCTGTCTCTGTGACTGTTAAATTAATCTAAAAACGCCGACTGATTTTTTGACTGCCCTAGCATATTATTGTCAACGCAATAAATAGATCTCTGTTTATCACTTTACATCGTTTTATGAAAAAAGACAATCACATCAAGCATCATCATCAGTCATTGTTGTACTCAAGTAAAAATTCCTTACACTCAGTCTTTTTGATGAGTTGGGGATGAGAGTTCGGGTTCGGGTTGCTCGGTGTTGAAGTGATCACTAAAGCTTTCAATGCATCAATTTCAATTTCTAAAGCGTCGATCTAAACATAAAAAGAATGTATAAATAGTATGATGAAATTTTTCAAAATAGATAAAACGAAATCTCAAGTAGCACTTGTATTCCAATATAAAAGAAGTTTAAATTGCTATAAAGCTTAATTTTCTGTCATTAGCAGCAACAGTGTAATTTTACGCAAGCGCATATCCATAACTTAGAAATCAAGGTTGCACACACTTTCATTACATAAAACTTTGTTAATAAGATTGAAACATAATAACAATACATAGATATTAATGAACAAGGTTGTTTCATAATTTAGTAGCCAAATATTGGTGCAAATATATAATGTTTATCTTGCAAAAGAATCAATAAAAAATACAAGGTTAATGCTTTACTGAAATTTTGCAAACTATGCAACAATCCACTCAGCGAAAATAATATGTCAGCTATTAAATAATTATTAATATATTAAATAATAAAAAGAAAGATTTTTTGATTTTTAAAATTGCATATCATCAAATGTATTGCCTTGATTAGCAAATATGATGAAGATATCAAGCATTTCTCTGCATGCATACCAATTTTTATATCATTAAAACAACATAAGAAAAGACCAGCAATAGGCTATAACAATACAGCTAAGTCTACGATACAAAAGAATAGAAGTGAGAAAATACGTGAGGATGTGTTTTAGACCGAAAGAAAGCAGAAAGAATTTTGTACGATTGCAACACCTTTAAAAAAGCTAAAAAAGTAAAGAATTAGGAACAAAAAAACGTTAGAAAAAAGTACAACACATAAAAAATGAGATAAACAGTTGCTACATTTTTCAGCAATGGTGCATTATCAAGAGTTTTTATGGTGGGTGTGGGGAGCACAATTTGATGCATTCGGCTCATCAACCACAAAGTTAGTAAAATTTACATAAAAATGCTGGTCTGCTAAGTGTTCGGTGGAATCCCAGTTCAAAAAAAGTTTTTTTTTGGAGAATTCTAAAATTCTACAGGGGCATCTGTTTACTCAACAAAATTGCCTTATAACAGAGGTTTAGCAAGTAAAGTGTCAGCAAAAAAGTCTCAAAAAAAGAAACAATAAACAGTTATCAAACGGCGTTTCATGATTAACAAGAGAGGTTAATTAAATAAACTCTCAGCCAAAAAAAGTAATGGTCAAACTGTAAGTAAAGTGTTAGCGAAAAAGTCTCAACTAATGTCTCAACAAGAAAAAAATAAACATTTATAAAATGTTAAATGGCCTATATTATAGAAGTAAATTGAATCACTATTATCAAAGTAGCCTTTACAGCCTATTTCAGCCTTTGCGGGATCGTCAGAAGGTGCTTATTCAAATAGAAGATAGCATAATAATAATAATACAACAAAAATGAAGCATCACCTTTCCTTCTGCAGCAGCCAACTTTTTTTCAGCTTTATTCCGCTTTAAGTTTGCCTCATAGACCATCTTGTTTGCTTCTTCAAACAGACTTGTTGTTAAGTCTTCTATTTCTCCTTCTACTTTGTTTCTTATCACTTGAAGTTGGTCACATTCTCTACTCTTCTGTTCCAGTTCCTGTACAACCATAACAGAAATTGAAATGGAAATTGAGTTTACACGTTTAATATTCATTAAGGTTATTTGATTAAAAGTGGTATATATTCATTTATTTATCTTATTCTCTATCTCTGTAGGTATTCATGGCTGATACAGCCCTCGATGTACAATGATGTTCCAGTTTGATCGATCTCGTGCGTCTTGCCAAATTTTAGTAGGGTTTTTGATTTGTGGTTGAAAATTGTGCAAACATGTAAATCTTTGAGCTCCTCTTGACCGTTTTCCTATTATTTTTCTACTTAAAGATAAATCTTTAAGTTCGCCTTTCCTTATGCTGTGACCCAAGAACTTCAGTTGCCGCGTTTCTATAGATCTCATTATCTGCTGCTCCTGGCCCATCTGTTGGAGAACTGCTCTGTTGGTCTTACACTTACTACTCACTACACTCACTATTTATCTTACACTCACTACTAAAACTTGCTTTTCAGTCAGACATTCAGCAGGCTTATTGAATAAAAATTGGAAGTAGTCAATGTAAAACTACATCTTTTAAAACACAGTTAGCATAAAATGCAAATAAGATATAACTGCAATGCAGTTGAATAAAACATTGATGCATAGACATTAAACACACTGAATTTTACAAAGCTATCGCATCACCCGAAAATTGATAGCCAACAAATGCAGCATACTTTTATTATGTTTGTTGATACAGGCTTAAATAGTAGGCTATATATAACACAGGGTCCACCACATGCTTAGTCTGAAAGCATATTAATAATTTAACCTTTTTTGTGTCTTGAAGTGATTTAGGCAAGGCTTCTACAAATCTACAAGACAACACAAATACACTGATTCTGATAATAACAAATGTTATGTCAGCTAACCATTTTATTGTTTATCAAGAAACTAAACTAATTGTTCAATGCAAATTTTTCTCTATCTGATGCTCATATCCTAGAAAAAAACTTATTGAATAGCAGGTAACCTACCACTTTAGTTTTGTGCAATTCGATCTTCAAGATGGAAAGACCATCAGTTTCATCAATGAAATCGGACATGGCATCCTCTTGAAGACTTACAACTTCTGGGCCACTATCACAACTATTCACTTCTGAAGAATATCCCAAATCTTTGCGATTGGAAGTTTCAGAGGGGTTTCTTACTTTATTGTATGCAGTTGGAACTTCTGTACTTTCTTCCATGAGTAATGGTTGGATTTTATAACAAAGTTAACAACTGTTTCAAAAGTTACAATGCATTACTTGCAACCTATAAATGTGTAACAGAGTTCCTTGAAGCTTAATAATTAATAGCCTACTCATACCTGAATGCAATAACTTAAAACAAATGCAATTTCTGTATACACCGACTGTATTTAAGAAAACTTGAAAAGGATTGTCGTATTCGTTATTTATAAAATAGGCTGAAATATTTTGTAATGACAAACTGATCAACACTTTACATAAGTAATTTAATCCAAAAAAGAAGCTGGCTAACTTTTACTGCAATGAAGGAAAAGAGTTTTCTTGAATAGAATGCAAACTTTGATATATTTTACCAGTCAATTGCTTAACTGGCCAACACAACCTAATCACTTTAAAATTTTATAGTTTAAGTATCTTCCACAAAACTGAAATTGAAAACTGATCTCTGTGCTTTGAAACATTCCCAACAGAGCTATCCCACACTACATCGATATTCCCAAATCTAGTAAAATTTGCTATAAAAATAGCTGCTGGCCATAAAATAACATTTTAAACAAAAGCATGCATAAATGATAATTTTATCTAGACCAAGGTGTTGCAACCTGCCATATTTTACACTCATTATCCTACTTCGGTTTCAAGTTGATTATTATATATAATGTTTGCGTTTTGTTTCTTACAAAAACTGCCTTTTTTCTAGACCGCTGTTATGTTTAGCATATGATCTTTGCAATGATGGCCAGAAATACAAACAAACCAAACTATTCAACCTGAACCTCAAATCTTTGAAGAATTCACTTCTTTCACGATAGGTACTAGGCAGTCTACAAACCACCGTCATTCTGGCAGAATAATTCTGCGCGATCCGCCTAAAAAAATGATCCGTAAACATTTGCGCGATAAACAATGCGATGAAAGTAGCAACACTCGGAAGCTGATAAAATCACTTCTCGTTACCACATCAAAGCAAATCTTATATTTTTTCCATAGCCAAATGAACAGTGAACACAGAAATTTAAATAAAAAACTCGACTTGTCAAAGATAAAGCAACTGCAATTGCGAAAAGTTAGACAAAAAATCGTATCTATTAAAACTGCTATATGTGCTATGGCAAGAAAAGTAAGCATCACAAAAACGACTATAAAAATACTTTCCCGAAATATTTTTTGGAATTTTATTTTTGAATCGTGTTCAGAATTAAATTTCCTTTCCAGGGGTGGCAATTTCGTGGTGGGGCAGACGAAGGAAACGCGAGCAGAATGGTTTAAAAATGGGGTAAATGTCTTACGTATTTAAAATTAAATAGAGATTTTAACGTTTATAGACGCCTTCAATTAAGCGTTTATAAATATATTTTCTCGAAATATTTTTCGGAATTTTATTTTTGAATCGTGTTCAGAATTAAATTTCCTTTCCAGGGGTGGCAAGCTCGTGGTGGGGCAGACGAAGGAAACGCGAGCAGAATGGTTTAAAAATGGGGGAAATGTCTTACAAATTTAAAAATAAATAGAGATTTTAACGTTTATAGACGCCTTCAATTAGGCGCCTATAAAAATATTTTCCCGAAATATTTTTCGGAATTTTATTTTTGAATCGTGTTCAGAATTAAATTTTCTTTCCAGGGATGGCAAGCTCGTGGTGGGGCAGACGAAGGAAACGCGAGCAGAATGGTTTAAAAATGGGGGAAATGTCTTACGTATTTAAAAATAAATAGAGAATTTAACGTTTATAGACGCCTTCAATTAAGCGTCTATAAATATATTTTCCCGAAATATTTTTCGGAATTTTATTTTTGAATCGTGTTCAGAATTAAATTTCCTTTCCAGGGGTGGCAAGCTCGTGGTGGGGCAGACGAAGGAAACGCAAGCAGAATGGTTTAAAAATGGGGGAAATGTCTTACAAATTTAAAAATAAATAGAGTTTTTAACGTATATACACGCCTTCAATTAAACGTCTATAAAAATATTTTCCCGAAATATTTTTTGGAATTTTATTTTTGAATCGTGTTCAGAATTAAATTTCCTTTCCAGGGAGGGATGGCAAGCTCGTGGTGGGGCAGACGAAGGAAACGCGAGCAGAATGGTTTAAAAATGGGGGAAATGTCTTACAAATTTAAAATTAAATAAAGATTTTAACGTTTATAGACGCCTTCAATTAGGCGTTTATAAAAATATTTTCCCGAAATATTTTTCGGAATTTTATTTTTGAATCGTGTTCAGAATTAAATTTCCTTTCCAGGGAAGGATGGCAAGCTCGTGGTGGGGCAGACGAAGGAAACGCGAGCAGAATGGTTTAAAAATGGGGTAAATGTCTTACGTATTTAAAATTAAATAGAGATTTTAACGTTTATAGATGCCTTCAATTAGGCGTCTATAAAAATATTTTCCCGAAATATTTTTCGGAATTTTATTTTTGAATCGTGTTCAGAATTAAATTTCCTTTCCAGGGGTATCAATTTCGTGGTGGGGCAGACGAAGGAAACGCGAGCAGAATGGTTTAAAAATGGGGTAAATGTCTTACGTATTTAAAATTAAATAGAGATTTTACGTTTATAGACGCCTTCAATTAAGCGTCTATAAATATATTTTCTCGAAATATTTTTCGGAATTTTATTTTTGAATCGTGTTCAAAATTAAATTTCCTTTCCAGGGGTGGCAAGCTCGTGGTGGGGCAGACGAAGGAAACGCGAGCAGAATGGTTTAAAAATGGGGAAATGTCTTACAAATTAAAAAATAAATAGAGATTTTAACGTTTATAGACGCCTTCAATTAGGCGCCTATAAAAATATTTTCCCGAAATATTTTTGGGAATTTTATTTTTGAATCGTGTTCAGAATTAAATTTTCTTTTCAGGGATGGCAAGCTCGTGGTGGGGCAGACGAAGGAAA
Source organism: Aplidium turbinatum (assembly GCF_918807975.1). Taxonomy (NCBI): domain Eukaryota; kingdom Metazoa; phylum Chordata; class Ascidiacea; order Aplousobranchia; family Polyclinidae; genus Aplidium; species Aplidium turbinatum. Next base: position 18,546,716 of record NC_137485.1, read on the forward strand.
CGCAAGCAGAATGGTTTAAAAATGGGGGAAATGTCTTACGTATTTAAAAATAAATAGAGAATTTAGCGTTTATAGACGCCTTCAATTAAGCGTCTATAAATATATTTTCCCGAAATATTTTTCGGAATTTTATTTTTGAATCGTGTTCAGAATTAAATTTCCTTTCCAGGGGTGGCAAGCTCGTGGTGGGGCAGACGAAGGAAACGCGAGCAGAATGGTTTAAAAATGGGGGAAATGTCTTACGTATTTAAAATTAAATAGAGATTTTAACGTTTATAGATGCCTTCAATTAGGCGTCTATAAAAATATTTTCCCGAAATATTTTTTGGAATTTTATTTTTGAATCGTGTTCAGAATTAAATTTCCTTTTCAGGGGTGTCAATTTCGTGGTGGGGCAGACGAAGGAAACGCGTGCAGAATGGTTTAAAAATGGGGTAAATGTCTTACGTATTTAAAATTAAATAGAGATTTTAACGTTTATAGATGCCTTCAATTAGGCGTCTATAAAAATATTTTCCCGAAATATTTTTCGGAATTTTATTTTTGAATCGTGTTCAGAATTAAATTTCCTTTCCAGGGGTGTCAATTTTGTGGTGGGGCAGACGAAGAAAACGCGAGCAGAATGGTTTAAAAATGGGGTAATTGTCTTACGTATTTAAAATTAAATAGAGAATTTAACGTTTATAGACGCCTTCAATTAAGCGTCTATAAATATATTTTCCCGAAATATTTTTCGGAATTTTATTTTTGAATCGTGTTTAGAATTAAATTTCCTTTCCAGGGGTGGCAAACTCGTGGTGGGGCAGACGAAGGAAACGCGAGCAGAATGGTTTAAAAATGGGGGAAATGTCTTACAAATTTAAAAATAAATAGAGTTTTTAACGTATATACACGCCTTCAATTAAGCGTCTATAAAAATATTTTCCCGAAATATTTTTCGGAATTTTATTTTTGAATCGTGTTCAGAATTAAATTTCCTTTCCAGGGATGGCAAGCTCGTGGTGGGGCAGACGAAGGAAACGCGAGCAGAATGGTTTAAAAATGGTGGAAATGTCTTACGTATTTACCAGTGGTGCCTGTTCTGGTGCTATGAAGTCTAATACAAGGTCGAGTGGTGCCGGTCTTGTTGTTGTGAGGTCTGCTAAAAGGACGAGTAGTGCCGGTCCTGTTGTTGTGAGGTCTGGTACAGGGTCGAGTGGTGCCTGTTCTGGTGCTGTGATGTCTGCTTCCGGTACGAGTGGTGCCTGCTCTGGTGCTATGAAGTCTAATACAGGCTCGAGTGGTGCCGGTCCTGTTGTTGTGAGTACTGGTACAGGGTCGAGTAGTGCCTGTTCTGGTGCTTTGATGTCTGCTTCCGGTACGAGTGGTGCCTGCTCTGGTGCTATGAAGTCTAATACAGGGTCGAGTGGTGCCGGTCCTGTTGTTGTGAGGTCTGCTAAATGGACGAGTAGTGCCGGTCCTGTTGTTGTGAGGTCTGGTACAGGGACGAGTGGTGCCTGTTCTGGTGGTATGAAATCTGACACATGTACGAGTGGTGCTGGTCCTGTTGTCGTGAGGTCTGCTAAAAGGACGAGTAGTGCCGGTCCTGTTGTTGTGAGGTTTATGACAGATGTGTTTTTTGTTTCAGAAATCATGATTTGGTAGAACCAGCAGCAGTTGAATCTCTAAGCAGCGGCGATACAAAATTTTACAATGGCCATGCTAACATGTATTGCAAGCACTCGCGTTGTTGTGAATGCTCAGTAAAGGGGACCATTCGTATATTTTCGTACGTTGATAAAGTTGAAATAGTCGTAAGTGTGAAGGGGAAGCGTAGCCATGAATCGCATTGCGTTAAACGAAGGCCGGTCGCAGGAGAACAACGTAAATTACTTATGGAACAATTACAATGTAAACATCCTAGCGAAGTTGGCCAAAAGTTGGTAGATGACTTAACTGAAGATGAACTATTTTACGGAGCGTATAACTTTGCTCCTGCCTCGTCTGTTTTGAGAAATATAAAAAGTGAAGGTAAGCTTTGCAATAGATACTCAAAAAATTGGATGTATAACATCAATCGCCTGAGATACGAGTTTGAAATGAAAAATCGAACCTTTATAAGACAAATAACTACACATCCACCAGGAGTTATAATGTATTCAAATGCACAAGTGAAACTTTATCGGGATTTATGCCCCATTGATGTAGTTTATTTCGACGCAACTGGAAGTATATAGTCAGAAAACAAGAAGGTGAAAAAGACTTTCAAATTTATTCGCTTTTAGTGAGAAGCCTATACACCGGGGGTCCAGCGCTCCCGGTGGCAACAAACATCGCAACAACTCATAATTCTGAGAGTATACGGAGTTTTCTGGGAAAATTTTTAATGGACACTGTAAAAATTTGCGGGAAAGTAAAAAAGCCGGCATTGATGATGATTGACAGTTCCATGGCTATGTGGAATGCTGTATTAAGTGCTATGTGCAATGAGACAAGGTTAGATTATTACAACAGATGCTGGAGAGTAGTTACAGGCGAGGCAATAAGAAAAAACGTTCGTTCACAATTGCTTGAGTCATGCCATGCGTGCAGCTAAAGTTATGGCAAAAAAACATTACAAACATAAACAACACAGATTGGCTGCAATGCATTGGATTTCGTTGTTATTTGCATGTACAACCCTGCGTGAACTGGACGAAATAACGGAAACCATTATTTGGGTAACCAATTGCGAACGAACGTCTTTTCAAGTGGACTATCATTTTAACAGACTGCATCAAGGCGTTAAACCTTACGAAACTAAATCAAAAGTAACAAATGAAATTGAAGAAACCGATGTAAACGACCTGACTGACCATTTTCATACCAGCATGCGTGAGGATCAAAGACAAGAATTGAAATCTCCATTTTACTTACGCTACCATAACCGACTTGTCGCTTTTTTAGATTCTAATAACTTTTCGTATCACCTTAACCATTGCAATTCAAAGCTAAAGCACGAAAATGTTTATATGGACAAAACCTTTTGTTCCCAACTTATTCGAATTGTTTTAAGTCGAATTAGTACAACTTCGCAGCTAATTCTGGGAGACTTATCCCGGCATTCGTCTCATCATCAATGCCCAAATGATCAACTCCACTTTCGGTATTCCTCTTGGTTTAAAAATGTTATTTCTTCCGAATTAAGAAATATTTCTCGGGATAACTTAACTCAAGGAATCATTGAGCAGCATTTTTGGGATTTGAAACAAATTTATTTAAAAGGAAAGCGAGTTGTAAGTATCGATAATTTTGTGGAACAATATGAAAATGAAATCAGAACTAGTGAAAAAATATACTCTGCACATTATATCCACCAAGGTTACAGAAAACCTCACATTTCTTCCAAAAACAAAAGCGACCAAACATTGAAAGATCAGTCAAACCATTGCACTAGTCTGGTAGTTTCTAAATTTAGAAAACCAAAAAAACGTCGTTCAACTGGGTTTTACACTAACAATGAATCAAAAAAGCATATTCGATACGCAATGTCATAAGTGACTCCATGTCCACATCGGCTGTTTATAAAAACACTGCTTTTGCAACCTCTATGTGTGATGACAAACGGATAAATGACTTTTGGACTGCTATAAAAAAAGATTTCGAGTACATGAAGGAATTTTCAACAAAGGTGTGGCACGGTTTGGCAATAAATCGTAACTGTTTATCTGATACCGCTCTCGTAATAGACAAAAACCACGAAGTGTCTTGGCTAGATTTACTTACGGCGTGTAATAACCCCTGCAGGAAAATCAAGAGCGAATTGGAAAAGCACTATACAAATCCATCGGCCGTTGGTTGCCTAAGCAAACGTCTGGTAGAGGCTTACATTTTGCTAAAAGTCAATGAACCGAGCAACATTAACGCCATAGGAGCTTTAGACTGCGATTCCACAAGCAAGCTTCTTCAAGGAACACCCGTAAAGTCAATAAAATTTTTCAAAACGGCCATGATAGAAAACGAGGACAAACTGCGACCCGTCGTTTTTCTGCCTTTCTTGTGCAATGGTCATTTTCGTTTGTTACATTTTTCCATCCAAAAGGAGTTGTTACATTGCTATGATTCATTAAACAATGGCATGTCCAGTAATGTTTCAAAGTTCTTTCGTGACGGCGTAGATTGTTTATAAAATGTCTTGGTTGATTACGGGCTATGTAAGGACGATTGTGCCGTAGACACTAAACACATCTTGATGCAACCAGACAACAATACTTGTGGAGTGGCCGTTTGCATGACAGCGGATATTCTTTGCAACAACAGCAATGAAAAGCTTAACCAAAGAAATTTGGATGTTGATTTTTTCACAACCTATCGACATTGGATGATATATTACATCGTTACAAACGCTATCAAAGCTCATCCCGATTTAATGATTCTATCTGGAACTCCTAATAGCAATCTTCCTCCTGGCTTAGTAAATGTAGGTAACTCCTGTTAGTTGAACGTTGCATTGCAAGCGCTTAAATTTGTAATTATAACATGTGATGTGCCAATATCGTGGCTGGAAAACGACAAAGGTATTGCAAAACTGGACAGAAATTTATTTCTTATAATGCATAATCTTATTGTTAACAGAAACGTAGAAGAAAAACTACTTAAAAACACGTTGAATGATATAAGAAGTAAATTTCCACTGGATTTGCAGCATGACCCTGCCGAATTCTTTAGCGAATCGTATTGGCCATTGTTATTAAAGCGGTCTGATATAACATTGGCACTGGAATACGTCACGTATCACCAGTGTATTGAATGCGGTTCAAAAAGTGAGCTTCATAGAAATAACGAAAAAGTATTATTTCTACCAATGTACCACTGGATTTCAGAAAATAATCTTTTATCCTTATATCTAAAGAACTTGCTTGTTGACAACGAAATGTCACCATGTGGTCACAGCGGTAAACCATAATTCTTCGTGGGAAAATTGTAACATAAAGTTCCCGGATCCGTTTGTCTGTACGTAATGACCGAAAAATAAACACACCTTCGAAACGTCTATTCAAAGTGTATTCCAGTAAAATTAGCCCGCGGCTATCGAAATGACTGGTGCAATGCCTACACCTCTAAAACTGTCACTACGATACAGATTACTTGGATAAAAGACGGAGAGTTTGTCCAGCTAGCAAGCACCAAATAAACCAGTTAAATGTGCGACCGACTTCCAACAAACAACTTCAAGAATGAATCAGAAAAATTTGTGATAACTCAAAGGCACGCCAGCAGTAGCGCGACGCAACAACATGTCCAAACAGGTTTAAACCGGTCTGACACGAGTCTTACGGACGATGGTGCAATTTTGGCTCATGTTTTAGGAATTTCCATGACGTAATATTCAGTAGACCCGAACGGTTTCTACATGACGTTTGACCAGGCGAACAACCGTCTGTAACATAGCGGCCCCTAGTTATGACAGTCTGACATGGCATAACTAAAAAAGAATTGACGACAATTGTGAGCCAATGAATAAAAACACATGATACACAAATTGTTTGAATCACTCACGTTTAAGTTAATACGCAAATACAAAGGGCATGCAAAGAATGAACAGCAATAAAAATAAACACGACGATACATGAAATTGGTACCATAGGTAGTAGGTACACGCAAAAAATGACGCTATAAACAATGGTTGCGATAATAACCGACTGTTCTGGGCTCAGACAAGTGTCGGCCACCGCAGACAAAACCAGGCTCAAACCCTAACACTTAGGTGTTCTTTACGGGGGCGAGGCACGAAATATCCCTCAACACATAGTCTACTTTCACTTTCCCCGTACTCTCATCATAGTTGCAGACGGCAACTTTAGCTCTACGAACCACAGGCTTCCCTTTCCTAATTTGTGGAACTACCTCATGCACCCTCCCAAGTTGATACTTCCCACGTTTACCAATGTCCTGGAGAGAACCTACCACTACAAGTTGACCAGGCTCCAAATTCTCGGCCATTTTTAGCCATTTTTTCCGGCCCTGAAGACCTGGCAAGTAAAAATCGATCCATTTACTCCAAAACTGCTGAGAAAGTGACAAATTGAACCGATAATCCCTTCTTAATTGGACACGATCATGTGGTTGCCCAACAGCACAGTATGGGTCTAAGTATGGGGTCAAAAGTGAGGCAGGGGTGATGACAGTAAAATCCCTAGGGTCGTCACTCAAAGGTACCAAAGGGCGTTCGTTCACGATCCGAACGGCACTGCCAGAGTTTGCAAAATACCATCTCGATAACAAAAAATCCTTAAGCAGGTCCAAAGAGCGAAGCCACGACTCCCATTCTTTAACAAAGCTATCAGGGACCTCGGTGTCCCAATCAAACTTGTCTATCGCTAATTGCTGAAGTATAAGGCGTGCTTTTAGAAAAAATGGCGCTCCAAAGCCTAGCGGATCAAAATTTTGTCCAAGCTGACTGAGCATACTTCGGCGCGTGTGTTTAGCTAAGGGCTTTAAGGAACATGCGATACGCATCTCGTCAGACTCGGTTTGCCACACACAACCCAATGTCTTCGCTGATGGCAAAGTCATATTTTCAGTCTGAAAGTCAATGTCACGAATCAAAGGTGAAAGCATCTCATTATCCAAATTTGACAAGACAATCATAGCCTCCTTGTTAGCACTCCACTTACCAAGTTTAAACCCACGGCTATCAAACAAAGCAATTGATTCATGAGTGATTTGCTGAGCTTCCTCTAAGCTATCAGCCGAAAATATAAAATCATCCATGTACATATTATTTGCAATATTGCAGAGAGTCAATTCACCAGCACTGCTGGGATTCTGCTCGATCATTTTCTTTATAGCCAAGCAAGCGATATACGGGCTACTCTTTATTCCCCAAGGGTGTACACAAAAACGAAATGGTACCATCCTACCATTTTCAAGGTCATCATCTTCAAACCACAATATACGAAACAAATCCCTTTGCGACTCAGGTAACTTTATTTGAAAGAAGCATTTAGTCACATCAGCCATGAGACCAAATCTACCAAGCCGAAATCTAGCCAAGACATCTACCAGAGGGTTTAACAAGTCAGGACCCGAAAACGTTACATCATTAACACAAGTTCCTCGAAATTCAGACTTGCCATCGTAAACAATGCGCTTTTTTAATTGTGACGTAACAAAGTATGGTAAATACCATTCAAATCCCTTGACATTTCCTGCTTCACCAGTACGCTCAATATAGCCATTTGATTTAAGATCTTTCATGGTGTCAGTAAGGAAATCACGAAGTTCAGGTTGTTTTAAAGCTTTCTTTCTTAAAGCAGCAGCTCTATCTGACGCCAACACAAAATTGTTAGGTAGATCAATATCTTCCTTCAACGGAACAGGTATCTCAAATCGACCATCTTTCAACTCAATATTCGGTTCGACAAGTTCTCTAGCCAAATTATCATTGCGAGACAATTCACAGGTTTCATTTTGCAACGTCAAATCCTGAATGACTTTATTCAGGTCTGCTATTTCCATATCACGAGACTCAATTTTACGCTGAAAGCCAGAGATGACATCCGACTCTGAAGACGTCTGCACTCTGCACACTTTAGCAACGCTTTCATCTAAGGGTGACTTACCACCACAAGTCAACCAGCCGAGAGGAGTGAGCAAAGCATGTGGTTCACTACGATTTTCACCAACACGCTCTTTTTTTGCACACATCAAATAAGCGTTGTCGTTGCCAATCAGTACATCTACAGTACTACAATCATTCAAATGAAACATATTCACGTCATGAAAATGACGGAAACCATTTAAATCTTGTTTATGCGGTAAAGTTTTAACATCATCAGCCCAAGCTGGGTTAACCACCGAAGTTATATCACAAAACAGTTCATCTGTCTCTAACGACTGGATGTTGAGTTTGACAAGGTCAGCACAAGTAGCTTTCTGACCAGCCAGGGTATCCATTTTAAACGACGCTTTATCGTACGGTTTAAGGTCAAGTTCACACACCAAGTCACTCGAAACAAACGTCAACTGCGAACCAGGATCATGCTGACAATACACCAACTTCGATTTGCCAGTCATTGGATTCAAAACACGAGCAGCAGTAACGCGGTTAAAGGCTGCTTTAACATTTCCAATCTTAACATTACGCACAGGAACTCTGGCACGAGCATCATCTTTCCCAACCGAATCCAGAGAATCACGTGACGTCACATAAAAATCATGCAGAAGAAAATAGTGTTTCCTATCGTTGTTAGGCCCACACTTACGACAGTTATTTGCATGAACGCAATCCCTAACCATATGCTGGCGCAAACAATTCAAGCATTTGCCAGCTTTCATAATGACATCTCTCCGATCTTTAGGTGTCAAGCGCAAAAATTCTTTACAATTAGACAAAAAATGATATTCAACTTGACCACGTGACGAACAACAAATGCACGCCGGTAGGTTTTTACGTCTGGCTTCACCACCGCGCGGTGCGCCAACAACAGTCGAGTACTGCGAACTCCCTGACATCACATCATCATGGGGTTTTACGGACGTCTGCCTAACCGGACATGAAGGCAATTTTCCTTTGCCAAACTTTTTAAATTGCTGCGACTCACCAGAATCGCCCATTAGCATAATGCTAAAATCAGTCGACTTACGCGTTTTCTCCCGTACTACAAATTCAAACAAACTCTGAAAAGTAGGCTCATCAGTGCCACCATACTGATCACCTAAAAAGTCAAGATAACGCTGCTTAGCGTCAAACGGGAGTCGCTTAGCCAAATCCAAAACAAAACGTCCTTCTAATTTATCACGCTGACCATAAGCTTGCGCGTAAAGCAAACACTGCGATAATTCATCTTTAAACTCTTTCAGATCACTGGAAGAGGTCGAAGTCAATTTGCTACCATAGCGATACTTTCTAATTTCTGGTTCTGCGAAAAGACCTCCACGAACCCCAAAACGCTGGGACAAGCGAGCTAACGACATTTCTATCCTGTCTTTCTCTGACAAGCCAGGGGTATCAGAAACCAAATTAGCAATCGTTTGCGCAGCTGTCCTAACACAAGCTGCTTGTAACAAAGTCAAACGAGTCCCCTTAAAGGGCGAAGCTGCCATTAAGGCCGTAACACGATTTTTAAAGAAGATAAATGGCATATTATTACCATCGTAACCAATCAAGGCCGCCTTATCGAAAAACGTCCTACTATTTTGGTATTCAAAAAAGCAATCCTGCTGTTGAGAACTCGATTTAGCGGGAGAAGACAAGCTATATCCCTTAAGGGGCTGAGTGGGCTCAGTCACATGCACAGCCCGATCAGACGCGATACGCCTCTCACAACCACCCAAATTACGTGTAGCTGGGCGATCAAAACCTAGCGGCGCAGAAAACTGTGAAGGGGGCAAAGCATTACTACTAATGGCGGCCCCGTGACCTGTACACTCTGGGGGAGGAGTTCGGTTGTAATTCGCAGACCTTGGCTCTACAGCATTCGGAAGACCCTTAGCCGCGGCCCCGAGACCTCCTGAAACAGCTGGAAAACGTGTGGATTGCCCTGGTCTACTCACAGGTTGAACGGGCGTTTGGAAAAGGTTATGTAAATTAAACTGCGATTGATGTTCATTTCTGGAATGCCTAGAAGAGCTCTTCTTAGAGCTACGCCGGGAGCCCGCCTCTGATCGATATTCAGCTAAAACTACCTCTTTACGTTGTTCAGCCCTCAACTGAGCGTCTTTGAGTGCGAACTCAGCAGCTCTCGCTTCGGCTCTCGCGGCGGCCTCAGCTGCTCTCGCTTCGGCCTCAGCTCGAATGGCCTCAGCTCTCGCGGCAGCCTCAGCAGCTCTCGCTTCGGCCTCAGCTTGTATCTGGAGCTCCTCTCGTCTTAGCTGCAGGTTAATTTGTGCCACTATCCGAGACGAAGTCCTAGACATCCTAGTGCTTACATTTGAGGCGCTATCCTCAGGATGTATGTCAGCATCCAACACATCTGAGAACTCACTTACTTTTTGTTCGAGGTTATTTTTTAACGAGTTAAATTCAGGGTCTACCCTATCACGAAGTTCTGCCAAGATTGCAGAGTTAAAAATTTTAGTCAAAAGAGCATGGAAATGCCGTAAATCCTCCTCCAAAGTAGAGAACTTAGATCTAAAAATTAACAGTTCCTGCTTATCACTCAAAGAACCTAGGGCTAGAGAAAGTTCCCCAATTTGAGTCAAAATATCCCTTCTAAGATGCCGGGCCTCTCGAACTGACTTAGCCTCATCGTTAATGGGTCCCTCCCCAGAATGGCCTGCCCGACCGCAAAGAACATCATCAAGCTTAAACTCAGTCGAGTCGACGGCGGTCGAGTCCTTGTCGCCACCGAGTGTAGACATATTAAATGTTGGGGCTAAATTTAACAATTAAAAAACTAAGTTACACAAACACACAAAATTATTAGGCTACAGTAGTTATAAAAAACTTAACTGCAAAGACAGTAAAAATACAAAAAAGAATTTAAATGCACGATACCGTAGCTGTACGAGTATGAAGTCCTAAAGTCCACAAAACTTGCTTGGATTCTTCCACTTGAATCTACAAGCACAGATGGATTGTCTTTTAATCTTCTTTCTTGCCAATGATTGTCAAAGTTATTTTTCTTCTGCACCAAACTGAGAAGAAATGTCTTTACTTTTCTTTGCTTCTGTAAGAGTGTAGACTACCAACCAACAAATCTTCTTTTATTATTTCTTGTACTTCTAATTAGTTCTTCTGCACTAGCTGACAACAAACACGTCGTTTATTTTTATGCCTTCAAGTGCTTCTTGGCCTACCAGCTAACAAATCGTTTTTTATTTTTCTTGCTTTAATTTCTTCTTGACCTACCAACTGACAAGAACTCGTCTTTTATTTTTCTTTTTTGCTTTAATTTCTTCTTGACCTACCAACTGACAAGAACTCGTCTTTTATTTTTTATGGTCACAGCGGTAAACCATAATTCTTCGTGGGAAAATTGTAACATAAAGTTCCCGGATCCGTTTGTCTGTACGTAATGACCGAAAAATAAACACACCTTCGAAACGTCTATTCAAAGTGTATTCCAGTAAAATTAGCCCGCGGCTATCGAAATGACTGGTGCAATGCCTACACCTCTAAAACTGTCACTACGATACAGATTACTTGGATAAAAGACGGAGAGTTTGTCCAGCTAGCAAGCACCAAATAAACCAGTTAAATGTGCGACCGACTTCCAACAAACAACTTCAAGAATGAATCAGAAAAATTTGTGATAACTCAAAGGCACGCCAGCAGTAGCGCGACGCAACAACATGTCCAAACAGGTTTAAACCGGTCTGACACGAGTCTTACGGACGATGGTGCAATTTTGGCTCATGTTTTAGGAATTTCCATGACGTAATATTCAGTAGACCCGAACGGTTTCTACATGACGTTTGACCAGGCGAACAACCGTCTGTAACACCATGTTGTAAATGTACAAGTGTGAACTGCACTACGAGTGAACAAATATTTAGTTTCCCCAAAGTTTTGGTTCTGTCTTTAGGTAGAAATACTGGTGTAATCAAATCCAAAAGATGTGTCACAGCAGATGAAACTTTTACTCTTGAGGATGCAAATGGCGTTGAATGTAATTACAAATTCGTAAGTGCCATTGCACATTTTGGTGAAGGGAAGGAAAACGGCCATTACATTTGTTATTGTCTAGAAGGAGCCAATGTAGTTTGGGAATTTAATGACAAAAAAGTTCGATGTATTTCGTTCTGCGAAATGACAAAGGTAATACAGGATCGCGGATACTTGTTTTTCTACGTAAAAGCTAAAGACTGAATATAGCAAAAGAATCTGCAGCATCCTACTCGATTTGCTGATAAAAATGTTTAGAAGTTTATGTTGTGCTCAGAGAATACAAATTATTCTTCATTAACTGATACCTACTACATAGCCGAGTGGTGAGGTCGGCTGCATAGCCGAGTGGTGAGAACTTGGAAAGGCAATCGAAAGGGCACTGGGTTCGATACCGTTCAAGAGCATGCGGCTGTGTCTTTAGCAGGACACTTAAAGGCATGCCTGAAAGTGGACACAAAGATTGGCTTCATTGCCTTCGTGTCCAATAATCCAAATCTTCAACCACCAGGTGTAAGCCTGGATACGACAAACAAACCTAGTGATTTCTAAATCAAATCATTGTAGATGCAGTAATCTATTAAAACTTAAAAAAATACCCATTCGAAATGTATAGCCGATAATCGCTTTCTAGAGAAATTTAAGGTTTCAAATTAGGATCTCTTCAATTTACACTTCATTTTGTCAAATTCTGAAAAGTTTAATATTGATGAAGCATTAACTATTCTGTACAATTTTTTTGCACTACTCAAGATGTGCTGTATAGGCAGGTGTAATATGGCTACTGGCGACAGGTCCTGCGTTAACAAAAAACCTAACGACCGCATAAGGTTGCCTCAAAGGTGCGGTGGCAAAACCTTACAACAGTACAGAACTTAATCAACAAATGTAACACAAGGAACTTATTTTTGTACAGGTCATTTCCATTATTTTCTGTAATTTCCAATTTTTCAACTATCTTTTATAAACGCTTAATTGAAGGCTTGTCAAAGCGTTAAAATCTGTATTTATTTTTAAATTTGTAAGACATTTACCCCATTTTTAAACCATTCTGCTCGCGTTTCCTTCGTCTGCCCCACCACGAAATTGACACCCCTGAAAAAAAATTTAATTCTGAACACGATTCAAAAATAAAATTCCGAAAAATATTTCGGGAAAATATTTTTATAGACACCTAATTGAAGGCATCTATAAACGTTAAAATCTCTATTTATTTTTAAATTTGTAAGACATTTACCCCATTTTTAAACCATTCTGCTTGCGTTTCCTTCGTCTGCCCCACCACGAAATTGACACCCCTGGAAAGCAAATTTAATTCTGAACACGATTCAAAAATAAAATTCCGAAAAATATTTCGGGAAATTATTTTTATAGGCGCCTAATTGAAGGCGTCTATAAACGTTAAAATCTCTATTTATTTTTAAATACGTAAGACATTTACCCCATGTTTAAACCATTCTGCTCGCGTTTCCTTCGTCTGCCCCACCACGAGCTTGCCACCCTTGGAAAGGAAATTTAATTCTGAACACGATTCAAAAATAAAATTCCGAAAAATATTTCGGGAAAATATTTTTATAGACACCTAATTGAAGGCATCTATAAACGTTAAATTCTCTATTTATTTTTAAATACGTAAGACATTTACCCCATTTTTAAACCATTCTGCTCGCGTTTCCTTCGTCTGCCCCACCACGAGCTTGCCATCCCTGGAAAGGAAATTTAATTCTGAACACGATTCAAAAATAAAATTCCGAAAAATATTTTGGGAAAATATTTTTATAGGCGCCTAATTAAAGGCGTTTAAATACGTTAAATTCTCTATTTATTTTTAAATACGTAAGACATTTACCCCATTTTTAAACCATTCTGCTCGCGTTTCCTTCGTCTGCCCCACCACGAGCTTGCCATACCTGGAAAGGAAATTTAATTCTGAACACGATTCAAAAATAAAATTTCGAAAAATATTTCGTTAAAATATTTTTATAGACGCTTAATTGAAGGCGTGTATATACGTTAAAATCTCTATTTATTTTTAAATACGTAAGACATTTACCCCATGTTTAAACCATTCTGCTCGCGTTTCCTTCGTCTGCCCCACCACGAGCTTGCCACCCTTGGAAAGGAAATTTAATTCTGAACACGATTCAAAAATAAAATTCCGAAAAATATTTCGGGAAATTATTTTTATAGGCGCCTAATTGAAGGCGTCTATAAACGTTAAAATCTCTATTTATTTTTAAATACGTAAGACATTTACTCCATTTTTAAACCATTCTGCTCGCGTTTCCTTCGTCTGCCCCACCACGAGTTTGCCATCCCTGGAAAGAAAATTTAATTCTGAACACGATTCAAAAATAAAATTCCGAAAAATATTTCGGGAAAATATTTTTATAGACACCTAATTGAAGGCATCTATAAACGTTAAATTCTCTATTTATTTTTAAATACGTAAGACATTTCTCCAATTTTTAAACCATTCTGCTCGCGTTTCCTTCGTCTGCCCCACCACGAGCTTGCCATACCTGGAAAGGAAATTTAATTCTGAACACGATTCAAAAATAAAATTTCGAAAAATATTTCGGGAAAATATTTTTATAGACGCTTAATTGAAGGCGTGTATATACGTTAAAAACTCTATTTATTTTTAAATTTGTAAGACATTTCCCCCATTTTTAAACCATTCTCCTTGCGTTTCCTTTGTCTGCCCCACCACGAGCTTGCCACCCCTGGTAAGGAAATTTAATTCTGAACACGATTCAAAAATAAAATTCTGAAAAATATTTCGGGAAAATATTTTTATAGGCGCCTAATTGAAGGCGTCTATAAACGTTAAAATCTCTATTTATTTTTAAATACGTAAGACATTTACCCCATTTTTAAACCATTCTGCTTGCGTTTCCTTCGTCTGCCCCACCACGAGCTTGCCATCCCTGAAAAGGAAATTTAATTCTGAACACGATTCAAAAATAAAATTCCGAAAAATATTTCGGGAAAATATTTTTATAGGCGCCTAATTGAAGGCGTATATAAACGTTAAAATCTCTATTTATTTTTAAATACGTAAGACATTTACTCCATTTTTAAACCATTCTGCTCGCGTTTCCTTCGTCTGCCCCACCACGAGCTTGCCATCCCTGGAAAGGAAATTTAATTCTGAACACGATTCAAAAATAAAATTCCCAAAAATATTTCGGGAAAATATTTTTATAGGCGCCTAATTGAAGGCGTTTATATACGTTAAATTCTCTATTTATTTTTAAATACGTAAGACATTTACTCCATTTTTAAACCATTCTGCTCGCGTTTCCTTCGTCTGCCCCACCACGAGTTTGCCATCCCTGGAAAGCAAATTTAATTCTGAACACGATTCAAAAATAAAATTCCGAAAAATATTTCGGGAAAATATTTTTATAGGCGCCTAATTGAAGGCGTGTATAAACGTTAAAATCTCTATTTATTTTTATATACGTAAGACATTTCCCCCATGTTTAAACGATTCTGCTCGCGTTTCCTTCGTCTGCCTCACCACGAAATTGCCACCCTTGAAAAGGAAATTTAATTCTGAACACGATTCAAAAATAAAATTCCGAAAAATATTTCGGGAAAATATTTTTATAGGCGCCTAATTGAAGGCGTCTATAAACGTTAAAATCTCTATTTATTTTTAATCACGTAAGACATTTCTCCAATTTTTAAACCATTCTGCTCGCGTTTCCTTCGTCTGCCCCACCACGAGCTTGCCATCCCTCCCTGGAAAGGAAATTTAATTCTGAACACGATTCAAAAATAAAATTCCGAAAAATATTTCGGGAAAATATTTTTATAAGGCACCTGCAGCTATTAAGGCCCGCTAATTTTCAAACTTCAATATTTTTCTAAATACTGCATAATTTTGAACGAAACTTGGAATGAGGATACTTTGGGTCTATCTAAACAACATATCTATGAAGCAAGTTTCTAAGTTTAAGGGGTTGTAAAATATTAAAAAAATTAAAAAAATCTCAAGCGGGCCTTATTAGATACTCGTGTTGTGAATAAGGCCCGGTTTGAATTAGCACCAAAAGTGATGGAAAAGGTATATTTGCACAATAACAACACCACAAAACATATTCTAATCGACAACACAGGCACATAACTAGGAATTAAATACACAGAGACAACTATTCCCTCCCCCGCCCCATGCTTCATTTTTTAAAAAGCGACATGGTGTTTTTAGATATGGTAGGGATACTAAAGTATTTTGATTCTGAAATTATGATATTTCCATTGCAATAACAAATTGGATTAATGGTGTAACAAAAATTGTTTAGGTCACTCAAGTCTTTAACCCTCACTTTCTTAACCAGGGGTGAACAACGTTATCCCAGGGGCCCATGGGCCTCATTATCAAAATTAGCCTAGTCTGATCATCATTATCAGTCTTGTTTTAATTAGAAAAAAAGTTCAAATTTATTGGTTTTACTGCATCAGCATGCACATATCTTTCACATAAAATGCAAAAAAACGGAAGTCAAAGCGGTTTGTTAACTGCAGAACAGTCTAAAATATGTGAAAATTAATAAAACCACTCAATTTCAGCCCCCCCCAAACTTCAACTTTCCGTAACTCAAAAAGTTCTCAACTTTAGGCTGTGAAACTTTACCAGTTAGTTTCAATTCACCATAGCAGCAATCAGAGCTTCCAATTTTGTTTAAAAGATTTGTAACAACGGAGATCCAGGGGGTGGGCCTTATTACTGGCCGGGCCTTATTAGCTGCAGGTGCCTTAAACGCCTAATTGAAGGCGTCTATAAACGTTAAAATCTCTATTTATTTTTAAATACGTAAGACATTTACACCATTTTTAAACCATTCTGCTCGCGTTTCCTTCGTCTGCCCCACCACGAGCTTGCCATCCCTGGAAAGGAGATTTAATTCTGAACACGATTCAAAAATAAAATTCCGAAAAATATTTCGAGAAAATATTTTTATAGACGCCTAATTGAAGGCGTCTATAAACGTTAAAATCTCTATTTAATTTTAAATTTGTAAGACATTTCCCCCATTTTTAAACCATTCTGCTCGCGTTTCCTTCGTCTGCCCCACCACGAGCTTGCCATCCCTCCCTGGAAAGGAAATTTAATTGTGAACACGATTCAAAAATAAAATTCCGAAAAATATTTCGGGAAAATATTTTTTATAGACGCTTAATTGAAGGCGTGTATATACGTTAAAAACTCTATTTATTTTTAAATTTGTAAGACATTTCCCCCATTTTTAAACCATTCTGCTCGCGTTTCCTTCGTCTGCCCCACCACGAGCTTGAAACCCCTGGAAAGGAAATTTAATTCTGAACACGATTCAAAAATTAAATTCCGAAAAATATTTCGGGAAAATATATTTATAGACGCTTAATTGAAGGCGTCTATAAACGTTAAATTCTCTATTTATTTTTAAATACGTAAGACATTTCCCCCATATTTAAACCATTCTGCTCGCGTTTTCTTCGTCTGCCCCACCACGAGTTTGCCATCCCTGGAAAGGAAATTTAATTCTGAACACGATTCAAAAATAAAATTCTCAAAAATATTTCGGGAAAATATTTTTATAGGCGCCTAATTGAAGGCGTCTATAAACGTTAAAATCTCTATTTATGTTTAAATTTGTAAGACATTTTTCCAATTTTTAAACCATTCTGCTCGCGTTTCCTTCGTCTGCCCCACCACGAGTTTGCCATCCCTGGAAAGGAAATTTAATTCTGAACACGATTCAAAAATAAAATTCCGAAAAATATTTCGGGAAAATATTTTTATAGGCGCCTAATTGAAGGCGTGTACATACGTTAAAAACTCTATTTATTTTTAAATTTGTAAGACATTTACCCAATTTTTAAACCATTCTGCACGCGTTTCCTTCGTCTGCCCCACCACGAGCTTGCCATCCCTGGAAAGGAAATTTAATTGTGAACACGATTCAAAAATAAAATTCCGAAAAATATTTCGGGAACATATTTTTATAGGCGCCTAATTGAAGGCGTCTATAAACGTTAAAATCTCTATTTATTTTTAAATACGTAAGACATTTACCCCATGTTTAAACCATTCTGCTCGCGTTTCCTTCGTCTGCCCCACCACGAGCTTGCCACCCTTGGAAAGGAAATTTAATTCTGAACACGATTCAAAAATAAAATTCCGAAAAATATTTCCGGAAAATATTTTTATAGACACCTAATTGAAGGCATCTATAAACGTTAAATTCTCTATTTATTTTTAAATACGTAAGACATTTCCCCCATTTTTAAACCATTCTGCTCGCGTTTCCTTCGTCTGCCCCACCACGAGCTTGCCATCCCTGGAAAGGAAATTTAATTCTGAACACGATTCAAAAATAAAATTCCGAAAAATATTTTGGGAAAATATTTTTATAGGCGCCTAATTAAAGGCGTTTATATACGTTAAATTCTCTATTTATTTTTAAATACGTAAGACATTTACCCCATTTTTAAACCATTCTGCTCGCGTTTCCTTCATCTGCCCCACCACGAGCTTGCCATACCTGGAAAGGAAATTTAATTCTGAACACGATTCAAAAATAAAATTTCGAAAAATATTTCGGGAAAATATTTTTATAGACGCTTAATTGAAGGCGTGTATATACGTTAAAAACTCTATTTATTTTTAAATTTGTAAGACATTTCCCCCATTTTTAAACCATTCTCCTTGCGTTTCCTTTGTCTGTCCCACCACGAGCTTGCCACCCCTGGTAAGGAAATTTAATTCTGAACACGATTCAAAAATAAAATTCCGAAAAATATTTCGGGAAAATATTTTTATAGGCGCCTAATTGAAGGCGTCTATAAACGTTAAAATCTCTATTTATTTTTAAATACGTAAGACATTTACCCCATTTTTAAACCATTCTGCTCGCGTTTCCTTCGTCTGCCCCACCACGAGCTTGCCATCCCTGAAAAGGAAATTTAATTCTGAACACGATTCAAAAATAAAATTCCGAAAAATATTTCGGGAAAATATTTTTATAGGCGCCTAATTGAAGGCGTATATAAACGTTAAAATCTCTATTTATTTTTAAATACGTAAGACATTTACCCATTTTTAAACCATTCTGCTCGCGTTTCCTTCGTCTGCCCCACCACGAGCTTGCCATTCCTGGAAAGGAAATTTAATTCTGAACACGATTCAAAAATAAAATTCCGAAAAATATTTTGGGAAAATATTTTTATAGGCGCCTAATTGAAGGCGTTTATATACGTTAAATTCTCTATTTATTTTTAAATACGTAAGACATTTACACCATTTTTAAACCATTCTGCTCGCGTTTCCTTCGTCTGCCCCACCACGAGCTTGCCATCCCTCCCTGGAAAGGAAATTTAATTGTGAACACGATTCAAAAATAAAATTCCGAAAAATATTTCGGAAAAATATTTTTTATAGACGCTTAATTGAAGGCGTGTATATACGTTAAAAACTCTATTTATTTTTAAATTTGTAAGACATTTCCCCCATTTTTAAACCATTCTGCTCGCGTTTCCTTCGTCTGCCCCACCACGAGCTTGCCACCCCTGGAAAGGAAATTTAATTCTGAACACGATTCAAAAATTAAATTCCGAAAAATATGTCGGGAAAATATATTTATAGACGCTTAATTGAAGGCGTCTATAAACGTTAAATTCTCTATATATTTTTAAATACGTAAGACATTTACACCATTTTTAAACCATTCTGCTCGCGTTTCCTTCGTCTGCCCCACCACGAGTTTGCCATCCCTGGAAAGGAAATTTAATTCTGAACACGATTCAAAAATAAAATTCTCAAAAATATTTCGGGAAAATATTTTTATAGGCGCCTAATTGAAGGCGTCTATAAACGTTAAAATCTCTATTTATGTTTAAATTTGTAAGACATTTTTCCAATTTTTAAACCATTCTGCTCGCGTTTCCTTCGTCTGCCCCACCACGAGTTTGCCATCCCTGGAAAGGAAATTTAATTCTGAACACGATTCAAAAATAAAATTCCGAAAAATATTTCGGGAAAATATTTTTATAGGCGCCTAATTGAAGGCGTGTACATACGTTAAAAACTCTATTTATTTTTAAATTTGTAAGACATTTACCCCATTTTTAAACCATTCTGCACGCGTTTCCTTCGTCTGCCCCACCACGAGCTTGCCATCCCTGGAAAGGAAATTTAATTGTGAACACGATTCAAAAATAAAATTCCGAAAAATATTTCGGGAACATATTTTTATAGGCGCCTAATTGAAGGCGTCTATAAACGTTAAAATCTCTATTTATTTTTAAATACGTAAGACATTTACCCCATGTTTAAACCATTCTGCTCGCGTTTCCTTCGTCTGCCCCACCACGAGCTTGCCACCCTTGGAAAGGAAATTTAATTCTGAACACGATTCAAAAATAAAATTCGGAAAAATATTTCGGGAAAATATTTTTATAGGCGCCTAATTGAAGGCGTTTATATACGTTAAATTCTCTATTTATTTTTAAATACGTAAGACATTTACTCCATTTTTAAACCATTCTGCTCGCGTTTCCTTCGTCTGCCCCACCACGAGCTTGCCATCCCTGGAAAGGAAATTTAATTCTGAACACGATTCAAAAATAAAATTCCCAAAAATATTTCGGGAAAATATTTTTATAGGCGCCTAATTGAAGGCGTCTATAAACGTTAAAATCTCTATTTATTTTTATATACGTAAGACATTTCCCCCATGTTTAAACGATTCTGCTCGCGTTTCCTTCGTCTGCCTCACCACGAAATTGCCACCCTTGAAAAGGAAATTTAATTCTGAACACGATTCAAAAATAAAATTCCGAAAAATATTTCGAGAAAATATTTTTATAGGCGCCTAATTGAAGGCGTCTATAAACGTTAAAATCTCTATTTATTTTTAAATACGTAAGACATTTACCCCATTTTTAAACCATTCAGCTTGCGTTTCCTTCGTCTGCCCCACCACGAGCTTGCCATCCCTGAAAAGGAAATTTAATTCTGAACACGATTCAAAAATAAAATTCCCAAAAATATTTCGGGAAAATATTTTTATAGGCGCCTAATTGAAGGCGTTTATATACGTTAAATTCTCTATTTAATTTTAAATACGTAAGACATTTACCCCATTTTTAAACCATTCTGCTCGCGTTTCCTTCGTCTGCCCCACCACGAGCTTGCCATACCTGGAAAGGAAATTTAATTCTGAACACGATTCAAAAATAAAATTTCGAAAAATATTTCGGGAAAATATTTTTATAGACGCTTAATTGAAGGCGTGTATATACGTTAAAAACTTTATTTATTTTTAAATTTGTAAGACATTTACACCATTTTTAAACCATTCTGCTTGCGTTTTCTTTGTCTGCCCCACCACGAGCTTGCCACCCCTGGTAAGGAAATTTAATTCTGAACACGATTCAAAAATAAAATTCCCAAAAATATTTCGGGAAAATATTTTTATAGGCGCCTAATTGAAGGCGTCTATAAACGTTAAAATCTCTATTTATTTTTAAATACGTAAGACATTTACCCCATTTTTAAACCATTCTGCTTGCGTTTCCTTCGTCTGCCCCACCACGAGCTTGCCATCCCTGAAAAGGAAATTTAATTGTGAACACGATTCAAAAATAAAATTCCGAAAAATATTTCGGGAACATATTTTTATAGGCGCCTAATTGAAGGCGTCTATTAACGTTAAAATCTCTATTTATTTTTAAATACGTAAGACATTTACCCCATGTTTAAACCATTCTGCTCGCGTTTCCTTCGTCTGCCCCACCACGAGCTTGCCACCCTTGGAAAGGAAATTTAATTCTGAACACGATTCAAAAATAAAATTCGGAAAAATATTTCGGGAAAATATTTTTATAGGCGCCTAATTGAAGGCGTTTATATACGTTAAATTCTCTATTTATTTTTAAATACGTAAGACATTTACTCCATTTTTAAACCATTCTGCTCGCGTTTCCTTCGTCTGCCCCACCACGAGCTTGCCATCCCTGGAAAGGAAATTTAATTCTGAACACGATTCAAAAATAAAATTCCAAAAAATATTTCGGGAAAATATTTTTATAGGCGCCTAATTGAAGGCGTCTATAAACGTTAAAATCTCTATTTATTTTTATATACGTAAGACATTTCCCCCATGTTTAAACGATTCTGCTCGCGTTTCCTTCGTCTGCCTCACCACGAAATTGCCACCCTTGAAAAGGAAATTTAATTCTGAACACGATTCAAAAATAAAATTCCGAAAAATATTTCGAGAAAATATTTTTATAGGCGCCTAATTGAAGGCGTCTATAAACGTTAAAATCTCTATTTATTTTTAAATACGTAAGACATTTACCCCATTTTTAAACCATTCAGCTTGCGTTTCCTTCGTCTGCCCCACCACGAGCTTGCCATCCCTGAAAAGGAAATTTAATTCTGAACACGATTCAAAAATAAAATTCCCAAAAATATTTCGGGAAAATATTTTTATAGGCGCCTAATTGAAGGCGTTTATATACGTTAAATTCTCTATTTAATTTTAAATACGTAAGACATTTACCCCATTTTTAAACCATTCTGCTCGCGTTTCCTTCGTCTGCCCCACCACGAGCTTGCCATACCTGGAAAGGAAATTTAATTCTGAACACGATTCAAAAATAAAATTTCGAAAAATATTTCGGGAAAATATTTTTATAGACGCTTAATTGAAGGCGTGTATATACGTTAAAAACTTTATTTATTTTTAAATTTGTAAGACATTTACACCATTTTTAAACCATTCTGCTTGCGTTTTCTTTGTCTGCCCCACCACGAGCTTGCCACCCCTGGTAAGGAAATTTAATTCTGAACACGATTCAAAAATAAAATTCCCAAAAATATTTCGGGAAAATATTTTTATAGGCGCCTAATTGAAGGCGTCTATAAACGTTAAAATCTCTATTTATTTTTAAATACGTAAGACATTTACCCCATTTTTAAACCATTCTGCTTGCGTTTCCTTCGTCTGCCCCACCACGAGCTTGCCATCCCTGAAAAGGAAATTTAATTCTGAACACGATTCAAAAATAAAATTCCGAAAAATATTTCGGGAAAATATTTTTATAGGCGCCTAATTGAAGGCGTCTATAAACGTTAAAATCTCTATTTATTTTTAAATACGTAAGACATTTACCCCATTTTTAAACCATTCTGCTCGCGTTTCCTTCGTCTGCCCCACCACGAGCTTGCCATTCCTGGAAAGGAAATTTAATTCTGAACACGATTCAAAAATAAAATTCCGAAAAATATTTCGGGAAAATATTTTTATAGGCGCCTAATTGAAGGCGTTTATATACGTTAAATTCTCTATTTATTTTTAAATACGTAAGACATTTACTCCATTTTTAAACCATTCTGCTCGCGTTTCCTTCGTCTGCCCCACCACGAGTTTGCCATCCCTGGAAAGCAAATTTAATTCTGAACACGATTCAAAAATAAAATTCCAAAAAATATTTCGGGAAAATATTTTTATAGGCGCCTAATTGAAGGCGTCTATAAACGTTAAAATCTCTATTTATTTTTAATCACGTAAGACATTTCCCCCATGTTTAAACGATTCTGCTCGCGTTTCCTTCGTCTGCCTCACCACGAAATTGCCACCCTTGAAAAGGAAATTTAATTCTGAACACGATTCAAAAATAAAATTCCGAAAAATATTTCGGGAAAATATTTTTATAGGCGCCTAATTGAAGGCGTCTATAAACGTTAAAATCTCTATTTATTTTTAATCACGTAAGACATTTCCCCCATGTTTAAACGATTCTGCTCGCGTTTCCTTCGTCTGCCCCACCACGAGCTTGCCACCCCTGGAAAGGAAATTTAATTCTGAACACGATTCAAAAATAAAATTCCGAAAAATATTTCGAGAAAATATATTTATAGACGCTTAATTGAAAGCGTCTATAAACGTAAAATCTCTATTTATTTTTAAATACGTAAGACATTTCCCCCATTTTTAAACCATTCTGCTCGCGTTTCCTTCGTCTGCCCCACCACGAAATTGACACCCCTGGAAAGGAAATTTAATTCTGAACACGATTCAAAAATAAAATTCCGAAAAATATTTCGGGAAAATATTTTTATAGACGCCTAATTGAAGGCATCTATAAACGTTAAAATCTCTATTTAATTTTAAATACGTAAGACATTTACCCCATTTTTAAACCATTCTGCTCACGTTTCCTTCGTCTGCCCCACCACGAGCTTGCCATCCCTCCCTGGAAAGGAAATTTAATTCTGAACACGATTCAAAAATAAAATTCCGAAAAATATTTCGGGAAAATATTTTTATAACTTAAACGCCTAATTGAAGGCGTCTATAAACGTTAAAATCTCTATTTATTTTTAAATACGTAAGACATTTACCCCATTTTTAAACCATTCTGCTCGCGTTTCCTTCGTCTGCCCCTCCACGAGCTTGCCATCCCTGGAAAGGAAATTTAATTCTGAACACGATTCAAAAATAAAATTCCGAAAAATATTTCGAGAAAATATTTTTATAGACGCCTAATTGAAGGCGTCTATAAACGTTAAAATCTCTATTTAATTTTAAATTTGTAAGACATTTACCCCATTTTTAAACCATTCTGCTCGCGTTTCCTTCGTCTGCCCCACCACGAGCTTGCCATCCTTCCCTGGAAAGGAAATTTAATTGTGAACACGATTCAAAAATAAAATTCCGAAAAATATTTCGGGAAAATATTTTTTATAGACGCTTAATTGAAGGCGTGTATATACGTTAAAAACTCTATTTATTTTTAAATTTGTAAGACATTTCCCCCATTTTTAAACCATTCTGCTTGCGTTTCCTTCGTCTGCCCCACCACGAGCTTGCCACCCCTGGAAAGGAAATTTAATTCTGAACACGATTCAAAAATTAAATTCCGAAAAATATTTCGGGAAAATATATTTATAGACGCTTAATTGAAGGCGTATATAAACGTTAAATTCTCTATTTATTTTTAAATACGTAAGACATTTCCCCCATTTTTAAACCATTCTGCTCGCGTTTCCTTCGTCTGCCCCACCACGAGTTTGCCATCCCTGGAAAGGAAATTTAATTCTGAACACGATTCAAAAATAAAATTCCCAAAAATATTTCGGGAAAATATTTTTATAGGCGCCTAATTGAAGGCGTCTATAAACGTTAAAATCTCTATTTATGTTTAAATTTGTAAGACATTTCCCCCATTTTTAAACCATTCTGCTCGCGTTTCCTTCGTCTGCCCCACCACGAGCTTGCCACCCCTGGAAAGGAAATTTAATTCTGAACACGATTCAAAAATAAAATTCCGAAAAATATTTCGAGAAAATATATTTATAAACGCTTAATTGAAGGCGTGTATATACGTTAAAAACTCTATTTATTTTTAAATTTGTAAGACATTTACCCCATTTTTAAACCATTCTGCTCGCGTTTCCTTCGTCTGCCCCACCACGAAATTGCCACCCCTGGAAAGGAAATTTAATTCTGAACACGATTCAAAAATAAAATTCCGAAAAATATTTCGGGAAAGTATTTTTATAGTCGTTTTTGTGATGCTTATTTTTCTTGCCATAGCACATATAGCAGTCTTAATAGATACGATTTTTTGTCTAACTTTTCGCAATTGCAGTTGCTTTATCTTTGACAAGTCGAGTTTTTTATTTAAATTTCTGTGTTCACTGTTCATTTGGCTATGGAAAAAATATAAGATTTGCTTTGATGTGGTAACGAGAAGTGATTTTATCAGCTTCCGAGTGTTGCTACTTTCATCGCATTGTTTATCGCGTAAATTTTTACGGATCATTTTTTTAGGCGGATCGCGCAGAATTATTCTGCCAGAATGACGGTGGTGTCTACAACTACAAGTTACAAGATGACATCATTAGTAAACAATAAACATCAATTCTTTTCTTTTCCACCTAGTGGCTGATGATCGAAATAATCACGAAAAGAAAGCACGATGAAAGTGAGCCAAGAGGACAGAACACGACAGACTCTTCCATTTTCTTGATTTTTTTATTCTTTTCTATCTTCAATTATTTTGCCACAAAATAATCCAGCAGAAAATATATATGACTAATAGCCTTTTATTAATAAAACGTCTCTACAAAAATTAAATAAATAATTTACAAAAGATTAAGCTTACCTAACAGTACTACGACTGCTTGCAGGCGCGGATTTATGGGGGGGGGGGTCCAAGGGGCCCGGGCCGCATATTTACAAAAGGTTCCCTATTTTGTGCCTATCTCGAAAACTGACCAATCAGAAGCCGTATCGCTTTCTTACGTCAACTCATTTGCAAAGTTTCTTTGCGTGATTGCGTCGAGTTCGTAGGTTTTCTCCAGGATTGCCAGTTCTGCGGTTTTCCCCTGGAGTTAGGCTAGTTTTATTTCAAAGTCGCGGAAAAATGTTAGCAGTGGCGTTTTTCTTGTTTTGTTTTATATTCACAAAAAAAGCTTTGACTATATTCTGGACTTGTTTCATCACTTTCGACGACTGGGCTACTTTTCAGTAGCAGTTGGGCTATAAATTTTAAAAACATCTGGCAATTTTAGTTTGCTCGCTGTTCGTGTCTGCTCTGCTGTCTGGCAGGCTAATCGCTAGGCTAGTAGCCTACTGTGGCAGGCTATATCTCGTAATATTTTTGTATATATCAAATAATCACTGAATATACAATGTGCAGTAATGAACCGTGATGATTATCCAATTCTTACAATACATTTTATCTGCAATTTTAGATTTGGACTATCGGACAAAAAGAAAGCATTTCACCCCTACATCTCATTCCTATATATGTTGCAAACATTTCACTGAAGTTGAAATCTTGAAATTTTGACTTTATAATTTACAAATTTTGACTCATAACTTTCTGCGTTTGCAACCCAAATGCAAAATACAAAGCATATTAGAAATCAAACCGTTGGCGTTAAGTAAGGATATCTTTGTTTTTCTAATGAAATAAAAGAAAAATGTGGAAGACTCAACGACAAAATAAAAGACAAAAAATGGACAACAAATGTATTAGGCAAATAATAGATCAATAGCCGCCTCAAAATTGAATTATTCGAGCATTCGCCGAAGCAAAATCAGCGATAATATCTTCAAAATCAAGTTTTTGAACGTAGTCTCTTTCTATAGAAAGAATCGATAGAGCTGATAGCCGATCATCATTCATGGTAGAACGTAAATACGACTTTATCATTTTGAGCTTTGAGAAACTCCTCTAGATTTATGACGTGATAAATGTTACTAAAAATTGAACAGACGAAGTACAGGCTACAGCTATCCAACATCACGCAAGAAGCAACTCGAGGTTTTTAGCTGTTGTTATATACCTAAATTTTTTAAGGTGTAGCCTACTAGCTGTCTCTTTGTAAATCATTTTCTTGTTTTATTTTTTATTTATTTTTGCATTACTTCATTTCTCGTGCTGTGTGCACTGTGCAGCCTCATTTTGCCGCCCCTGGCGCAGAGCCAGAACCGCCAAGTGGCTGCTACGCCACTGCAGAGAAGTGCGTTGCATGGAACTTGTCTAGAGGATCAGTGTTCATACCTTTAAACAGGTTATATTGATCTATGGTCACAAAGAGCACGCTCTGCAGGAGCTCGTTGATAGGCTACCAATAATCTTACCACATGGCATGATTCAAATGTAAACAGCTGCTCTTCACCCTGCTTAAATATGTCCTGCATATGATTGGAATATGATTGTCATCTTTAAGGATACTTTATTGGTAAGATGAAAACATAAACGTTATGCATAAAATTCATTTACTACAATTTACTTCTTTAAGAAGATACATCAGATGGTGTAACATGACAGAGCACAATACCATGCAATCAGAGCCCGATTATCCATGAGGCACAGGCCTCAGGCCCCCTGGTTTTGGGGGCCCCCAATTTTTTTACATTAGTACTGTAGGCGTAGGTAGTGAAAGTTGTTGTGCCAGTGTGTGCACAGTTGTTATATTTAACATTCCATTACTGGTAGCCTACCACGATGAAATGGAACTAGTATTAGTTACATAGGCTATTAATAATTCCTTGAATAGCCTGCCATAATATTTTTATAAAACCTTGTATTTTTTCTTGTACTATCCTGGAATCCTGCTGTCAACCAGCTCACATTTCAAAAACAGTGAAATTGTAATGAAGTCAACTTAATGAAGTCAACTTTTTGTTAGCCCATATTTCATCATTCGCAGAGACTACATGGCATTGCATTGAAAGCTATTGCCAATAGGGGCCCCTAAACTTAGCTGTGCCTCGGGCCCCCGTGAGCCTTAATCAGGCCCTGCATGCAATAGTGACAATCAAGGAAGCAAGTAAATGATAAGATTGATGATACAAGCAATTTGAACAACGTAATTAATGCTTCCAACACTTTGATCAAAGTTACCCAAGTCAAATATTCTATAGTGTAAATATCTACTTTATATCGCCATTTAGATTACACTATGTTTCGTGATATACACAAGTAGACGTTAATATACTTAATCAATGACTGTTAATCATGCAAACAGCTATAGGCCTATCCCTTCGTAGATAGGGTGATTACTTATTAAAAGTCAGCATTTTGTGTCTGCTTCGTAAAGATGACCTGTATTTAATAAAATATATCACATGTTAAAAAAAAGAAATAAAAAATAAGCAAATACTTCTTCGAGATATGGCCATCAAAAATAGTCCGGAATGACCAGGAGATTATGTAGTCAAATCACAACACACTGATAAACAATCTACCCTGCCACAATAAGGTATTGCTTATCAATGAAAATTTGATCTTATTCAATAAGAATACAACAGCAACTTCACCAATACTCACTTCATACGATTGGTTGTAAATAAATGTGAAGTAAGCATACAATAAACGTTACAGTAATACCAAGCACGCTTGAAAAAACTGTTAAGGTGTATATGAGAGTAGCAACTCCATTGGCTGTGAGGTATAACAAATAACATAGGTGAAATGATGGTTGGTTATCAATGTTGCGCAAACTCTGGAACCGCACCCATGGTCTGAATGCATGCAGTAAATGTCTGTGAAGTGAGCCCAGAAAGGTTTCTTTGTTCCAAAGTATAAATAGATCTCTAGCTTTTCCCAAGAAGGTCAAACTCGGTTGTTGTTTGATTCCATCAGCTTCAATTGGAGAACACATCTCATCTCTTTTTCGAAAAGCTGAAAAATACAGTGCACATTAGCAATTTCTGAGTAGTGTACAACTGTACACCCATTGGTACACAACATACAATTTAGACCTACTATCCTTGCCAAAACGAACCTTTTTTGCCTCGAATTAAAGTCAGAAGACGGTGAATAAATGAGCAAAACTTATTTGCTGGGCCGTAATAAGTACTGTTGTCCCTCTACACAATTTCAATCTAATTAATTAAATTTAACAATCAAACTAAAGCCATTCTTTTGATCTTATTCTTACCTTTTGTAGGTGTTGCAACAGACATGATTTTCCACACATTTGCAATTAAATTTATGAAACAGGCAGCATCTTTTTTTCATTTCTTCATCTTTCGGAAATTAAAACATTGGTACTTTCACTGCAGTCTTGCAGGACTTGTACCCACTTTTACAGCTTGTTACACAACACACAAACCCCATTTCACAAATATAGATTATTAAAGCACTGAATTAATCACAATAAAACCTAAATGAAAGATCCGATTAAAACCTTGGATTGCTACTAAAATTTAACATATGTATGTATATACTTTTGTTTATAAATAACTTTCTGGACTACTAACAAGCTAGCCTTTTAGTTAGCCAATATTGATTTACTTCCTATTATAGCCTAGGCTTACAGCTATAACCGTACAGAACCACTTTAGGGGGCAAAATGTGTGCAATTTTAATAAAACATTGCTTAATTTAGTGGCGTATTCTCCATACATGCACTGCATGCCTTACAATTCTGATAAAATCAGAAATCTTTCAAGGACAACGAATTTATGCGTAGAAAGAGAAAATGTTAATAGCAGAACCTCCTCACTCTCTTAATTTCAATATTCGAAACAGCTGTTCATTTTTAAACTTTGGCAACTTTGCTGACCCTGGCAACCAGCCTAGACTATCTGTGGTTTTATTAGCCAGCTTGGAGAAAGATATTAATTGCACAGGCTTTCTCAAGTTTGCAACGTTCTAACCCCTTCACCAATTGCACAGGTGGTAGGCTACCTGAGAAGCCATGATGCCAGCAATTGCCTAGGTTAGGCTACCAAAAAAAAAAAATTAACATTGCCAATTCGTCAGGCTCAATTTCACTTGCACCAGTAGGCTCACAGTTAACTGACTAACTTGCTATAACTGCTACATCGAGTGCCAAGAAAATTACACTAACTCATTTTCCATTGATAATTATTTTATGCGCGCTTTCATTCATTTCAATTAACTGACTAACTTGCGAACTTTAACCTACCAGCCTGCTCCTGTACCAGACATTAAGACAACTAGCAGAAGACCAAAGAAAGAAAACGTAAATGACGCAATGACGTAAGAAAGCGATACGGCTTCTGATTGGTCAGTTTTCGAGATAGGCACAAAATAGGGAACCTTTTGTAAATATGCGCCCGGGCCCCCCCGAAATTTTGTGAGAAATTGTTGAATGGTTTGATATGCTTCTAAACAGCTGATATTAGTCCCACAGCGGACTTACAACCCCCCTTTGGCACGCGTGTGACGTCACGATATTGAGAATGATGCTTTCAGTCTCCATGTCTCTAAAACAAAGCTTGCCTAATTTTAAGCGAAACTGCATTAAAAGAGCGAGTTTTGCCAATACCAAACCACACTCAAACATCTCAGCCAGGAATTAGCAACAAGAAAACATAGAAACTTAGCTTTATTACTGAAAAAATGCCGTAGAAAACATGATCTTATCCTTTTGCTATGCCATCGGACAGCACTATTTCACAGGAATATTTATACCCATAATTTTGTTGAAAATGCTCTCAGAATGCACCAAATTCAAAGCAATTTTTCAAAATTTTCTGGGGGAGGCCCCTCAGACTCCCGCCGCTGGGTGTCGCCTTTGGCTTCTGTCGCCTTGTCGCCTGGCTTCTGGCGCC
Source organism: Aplidium turbinatum (assembly GCF_918807975.1). Taxonomy (NCBI): domain Eukaryota; kingdom Metazoa; phylum Chordata; class Ascidiacea; order Aplousobranchia; family Polyclinidae; genus Aplidium; species Aplidium turbinatum. The sequence goes on from NC_137485.1 coordinate 18,577,385, forward strand.
TGTTGGCTTCGCCCGCCGGCCGTCAAACCCCCCAAATTCCTGGCTACGCCACTGGTTGTTCATATCTGTTTTTTCTTTTTTTTACTTTTTAAATCATTTTCAAATTTTCTGCCCCCCCCCCAAAAAAAAACTCCTAGAACCGCGCCTGACTGCTTGTGTTGTACTTTTATGTTTGTAGATATCAACAGCAAACGCAACACTTCATAACCAATATGACGCCGTCAAAAAAGGGGATGAAAGCTTCATCAACACCTGGTCACAGCGGTAAACCATAATCTCTTCGTGGGAAAATTGTAACATAAGATTCCCGAATCCGTTCGTCTGAATGTAATGACCGAAAGAAACACTCCTTTGAAACGTCTATTCAAATTTGTATTTCTGTAAAATTAGCCCGCGGCTATCGAAAATGGGACGCAACATGGTACGCCACTAAAACCTGTCACTACAGAACAAACTACCGTACTTAGATAAAGACGGAATTTTTGTCCAGCTAGCAAGCACTAAGCAAACAGTTAAATGTGCGACTAACTCTCAAGCAACCATTTCACGAATGACCAGAATAGATATCAATATCTCAAACTCACGTACGCAGTACTGTGACGTAATAGTGAAAGACATTGTCACGCAATTCAAACAGGTGTTCAAAGGTGGTGATGCCATGTTTCATGTTTAAACAGGTTTGACACAAGTCTTACGAACGACGGTGCAATTTTGGCTCATTTTTAGGAAAAATTCCATGACGTAATACGCTAAGATTCAGTAGACCTGAACGGTTTTTATATGACGTTTGATTAGGTGAACCATTGTCGGGAACATAGCGGCCCCTAGTTATGACAGTCTGACATGGCATAACTAAAAAAGAATTGACGACAATTGTGAGCCAATGAATAAAAACACATGATACACAAATTGTTTGAGTCACTCACGTTTAAGTTAATACGCAAATACAAAGGGCATACAAAGAATGAACAACAATAAGAATAAACACGACGATACATGAAATTGGTACCATAGGTACACGCTAAAATGACGCTATATACAATGGTTGCGATAATAACCGACTGTTCCGGGCTCAGACAAGTGTCGGCCACCGCAGACAAAACCAGGCTCAAACTCTAACACTTAGGTGTTCTTTACGGGGGCGAGGCACGAAATATCCCTCAACACGTAGTCTACTTTCACTTTCCCCGTACTCTCATCATAGTTGCAGACGGCAACTTTGGCTCTACGAACCACAGGCTTCCCTTTCCTAATTTGTGGAACTACCTCATGCACCCTCCCAAGTTGATACCTCCCACGTTTACCAATGTCTTGGAGAGAACCCACCACTACAAGTTGACCAGGCTCCAAATTCTCGGCCATTTTTAGCCATTTTTTCCGGCCCTGAAGACCTGGCAAGTAAAAATCGATCCATTCACTCCAAAACTGCTGAGAAAGTGACAAATTGAACCGATAATCCCTTCTTAATTGGTCACGATCATGTGGTTGCCCAACAGCACAGTATGGGTCTAAGTATGGGGTCAAAAGTGAGGCAGGGGTAATGACAGTAAAATCCCTAGGGTCGTCACTCAAAGGTACCAAAGGGCGTTCGTTCACGATCCGAACGGCACTGCCTGTGTACGTAAGCAGTTCAATAAAATTGGGCTTACGAATTGAAGAGTCCAAAATGTGAAAAAAGTATTTAATCATATCGGCCACGAAACCAAATCTACTAAGCCGAAATCTGGCCAAGAGATCTGCCAGAGGGTTTAACAAATCAGGACCCGAAAACATTACATCATTAACACAAGTTCCTCGAAATTCAGATTGTTTTAAAGCCTTGTTCCTTAAAGCAGCAGCTCTATCTGACGCCAACAGAAAATTGTTAGGTAAATCAATATCTTCCTTCAATGGTACAGGTATCTCAAATCGACCATCTTTCAACTCAATATTCGGTTCGACAAGTTCTCTAGCCAAAATATCATTGCGAGACAATTCACAGGTTTCATTTTGCAAGGTCAAATCCTGAATGACTTTGTTCAGGTCTGCTATTTCCATATCACGAGACTCAATTTTACGCTGAAAGCCAGAGATGACATCCGACTCTGAAGACGTCTGCACTCTGCACACATTAGCAACGCTTTCAATTTCAACTAAGGGTGACTTACCACCACAAGCCAACCAACCGAGAGGAGTGAGTAAAGCATGCGGTTCACTACGATTTTCACCAACTCGTTCTTCTTTTGCCCACATCAAATAAGCGTTGTCGTTGCCAATCAGTACATCTACAATACTACAATCATTCAAATGAAACATATTCACGTCATGAAAATGACGGAAACCACTTAAATCTTGTTTATGCGGTAAAGTTTTAACATCGTCAGCCCAAGCTGGGTTAACCACCGAGGTTATATCACAAAACAGTTCATCCGTCTCTAACGACTGGATGTTGAGTTTAACAAGGTTAGCACAAGTAGGTTTCTGACCAGCCAGAGTGTCCATTTTAAACGACGCTTTATCATACGGTTTAACGCTAAGTTCGCACACCAAATCACTCGAAACAAACGTCAACTGCGAACCAGGATCATGCTGACAATACACCAACTTCGATTTGCCAGTCATTGGATTCAAAACACGAGCAGCAGTAACGCGGTTAAAGGCTGCTTTAACATTTCCAATCTTAACATTACGCACAGGAACTCTGGCACCAGCATTCTCTTTGCTGACCGAATCCAGAGAATCACGTGACGTCACATAAAAATCATGCAGAAGAAAATAGTGTTTCCTATCGTTGTTAGGCCCACACTTACGACAGTTGTTTGCATGAACGCAATCCCTAACCATATGCTGGCGCAAACAATTCAAGCATTTGCCAGCTTTCACAATGACATCTCTCCGATCTTTAGGTGTCAAGCGCAAAAATACTTTACAATTAGACAAAAAATTATATTCAACTTGACCATGTGACGAACAATAAAAACATGCCGGTATGTCACTACGTCTGGCCACACCACCGCGCGGTGCGCCAACAGCAGTCGAGTACTGCGAACTCCCTGAAATCACATTATGATGGGGTTTTACCGACGTCTGCCTAACCGGACATGAAGGCAATTTTCCTTTGCCAAACTTTTTAAAATGCTGCGACTCACCAGAATCGCCCATTAGCATAATGCTAAAATCAGTCGACTTGCGCGTTTCCTCCCGTACTACAAAATCAAACAAACTCTGAAAAGTAGGCTCATCAGTACCACCATACTGATCACCTAAAAAGTCAAGATAACGCTGCTTAGCGTCAAACGGGAGTCGCTTAGCCGAATCCAAAACAAAACGTCCTTCCAATTTGTCACGCTGACCATAAGCTTGCGCGTAAAGCAGACACTGCGACAATTCATCTTTAAACTGTTTCAAATCACTGGAAAAGATCGAAGTCAATTTGCTACCATAGCGGTACTTCCTAATTTCCGGTTCGGCGAAAAGACCTCCACGAACTCCAAAACGTTGAGACAAGCGAGCTAATGACATTTCTATCCTGTCTTTCTCTGACAAGCTAGGAGTGTCGGAAACCAAATTAGCAATCGTTTGCGCAGCTGTTCTAACACAAGCTGCTTGTAACAAAGTCAAACGAGTTCCTTTAAAGGGCGAAGCTGCCATTAAGGCCGTAACACGATTTTTAAAGAAGATAAATGGCATATTATTACCATCGTAACCAATCAAGGCCGCCTTATCAAAAAACGTCCTACTATTTTGGTATTCAAAAAAGCTATCCTGTTGTTGAGAACTCGATTTAGCGGGAGAAGACAAGCTATATCCCTTAAGGGGCTGATGGGGCTCAGTCACATGCACAGCCCGATCACGATCCTCACAAACGTTAAAATCAGGAGACGCGATACGCCTCTCACAACCACCCAAATTACGTGTAGCTGGGCGATCAAAAACTAGCGGCGCAGAAAACTGTGAAGGGGGCAAAGCATTACTGCTAATGGCGGCCCCGTGACCTGTACGCTCTGGGGGAAGTGTTCGGTTATAATTCGCAGGCCTTGGCTCTACAGCAGGGGTTCCCAACCTTTTTACGATCTCGTACCACTTGGACGCTTTATACTGCCAAGCGTACCACTTCTTGCAAAACAACTAATTTGATCAAATCATATTTTATTCAGAATAATAATATTGGACTACTAAAATAACACCAAAGCACCACAACTAAATTTAATGAGATTTTCGTTTACTGTCTACCAATTGGTCAATGCGCGGTGTAAATTTTCCAACATCGCATCGAAAGTCATTTGCGAGCACACCTAGTCGATTTCGATTTTTTGACTTAATGTTAATCATAACTGAAAAACCCTGCTCGCATTCCAACGTGGAAGGGAAAATCAGTAGCTGTGGAACAGCATGGGAAGCTAGCCTTGAATATAAAGAGTCCATACTGAGCCAGAAGTTTATTGGAGAATATTCTTTGTAACTGTTGTTGAACATTTTATTCCGATATATTTTTAGCTTACGACTAGCATTATTCAACGCTATTTGTAGCATAACGCAGTAGATGATATCTATCAAGAGCAATCATTTGACATAAATAACGACCACTGTCCCACAGCGTTGTACGGCTTTTCAAAGCAACTGCTCCTTGTTGACAATTGACATGACCTGTATTCTGAAGATCGTAATGATACGAAACAACAGGAATAGTTACGTAACAATAAGAATAGGCTTCGTGAATTTTTTTTTGTAAACAAAACCAGATAAACAAAATATAAAGTTGTGAAAAAAAGGAAGCTACTCGCGTACCACCTGAAAAACCTTTGCGTACCACTAGTGGTACGCGTACCACAGGTTGGGAACTCCTGCTCTACAGCCTTCGAAAGACCCTTAGCCGCGGCCCCGAGACCTCCTGAAACGGCTGAAAAACGTGTGGATTGCCCTGGTCCACCCACGGATTGAACAGGCGTCTGGAAAAGGTTATGTAAATTAAACTGCGATTGATGTTCACTTCTGGAATGCCTAGAAGAGCCCTTCTTAGAGCTACGCCGGGAGCCCACCTCTGATCGATATTCAGCTAAAACTACCTCTTTACGTTGTTCAGCCCTCAACTGAGCGTCTTTGAGTGCGAACTCAGCAGCTCTCGCTTCGGCTCTCGCGGCGGCCTCAGCAGCTCTCGCTTCGGCCTCAGCTCTCGCGGCGGCCTCTGCTCGTACGGCTTCAGCAGCTCTTGCGTCGGCCTCAGCTCTCGCGGCAGCCTCTGCTCGTGCGGCCTCAGCTCTGACGGCAGCCTCAGCTCGTGCGGCCTCAGCTCTGACGGCAGCTTCAGCTCGTATGGCCTCAGCTCTCGCCATGGCCTCAGCAGCTCTTGCTTCGGCCTCAGCTTGGATCTGGAGCTCCTCTCGTCTTAGCTGTAGGTTAATTTGTGCAACTATCCGAGACGAACTCTTAGACATCCTAGTGCTTACATTTGAGGCGCTATCCTCAGGATGTATGTCAGCATCCAACACCTATCTGAGAACTCACTTACTTTTTGTTCGAAGTTATTTTTTAACGAGCTAAATTCAGGATCTACCCTATCACGAAGTTCTGCCAAGATTGCAGAGTTAAAAATTTTACTCAAAAGTGCATGGAAATGCCGTAAATCCTCCTCCAAAGTAGATAAGTTAGATCGAAAAATTAACAGTTCCTGCTTATCACTCAAAGAACCTAGGGCTACAGAAAGTTCCCCAATTTGAGTCAAAATATCCCTTCTAAGATGCCGGGCCTCTCGAACTGACTTAGCCTCATCGTTACTGGGTCCCTCCCCAGAATGGCCTGCCCGACCGCAAAGAACATCATCAGGCTTAAACTCAGTCGAATCGACGGCGGCCGAGTCCCTGTCGCCACCGAGTGTAGACATATTAAATGTTGAGGCTAAATGTACCAATTAAAAAATTAAGTTACACAACACACAAAATTATTGCAGTAGTTATAAAAAACTTAACTGCAAAGACCGTAAAAATACAAAAAAGAATTTAAATGCACAATACCGTAGTTGTACGGGTATATGAATGAAGTCCAAAAGTTCCACAAAACTTGCTTGGATTCGTTCACTTAAATCTTCAAGCACAGATCGATTGTCTTTAATCTTTTTTCTTCAAATGAATGTCAATGTTGTTTTTTCTTCAGAACCAACAAAGAAACGCCTTTAATTTTTAGCTTGAAGTTCTTCAGTACCAACTGAGAAGAAATGTCTTTAATTTTCTTTTGCTTCTGTAGACTTCCAACCAACAAGATCTTCTTTTATTATTTCTTTGCTTCTGTAGTCTACCAACCAACAACTTCGTCTTTATTTTTTCTGTGCTTCTAAGTGCTTCTTGGCCTACCAGCTAACAAGCCACGTCTTTATTTTTTATGTGCTTCTAAGTTCCAACTGACAACACCGTCTTTATTTTTTATGGTCACAGCGGTAAACCATAATCTCTTCGTGGGAAAATTGTAACATAAGATTCCCGAATCCGTTCGTCTGAATGTAATGACCGAAAGAAACACTCCTTTGAAACGTCTATTCAAATTTGTATTTCTGTAAAATTAGCCCGCGGCTATCGAAAATGGGACGCAACATGGTACGCCACTAAAACCTGTCACTACAGAACAAACTACCGTACTTAGATAAAGACGGAATTTTTGTCCAGCTAGCAAGCACTAAGCAAACAGTTAAATGTGCGACTAACTCTCAAGCAACCATTTCACGAATGACCAGAATAGATATCAATATCTCAAACTCACGTACGCAGTACTGTGACGTAATAGTGAAAGACATTGTCACGCAATTCAAACAGGTGTTCAAAGGTGGTGATGCCATGTTTCATGTTTAAACAGGTTTGACACAAGTCTTACGAACGATGGTGCAATTTTGGCTCATTTTTAGGAAAAATTCCATGACGTAATACGCTAAGATTCAGTAGACCTGAACGGTTTTTATATGACGTTTGATTAGGTGAACCATTGTCGGGAACAACACCATCAGGACATCATCATTTTATCTACCAGATCAGTTGAGTTCAGTTGTTTTTTTTATTTCTGACCATCATATCAAAAACAATACACGTCAACATAGCAAATGTCAAGAAAAGGGTAGAAGCGACAAAACGCGAACGTTAAAACGTGCTTGTGACCGAAGTCCTTGTTTTGATAGTCCGTTACGTAATTTCAATATGTGTGTGTAACTGTGTATATTAGTTTGTTTTTGTGATGTTGGGTTCAGTCGTGTTCTCATTGCTTTAAGAATTGGCGCTCCAGTTGTTCCAGGAACGAGGAGGCGACTGATTCTTAACTAATTCATCAACTTATTTTAAAGTATCAGGTTTGGTGGCCGTGCTTAACTATATTTATTGATGCATACCGCAATATTAGATCCATTCCGCATACCGCAATATTATTAGATTCATGCACGTCTTAAACCATTAAGGTTTTGCCACCTTTTCCTTTTGTTAGTTTTGTTACTGTATTTCTTTTTTACAATATCATTTCTTTTGCATTCTGACAAAGAAAAATAAATTGAATTGAATTGAATTGAAGATATAAAGGGAAAATAAAAAAAGGAAACTGTTACAAAAAAAAAATAAACAACATATATTTAGGCTATAGCTTTATTAGCCCAAATCATCATCCATTCCATCTCCCATCAGGACAAAAATCAATAACTTAAACTGGAACTCGAACCTCAATCGTCGTAGGTTTTGTGGCCGTGATAATTACAGACATATACAATCCCTGAACATATAGCCTACTACATGATCTACTATTCAAGCACGTTTTAAACCTTTCAAGGTTTTGCCACCATTCCAGTTCAATAACCTGCTGGTGGGCCTATATCGACTATTGTAATTAGTAGTATTTTTTTGTCCAGGACGCGTTAATGACGAAAAATAAAATGAATGATTGAAGATTAACATTTTTTCATTTTCTCGTTTTCGTAAACTACCGTACATAACTGTTTTTCTCACCGCTTATGGTTTTCTTTCTTAAATCTACGCTCATGTTAAAGCTTTTACGAATTTCCAACTAGTAAAAACAAGAACATTACAAGCATAGTTGACTTATAAATAAGTAATGAAAATGATAGAAGTAATCTCTGCTAGAAATGTAAGAAAAAAGTCTGGGTTTCGAAAACGGGAAATCAAAATTTCTTCCTTGTCGATTCTATGATCATGTTAGAATTTACCTTTCCAACTGGATGACCAGGGTTGCCAGCTCTGCTGTTTTCCCACGGACTGGAACTAGACTCTTTGTGGAGAGAGAAACTTTACGGTATATTTTGTCTGTGGCGAAAAATAGTACCGGTATACGATACAAATATATTCAACAACAGACAGGAAGCAGCGAAAGAGTATATTAGTCATCGAGTCAGCTGCTTCGGCATTACGTTGCAAACAAGTTCGGCATTACGTTGCAAAACGTTCGCGTTTTGTCGCTTCTACCCTTTTCTCGACCTTTGCTATGTTGACGTGTATTGTTTTGATATGATGGTCAGAAATAAAAAACAACTGAACTGAACTGAACAAGATAAGCATAAGTTCCGTAAAAATGTAAACAAAAAGTTGTTTACTGCTGCGACAGTCAAGTGAATTCCTGTAGTGTTATTCAAACATCAAAAAATATCATGCCCTACCAAAGTAATATGAGAAACAAACAAAACTAACAGGAATAAAACACCTATCCAAAAACAACAACTGGTAACTGCTACGGTAGGCTACTGTAACATAAAGGACGAAGTAAAAACACTAAAAGTAGGCCTAACCATAGCTAGAAATAGTAGTTTGGTACTCTGGTTTGGGAAAATTTTAACAGTTGTGTTGGTTGGTTATTTGTTCGTTGGTTTCGTGTCCAGTGATTTTAAGTATTGTACCACTCTATTTTGTATGATATAGTTAATTTGAAGTGACATGATGGGTTTTTGACAGGAACGGAATGTGCTCAGAGATTTTATTTCGGCTTTAGAAACACTTCAACTTGAGGCTAGGCCTACCATTGTCATCACATCAACAATTATGGAAAGTAAATTGCTTAGTCGAGCTGAAACAGAAGCTAATGATAAAGCTATAAAACAGGTTGCTGCAATGCTGCAAAGGCCTGATCAACTGGATAAAGTTGACCAATGTAGACGACGAGTCGCTCGAAAAAAGGTACAGCATTACTACATTTAACCCTTAATCTATTTGCTATATATAATATTTATTATATAGTTTATGTAATCCTAAAAGTTTTGAATCATTTTTCTTTGGTGTACAATGACCATATTTTTAGGTGTTTAGCCTACATGTTTTTATAACATTTCAAACAAATCCTTGATTTGAACAGTGACTAGATCATATCACATCAGCTTATTTTGATAAAGTCTGAACAACTATTAAGCAAACTGTTAACCTAGTGTGTGTTTAAAGCTGGTTGAAAAAATTGAACACCCAAAAAAGGGTCACCCTACGTTCCTACATCACTGACGCTTAAATACGTTCAAGGTAAAACAGCCAAAAATGTAAATGGTGGCTGAAAGGTTTTTGCTTGGAAGACTGTTTCACCTTCAATGTATGGGCACTAGGGTGGAGTGAAAAAAGTTTTTTGTTTAAATCGAAAAAAACGGGGTTCTTAAATCCCGACAAATGACCTAAAACTTCATTAAAAATTGACTTTAGGGGGTTGCCCCCATTTTCCAGCCGGCAACCCCCCAATTTATGCGGGCGAGGGGGTAAAATTGTCTATCTCTGTAACCACTGGTCGTAGAGTCATGATATATAGCTCAAAAGCTGCCAAAACATCATGTTTCTATCTGTTCTAGGAAGAAAGTTTGCTCTATTTACAATACAAAACGAGTTATAGCCAAAAAAACAAAATATACACACATTTTTGTTAAAATTCAGCATTTTTTCTGACAAATTGTGATCTGTCATCAGTTTTTTGAAAAAAAAATCTGATATGTTGCACAAGATATAGTAACACACTGATAATACCGAATGTGAAAGATGCAGGGAGGAACTACGGCAAGAAGAGCAACAAAATTTCAGTATAGTGAATGGTCTATACTTTGATGGACGTAAAGATACAACTCAAACGGTTGTGCAAGGTCCAAACGAAAAGCACTACAGATCTGTTCAATTGGAAGAACACTATACTGTAGTTGGCGAGCCGGGGAGTTATTACCTCACCCACTTTTCACCTGAAGATGGCAAGGGCAGAACCATAGCTCACCATCTATTCAATTCATTACAAGGTACAGAATTGCAAAATAAACTGGCAGTTGTTGGTACTGATGGCACTGTATCAATGACAGGAAAACACAACGGATGCATTCGAGGCCTGGAAGAGTTGCTGAATAAGCCACTTCAATGGATAGTATGTCTGCTACATAGGCTACAGCTAATGAATTGCCTTTGGGACATGTGTTTGCAGGTCTCGATGGTGCTACAAGTGGCCCAGACACATTTGCAGGTCCAATTGGAAAAAACTACATGGAACTGTATCCTGTTGGCCAATTACTCAATTCAAAGAGCTCTCGCCACCACTTTTGGCCTTTTCAAAGCTCCCATCCGAAGTTGTGAATGACTTAAGTACGGACCAGTTCTATGCTTATAAAATTTGCTGGGCAATTACTGAAGGAAACGTTGATGATGATCTGGCTTATTTGGAGGTTGGACCAGTTGTGCATTCAAGATGGCTAACTTTGGGATGCAGAATTTTACGTTATTATGTGACAGTGGATGAACCGCCTTTAAACCTGGAGATTCTGGTTCGTTTTTGCCTTGAAGTATATTTTCCGACTTGGTTTGAAATCAAGCTAAACAACCATATAACAAATGGATCCATAAACTTTTTCAACTTGATTCAACGAGTTTTGAATTTTTCTGACCAAAACGTTCGGGAAATTGCTTTGAATGTGGTGACAACAAACGGTTATTTCGCACAGCCCGAAAATATTCTGATTGCAATGCTGGGGGATGATAATGAAGACATACGAAATAAGGGTGTGACCAAGGTGCTTGCAATTCGCAAACATGCCGCTGAAACAAATTCACTTATGGACATTGAAAGTCATAGTAGTTCCAACCCATTGAACTGCAGTCCAATTCGTTTGTTCTATGTTCCAAAGTTGAACTTGGAAGCAAAGGCATACCACGAGTTAGTTGATATTGAACCTTATCAACAACTTTCTCCAGCAATTGAGCACTTAACCGATGCAGAGTTGGAAGAATGCCGCGAGAAGCCTCTGATTTTGTTTTATCCATGCCACAATCAAACAGTGGAACGACATGTGAAGCTCGTAACAGAAGCATCAGCACAAGTTTCAGGATTTGAAAGACGAGATGGACTCATTCGCCAAAAAGTTAAGTCTCGTAAACTGATGAAAAAATTTGACACAAAAATGCATTTTAAATAAGCCGTTTTAATCCAATTGACATTCCTATTCAATTTTTTTTTGTGATTATCGTGCCATCAGAAAGCCTGAATTGTCATTTTAAAAACAGAGCCTTTTAGGATTAGCAAAGCTCACACTTGAAATATTTCAACTGAGGAATTACAAATCAACGAAATTATGAAGAAACGTTAAGTTTGGGGGCGACTGGGAAATGAATTTACCACTCTTCGAGTCTCCAGCCCCCCAAATATATGTCAAACACGATCTGCCTTCAGCCGTAATCAAACTCGTGCTTTGCCGCTGCAGTATTGAAAACCACGAGCAGTTCCGCTCGGCCATGTCGCTAACATGTCACACCAGGCAAAGCAACTTGTTTTTGCAAAATGAATATGAGTTCTTTCAAGTTCATCACCAAACACCTGTGATATTTTTGCACTGCTGCAATTAACATTATGCTTAATGTGAGTGCTTCATTATGATGTTTTGAACTGATGTTAAAAGGACTGTGTTGTGAATATTTTTAGATTATGGGCCCAATCTTCGGTATTATCAGTGTGTTATTATATCTTGTGCAACATATCAGATTTTTTTTTCAAAAAACTTATGACAGATCACAATTTGTCAGAAAAAATGCTGAATTTTAACAAAAATGTGTGTATATTTTGTTTTTTTGGCTATAACTCGTTTTGTATTGTAAATAGAGCAAACTTTCTTCTTAGGACAGATAGAAACATGATGTTTTGGCAGCTTTTGAGCTATATATCATGACTCTACGACCAGTGGTTACCGAGATAGACAATTTTACCCCCTCGCCCGCATAAATTGGGGGGTTGCCGGCTGGAAAATGGGGACAACCCCCTAAAGTCAATTTTTAATGAAGTTTTAGGTCATTTGTCGGGATTTAAGAACCCCGTTTTTTTCGATTTAAACAAAAAGCTTTTTTCACTCCACCCTAATGGGCACGCCCTTGGTCATCATTGCAAAAATCTTGAGACATATTCACGCTCGTGGTCGTGGAAGAGTTAAGACTATACAAAAGGTTGTGCGTAAAACAACCACCACCAAACTAAAAGGTTTCAACTCTGTAATATTACTTATTCAACAAAAACAACTCAAAGTTAAAGTGTTTTTTTTTTTGATAGTTTATGTAGGCTACCAATACTTTGAACATGTTTGTGTAATATAAGATGTTGTTTAGTGAAGTAGGCTACTTGCTTTTGGCATTTTTTGCTAATGTAAAAGTTTCACTCCAATTTTTAAATACTGATGCTGTAATATGTGAAATGGTGCGTTTTTTATTATATGTAGGCATCTGTAGAAGCTCGTTTGAAAGCCGCTGTCCAATCTCAGCTGGATGGTGTTAAAACTGGTTTGAGCCAGTTAACAGAAGCTTTAAATGAAGTGAAAGATGTAAAGGAACGTATGGTTGGAGTGGACCAGATGTACATGAGTTGTGGAAATTTGAGTGACAAAATGAGGTATTCATAATGCTGCTCAAGATAAAAAATTTTCTAGTACAGGCCTCGAAATTTACGGCGGACGTGTTCGCCGTCACAGCATGTGATGTCCGCAGGAAGTACCCTCTAGATCGGTCATATTTGTCCGCCGAGAAATAACACAGGAACTAGCAATACAAATTGTTGCATAGCACGAACAATTGTAGCGAGAATATAATTTCTCGCGCATTCCAACTCGCATCTAAAAAATGTGAATACTGTGTTCCTTAATCCTTAGCTTCCATTCAAGCAGGAAAACATTTGATTTGTACGTTGCTTCAACGATTGATGACACTGAATCAGCGTCACAAAGGTGAATTCTTTGCCAAGAATTGATGGGAGTATCTGTACTTAATCGCGTGCAACTTAGTTCAAGTCTTGCGTCACAGTGTCTGGCTTTGATCTTCGAGTAATATTGATAAGTCAAGGTTGGTTACAAAATTTGTTTAGTTTTGGTATTACAGTAAGGAAGAAAAGGCCCAGGAAAACTTCCCTTTCGCTCACATGATACGCAAAAATAAATCTAAAGAAAAAAGCCTAGTGAAACTTTGCACAGAAGAAAACAGTAACGTAAGTGTAGAAGTTTTCCGACTCGTGCCCAGAGCATTATGACGCACGAAGCCACGTTCGGTGGAAGTTAATCAGGTATGCGGCGTAGCAGCTACACGGCGCTTTGACTCTTCAAGCGCACGTCGTTGGTCTGATGAAAGCCTTTCAGAGTGACTTCAATGAAATTTTTAAAAAGCCTTCTAAACCTTAGCTATAGTTCTCAAATGGTGAAGAATTATCAAGATAAAGTGATTAAGCATGACAATCGACGCTAAAACTGGTGTGTCCGCCGTGATACTTAATTTGTCCGCCGAGATAGCTGCTCAGACCGAAAACGTTTGTCCGCCGTCAACAAAAACGAATTTCGAGGCCTGTAGTACATATTTTTAGCGAAACTTCAAGAAATCTTATTTCCATGTTATGTTTGTGATGCATTTTTATAGTCCAAAAGTTTAGTATCAAAGTCTAGAAAAACAACATTGCTTTCATTATGAGTACAGTGTGAGAAATGTTTGTTAAAGTTGTTTGTTATTGGTTATCAAGTCTAAAGATTCATTTTAACAAATCTGTATTCTTACTGTGAATTGGTAACTTTAACATTAACATATATGATATACTGTGTTTATGTGTGTTTTGTTTGAAAATTATTGCTGTAATTTGCAACCAACTTAAATTAGGGTAGCTTGTTATACTGTTTAAATTAAATAATTCAATTAAGAGTCACAGCGAGTGCACAACTTCTTCACTCTCCTTTTAGCCTCTGTAGCCTAGGGTCCGTCCTTCCACCACCCCAAGTTATGGATAGTTGCCTGTACGAAGGATGGTGTAGAGCTGCTTCAAAATGACAAATATCTTCATTTTATAAAATATTAAATTAATGTTATATTATATTAGGATGCAGACCTTCACTTACCATGAAGCTAATGCAAACATATTTTTGTTTATTGCCTTGAAAAATGTCTTGTTTTTACTTTGTAGAGATATCAAAGATATTAGTGCTCAACATAGACAACTAGCAACTGCAATGGAGAATCTGAAGCATATATTTGGTGTCCCTGAAGAAGTTGCAAAAGCACGAGATTTGATTAATAATGGGCAATTGTTGGAGGTAACTGTGATTCAAGAGCTCATTTTTGCACATTAGTTTATACCAGTACCATAGTCTTTTTTGGCCAGACTGTTGCAAAAGAGTTGAAGAGTTATATCATGTAGAACACTAAGTGCAATGTGCTGTGAGAATTATATTGATTTTGGAGCACTGTATTATCAAAAGCAAGATTGTTGTGGTTACATATACAAATTATACATATATATATTCGACACGCTAGTCTGTATAAATTTATTTATATCTAGTTTATGTAATGAATAGTTTTGTAAATGTGGTTTTTACTGGTTGTGCAACAACCAATAATAAGGCCTTTATAGCTGCTCAAGTAATTCACACATCGCTGCAAAATCTGGCCTATGCCAAAATGTTAATGTGCTCCACTTTCAGCTGTTTGCACAGGTCTCCTGAAACAAAGTTTGGCGTTTTATCACACAAACGCTTTAAACTTGCAATGGAGATGATATAATTTGATTTTGAAGATATAGCAGAAATACAAAAACTGTGTCTCATATTGAGATTTGTGCCTGGGAAGTTGGGTTAAGGCAAACATGGGCAACAACAGAAAACATATTTTTTTCAAAATTGAAGTAATTTTGGGAAGAATCAATAGCAAACATTCAAGTAAAACTTTTTCTTGGAACGTCTTGAATGTATCTATTTTGTAGAAATGTTTAACACACTTGCCATTTTAACACATTTACGACCACATGTTTTTGCATTTTGTTAGGCACATAAATCTCTAACTGATTTGGAGACCTCACGAGATGGGTTGTTACACGAACAATACCGGCTTGCAAATCATAGTGAAGCTGATATTAAACAACTGCAGCTTTACTTTGTGGAAGCTGAAAGTCTTTCTGTAAGTTTTTGTCGACTTTCTTCATTTATATTTCTATTGCATTCTATTATGTGTAATTGTGTATTGCACTTTTTATAAAAAACTACTATTCTTCTTTTAATTAACTACTAAATTTGCGGATTGAAGATACTCTGTTTCATGATATACATTTGACTTTGATATGTTTCTCTTAACTTTATCACAAAAGGAAAGTTAATTCCACAGCTTTTCAATTTAATTCTAAAATTACATAAACGGAATCAATTTTTTTTTTTTAAGTTGTTTTCATGAGCGTAATTGTGTACTGAAATTCCAGTAAAAATAAAAAATGTTTTGAAAATGAGTTTGTGAACATTTGCAGAAAGAACTCGGTGAAGCAATCTGGCGTCTTCTGAGCAAGAGTGTCGCTTTGGTCAGAAAAGACTCCGCAAGTGTTGTGACTGCTCTCAGAATTGTGGAAAGGGAGCATAGGTAGGTCGGACTTCCGTTTGTCATAAGAGAGGCAACGCAGGAACACCAGAAGAAAGTATAATATTTTGTATATAATTTAAAAACTGCTTTGACGATCAGTTGCTTTGTCCCCACTGATAGCTTACAGCAGCAAGCTTTGTAAACAAATCTAGCATAACCGACTGAAGATGGTTCAACTCACGGTGTGTGCAGTTGACAAGCACACTTCAAAGACTTCACTGACATGCACCTTGTGGGTGGAACAGTTTGCTGGCAGCACCTCAAGCAGAAACCTTACCCTGTCAACCTTAGTGAGCCGGCTTCGGCGGTACAAAGCTTCCCTAAGTATCTCCACTGTCAAAGCTAAGTTTCCAATAAACTGTCTTAATATGAAGATACCAGTTACTTTACAGTAGAAGCTGCAACATTCCAGTTAAGCATACACATTACACAATACCCATTATTATTCAATGAAATCTTTTTTACTTTAAATAGAACTGATATGAAGATGACAGAACAAGAAAAACAAAGTGGTTTTCTTCCACCGCTGCGGCCAAAGCGTTGGCGAGGGAAGGCGATGGAAACACTAAAGCAAGCAGTTACTGACAGGTGCGGGCATATTTATTTATAGAAATTAACTGACGCACTTAGTTTCATTGGTTCAACACGCACACTTTGGGTCTGTGTTCATTGCTTTATCAAGTTTCGTTTCTTTTTAAAATTAGTATTAAAAAAATCAGAAATTATTTTGGTCGTATTTGAGCGTAGTCAATTGCGATGTCTTGCATGCCACTAAGTAACGCTTATCGTTGAAAGCAATGCATGCTTATAATTGAGGATGGAGGTACATGAGTTTAAACATTACTTTCATATTTGAATAGTTCTATAACGTTGTTGTTGGTAAATTCGCTTGGTTGCAAAATACAAAATTGTGTTTTTGTAGCTTTGGTTCAGTACCCCAAGACGCGTAATACATCTGAATGCATCACTCACGTAATGCCAGGGTTGTCGGTATTTTACCCGACCCAAAAAAACCCACTTAAAAAAACCCCAAAAAAACCATAAAAAAACCCAGAGCATCATATTTGTCCAGTTTTTATTAGAAAATTAAAAAAATGAACAAAAACACTACAAGGCACTTAAAACAAACTTTAAATTGGGACTTAAGGATGTGATTGTGAAGTAAATTTCCAAGAATAGACTGAAAACGCAGTGGATATTGTACAGCACACAAAAATCAAGTAATGCCACTTTGTGTATATACTACACTAAAACTCATTTATGCAAGAAGGCCTTATAGTTAAACTGGTGAAAGTACTACTCTACTGTAGTCTGTATATATGATGTGAAATGCAATTTAGGAGGCTATTTACCAATTACAGATTCTGGATTCTAACGCATGGCTGTTTCAGAGCATTTGCCTAATTGGCCACGCAATCGCTCAATTGCTCATCCATTACTATATATATATATATAAATGATAAAAAATATTTAAACATGATGGCATAAATGCTCCTTGCCTTCAAATCTAAAGCAAATGTGATTTCTACCACGGTAGCATCAACTTTGTATAGAAATCAGTGGATGATGCAACATCCAACTTGATCTTAAAATTAATGGATGATGCAACATTCAAGCAACAACAGCCCTAGTGCATTATTTTATTGAGTTATGGCAAGCATGTACTGTGAGTGAAAGGCACTTCATTCGTAAAAAGTAGTTTTGAGGTGAAATAAGCATGAATCTACCTTTTTTTGCATCTTTTTTTAAAAAAACCCAATAAAACCCAAAAAAACCCGGGTTTTTAAAAAAAAACCCGGGCGGGTTGGGCTTTTTTAAAAAAACCCGGGTTTTTCTCAACCCTGCGTAATGCAAGTCAACCATCAATGTAAAGTAATTGGTTTTCTTGCAGAGTTGAGAGTGATGTCTACGACACCCGGGACTCAGATAAAATGTGGCTGGTCCGCCATCTTGAGATATTGCGGAAGAATTGCTTGGAAGACTTGAGAGTAATCAAGTTTCTGTGTGTTCCCTGTTTCCCTCCAGCATACAACATCTTTGAGCAGTACATCCATTGGTACCACCTTGCTCTGTCTACCCATGTGAGTGGCCCCCTTAATGCAATATCGTGAGAAAAACAGTCAAGGAAACATTTTTTCATATCATTCAGATAGTTTGTAAAATCTTTATGCCATCTTACTATAATGTAAGATCTATTAATATAATGTAAGAATATTATTTCTCTATGGTTAACTATAACGTCTTAACAAACTCTTCATCAGAGGTAAGAGCTCTATACATTAGAATTGATGCATTTTGATTAATTTCATCATAATCATCCAAATTCGGTTTTGTCCCCACAAGTGGGGATGGCCGATTTTTTTTCTTGCAGCGATTGCCTTTACTCCTATACTTCATCCTCTTCTGTCCATGGCAT
The DNA here is from genome assembly GCF_918807975.1 of Aplidium turbinatum. Taxonomy (NCBI): domain Eukaryota; kingdom Metazoa; phylum Chordata; class Ascidiacea; order Aplousobranchia; family Polyclinidae; genus Aplidium; species Aplidium turbinatum. The sequence continues at coordinate 18,595,616 of NC_137485.1, forward strand.
CTTCCTTCAGTCTGTTTATCTGTAATTTTCAAACTAACTCAACTTTAACAAATATTATGTGTTGTGACTTGATTTTTGCACTTAGGTCGTGCTACCCTAAGTGCACTCTAGAAGTAAAAATTAAAAAAAAGATTTGTTCAATATCTAACAAAGTAATATCAGCGTGATTTCAAATCTCGCGATTGTTTAGATTCAAAGTTTAATACAAGATGAGCTACAAGGGAACGAAATCATTTCATTGTTAACATGGTTGAATGAGTACACGGGTGAGTACTGACCGACTTGTTGGCTACATTCATGTTGCTTCTTCGTTGTTCATGGCGTGTAGTTATGTTTTGGAATTGCACAAGGCTAAGCAATCAAGCATGCTTGTTTTCCGCTCTTTCCACAAAGAATGTAATCACTGACGCCATTAATCTTCGGAGTTTGATAGTTCACTCAGCTTTCGGATCGGTTAAGCAGAAGCTGATCTAAGACCTTTAAAACTGCCATGTCAGGCAAGGTAAATCACGTGAACCTCCAATAGGTTGGTTCCGGTAGTAATCGATTTTTAAGGCGGGAATTTGAACTAATCTCTATGTTGTTATCATGGCAAATTTTTAAAACGTTTGAAACTGTGACGTATCAGGGAAACGAAGCGACAGTTTTAACATTTATTTTCTTGGTAGGTCGCGATTTTATGGGTCACTTGGAATTAGGTCAGGACACGAGCAAATTGACTCCACTGCTGGATGATAGCGTCAGTGAGAATCTCATGCAAAGGTCAATTACATTCTATTTTCGCACCAAAGATTAAACACTCAATTAACAACAGAAAACATTGCTTTGCCACTAGAACGTTTTACTGTTTATTTCAAACTGTATTTTATCGAGTGAAAATCATAAACAGCTCACTGAGCTCAGCAACCCCTCAAGCACATGTAGCTCCACACGCGGTGAAAATTACATGACTTTACTACTCTTTTTTATACTATGACAAAAAAGGCTTATATACTGCAGGCAGAGAGCAACTGTTTTTAAATTAAAGTTCTCTTCAGTGCAGTAAAGTATAATAGAAACTTGATTTGCTTCATTGTTTCATTCTTTGAATTAGATTTGCTTTCGTGGGTGATCGAAAAGTAAAATGAAAACAACTTTAATTCTCGCATTCAAACGTTAGCGAATTTTTCCCGCCATAGTACAAATCCAAAATGTTATGCATATTCAGTTACTTCGTGACGACCAAACAAAACATGCTTTCGTGGACACAAAAATCTCTCCACAAAGATGCTGCTGATTGGAAGAGAGATGTAGAGCCGGAAACAGATGCTGATGGATACTACAGGACATCACTACCTGTCATCCTGTTCCAGATGATCCAGCAGACAATTCAGGTTAAACCCAACAAGATGATCCGTTGAGTGTATTATCGAAAACTTGTTTTTTATGCATCAACAATTGTGAGATCTGCACCGTCACGGTTCCTGCGAGCTCACGATGTGCAGTACATGGATTTACCGTCGTAACTTTGTTAAAATTTTATAGTATTCTACCCAAGACGTGCTATTTTGACAATGTTTTGTCGCTTACAAACAAAGCGTGATGCAATCCATTTGATGGTGTTTATCCCATGGCATGTCTGGTCATGTTGGATCGTTTGCTTCACGCTTCTGCTCAACACCGACGCACATTCAGTCTTCTGCAGTTCGAATTTTATATCGAGAAATGCGTTAACTTTCTTTTTTTGTGACTGATAATATAACTTGGAACATGTGAGTCTGGTGTGACACCCGGCTTAAGCTGGATGAACAGTTTGAACACCCCTCACATCTAGTCTTCTACCCAATGACCACCCTACTCTCGTTTATGCCGAGGACTTAGTATCATGAGAACAGTATCTTATTTTCCCAGGCTTAGTAGGCTAACCTTTCCAATTTTTCAAATCTCATTTTTATCCAGTATTCCACTGTCCAGGTTGCCCAGACGATTTCTGATCAGTTGAAGAAGCGTGTCTTCGATGTTTGTATCGAAGAAATGAACAAATTTGTTCAATCTTACTCAGGTACGCACGAGAAAAAGAGAAAACAAGTAAGATAACAAGTCTTTTTGTAGAGTCCACGTTTTTAGGTGCAGACTGTTAGGTGCCTGCCAAATGGGTACGCACACTGTGGCGTCAGGGTATTTAGGTGCGGCGCACTGTGGCGCCCGGTCATTTAGGTACTATTTTGTGTGTCAAATTACACTCATAATAAATAATGCAATATATATATCCAAATGAGTAACCTAGCTGTTCCAAAATATCGTCAGTGCAAGCTGAGTAGTGAGTATGGTAGGCTAATTTTATACAATATAGCTGGTTATAATTAGCAAATGGGCGTTTTTTAATTCTTTTTTGTTTCGATTCAAAAAGCATTTCGAATGCCCTCCGTCCCCCTTGAGAAAATCCTGCGTACGCCACTGTCTGCAGTATTACCGCCAAGCACCTAATGAAATAGACTTTACTGGAAACAGCACCTAAATGACCGTGCTCCGCACCTAAATATCCTGACGCTACAGTGTGCTCATCTATTTGGTAGGCACCCAAGTGACCCAACTGTCTGCACCTAAAAGACGTGCTCCGTTTTTTTACGCCTCAGTTTCAGTAATAGAATCAAGTTATATTATGTTGAACAATAATTAAGCCTGAACGTCGTATAACTTCACTTCACACATGCGTGAGGCTGGTGAACGGTTTAACTCATTTGTGTTTTTGATACTCAACGAGTAAGCCCACTGTTGCAGGTTTTTCTCCTTCCTTCCACCGTACCTTCAACTACTGTGCTTATTGATGCAGCTGCCTCTCCAAACATGTCCTCGCAAGCAATAGCATTTTCAAAACATGATATTTTTAATAGAGAAACCTTATGTTTGTTATGGAATGCATATATTACCAGAAACATACCAAGCCTTGTTTATTCGCATTGAATATTAGCAGTTTTGAACACTGGAAAAACATCCCAATTTTCTGTCTCATTGGCCTTATCAGTGGGAAAACGTAGTCGAAGGCGTAGCGATTTTAAATCGTTTGATCGTACAGATTCCAACACGGTAGTTGTCGCCTCTTAGTTTGATCTTCGCTAGCCCAAAGGTCGAGGGGTTCTACCTTTACCACCCTTGAGACAATGACGGTGCCTCGGGTTGGATGTTATGGCAAGTGTCGAGCAGTTACTGTTTAGTTTAGTCGCCTGAAAGAAGGAATATAACGTGCTTGGTGTTAGCCTGCAGCACAATTGTAATGTTTCTGGCATTTTGAGCAACAACTTTATTCAATCTCAACTTGCCGTGTTGTTTCTCCTCTCAGAGGCTATCGCCGCTTACAAGGAAGAACACTTTGCTGACAGAGGACTGCCACCTTATTACCCCCTATACATGGTGGCTGTGGTCAACAATTGTGAAGCGTTTACAGAGTTTGCACTCAATTTACAAGTAAGCTTTCGCATTGCTGTATTGATGGCATGATATGGTGTTATTGACGTTTCTTAACACATAACATGAAACACAAGTCAGCGTCGTCAAACCAGTCATGAAACAACTCGCTTCAACTCGATGATGAAAGCGTCACCGGTTGCAAGATGTTAGATGAAATAAAATTGTCACTGTGTAGCTTAATTCAGCCGAGAAACCAAGTCTCCGAGAAAAGAATTAATTTCTTTTTGCAGAGAATTTTTGTTTGCAAGACTTCATCAAAACCAGGCTGCTTTGAAGTCAAGTTTGTTTGTTTTTGTTCCTCTGCGCATTTGATGTTGTTTGTTCTTTGTTGCCCAGCTCGATATGCAAAAAGGTGGAAAGATGACGAGACTAGACGACCCTGAACTTGAACTGCTTCGAATGGATCGGGACACGAATGACGAAAGCAATCCTTTTTCAGAAGTTGAAGGAAACGATCCTTTGTTGCAGTGAGAACACTTCATGTGAAGTCTGTTTTGATTTCTGACCATCACAGCGAAAACAATGCGCATGCCAAACGTAGTTTCATTTCGAAAAAAATATTCTGTCATTTCACGTTCAACGGTCGCTTCATGCCAGCTCATCGACTAGAATAAATTGCACTGCCACAGGCTAGGACCACTGAACAAGTATATTGTTAACAATGTTGGCTTTACTTTGCGTGTATGTCGTCTTGTATGCTTTTCCAACTGTCTAACAGTTTTACGACATTATAGTTTGGTTTTTATTTTTTCAGATTTCGTCATGAAATGGACGCTGTCGCCCAATCAGCATGCAGCTTTTTGCTCGATGAAGTGTTTATGGATCTGAAGGTCTGTTTGAGCGGTGTAGTTTACTGTTGTTGCGCCCTCTGCAATAGAGCCTCGTAACGTTGAAACCAGGCAACTTGAACTGCATTCTTCGAAATGACACTGCTTAAAGAGCATTGTTTATTACAACGATGATAGACCTACTGTATCACTCGTCAAAGAGGATAGTATGCGTATGATTTGCGACTAGAGAGCACAGACCGATATATTACATAAACCGATAGATACAGGATTACAGCTTGTATTGGATAAAGCATTTTTTTTTAATTTAGAAAGAATAGTAATGTCTAATTCGTTTTATAGGATATATTACATATCTGCATGCGTTGGTATTTTTATATCTGTGCATATGTAATTACTAATTATGTATACGATATGTACGTCGTATAAAACGCATTTCCACACTTGTGCAAACAAACTCAATCTTCACTCCATTTCGGTGCAATGCTTTGAGCAAGAAAGCAAAGGCGCAAGTGTGGTAATGGGTAATAAGGCGGCGCAAGTGTGGGTGGTAACAATGGCGAAAGTGTGGTAAACTTCCAAATTTCATCTTTCAGTCTCACTGCGACAGTCTCTTCCAACGCTCGTGGATGAACGACAGCACCTCAGTGGACACGATTTGTGTTACCGTCGAAGATTACTACAACGATTATGTTCATTTGAAGCCGAGATACTTTGCTTGGATCATGAGAGAAGCCGAGAGAAGGGTGGTCATTAAATATCTGCGCGCAATATTGGGAAGGTGATTTGATTATTTTTGCTTGGGATCACTTGACTCCCTAGAGATATCAAAGACTAGTAAGAATAAAAGGTTCAGAGTCAAAACATTACCTATATAATCCAAGGCATGGTTCCAATTGCTTAATTATTACAAATTTGTTGGGTATTTTGTAGTTTTGCTTCATCTGACACCCTACGCATTGGAAAAAATCTTCTTCTTTTTTTCAAGAATTCTATACATGTATCAAATATTCCAGATATCCGACTGAGTGTTGAATGATGTGGCAGTCACTGCTACCCGAGCTTGGTGTGTCATCCAGTGCAGTTTTACTACACCGCGTAATTTTATTTCACAATGCACGTAGTACAACTTTCGCTAGCGTAGCATGTAGTCTACATTGCACAGGTTTTGTATTCTTGCATTTAATTATTTATCACTTACGAAGTAATTGGTCTGATAGGCTTTCGTAACACTTCATGGCCTACTCCCATGGTTCGTGATAGAATTATTTTTGAGCTGAGCTGCTTAAACATGATTTCTCTTCGCACAGACGAATCAAGCTGAACAACGCCGCCGATCGCACTAAAGCCGGCGAGAAGCTGCTACAAGAAGAACAGATGCTGTCTTCGCTTTTCAACAAACTCTCTCCTTCCAATGTAAGTTGATTTCTTGAATCAGAGAACAGCTTAATTCCCACACTTTTGCGATCACTTACTCAAGCAGTTCAATTCACATCGGTTGACGATGCAAAGTTTTCGCTGAAGGGTGAAGTTTTATCAATCGTATATCTATCTGCGTTAGCGTGGAATACAGTAGTCCGCTGTATCCATTGGCATTAATGATGGACCATTATTCGTTTCCAAATATTTTAAAAATCATTCAACTTTAACATAGGTATTTTCATCTGGTATATTGAGGGACATACTTCCAGCTCAGCAGATGGTTGCAGTTGTTTGTGCAGCTGTTTGACCGCATGGAGTAAGTCGATGGTAGTTGCGAGTAAGCTACAATTTATCACTCGGTGGATTTGTGAAAAAGCAAACTTGTCTGCCCATAACACTATTACTTTGAAAGCTATAGCAATCACCAATGAAATCTTGAGCATGATCTTGTAGTTTAACATCAGTCAGCAACTGATGCATTGTCTTCATCCAGATTCGTTCTCCTTGTGAGGTCCTCATACCAATTGCGGAAGTGATCAAGTTACAAGACAAAAGCATGATGTCTCTTGAGCTATCTGTAAGGAATAATTAACTTTTTTTACTCAAAGTATAAACTCACATTTTATTGCTTTTTTTTTGCAGTAAATGTGAAATTAGCATGATAATGCATGGGACTGACAACTAACGATCGTTATTTGTTTCAGTGTCGTTTAGTTCATTTATAAAACATACCTCACTTTGTTTTCTTTATCTGTCAATAGTTTGTTGAATTGACCGGTTTTATGATGTCACAAATTCCAGGGTTTGGTCAGTAAGTACCCGGATGCTACTGTGGAGCAAATGCAGGCCCTCCTAGCCATCAGAGGCGACTTTTCTTCGTCGGAGGCAAAGGAGGTGACAAACTTGTGGATTTTTTAACTTAGCTTGAATTTTTCTTTCGATTTTGCTGCCACATCTACTTGGAGAAGGGCAAATTTTCAAACTAGCTTTAAAATTTGAAGACTTGAAGCCTCAAACATTAACAATTTTCAAAACGAATCGCCATCTCCATGTGCGTGTGGGAAGTGTTCCATCTGTTTTGTTATTTTCATTGTTTTTTTTTATTTTTGGTGCTGCATCACATGTTTATAAACCCAGCCAGTAAAAATACCCTTTGCAAAAATGGCAACTTTACTATCTGGCAACACGTGGAATACCTGTTTGCGCCATCTTCATTGTCGATCATTTTTGATTGCAAAAAGGTCACTTGCAACGAGTTTGTAATTATTGATAAAAATCCTTGCCTGATCGTTGTGTTACCTCCAACAAATCAGAAATTTTTATTGATTTTTTCATAAAACTCACCCCATAATTTGAAGACCAAGTTAAGTAGCATTAAGTAGCATGAAAAGATAAGTTTGTTGTTTTTTTTTGTTTTGTTTTTTTTAATGTACGGACCGAAATATTCAGTCTGAAGGAGTCGTTTACGCGCAAGCCTTTATAATCGACGATTATACTGTATACTCAAGTAAAAAATGAACCAAAATACAGTAAAGTTTAGAAAAGACCAAACAAGAAGCTTTAAATATTAAATAGACCTGACCAGGGTGACCAAATATTGTAGTTTAACGTACTGATGCCGTAAAATCAGTGAATTGTTCACAAATGTCGGATGTGCAAGCACAATGCATATACAAAAATTGTAATGCACAGAAAAGTACAATACAAACATGAAACACGCATTGCACGCATAGTGTAAACTGCACAGATAAAGACCAGGCAAGATAACTGAACAACAATGCAGTGTTAGAAAAAAAGTAATAATTCTGTGAACTAACAGCGCTGGGAGTGAAAAAGGCTAATAAAAGCAACGAGACACACCATTTTCCATTCCACAAGAGAACGCTATGTTATCGCCTCGGAAATCACATCACTAGTTACGTCATTATTGACGTCAATTGCATCTACTGTGCAGTAGTTTCATTTGAAGATTTCACATCATTTTCATTCTGTTTTCGTTGATTTACGTTGCATGCATGATGTTTTTGTTTTCTCATTTCATTTCTTCATAAAAATCATCGTCACCAGTTGGCTGAGAGGGACTCCCATGCTGCGGAATGCACGGAGCCGCCTGAAGTTCGACTCTTTGCCGATGTTGGCTCTCTGGCTCCCGGAGGATTCTTTCACTAGTTATTGAAGTAGGAATCAAAACGTCATCTGATTTCTTTTTTTGGGTGTATTTTTTACATCGTTGCGTTTTGTGTCTTTTAAGTGATTGCATGATTTTTTTTATGTTACTAGTTTTTTCGGTTTACCTCACTTCAGGCCGCATACTGAAGCGTCCTTTGATGTTGTACACATGCATTGTTCTATTTCTTTACTGTATTCTTTGCTATACTTTACCTAGACGTTAACGTTGAGGAAGGGTGTTAAACCCTCTTAAGATACTGCACGCAGTGCAATGTTGCTGCATTTTTAATTTAAAACTATCTTCCCAAAATGATTCTCCTTTATCTGTAAAGTCCATGTGAGTCGTTTGTCGGTATTATCATCAACCTTCTCCAGGAATCACAATAATATGCAACATCTTCCAGGTGATAATGGATTCTCTTCAAGCTCTTCCAGGTTCTTCGGCGGGCTCCTACAAACGAACCACTCTCTACTCCCTGGCTGCAGAGGCTGTGGTCCAAGCTCCTCCATCCAACACGGCCATCAATTTGCCTAATTCTTCCTCCCTTCTGAGCAGATTCACCAATTAGATCATGATGAAAGAGATTCAACATCCTATAGCCTAGTGAGCTGTTGCTTTATATTTAGACTTGGAAGTAATTTGTGATTATAAATCAATTCTTGATATTTGTTCAAATCAATGCCATCATCTGTTTCCATTATTATTCCAAAGTCTCAAAATTCGAAGGGTTTTAGTTTATAACTCCTTTACTTTGGGTCAACTTTATCCAATCACGTTTTTTTAAATAGCATTATAGCTTTTCAGAGCCCATTATTGAAAGATTTAAGACTTTAAAGCTTTATCACACTTTATGTCTTCCAGCATAGTGTGTAATGTGTATGTTAAATTTCAAACAACAAAATGTGCGGTGTGCCCACAAATTTGTGTGTAGGCCTATGCTTTGATTTATCAGCTAAACACCTTGCTATCCCCTACATGAGTACTTTCAATATACACTATTAACATCGCATGAATTCAACGCATTTTGTTTTCTATTGTCTTCCTCATCGTTCTTGATTTAATGATTGCTCCAAACTTAAGCCCACGTATCCATCGAAATGTATATTTTTTCTAAATTTTGTTATTTTTCACATTTGTCAAATATTCCATCACTCGTTGAAGTTCTTTTCTATGCAGTGCAATAAAACGACTGTCTATTGCTGCTCGATTGACACTTTAGTCTTTATCATGCTGGTGTCAACTTCACATGGAAGCATGCAGCTCTTACTATTGATTTACTGTGCTAAGATTTGACAGAAACGTTTGCATATATTAGACACCTGTTTATATATTTTAATATTGATTACTATCGCTCCGTGTTATTGCGCTATGTGATTAACAAATACAGTGACTTATTTTCACATTGCTAGTTTTGCACAAAGGTTGTTTCTAGCTAAACTATTTTATTTTTTACGCTTAGGCCTTACTTTTTGAGCTTAGATAAAGTTTGTCTTTTTTATTATGAATTTATGACGGATAAATTCCGCTCGCGCCTGGTAAGTTGCAAACGTTGATTTTCTGTACGCGCATGCGCAAACAGCTGTTTAAATTCTCTTTTCAAAAATAAAACGGCGTCACTAAATTTTTCATTGAGATTTTCCTTTAAATTCCCCTTGATCCAAAATAATGCGCAGTCAGTGCCGGATTAACCATTAGGCAAAGTAGGCACGTGCCTACAGGCCAGTCAAAAATCCAGGCCACTTTAAAATCAGTTGAAATTTAGTCATGTTTCCAAAATAATTATTTTCTAAACTAATAAGTGTTTATCTTAGTAGCTCTGTTTTTCCAGATGAATTAAAGGTTGCAAAAATCGTTCACAACTGAAACGAATTAAAGACGTTAAACGATCAACAATGTGTCAACAACGTCTTGGTACACTCGCACTTTTGTGTATTGAAAGCGATCTACTCCGTAAGATTGACCTCCAAAAACTTGTTAACGCGTTTTCAATCGCAAAAACGCCCAAAGTTGTTATTTGGTTACCCATATGACCAAGTTTTTGTACGGTATCCTGTGTTATAGTTGCAACAACGATCTTTGTGACAATGATTTGGCAACACTGATAGTTCTAATTTCTTTAGTTGGCAACCCTGATTTTCGGGCCGCTTATAAAATGTGCCTACAGGCCAGCAGACTCTTAATCCGGCACTGTGCGCAGTGTCATAAAAGTGTTGCGCTTGCAGGTAGGCTACTGCAGAATAGCTACAGAAACCACAAACGTAAAGGGATTGAAAAGAGGTCACACGAGTAGAACTATACGTAGCCTACAAGTGACAAATCACTGTGTGGTGGGTACAATGTCCTGCTGCAATAATTACGAACTACTCACAGGCATCGGGCGGCACGACGTAATCAAGCGCAAGTGACTTGGTGCAATGCACTAACACTAAGGCAATAGCCACGACGTAAAACTAACGTTACTGAACTGTATCCAAAAAAATCTAAAAAAGTGATTTTGCATCCTCGGCGAGGTTCAATGTCTGCTCCCCCATTGGCTCAATATTTTACTTTATAAAGTGAACAATAACAGGCCTATAATTTTTTCCGTTTTATAACTCAAATTGTTGTTGATTGAATTACTTTTCAGTGGTAGGCTAAGTAGCAAAAGTCAAAATTTTTTAAGGACCTCGTCTGTCCACGAATCAAAGAATAAAGTAAATCAGGAACTGCGACACAATTAAACCATATTGACTCATAAAAGCAAGAAATATGTCAATTAGAGATGTAAAAAAACGTTTTTTTTTGTTTTAAAAAAAACGAGCTCGTTTTTTTGTTTTTTATCGTTTTTTTTGTTTTTTATTCGTCTTTTTTTGTGTTTTTTACCTATTTTGACATTAAATGTCACAATATGTAGCAATTAAGTAATCTCATTGCAATAACACAACAGATTATTCCTCTGAGGACCCTGATCTTGCATAACTACTTCGTAGCAGACAAATAGACTCTTACTACATCAGATTTTTGTTAGTTTCATTAAATTTGTTCTTGTTCCCAAATAAAATAAGTTTTCATCTTTGATGTTTGTTTTGTATCTTTCTCCTGCATTGCGGGAATATGGGTAAAACTTTATACTTGTCAGGAAAAGTAATAAGAAGCATTTATTCACTCTGTGAACACTGAGCATTGCTGAAAAACTCCACTTTAAAGGAAAAATTTCTTCATTCAGGGTTGGTAGTTACTAACCATAGTCAACATGGGTGGTCGGTATTTGAAAGAAACATTAACCTAAACTTTTTCTGACAAATGCACTTACTTCTGACAGCTAAAAATATCAGTGATAAGATCTCTTGCATTATGTCACAGATGATCTGCATCAATGACAAAGTGTCTAAGACCTTACAATCCACGAAAGGAATACTTCTGTTTCAACATTTATAAAGCATATACATCGTTGCCAAGCCATCAGTTAAATAACATGTTTCAACAAGCTTTTGGCAATAGCTTGAAGCATTAGTAAATTACCACAAACAAGGTAATGTGTGTTCTGAATACTGCCATCCAGTAGCATAGCCAAGGGGGGGTTTTTGGGGGTTTCAACCCCCCCCCCTTTGGCACGCGTGTGACGTCACGATATTGAGAATGATGCTTTTAGTCTCTTTATGTCTCTAAAACAAAGTTTGCCTAATTTTGAACGAAACTGCATTAAAAGAGCGAGTTTTACCAATACCAAACATTCAAATATCAGAAGAAAACATATAAAGACTTAGCTTTATTTCCGAAAAATGCCGAAGAAAGCATGATCTTATCTTTTTGCTATGCCACCGGAGAGCACTATTTTACAAGAATATTCATACCCACATTTTTGTTGAAAATGCTCTCAGAATGCACCAAATTCAAAGTAAAAATTTTCTGGGGGAGGCCCCTCAGACCCCCCACCGGTGGGTGTGGTCTTAGTCACAGCTGTGACAACACGGCCCGTGGTATGAAATCAGGTGGTTTCAACAACCATGTGTATATCTCTACTTACATGTCTTATCTGTTTGGTATGATGAAAAGAGCAGGCTTAAAGCTAACGAATGGTATCTTTCCTGATCAGTTATGATCATACCTTAGTTTGCCAGACCATTTTTTAGTTTAGTTATAAACCTGATTTTGCCCAAAATTCAATGGCACTCCTCATAATTTCTGCTGTGGTGACAAATTTATTAATCTTCACTGCTTGTAAGAAAGAGAACTGAAAACTATGCCTTCCATTGAAAACTCGTGGTTATACGCTTGGGTTATCACATGGAAATCGTGCTGTGACAACACGCCCCTGTGACAACACGCCCCACTTTGCCCTACAAGAATAACAAGTAGGCTAGCTTCCATAAAGGGCACTTCCATAAAAGGAAAAAGAAATTAACTCATCCACATTATGTCATGTATCAAATTGCATTAATTCAATGTTTGTCAGGTCTACTGCCACAACACATGCCTGAGAATGAAGAAGAAAGTGAAACAACGTAGGGCTATGCAGAAAAACATATGCTGCTGCTAAGCACAAACACTTAAGAATTTCAGCACACCAATAAAACCATTTTTATTAGTTTAACGTTTTTCAAGAGCACTAGAATGAAACTAAGCTGCAAATTGTAAAAAGTTTGTAACTTTTCCAGAAAAATATGAATAAAAACAAAAAAACGCGTGTTTTTTTTTGCCCAAGTTTTTTTTTTAAAAAAACACGTTTTTTTTTTTAAAAACGGTTCGTTTTTTTTGGATTTACAACTCTAGTCACAATGCCCACTTAGATCAGTAATAACTTTTATCGCAAGTTGTCCTTGTTTATTCATTGTTACGTATTTAAATAATTCTTATAAAACACTCCCTTTTCACAAACGTGGTCTTTTTGAAAATCCTCAGTTTGGATTTTAGGAATAGCCTATAGGCCTACTGACATTCTGTAATACAAAAATGCCTAAGCAGGCTAAATAGTCTTCAGCAAAAGTTAAACAGATTTGTCCAAAAAACACCTTGACTTTTCAACAAAATATTACGTTTGGGTCTGAAATCGACAAAATATTATGTTTGGATAACTGGTATCAATTCAAGGAAGAACTGTGCCCTCCACAAATAAGCAATTTCGTTAGGTTAAAATTTGTTAAAAATAAAGTCAAAAAAATTTTTTTTAGGTCAAAATAAAAATGGCCTTTTTCAGTTCAGTTCAGTTTGTTTTCATTTCTGACCATCACAACGAAAAAAACAATATATGACAAACATAGCAGAGGTCTAGAAAAAGGTAGAAGCGACAAAACGCGGACGTTAAAACGTGCATAATACCAAAGCAGGACAATCAGTTTGAAATATGGCATTAGACATCCAATGACCATTTAAAATCTCAATAAAACTATCCTTACACGTAAAATATATAAAATCTAAAAATCTAAAATATAAATCTATAAAATCTAAAATATAAAAAAATATATTGAATCGAAAAATTTTGGCATGTTCGGAGCAAAAGAAGCAGAGGTGCTCTACACTGTAGTCTGTAGCAGTGATGTACGCGCATACAAAAAATGTTGACGCCGTCAGCGTTAACACAAACGTTAGAAAAACCATACGCCGTATGCGTCAACGAAACTTGTAAAAAAAGTTGGCAGCGTCAGCGCGTACACTAGCGTAAACTAATTTTGTTTGCTCGGTGCCAAACGTTCACACGGTATAAACCACTCGAAACAAACAAGTTTTATTTTGAATTTCCACGAAGAAACTCAAGCATCTGAAAGTGTTCATCTGACATTTTGCTGTGTTTTGGTTCCAATATGTCTTTGCCCATTGAAAACATTCTTTCAACTGCAGCGCTGGAAGGTATTGGCGTGTTGTAGCGAAAAAACGACATTAAAAAGTATGCGTTGACGCTATGCGCTAAAAAACCTCGAAAACTTTATGGCGTAGCCTCAAGCGCAAACTATCCAAAAAAATGTGGCCACAAGCGTTAGCGTAAACAAAAAGTGTACGCCGCATGTATACAGCGTATACGTACATCTCTGGAAATAGCCTACTTCTAAACTCACCCAAATAACAAAACTTCGTCCTTTTTACATTGATTCAACACCTGCAGACGTTGATGCAATCTAAAAAAAGGCTGATTTTGGTGTCTAATAAATGGTGAGGTAAATACAAAATAAACAAAACAAAATCGTTACCATCTCCAAATTTTCGTTTCATTCAGAGTAAAAAGTATGTCAATAATAATAATGTTATGGTTTTATTTATTGTCGCTCTACAACAGCTAAGGTCTTTTAGGGACAGGGCTCATTTTCAATTTAATATCAGGTTTACGATGTCATCACATTAATACCCGACTCATTCTCACTGCGTTATGCAAGAAAGAACACAATCGGTATCGTATTTATAGTCTTCGGTTTGACCCGACCTGGAATCGATCTCCGATCTACCAGCACCAGAGCCGCAGGCGAAGCCACTCGGCTACTGAGCTGGTTAAAAAAGCATGTAATAATAATGTTATGGTTTTATTTATTGTCGCTCTACAACAGCTAAGGTCTTTTAGCGACAGGGCTCATTTTTAATTTGTATCAGGTCTTCTTCTTCTTCTCTCGTTTGACTTGTAGTAGCTTAGATTGGCAATGCCTCATCGTGCAGCCATGATACGGTAGTTGGGTCCAGTTTTCGAATACCAATGATTCCACTTGGGGGCCGTAAGATGGGACATTCGTGGAGTATGTGTTGCATTGTTTGTTCTACCGCTCCGCAGACACATATCGGCGTATTATGCAACCCCCACCTAAATAGATTAGCTCCAGTGCAGCCAACGTCACATCTGATCCTGTTCAATGTGACCCATGCCTTTTTTGAGAGGTCTGCTCCAGGAGGGATGGAGAGTGCTGGTATAACTAAAAACTGGGGAAGGATATGTGGCAGCTCTATCCATTCCTGGGCCCATGTCTCCATGCAGCTGAAGTTCTTATCCACAAGCTGTTAGCATATCGATGGAATGGGCGCCTTGATGACAGGCGTTGGGGTCTTGTATTGGGGCTCAAGTTGTCAACCTCCACGTGGTGAGCCCTGGATTCGACTGATGACAACAAACCGACAAGTAGTTGTATCAGGTTTACGATGTTATCACATTATTACCCAACTCATTCTCACTGCGCTATGCAGGATAGAACACAATCGGTACCGTTTTTAAAGTCTTCGGTTTGACCCGACCTGGAATCGATCTCAGATCTACCAGCACCAGAGCCGAAGGCGAAACCACTCGGCCACTGAGCTGGTAAAAAAAAAAGAAAAAAAGTATGTCCTAACACTTTACACAGTATTAGGATTTTATAAATGGAAAGCAAAAGCCGGTAGGCTGTCGCACAAAGTAGATCTACCTGAAGGGCAACAACAAACTGTTGTTTGATAGATGTTGAAACTATGTTAAAACATTGATTTGTTTGGAATTTAGCTAGCACAAATCTTTGATTAAAAGCAGAGTGAAAAGTGAGAAATGTTGATCACCATCGCATTGCGGTGTTTTAGTACTTGCGTGAACTGAAGAGTGGTAGATAAAAAAATGTATGCAAAACGTCATAATGAAATACAATACACCAATTTTTTTTTATTAATATTGTGTTTCTTACGACATAATGTATTCCAGAATAATAGCACAGTTATGCATTGTTAAATTTTACAGAATTTTATTCAAAAATTTATTTCAAAGTACCAGTCTTGTAAAGTTTGTAGCCTGTTGTTTAGCAAAGTTTGAAGTTATAGCAATTTCTATGTCTTTTCTATTTGCCCAGGTGACTTGAAAGGTGAGCAATGCATCGGCTAAAAACGAATGTCTGTTGGTTATGTTGCTAAAATTAGGTGTCGCATTTTCCATTTATGTGGACTACAAAAGTCCGACTTACTGGCAGCCTTAAAATTATGGTCTTCAGCTTTTAGGTTATATTTTCTACCGAGAAGGTATAAAATTGCAATGCATATTCAAATACTTTGATAACTTTGTTGTAATACGTAAATCTTTGGAAAAACTAGGTGAAAACATGCAAAGTCGTGATGAATTTGAAGTTTTTACCAAAAGTGGCACATCTGGAAGTTTAACGTTAATCATGAAGAAGAAGCCAAATCAGGACGTTGTATCATCTTCCAAAGATCGCATTCTTGTTGGAATGTCTGAAGACGGCTTAAAGTGTAAACAGACTCGTCCAGCGGATGCCAGTTATACAAAGGCAGTCACTAAAAGATCTAGAAAGGATCTTCGATTTAATACGAAGGTTCGTGTCGTCCGTAAGACCGTGTTCCCATTGGGAAGATATGATGACAGTTGTAGGTCACACACCAGGCCGGAAATAAGTTATGAAGCATTGATTCAAATGGCGTTTGCCGACATGTATGAAAAACACAACGTGAAGTTTTTGAGAGTTTGTGAAATTGCGGATTGGCTGAGAGAAAAGTAAGTCATAATTTTTAACTGATTGTTGTTTTACACGTAACAAACCTTTGTTGACAATGTATATCAGCATGATTCCATGCAATTTGTTAACCAGGATTTTATTGTTTGGCTGTGGTATGCAGACTGCATTTAACACAACTGTATTTGATAAAAAATAAATCAAAATGCCTATACCCTACTTTGCAATAACTTAAGGTGTGCAAT
Organism: Aplidium turbinatum; assembly: GCF_918807975.1. Classification (NCBI taxonomy): domain Eukaryota; kingdom Metazoa; phylum Chordata; class Ascidiacea; order Aplousobranchia; family Polyclinidae; genus Aplidium; species Aplidium turbinatum. The sequence continues at coordinate 18,612,069 of NC_137485.1, forward strand.
CTGCATGTTAAGGGAGGGGACTACAGACAAAAGCCTTCACTAGTCTAAGAGTAGGTGTGGATAACATTCGCTAGAGACGAAGTTTGCTAGTTGGTAATGTGATAATTTTAGAAGTTTATGACACGCCTGCCGGAGTATCTACTAGGCTAGATAAATGTGTGGTCCAGTTTGTGGTTTATTTCCAGAGGTGGGCAAAGTTACTTTCAAAAGTAACTGAGTTACAGTTACAGTTACTTGGCCAAAATAGTAACTGAGTTACCGTTACAGTTACCGATTTCAAAAATGTAACTAGTTACAGTTACTAGTTACAGTTACTAGTTACTTTTAGTTACTCATAAATCTCAACATAAACGCTGTAATCCAAATTTAAACAAACAATTATTTGCAGGAGGCGCATCCATTCTCCTCAACATTTATTAGATGTATCACGCACCCTGTGGTGCAAATTCTTTTCTAGTTACGCAGTTGCCTTTTCCTAATGTAGTTTGTTTTCCGTCTGTCTGTTTTCCACACTATTGCTTATAATCGTTGCGTGTTTCTTGATGCTTATAGTCAGTTAGTTATAGTTGCTTTCAAAAAGTTTAAATATATTGGTACAAAAAAGAAAACTCTCTCCCGAAACTATATTCTCTTTAAATGCTCGAAACAAAGGAAATAATTTGTTTTCTCTGCTATGACTCGAAGTTACTTAGACATCGACTTCCAATTTTGAATCGAGAAAACAATGATGTGATAAGGTTGCGAACAGTGAACGTAACACCGAGACTCCGGGTCCTAAATAGGCTACTCCAAAAATACGACTCCTGTACACCTCTGGCAGCTATACGACAAGCATGAACTGAGCTATCAAGTGTCGCCAAACACTTTTGCTAAACATTGCATAGAAAGTCACATACTGATCAATCACCAAAAGCAATTAATTTAACCAAATCAGTTCTCAAAAAGCGCTAAAAAAAGCCAAATCGCCAAACCATAAATATGAAGCCAAACGTCTTAAAAAATCGCCAGATTTCTGGATTTTGGCGATGAATTTGCCAATATGGCAATTCTGCTCCATAAGATCACAAAACAAGAGCGCCGCGCATGAACAGTGCTGCTCCGATACAGCTGCGAGAAGAATGCATTATTGAGCAACGCGCAGCAAACACGCATAAAGCATGACACAAACATGTGCAGAGTAATGGACGGCAATTAGAAACATAAATTTCAATACAAAAGTAACTTGTAACTGTAACTGTTGAAAAAGTGCTAAAATAGGAACTAGTTACCGCGTTTCGTTACTTTTGGAAAATAGTAACGAAGTTACCGTTACAGTTACTCAAAAAGTAACTAGTTACAGTAACTAGTTACTTTTGTAACTAGTTACTGCCCACCTCTGTTTATTTCTAATACGGCTGATGAGTCGGGAGAACAATATACAACTCCTGCTCCTCGGTTTACAATCGTCCGACTTCGGTATTGCCAGATTTTTCTGAACTTTGTTCTTTTTAATTAAAAAAAAATAATAATTTTACTTATGTTGTAATTATACTTGAAACGGTGACTTTCACAAAATTAACAGAACAAGAAAGCATATTTTGAAAAAATGTATTGCAGACAAAAATTTTGATTACTTAACAAATGTAGATAATTTTTGTGCAGAATAGCTCTTGCTTTAATGTTGAACACCATTATAACGATGTAAAAATTACATTAATTTCAAACTTTCACTTTCAAGCTGCAACTTTCTGTCTTGTTTAAAGGACGTCTTCTTTGAAACGCTAATAAGCAATTGTTTCTCAGATTTCCATACTTTTGCACCATCAAATATCTACCACAATGCATCACGTATCGCCTGGTCTCAAGCAGCTTATTCCAGAGGTTTCATGTAGAAGGCAGAGCTGTTTGGTCCCGCTGTGTTCGAGGTAAAGCCACGAAGCACTTAAAAAGAAGTCGTGAAGTTAATGTGTACGGTAGGTGTATAGCATAGGCAGAGATCAGAGGTGGGCAGTAACTAGTTACTTTTTGAGTAACTGTAACGGTAACTTCGTTACTATTTTCCAAAAGTAACGAAACGCGGTAACTAGTTCCTATTTTAGCACTTTTTCAACAGTTACTGTTACAAGTTACTTTTGTATTGAAATGTCTGTTTCTAATTGCCGTCCATTTCTCTGCACATGTTTGTGTCATGCTTTATGCGTGTTTGCTGCGCGTTGCGCAATAATGCATTCTTCTCGCAGCTGTATCGGAGCAGCACTGCCCATGCGCGGCGCTCTTGTTTTGTGATCTTACGGAGCAGGATTGCCATATTGGCGAATTCATCGCCAAAATCCAGAAATCTAGCGATTTTTTAAGACGTTTGGCTTCATATTTATGGTTTGGCGATATGGCTCTTTTTTGGCGCTTTTTGAGAACTGATTTGGCTAAATTAATTGCTTTTGGTGATTGATCAATATGTGACTTTCTATGCAATGTTTAGAAAAAGTGTTTGGCAACGCTTGATAGCTCAGTTCATGCTTGACGTATAGCTGCCAGAGGTGTACAGGAGCTGTAGTTTTGGAGTATTTAGGACCCGGAGTCTCGGTGTTACGTTCACTGTTCGCAACCTTATTACATCATTGTTTTCTCGATTCAAAATCGGAAGTCGATGTCTAAGTAACTTCGAGTCATAGCAGGGAAAACAAATTATTCCCTTTGTTTCGAGCATTTAAAGAGAATATAGTTTCGGGAGAGAGTTTGCTTTTTTGTACCAAAGACAGGCAAAACACAACAATACCACAGGGTTGAGCATTATAACAATATATTTTACATATTTACAAATCAGTCAAACGTTTTCGGCTTAACTTAAGCCCTCATCAGGAATCTGAAAATATGTAGGCTATAAATTGCAATAAATTTAAACTTTTTGAAAGTAACTAACTAACTGACTATATAAGCATCAAGAAACACGCAACGATTATAAGCAATAGTGTGGAAAACAGACAGACGGAAAACAAAATTACATTAGGAAAAGGCAACTGCGTAACTAGAAAAGAATTTGCACTACAGGGTGCGTGATAGGCCTACATCTAATAAATGTTGAGGAGAATGGATGCGCCTCCCGCAAATAATTGTTTGTTTAAACTTGGATTACAGCGTTTATGTTGAGATTTATGAGTAACTGAAAGTAACTAGTAACTGTAACTAGTTACATTTTTGAAATCGGTATCTGTAACGGTAACTCAGTTACTATTTTGGCCAAGTAACTGTAACTCAGTTACTTTTAAAAGTAACTTTGCCCACCTCTGGTAGACTTGCGGCGTAGACTTTTTGTTTACGCTAACGCTTACGGCCACATTTTTCTGGATAGTTGTCGCTTGAGGCTACGCCGTAAAGTTTTCGCGGATTTTTAGCGTATAGCGTCAACGTATACTTTTTAATGTCTTTTTTTCGCTACAACACGCCAATACCTTCCAGCGCTGCAGTTGAAAGAATGTTTTTAATGGGCAAAGACATATTGAAATCAAAACGCAGCAAAATGTCAGATGAACATTTTCAGATGCTTGTGTTTCTTCGTGGAAATTCAAAATAAAACTTGTTTGTTTCGAGTGGTTTATATCGTGTGAATGTTTGGCACCGAGCAAACAAAATTAGTTTACGCTAATGTAGCCTATGCGCAGACGCTGACGCCGCCAACTTTTTTAGGCTACAAGTTACGTTGACGCATACGGCGTATGGTTTTTCGAACGTTTGCGTTTACGCTGACGGCGTCAATATTTATTGTATACGCATACATCACTGAGCATAGGTATATGTAGTTACAACTGTTTGATGAGCAATACTTTAAAAGGGTGGTTTTAGTTGTGCATTTGCTATCGGCCACGGTACCGTACTTGTATGCAACACCTGGTACTTTTGAAGGTAGCCCTATTTATCTCCGGTAGGACTAAAATATGACCTCTTTGAAGAAGATTTGTCCTCTTTTTTTTTTTAAGAAAAAACAATCGTTCTCCAAGGACACCCAAAAATGCTCAAATATCCTCTTTTTTGGCATTCTTGTTTACAGAAAAAAATCAAGGTACATACCTTGATTTTGGCTACTTGGAAATGTTCCCTGATTTGTCACATTTTGCAGGTTTTGAGTGAAGTGCGACTCTCCACTTTAAAATTACTGCAAACTGATCCTTTTTAGAAACTAGATTTAAAATTATTTCAGTAAATCGGGCGGATTCCACAAAGCCAGCTAACCTCGATCAATGTGCTTCTCCACGTCTGCCGAGAATTCGCAAGAAACCTGACTTCTTCTGTGTCAAGTGGGATAGCAGGAAGCGTAAAGCCGTACCAGACTGCAAGCACCGCTACCTCAAGCCAAGGCCCAAGAAGTGAGTGCCCAGCTTACATTTTTATAATAAGATTGCTGCATTCCCTCAGGGCCGTTCAATTGTAATCCTACGCTTTTTTTATTGTTTGAAAGTTTTCTTGTATACAATAGTTGATATGTAGCCTACGGTGCGGTGTCGGTATCGAAACCGCAATTTGTACGAGAAGTTAGTATTCAGGCCTACATACTTCGTTATTTAAAAATGGAATTCTTAAAGCCATATCTAACAGGCTACTCGTATCGATAATTATAACATCTAAAATTACTGAATATACAAAATATTTATTTTGTTATTTCAACATGTATTTCAACTTTATTCAAACTAGCCTTGAACAACCGAAACAACCCTTCGTAAATCCCTACGTTTGCTGAGGTAATTGCGCTGCATTTTTTTTTTCGCACACACATTGCGCGCACATTTTTTCTCTATTTTTTGAAACTATTTGAATGAATATTCCACAGAAAAAATTTGGGAATTTTCTTTCCACACTCGGCGGCAAAAGTGTTGAAAACAGTTTTTTCAGCTCTGTTATAAAAACGTGTCTACTTAAATATTTAAGAATTTTTTGAAAATTTTTGCTTCTCTTAGTTTTGAACATTGGTGAGCAATAGATCACAGGTTCATACTCTAGGCAGTGGCTCCGAGAGGGGGGGGGAAGTCGGGCCAGTTTCCCCCCTAGCAAAACATTGTAAAGGAAAAACGAGTAGTTTTTTGTGTTTTTACTTTTGAGGAGGCCCAATTTTACAACTGCTAAAATAAAAATGTACCAACTTTATAACAATATAAATAAATGAAGCAAGTTCTCTTTCATTTTCTCCTAATATAGCCTACAGTAGACTGTACATACATTAATATGATACATTTTAACTTACCTTATTGTAGGCTAAATAACCTAGTTGTTGCAAACATTTAGTGAAGAACGTGGTTTTAGCACATTAAAACTCGTAAAAAATTATTTGCCCTTCACCATGACTCAAAACCGATCGAACAGCTTATGCATTTTGTGCATCAACTCAGGCGTTGCAAACCCTTGATTATTTGATACTATGATCCGTAACTTTGCCTTGCAAAAGGTCTAAAAAAGATTGAATTGCATATACATGCTTTGTTGAGCTATTTTCGTTGCCTATAGCCTAGGCCAGTGGTTCTCAACCGCCGGTCTGCCATCCGCTTTTCGCTTCGTTGTTTTATGCACAATTTTATGCCATTTTTACTGTAATGTTCGCCTGTAAAGCTAGACTTATTTCTTGCAGTCGTGTTGTTCAACTGATCGTACAAACAGTAACGGATCTAGGGAGGGCACTTGATCACGAGCCCCATCCAAAACTGAGACAAAACAATGTAATTTTTTCTATTTCAAAAAAGAAATTTCGCTTGCTTTGCTTGCTCAATCATTTTATTTACCTAACCAGCGGCGTAGGAATCGCCTGGTGTTGTAGCTAGATATAAATGGTGTGAACTTTTGTGCCTCTCAAAAACTGAAAAAGTAATACAAAATTCAAAGTAGAACACAATGCTCACCGAAGTGCAGTAGTCAACAATTTAATTAACCTATTCCAGTGTTTACAGAAGTATGAAGTAAAATGCGCCATGTGCAGGCCAACCTACTAGTAACTAGACCCACGTGGTAAGGTGGTGACACCGCGGAGGGATAACAAAACTTCCCAGAATAATTATATAAGACTAGTCACAACTTTCGTCAATGGTGTACTACTAAAACCATGTCCCATAAAAAATTGATTTGAAATTTAATTTCAAGTGTAAACCAGACTTTGTGACATAGCTTTTACAGAAATCTAGATTTTAATTGGATGCATTAAGTCAAATAGGCTACGAAGTGCGAATCTTATGCGAAAAGACAGAATATTGGTGTAGCCTGCAGTACATATAGCCTACACAAAAAGCGACCTAAACAAGCGTAAAATTTGGATTTCGAAAATCTACATTGTTTATTTCGTTAAGAATTTTTGTGTCATTTAAATTGTGGTGCCCTTCATGTTTTTTTTCTGGATCCGCTATTGCGTACAAACCAGAACTTTTGTATCATTCATTTCAATCTGAGCAGTAGATATTTATACGACCTATATTTTTTACAGGCAACTTTAAAATAAATTTTGTCCTAGCACACACTAAAATATTTGCCTAGGCCACACTGAATATTTGAGTATAGTTTTGAATAAGTTTTTTTTTTATTTCTTACCGCTCCTCTTCTAAAATAAACGTGCCTTCGATACTGTGATTACCGGTTGGCAAAAAGATTTTTAAATTTTTATTGTCCGGCAGTGTCAAAGGTTAAGAAACACTGGCCTAGGCTATTGTGTTTTTTACAATTTTTCCTAGACAAAATAGTTAGCAACAATGGTATTTCTGCTGCAAATAGGTTATATTCGAGAAATTGTGAAGATTTTTAATATCGAGAGAAGTTTGTTTTTATCCACATCGATACGTTGTTGAGATCGAATGTTGAAAGGAAATCAATTTCACGCCAATAAAAGAAGGCCAAGTTTATTGATACGAACATGCAACGCATAATAATTTTTTTTTTGCTAAAAAATATTTTGTTAGGGCCCATTTTTCGTATTGTTTCCCGACCTGTCCTTATTTCTCTCGGAGGCCCTGACTCTAGGCAGGTGTTGTTACGACTTACGTGACATGTCAATTCCAAAAGCGCAATAGGCTCATGAATGATATCTGATTTGTTTGCTGAAATAGAGCACTTTCAAGTTAGCATGTTCGTTTTGCCCCGCCTTCCCTTAAATGACCACAGTAGAGCTTTAAGTGGTCTACGAGCCTACGACAAAAACCTCAACAAAAGTCCTCCTTAAGAAAGATTAGGCCTACAGGCTGCGTGGAGATTTATGACAAAATAGCCTAATAATAAGTTTACGTTAGTTTTTAACATAAAATGTGGCAATGCGGGGTCCCTTGCTCTGGGGCCCCGGTGGCTTGCACCGATTGAACCAGTGGTAGTTACGGCCCTGCTAGGTAGGCTAGTGGTTATTGTTGGTTAACGAAGTAGCCTATATTTTTTTTATACAGAAGCGATTTTCCCGCAACAAGCGAAGAGAAGCAGGAATGGAAAGCTCATCTTGAGTACTTGGATAATGTTCATTCTGTCGTCAAGCCTTTGACCCCGGACGCGGTTCACAGTGGTGCAAAAAAAGTAATCACACTTTTTGTGGAAGTTGGAAATATCTTTGGAAACTCTGTCACTTGTTGAGTTAATCTTCAATGGATTTCGCTGCACAGTTTGTTAACAGAACCAGCGAATATGTCCATGGGGTGGTAGAAAGAAAAGACACCACCGACAATCGCATTTTAATGTGCAGTTTGTTGCAGTTAAATAATAATTGTAACCTACATTCCCAAAAAATGTATCTTTTTGGATTTGAGCCGAGTCGGTTACCATACAAAACTATCGTTTGGACGTGTAGCGGCTGTGAAATCTTTTTGTTTGCAACGACACAATTTTATCTGTTTTTTTTATAGGCTCCGTTCTCTAGAAAGAGTACGCAAAAGCTTCTGAAGTACTTGGTCGGTTGCGACTTAAATGTGACAGAGGTGAGGACATGCACACTTTGAAATAAATATTACTTTCACGATCAGTCAAAAATTATTATTCACACATAGCCATGGTTTTGTGAATTTCAGCTTTCTATTGTTCAATTCATGCTCCAAAGAGAGATTAAAAAAGCTAAGTTATTAACAAAACATTTTTCTACCAGAGCTCTTTTCTGGCATTCAAATTCTCGCGCTCGGCAGCCCAAAGAAAAATCCGTGTTTTTAAAATCGGTTAAATAAATCGTGCTTTTGCGTTCATTCGGACGTGGACGTCGACTCAGGTAACAACGCAAACAAGGCCCTGAAACACATTTACATTTAAGTGTAGCCTATTGCTTCCCAAGTAGGTACTTGTTTGTTTCACGAGTAAGCCTAGATGTAGACTGTAGCCTAGAGCTATAACCTTCGAGTTTTTTTAGTTCGACGCTTAGCCTTTTTGCGAAAGTTTTATCAGCATTATTTCTCGTCGGCTTGTGAAAGACTTTGCCTTGTTTATGAAAAGGTTGTGAATGTGAGTGAAGAGAAAAACGTTTCACGAACAAATGCGAATGGAGAAAAAAGTTTCAAATACCAACGGAGTGGAGAAATGTTGGTTTGTGGAAGTAGTCGGTGACCGAACATGGCCTACGGCGCGGTAGTTTCGGAGGCCATTTAACAATTTCTCGGCGGCCATCATGGTCGCCGGAAGTTTAGAGACCCGAATTGTTATCAGTTAAATCTAAGTAGAACAAACAGTATGTATACTGTAGCTTACTTAGGCTAAGTGTGTTTTCGTCGTAGCCTACTTATGTTTAAATAGTTTCTTGTTTAACTCACTCTGTGTAAACCAGAGGCGTGCAACATACGGCCCGCGGGCCAGAGCACGGCCCGCGGTACCCATTTACGTGGCCCGCACATTCTTCATCAAGTAGCCCATTATTTTTAAATACTTTTCACTGTTAGATCGGAGGATGTTGTTATTTGTAACGTCATCATTAGCATTATTGACTTTTAACATTATTACATCATTAGCATTATTGTTGCGTCATTAGTAAGCGTTGTAGAAAACCGCCTTGTTCTTCTGGCAATAATTCAGTAACATAAATCTTACTTTATGGGTGCAGTGTGGTGAATATATTAATATTTATTCTACAAAAAGCTTAGCATAGTAAAAATGTCTACAAGTAAGAAAAGAAAGGTTGATTATGAAAGGCGGAAGTTCAACAATGAGTGGTGTATAAATTACTTCGTTGTTTAACACAATCAGGCTCGGTGGCTCAGTTGTTAGTGCGCCCGCCTCTGAAGCGGTAGGCATGGGTTCGATACCTTGTCGGGTCATACCAAAGACTTTTTAAAAATGGTACTGAATCTAATTTCTGCTTGGCACTGAGCAATAGAGTGGATTCGGGTAATAATGTGGTAGGCACTTTAACATTACCCACTCGTCGAAAAGGTACGCAATCATGCGTAACATGTTCATTCGCGATTCAGCTGATTTCAGTCATGTGACTCGACACGTGATATTCTGATCGAAAAATTTTGATACAAAGAAATTTAACTGAAACCAGCGTTGCCTAATGGTTAGGGCAGAGGAGTAGTAATTTCGATTTCGTGGGTTCGATTTCCACCCTCTGCTAATACTATTTTTTCTTCTGCAACTGAACTGAGTGCAAGAAGGATCTTAATGGTAGCCACTTTAACAAGTCGAAATTGTGACTAAAACACAAAGCAATTTCACATTGAAAAGCAGGCACTCTTCGACGAGTGGGTGATGTAAAAGTGCCTACCTAATAATGTACTCAGTTGCGCCTCTAGACGGCTGCATTGACACTGTCTGCTTTGTAAAGCGCTGTAGAGCAACGCATTCTGCGATGAATACAGCGCTATATAAAAACTAACATTATTATTATTAATCAAGATGTTGTTTGCCTGATTTGTCAAAACACAGTAATGAAAGAGTACAATATCAAGCGACACTACTGTGCAAAACACTCTGCTAATTATGATAGCATTGTGGGTCAATTACGGGTTGACAAAATGCAGCAGTTGAAAAAGTCTTTGAGCAAACAGCAAGAGATATTTCACGGTTACAAGAAAGACATTGAGCTTGTTACAAAACTGAGCTTCAAGATATCTGAAACTCAATGTGTAGCTTGATTGTGCGTACTTTTCCATTAAATAAATTGTTCATATAAATTCATGTGTTATTTGATAGACTGGCCCTCAGCATCATTATAATTGTACGATGTGGCCCATTGCGATAAACAGTTGCACGCCCCTGGTGTAAACGAAAACGACGTAACTGAACGACGAAAGCCTAGTTTAAGTCTTAACAATCGCACTATCTTTTTGTTTATGCGCATTACGTTTCATCAATTTCAACAACAAAAGGTCATGTTTGATTTCGATACTGTAAGTGGTTTATCAAAATGTTGTGATTGCAATGGCATAAAAATACTTTTAGCACTGATTTTAACACATTTTTTTTAGGATGCTACTCCAGATGCAACTGATGTTTCTTGTCCTGAGTTCACCAAGCATTGCATGTTTGCATACCTTGGTCTTGTCTCAGCAAAAATAGCTGCAGGAGATGGAACAAAGGACACAAAGATGGCGGTTTATCTCCAGCGACACGAGTGTCGTAGTCGTCGACCATTAACATACGACGACAACGAAGACCAAACTCTTATCAATACTCCTAAAGGAAAAGATAATTCTACTTCAGAAAGATACGGACCCCCGCAGTTGGATGCAACTGTGAGCTTAGGACTGGACACAAGTGACGAAGATGTCACCAAGGAACGCCGTTTTGTTGAGACTGCTCAAAAAGGATTTCAGACAGCTTTATCTTGCTCATCAGCGATGGAAATCTCAAGATCGATATCTGGCGCGCATAACTCGTGTTCCAGTGGTGCAGTATTTTCTCCCAAAGTTAAAATAGAATCTTCCAAGCATTCTTCGGCAGATATTCAAAGACCGCTGGTCAAAGAAGTGTCAAATTGGACCAGTTTGACTAAAGAACCTATCACTATCAAGCAGGAGGTGGTGGACACCAACATAGCTTTCTCTTCTATGGTTAAACGTAAAAAGAAACGTTTTCCGGCTAAAATGGGTAAGATATTATGTTTTCATAAATCAGTCATTTTTATGCTCAGTTGAAGTGACCTTATTTTTATGAAAATGCTGAGTGCTTGTCGTAATGTAAATTAAACTTCTTTAGATAACTTTCAAAAATTGTTTAAAGCGATAAACTCAAATTGCGGCTTTCGTATTTCTCAAACTCGATCAGGTCTTCACTTGTATATCAAAGAGCAAGCAATCATATTGCAGTCAAAACTGCTGGATATGCCTTGTTTGGTAGCCTATCTTTTAGGCTTATTAGCAATATAGCTTTATTATGAAATTTCTTGCGTGCTTGTGTTGCCTGCAGCTTTATTTCCGACTATTTATCGTTTTCACCCTCTTGTGGCAAACCTAGCTTGTAGTCACTAAAGAAACGCAAAAAATATAGATTTATAACAAAGTATTTTTTATGTAGACGTTAAATCTCATCACACTGCTGCAAATTCTGGAAGGATAAATGAAGGTGCGCACCCCAACGTTCCAGTCGCCTCACATGTTTCGCCACATCTACCGAAAGTTCAATCGGTATTTAGCTTGAAAACTGCATGTCCATTATCGAAGGTAAAATATATGATCTACTGTGATTCTACACTTGAAAGTGAAATGCCAAGCTATTTTTAAAGTCATGCCAAACGGTTGAGGATTTATCAATATAGAGCTTATGGAAATGGATGCAAAGGAATTTATTCTCACACTAGTCAGTTCAATCATAAATAGCTAAAAGTCGATTTCGATCAGCTAGTAGCTAGATCATCTTCAGTTAAGCTTATTCAAATAGTACCTATTTGATTGAACTAATTCGTGTGAGAATAAATTCCTTTGCATTACAAGACATGTAACCGAGTCGTTCATATCTAGCATTGTTGTGGGTTTGACACCTGTCGGAAGATATTTCATTTTCTTGATAGAGCTTATGGATGTTCAGTTTCATGAAGGCGAGTCTTCCTATCTGGGATGTTTTAATCTGATCCAGGATAATCCCGTGCTTTGTATAACAACCGGGAAAGAGTTCTCTCTGGTAATGGAAGCCGCCACTTCAACGGAGCGCCTCATTTTTTTGTAGTGGGAGAGTCACCCAGTGATGATGCTAGACAGGACTTCAGTTCATTGATAGGACACGTTTGTGGTGGGAAAGATAGCTTGACGGTAGAGATTAACTTCTTGGTTATGCGTCAACTTATGCTCAACTATTGGAATTCGATTATTGGCATTGGTGTTCGGAGTGAAATATCTTTCGGTGAAACATGGCAAAAAAATTGAAGGAAGACGATTGAAAATAAAACACAATTCTTCATTTTTCTTATTTTATTTTTTTACTGAGAAGCCTCACTCGAAAAAAAGATAGGCCTATCTTGTTTTCAGAAGTTTGGCAGGCACTCAGAAATAACAAATACTGCAAATATGAAGGAACATGCATTGAGTAGGCTACGCTATTTTGTGAAAAAGTTTCACGCTGATATAGGCTGTATAGTGTATACTAAGTTCTTGTTATAGAATATCATTTACTTTCGTGTGTAGCTTAGTTGCTTATGTTTCTGTTTTTGTGGTGAAAGATTCCAGTCACTCACAAGACGTTTAGATATGAGTGTCACCATATTTTCTCACTTTCTTAAATTAAAAGGTTCATGTAGTTGGGTATAAATTATCAGGATTCAAATTTTGCGCCATCGGCTTTGTTTTTCAGTCCACTTTAGCCAATCTGACACTTCATCCACTTTATGTTTTATAGCTGTTCCATAGAAACAAAACCGGTCTAGCCTAACTGCCTAAAAATATCCGAATTCTTATCTTTGCAGACAAAGCCAACTTCCAGACAAAGATTAGTGGAAAATCGAGCATTTCTTGTGCCAAATAACGCTCGCTCAGATTTGCGTCCATCGTATGGTTTCTGTCATGAAGGCATGTTCTACCAACCAGAGAACATCGCCTTTCCTTTGGATCTACGAGAATTTGTCCCTCCCTATTGGATTCCGAACTCATTGATACAGTATAATGACAAGGCCAGTGCCAGCTTAGAGAGTTACTCGGAACCTACATGGACAAGAGATGTGAAAAAAAGCGTTATGACTACAGTTGTTCCTGCTTATTGCTATGTCTATCCCTTACCCGTCGTTGAATCAGTGTGCCCCCCTGCAAACAATTTGCCATGTTTTGAGCATTATGGGCATCGAGTTTACAGGTCGCCATTTTGTGGCGAGTGCCTTATGAGCCAAAAGGAAAAAAAGAAAAAAAGCAATGTTTTTCACTGGATGTGACCAAAGCTGTGCAGATTCGTTATCGATGAAGTGTGTTTTACACTTTTCCTTATAAAACTAGTGTGTGAACTATTTGTTGCACAAATAGACTGCTTTTTTTGAAACGTTTTAAGTTTAAATGAATAAACCTTTCGTTTCTGAAGTAGCCTACCTAGTGCCAGACATCCACCAATAAAAAGGTTTTCGGATTTTGGACTAAATTAATTCACGTAACAGTGCACTACTTTGTATTATTTCATATAACTATTTATTGTATAGCTTCTCGATGTTGGCCTCTAGGCTTTAGTTGAGTAGGCTACTCTTGACTAGGTAGCCTATTCAATTTTTTCAGTTGGCTTGAAGCACATAGGCTTACATAATAGCCTACTTTCACTAGTCTGTGGATATAGCGACCTGTAGGTTACACAGCAGTGTCGAGCATAGTGTGATTTAACACTCCACTCCTAGTCTACTCTGAAGCCAGACTTTAATCCAGTATTTCTTCAGTTTAGACTCTGAATCCACTCCAAAATAAAATCGTGAGTTAACGTGACACCACTACACAAAATAAATCAAGGGTGCTAAAATCTTTAACTTAACTGTAAACGTTGGTGGCGCACACTCATGACAGAAAGGCTACTGGAAATGCTATAAGCAGGGTTGCCATACCGTCCTTATTTCTAAGATTTGTTCTTATTTTGAAGGGCCAGGTCTTAGAAAACTTAAATGTCCTTATTTTCGACTTTCGTCCTTATTTTGTCTTATTTTCAACAATTACAGAACTTCGATCGTTTTCCTCTGGTATCCGGTGTTGCATAATATTCTAAAATTAGTTTAATTAGATTCCTCTAGTCATCAGATTCTTCAATGCCAAAGTTGGAGTGCGAGTGTGTCTTCTTGACCTGCGAGCGATGCCAGGCGAGACCTCGGCACAGATCACGAACTTTATTCTCTCCTCTATTCAAGAGAATGGCCAAGACATGAAACAGCTGTCATCCTTTTGTGCCTATAATGCACCAGTGAATTTCGGAGGATCACAACATATAGTGGAAAAAGCAACATCTTCTCGCGTCTCAAAGAGCAAACATTGCATCTGATCCCAGTCGGCTGCGCTGCTCATATTTTGCATACTGCAGCAGAGACGAGACCAGAGCGCCTGACACTTGACATAGAAACAATCGTACTGAAGATTGGTAGATACTTCAAAAGCCAAACTGGTAGAACGATGAGGCTCAAGCATTTCTGTGAGGAGCTTGATAGCAACTACTCGACTCTACCAACACACACGCCGACTCGATAGACCACACTTGATGCTGTACTTGAGCGAATGATCGATCTCTGGGAACCACTCAAAGCGCATTTTCATTCACTAAATCATCCACCAAGAATATTAGAGGATTTCTTTAAATCAGAAGAGTCTTTGATCATCGTATCATTCCTCCACAGCGCTCTCTTGCTCTTCAATAAACCACTGTTACTCCTGCAAAAGTCAACTGCATTGTTTCCAGAACTGGCAGAGATAATTGAATCTTTCAATATCAAAATATTGCAACGCCAGTGTTCAGGGTTTTTCGGAGCAACAACAGATGAACTACTAAGAACAGTCGATGAAGAGCATGCTAAGGTTCTCAAAGCGAACTTCCAGGAGTTCTACACCATTACCTTGGAATATATCAATAAATGGCATCGATTTGAGCATCCAACACACATCAAGTGGACCCTGCTGAAAGATCAAGCAATCGAGTACGAGGAAGTCAAGGGGTTGATGCACTAATGGCAATGAAAGATGAGCTGTTCGATAAGGTCTCGGCTGTTAACGCTCTGCTTAAGAAGATTCCAGATGAAGTGTTCAGCAAGGATGAACCTGAGGTCAAGTGAATGAACATCTTTACCGGAAACAACTCTTTTCCGCTGCTCTACAAACTGGTTAGCACCATTTTCTCCCTTTCGGTCAGCAATACGTTTGTGGAAAGTGTATTCTCTCTTGTTTCGGCGCAGTGAACCAAGGAAAGGAACAGACTTAGTGAAATGACAGTCAAATCCCAGCTACAAGTAAAGATAAACCTACACCTGAGCTGCCGTGAGATCCATGAAGCAATTTCTAATATCAAAGAGTTGCTGGAGCAGATTGTTTCTGGTAAAAAATGTGGAATGCGATATGACACGGCTCGTATAAATACAAAGTATGTCCAAAACGTTTTTTAAATGCTAATCTACTTTTTCGGTTGTTCTTATTTTTGGGTCCATGTCGATGGCAACCCTGGCTATAAGGCAGGGGTGGCCAACCAATTTTGTTTTGACAAAATTCCTAAAAAGCGCATTTTTCAATCAAAATCCTGAGAGAAAATTTGTAGATCAACTCAGACAATACACTTGGTTACACTACCGGTATATATATAAACAGAATAGCCTACCGTACCTATCTTTCACGCCTATGGAACCATAATTTTATTGTTGTGTAACAAGTAGGAACATCCAAGGTTAAAAATCGAAGTAGTCTGAAAAATAGGTGTCTTGGCGAAAAAATAGCAGTAACTTTCCAGTTTGATTGTTGTTTGCGTTAGAAGAGGCTAGTTATTTAGCTTACCTCGGTTGTTATGTCCGGTTATTGCAGTCTAATCTACAGTAGGCTATACTACTAAACTGACTTATTCTTCTTTTTCGTATGAACTTCTGGCACCGAGAATTTATCCTTTTATCTTCAACGTTTCACTGTGTTTTCGGACTACACTGGAAGGCTACTAAAAGCAGCCAGTCTTTGATTTTATCATCCAAGACACGCACACCTTTCCCTCCATTAGGTGGCTTGAAGATGGTACAATCGTTGATGATGTGGTCTGTTCCTCAGCACCATATTCACAATAAGAGGCCATTTCCCATTGGTGCATGGTTGAGCGAAAAAGCCCGACGCCCATGCGAAGATTTTTGAGGCCTAACCACGCCAAACTCGGTAGCGTCAGGCCGATGGAACGGGTGTCGGCTTCGGAGATGAACGAATGGAATCTGGTGGTACTTGGCTTCCATTGAGATTTTTATTTAAGGTCTGCCCAATTAGCCACTGAGATGCTTTGTTTGTCAGCTTCTTTCAGCAGACGTTGAGCGCCTGGCAGGATGGGGTATCTTGATTTCAGATGATGGGGTAAATTAACTGAAAACTTGAATATACTGATCAGTGCTGACAATGGTAAATGTGTGATAAATGTAAATCCATTTACAGTAAAAGTGTTACAACAAAAATGTTGCTTAGTGACTTCATCACCGACCGGTCGATCGTTAGTAATTAAGAAATTTTCCAGTCGATCGCAAGCGATGAGAAATTGGCCACCCCTGCTATAAGGCATATAATCGGGTGCGAAGACAGTAGATTTGGAATTGTCTTCGAATGAAAGAAGGGAGAAGTATGTTTGTCTGATCCAAGAACGTATCAAGGAAGTAGGATACGAGGGAAGTGTGGGGCAGGAGTCATGCAGAAATTTGAGGGAACGGTCGAGTTGCATCAAGGATCTGCACTTGACCCGTTGCTCTTTTCTGTTATTATGGAACAGGAAACATCCAGAGAAGCACCATGGTAGGCTATATGTTGTTTGCAAACGACGACGTGTTGTGTGCAAAGACTAGAGAGGAAGCGGAACAGAGACTGGAGACTTGGAGAGCAGCGATGAAAGATATGAAATGAAAATAAGCAGGCAAAAGACAGAATATCTTAAACAGAAGAAAAAGACAGAAACACAACTGCAAGGAAAAACGATGAAACAAGGCGCAGAATTCAAATATCTTAGTTCGACAGTTCATGAGAACGGAACGAGTGACAGAGAGATGGCGAAACGATGCCAGGCAGGATGGAGAGCGTGGAAGAGTCATGTGTGACCAGGGCCGGATTTAGCTGATGGGGAGCCCGGGGCACTTTTAGATCGGGGGGCCCTCCGCGCAGAAAAATTTACCACCTCTACGTCTACAGTAGGCTACCATTAATCCAGCACTGCACAGCGTTTTGCAGAAAACTTCAAAGGCTTAAAGAAAACAAAAAAAACATAAAATCACATTTTTTCCACGTAGGGGAGCCCTTTAAAAATCGGGGGCCCGGGCACCTGCACCCTTTGCCCCCCCCTAAATCCGGGCATGTGTGTGATAGAAAGGTAGCTTAGACTACCAGAAAAGCTGAAGGGAAAACTTTATAAAACGATGGTAAGACCAGCAATGTTGTATGGGATGCAGGTGGTAGCCCTGACGAAAACACAGGAAGGGAAAATGCAAGTGGCACAAATGAAAACGTTGTCATGGTCTCTTGGGTTGACAAAGAAGGACAGATTAAGGAATGAAATCATCAGAGAACAAATGCCGGTTGGAAAGCTAGAAGACAAGCTGAGAGAGACACCTCTTAAATGATTGGGTCACGTTGTAGGGAGAAACGAAGATTGTGTCGGAAGAAGAATAAGACAATTGAAAGTTAATAAAATAAAGAGAGGGAGGCCGAAAAGAAAATGAAGAGATTGTGTGGCAAAAGATATGGAAATAGTGAGAGTGAAGGAGGAAGATTCTGCTGACAGAGAGATGTGGAGGACTGCACCGGCGACCCCACGTGAAGTCGGAATTGAGCCATAAGAAGAGGAAGAATATAGGCTAATGGACTTGTTTGGTTCAGTAACTTCGTTTCAGACACATGTAATTTTGGCAAAATATTATGTAGGCCTAGTTCAATCTTAACACGATCATCCTCGCTTATTACGCCCACATCCGGACCAGACAATTTTGAGCTTATTTAGCTCCGCCACTCCTATACAGGGCCGGATTTAGCTGATGGGGGCCCGGGGCACTTTTAGATCGGGGGGCCCCCATGCAAAAATTTTTTTCAAGCCTACGGCGAGAAAAACCATTTCTACGTCTACAGTAGCATCAGTCCAGTACTGCACAGCATTTTGCAGAAACTTTAAAGGCCAAAAGGAAAAAAAAATAACACAAAATCACATTTTAACCACATAGGGGGCCCTTCAAAAGTCGGGGGGCCCAGGGCAACTGCCCCCTCTGCCCCCCCTAAATCCGGGCCTGCTCCTATACCTTCAGTAATTTCAGAATGGACTAAATTGGGCTTAATAAGCGGGTAGACTTATTAACCATGGCCCGTGGGCATACTAAGCGGGAAATGCTGTAGTCTATACCATTGATTGATTGAATCTTTTTCATCGGACTAGGAAAGCTTCTTTTGAGCTTATTCCCGGCAGTTTCGTATACTGGTAGGCTAGATGCTTTGAATCACTGACGCAGGCCCGGTCATCGAGATCGACAGAGTAAAGTTTCTGATTGTTGAAGTCTTGTTGCTGGGAAATTGTTCCATCCATTAGATGCCGCTGAGTGGAGAACAGTCCTTATTGTGCGTTTCTCTAGCGCACACCTCGAGAGTCGAAAGTGATCTTCAAGGTTCTTCGTTCCAGAAGTCACGCGCTAGCTATAACTATGAGCTATCCGAGTGGACAATCATACGGGCTATCAACTGAGCTATCATTGAAAGTGCAGGGACCCGTGATGGATATCCATTGTTTTCAACCTTGTGCAAAATGTTTTTTTTCCTACAATATTTACGTTCCTTAAAAACTCAGTTTGTTGTGAACAAAAATAATTGATAGCCTAAATCAGTGCTGTTCAACCTTTTTGTCCGTGGTACACCTTTTTTCAATTTTTAATAACTTCGTATACCTCACAAATAGCAATGTTTAATTGTGCATGTAGGGTTTTTAACTATCCTATGTCCCCCATATCGTCCTAAGCTAAAGGGCTTCCAGGGAACATACGACATCGCCTTATCTCTCATGATAAACGAGTGTTACCCCTGTTACAGTATAATTCAATAAGTTCAGTATGTGTCATCTACTTGCTTATGTGTGCGTTTAATCTCCTCATCCCACGAAAGGAAGGGGGTCATGCGTCTTCCCCTACTAATTGTTAGCCTACAATTGTTATTTTTGTTGTAAAGTGTCTTATAACCACACACCTGTTTAATTTGCATCTTGTATAACCGCTTATTGTGATATGATTCATCTGTTATTTTGCCGTAAGGAGGGAAGTGTGTAACATGTACCATGTTTTTAACTAACAAATTTTTATTTTAACATATAACCGAAACTTATCAAAATTGCAGCGTTGAAATGCATGTTGCAATTCTGATAAGTTTCGGTTAAATGTTAAAATATAAATTTGTTAGTTAAAAACATGGTACATGTTACATGCACAGCAAGTAAAAAAAAACTAATAATTAATTAATTGTTTGTTACAGTGATTATAGTAGTCTTGGACTGGGCACAAGAAACTAGGCATGCAAAAGTGCAAAAAACGTCAAATTTGAAGTTGATTTAATGGCTAGCTTGTTGTTGCATTGTTTTGGCAAGTTGGACATAATGTGATGTTAGCTCTTTCTCTATTCCTCCCCGCATTAAAGAATCAATGTCAAGTATCGAGTTTCGTTTGTTTGGCTTGATCTCAACAAGACTGGAAAATCCTTCTTCACACAAATAAGTGGTAGGCATCTGCACCAAGACATCAATGGCTTTTTGCGCGAGATTTTTGTATTCGGGGAATTCAAGAAGAGTGACCCAACATTGTGTGTAATCCACTTCTCGGAATGAGTAGGCCTATTTTTGATTTAAATCAGCCCGTAGTTCCAATAATTCCTCATCCTCAGTTGGTTCTTCATTAAATGGTTGGATAACCCACGAGTTTGCTTCCAGACATTGGTCGTTATTTTCAGGAAAATACGTAGTCAAATTGTCGGCAAGTAATTTCAGGTGACCAACAATAAGGGCAGACAAGTTATTTTCAGTAGAAACGTCCTCAAACTCCCAGCTAGACTCTTTCATCTATTGACTTAATACAGGAAAGTCATTGAAGTTCCTCGACAAAGCATTCTCTTTCCAGAGTGGAATTTTCATCTTCAGCGCATTGATCTTGCTAGTTGACCAAAGTATATCACCCCTCTCCTTTGAAGACTGATGTTCACTTGGTTCAAACGATCAAAAATCGACGCCAAGTATGCCAATTTTGCAATCTAGAATATGTCACGAAACTTGGAAGCCCTTGGGTCTCCGGTACACGCATCCAAAATGAGCGTATCTGTTTCAAAAGCACAAAGCAGGTTGGCGAGTAATAACCGCACACCAGTAGGTCCGGTTAAAAGTTTACAAATATGCCACTTGCTGTCTCTGTTATGACTTACACTATCACAGATCTAAGCTGTATACCCTCCGTATACCCTTCTCCAGCTGTATACCCTAGTTTTGATCTGGTATACACTTGGGTATACAGTATACCCGGTTGAAGAGCACTGGCCTAAATTGTTTTCTACCCAATAACATAGCCTATCACAGCTTTCACCAGTGATTCTGTTGAATAGCGATTGACGGCTTTCAGTTTTCTCCATTTTAGCAAAACTTTAGGCTACATTATGACATGAAATCGGTGATTTTATCAACAATTACTTTTAAAGAAATAGCGTCAGTTTCAAATTGCTGTGAAGTAACAACTATTCAATATCTCCGCAATTCACCTCTGTGACCAAATCTTACCATGAGTTCACCTTTTTTATTCTACAATCGTAAACATATTGTTAAAATTTGCAAATTTTAAATTATTGTAGGCTACAGAATTACTTGCCTTTTTCTTTTAATCTGAAATTCCTTTAAATACTTTCACACAAACAAGTTTTGTACACACATTATTTTATTCCAAATTCAAAATCTATTCATTTTAAAAAACACTGTAATGTTTCTCGGGCTTCTGACGTCTAACTTGCTTCGGACGAACTCTCATGTACAAACAGATATCTTTATTTGAATCTCAAACATAAATTGGCAATGTAGGCTACACGCCCACATAGCTGCGGCACTAACGATTGACTTTTGACAACTAGTTGAACTCGAGTTGGAGAATCTGCCGCAACGCTGCCAGGAAAGCGTATTTAACAGCGGCCAATCAAGAGGTCATGGAAAACGCGCAAGGCAAAATGTGAAACACGAGGTACAAACTTAAAAGGCAAGTTCTCAAAAGATTAAAAGTTTTAAGGCACATTTCCAATATATTACATCTCCCTTTGTCTGAAGAAAAAGAAAACTATTTAACAATACACAAACAGATTAAACTTATGAAGAGTGGTACACTGCCAAATACACATGAAATAACGGTATCACATTTACTACACAAATTATTTTTCAGAAGCTTAGGTGAACAGCAAGTGTTAACTTATAGCACGTATACTCTCGTTGTTAGCATTTCATTTAACTCAAACAAAGCACTTCTGCAGTTGTTTCTGCTTTTACAGTGGAATTTAACTAAGAATGAAGTTGCCTTTGAAACAATGATTTCACCAAGATAAGGGGATTACATTGTTTTCTGCAATCAAAACAATACATTATAACATATTGCAAAACAAAAATAGCAAATTAAAAGCTTTCAAAACAAACAGCACAAAAGTAAATCAACTTTCCTTTAACTTTTCATCAGCAGCGCATCGTTTCCATCAGCAACAACTTTTTCATCAGCAGCAACTTTTTCATCAGCGGCAGCATTTTCATCAGCTGCAAGTTGCTGCATTTCTCGACATTTAACTTCGGGTGTAATGGACTGCTAAACGTTCGGTGATTAGTTTTCCAACTATCACAAAAATTCGCAAATTCGAACTTTAACTCGACCATCCTCCTCCACTTTTTAAAATTCTTCGCAACATTTCCTTGTTGGAAGTTCATTGCTGTCTTTGTTGCGTGCGTCGAATCCATCTGACACCATGTAATGTTTCGTGGACTTCGACAACTTCGAATCCACTTCTGACACCATGTAATGTTTCTCGGGCTTCTGACGTCTAACTTGCTTCGGACGAACTCTCATGTACAAACAGATATCTTTATTTGAATCTCAAACATAAATTGGCAATGTACACGCCCACATAGCTGCGGCACTAACGATTGACTTTGACAACTAGTTGAACTCGAATTGGAGAATCTGCCGCAACGCTGCCAGGAAAGCGTATTTAACAGCGGCCAATCAAGAGGTCATGGAAAACGCGCAAGGCAAAATGTGAAACACGAGGTACAAACTTAAAAGGCAAGTTCTCAAAAGATTAAAAGTTTTAAGGCACATTTCCAATATATTACAAACACCATTTCAAAAATTGGTGTTCTAAATTCTACAATTCGGGCTCACAAATAAAGAAATTCCTTGAGACTTATTTCGTTACTTCTGTGTCATCGAAGCCAGCATAGTTACGCCAGCTGCGGTTCTGCTGTCATCAGGGGTTATTAAACATTTAAATAAATAAAAAACTAGAACCCCTGCAAAAGTATAAATTTCCTTGTACAAAATTGTATGAAACTCAGCACATCAAAGAGTATATGATTGTATTTAGTTTTGCCAAACAAGTTCTATTTATAGTAAGTTTAAACTGTTTTGCGACCCACATTGGATGGTCTCGCCACCCACTATTTGCGGACCTCTGGTCTAGGAAACTTCACTTTGTCAATCTCGGTGACCGGCCCTGAGTAAGTGGGTCAAAATCTCTGTTATAAGTATACGAAGCTGCCGGAAATAACCTATAAAAGGCTTTGTCAGTCCAAGGATAAAGATTCAAAAACCAACTAACCATTTTAACTTAAAAAGAAAATCCGCACTGGTTAACCGTAAAAAAAAACTATTTTTCACATTACTTCATTCCAACTAAACCAATAATAAACACACGATTAATAGCAATATGTTTGTGGCACGAAACAGCTAAAGCCATTTTTGGGATTTTGCTCTATTTCGGTAAAACAAACCTAAGTTGATTCTGACAAAACACAAGGGTCGACTTGCCTTCGCTGAGAAACTCAACCCAACATCATTGAAAAAAAAAAAGGCAACAAGTGTGAGGACTACTAGCTAGGGACTTACTTTCACTTCACAGACAAGAATATTTGAAAATATCTGGCAACTCTGGTTGCTAGAATTCCGAATCCAGACATACGTTTTTTTGGTCTGCCTATAGTGCCTTGGAGTAAGTGTGTGGATTCGGTTAGCTAGCTGAGTACCGTAGTTGTGGTCTGGTGTCAGCAGCACTACTTTTTTGTAATGCAGCGGAGAGGCGCTACATTTTTTTAGTTGCACTCCCGCTATTCGCTACTTTTCAAGTTAAAGTTTGAAAAAAATATCATAACTCTTTTTTAAAGAGTTCTATAGCAACAATAGGTGAAAAAATCAAGGCAGAAATCAAGTATTGCGCCAAGAAATCGATAATTGCAGAAACATCAAGTTTGAAATTGGTATGACAAGAGCGACACCAACACTAGTCAGGACTCCATTCTGAAGCTGAGAAATTATGTGGACACTAACGCACTGAAAATTGTATATTATGATACAGTTTTATTTATTCTCATATTCAATAGTGCATATCTGACTGGGGTGAAAGTTGTGACAATACACTAGATCATTTAAATAAATTACATAAAAGAGTTGTTAAAGTTATGACATCCAGTAGCCTAACTACGCAACTCACATATTGCAACTTTTTCAACTGCAACTTGCAACTTTTTCGATCAGAACTAGTGAAAAACGGGACGTACAAAATAGGCGACCGCAAGTTCTCCAAACTTGTAAAGAGGGAAACGTCTGATCTCTGGAAAATCCCAACACCAGACGAGGAAAGCATTTCTGGTGAATTTACGTCCGATGAGTTCACCGCTGCCCTACAATCAACTAAGACCCGTAAGGCCCCTGGTCCTGATAACATCTGCCCTGAACTTGTACTCCATGCTGGCATCGCCATGAAGTCTTGGCTGCGCAAATTCCTGTCTTCCTGCTTATGCCAACTCAAAATCCCCAAAATTTGGAGACGAGCCAAAGTAGTCGCGATCCCTAAGCCTCGTAAGCCACAAGAGGATCCGAAGAGCTATCAACCTATATCTCTTCTCTGTATCCCTTTTAATATCTTCGAACGTCTTATCTACACTAGAGTCGAACCAATTATAGACCCACTCTTGCCCCGGGAACAAGCTGGTTTCGACGTGGAAGATCTACTGTTGACCAAGTCACTCTCATGACTCAAGACATCGAAAACTGCTTTGAGGCAAAGAAGAAGGCTGGTGCTGTGTTTCTTGGACCTCACAGCCGCATACGACACCGTATGACACCAAGGCCTCACCTGCAAACTCTTCCGTCTGCTCCCGGACAGGCACATGGTCCGCATGATCATGGAGCTCGTTTACAACAGAAGCTTTACCCTCACCACCGGAAATGGTAAACCAAGCAGGTTACGACGCCTTAAGAATGGTGTCCCTCAGGGATCTGTCCTGGCCCCCCTTCTGTTTAACATCTACATCCACGACTTGCCAATCACGGTATCCGCAAAGTACGCCTACGCCGATGATTTGGCCATTTTACACTTGTCGAATCAATGGGATACATTAGAAGAGACTCTAAACCAGGACATGTCGACACTTTCGGCATACCTCCAGAGATGGAGACTGAAGCTCAGCGAAACCAAAACAGTGACGACAGCCTTCCACTTAAACAACCGGGAAGCGAAGCGTGAGCTCAAGATCAACACCGATGGAAAAACTCTGCCCTTCTGCCCAAACCCTAAATATCTAGGGGTAGTCCTGGACAGGTCGCTCACTTATCGTCAACATGTGGAGTCACTACGCAAAAAGATCTCAACACGCACAGCTTTGCTAAGGCGCCTGGCCGGCTCAGGCTGGGGAGCCTGAGTCGATACCCTGCGCATTGCCACCATCGCGCTAGTTCACGCTCCAGCAGAATACTGTGTATCTGTCTGGAGCCGCAGTGCCCACTGCCATCAAATCGACACTGCCATAAACGACGCCTTGCGTATCGTGACAGGATGCCTGCGACCTACACCATCGGAAAATCTCCCTGTCCTTGCAGGCATCCAACCAGCTGAGCTTTGTCACGAAGAAGCCATCCTGTCTCTTTCTCGTCGCGCTACGAACCCCAACCACTTGCTCTACTCAAGTCTCTATGAGTCTGTGAACGAGAAACCTCAGCGACTGAAATCGAGACACCCATTTGTACATGCCGCACAACTCCTGATGAAAATCGCTGAAGACCAATCCATCAGTGCGGCTACCTGGGCGGACCACCAATAGAGCTCGGAGTGGAAGAAGAACTCCTCAAGACTCCAAAGTTTCATCTCCGACACCAGCAACCACCCAACCGGAATGCATTTGCCAAGGAAGGCCTGGGTGCGGCTCAACTGCCTGCGTACTGGCGTCAGACTATTCCGCTCCAACATGCACAAATGGGGGATGGCTCCATCCGCGATTTGTGGGTGTGGCAAGGAGGAACAAACCGTAGACCACACCATTTGTAATTGCGCCATCTACCATGCGCCAAATGGTGTGCGTGGTCTGCGTGAACTGGATGACAAATCAATTGAATGGCTGCTCGACACCTGCCCAAACATCTAGACCACGTCGCCGCCACTGCCCAAGGGTGGCAAAAGGCAGAGCCCCTCGACCCTTGGAGTGGCGAAGAAGGTTCAAACGAAGAAGAAGAAGAACTGCAGCTGTTAAATATATTACGGTATATATACCAGTACATGAAATCTATAAACTAGAAATAGCAAAATACATGCATATAAAGTCCATTTAAATAAGTAGTGGTAGCTCATACTCTTTTAGCCTGAGCAGCGAGTAGCACACTGCTTTTAAAGTAGCAGATGCCCACCTCTACCAATATGTAAGGGAACCTCATAGAGACTATCTATTGTATATAACATGTTTTCTATGTTTTCACCAGATCATTTCATTAAATGCCAAAGAAAGGTTTATCAATTAAGCAGGCCTTATTTGGTGGTAGCTGTTGGTTATGGAAAACTCTTTAGATGACAATACTTTTGATGCTTCTTCAATGGAGAAAAAGTTGGCTTCAGAACACAATTTACCATATCAAAACATCCAAGGAGCTGAAGGAAAAATGAAAGATTTGACTCAGAAACAAGAAGAAGATTTGAAAAAGCAAATGGAACGGATGAAAGACATTTTTCATGTTACAAAACTGGGGTAGGCGATGTCAACTATTGTGCTTTTAGTTTCTTGTAAGGCAGGGGCTATTTTAAGAAAATTGAAGCTATTTATTGTGCATGCATTATATTAGTTGTCTTGGTAATTAAGTGTAGCAAAATGTAACTGCAATAGACCTGTTGCTAAAGATGTACATAACTACAAACTTCGTCAGTGACGTAAATTCAAATAAAAGACGTCACTTTTTCCTACCAAATTAACCCAATTTCATTAAAAAATGACGCAACAGCTCAGGGCAGGTCTATAAAGAGAAATACAATGACGTTTTATAGCTGGCAAAATGTCTAACGCAATTAAGTATCATGTAACCACCCACAAAAAAGCGAAATTTTCAGCAAAATGGAAATTTTCAGAAGCTGTGAGGAAGCTGAAGGAATAGTTCAAATGACACCAATTTTTTTTCTTAGGCTAATTAGATATATCTAAACAATATTGTATCTACCCAAACTAAAAATACTTTTAAAAAAAAAATGCGTTTTTGACCCCATTTTTCGATTTTTGGGCCCCATGAGGAGGCTGAAGACAATTTTTCACGTATCTCAAATTTTGTCATGAGCGTTTTCTCACTCATTGGCACCATTTCCCCACTACCCCGAGAGAATTAAAAAAATAAGTTCAAAAACGAGCCACCCTATTGTATATTGTGTAGAAGCGATCTTATCTGGTTTCAGCACAAGGCCGAGTACAGGGGATTAATGGGATGCAACCTAATTCGTACCCTGAACCATAGGCGCCGACTCCGGAGGGGCAGCGCCCCCCCTGTGAATTTAGCTCGGGGTGGCTGCCCCCCGCAAATTATTTTTAAAAAAATCCTAAAGCAAATGTTTCTAAGTTCAAATTTGCGTTAGTTTGACCTTTATTGCGGATCGATCTCAATTAAAAGATCTACTTGTTGCAACAAGAGCGCTGCTCCTAAGATAACAAAAGAAACAGAAGTACGATAGCTGATAAACGCCAGCATGGTGCCGTTGAAGTATTGTAACAATGATTGAAAAACGTTTTTCTTGATTTTTTCCGCTTTGTTTTTTCTTGGGAGTGTCAATAACGAGGTGCAGTTTGCTCAGTTTAGTATCTACGCGTATTAAGAGCTAAAGTTCAAAGTGACTAGCATATAATTTGAAGTAGCCTACAGGCCTCGAAATTCGTTTTTGTTGACGGCGGACAAACGTGTCCGGTCTGAGCAGCTATCTCGGCGGACAAATCAAGTCTCACGGCGGACACACCAGTTTTAGCCGTCGATCGTCATGCTTAATCACTTTATCTTGATAATAATTCTTCGCTATTTCAGAACTATAACTACGGTTTTAGTAGCCTAAGTAGGCTTCTTAAAAAATCAGTAAAGTCACTCTGAAAGGCTTTCATCAGACCAACGACTTGCGCTTGAAGAGTCAAAGCGCCGTGCAGCTAGTCAATACGTCACATAACTGATTAACTTCTCCCGAACGAGGTCATGTGGCTTATTGCGTCACAATACTCTGGGAAGGAGTCGGAAAATTTCTACATCAACGCTACTATTTTTTGCTGTGCAAAGTTTTGCAGGCTTTTTTCTTTAAGTTTATTTTTGCGTGTCATGTGAGCGAAAGAGAATTTTCCTTGGGTCTTTTCTTTTTTTCTGTAATACTAAAACTTAAAGCAAGACGCAACAAAATTTGTTAAGTTTTGGTATTACAGTAAGAAAGAAAAGACACTTCAATAGCCTAAGAAAGAAAGTTCAATAGCCTACTCGCATAATCTAATTTAGTAACCAACCTTGCCGCAGGGTTGTCAGACAGCTTTTGAGAAAAAGAGCCAAACAATGTCGAAAAAAGGACCAAACTGGGTAAAAAAGAGCCAAATTGTTCAATAATGTTAATAACGTTGCTAATAAAACATAATAACGTTAACAACTTCAGTAACGTTACAACATTACAACAACACAATCTACAAGAACAATTCCAAATCTTCATCTTCTACAGTGTTTCCACTCGAATCTTTGGCATTGGCATAAACATTGTCTAAAAAATCGTAATAACACTTTTCAGTCTCAATTTTCGAAAGACATTTATTTAATTAGCTAGTTTGATAGTATGTGCCAACTGCTTCCAAAAAGAGCCAAATATTGAAAACAAAGGGCCAAGGGGCCAAACAATTTTTTGGGGGGCCAACTACCTCTAAAAAGGGCCAAATTTCACAAATTTGGCCCCAAAAGGGCCAATCTGGCAAGCCTGCCTTGCCGTATCATTATTACTTGGAGATCAAAGCCAGACATTGTGACGTAAAACTTGAACTAAATTGCGCGTGATTAGTGTAAAAGTACCTGTACTCGTATCGATTCTTAGCGAAGAATTCACCTTTATTACGCTGATTCAATGTCATCAATCCTTGAAGCAACGTAAAAATCGAAAGTTTTCCTCCTTGAATGGAAGCTAAGGGATACAGTATTCACATTTTCTAGATGCGCGCTAAAATGCGCTGGAAAATATATTATTGCAATAATTGTTCGTGCTATGCAATGACGATTTGTATCGCTAGTTGTTGTTTCTCAGCGGTGTTGTTTCCTGTGTTGTTTCTCAGCGGACAAATATGACCGATCTAGATGGTACTTCCCGCGGACATCACATGCTGTGAAGGCGGACATGTCACCGTGAATTTCGAGGCCTGAGCCTACATTATAAAGCTTGGCGATATACAATGGCAGATAGACGCAAACAAACATCAATGCTGACAAACAAACATCAGCATTTTGAATGTAAGCAATCAGTCGGCTAGAAAGTTTGCCCCCCCCCCCGGCAATTTTCAAAACCCGGCACCTATGCCCTGAACAATTTGTACCCTCATTTCATACCCTAAAAAAATCGAGAAAAATATTAAAAAAAGCCAAAATAGCACACGGATTGGAGTTTCTGCTGTTCAATCATTGTAAGGAAATAGTTGTTACTTGAAAAAGCCTTTGTGGTGAGTGTGGAGTCTACACCAGTGTGGTTAGAGAAAAACAATGCTTGCTGCTTTATAGTGACTACTGTACCGTACTCACCCTTGTGCTGATGCCAGGTAGGCTACTTCTTTTACAAAGTGCTTTAGTTCTCAAACGTAATTTAGTACTGTAAAACTGTAGCCTTAAATGCATAATTCTTTGAAAGGTTACTTATCCCTGTTCAAGAGCTTGTTGAAACAGAAGGCATCGGAATACTAAGCTCATATGATGCTGATGGACACACTCCAATCCATTGGGCTGCACTTGGTGGACATACACATGCTATCAGATATTTCTCACAAATTAAGGTTTATAACTTTATTCTATTATGTATTCAGAATCAGATGCATTTTCAAAACTTTTTGCTGAATTTTGCAATTGAGAAATATGTTGGCCTTGATGTTTTTTGTAAGCATGTTACGCCATGTTAGCATCTTATTAAATCGTTATTTAATGTGTGATCATGCTTATAATAATTGCATGCAGACAAAAAAAAATTTCAATTGGTGATTCCAAAGTCTGAAATAAGTTTTATCAAGAATCCCCTTGTTAATGATAAAAACCTAATAGTGTCCTTTTGAAACATACACAATCTATTATTTTGTTCTCATTAAAGCTAGTTTAATCAAGGCTTACTTTTAATCGGAGAAGTAGGTCACAGATTTCTGATTTTCTGGCCAGGTTGCCATGAAACAGTGTGTCACAGTTACTGGTGTATTGTAGTATCTTCTTTTTACTGTTGTTATTCTTCCAGCAAGAGAAATTGTTATATAAAAGCACACATATAATAGAAGATGTTTTGTATTGCTTTTGCCAAATTGGTAGTTTTGAATTAGCACTTACTAAAATCAGGACATAGCATATACTGGGTGTCCCTAAGTATTCATAAAGTCTCTACAATTCAGGCCTTTAACTTCCTTTATTTTTCCGGCAACCGAGCATGGTCCTCCAGAGCTTCTTGGCAGCCAAAAATAAAAATACATCAACTATTGTATTATATAGTATTCCAAAAAGCTTTAAGACTGCTCAATATCATGGTTTTGCATTTACTCAAGTAAGAACAAAGCCAACAAAGCCGTGAAAAAAATTTGCAGTTGTATTTAATGCAATGCTTCTCACGTAGTGTAGTTGTGTAGAGCTAGTCTTTGACTTTTTATCAGACAATGCTCAGCCATTTTGCAATTTTTTTCCTAGCAAGCTTAGAGGCCTGCAATTTAAGTAGTTATAAGAAAACTAATTACAAGAAACTTTACAGACACCCTATGTATAAAATGCAGTGTTTTAGTCATCTTTTTCTTTTTTCAAAGGCTCCTCTTGACATGCCTGCAAAAAATCAGTTGGGTGCACAACCAATTCACTGGGCCTGTGTGAATGGACACATATCTACAGTAGATATATTGTTACAGGTAAGAGTGAAGAATGTCATGAGCATCAATCAATGGCAAGGATGTACAAAAGGAATTTCTAAAACAAAAAGTCACTTGTCAGGCTGTTGTAGAATATAAGTTACTACTTCATGGTGAAATGAGCGTGCAGTTAAGCTAAGGTTAGCTACCGGTATACGGCTTAAAAATTGTTAAAAATATTGAAGTATTCTTGTTTGTGCATGGCAATCTGCATACCATGTGCACTTTTACCTGGAATGTAAATTGTAAACATCCCTGGTCATTCTAAAATATCTCTTCTGTTAAATATTATATAGATGTAAAAAATATGAAATGCTATGAAAATATGAAGTGCTATAAAAATAAAGCCAAAAAAGTAGACTTAATACCTGTTTACAAATGTGTTTTTATAAAAAGTTTATACCGTTTTTTCTATTGCAAAATTGATCTCACGTTTTCCGCTTGCCGAGTTCGAAGTTTTTTTGAGACCTGTAATATTATCACACATATGGCATCACAACTCACTTGAATCATTGTTCAAGTCATGACAGAAATTATACTGTACTATGAAAAAAAAAATGACATCATTACAAAGTTTTGTTGCATTGACGCAAGCATGACACCACCCTATGAACATAAGCAAAGCCGCACATGTTAAGCTTCCAAAAAGTTTGTTTCGGCCTGGGAGATATCTCTTCATCAATCATGTAACAAAATTGCTACGTCATAAACCCATCTCAAGCCAAGATCAAGTTGATCATGTAAGTGAAAATGAGGTATATATTTATACTATAATCCTTAAAGATATACATAGTTTCGGGAGAGAGTTTCCTTTCTTGTACCAAAGACAGGTAAGACACAACAATACAACAGGTTTGAGCATTATAACAGTATATATATTTTACATATTTACAAATATTTTAACAGTCAAACGTTTTCGGCTTAACTTAAGCTCTCATCAGGAATCTGAAAATAGTTATAAAAAATGCAGTAAATTTCCACTTTGAAATTAACTAGCTAACTAACTACTGTATAAGCATCAAGAGATACGCAGCAAGAGATACGCAGCGATTAAAATAGATATATATAGATGTATATATAGATATATGATACAAACAGGCAAATTTCTTAGGAGTTAATATTATATCTAGTCTGTGGTAGTAATGATGGCTGTTGCAATTTCAGGCCGGGGTGTCAATCGACAGTGTGGACAACAAAGAGTGCACGCCACTTATAATTGCTGCTCAGTATGGTCGCACCATGCTGGCAGGGTTTTTGATGGGGAAAGGTGCTCGGCTACAAATCACAGACAAGGAAGGAGACAATGCATTGCATTGGGGAGCATTCAAAGGTTATAAAATTATCAGTACTGTATTTTTACTTTGCGTTGTGACAGTGTATTTGTCATGTTCAATTGTTCATGTACTGCGTTGAAGTACCCGTAGATGTAACTTGAAGTTTGTTGAAACTCTTGAGATCTCTGCCACAATATGAGACGGCATTGTATTTCGGCTCATCACTAATTACTACTAACCTAAGTACTGTAATTTTGTGAGTGGGAGCAGTTTGCTTTTTACTATGTGAGATTAAAGATTCAAGCAACAAGTACTTGCTTCATAAGGCAATAATCAGAAAATTCAAAAAGCTGTCTGCTGAAAAGCTGAGCAAGCAAATAAGAACAAAAGCAATTTTCGTGAACTCCATGAACAGAATTAAAGAAGGCACATATTCAATACTAAAATAGACTCCATTTCTATCATCGATTGGGAGCTTTTCACCTGCTCAATTGGAATTGGGTGGTCTACTCACGAAGAAAACCACCTCCATGCCTCCCATTACCATCGTTGCGCAGCCGACTTCCAATTTGGTGATAAAGGAATGACGTGTATTTGGTATAGTGATTGTGCGTTTCTCATGTCAATCATGATTCCAGGACACTGTGAATTGACAAGATTACTGGTTTATTCCGGATTCAACCCGAAACAGAAAGATAATTTTGGCCAATGTCCTCTTCATCTTGCTTCGTTAAGTGGAGACTTGATGACGGTGAAGCTATTATGTGAACAGGTAAGTTTGTATTCCTTTACAATTTAGTGCATATTAATGCCACATAGATTGCGATCACATGTTTTCTTTCGCAGGCTAAATTGTCCAGCCGATGTGGTTTAGAAGTTAAACGTTGCCGAAATCTTTACAGGTTTTTTTCTTATTAAATTCATTCATTCATAGCTTGTCACGCCAGTGTCGGAGCCAGATAAGAGCATTGTTTGTGATGTTTTTGAGGTCGTTGTCATCACATGAAGGGCTAAGGGGGCAGTTGGTGAGGATGTGCTTCATCGTCTGATTGTCTAGGCCGCAATCACACATTGGGTCAGGAGTCATCTTCCATCGGAAAAGATTGCTTTTATTTCTCCCGACTCCGCAGCGGGCTCTATTTAGGCAGCTGCGGAGTCGGGAGATTAAATGAATACCCATAATGCATAGATTTGTTACGTGGTTCCAACCAAAAACGAACATGCTCTGTTTATGGTGGTATGTACATTGTACAAGCAATTTTGTACCAGAATTATGTTGTCTTTCCGATGCTTGTGCAGTGACAAAAATTGTAAAAAACTGACATAGCATTGCTCATTTTGTTTGATCAAAAAATGCTCAGAATTTGTAGTTGCATGAGATATCTTACGTAACTTATTCTCGAGACCTGAAATAGTTAAGAAATTTGTTCGATTTGGATTTTTAAATTATCTTCACTAATACTTCAATCGCAGGACGGTGCAGATGTAGACTTGGAAGACCATAATGGGAACACGCCGATGAAACTTGCCAAGGGAAGGAAGTATGCTGACATTGTTAGATACTTCGAAAGTTTGAAGTCCCAAAAAAACAGCTACCTTCCAGCCTTCAACATACAGTAAGGGAAGTGCTGTGTGGCACACTGTGTATTTGATATATTTATTTATATTAATGCGTTAGAGATAGTGTGAGTTAGCTTTTACTGTTTCTGTGGATTTAATTATAAATGTCAAGTATTTTTCATCTGGTGTGAGACAGGTTTTCAACCCAAGCTAGCTCCTATTACTTGGTACTTTAAAATGTAATTGGAGAAGGATCAGTATTAAGACTAACGTGGTTGATTTTTTTCATCGTTTTTGCTGCAATGCACTTACCGGTACAGTGAAAATATATCGGAAAGTACAAGACTGTAAAAAGTGTTGTGGATAAAAGTTTTTTTTTCTTCCACACGTTTTAAATATCTTAATTCGAAATTATTAATAATTGTTAAGTTAGTATATATGTTTTTTTTGGCATAATGGCTTGCAAATAACTCAAGTCGCGAATTCACTGCAAAGCCTAACGATAGCTCAAATTACACATGAGTATTACTTTCACCAACACCCTGCAGTTGGAAAATGAATGGTTTGAAAATAAAACAACAGTTTCAAAACAATCTATGATTGTTTGTAAAGCAGTTGATCCACAAGAAATAGGACTTTTGCTAACATTATAGCTGACGCGTTTCTTTTACAGGTCCTTAGTGTTTGGACCCCCCGGAAAAACTAAGGGAGCGTTTCTTTTTCTTGTTTTAACCACGTGTTGCTATGGTTACCCTGCATACCTCTTTAAAGTTCTTCCTTACACAACAGAATACTTTTTTTCACACGTCTTATTTCTACTGAACACGTAAGTGCCATGATAATGAACATGAAAAATGTTTTGGTTACAAATCGTTGTGAGCTTAGATTTTATTAGAGTGTTTAAGCGTGAGTTTACGTGTGGCCTACATCGCAAGATTGTATGTCATCACTGGTAGCCAATCATTGTGAATGATGTAACTAATCCACGTAGCCCTGGATGTTCTCTTAAGCTTTCATTAATTGAAGTCATAAAAATTTAAACTGCTTGTTTAAACTAAATGTATTGACATTTGGTAACTAGATTTGCATACGATTAATTTCAAAAAGGCGGATTACTTAGAATCGACTAATTAAGTAGATTTGATTTTGCGTTGGATGTTTCCCAGATTATTGAATGTTAAGAAATGGCAACAACTCTTGGCAAGACGTCTTGCTTTGTTAGCTCTATAAAACATGGCTGTGATGTCAATAATAACACGTGTGTTTAGTAACTTTTGCATTCCAAGTATATTTATTCCAACAAAATTTAAAACAACCCACATCTATGAATGTCTGGGCCACAATACTCACTCGTCTTGGTTATTATTATTTTTTTACAAAAATGTTGAGTCCTTATGTTGCACACTCAACTTCTAACTTTGTGCGTCACATCTTCAGCGTCATCATGTGGTATTGTCTCTCGAAAGCGCACAATTTAGATCCAGGATTTTTACCTAAGAACGTCGATGGCTACGATCAAGCTTTGAAGCAGGTAGAGTGGTAGACACATACATCATTTAGTGTTGAAAATCTAAAAGTACAATACGTATTACAAAACAACGTATAATGCTGGATGCTGATATGCCAGCGTCATCAGCAGTGTACAACTGTACAATGGAAGACTAGCTCTTGTACTTAGACTATTTTCGACCTGTGTTTCTGTATATGTCGTGCCGACAGACTTGATGGCACGACATATACAGAAACGGTCTACATATACAGAAACTGCCAACAGACATATAAAGTCGATTCTTTGATTTTCAGCTCTAAGCATCCCGTCAGCAAAATATTAATTTTTATAATTTTTGCTGACTAGTGGCCAGGAGTTCCACTCTCCCCTACAAATTTAATCTTTGTTATGGCTGGCTCGACTGAATTTATTTTCCGTTGTCGCTGTGACTACCTTTATGTCACTTTACCTGTTTTTATGTCGCAAATGTGTTCAGTAAAGCGCCTTCAGAATTCATGTCGACTTCACTAATTGCCACTATGAGTTGAGTCGTGTCGGTGCAAAAGTGTTTAAAATAATCGAAAAAAACATGGCAACACTGATTATCTCCAGGTCGCGTTCTTCGATGAATGGAAGCAAGGATCGAATCCGTTGTCACGTCTATGCCACACTTGCCGACTCGTCAGACCGTTGCGGGCCAAACATTGCAGAGTTACCAATCGTTGTGTCAAACATTTCGACCATTATTGCCCCTACATATACAACGTTGTTGGGTATAGGAACAGGTACATCTTCTTCAATTGCCTTGCCTGAACCAGGCATCGACGGCCTTAAATAAATAATTACACCAAATATTCCTATTATATTTTGCATGGATAATTGTTTCTGTCTTGTAACAGCTAGGAAGAGGTTCAGCTATTTCGTTTTAACTGCAAAAGATAACTGTTTTGTTAAAAGCAAATTTCAGATCTTTATCTGGTACGGCTACAAAATCTGTCATCTTGGACCGCGTGTCATCTTGCTCTATCATAGTTATTTAACAAATCAAAAGTTATGAAAATTATTATTTGGAGAAAACTTCAGTGAGGTAAATTGAAAACTAAACAGCAACTAATATCGTACAACTGTAAAGTGTAGCAAAGTGTGACTGAAACTGGAGTACAGATTTTGTAAAATAACTTGGTTCATATGTCCTGATGAATGTGTTGATATCCGGTGGGTTTTCTAAGGTACAGAAGTTTGCGTAAAAAAGCGTACACGTCCACTCTTCTCTGTTTGCAGACATTACTTTTTGATTTTTCTATTTGGGATGACTTTCACTTTATTATTCGGCGACTTCTTTGTATGGCACATGTACAAGAAGCATGGATTTGATCTAGTTTTGTCGATCGGTCTTCTCTTGATGGGAATCTTTACCATTGTAGCTCTCGGATTAACAGGCTTCACGGTAAGTCTTCATACTAACCGTGGGTGATGGCTAATTGCTAATCGCTAAATAGAACACTGATAGCTAAATCCGTCATTTTTACATTGATTCAACGTCTGCAGACGTTAAATTAATGTAAAATGACGAAATTTGCTGTCTGAATAATTGTTTAGTCCAGGTTTGGCCAACCTGCCGCTTGTTGTATGCTACTCTTGTGTGTACAATATAACTTGCTCTTATGTACCGTATGAGTTGACTTTCTAAAAATCCACAAGAAGTAGGTCTATGGTCTAACTTTGATCTGAAGTATCGAATTTGGTCATGAAGCCTGTGCTGGACTCATGCGATCAATCAGCAGAAATTTAAGAATCTCATCATTGAGTTGGAACAAGAGCTGCCGGGTGCTTTAAGGATGACCTCGGTTAGGTTACTTTCTCGCTTCTTTGAGCTCAGAGATGTCGTGAAACTGTTCATCATAGAAAAGAACAAGAACTATTCCGAGCACTCGGGTTTAGTGGATTATGGATCTCTAGCCATTTTGGTCGAACTAAGACTAGGTCGATTTGAATTTTCAGGATAAACTAAAATGCTACCTAACTTAGCGCAAAGCATGTTTGCGTTTGTCAGTAAACAAAAGTTGATCAAGGCGCATATACAAAATGAAGATTTAAGCTATCACAGTTTATCACTTTGCTAAAAGCCAGCGAGAAAGTCACTAACATCGCTCTAAATAAGCAATGCGTTGGATATACAACATCCCTTGAAACCTCTCAAGAACGGTTTGTGCTCCTGTTCTATGATCTACAACAGAAAAGGTCACAAGTTTTGTTTCTCGTCGACCCGCTTGGTTTTGTTACGGACTGTTTGAAACCCTTGCGGGTCTCAGATGAGGCTACGACTGAGTTGGACATGATTGATCTTTGTAAGGAAGATCACCGGAAACTTGTTAAGGGAAGAGACCATGGAGTTATGAACAAATGTGCCAATAGAAAAATACCTCTACGTCAACCGGGTTGCGCTTAAGTTAGTGTTTGTGTCAATATAGCCTACGTTTGTGACGTCTATGCTTTCTACCTTAAAACGCATAACACCAAAGCATCAAGACACCCATGTCAACGAGTTGCTTCAATTGGCAGCAACGAAACACAAACCAAATTTGAAGAAGATTGTTCAAGACAGGGATTGCCTAAAGCCTCACTAACTACTGTAACATGCAAAGCAATAAATGACGTGTAAATTTCTGTCATTTTCATGTTTATGTGTAATATTTACAATAAATCCAGCTGAGCAAAGGTAATGTTTGAATGCAGAAGAGACAGGGTGATATTAAAGTGTGCCCATGTGCATGATGCGAGTGTGGCTCTTTGCAGTTTACAAAGTAGAAAAATGAGACTTTTGGCCGCTAACTGGTTGGCCAGCCGTGCTATAGTCGTTGCTTTGTGATTTGATTTTACTTAAAATACATTCGTTCCAACTCCAAAGCAAGAATTTTCTACCGAAGATGAATACTTTTCTCAGCTAGGGTTAAATCTACTATCAATACGGTTAATCACAGGCAGTGGGGTGAATACACATCCCTCAGAGTATGCTCTGATCTTTTGAACAGCCGACCGGGAGCAAATAAGGGTGTAGCGCAAAAAACTGCTTTTTGAAGAAATCAATTCTGTTTAATTATACTCACATACTTCAAACTGGTGCGCAGGTCTACCAAGCCGTCAACAACGTAACTACAAACGAAAGACTAAATTCTCATCGTTATGAATATCTTCAAGACGGTAATGGACAGTTTTTCAATCCTTTCGATCAAGGTTGGAAAACTAATTTAAAGGAGTTTTTTCATTTGAAGGAACCTCTGATGGCGATCCCTGACCATGAGGATAGTAGACCCACTGTTAATGTTGTCTAGCTGTTACTATATTCCACAACACGCACTCTATCTCTTTGTAACCTACGCAGTACTGTACTGTTGTACATGTTTTTTGTTGCAAAAACACAGGGTAATGTGTTTTTCGAAAGTAGGCTACACTGTACAAATTTTCAAAGTTTGCTTTGCAGGGCTGACTATCCTGTT
Organism: Aplidium turbinatum; assembly: GCF_918807975.1. Classification (NCBI taxonomy): domain Eukaryota; kingdom Metazoa; phylum Chordata; class Ascidiacea; order Aplousobranchia; family Polyclinidae; genus Aplidium; species Aplidium turbinatum. Next base: position 18,650,537 of record NC_137485.1, read on the forward strand.
AATGCTTAAGAATTACCGTCACTTATCGTAAGTAAAATGTTACCAATTTGCACCGTTGATTTAGAAAATACGTTTCACTAGCACAGCAACAAGCTTTTTGATTGGGAAGCAATAAGTAGAGTGTAAACTGGAAATCCAGGGATTCATATGTAAAGGTATTGTTTTGTTTCCTATTAACACTTTTGTGAATGTCAAGGGTTCTGAACCATCCTTTTATCCCCTAGCCGACTTTCGAAATGTCAATTTATCCTCTCAGCTATTATGTTAAGACCAGCGATCAACACCCCGCTGAAGTTTGATGCTTTAATTTCTTTTGAGACCCTCGCGGATCGGACACCCTCAGGGTTGGTTGCACCAATAGCGGTTTGTTTAAGCCACCCACTAAGCTAACATTATCGAAAATCTATTTGTATTAAGTTCCTCAGTTATCAGTGATTTAACTCTACAGATTATGGTTTGGGCCAGCAAAAATAAAAATTAGTCCACAAAGAGTTGGTCATTAGCAGGTTGCTTCAATCGGTAAATAATCTTTCGTTGGTGCAACTAACCCTTAGTGCAGGGGTCGGCAACCTACGGCCCGCGGGCCGGATCCGGCCCGCCAAGCAAAATTATCCGGCCCGCAGCATTTTTGCAACTTGTAGTTGGCGGGCCAAAACGAACATCCCATTATTTTATGCTGCCATTTGGTTTTACATAACCGAATTAAGATTACTAAATGTTATGTAAAACTTTCGCAATTTTTACTTTTCCATATTTATCCGTAACGCTCACTTGTAATCACGTAGCCTGTGTACTTATGCCGCAACAATGCTTAGTTAGGGCATTGTCGCCATTTTGAATTTCCTTGATATTCTTTCTCTGCGAACTGCATTTTAGAGAGAGCGACGTTGCAGGCCTGACAGATAGTTTGATAGATTTGAAGTTTTAAGAATTAGTTTGTTTGAAGGTTGATAATTTAGAAATATGTGTAGCTTAGGAAGCAGGAATTGGCCTTTTTAGTGACAGCCGGTCCAGACTTTTAAATTACTTTATTTTTTAGAGTTATAATTTACTCCCAGTTCCATTTTTCCGTTTTTTTCAACAAGTGATTCTTGTCTTTGAAGAATTTGCTGCTTGTTAGAATCCACCAAGCATAGGAAATTATCACAAAGCGCCTTTGTACCCGCGACCTATTGATCACGGGTCGCTTTGTTATAGTAAACTAGGTTTGGGGCAAAATTTAGCTTAAGCTTGCAGAAGGTAGCATCAAGGTACTTGGCAGTTTCACCTTGAAGTCCGGTTATATTAGCCTATTTACTGCATGCTAGTTGCAGGCTACATGAGTTGCGTTAGTAATAGTCAATTAACCGTATATTTAACGGCAAGTTGAGAACACAACTTACTGATGACCACTTGCAAGATGTTATGATTCTTGCCTCATCCAACCTATCACCTGACCTTCAGAAACTTTCTAGCAGGAAACAACATCAAATATCACATTAATGTTGTGCTGTCAATAAATAAAGTACTTGGTGTTTTTCGTTACCAATTGTTACTAATTTTCTTTATATTAATCTATATAAGCCTATAGTAGCTAAATATGGAGATACTCTGATAAGAACGCCAATTTTAACAATATTATGAAAAGTAAAGAAAACGGAAGTGCAAATGGAAAACTTGTACGGCCCGTTGACATCTGCGCAGTTTTGTTTTGGCCCGCGACTGAAGAAAGGTTGCCGACCCCTGCCTTAGTGCGTCAATTTTAACTAGTTCCTTACTTTGGATAGCTTTCCGAGTATTTAGTGTAGACCGTAGAAATGATCCTGGTTGAAAGAGCATCCGGGACATGCACCGTATTGTTGGAGATTATTTTAGAACACAAGCCTCACTTGAAGCAAAATCCATAGGTCAGTGTGATGTAAATGCTGAGGATGTGGTCTGTGTTACTCAAAAGCGTTTTCACTATTACTCAAGACAAATGTGCACAGTCAAGTTTATCTCTTTTTTTTATGAAATAATGCTTGGTAAACACGCCTGTTTTGTCACTATTGGAACGGCTAAAAATATTGTGAATGGTGAGATGGTATGAAAGGGTATTCGTAAAGTGCAGTTCTTGCCTACCTAGAAAAGAATTATTGACTTTTGAGCATGCTTTATCAATGTGAAGTTTAACTTTCTCGTTACGGCATATAGAAACAAAACATCGTTTATGTTGTGAATTCTTTACACCCCTTGGAACCGGCAGTGATGCTGTGTTGGTTGAGAGCAGCGAACTTAATCAATATTATAAACAAACAGCCTCTGGAGCCTGAAATAAAATCTTGGCAGTTTCGCATACAAGTATAGGCTTTCAACCACCAGCGCAATCCTCCGTTTCAGAGGTTTGAATCTTCTGTTGTTGTCAGTAACTCTTTCATCCGTAAGCCCTTTAAGTCTGCTTCTTGTGTAAGCTCCAGTCACCTCATTGATCTCGCTGCTTGTTTTGCTCACAGCATGAGGTAGCCTACTTTTCACAACCTAATTTCTGTTTGCAATGACATTCGAAACAGGCGCCATCTTTGAACTAGATATCGAAACCGTTTATTTGTCATTTTTGATGATCTACTTGGTGCGACAGATATGTTATTGTGCCTACCCATGTGCCATTTGAGACAACAATTCTCTTTGGATAAGTTCTCAAAATAGGTGATAGCTGTATGTCTTTTGTGTCGCTTTTACCTTTTTCTAGACCTCTGCTATGTTTGACATAACTTTCGTTGTGAATTGTCAGAAATATAATCAAACTGAAGTGGTGTGTTTGTACATCGCATTTAAGCAGCCGGTGTCATATTTGCTGTTACATGCACATTGTCGAATAAATACCAAAGACTACGTCGTGTTTTTATAACTTTTATGAATTCCTGATTGTTATTGACTGTTCTTTGCAATGATTTTGCGGGAAGCGAAGCGATGTTCGAGCAATTTATGTTTCGCTTGATTGCTACAGTCAATTTCTTTCTTCTGTGTTTGAAGATTTTGTCATTTTTATAAACGTAGGTTTTTATTGTTGCGTAACTAATGATGTGTTTTTGCTTATTTATCTTTCTGTATTTGTTATATACGGGCTTAAATAATGAACTACTTTATGTTGCTGTTGTGTGGCAGTCGCTGTGTCAGCGTCACGTGCAGCTAGCTGTATTAAGCAATGAAGTCTGCACAGAATAGAGGCATATTGTCGAGCAATTTAGTTCCTGAATTATTAGATTGTAAGAGCTCTTCCAAAACTTCAGTTTAAGAAGCTACAACACTACGAACTCGCCGAGTGCAGATATGTGCAATTAAAAATGAATATTAGCTGCGCTACTTTTATTGATCTTGAAGGCTGTACATTTGATGCACCTGTGCCTGAAAAATATTGTTCGCCTGTGGCCGCTGATTCAGTGCTTGATTTACGCTCAACTGTCCGCAATGGAACGCCACAGCAATTTCTACCTTAAATCCATTACGATCAGTGGCGTAGCCAAGTAACCGGACAGCCCCATTTTACAGGAATATTATTCATACCCACATTTTTGTTGAAAATGCTCTCAGAATGCACCAAATTCAAAGTATTTTTTGAAAATTTTCTGGGGGAGGCCCCTCACCGCTGGGTTTTGTCTTAGGCGAACACGCCGTGCCGTCAACCCCCCCCCCCCCCCCTTTCAAAAATACTGGCTACGCCACTGATTACGATAGTCAGGTCAGGATATGTTCATTGAACAAAAATAGCAACACGTGTAAGATAAACAAAAAAGCCTCAAATTGATTAAGGATTGAGTGAAAATAACCGCCCCGACTATATTTTCACAGTGGCGTAACACAGGATCAGCTGTTACCATATTTAGAAAAATTTGTGTACTGTATGTTAAAATTGTGAGATGAGAATAAGAAAGCACGACGCTAAAACGAAGTTGCCCGCCCCTGATAGCTCAGTTAGTTGAGCGCCCGACTGTGTGCACGAAGAAACCGTAAGATCAACGAGTGCAGGTTCGGCTCGCGGGGTGTGTGCTTGAGCTGCTCATTTTGAAGAGAGCATTAGCTTCCTCTTTTCAGAGGAAGCTAATGCTTTGCTATAGAACCCATGAAATGGTGCGCACTTGTGCAGATAAAAATTGTCCATGATTTTTAATTATATCAATACTGTATGGTAGGCTAATTCGTCGATTCCGATAAGCCGAAGCCTACTAAAAGCAATAGTCGTGTTTTTGATTCCCCTTGCCAGTTCAATCTCTTCTTGTTATTGGGTTGCCAGTTCATGATTTTCTCGCGGAATTAGGCTAGTTTTGGTTTAAAATCGCAGGAAAAACTCAGCGGTCTGGAGTTTTTGGTTGCAGTTTTAATTTAGAAGTGTGCTACTTGCTCAAACTAACACCCAGGGCCTGATTAAGGCTCACGGGGGCCCGAGGCACAGCTAAGTTTAGGGGCCCCTATTGGCAATCGCTTTCTATGCAATGCCATGTAGGGGAGGATGAGGTAAGTTGAGCCACTTTTTACTTAAACGCTTCTGCTAAGAAAACCGCTTGGTTTACAATAAAAGTGAAAGTGGCAGCATAATGGTTGATGCTTTGGCTTTAACTTAACAAAAAAAATTTTTTCATAACTCATAAGAATATTAAAAAAAAACATGTTTTAAATATTACGTCATTTTGGCTCAACTTACCTACCCCACGTGGTAAGTTGAGCCGGGGTGTGAGGAAAGTTGAGCCACTCGTTTTAGTTCAATAACAAAAGCTGTAGCGATGGTAGCCTACATTATAAAATGCTATGCAATACATGTATTCACGAAATTATTGCCCAGATATTTGTCCCGAATTGTAACATGGACTGTGACGCAATGGTGACGTCATCATTGCGATGCACTGTCATGCTTGAGCGACAATCTCTCATTATTTTTTCTCTATTCACTAACTCGTGTTTTGCTGCTTGGCGAAAACGTGGTTCGGCCCTTTACGATGTGATAAATCTATCGGACGGACGTATTAGAGTGTGCAGTGACTATACCACATCACAATTAAACCCGTCTCTTTTTGACAATCTACAATCTTAACTCAACACATGTGGAACTTCAGTCGAAAGTTAGAAAGAAGACAGGTTGGGTAGCAGTTTATACATAGCTGCTACCAGGAAGAAAGAACAACATGTAAAAAGATAAATTTATTTTGTTGTGACCAGAGCCGGATTTAGCTGATGGGAGCCCGGGGCACTTTTAGATCGGGGGGCCCCCTGCAAAAGTTTTTTTCAAGCCTACGGCGCGAAAAACCACCTCTGCGTCTACAGTAGCATCAATCCAGCACTGCACAGCATTTTGCAGAAACTTCAAAGGCTGAAAGGAAGAAAAAATAACACAAAATTACATTTTTTCCACGTAGGGGGCCCTTCAAAAGTTGGGGGCCCGGGGCACCTGCCCCCTCTTCCCCCCTAAATCCGGGCCTGGTTGTGACTGTTCGACTGTGAAATTGCGCACTTCCCAGCCGACAAATCTGCCACTTTTTTGTTGATTAAACGTCAACAGACGTTGAATCAATGTAGTACTAGCAGATCGTGTCAACTGACCTGCAGAACAGAAAATAAAACGATGAATTATTACACAATCCTGATTAAATAAACCTCCAAATGTGAATTTTCTAAATCAATTTCCGTAGTCTGTCAGATCTAAACTTATTCCATATGCCACTGATCAAGAGAGCATGGAAACCGGAATTTCTGCTGACGGCAGAAAGTTTCTCCAAGTGGTCGTGTGAGGAAGCTTTAACGACATCCTCTTTAAGAAAAGCACACTCATCGTCTGCTTTAAAGACAAAGGACAACTTTTCCTTGGACTTTCCAGGCACTTTTCTTAAAAAGTTGGCCTCAATTCTCCATCTTCATTGAAGCATTCGATTTTACCAATGTAATGCACAGGTCGGGTTTTCCCATGCATGTTGCTAGTAGGCTGCAAGTTACACTACAAATATAATTAAACTTCAATAGACCAATGGACAAAATATTTTTTCCAGATATAGACTATTAAAGAGTAAAATACACTTTGTTATCTATTTAATTTTTTTTATTTATTTGGTTCAGACCAGAAGATAGAGGTCCATAGAAACACGCCAGCACACACATACAAATAAAATAATTGAAAATCAAACAACAAGCATTGTACGGTTATAATGTTGTAAATACATTGAACGAGCGAAACACTCAGAGGTCATTAACGCTTTGATATAGGAGTTAGAAGAGCTGCAACACCGATTTACAAAGCTAGCAATGCTCTTCCGTAGCAGGGCATAAAAAGAGTTCACGTTGTGGTTTACTTGGATGTGACTAATGCTGCAAATTTTAGGCAATTTGAACAGAATTCTGAACGAGTTGTTATATGCAACTTTCAGACGATTAATAGCAGATATTGAATAATTACACCAAAGGGGAGAAGCATAAAATGCAGAACAGTAGGTGCGAAAAAGCACATTTTTTACAAGAACACTACATTTGTTGAATTTATATCTGAGCATGTTTGCTATGCAGTATAAAGATCTGGTTTGCCTTGCAATGTCATCATTATCAAACAAGTTATTGGTAAGAATAACACCAAGGTATCTCTTTCTACAAAAGATACGCTTTCTTTGCCAAGTCTGATTGTAGGCTGGAGTTTTCCCCTGAGTTGTTTAGTCAAAAACATCAATCCAACAGTCTTAGAACAGTTAAACACAATATTATGCGTAGTTGCAAATGTATCACATGTGTCAATGAGTTTTTGCAGACCTTTGATACTGGGAACTAAACAGCAAAGATCGTCAGCGAACATAAGATTATTTATACAGTGTTAAGTGATGATATATGTAGTAACACTGGCAGCTGAAGTGAGGTAAGTTGAGCCTCCGGCTCAACTTACCTGTACATCACTGGCTCAACTTACCTCAAGGCCGCCATTAAAAGTTAAACGGGAATTTCTCCAGTCATATATGAGCTAGCAACCTCACTTTAATAGTTTCTGAATAAGCTAACATTAGTGATTACTGTTAGACATATCAATACTGGTGAATGCCACATACATTTTGTAAAACTCAAAAAATATTTTTTTTCAAAAAGTTCAAAAAACTTCCTAAAATTACTAAAAACAGTTTTTCTGTCTTTCTACAAGACAAAGACCTATAATCTTTACAGAACAGCTCCATATAAGATAAACGGTCAGGTAGGTGGCTGTAGAAAGTTGATGCAATTTTTATTTTTTGAGTTACGGGGGGTGGCTCAACTTACCCACTGGCTCAACTTACCTCACCTTCCCCTACTCTCTGCGAATGATGAAATATGGGTTAACAATAGTTTAAGCAAAACTATAACTTCATAAATATTAATTTAGCCAATTTACCTACAACTTTTTAACAGTATGAACACTCTTATCCTACTTGTTACAAAAATTATTGGATGAAAAATCTCTCTAACAGATTGGAAATTGAGCGCATTTCATATTGGAAACATTAGCAAAATATAAGCTACACTTGAATTTGAACTAGCAGAGCTTATTAATGGTTCCTTGAAACTTATCAAAGTATTGGCTTTTTTATATAGCCTATGATGGAAGGTTGGCATATTAAAATTCTATAGCAAGTATATATATATATATTAATTATGGTTGTTTGGTTTGGCACTAAACATCACTTAAATCACTAACACCAGTAGGCAGTAACACCTTGTAGCAACACAAACAAGCTAACCAATTAAAAACTAAAAGCAGTATAGTCATCAAAGAAATAAAAAACAATGTTTTTCACGCAATACTTGTGCCAGGCCCCATTACGTAAACTGTTCAGTCATCATAACTCTTGTTGACTTCATTACTATTTACTGTTTTTGAAATGTGAGCTGGTTGACAGCAGGATTCCAGGATAGTACAAAAAAAATACAAAGTAGGCTACTCATAAAAATATTATGGCAGGCTATTTCAGAAATTATAAATAGCTTATGTAACTAAAACTAGTTCCATTTCATTGGGGTACCAGTAATAGAATGTTAAAACAAACACATCTCTGCGCAACGTTTTACATGTTTTGCTTTTAACTGAATAGCCTACCATCAATAGAAAATTGACATAGCTACTGGCACAGAAATAACCTTTGATTCGATTTTCATTTTTTATCCTCATTCCTCCTGCATGGGAAAGCGAATTGTATCGCTATATACTGAGATGTGTGAATCATACAAAACATGGCCTACCTTATGGTGCTGAAATCCAAGATCCAGAAAGAACGCTACTGTACTGAATATGCGGCATATTCATTAGTGATTTATCGCTTATTGGCATAATGCCCATAAGCGATAAATCACAAACAACAGGTATAAGGACTTCTTAGGCTAATTGGTTCAGAAGCATTCAGGCTGCATGCCATGTAAAGAAGAAGAAATTCCATAACAGTGAAATCATCTCAGTTGTAATCACTATCACTAAATCACTATCCGGCATGGCTGACATAGCATTGCATATGTGTGCACAGTGGCGTACGCAGGGGGGGGCCATGCCCCCTCCCCCCCTTAAAAATGTTTTAGTAGTTAACGACGTAAATTAAGGCATTTAATTTGTTTTGTATTGCTCTGTCAAAGCAATTACTGTAACAATGTTGTTTTATAGACTAAGCCAATACGAAATGCATGGCCCACTCCACCTACCCCACCCCAGGTAAGCCAATGTAGCATAGTGTTCTGTAAGCCTATTACAGTGATTAGTGAGAGAGAAATGGATATAGTCTAAACTAAAACCCTACTGGGATATCATGAAGACATCTGGGATATCAATGGCCAGTGACGTAGCCAGGGGGGGGGGTTACAACCCCACTTGGCACGCGTGTGACGTCACGATATTGAAAATGATGCTTTCAGTCTAAAACAGGGGTGGGGAACCTGCGGCCCGCGGGCCGAATGCGGCCCGCGTGACTGTTCCATGTGGCCCGCGTCAAAATTTCTTTACCCAAAATATATTGAAACAACAGCTCAAAAAAGAGTAGGCTCTGCATTCTCGGTATATTGCGAATGGGCTTCTATGACTAGTTAATCCATCATAGAAGATTAAGAGTTGCAATTAAGAGTTGAGTTACAATTAAGAGTTGCAACATCTTCCGTGTCAGCAGACATCACATAACTCACCAAAAATAAAAACCTTCAGCCATCCCACTAGCTGTGAAAGTGAAATAAATCATTGTCTACTAACTGTCTTCGTTGCATTTTTTATCTGTAAATAAAATTTCGAAATTTTGAGTGGCCCGCCTGTGTTATTTCTCATTTTATGTGGCCCGCAATACTAAAAAGGTTCCCCACCCCTGGTCTAAAACAACTAGCCTAATTTTAAACAAAACTGCATTAAAAGAGTGAGTTTTGCCAATACAAAACATTCAAACATCTCAGCCAGGAATTAACAACAAGAAAACAGAGACTAGCTTTATTTCCGAAAAATGCCGAAGAAAACATGATCTTACCTTTTGCTATGCCACCTGACAGCACCATTTTACAGGAATATTCATACCCACATTTTTGTCGAAAATGCTCTCAGAATGCACCAAATTCAAAGTAATTTTTCAAAATTTTCTGGGGGAGGCCCCCCAGACCCCCGCCGCTGGGTGTCGTCTTAAGCGAAAACGCCGTCGGGCTTCGCCCGCCGGTCGTCAAAACCCCCCTTTCAAAACTCCTGGCTACGCTACTCTCAATGGCCCCCACTTGAGAAAATCATGCGTACGCCACTGTGTGTGTATACAGCTTTACATTAACATACAATACCATTTCTGACCTTGAAATCTGCACAGACTATAAGGGGAGCAAACTTAGGATGAATGTATTGCTATTATTTACGACATTAAGAAATAGTAACTTCATATAAGAAATACCAACTTCAAAATATAAAATCATTTTATGCAAAATTGACCTTAACACGCAAATTTAAACATTTTATCCGGCCCCCTGAACGCAAAAAATTGAAAATTTTGTTGTTCTAAGAAATGGCATACCCATGAGGGGGCCCAATCAAAATACAAAACTAATTTAAAAAATAATATTTTATGCAAAATTGACCTGAGCACGCAAATTTAAACATTTTGTCGGGCCCCCCTAAACTCAAAAAAATTGAAAATTCTGTAATTTTAAAAGAAGGCATAGCCTAGGCAACCCATGAAGGGGCCCATTCGACATACGGAACTAATATAAAAACAATATTTTATGCAAAATCGTTGAAATCAATCTTTTTATCGTGTGAATTTAGACATTTTGTCGGGCCCCCTTGAACTCATCGGCCCGATGCAATGCACCGGCTGTCCTCCCCTCTTGTGGGCCCTGCCTACGGTAGGCTACTAATGTAAAAAAAAATGGGGGTCCCCAAAACCAGGGGGCCTGAGGCCTGTGCCTCATGGTTAATCGGGCCCTGCTAACACCACAAAAGTGCGTTCGGCTGTTTTACAAAACGTTTACGCGGCGAATGGTGTTTTCAACCGTGGTAACCACGCTGAATTTTGGGTCAGAGCTCTTGATGGATTTTAAAAAGACGGAGTGATCTAAACGCGTAAAAAGTTCTTATGCAAAATTCCACTGAAATGGGATTTAGTGCACTGGTTGATATCAAAACATGAAAATGGAATTGTCTTTCGAATCAGACACTTGACCTATTGCCGGAGGCTTGGAGCAAGAAGTTGTGAATAAATGGACAGAAATATTCAACAGCAAACCAGTCATGAATATACTTGGATCTTGTAATAATAAATACGGTACCGGTAGTAATTTTCTAAAAATATAATAATTTTCGTTCATATTGTTACTAACCCAAAGTTTCTTTTGCGTTTGCTAAAGTGTCCAAGACCTACTTAGCCGAGAGCAATAACGAGTTAAGTAAATCAGATTAGTCCATCAACTTAGCCTATGCTATCGATTTAAACATCGGCTGGGTGCAAAATTTCATTGAATAATAAACTCTTCCATTGTCATTCAACAAACAGGAAAAACAAATAACCGAGCTGCAAACTTATTAGTTTGAAAAAGCTCTGATCTAGTGGATCGAATAAATAATTAGTTCACAAACAAGCGAAACTCCATTCCGTCAAACTCGGCCTGCTTCAAAGCCTCTTCAAGTATGCGAAACTGCTTGGATTAAGGTCTCAAGGAAGCTTTCTCAGTCCGAAAATATCCACAAGCCATTAGCCTATCGTTGGCTATTTTGAGACAAAATGTCAAATAGTAGACAGTGGGCAAATACCTGGAAGACGTTCAAAAATTTGATAGCCACAGATGTTTTAAGTTGAGTTGGAGTGTTTATCCTCAAAAGCATTGATTGAAGTTCTAACAAAGTGAAATCTTACTTCTGTCACTTTTATTGTAGCCTACCGGTAGGCGCGGATTTATGGGGGGGGCCCGGGCCCCCCCCCCGAAATTTTGTGAAAAGTTGTAGAAATTGTATGTTTCCGCATCAAATGGTTTGATATGCTTCTAAACAGCTGATATTAGTCCCTCGGCATCACAATTGATGAAAATGGTTGTTTTAATGTCTATTTTATAGCATATCGTATATGTCGTAGTATCATTGTTCATATCTGTTTAGCTTTTTCTTTCTTTTTAATTGATTTTCAGATTTTCTGGCCCCCCCCGAAAAAAACTCTTAGATTCGCGCCTGCCTACCGGTTTTCATCCATTAGATGCCGCTGAATGGAGAGCAGTCCCGTGCGTTGCTCAAGCGCACACCCCGAGAGTCGAACCAGCGCCGCTTGATCTTGAAGCTTCTTCGTTCCAGAAACCACGTGCTAACCAACCGAGCTATCGGGGGCGGACTGTGTGTAAGTCAGATTTCTGATAGTAACGGTATGTGTGTGAGGAGTGTGCTACTTATAGGCTATGCAAGTGAGACATAGTCTATCGCTGTTGAAGTGCAAAATCGACTATTTCGCAACGACAATCTCATGGTACATCCCCGTCAACACTACTTCCTTCAGAACCGGGTGGCATGGATACATGCCATCAGACAAAATAGACATTCGTTGGCGTCCTACCCTCACAATACGGAAGACAAGAGACGTTAAATCGTACAGAGAGATAGATGAAGGCTCGCAGAAGCCAAAAACTTAGAACATTCGAGTCACCTCCAAACGCTAACTGTTTAATGCGTTTATAGTGAAAATTATAGAACATCGAAGATGAGAAACACCAAAAGTAAATTCTTTAAAATTTAATCGAAGTTGGACAGTATTCTTATGTTGCTGGTGGCAACGACTATCACAAAACTATTCACAGTTGATATGGACATAAACAAAGTTTTATTGGAAAATTTGACATAGCCTATGATAAATGCAAAGTCAGGTGGCTAAACAGGAATCCAAAAATCGTTTTTACACGTCATTTTCGTAATCCTTCGGATTTTTTCGGTCCAATTTGTACTGGGTTCTGTTTCCCCAGTCGTAGATTTCGTAATAGATGAAAGCAGCTGCAATAAAGACGAGTAGAAAATAAATAAAATAGATGAGTTTCGCTTTTAGCGGCATGATCGTTGATCTAGTTCTAGTGCAATTCGCTATTACCACAGCGAACTCGCATCATCAGGCTAAAACAAGTCGTTTGCATCTACATAGTGAAGTAAATAAAGCTGAAAATAATTAATTAAATCATCGCATTGTCACAAAATTACACAAAAATAATACCAAAGAAAGTCTAATCTAAGTATAATCGCTCTAAGGAAAATACCCTAATATAGATTTACAAAGCAAAGTTGATACGACTAGTCTAGCGAGAGTGGAGTTGACAATTGACATACATCAGGTTTTTTTTCAATATGTCCCGTGTTGTAAGTCTAGACTCTAGAGTGTAAATTTGCCGAAGAAACGTTCCAATTTTACGGTACAAATTCACTTTTTAAGTCTTTCTTTGCTGTTTTTTCAGCAATAGTGCTCCACTTGTTGTTTAACAAAAATGCAAGACTTGCTTAAGTTTCAAATTTATTCCCTTCTACAAAGAGCGACAACTTACACCATGGGTGTCCAAAGTCTGGCCCCCGATACGTTTTTGTATGGCCTTTTGTTGCACAATGTGTTATTTTTTGCCCGCGGACACAGAGAAATTTACAAACTCAATTTGCATTTTTTTTTAAGTATATAATGAAGAAAGTATTTTCTCACAGACAAATAGTCATGAGAGTGATACAGTCTTCATTACTTCAAGCTAGCAAATTAAACCACCGTTTTCGAGATTTTACAGCAAATGTAAAGCACCCTGTTGAGGCTCCAGCTCACATGTAGTTATTTAAGCTTCTCGAAGCCAATAGCAACATCTTTTTCTCGTGCCTTTTTACCAGCAATTTGATAAAACCAAATTTCCAGATATGCAAAAGGTTGCAAAGAAAATGTTGAGCTTGTTGTGTTCAACATATTTGTGTGAGCAGATGTTCGCGTTTATAAATTTAAACAAGAACCACTTGAGATCAAAACTAAACGAATGCCAACTGCGTGATATTTTACGCTTGTCTGCCAATATCCTCAAACCAGACCTGATAATCTTGACCTGAGTATAGAAATCAAGACGTCATTTTCATCTTTCAGGTAAACACAGCTGCGTTTTAGAAAGTTTCTAAATGTGTTAATTTCTGATGGAAAAACAGATAACTAATGCAGCCTAACTTAGGGAACGTTCAAATATTACGTAACGCCTTCGAGGGGGAGGTTTATGCAAAGCGTTACGTTAGCGTCACATCGGGGGGGGAGGGGGTTCAAGCAAAACGTTACGTAACGCTTTCGAGTACGGAATGGTAGTTTTTTGTGCTGAATTCGTAGTGAAAAAGCGTTACGGGGGAGGGGGGATTAAAAAAAGCGTTACGTTGGCGTTACATGGGGGAGGGGGGGTCAAAAATTCGGAAAAAAAGCGTTACGTAATATTTGAACGTTCCCTTATCATATCCCATGATATGCATTCAACAAAATACTGAATAAATGCATATTGCTTTGTTGTATAAAAATGACATTAAATAACACAAAATTGCCATCTGAGTATGTATGCATCTTTCTTTACCCAAAATAAGATTGTCAAAGGCTGTTGGCCCGCAGGTACTTTCGCATTATCAAATGATAAATGTGCCCTGCCTGGGAAAAAGTTTGGACACCCCTGACTTACACGATAAAGAATTTATACCACAAAAAATGCGTTTGGGTCACAAACATACGGTATGTAACTGAGGCAAATTGACAATGGATCATCACTCATCAGATGTGATAACTCTACTAAAATGGTTTGGTTTTATCGACAATTTAAATGAACTGTAATAGATGTACCGTATTTTCTACAAGCGGCCGTCAAACTATGTAACATACTATAATACAGTAGGCTACTGTATTTGGAAATACAAATAAATGCGTACAGAATTTCTATTTTGACATAAAATTTCGTTCTGATGCTCAGACTGTGCAAGCAACTAAAAAGTATAGAAGTTTTCACATTTCATTGTTTTTATAAAAATACAGCCTTATACTGTGCGGCTACAATATCGAAAGAAATTACTTATAAAACTTTTCAAGGATCACACCGTTCCACAGCAAATTAATCGCTAACCTCTTTTGTAAACTTCTGTTGAAAACAAGTACAATGAAAACTTACGGATGGCAACGAGGAAAAACTTTGAACGAACCCTCCGAATGGTATTCGGAATTCCATTTCGGACTGTGTTTTTCAGTATATTTTGTTCGAAGGAAGATATCTGGTATGATATTTGGTTTTTCACATGCACACCCAAATGACCGAATCCATGAGGTCGATAGTCTGTCAACTTCATGCTGGCAATCAAAATTTTAAATACATTATAATTCAAAAGAGTTATAAGAAAATGTGGCTGTAGAATTCTATGACTGTCACCAGGGTGAAGGTATTGAAATTTATGACCATGACAGCAGTCAGCAACAGTTTGGGCAACGAGCCAAAGTCGTTAGCCAAAACAAGATTTACCGGCAAAGTCTTAATGATTTCATTTATAAGTTAAGGTAGAAGTTTGAAAACATAAATAAATATGCGTAAAAGATACAGAGGCTCCAGCAAAACATTCATGTTCGTAAGTTTAGTTTTTATATTTCTGTTTTGTATGTTTTACTCAGATTGATATGTTAACTTGGACATGTAACAAAACACCTATGTAGGGCAGTAGGGTGGAGTGAAAATTTTTTTTTCTGTCATATTAATGAAGAGGGCTGATAAAAAGGTGTTATAAGGTTAAGGTGTTAATAAGGTCAAATATTAAACCAATAATCCAATATACTTGTCAAATCTTGCACCAAACTGTAGAAAATTACACCAAAGAAACTTTAGTGATTGCTTATGCCATAAAATTTAGGGCAAAGCTTGTTAACTGGTCTTCAATTTTTCATGAAAGATAAATTGATTTCAAATCAAGTTTTGATGATCAATAGCTTAAATGGTGTTTGCTTAGCACATGGGAACAAATTTTTATTGCTAGCTCAAATATGAAGGGAATGAAAATTAATAAAACAGACACACAAAATGTATTGCACAAGTACCAAAATCTAACGTAGTTCAATATGTGCCATTGTGCATAGTAACAATAGCACAAACGTAGCCCAACATCACACAAAACACATACAAAGACTATCACTAGCAACTTTTATTAGGTCAGGCCATGTGGGTTGACGTTAGATGTATGTGGAAATTTTGCTCTACTCATAAACATTATAATATTCTGAAATACAATAGTGAGTTGCACCATATTACTGTATTTTTTAAAAGGGTTCTAGTCATATTTGCATCATAAAACTCCTGCGATCTTCACCGAAAAACTGTATGGTCTACTTCAGCTTGATGCCTGCAGAACTTAATAACATTGGTAAAAATTTTAAAACTGTTGTTGTACCTGTAGTCCTGTACCTAGTACTTATTTATTTTCAGCTTTGTCATTACTTGTGTGTTTACTATTTCATTCCCTTTGTGTTACTGCCAGAAAATAAAAATGAGTTGAAATGAGTTTAACATAAATATGAGAACTTGATAGCAAAGCCATCCACACAATGCAAGAGCAAATATTTAGAAAAAAGGTCATGCTTTAGTGACTCTGGCATCAAAGTCTCAGAAGCTATGGTCCCCTGGGGGTAACTGTAGACAGTTAAAAAAAAGAATCTTAAGTGGCTCGGTTGACTGAAAGTCTTATAGCAAGATGCAACATTGAATCGTAATTTCAAACTTTCAGGAAACTTTCTGAATCAAATATAGGTAAAACAATAAGCAACAATAAAATCTTTTGAATGGTACTCACCTTTCAAGCACGTATACAATTCACTCAATACAAATTGTTTCACTGACAATTCTAAATATTATATCAGTCAGCTAAAAATAAAGTGAAACTATGACATGTGAGGCATTCCATTATAATTCAACAAATCCAAATAACCACAAAGTCTTCAATTTTGATGACTAAAGCATATGTCATAGTATGTGAAAAATGCATCTCGGCAAAAAACAAATTTTGAAAATCGGACAAGCGAATTTCGAGATATCGCGTTCTGAAGTTTTGTGGTTGTCACTAAATGGCGCTATTGATGTTCCCAATGTTTTTTGATTTTAGGGTTATATTTGAGGTAGAAAGTCGGTTGAAGTGTCTAATGTCTATTCCAACATTTTTCATGATGCAGAATTCAAAAATGATGTCAATTTTAGTCTACAAGAATTAGCTAAGGAGTTGTGTGGCATTTAAAAAGAATTGGGGGACCAAATGCCAACCCCCAAATTTCCATGTGGGTAACAAGATATCCCAAAATTTGTTTTTGTTTTTTAAAGTTTCTTGCATATACTTCATGATAATATACTGTTTGTTTATGAGACTTTTGTCCTTTTTGCACAATGCAACCTTTTATCAAAGCCTTGCATGAGAAGTTATATGATCTATTAATGCAATATTTGAATGATGCGTGCTAATGATGTCACAATAACAAATTTCCCCCAAAAAACTTTTTTTTTTGTGAAAATTGCTCGGGAAAATCAGCCCTTGTTTCAAAATTGCAGTCAAATTTTGTTTTCCCGGCAATTTTCACAATGAAAAAAAGTTTTTTGAGGAAATCTGTAATTTGTTATTGTGACATCACAAGCAAGCATCATTCAAATATTGAATTAATAGATCTTTGATATAAGGTTGCATTGTGCAAAAAGGACAAAAGTCTCATAAAAAAATATTATACTATCATGAAGTATATGCAAGAAACTTTTAAGAACAGAATTTTTTTTCGGGATATCTTGTTACCCACATGACAATACAGGCCTCGAAATTCGTTTTTGTTGACGGCAGACAAACGTGTCCGGTCTGAGCAGTTATCTCGGCGGACAAATTAAGTCTCGCGGCAGACACACCAGTTTTAGCGTCGATTGTCATGCTTAATCACATAATCTTGATAATTCTTTGCCATTTGAGAACTATAGCTACGGTTTAGAAGGCTTTTTTAAAATCCAGCAAAGTCAGTTTGAAAGGCTTTCATCAGACCAACGACTTGCGCTTGAAGAGTCAAAGCGCCGTGTGGCTGCTTAATTCGCTGTATAACTGGTTAACTTCCACTCAAACGAGGTCGCGTGGCTTTTTGCATCACAATCCTCTGGGCACGCGTTAGAAAACTTCTACGCTAACGCCACTATTTTCTGCTGTGTAAAGTTCACTAGGCTTTTTTCTTTAGGTTTATTTTTGCCCGTCATTTGAGCGAAAGTGAATTTTCCCTGGGTCTTTTCTTTCTTATTGTAATACCAAAACGTAACAAATTTTGCTGCATCTTGCTATAATAGCCTACTCGTGCAATCTAATTTTGTAACCAACCTTGCTTTATCAACATCGCTCGGAGATCAAAGCCAGACATTGTGACGTAAGACTTGAACTAGGTTGCGTGGGATTAGTGTAAAAGTACCGGTACTCCCATCGGTTCTTAGCGAAGAATTCACCTTTGTTACGCTGTTTCATTGTCACCAATCGTTGAAGCAACGTAAAAATCGAAAGTTTTCCTGCTTGAATAGAAGCTAAGGAATACAGTATTCACATTTTCTAGTTGCGCGCTAGAATGCACGGGAAATTATATATATATTTGCAACAATTATTCGTGCTATGCAATGACAATTTGTATCGCTATTTCTCGGCGAACAAATATGACCGATCTAGATGGTACTTGCCGCAGACATCACATGCTGTGACGGCGGACATGACCGCCGTGTCCGCCGTGAATTTCGAGGCCTGCAATATGAGGGTTGGCATTTGGTCCCCCAAATTTTTTAAAAGGCCCCATAACTCCTTAATGCTTTTAGACTAAAATTGAGACCATTTTTGAATTCTGCATTATGAATAATGGTGGAATAGACACTTCAACCAACTTTCTACCCCAAATATAACCCTAAAATCAAAAAACATTGGGATCATCAACAACGCCACCTAGTGACAGCAACAAAATTTCAAAACGCGATATCTCAAAAACCACTTGTCTGATTTTCAAAATTTTTGTTTTGCCCAAGTTCAAATTTTGAAAACAACAAAATATATCAAAACCAACACCTTTTGACCCCTAGTGGTTACATTTCTTTTTAAAATTTGTAGAATCATAATGGAATGCCTCATGTACAATATACAATTATACATCAGTCATTGTTTATTGTGCAACATTTAGCAGCCTACCAAAATATACCAATATATTGGTATTGGGGATGATGGCCAATCTAGGGAGTGACCTGGCAATCGGCAGCAGAGTATGATATTTCATCACAGTCATATGCCAGATAGAAACCTTTACTGAATTGATGTAGGTACCCTCACTATCGAGAGCAAGGGTGCCAAGAGTTTTCGCCACATTTCAAGAGTCTTCGCAGGCCACATTGAATTTTAACTCTTTTTTCCTTGAAATTCTGTCTAAGCTTTAAGATTATATATTCTAGAGCGCCCATAATTTTAGTTCCATAAAATTTTCACACTCAATCAAAACAAAGCTGCCAAACTACTTTAGTTCAAAGACCTATTCTTTTTTTGGATAAATAAGTGTAACAGAATTATGAAAAGTATTGTGAAGATTAGAACAAGAGAATGCTTTTTAACTGATTCTTTATAAATAGTGCAAATAGATAACCAAAAATAGCCTGCCAAACGCGTAAAATAAATGCCAGATTTCTTGATTCAATTCAATTTTATTTTTTGCTGCTGGCGCAAATATGTACAGATCAACAAAGTAAACATACGAATTTCACACCAACAAAAGGGAAAGATGGCAAAACCCAAAAGTTTAAAATATGCATCGATAAAACAGTACCGTACCGTACTAGCTAAACTACCAGTATCTTTAAAATGTACAGCCACCAAGCCTGGTTTCTCGAATTTTTTATTACTGTAACCCTGATAGGAAGGCAATTGCTTGCAGACTTAGTTAATTACGGACTATGATAAGCAAATACACACGAGAACGACCTTCTAGCTTCTTGGTCTTAAAGGTACCGTAACTGAACCAGAACCAAAAAATGCTTTGACCTTTTCGTCACGCCAAATTGCCAATTTATTAAATTAAAAAAAAGAAGCTTAAAATTCAAGATTTCATAAATAAACAAACATTCAATTCATTTTCTTTTCATTGCTGGCGCAAACATGTAACAAACGATAAAGCAAATTCCGCCCAGAAGTGACGCGCTAACCAAATTAAATTGGTTAGCGCGTCACTTCTGGAACGAAGAAGCTTCAAGATCAAGCGGCGCTGGTTCGACTCTCGGGGTGTGCGCTTGAGCAACGCACGTTAAGGACTGCTCTCCATTCAGCGGCATCTAATGGATGGAATAGTTCCCCAGCAACAAGACTTCAACAATCGGAAACTTCACTCTGTCAATCTCGGTGACCGGGCCTGCGTCAGTGATTTAAAGCCTTTACAAGTATGCGAAACTGCCAAGATTAAGCTCTGCAAGAAGCTTTTCCAGTCCGAGGATAAAGATTCAATCAATCAATCAATCAATCAATACACGAAATTGGCACCAACAAAAGGAAAAGATGAGAAAACCGAAAGACTTAAGATATGTAGCTAACTGTTCTAGGCTGCTGCTGAGCTGAGTCAGAGTCTGCCTTGCTTTAGGGTTTAGACTTGAAATATGCATTGATAAAACACTATTTGCAAAACACTATCTTAAAAATGCGTAGCCACCAAACCTAGAAAAGAAAGAGAAAAAAAAAACTTTTATTTCGTCAGTTGTAAAATAGGCCTACAATCAACACTTGCAAGTATTACAAGGGCGATTTAAATTTTAAAACACACGAAGTGACAAGTTTCCTCAACTTTTTACTTTCAGAGTCTCTCATTCAAAAAAGTAGTTTTGATGTAACAAAAGACTCAGCCAAGTAACAATTCCGGTAGCCACTTTAACAAGAAAAGCACAGAATTTGGCAAAAAGTCCATGCAGGTATTGGGATTGGGACCAATGATCTGGTCAGAGGTTCCAAGTAGGCTGAAAAGCTTATGAATTCATTGTTTCAAAAAAGAGATCAAAACGGTAATTTTATAAAGCTACAGTGCATCGAAAGTGATATGTTATGGAAAACAACTTGTCAGTTTCATATGCAATATAACATATAACCCTTTTGATAACCTACCAAGGTTGATCAACATAGCAACTGTCTTTTTGTCTTTTTTGTTATTTTTTTACTCATATAGATTGTAAAAATCACTTTCTTTTTGTCTTTTTTTCTAAATTTATAAAAAAAAAAATTTTGAGGTGTTGCAACCGTGCTATATTTTAGACTGATTGTCCTGCTTTCAATCAATGTTTTATTTGTCAGTAACAGGAACATATAGGTACTGTACATATTTGAAAAATGCAAGTACAGTAATATAGCCTACACAATGCAAAAGTTACACAAGTTCCTATACCGACAGGGAGACAACGAGACGACCATACGGTCTACTAGTCAATTGCCACCATACGAAAATGACGATTTTGCCATTTAAAATAAGCTTTAAAAATAAAATAAAACGTTAAAACGTTCCCGCGCTTCAACATAGGCTACGCACAAAAAAAAAAACATATTTAAGATAACGTAGGCCTAAACACAAAATTCCAGGAAGAAAGCAGAGATTAATCAATTAAGTTTCCGACTGAACATGTTATATTGCATATGAAACTGACAAGTTGGTTTCCATAACATAGCCTATCGCTTACGATGCACTGTAGCTTTGTAAAATTAACGTTTTGATCTCTTTTTTTAAACAATGAAATGATAAGTTTTTTAGCCTACTTGGAACCTCTGACCAGACCATTGGTCCTGTAGCGATCCATTATTTCATCATGTAAGTTTTTCTGCCTTTTACTATAGTGAACTAGTCCCAATACCTGCATGGACTTTTTGCTTCGGTATTATGCACGTTATAACGTCCGTGTTTTGTCGCTTTTACCTTTTTCTAGACCTCTGCTATGTTTGTCTATTTCTTTGCCCAGCAATGACAGGCCAATGTGTGTAAAATTATTAGCAAAATAGTAAGGTTGTAAATACTCCTACTGGGTTTCTTGTTCTTGTGTTTATTGTCCACAGAAGTTCTACAAAGTCTGCAGAAGTTTTTCATCCTCTTCGACCAATCGCCATTTTTCGGTGAAGCGGTGGCCATGTGCTCCAACCAGTTGTTTTTTATATCAATGTCTTGGACTGGATCGTCTTGCTATTGTCTGTTTGTTTGTCTGCATTTTTTTTCTACATAGGCCTAATATGCCGAATTGGATTTTTTTTACTTTTATTTTGGTTTAACGTGTAAAACATACGGTAGGCCTAACCCAAATTTCTCATATTACTGTGACATGCCACCAATGGCGTAACTACCCGTTGGATCTTGTGGATAAATCCAGGGGCAGCACGTTGCTAGAGGGCGGCAAAATCTGATAACGTTTTAAAGTTTAAAAGAACAAAGACAGTCACATTAATTTATTCTCGGAGAGACTCAGACTTAAACGACCTAAGTTAACACTGAACTAAGTGAAGCCAAACAATTAAACTAGTTATGCCTCTGTGCCTCACCATGTGGTATTTGTGACGGTTTAATGATAGCCTACTCATGCTGTTGAAGTAATGATAGAATCAGGCCCGTAACTAGCTTGGAGCAGCAGGGGGGCAAAAGTATTCTAGAGGGGGCCCAACTTTTACCTTCCGTATCATGTACGAAAACGACGTTTGTACACAATGTGGGTATATTCACGCAAGAACATTAATCGTAGGCCTAATACAACGTTTACATTAGACTAGTTTATCATAGAAACAGTCAGTGACGTAGCCAGGAATTTTGAAAGGGGGTGGGGGTTGACGGCCGACGGGCAAAGACCGACGGCGTCTTCGCCAAAGGCGACACCCAGCAGCGGGGGATCTGGGGGGCCTCCCCCAGAAAATTTTGAAAAATTACTTTGAATTTGGTGCATTCTGAAAGCATTTTCAACAAACATGTGAGTATAAATATTCCTATAAAATGGTGCTGTCCGGTGGCACAGCAAAAGGTTAAGATCATGTTTTTTAGGGCATTTTTCGGTAATAAAGCTAAGTCTCTATGTTTTCTTGTTGCTAATTCCTGGCTGAGATATTTGAATGTTTGGTATTGGCAAAACTCGCTCTTTTAATGCAGTTTCATTTAAAAGTAGGCAAACTTTATTTTAGAGACAACATTCTACCACACCCTTAAACACACAATGTTTACAATTAAATAACACAAGAAAATTGAGTATAAAACTGAAAAGTCAGCGAACAGAGCTAATTAACATAATTTTTTCCAGGGGTGCCAACATTTTTGCAGGAAGGGCTTCGCCCCTCCTGCGCCCCCCCTAGTTACGGGCCTGGATAGAATGTCGGTTGTAACTTGTAAGCATTTAGCTTTGGTAGTTAAGTTTAGATTAGTTTTAAGTTTATTTCACTTTCGGGAGGAGACAGGAATGGACCGTGAGGTCATCGAGTCAATTGCCACCTTTACCATCTGTCTGTGGTAGATAGACGGGATTCCTCTGGGTCCACGTCTTTTAGGCGCTGACAATTAGGCGCTGGTCAAATAGGCGCGCACACTGTGGCGTCCGTCCATTTAGGTGCTATTCCTAATAAAGTCTGGAGATAGTATCAGCTCAGCTTTGGCAAAACCTAGTCTAGGTTTTGACGGAAAACTAAGTTACTCTTCACTCAAGCTTACCACACGCTTGAATATAAGCTACGGTGTATTATTTACTGATGTTTATTGTAGTTATTATTGGACTTAGCTAAAAGTGAACACAGTCATGTTCGGAAACTTGAATAATTTATTGATAAAGCTGTCCCCGACGCAAACCTGGTCTAACAACAAATAAATGCAGAACACGTGCATTAAAAAGACAATATATTTTTCTGTTCAATACAACATTTTGTGTAAAAAGCATTGCCAGATAAAGCAGCTTCACTGGCTGAAGCCAACACTAACCACAAATAAATGCATGCGCAGTCGCGCATTAACAAAACAACATGTTTTTCTGTTCAAAATAACATTTTGTGTGAAAAGCATTGCCCTACCTGCCAAGCTGGTACAATCTGCAGACTTTATTAGGAATAGCACCTAAACGAACGGGCGCCACAGTGCTCCGCACCTAAATATCCAGACGTCACAGTGTGTGCGCCTATTTGACCGGCGCCTAACTGTCTGCGCCTAAAAGACTTGCTCCCATTCCTCTATCTTCATGTGTGAAGATGGGTTAGCTTAGTGAAAGGTTTAAAGTTTTAGGTCTGAAATGGTCTGAAATAGATCATTTAGCTTAACTCAGCAAATTTGCAATTATGGGTATTGTTTTTAACTAATGTGCTGCAGATTCCAAAACAAGATTTAAGTTGCAAAATTTTAAAGCTAATTTTTACCTATGACGAGAGTAAAAGAAACTGAACATTTTTTTAGAAAGTAAAAAGAAAGCTAGAGAAGAGGAACTGAAAATAATTTTGAAGTTCGTAAAAATTGCCTCTGCTAAGGAAACAGAAGAGGTTAGCAGCCACTGTAAATCTTTACTTCAAGTTGAGACGGAAGAAGAAGCGTAGGCTACCTCAAGTAAAACAATAACGAAGTGATCATTCAAAGAAGTCAGTCTGTGAATGTGGTCACAGCGGTAAACCATAATCTCTTCGTGGGAAAATTGTAACGTAAGATTCCCGAATCCGTTCGTCTGCATGTAATGACCGAAAAAGAAACACTCCTTCGAAACGTCTATTCAAATTTGTATTTCTGTAAAATTAGCCACCTGGCTGTCGAAATTGGATGTAACGCCGTACACCACTAAAACTTGTCACTACAGAACAGATTACTTAGATAAAAGACGGAAAATTTGTCCAGCTAGTAAGCAGCAAGCAAACAGTTAAATATGCGACTGACTTCCAACAAACAATTTTACGAATAACCAGAATGATTTGCAATATCTCAAACTCACGTACGCAGTACTGTGACGCAATAATGAAAGACAATTATGAAGTCATTCAAACAGGTGTTCAAAGCGGCTGATGCAATATTTCATAAGGTCTTACGAACGATGGTGCAATATTTGGACATTTTCTAGCAATTTCCATGACGTAAGTTGCCAGCTAGGTTAAGTAGACCATAACGGTTTTTATATGACGTTTGATTTGGTGAAAATTGTCGGGAACAGAATGAAACACTGTCAGTTAAAGATAAAACAGATGATATCTATTATTCTCATAATGATGTAGCTACTTGGCCAGAATCATTACGATAACTCATAACATGAGAGTTGAGATGATCAAACTAGGGCCCGAAAGGTTTCAGAATAAAGAAGGGCCATTCAAGCCAGCGAATAGAGTAATTAAAGGAGACAAAGAATCCTTCAGCTGTCTGAGTAAGAAGTGGTTTTATTTTAAAATATTAATAAGATTAAACAAAACTGCTTTAATTCTTCTGTTGTGTGGAATTTTAATCAGCTTTTACGACGGTGTCAGGGGGTGGGCGGCGTTTTGTGCAAAAATCCAAGGGCGGCATATTGCGTTGCTACGCCACTGCATGCCACTACTACATGCTAGCTAGCGATGCCTGTCATTTTTGCATTAATTCAACGTTTGTTAACGTTGGATCGGTGTGGAGGTGACGAGTTTAGCTGACTGGGGTCTAAAATTATCTTTTTATCAACGCAACTTTATAACAAAGCACACTTGATATCTTCAAAACATAACTTTCCTGGATATAATTGGATTTCCGCAAGATGAAGATGTTGTTTTTTCTAGTTTGTTTTATTTGTTTTTGTCATTGTTTTCATGTCGTCAAGTTATGTCCTATCTATTTTGTGATTCGTGCAAGGCCTATGGTGCGTTGCGCTTGAAATGGCTTTGCCCGTGGTAGGAATTCTTTGTGAGGTTTTCTTTGCCTGCCTTGCTCTTCTTTGCTATGAGCTAAACGCATCAAGACGTGTTCCCCTCACGACCATCAGCACTCTTGATAACGCACCATGGCCGATTTTCATAGCAACTGACCATACAAATCTTAAATATATCAGCTAAAGCTATGTGGGCTAATAAAGCTATAGCCTAAAGTTATGTTTTTTATATATTTTTGTAACATTTTATTTTTTTATTTTCCCTTTACATCATTGTCGGCTGCGTAGCCGAGTGGTGAGAACGTCTGCGCGACGTTCGAAAGAACGTGGGTTCGATACCGCTCCAAAGCACGCGGCTGTGTCTCGGCGAAAGATACTTAAAGGCAAGCCAAAATAAGGGAGCAGCTGACTCGAAGACTATATGTCACTTCGCTGCTTCTTGTCGTCTGTTGTATCGCATCTGTGATCGCAGTGTACTGTGTGTTGTCGCAATGGGCGCAAATAAAAGCATTATTATTATTATCATCTTAAATTTTTCTGAAGGTGTTGCAACCGTGCCAATTTTTTTTCAACTCAATAACTTACTTCGGTTCGGTCACAAGCACGTTTTAACGTTCGCCTTTTGTCGCTTCTATCTTTTTCTCGACCTTTGCTATGTTGACGTGTATTGTTTTTGATATGATGGTCAGAAATAAAATAACTGAACTGAACAGATATATTGTTTTTTCGTTATGATAATCAGAAAAAAAAACTGAACTGAATAACATGTTCAGTCGGAGACTTGAGTAATCTCTGCTTGCTTCTTGGAATTTTGTGTTTACCTTATCTTAAATATGCTTTTTTGGTGCGTATGTTGATGGGTGGGACCTTATTAACATTTTATATTATTTTTCTCTTGTATTTTAAATGGAAAAATCGTCATTTCTGTAAGGTGGAAATTGATTAGTAGACCGTATTGTTGTCTTACTATCTCCCTGTTGGTATGGGAACATTATTGGAATTCTTATGGAATGGATGCAATGCCACTAAACAAATAAAAGTAGTTTTTTGACTTTAATGTTTTATCCCCAACCATTCTGACATTTTCCCAAATTGAGCAAAATTTTTTCATCTGGCAACACTGCTAACTTCATTTTTGACTCTTCGTTCCTGGAGATAAATGACTGATTGAGTTTAGGCCATAGACATCTTATTATAACTAGACTGCGCTTTTCGTATTTCGATTGAAGAAATTGAAAAAAGGCGTCGGCCATTGTTAGTGTCTCAAACTCGCGTGAAAGCTGCGCTGTTAACGATAACATTTCTGAGGTGGTTGCGCTTCTGCAGAAAACTAACTTGTTAACTATAATTTAGAACTTTGGTGTAATAGAGGTTTTATTCATCTATGAAATGAATAAAAGCATGTGTTAAATTGCACAGAATTATACATACAGTCTATAATATAAAGCAAAAACACTGCGATGCGAGAGCACGTATAGGCTATGATACACTGAATTCATCATTTCCAGCAGTTCAGCAGAACTCTTATTCAATTTGGCGTAACAGCTGAGCTGATGATTAGCCTATTGTAAAATAAAAATAGCAATAGCAACAAACAGTTTATTACATCAAACCTAAGCGAATGATACGCTAGATTATAGCGGCTTTAATGTATAGCTCAACAAAATCAAAACAAATTAAATATTCACCAATACTGATGTGATGTCGAAAGGAAGTGGTTTATTGGTGTTTGAAAAGTACTGTTTTGTTAAGCGTTTTACGAACCAATTTTCCTTGTATTTGCTTGCAGGTTTCCTTACCAATGTGGTAAAACCTAATTTTTAAATAACATTTGGACACAGTTTTGACTAGCGTAAAAATGTGATTATCGGTAACGGTGCATTCAAACACATGATCCGTGAGATGAGTAAATATCTTGGAATGATTTATATTTCCAAGCACAGCTACCGCAATAGCTTCCACAATGCCTGGATGAAGAGGTAATCTCCCAGCTGTGGTAGTTAGTGACCGTTTAATGCATAATTCAGTTTCCTCACAAATATATACAACACTGAAAGAAGGTTTAAAAAGTCCACTTCTATCTTTAAACGATAAGAAGCTGGGTTGAACCGTAGGTAAAGTGTGTGAACTCAGTTCAAATATCTAAAGTCCAGGCCAGGGGTTTAAGGTTTTTATTAAAATTTTATTAACCCCAGAATTTGAAACACCAATTTTTGAACTAGCGTTTTTTTAGAATGAATAGATTTTTGAACTTGAAACGTAAGAATTATCGTAATTGTCATACTATGCTATAGGCCTACTATATTATATGTAAAACTTGTTTGTGCGGAGGTATATAAAGCTCTTTCAAAATAAAAGAAAAAGCAAGCAATTACGTAATTTAAAATTAACAAATTCCAACAATAGGCTATGTTTGCGATTGTAGAACAGCAAAGGTGAAATCATATAAAGATTTCGTCATAGAGGTGAATTGCGGAGATATTTATTAGTTGTGATTTCACAGCAACTTGAAACTGAAGCTATTTCTTTAAAAGTTATTGTTGATGAAATCACACGAATTTACGTCATAATGCAACGTTTTGCTACAACGGAGAAAATCGAAAGCCATCAATCTCTATTGAACAGAATCCTGGTAAAAGCTGCGGTTGTGTTGTTGCATAGAAAACTATTTGTTTTGTCAATTATTTGTTCACAACAACTGAGTTTTTTAAGAAACGCAAATATTATGGGAGAATTACATTTTGTAGAAAGTTAAGTTGTGTTCAGTCGTGTTCTCATTGCTTTAAGAATTGGCGCTCCAGTTGTTTCAGGAACGAGGAGGCGACTGATTCTTAACTAATTAATTCATCTACTTCTACTTGTTTTAAAGTATCAAGTTTGGTGGCCGTGCTTAACTAGCCTACTGTATATTTATCGATTCATATACCGCAATATTAGATCCTTTCATGCACGTTTTAAACCATTATGGTTTTGCCACCTTTTCCTTTTGTTCCTGTATTTCTTTTTCACAGTATCATTTCTTTTGCATTCTGACAAGGAAAAATAAATTGAATTCAAAACAATGAAAATTCATTACGGGTCCCTACAAAAGCATTGGCAAACGCGCGGAATAGGTACACTAATAATGGCTGACGTC
Source organism: Aplidium turbinatum (assembly GCF_918807975.1). Lineage (NCBI taxonomy): Eukaryota > Metazoa > Chordata > Ascidiacea > Aplousobranchia > Polyclinidae > Aplidium > Aplidium turbinatum. The sequence goes on from NC_137485.1 coordinate 18,678,948, forward strand.
TGAACCTGCTTTCTTCAAAAATCGTAAACGAGAGAAGTGACGATGCGCGGTCTAGTTATAATAAGATGTCTATGGTTTAGGCTGACTTTGTTTCAAAAAAAAAGACTTTGTTTTAAAAAATTACGGTACATTGATTGTGCAGCTAACTTATAACTGTAATAAAATTATTGTAAAAACTCCATCAATATACAATAAATAGAACGTAGCAAACAGAAAAATAACATATAAAAAAGAACAAAAAAGATAGGCTACGGTATGGTAGCCTACCTAATTAATACTGTACGTGTAACTTGTAAATGTGCTATGCTATTCTTTTTTGTTCAGATTTTGTTGCAACATGCATGATTTAACTCAGTGTTGTGTATAATGTGGAGTCAATTATTTTAACTTTGAAAAAAAATTTTGTCATATTTTGCAACAATGTCTGAAGAAAATTGGGGGTGCCTCGTGCCATTAGAAGGGACTGCACAAATTACAAGATCTATGTTGGAAATGCTCAATGCTAAACCATACACTGTAGCAAAAGAAGAAAAGGAATTAAATATATATGAAGAACCCTCAGAATGCAGAAGCATAGAGATACCTTCAACTGTGCTTGATAATATCCAACTTGCTGATTACATCATAGATGCAGAATTTGAAACAACAAATAACATTTTGTTTTCAAATCTAACTTTTCCAGTACTTAGTCCAAAATGCCATGAATCAGGTTTGAAAAGCATTTCGGTAAATAATAGTAACAGTATTGACATCAAAGAACTAGAAGATTGCACGAAGAAAGGAGTTGCTGCAGTTTGTGCAAGTCATGGATATGATATGGCAACTTCATCTGCAATGCGTGTATTGATTGATGTTACACAACAATATATTGATACTTTTTGTAAATCATTGCGACAAACTTTAGACAATGAAGCTCTCACTGGACAAACTGGCTTTTTTGATAGCGTAGATCAAGTTCTTCATGACATGAACATATTTGGTCTAAAAGAACTTACCGATTTTTATAAAGAACATGTTCTTGATCAACATAAAAAATTACATCATAAAAGTATGAAACTTAAAGAGAAGGCAAAGGCTTTACATGAACAGCCAAAAGTAAAAATTCCTGTCAAAGTAAAACAGGAAACAGGAAACGCAAGTGGCTGGAGACCAATCCCAGCTGTTGAGCAAAATATTTTGAATTCAAATACCAGATGGAAGTCTTTTGTTAAAACTGAAATTGGTGGTACTCCTCAACAGGACTCTATTAATCCTGGTGCATCATCCTGGCAAACGGATAATGTAACAACATCTTCAACTATGCTTGCTCTACCTAATTCATCACAAGATTATTTTAGAATAAAGAAACAAAGATTTGGGAATTGATTCATAAATATCAGGCCTCTATGGTCAATATCAATTGTTCAATGGCCTCCGAAACTATCGTGCCGGTAGGCCATGTTTGGCCGCCGGCTTCAACCTTCTAATTTGGCATCATCAATTGCTAAAGTAATCAAACAAAGTGTGAATTACGTATGCAAAAAAGTGCCAACGTAAAATTTGAACATGTGTGGATTACAGCAACCCAGTCAGCAAATCAGTCTGTAGACATTGAAACGATGTAAAAAAACAGCTGATTTGTTGTCTGGATCTCCATTCCATTTTGGCTGCCATGCATGAGAATTTGGCCGCCGGAAAAATAAAGGAGCTTAGAGGCCTGAGTATGACAGCAGATTAAGAGAAACAACATTTTGCTTTCCCATAAACACTATAAACAAGTGATTGATAAAAAAATAACTGCCTTGAGTAACATTCTTTAAAGATGTAAACTGGGAAAAAGTTTCAGGAGTAATAATGTAAGATTGACACTTTTCAATGTGTAGAATGTTGTAAATTCTTACATATCTTTAAAATATCTTAGTTTTTAATGCTTCATTCTGGTGTTGTCTATCAATTCACCTGTCTGTGTTTACAAGGATTATATGCAGATGTGTGCATCTACTACTTTAAAAAGATCATGTTCTTGCTCTTTCTAGAATATGTCAAAAGTTTGATGCTTTCACTACTCATTACGTCAAAAAGAGAAGGTACATTTGCATTTAATAGTTATTATGTTAGCATACTGTAATACCGTATAGTGCTGTTAAAGATTGTTTTAGTGCAGTAGAATTCTCTCAGTAAATCCACCTCAGTCCTGCGTGATTTTAGATTTAGTAATAGGTTGACACGTTCCATATTTCAAAATCGATTGTACAATATTAAAAATTCTACCCCTAAGCAAATTAGATTTAATATGCAGATGGATTTATTATTTATAGTTTATTAACCGGATTCTACTGTATTTCCTGATTGTCAAATTTATTTGATGCTAAAACGCTTTTACTGTTTTATTTATCAGGATGATATATGTATGTGATGTCAATTTGAGATGGATGTATCATGATATGTAATTTTCAATACAAAGTTAGAAGATTGAAATTCACTAGGCATTGTAGTTAGAAAGGCATGACTCTAGTTTCTTTATGCGCTATTATGTTGCATGTGCAACTGCAAAGTTTGTGTTCAGCTTTCATTAAACATTTTGTTTGTTATTGTGTACCGGTAGCCTAATGTTGTTTTTACCATTCTAGGTTATTCTTTTTTAATTTAGTACATTGCTATTGTTCTGACAAACCAAGCAATTCTGATAGGCTTCATGCAGGAGCCAACAGTTTTGTTTTGGGTATAACAGGTCTCTAAGCTCGCGGCCATGGCCACCAACAAGTCGTTAATGGCCTCCGAAACTACTGCACCAGTAGGTCATGTTTGTTCGCCAGCTTTATCCTTCAAATTTGGCGTCCAATTGCTGATGTAAATGCGGAAGCAATCGAAGAAAGTGTGAATTTCGTCGGCAAATAACTGCACATGCAAATTTTGAACTGGAGTGGATTGCAGATACTCAGTCAGCAAATCAGACTGTAGACGCTGAATAAGTGTAAAAAATGACTGATCTGTTGTCTGGGTTTCCGCTTTATTAGTACGGTATTTAAAACTTTCTTTTCTCCACTCGCATTCGTTCATGCTCTACATTTACTTGGGAAGCAGTGCATTTAAGTACAACAGCAAATATGTTTCAGGTTTGTGTTTGCATCGTTCTTCTCTGAGTGAACGCAAACACATGATGTCAATTAACAGATTTTTAAAAACACAAAGTTTTAACGGACTTTTTATTTTGGCTGCCGGTCGCGAGAATTTGGTCGCTGGGCGCGAGAATTTGGCCGCTGGGAAGAAGCGCTGGTAGGCCATGCTTGGTCGTTGGAAAAATAGAGGAGCTTAGAGGCCTGTATATGTGTATAAGTGTATAATCATGGCGACCAATACGCACAGGCCGGGTACATGACATTCTGACGTGGGCACAAGACAATTCATGGTGGCTAACTTGTCACAGAGACATCTCATTGCAGGGTACACCTCACCACGAGACTGTCTTAAGCCAATTCTAATTCATTCATTGAACGTATTTTGCCTTTTAATATACGGTACAGATACTTTTGTCTACCAATGTTGAATTTTTTCACTTGCTATGATACAAAAGTTATCTAACATATTTTGAAACAAGAAAGTGCAAGCTTTGTACAGTCAAAAAAAGCTTCATCAACAACACATTCTTTTTTATATTTGTTTGTAGCTCGCATAATCGTATTTAAAAAATTGAATAACTTATTCGTCACAACAAGTGTCTATTGAAAAAAATGCAATAAAAATTCATCACTGGTAAACAAAAGTTTCGCATAATGCAAAATAGGATAGAAATTATCTCAAATAGTCTCACAGTGAAATGTATCCTGTTGTGAGATGTCCCTGCGACAGGTTGGCTGCTTCCAATCATCTTACGTAACATCGGCGTGACAGAATGTCCGGATCTAGCACAAGTCTCACATATTTGCAAGCTTTCGAAAATGAACAGTTTTAATTTAAAAAATTGAAAGTTTTGTCATCATACATGAAAATAAAACTGCTTGATCATCGTTTTTTTTTTCGTGTTTGTACACTGCTATTCTATAAGGCTCATGCTTTTTCAGGTCAGTTGGCTAAGAAATATTGTATACAGTATTTATATGCTAATACACCTCATAATATGGGGAGTTATGGAGGCCATGTTTTACCTGGGACATTTTTTATAATTTTTGGTTTCTGGTACTCATTGAGATTTGCTTATGGTTACTTAAGGTAAGTGCATGTAAACATGTCTGTTGTAACTCTCAACACTGCATGAGTGCATGTCCTTGCACATTTTAATTTTTAACTTGACCATATTTGCACACAGTTTAGATTATTTGGAATTTAACTTGGTTGTTTGATTCATTTTATCTTATGTTCATTGTTCAGTGCATTGGCATGACATCACTTGTTTTTAATTTGGTTTCACAAACAATAGTTGCAGTGTTGTATATAGAACATTTTCACTGATGCATGTCACGTTGATGTGGCACTTTGTCTGTTAATGTTGATTCAAGCAATGTTTGGATGCAGTTACATAACATCCAAAAATCCAGGTAATATTGAAAAACAAAGTTTTTATCAGGGGTGGGCATGCAGCTTTTGTACATCTCACGATAACATTCAAAACTGTTCCATGTATCTGGCCTATGCACACATTAACATAATTTGTGTTTTTCTTGCTTTGCCTTATATAAGTGTCTTTACCAGAAAGTGTTTTTCCTTAGAAATTCTTGTTTAAGCTAGTTTATAAGCTCATTTCGTTTACACTTTCAATCTCGAAAAATATTTTGCTTGCTTGAACCGCGGTCACGTGAGTATCACTACCACAACGATTATTCAGTTCACGCTCCAAAACGTTTGCGCCATGGCAAGAAGTATATAAACCAACTACAGTCATTCAATAATGACTTCCAAATGTTGGTGTGTATTATTTTCGTTGTGATGATCATGGTCAGAAATAAAAACAACTAAACTGAACTCGTGTAAAAAATGCTGCAAAAAGCTAAGGTTGCAAATACCCAATTTACTTCTGAAAGAAGTATTCAGACACCTTAATGAATTTGAAAAGTTAGAAACAGTTGTGGTCAGAAGACACTGGATGCAAAACAACAATCACAAATTTCCTAGTTGCTTGTTCAACGCCAGCAGCTTGCTTGTTCAGCGCCAGCAGCTAGACTACTGAGAGTAGACCTCAGATTTTGGCGTGAAAATATTTCCAATCAAAAGAACTCGCTTTTAAATGAGAATTCTGGCGGAGCTGTTCGCACTGGAGTGTATTTTTTCTCACGTACTCTTGCTTATTCGCACTAAAGTTTTAGTAAGCAGCACTAAGCGCAATTATCATAAACAAAATGTTAAGCTTGCTTAAGCAAGAAAACAGTCGTCATGTAGATGTGCAGTGCTTTGATGCTGTACAGTGTATATATACCCCTTTTATGTACCAACAGTCCAACATGTTCTTTTAAGACTACTTGTGAAAACAGTTTTTAAATTAATGATTGATAGGCCTACAGAGTCAGTCCTATAAACAACAAATTTTGGAGTTTAGATTACCGTACTTCTTTGAACAGTATTTTGTGAAGTTGGTTTGCCTCATCACGATAGTGTTGCTTCGAACAGACTGTGTCACTATAATATTTAGGCCTAAATTGTTATGTAAATTTAAGGTTCAGTTATATTTAGATAAAAGACGACAGAAATGCACATGTGGCCTTCTTTGATTATGGTTAGATTGGTCTAATATTAGAATTGGTTTGATATTGACCAAGTACCCTTTCAAAAAAGTTTGCCCACCCCTGGTACAGTGCATACACTGGTGAAAAATAGAAAAAGGCCACTGACAGCATTGTACTGTTTCTGAGTATCTTACAGACATTAATTTAATTCTAAGCCCTATCGAACACCATCATATGTGGGATGCTCGACGGAATAATTGTCTTGGTTACTAGCAATACATGCTGCTGATCAATGTTTTTGGCATGTGCAATCACTATATAATTGACCACCATTCTGTTCCAAGTTTTTACAAATGTTCATTATATACACGTCTACACGATTTGATTACATAGTATTTTTTGGAAACTTATTAAACCTGGTGGCAACCTTTTTGAGTTTGACAAAACTATTGTGTAGAATTTTTTGTGTGGTGATTGGTGAGGCATGAATATAACAAAGTGGACGATATGCTTGACTGGAAAATATTTTATATATATAATTTTAGATCACCTTTTCATAACTGTTTTGTTTTGTGTGGTAAAGTAAGTGGAATATATTTCTTGGCCATTGTATTTAATACTTTTATTTTGTTCAAACGCATGTTGGGAGCATGAGATCAACACTAATTTGTTAAACGCATCCTACTAAATATTTTTTAAACACTTTCTTCTTTTGCTTGCATAGTATTTGATTGAATGAGTAGAAATTACGTCCTGTTTTATACGCTTGCAGTACCTTGTTCTCAAAATTGAAAATATGTATTTGTAAACTCAAGGTGTTTTTTTGTCATCTGTGTTTATTTTAGAGGCCGACCAGCAGGAAGAAGTAAAGTTTTTTACATCTGCAGAGTACCATGCTATGGGGTTGTTATTGAAGGAGTGATTAAAGTTGTTTTCGTTTCCATAGGTAAGACGTTTGCAGGGTGAATGAAAATGTCAAATAAATGTTGCAAAAGTTTGTGAATATGTGCATTTGAAAATAAATGCATATTTTACAACTATGCAAACATATACGAATTCATAGTCAGTATTTTACAGCTCACAAAATTGTGTTTGTGTGTATATATCGTATGTGTTGCATCTTCAAGGAAAACACTTAAACAATCAACAGAGCTAAGGGTTTAAGGAGTATATAAAATATGCTTATTTCGAAACAAAAGCACAATAAAGAATTACACATTCTAATAAAGTTTCTGCCTTCCAAATGATTCCTTCCTAAAATGATTTTATTTAAATGCTACATTCTTGTAGTTTTAAATCCAAGAAAAACGTCAAGGATACTTTTATATGAGTGACTAGTTTCATGTTGCCAACATCTTACCTCTGTGGTATCGGTTTATGTTATGTCTGGATTCTGGAAGTTCCGAAGTATTTTCATTGCAAGTAAAGTTGCAGTATGCAAGGTTTTTTACAGATAATTTTATTTGACAGTGTACTTCTATGCCAGAAAGTGATTTGAAAAGTTGATTCAGATTTCTTAGAACAAGTAGAAACAGTCCTGTTTTGATGCTAGAATGTATAATATATTGCTTGAAGATTGAGTTTTATTTCAAGCTTAAAATTTAATCTTTCAACAGTTTTATCATTTTCAAACAAATGCATTCTTTGTGCATCTACCATTTGGTAGCCAGAGCATTATGCAAGCACTTGTGATGTTCGTTTCTCTTGCTCTCTATCAGATATAGAAACAACTTGATTGATAAACTGCAATCTGTGACTTCAGCTATAACAATTACTGCATTGTAATAAGATTTTCACCGGTAATCAGCTAAGATTTGAGTGTCATATTATTTTGATGTAAAATGTTAATTTGATGCTGTTCTTAAGTTTAGTTCATCAACTTTTTGATTGAAACATCTCTTCAGGTACATTGGTAGAATTATTTTACGTTGGTACTTCCCCGTCCGGCCATCTCCATAAGCCGAACGGAGAGTTCACCCACCCGATGAACTGGCAGCATGCGACCATGTATTTCTTCTTTGGCATATCAGGAGTTGCTGACATCCTCAGTCACCTTGCCCGTCACGTGATTCCGTCAGGTATATAATTGGTAAAATTTTGTCTTATTTTTTGCTATATTGTTTATAGTTGTATGAAGATTTATTCCCTGTATTACTATTTATTACCTGTATCTACTCATTTCATGTGAATAATAATAATTAAAATCTATTTCACCAACTTTTGGTCACAAAAATAAAATGCTTTCACTGGTTAGTTGATAATTGTGTTAATTGTTGATGAAAATAAATTACTGTTTTTGAGGTATTTTTATCAGTCTATGTTTCTCGTACTAAACATAATCAGCTGAATCTATAAAGCGGATTAAGCTCTATGCAAATTTCTGGTGCGATTTCATGACACTTTGCAAATAACAGGTGGCACCTGATCTTTCAGGTGACACATAGACATATTTATTGCAAAAATTGTTTCAAGCTCTTCCTACTTTCGGAATGGCCCGTTTTGGTGAGTCCGATTCGGTGAGTCCGATTCGGTGAGTCCGATCCCTTAACAGGGGATTTTTTCAATTTTTTTTTTGAATTGTCGAGTACCGTAACCTAATTATCATTGCCGTTTTAGGGTTAGGGGTTAGAGCAGGGACGGGCAACATACGGCCCGCGGGCCGGATCCGGCCCGCGACGGGATTTTGAGCGGCCCGCAGACAGTTTCCGGTCTTTACATAATGTGGCCCGCGGCCACTCTACCGCAATCCTCCACTACTTGTTTACTACGTCAAATAATAGTGACTGTTGGTTATTTTTTAGTTCTTTGATTATTTATTTTCGGTTTTTAGTCAAGTGACAAGCATGTTATGTTCCGTCATTAACGGGCCTTCCATCCCTTTTCTTTGTCTCTTGTAAGAACCTCCTTCAGTCTCAAGCTGGAAAAATAGATCAAAGTGAAATTTGGCTGATTAGTGTAATAATTACACGGGGAACGTATACAAATAATGGTGATTGTTGGTTATTCTCTGGTTCTTTGTGTTTTAGTTTCTTTGTTTTCAGTTAGAATTAGATTTTGAATGTAGCCTACAATAAATATTTTCCTATGGATTTTGCCAAGAAACGTAAAGTTGAAAAGGAGTGTCGCGAATTTAACAAATATGCTCAAGCGCTTTTTCACACAAGTCGGCAAGAAAGCAGTAGGCTACCGTATACGTTTGCTTTGCAATGAAAGTGACAACTTTGATCGACTACAGATGTCTCATTGACTTCAGAAGCTACATTACGTTAATTGTTAATAAATTCATTAAAGACTGTTTTTGGTCTTTATGCTTTAAACTTAAAGTTTACATTACATTAAATAGAATTCATTCTTTGTCTAGGTGGATAAATACACGCTTAATGTAGCAATTCATGAATCCGGCCCGCCAACTACTTCATTTTCCCATATCAGGCCCGCCGCCTGGAGAAGTTGCCCGCCCCTGGGTTAGAGGTTAGGAACTCACCGAATCGGACTAACCGAATTGGACTCACCGAATAGTAGCAGACCCTCCTACTTTAGCACACAGTGGCTGCAAATGCATCTGTGTAGCAAAAACAGCAGGTTTCGTGAAAGAATTTCATAACGGTAACGAAATATGTCCGCTTTGAAGGCTTTGATCGAATTTTCGGAGGCTTGGCTCTTTTCATCGAAGGCTACTTGTTTTACTTTCACTTGCATGGTCGTTCTCACATCGACACCAGAGTGCACATATTGCTTGTAAGTTGGTTAGCTATTCCTGTAGTCTTTGTTGTGTCATCAATTACATTTATTTTATCAAAATTCTAACCTAGTATATTTGAAGCATTACGTAAATGTTGCAGTAGAAATTTGTGCCCGATTTATCTAGGCTTTGTGTAGAACAAATTCTGAAAGCTTTATACGCTTGCAACGCAATGAAATCTGTTAGAACTTAAAAAGGATACTAAGGCTATGTCTTTACAAACCACCCAGTGGAAATACGTGTGTAACTGTTGACCAATATTCGAAAACTCTTGTAGGTCGCTCACAACTGCTTAATTGATTGAGTTTTGAACCACTCTGTTGCAGTTACCCCGCACTAATATACCCACGCAGTATAAAGGGGGTATTACTTGTAATTAGGTGTTAATCCCACTAAGTTCGTCATTTCACCAGCCGACCTACAGTGCCACGTGTCTAGTTAATGCAACGAGCTAGGGCCATCGTTAAAACAATATATATATTAAACATATTGCGTTTTAACAACCTTTCCATGGTTTAGGTAGACACCCGCTGTAAGTTGCTTTTGTAATTTTCGATCACATGCTCAAGTTTTGTAGAACCAGCCAATGCCACAAGGAAATGCGAGGCAACCGATCTACTGTGCTACTTCAAGGCTTAAAATATCATTAAGGGTCTTGCCAAGACTTAACTTTGGACTACTGCAAATGTTTGGTTATTGAATGTTGTTGTCCTATGAGTTATTGAATGTTGTCCTAGAGTCTGCTATCACGATATAAGGAGAATCCAATTCGGAGAAAGCTTTTTTTCGGTCGGTTTTAAAATCTCACAGCCGCATCTGTTTATTCAAAGGAATTAGCTTATAACAGACGTTAATCAAAGAAAGTCTCAGCGAAAAAAATGAAACAGTTGTAAAACGTCGTTTCGTGATTAACAATAGTGGTTCATCAAATGAAGTCTCTGCGAAAATGTCTCAACTAAAGTTGTTAGATATCGCTATACCCTATACGGCAGGATATCAGCTAATTTATATCTACCTCACTGAAACAATAACTTGCTCGTTTGCATGGGTATGGGAAGGTAAATGCAAAGCCGTCTACCTAAATGATCTCTACAAATTCTCTGAATAAACAGTAAGCGGTCGCTGGAGTTAAGAAATCGCCGAATCAGTTTTCTCCGAAAAACTTGTCACCGAATTGGGATTTTTCTGAAACGGGCATTCCAGATATTACTGACCGTCTGTTATAACGTGTGTTTTAAGGTACTGGCGGTGTGGCCGGCCGCACTGTTTTCATTCGTGCAATGCCTAATCATGAAGAATCGCAAGATCTTGCATGTTTTCGAGATGCTCACTGCAACGCTGATCATGGCGCAAGGAACGTGGTTTTGGCAGGTGTGTGAAATTTATTTCCGAATTTGGTTTCAGGTATTTGTTTTATGTAGAAAATATAATACTTCTTATAAAACCCCTCTCCCTTTTTTCACACTCAATCAGCATACAAAGAACGCAATTGAACAAATTTTGTTTTTGAAACTTCGCTTGATTTATTTTTATTTAACAAAAGAAGGAAATGTATCTTGGATAAAAATTTAAGTGATTTTCTTGCTTTTGTTGGCTCACTTGTGCCACATCATATAGCGACTAAAAGCGTTATGTTTACAGTCAATTTTCTATGAAACAATGTCGTTGCTTAAATTGGGACTCGGAAGGTATTCTCCAAATTCTGATCAAAACTAGTTCAACTCAACCGTACATCACTAAAAGAATGGCATGCAATACATTGCAGTCTTAGTTTATTCATTGACGCTTAAAATAACCATAATTTATCTTTTGAAACTAGATTGCTATTTCCCCATTGTGTCTTCATTCTAGTATTATCACCTCATTAGCATATGCTAAGAATTGATCGCATGTTTGATGAGTGTGCAAGATCTTGATCCCTGCTGTAGTTGGCTTGCTTATTGAAGGAAGTGGTCTGGCTTGAGAAAGTTTTGGGTTCAGACGTTTGTGTTGCGTTGTATTTGCGCTGCTAAAGGGTTTATTCGCGTTACTACAATTAGCCTTTTATAGAGTTCGCTTTGCGTCTATCGTGTCTTGCAGTAATAAACATTTTCGCTGGATTTTAGAAGAAGTTTTATTGCGGTTTGCATCGCTAAATTAAAGTTCTAAAACTTTGACTTTACTGTTCTCCGTGTTGCGAATTGCGATGCTTCCCGACATCTTTCATGTTTTCTCCCTTAAGTGTTGTCGAGCCAAGCAGACGAATCAATAATCAAGGTATAAGCTTTGTGCTACTTCAGTGGTTCCGATCTCAGCATGGGCAAGCTTCATGTTTGTTTAGTGTAACTTGCCATAAAGATATTGGATATTAGGTAATGTTATCCCGCAGAAGTTTTTGCTTTGATCAGTTATCGATCGGCATCGACTTTCTTTCCTAGTCTGCATTTTTGCTTGCCGCAGTATTTTTCTGCTGTCGTGGGACCTTGTCTCGACTGAGACATTCCAACCAGCAAAACTCATCCTTGTAACATTGATTCAACTATTGCAGACGTTGAATCAATGTAAAAAGGGCTAATGTTGTTAGCTTGGATTGCAGAAAAACATTGTTAAATATCATAGGCTATAGAACATGTTTACAATAAGCTGCTACTGTGCTGCAGACTATAGTTTGAAAGCAGGAAAATATAGTTTGCTATTTTCTAATGTTTGATGCAAATTAAAGGAAATGAGTAACGAGTCCGAAGTTTTCCAAATTCTAATTAAATCCACCGCCGTGCACTGCGCAATATTTTCTGAAAACTATTGGTGCCAGTGAATACTGGCAAGTTTGCCATCTGGAAACTTGGTTTCAACATCCTTTTCTTTCATTTTGAATTTCTCATTTTGTTATGCACAATCTCATATGTAGGCAATAGGCATTCTGGATATGCCTTGTAATCCATTCACACGAATAACTTGTTTGTTTATTTTGCGCTAGTGCTCGAGAGCTATTTGAATTAGCTTCAGGTCTCATTTTGCTTTTAGACTGCCTACATATTGTACCCTCCTAACGGTGAACCATGGGACCCCTGCCACCGACCAATCGTGCATGTAAACAGCACTGACAACAGCCCCATGCCCCACAGCCATGATGAACACGTGAAGGGTGAGTGCTTATTTATTGCTCATTTTCCTAGTGATTTGGGCTGTTATTGCCTTAAAATTTTACTGGGCCTGCGATTTGTAAATTCGTCATTTAACAAGTAACGCGAAATGGAGTACGGTACACATGACAAACGTTGCAAGTTGAAATAACAGTTCGTAGTTACTAAATGTTTTTGTATGTAGTTTAGATATATTTTCTTTTTGTTGAAGCTAACAGGTCTTGGGTCCACACACTCTACTACACGTCCATGAAACTCGTACAACAAAAAACGAGGAAGTTTCCAGACCACAAAATCCATCATTTTTACATTAATTTAACGTCTGCAGACGTTGAATTAATGTTAAAATGACGGATTTCGCTGTCTGGGTCAATCATGTAACAATATCTGATGATGGCAACGCAGAAATAGAACAACCCTAAATGATTCCGAAGGTAAATGCGAAGATCGCCAAATGAATTATTTTCAAAGATTTATTTATATATTTTTAGACTGCAACTCTTTACCTGAAGCAGAGCTGAACCTGATGTTCATGACATTATTCTGGACGTGGCACATTGCTGGTGCTCTCAGCTTCGTTGGTTTTCTGTATTTCCTCATGTACAGGTAGGATATGCGCCATAAAATTTTAGTGCTATTTGTGGTTTAACTTTCATTCTGTTTTGCGACTTGTGCACACAACCTATAAGCATGCCGACGATTGTCCACTTGTCTAAACGCTGCGTGTGAGGTCGATCTTAAGTGTGCAGTATTTGATTAGCTATGTCTTTGTCTGCCTCACTACTTAGTTTTAGACGGTCTACACCAGCCGTTCCCAACTTGATTCGCTAGAGGTCCGTGAATACATTGAGTTCACGAAAATAACTAAAATTTATAAGGGATTTTATGAAATGTTAACTCGTCGTCGCTATTAGACGTTTTGGTGTCCAGGATTAACTGGCACTTTAAAGGAACCGTTAGTAACATAGAAAAGTGTGGACCTTTTGTCCATCACCAATCTGGGTTTTTGATTGATGTGTTGTAGCAGTAGGGCTCGCAAGTTAAACTTAGTTTAATTTTCAATCAGAAAAATTGATACAAGTGTTTTTAGTTGTTCAAATCTGGTTAAAATTAGTTTGCATCTCAAAGGTCAAACGAACCTTTTTCCTGGAAAGTTTTAAAAACACAAATTTGTATTTTATTTTTCTGTTAATATTCTTTGTTCACTTCATTTATATTTCATTTTTGGATTAATTATTCTCTTCGACTAACGAAACCCGTAGTGACACACTCTTCTTCCACATTAAAACGTATCAGTTGTATCATATTGTAATCAAGAAAAGGCTCTTTATAGTGACAGTCTAATTCAGTATCAGTACAGGAAGAGGGTCATCATGTCGAGTGCCGGCTGACGGAGTACTGTCGTGAGACCTCAGGGTCCTATCAAGAGAGAGAGTGTGCAACTGTACTTAAATACAGTAATTATATAGTTATATACTAAGCTTATATTTACTTGAATTGTCCTGGCTGAGTTTTCTTATCTCCGGATATAGTTCCAAAGCTTTCACGCTGTCATAACAAAGGTATTTGAAGTGGCGGGGTTTGCTGCATCCCTCTTTCAAGAAGGATGATGATACTCCTGAAAGTTCACTCAAGTATCATTCGGTGTCTCCTCACGCCAATGGATCCCTTCTTGCCAACGTGGAAGAAGAAGATGATGGATTTTAGCGAAATCCTGGATTGAAAGCTTTTTAAAGTTCCAGATCCAGAGTGTTTTTCTTTTTAACTAAACTTCACTTTAGAAATGGTTTTCCAGTATACCTGTTGGTGGTATTAGTTAAACCCGATTATTGCTCCACATTATTGCAATCATGATGACGATAATTATTGTAATATCTCAGTCTTCATTTGCTTTTGAGAATTGACCAACGTAACTACACAATAGACCGCACTCAGTCCTAATGTTTTGATATGCTAAGTTTTTCAAAGTTAATTAGACGGATTTTTGCATTGATTGAACGTCTGCAGACGTTGTAATGTAAAAAACGGCAATGTAAAAAAACGACTGATTTACTGTCTGGGTATGGACTGATTATTTCCGAACGTTGCTTTTTCTGCTTTTGATATCATCCGCTGCTGTTAGTAATAACGTCAAAATACTTCGATTCCACCACTTTTTAATAACCATAAACTGACATAACTCAGCAGCAACACTACATTTCACGTTATAAAAACAAAAACAATATGCTAACGTTTTCGGCTAGTCATACAGCCCTTTTCAAGCATATAAGAAAAATATGAATTGTCACGTGTTGTGCTTCTCGTATTTTTGCTTTTTCTGTGCCACTATCTCGTGGTGTGCTTTTGTTCATCTTGCGTAATCTGCTTGAGTCCTTTTCTGAACAATTAATTAATTCTGCCTCCCTAATACTTGACCCGTTGTGCTGCGTAATTTTTAGTTATCATTTTGTGTGAGCTAGTTTCTCAAATGTTTAGATTTTTCCATATTTTCGTTGTGATAAAAGTATTATTTTTTAGTATTTCTTTAAAAAAAAATTTTCTTTTAGGCTTGAAAAGGGTTGTATGATTAGCCGAAAACGTTAGCTTATTGTTTTTGTTTTTATAATGTTAAATTTAGTGTTGTTGCTGAGTTACGTCTGTTTATGGTTTAAAAAAATTACCTCTCTACCCAAATTGTATTTAATAAGTTACTAAAATCATATTCATCACCATCACTCAGAGTCATTCAAATGGCATAAAAATATGGTCATTTCAAGTAACCATTAAAGTATAGATTGAAGGTGTTTTTGACAAGTGTATGTAAGAAGTATCCCAATTTAATGTATCCAAACGTTGGTGCAATAGAAAAAGAGCGTCACCGGACTTAAGTCAAAAACAACAAGTTTAAACCGTCTATTTCTGCTGATTGTCAGCTTTCGATATGGGAGCTCTGATCTATAATACACTTGCAGATATATTGCCTCACCCGTTCCTGTCTTTTTCTTATGTAGACAGATATTGCATGAAATGAGTGTCATGTTTTTTTCTTTAAAAAGTTTATCGTAACCATTGCAGTACATTTATGATATAAGTACTTGATTGATTTACGTTCAGATACTACATTGTTGTACTCGTTTTGTTGCATGAAATGGAAGCTTCTCGTACACAAAAGTATTGCGACCGTACCACATTTTAAACTGATGGTCCTGCTTTGGTATCATGCACGTTATAACGTCCGCGTTTTGTCGGTTGATTGATTAAAGCTGGATTAACCTGACTTTCTGAATCAATAGAGTCCAACATTTAAACACTAAATCATGGCTGGGCAAATGCTTCGAAATCTGAAATTTTTCATCTTCAATGCCACATTGTCATGCATTCTTGGTTGACTGCTTCCTAAGAAAATGTTTTAACAAGGAAGTGTAGATCAAGAACAACTTCTATTGAAAAAAGTGATTGCAATATGACCCTTCTCTAGTCCGCGAGGTACATTTCGAGGGCTTTGTATTTGTGATTTAACATTTTAATTTATGTTTTCGTTCCAAGTCGTTAACACATTATCGTCTTTGATTTATCGCATCCCTGTTGTCTCGAATCAGTTCTTTTCTTTATTTGTAGCTTGCGAAAGTTCTTTGTGGCAAAACAGAGGTTTTATTGCACGCTGAAGTTTTCAGATGTGTTTTTGTTATTACTGCACTACACAGTTTTATATTGCACGCACAAGTAATGTCGCACAACTCATGCAAGCTGCGGCTGCACAATGTATATTGCTCTAGTAAACGAGTGGCTATTATTTTCGTTGCGAATGTAAAAGTTGTAGCTTGGAAACACTGATTGGAAACGTTCCATTGTGAAACGATGAATGAGTCAATATTTTTGATAATGAATGAATCGACCTTTCATAAAATTTTCAATCAATCAATGAAGCAGTGAAAACCAATCATGTATATACAAAGTATACGTCTATATTTGTGTTCAGTGTACCTGCCAATTGCTTGTGTTCGAGCACCGTTTGTTATTTTGAAAACATGGAACTGCAGTACACATCTGGTTCAACTCAACTTCGATATAAAATACGACTTCGCAACAGCAGACTTCTTTTCATAGACTCACAACTTTTGATCCCTATGTCCAAACAACCTTTTTATGCCGATAAGATTTTACGAAACAAAGTAGAACGATTTGACGTAAAGATTTCGACGTTTTAAAGTAAAATTCATAAGAGAGCCGAACCATCGCCGCTTGATCTGGTTGGTTGGATTTTGAATCTTTATTCTCGTACTGACAAAGCATTGATTGGTTATTCCTGGTAGTTTTGCAGACTTGTAGAGAGGCTCTTGACGCAGGGCCGGTTACCGAGATTGGCAGAGTGATGTTTTCCGATTGTTGAAGTGTTGTTGCCGGGGAATTATTCCATCCATTAAGTGCCGCTGAATGGAGGACAGTCCGTAGAATGCGTTGCTCAAGCGTACACCCCGAGAGTCGAACCAGTGCCGCGTGATCTTGAGTCCGGCGCTTAACCACTGATCTAACGGATGTTTTCGTAGCCTGATTCGAATTCTGATGGGCGTTTTTGTGATGTGTGCTGGTATCAGATTTAATTAGTTCAACACTGCTTCAGTCGGCTGCATGTAAAAAATAAGAATATCCTTTTCCGTAAAAACTGACAAGCAAGACTTTTCATCATTATTACGTGAAAGGCAGAAAATAATGAACCGACAGTTTGACACCATGAATAAACGTGAAAAGAAAAGGCATAGACTTGTCTTCACAAACAACGCACCAATTTTCAGGCAAAGGCAAAACAAAAATATTTTGGCAACAGAACATCTTATCTTGGTGCTACGTGAGTCTGTCGTGATTTGAGAATAGGGCCTACAACAGGTAATTTGTTGCAAGGCTGATTGATACGGTTAACTCAATTGAATATGCGCACAACGTTTAAGCAAAGAAGCAGAAAGATCACATAACAATAGTTCTACTCATGGGATGTGTGCAGTGGCGTAACCAGGGGGGGGGGGGGGATTGCCCAGGGATATCTAGAGAAGGAGATATGAAGGCTCGCAGCGATTGCTTTATTCTCATGACACTACCAGGGCGGTAGTTTGTAGTGCTTTAAACATGTGGTTCTTTTTAAAATCGTAGAAAGTTTTGTAGTGCACCTGGTACAATGAGCTACAGAAGACAGTTAGCAAATGTTACGTAGAGCATATTTAAAGAATACTGTACTTGTTTACAAAGACAGTTGAAAAGTTACCAGTAAACTGTTTTTTTTAACAAAGCGTTTGCAGTAGGCTAGATGTAAAGCAAGTATATTGGTAGTTGAATAAACAAGCAACCATGAGCATGCTGTGAATATCCAGGTCTGATGCTAATAGCGCAATGCAAGTTATCATAACAAGATTTATTAAACTACTATGGGTGCCAATTGTCATTTTAAGATAAACACAAATTATTTACGATAAACAAAAGCCCTTCTATTGTCAGACGTAATAAGTTAAAAGCCTTCGTATCCCCTTCTTTAGATATCCCTGGGGATTGCCCCCTGTAAAATGCAGCTAACGAAACGTTAATCAGAAAGAACTGTTTTTGATTAGAATTCTGTATCTCATAGTGTAGTAAGCTACAGTAGTTTGCCTATTTAAAACAAAATCGGTTAAATTTATCCATTTTCCTGGTTCCAGTTGAAAACAATATGGCACAGTTGATCACAATTGACGATGTGTTATCTTGATTCAGCATGTTCGTTCATTAGAAACAATCACGTCGTCGCTTTTCCTTCATGTATAACCAAACCAGAATCAGCAAGTACAATCCGTATGACCAGAGGTGCAGCCAGAGGGGACAATTGCCCCTGCCCTCAATTTTTTTCTATATGTTAACCGACTAACAGACTTGTAAGCTATTGAAATGCTGTAGAAAAATAAGCTTTTCTCTCTATGTTACAGCATTATTTGACAAAGTTTTACTATTGATATAGACTGAAATTAGTCTCAGAATGCGCAATTTCAAGGTATTTTTTTTTAATTTTTCTGGAAGAGCCCCCCAGACCCTTCATTGGTCTGCTACCATAGGCTACTCATTTATCTTTCATGAATTATTTTGCTGGTCACGCCTGTGCGTATGACCAGTCAAAAGCTTTATCGTGGATTATTGTTTAACGCTTATATGCCTACCGCCTTCGTTTATGACGTCACTGGAAATCTTGCCCCCTTGGAAAAAGCCCTGCCCTTTCCTTGCCCCTCTGTAAAATGGATCTGCCCAGACAGCAAAATTTGTCATTTTTACATTGACTCAACGTCTGCAGACGTTGACCCAATGTAAAAATGACAAATTTTGCTGTTTGGACAGTTACGCCACTGGATTTGCTCATGATCAACGCATTTCATGAACACCTTTACCTGGTGGATGAAATGACCTACGGGTGGCAGCACTGCACTTCAGCAAGTAGAAACTTCACTCTGTCAATTTCGATGACCATCAGTGGTTGAAAGTCACCACAAGCATGCAAAACTGTCAATATTACACTTCCAAAGAGGCTTTCCAAGAAGATTAAGATTTCAACAATCGCTCAAGTTACAGCAAAGCAACACGATAATAACGGATGATGGTAGACTACAGTAAAATAAAAATTACATGCTGTAGGGTACAAACCGCTTTGTCAGAAAATTAAAATGTTGCTGTATTTGGTTTGAACTTTGAATGGCTTCTTCAGAATATACATGTAGTAGGCTATAGAATTACACCACCAAAGTAAGTTAACGCAATGTAGACTATCATGCTATAACCTATATAGGGAAGCCTATCAAGGTTTCACGTTTGCCTTGACGCCGCAAGGGTTAGATTTATTTTACTGGTACGCTACCTTGGGTACACTTGTTGGAAAAAATGTTTTTTCTGACTTTTTGTTTAGTAGAAATAATTAACCATTTTGAATTTGAACATAATAACCACATGTAAGAACATTAAAAAAAAGATAATAGAAAAAGAAGAGTTGATGAATATACGGGCAGCATTTTCAGCTATTTCATGAAGAAATCATTTATTCTAAGACTGTGGTCTATCTCTGCACAGGAAGTGGCTCAACGAGCAAGCGCTTCCACGGTGAAGCACGATTTTGCATGCAGCAATTCAGCTGGTACCCTACGTTAGCTTTGTCTGCAAAGTAGGCCAACGTACAGAATGTGCCTTATCAACTGCGGTTGATAAATGTTTCGTAACCGACGCATCGACTGTGTGGCCTCAACATTTAACCGTCCACTGTTCTATCTGGTGGTAAATCGTCATTTTTGCATTTGTAACCACCTGAAATAAAAACGGTTCCATAAATATCTCATCAATGGTCACAAAAACACCTCTAACCAAAACTAGTGGGCTACCTTAATTACCTTTTTTCCATCGCCAAACGGCAACAATAGGAATGCATGAGATACTTAAGAAAATCAAAAAGATGATAAAAGCTATTGCCACGCCAGGATAGTCTGTTAGCTCATCTCCATTTCCTGCAAATTCATTCAACAATCAGTTTAATTTTAAGTAACAAGGCATTGATTGGTAATTTTTGTCAGACTTTGAAAACGATTGACTTAAGCAGGATTAAAACGTTAAAGTAATATTACAGTAGGTCTATAGCTTTGGTAGAGAGATAATTAATTCTTGAATACCACAGACAAATAATTGATAGCAACTTGATAGGACTGAATTGGATAATTCAAAAAAACAATAAAACAGTTATTGTGTTTCTCGGCAGTCGAGTGTAGCAAGAACTCAGCGATAGACACGTGTTTCGCCCATGAGGCTGGGCTCATCAGTACCTCACCACTAGTTCTTGCCTCACGAATATCTGTTGTTTTGTTTAGATGAATTAAGGTATTTTCCTGACGAGGGCAGAAAGTTTTGCCGAAAACGTTTGAAATTATGTAGTTATCTTTTTATTCTATGTATTGTTTTTGATTATACATTATACAATTCAATCCTATCAAGTTGCTATCAATTAATTATCTATCTGTGGTATTAAAGTAATAGCCTATGTAAGCTACCATGCTATAGGCCGGATATATTTGCATATATTGTCGGCAGCCGTGGCCGAGTGGTTAGCGCGTTGGGCTCGCAGTCGAGAGCCTGCATGTTCGACTCCAGCCACCCGCACTTGCTGTTGTTTCTCTGGGCAAGAAACTTAACGATAATTGCCTCTACCTAGTGATCGATTTCGAGTAATGGGTACTACCAAATTTAAGTCATAAGTAAAGTAGACAACCGGAAACAGACATTGCCGTCGGCTGCAGCGTGGGTCAGGTGTATGTCGGAAGGCGTACACCGATGCATAGCGCTCAAGTCCGCTTTCCCGCAATGCAGGATAAAGATAAACAAACAAACAAAGCATTTGCTTAAGATAATAAAACCAAGAAAATGCAATTTTAAAAACATAAGCTGGCACGCTCATGTCATTCAGGCAAATACATTTACTAGGGGCCAGGGCTGTTGAGGCTTACTAGGTTGGGCCCGGTACCAATGAGATCCTTTATTTGCTATTTAAAAACGCAACACTTTCTTTCGTATAACTGTTTGAATGAGAGAGTGCAGACTCGACGACTTCCTACGCCTTCAGGGCTACGGTCTTTCGCACTCTCTCATTGGATGCACACTGTACGTTTTTGTTTTATGTACGTTTCGAATCCAAACAAAAATAAAATGACCATCCATCCATCCTTAGGCACCAAATCAACACATTTTGTAAGAAAAACGCACTGTATCCAAACACGCGGTAGTTTCTTCATATTCCCGGAACCCTTGAAAAGGTTCCTGGTCCCTAAAATTATCAGTACGCGCTTTGAAGTTCAATAGCCGTCTGAGTTTAATATCGTAAAAGTTTTCTAATGTTTTATTGTTTACTTTGCAGTTTCATGGTAGCAATTAAACGAAATCAAAACAATCTTGCTTCGTAAAGGAATGTCATTTCGACTAAATTGCACCTTAATTGGAAAATCTTTGAAAAACCATTTTTAAGTTCACAGCTCTTTTTGATGCTTTGGTTTTGATACTTTAGTCATCTAGTCAAGTGTGTTTCTTTTTTGTTTCGACCACGTAACGAAACAAAATTGATTAGACTTCAATACGAGGCCATCAAAATTTTCCAGTAAAATGCAATGGTCAAAATATTATTGAAAGCTATTGTTCCTCATAGCTTGTAAACTAAAGTATCGGTTAACTCAGGAGTATACTGCATATAAAAACCTGCAGATATTTCAAAGCAAAGGCAAAGGACTTTGTAATAAAACGAAACAATACGCTTCGAAACGGTTTCGTTTCGAACAAGCTTTGAAGTTCCTTTGGCTTTGAAGTTCCTTTTGGCTTTGAAGTTCCAAGCTTTGAAGTTCCATTGGGTTCGAACTGTTTTGGCCAAACCATTTTTTACATTGATGCAACCATTGCAGTTGTTAAATCAATGTAAAAAACGCCTGATTTGCTGGCGGAGTGTTTATGAAGATTTGATAGAATCTAAGCAAAAGTAGTCAAACTTTTGTCTGCTTTTATCCGGAATGGCCCGTTTCGGTGAGTCCGATTCGGTGAGTCCGATTCGGTGAGTTCGATCCCTTAACGGGGGATTTTTTCAATTTTTTTTTTAAATTATCGGGTACCGTAGCCTAATTATCATTGCCGTTTTAGGGTTTGGGGTTAGGGGTTAGAGGATAGAAACTCACCGAATCGGACTCACCGAATCGGACTCACCGAATAGTAGCACACCCGCTTTTATCAAAAGATCACAAAATAATATATCATTATGGTCAAAAGGTTTTGTTTCTAGCTTTTTGAGTCCAAATGCCCATGAAGGCATTGGCACAATTCAACGTTGTCAATACCACAGTTTGACGAAACCTTACCTTATCCCTATCAAAACTTTCTCTACATGCCACTAGTCACAGGCAGATAAACTTTTTAATACAAGTGCAGGTAGCGTATCTCTAAGAATGCAATTCTCTACAATTTTTTAAGAATAGCTTGCTTTATATTTAGGAATAAAAAAGCAGAAAATAGGCTGGTTTGCTGAACTAACAAGACAAAACAAAATCCAGCATGCTAATAATAGTAATAAGGCAAGCTACTACCATGCAGTAGCTTCTATGGATTTTACCTCACCTGTTTCTTTGTCGTACACTTTATATTGTGGTGTCTCAGCAATAATTTTACCGATTGAAGCTATAAACAACACAAACATGCATAAAGGAGATAAAAAGCGCCACGTTATTTGCCAGTATAAGCCTGGCGCTGCTCCCAACATTTCCTCAATGTCGTTTGAAAATCTGAAAAGAAAGAAAATGAGAGAAACAGTTTTTCGTGATAGTTTATAGCAGAAGATGCAAATCGAGGAAGGACACTTGATTGTGTGCCACTTGTCCACTCCCTTTAAAAAAGAAAAGTAATGCATAGTTTAAGAAATCTTTCTCGAGATGCATCCAAAAGGAAAGCTTTTCTTGCCTCGGCTTTGTAGCATATTTAGGCTGCAACTTGCGACAAGTTCAAATAAATATAAACTCATTTGGTCGGCGGAGTGGCGAAGCACTGGAAAATGTATAACTAGTTTGTTCACAAATCGGCTACTGCAGTCTACTCCAGTAGGCTGAAACTTAATTTCTATGTTTATCTTAAAAGCTAGATAATCGTCGTTCCGGTACATTTCAGGGAGGTTTCACTGGGCGGATTTTTCATTTCTTTTCATCGCAAATATAAGTTGAATGCTGTCATTGGTTTGAAAATTCCGGAATAATTACTTCACTTGTGGTTGTGATAATTGCCAGATCGTAACCAGGCGCTTTAAACCGATGGCTCTGACTTCTTTCGGCTAAGCCCTGCCAATAGATGGCATTTTTATGCCGGTGGTCTTTAAAGTGTTAATAGCTTTTTGGTTTTGGTGGTCGAGATGCCGGTGGTTTCGTAATAAATCTTAAGGATTTCTGACGGTGAGCTTCAATTCAATTCAATTCATTTTATTTTTCTTTGTCAGAATGCAGAAGAAATGATATTGTGGAAAAGAAACACAGTAACAGAAACCAACAAAAGGAAAAGGTGGCAAAACCTAATGGTTTAAGTCTTTAAGACGTGCATGAAAAGATCTAATTCTACGGTACTATAGCCTATGCATTGACAAACATAGTTAGGCGTGGCCGCCAAACCTGATACTTTAAAACAAGTAGATGAATTAGTTAAGAATCAGTCGCCTCCTCGTTTCTGAAACAACTGGAGCGCCAATTCTTAAAGCAATGAGAACACGACTGAACCCAACAACATCACAAGAACTAACTAATACACACACACATATTCCGTGAAAGTAAAAGTATTCCGCTTTCGTAAAAGGTTACAATATATAAGTAGGCAGGCTCACTACGTTTTCAGATTTCTGTTATTTGGCGTGATCTTGCTTTTATTGTATAATGCGACAGCTTGCGGAAAATAATCGACATTTAGCTGCTTAGAAAAATCTGTTTCTTTTCAATAACGTCTGCACAACTCGGTAGGCACTTTAACGTAGTACACTGTCCGAATTCCATAACGCAATCATGCGTGACGTACACGCAAATCAGCTGACTTCAGTCATGTGACTCAACACGTGATTATCTGGTCGTCTTTATCGAAAAATTTTGATACAAAGAAATTTAGCTGAATGCATCCCCACAACCTGCGTGGCCGAATGGGTTAGGGCAAAGTAGAAGTAATTTCGATTGCGTGGGTTCGATTCCCACCTTCTGCTAATACTACTTTTTCTTCTGCAACTGAACTGAGTGCAAGAAGAATCTTAATGACTGCAATCAATGGAGTTAATAAGGAAAATTGTGACTGAAATACCAGTGATGTCATATACGTCACGCATGATTGCGTTATGGAATTCGGACAGTGTACTACGTAAAAGTGCCTACCGCACAGCTCAGGCAGAGCAAGTAAGTTAAAGTAGGGGAAGGTCGGGACCTGCGAGCCACTTTTTTCTTTTAGATGCATATCTTCTACGTTTCTCAATATTTTTCTCTAAAAATTGGTTTTGCAATGCCTTGTAGTGCTACCTACTCTACAGCAAAAGCACAAGTTATTATTTCAGCGAATGTTTAATTTACGCTCAAAAACATAAACACGCGCCAAGCGGCTTATCGCACCCCACATGTGGGGAGCGATAAGCCACAATTGCGATAAGCCAAAAAATGTAGTAATTTAGCAAAGAAATCACTTCGCCATATCAAAAATACAATTCTAAAACATAGTTGTATCATGGCCACCGTTGTATTATTTATGTGTGAAATCAATCTTCAAGCCAGCTTCCAAGCTTTGAGTTTTGAAATAAGCGATGGAGAATTTTCAAATGATTCCTTGAGATGAGTTGTCAGAATTTTCATGTGAAATAGCATAATTAATAGTTGCAAATGAAACAAAAGTCAGAATTGTGATATATCCTAATAGAAAGGTGTGAAAACAAAAAAATGATGTCATATGACACTTTAACATCTACTATCACAGGCACTTGTCATGGCTTGTAGGTCCCAATACAAGGTGACTCAAGGCTCCCTACCTGATCGTTCAGAAATGAAACAACAGCTGAAAAAAAACTAACATTGCTATCTAAAAAACTTTCAGCTTAATCTCATCATAAATACATCACCTACCACTACAAAAAAGTTCATGAACATTTCTTGCATAACAAATGAGTTATTTTAAAACACATTCAGCCAAAAAAATTTACTTTTTTAACCCAAAACCTATAAATCCTCTCTGCACCTTCATTTTTAGTACAATTTTGACCAAAGGATTGTGGGAACGTTATCCAAGCATAAAAAATATAATGACGTCAAAAAATGCAAAAAGAGTACTTTATATTAAAAAAAACGGGGGTGGATTATGGCTCCCACCATGATCATGGGTCCCGCTCCCGACCTTCCCCTATTACCGGTACAGCTAGGTGATGTTTCATTGGATCTGTGGGTGTAAGTTTTCCACAAAAAAAGCAAAAGAAATCATTTCTATTAGTAGTTGACTACAATAAATTCATGGCCATCTGAACAGATCTTAAAACGTTTTTCTTGCAACTTAAAAGCATATTTTACCAATACCTTTTCAAGATTCAAATACGAGTGAAATAAATTTACCTATTTTCTCATTTAACCTTGAAAAATAAAAACTTAAACAAAATATAATAATCAACTTTTAAACACATCTTACTTTTTAAATCCATAAACCCAGGAAACTGCCATTGTCTCAAAAAATGCAATGGTCAATAATGGTAATGTACCAGCGTATGTATCAAATATATCCAGAATGTACATTCCACACCTCAGAGTAAATATTTGACCAATTCCAAGAGACAAAATGCAAAGAATAGCTACAAAAAATAATTGAAGTCAATGTTAAAAATTAGCTGCATTTGTGTGATTTTAGTAAACATCTTAACACTTGGGCTATAGACTTCAATAAAATAAGGCGGTGTAGCTTCATGCAGCATGTATGAGATTAATTGAAGGACGTCTTTGTCGACACCAGTAAAATACATAACAAAACCAAAATTATACGACAGTTAAGATAACAAGTGATAAACAATAGAAATTTTACCAACAATAGCTTCTTTAGGAATTTTTAAACCGAGGTCTTGTAGAGGAGTAATAATGCCTTCTAAGGTCCCAAACATTGAACCAAGCCCCAAATTAATTAGCATTAAGAAAAACATGACACTCCAAAACGGGCTCACATCCAAATGAATCATGGCCTCTGTGAAAGCAATGAAGGCCAATCCAGGTCCACTGACAGTCTGAAACCAATAACAGAGCAACAAGGTTATTCTTCCTTTCTATTGTTGTGTTAAAGTAGTGAGAGCAGATGATTCGATGGCTACACGTTCGTTTGATGTTTTCTGTTTGTCCGCACCAATTATTAGCTCAGCTTGTTAAGCGCCCGACTTTGTGCACGAAGACACTGCAAGTTCAAGTAGCGCTGATTCGACTTTTTATCAATCTATCAATCTCGGTGACCAGGCCTGCGTCAGTGGTTAAAATCATCTAGAACAGGGGTTCTTAACCTTTTTTCCCTTATTACCCATTTCTGTCCAGATCAAAGTCCCATTACCCAAAATCTAATTTTATCTATTTTGCCGTATTAAAGATATAGAACAGCGTTATTCAACAAAAATAACATTTAATGCAAAGAACAACATCAATAGTGTTAGTGAGACATTTGTTCTTGTTTTTTGTGTACAATCTATGCAATATTGGGTGCGATTTTGGATACTGCACAACTCAAATCTGACTCCAGATCTAACAGCTTGTTTCGGGATTTTGATTTCAAAGCAACAACACTTGAAATTGCTGATTCACAGAGATAAGTAGAATATATATAGGTTACATAGTCAATAATGTTAGTGATTTTTGCGCAACTTTTGGATATGCTTTCCCCAGAATTTTCCCAAGCTTTCATCTTCAAAAGAATAGGCCTATAGCTCGCTCGTCTCAACACTAACTCTAAATGTAGCCTACACTTGGCTATACTACTTCAAACAGCAACGCAGCCATCAAGCTTGCTCATAAAACAACTGTAAATGAACTGATTAGACAAGAAAAATCTTATCATTATGTCACAAAAATAAAATACATAAAACTGGCGACAAAAATAATGAGAAAATAAATTACTATGACGAAACAATTTTAAAAATGATAAAATATCACTGTGCTTGTTTGGTTGTTTTGAAGGGACTCAAAACATCAAAAAAAGTGTAAGTAATAAAGCAACTTTACCACTTACAGCTGTGACATTGTTTGTTACATCTATAATTCTATATATTCTGGTTCAGCTGATTACCTACCTGCTATCTTCAAATTACCCACATGTGGGTAATTACCCATAGGTTAAGAACCACTGATCTAGAAGTATGCTAAACTGCCAGGATTAATTTGCAATGAAGCTTTCTCAGTCCGAGAATGGAAATCTCCATAATCAATTTGTTGTCTGTTGTGTCGCATCTGTGATGGCAGTGTACAGTGGCTTGTCGCAGTCAGTTGTCGCAAGGGGCACAACATAAAACATGTTTTATTATTATTATTATCATTGGCAAAATGATACATCTACTCAAAATTACATTGTCATTCTGTTTTTTTTTTTGTTTTTTTCACTTTAACGTAATTTATGCGAACATAGTTTATAGACCAGTGGTCCCAACAAACGGGTACAACCTCATACCAGGGTACAAAACATCAAGTGGTGTTGGTAGACGTCTTAAGAGTTAAAAGCCCCATCGTGCTTCCCTCAACCATTTTTGTTTTATTTTTTATTACCTCTATTTTCTACTTTTCTTCGTCACTGTAGACAGTGCCGGTCTTTGGGGCGTGCAAACCGTGCGATCGCACAGGGCCCGCAAATTAGGGGACCCGCAATTTACTCAAAAAATGCAGTAATTTTTGTTATTAGCAACAAGAAAGCATATAGACTCAGCTTTATTTCCGAAAAATGCCAAAGAAAACATGATCTCTAACGTTTTCTAAAAAACATTTTCAAACATAAAAACATGATTAGACATTTTAGTTTCCTTTATACCATACCTTGTTCAACTCAGTCTTCGCCGAGCAATCCGCTATAGTGAGGTTTTGCCACAACTGCAGAAACATAAATCTTTTTAAAGCAGTAGAGGTTATGTTTAGCGTACACATTACTTGAATGAGTTGCATTTAATTATACTGCATATTAATATGTGTAAGTTGCATATATTTGCAAAACATAAAAATATATAGGCTAGCACTTTGGAATGACTCAAAATGATAACGGTAGCCTACTGATTTTGATTGTTTATTTTTTTTGTAGTTTTTCCTTGAGGGAAGAATGATGTGGCAACATTTTGGTTGCACTTACGTTAGCAAGATGTCCATCATGTTCGGAATCGTTCCGTTGATAGATCAAAGTGTGGTTGACAACTTCAACAAAATTCGGATAGTTTTCTCTGTTCATGTGACTGACAGCAGTGTTTAGGCAATGATCCGGTTGGTGGGCATTGAAAAACCCACGAATCAGCATAATATTTCTGAACAATTAAAATAGCACATTTTTTTAGGACATAGCGTCTAAAAATATTCTAAAGGCAAATCTTAAAACTTTTAACTCCTTGGGTCCCCCTAAAAATACTGTATCCATCTAATTTCAAAATCTGTATAAAGTGGGGAAATCTTTATCCTCGGACTGCAAAGCTTCTTTGAGAGCTTAATCCTGGCAGTTTGGCGTATTCGTTGAGCAAGGGTTTTCAACCTTTTTTTGTACTGCAACCCCCTCAGAGCAATCAACCTAGCATTGCGACCTCTCATAAAAATATTCAATAAAAGTGATTAATGCAAAGTTTGACCAAATTTGATTCATACCGATGTTCAGTTATGTCTCGTTTCGTTTTTCTAATGTAAACTTCTTAAATCAAAAACGTCTTTTTGCGATATTATTACTGCTTTATTGCATTTCGTCCGATGATTTCCATTTTCTATTAAGCTTGGCTAAATTGTAAGAGTAAAAAACGAATAATAGCTACATTTTCGCATTTCCACATGTTGAATTTATAGCAATCTTTTAGAAATTTATTGGAATACGTTTTAGTAAGATGGTTGGTGCTGCATCTTTCAAGTTTGTCAATGCGTGGAACTGTTGCTGAATTAAGTTTAAAACAAAATAGTCGACAATCAGGAAATTTTCGATGCCATTGGAAACGATAGAGAAATCCCTATTTGACACAGGATTCCAAATAACCTTGATTTTTTGCCATGACGTGGTTACTGGTTAACTTTAGTCTGTTCAAAGCAACGTATATCAGAACTGGGGTGAAATATCGAATGCTTCGTAAGCAATAGAATAACCTCAGGTCGAGGAATTGTCGATTGCGAAAAAACAGTTTTCAACTTTTCGGCCAAAAAAAAATTGAAAACGATAAACTGGATTTTCAGGCGTTTTGCGACTACAGGAAAATGGTTCGCGACTTTCACTGGGTTTGCTAGCCCCAGGTTGAAAACCACTGTCGTAGAGGCTTTGAACCACTGACGCAGGCCCGGTCATCGAGATTGCAAGAGTGAAGTTTCCGATTGTTGAAGTGTTGTTGTTCGTGAATGATTCTATCTACCAAGTGCCGCTGAATGAAGAGCAGTTCTTAAATGCGTTACTCAAGCGCACACCCGGAGAGCCAAACTAGCGCTGCTTGATTTTGCTGTTTCTTCGTGCACAATATCGGGCGCTTAACAATAGGCTGCATGGATAACCACGCCCGGCCAAACGGTTGCTGAAGAAGCGTTTGTTGGTTCAAATGAAAGTTTATTTTCATATTTGTTTCACATAAAACGTTGAAGTTTTTACTTTTACAAACATCCACATAAAAAAAAGAATAGGGTTGATACATTGAACCAACAAAAAGTTTGGATTCAATGAAATCCTGGTCAAAAATACGATAAAAAAATTATCAACAAGTCAATATTGCACAACTTTTAGACTTAGAGCGAAGCATCTAATTTCCGAAGTGCAGCTACTCACAAAGCAGGCGAATCTAGAGGGGGCAGTTGGTCACGTGCCCTTTAAAAACAATTGAAAAAACAACATCACATTTCGTCAACCTAACCGACGGAAAACAAAACAGAGCATGTTTTGAATGTGCAACGGATTTGAGGAGAGGTAGAAAAATTTTGGTCACTGTGCAGTATTTTAAAGCAGGCTAAAAAAATCTTCAATTGACTTCATGAGTTATTAGAAATAACTGCAAACTTTCATGACACCTTTCACATGACAAGGTGTACATGTAGGCTACTGGAACGCCGCTTTGTCAGAAGTCTCCCCATTGTGTGAAGAAACACAAAAGTAAAAAATCTTGGTCAGACGTAGAGCGAAATTGAGCAATAATCACGTCATCAAAGCATAGCCGTAGGAGATGGGGGGGCAGGGAGGCGGTCGCTCCCCCGCTGAAAAACGTAGCGAATTTGGGCAAAAATGTCAAGTTATTTGGGCAAATCAATCTTACCATGATGTTTCGACGTCTCACCAGTTTATAGACTTTACATATTTTCGTACTTTAGCTTTTTTTTTTAGCTTTTTCGTACTTTCAGCACGTTGAATATATACAATAATAATCATTCGCTATCTCCGCTTGCAGCAGATTGCGCATCATTCAACATAGGTTACTTGACAGGGTTCCATGTGATTTTATGAGCCGTACTGCTTCCATGCTGGCTCAAGGCAGATTGGAAGAGGGTGATATGTCACCAGATTATTAGCCTACCCGATTTATCCTCACTGCGTTATGCGAGAAAAAACACAATCGGCACCATTTTTAAAGTCTTTGGTATGACTCGACCTGGAATCGAACCCAGGGCTACCAGCACCAGAGCCACGGGTGCTGGATATACAAACGCACTTCATTAAAAATGTATGTTTACAACTCATCTAAATTTTAAACAATGTTGGCTTTATTTACGCATTTCACTGATCTAACTGACTAAACATGCTCGCATCCTATTGAAAAGTTTTTACTACTGTATGAATATGAAAAGAAAGCAATCAAACAGGTACCGTGTGACAAAAGTTTATATTCTGTGCCAGATCTCTTCGTGTAGCGTAGCCTATTGTCCATTTGTTGGACCCGCAGATAAAGTTATCAGCGAGTTAACATAAAAAGAAAAAATAAGAATAAATAAATAAGAATAAGTAAGTAGCACTTAGGTAAAAAAACTCTATTATTGAAATTTTTCTCGTTGTCAAAAAATATTGTAGCTTTAAAGTTAATTTAAATTTTGAATTATAAATTTTAAATCTAACTTTTACAGTAATTGAAGCTTTGATTATCATATGGTCAGTTGGTCACATACGAATTATGGTCTTTGAACAATAAGCATTGTTAGGCCTATTGGAGTAAAAAAATACCCAAACAGCGACCAGAACAAGGTACAATTGTAAAAAATTAACTTAGGGTAAGCCCTCAGACCACTACCGTTTAGCCTGACAGACCAACGTACGTACCCATCTATGCAAGCTTGTGTTCGATGAAAAGCTTTGAAGCCAAGGATGCTGAAAATAACCAACGAAGAGAAGATGCTAGTTCCACAGTTGATGAGCGCCACAGTCAGAGCGTCCTTCTTGCAATTATTGTGCTTGTCATTGTAAGAGGAATAGGCGATTACTCCTCCAAATCCCAGACCAAGGGAGAAAAATATTTGGGTCGCTGCATCCCTCCAAACATTAGGATCGGTTAAACGATACATCTACCAAAACAAGCTGTTCATTAAACAGAGTAATTTCAATTTCACCTTTGAATTGACTTTTAGCATCATATGTTTTTGTTTAAAAAGCTCATATCACGAAACTACAAGCAGGATAAAAATGTTTAAGTTCAGCACTAGACATTCCCTCGCATTAACTACGAATCAATGCCAAAGAAGTTCAATGCTATACTTTAATGAAAGTTATTACCGTACCGTAAACTTATTGAGAATGATTCTGCATCTGATCATATAACTATATATAACAAAAGCGTTTCTTTTTGCTTCTGTTTGGAGCATACGTTTTTCTGTTTTTGTAGGCCTATATTTTTTGTAGGCTACTATTTGCAATTATTTTTTGCGTTTTGCTAGCAACAAATGTTTACAATTAACCTTATAATGACGTAAAAGTGACAGAAAAACTACAAAACAAAACAAGGGAGTCTGTAGTTGTAATGATTAATATACAATATATACATGTCTTGTTTGTTTTCGAATAGCAAAATAAAAAAAACTTTTTTTCGGCATTTGAATATTTCAAAAATGGTTACCGTAACAAAAAAACAATTTTATTTTGTATGTTTAGTTTTTGTGTTTATTTTTTGTTTCCAAAATTATATTTGTAAAAGCCATTTTCCTATGTCCAAGTTTTCAAAAAAAAGCAATTACAAAAAGCGATTAACATCACTGATCACTGATAATGCCTTCATTCAAGAACTTAAAGGACGAACTGCAAGCTTTATAATTCACCAAACGTTGGTTGGGATACAATCAGCGATTCTTTGATAATGATGAGTCAAACAGTAACCCATAAATATTTCTTCATTTCTAAAAAACATTTTAAGAAAACAAATTCCAAAGCAGCATTTGTGTAAGTAGGTGGATCTAAACAATTGACTTACATCTGGAGTGAACATAAAGGCCACCCCATCAATAGCACCGTCAAGAGTTATTCCTCTAAAGAAGTAAATCAATAGGACAATGTATGGAAATGTGGCGCTGAAGTAGATCATCTGAAATAAAATATAAATTATTATTCGGTGGATAACATATTTTTTTTCCATATTCTTATGTGAGAGGCTACTTGCTGAATCTGCCCCTGCATTAACGTTGTCAGGGGATCCATGGGGTACTTTTGGATCTTGGCTGAAATGATTTTAAAGACCCATAATTTTCTCAGGAGAGCCGACAGTGGAAGAAAATACAGCGCATCATTAGGATTCCTGTTGTGATTCATTTGCAGTGACGTTCGGTGGCTTAAACCGTTGGGAAAGCAACTTGGAAATATTCTGCAGCAAGGTAGTAGTCACGAAGGGCGTAACCGTCGGGCGAAGCCCGAGAGCGTGTTGCCGAAGGCAACACTTCCAGCGGGGGATCTGGGGGGCCTCCGCCAGAAATTTTTGAAAAACACTTCCAATTTGGTGTGCTCTGAGAGCATTTCCAAAACAAATCAAAAATAAAAATCTGTCAAATTGTGCTTCGCCTATGTCGTGATCATACATCCATTTAATGTTCAGAAGTCATGAACAATCTTAATTTTAACGTTGCAGGACCAAAATCCAGTGTTAGACATGGAATAATAATTGTCTAATATTTAATTCGTCATGAATGTTCATTCTCAGATATTCAGTTAGGCCTACACTACAAAAACTAACACTTAGGCCTAAACATTACAACCGCAAGCAATTTGTACAAAAAGCTGGATAAGTTTGCCTCCTGCGTATAGAAGCTTAACGAACTAAATATTGCATCCGCACCTGAACGTTCATTGGCGAAGTAACGTTATATCAACGCTGTAAAAAGGGCAAAGGCATGACTATGAAAGCTATAGTAGGCTAAAGTACTTGGCGAGGAGACATCAAAAACAGCAACAATCTTTTCGCCTTTATGATGCTGTGCTGTGTACCGTGACGAGAGACCATTCAGTGCGTATGACCAGTTAGTCTAGCGATTGAACGCATTGACGTCACTGGGAAAGCAACTCTAACCATAACACATCTGATTGGCTAAGCAGCTGGTGACGTTTTGCAAAACGGGTGAGGATTGGATAAAACGAAGGCGTTTTTTGACGTTTTTGGACGTGGGGAAAGCAACTTTGCAAGTTGATTTCCCTGAAGCCTCAGTGGTTGTTTCTGACAGGAGCGTTTGCGTTAATTGGCATTTATAGGCAAGACATGCGGTTTGGTGAGCACTAAGACTACTCACAAGCGTTATGAGTAATTCTAGTCACGAACACAGTAATTTTCAAGTTAAAATAGACGTGATAAAAATAATAAGAAGTTAAACCTAGAATTCAGTCATTATATTTTGCATAGTTTACGCTCAGGTGAGCACTGCTTTCCTTGCTTTGCCTCACCGATCGTCACTGTTCATTTGCATAGAGGTATCTTGTTTGAGATGTCCGACGCTAAGATTGCTCACGAGCCCAACTTGTTTTCTAAACGGCTCTGTTGGTGGGTTTCTTTTTTTATTCTTCTTATGTTGAAGGTAAGTTATTCAAAGGTATCGCAAAGTGTTGGCACCAGAGTAACAAAATTCAATCTCTTACTTTCATTATGTTTGTTCTTTACATGTTGTAGACAAACTGTAGGCCAACTATTATTATACCTCATGAGGATACTGGTCACAGCGGTAAACCATAATCTCTTCGTGGGAAAATTGTAACATAAGATTCCCGGATCCGTTCGTCTGTATGTAATGACCGAAAAAGAAACACTCCTTTGAAAACATCTATTCAAAATTGTATTTCTGTAAAATTAACCCGCGGCTATCGAAAATGGGGTGCAACGCGATACACCACTAAAAACCTGTCACTACAATCCAAACTACTTAGATAAAGACGGAATTTTCGTCCAGCTGGCAAGTACTAAGCAAACAGTTAAATATGCTACCAACTTTCAAGCAATCATTTTACGAATGACCAGAACAGATTGCAATATCTCAAACTCACGTACGCAGTTACTGTGACGTCATAGTTAAACATTGTGAAGTAATTCTCAACAGGTGTGATACAAGTCTTACAAACGATGGTGCAATCTTGGCTCATTTTTTAGAAAAAATTCCATGACGTAATACGCTAAGATTCAGTAGACCTGAACGGTTTTTATATGACGTTTCATTTGGTGAACCATTGTCGGGAACAGATACAGTGTTGTGTCCGAAACGTTCGACTTGCACTCTTCATTTTTCGTTTAAATAAACATTTCAGTTATGTTGCTTGGTTTCATACCATTAAATAAATGTCAAAAGCTATAGTATAGAAAATGAATCGAATCAAAACTGTTTCTCTTTCCTCGGCGGCTGCAGCAGTTTGTGGATTCACAATATGACCTTGACCACAATCCATACTTCCAACAACATCATGCCGACAATGAGAGTCTAAGATGGTCAATCTTTTTGATTGAGATGCCTTCTACCAGCCAGATCAAAAATTAGTCTCAAAATCGGTTTAAGAACTTAACGTTTTGCAAAGAAGAAATATGAAGGGTTTTGCCAAGCAAAAGATATCAAATTACCATCAGCAATCAACAGAGCTTGGCAAGCTCAAGCAATCATGTCTAAATATATTTTCAACAAACACGTGTGCATAAGGCGGGAATGACCCACGAGGGGCATGGCTGTGGCAGCGACAGAGACTATTATAATTTGATACTGAGTCGTATGCCACGAGATGAAGTGTTGCGTTTTTGCTAAGATTTAACTTTGATTTGTTGAAGATTTACCTAAACTGAAGTCCAATATGAGAAGATTGGACAAAAATTCTTCCATAAAATATTAAACAGAAGTTATTGCATAGGTTTCCAAACTTACAACGTCTTCAATAGATTGCAATACAACAGCTTATCAAGATACATTGATTATTATCGGTGCTCTTATTTTGCAACAGTTCTTTACAGAGTGAAGCAAAGTTCTTCTACCAAACCACATTATCAAAATTAGCCTGTTTTACGTCGTTTCAACGGCGCATGATAACTGTTGCTAGATGGGCAAGCAGGTAGTCACGTTAATCACAAAACGCATTTTGTAATTCCCTGTGAGCATGATAGAAATAAACACCCTAGGCAAAACACCATAGTGTCCATTTAACACAGTGTTTGATGTGGGTTGCGTTTCAAGTAAAAAGCAATTATCGGATAATCAGTTCTGACACGAATTTAAAATTAATCGATAAAGTTTTCAAATCCTCAAACCATTCAACGAAAAATCATGTTTCAACATAAAATGCAAGAAACCTGCTAGAAAAATTCTGGAAATTTTTATTTATCAATCAGTGAATGTTTGAATAACTCAATTGTAGTCGTCTATGCCTACTGTAAACAACAGAGATTTACGTCAAATCGTTTAATCCCGGATGTAACAAAGCAAATTTCGCTGCCAGTTTATGTAAAAGTAATTGGACAATAAATTAACCAAGCATGAAATCAAACGACATTCCAGAATGCAACACAGAGAATTCTTTAACACTTAAATATTTGTATGCCTAACGGTATCCCGTTTGAGTCCTAACCTGTTTTCCACCTACATTTGTTGGAGTAAACGTCCAAAATTGCTCTTTCAAAGAACTAATCAAAAGTTTTGAAAAGAATATAATCGCTAAAGGAAACAAGTAAGTTCACTGTGTCAAGCTCGGTGACCGGCCTGCGTCAGTGTTTACCACTTTGCTCACAAGGCACTTGCTAGTAAAAACTTGTCATGAAACACCTGTTTTAAAAAAATTTCAATTTTATTTTTGTTTATATCATTATTGTTTCCTAAATTATTATTGGAAAAAGGTCATAAGCTTCAAAAATAAAAACTACAAGTGACCAAAGCAAACCATTTCAACTACCAAGCTGTCACTTGCATAGCATATCTTTTGCATTATATGGAAGGATTATATTAAGGAGCGTTCTTCTTCTTGGCAGTCAGCATGTTATTGACTTGGGTTCCGGTTTATAGCCTATTGCAAACCTTGCTACTAATATGTTCGATGCCTTTTGATGATTTTCTGTAGCAGCATTGATATCTTTCAGCTTGTGCATGTAAACTGTTAACATAATGATGCTGTCACAATGTCCGGAGGGATTGACCGACTGGGATATCCAGAAGCTTTCTTAAGTTTAGATAACGTTTTATCTATATTTTGTTGCTGAACGTCGATGCAGCGCTTCAAAGACGTCACGAAGATATATGAAAGTATTTACTATTGAACTTGGGCAAATAGGATTTGCTAAACGGTAAGGTTTGGAAATCGACAATCGGAAGGGAACATTTGTAACGCATTAAGAACACACTGCGTCCGCCGAACGGGCGCATACCAAGCAAATGAAGACAATTTTTATTTAAACTTTCAATCTCACGCCATTAGTTAGATCTTTAGGCTTTTGTAGCTTGATGTTCAAAAGCCGAAGTTTTATTGCAAACTTTTGAAAAATACCAAAGTTTACTTGAAATGTAGCCTAAATACTATAAACCATGGCCGTAAGTGACCGAGCATGACCAGAACTATCTATCTGACAAGCCAAGCAAAACTTGATTCATTTTTTTATAAATATTGCGGATAAATAATCCAGTATTTGAAACAAGTGTTACCAGTGGGCACGTTTTCAACTGAGTTTATATTAAGATGGATAAATCATAACGAAATTGCTATGCTACAAATCTTATGTTGTGTCACTGCCTGGAAACTGTAGCTTGTCATAAAAGCCGTTAAAGAAACTTTTTTATCAATATACTGTAACAACATATCCCCACAAAAACAGAAAATAAAATTCTTGAGAAATTTGTTTTTATTTTGAAAGTTGAAAAAACAAATGATGCTGCTGTATTTTAAGCTTTATCAGCATTTTTTTCTACTGAAAGTGGGTGTGTTTACTGTTTACTGTGTTGTTTTCTACTTTAGTGCGGTCGACATTACAAGTGAAGAGGAAATAAGAAATATTTCCAAAGCAGGCCGATTGTATCCTAGAAAAGTCTTTGTGACAAATGGTAAAGCATCAAATACGATAAAGATTTTACAATTTTGAAACCTTCTTCGATTGGTTGGTTTTGAATCTTTATCCTCGGACTGACAAAGCCTTGATAGGTTATTCCTGGTAGTTTCGCATACTTATAGAGGCTTTTGACGCAGGGCCGGTCACCGAGATTGGCAGAGTGAAGTTTTCCGATTGTTGAAGCGTTGTTGCAGAGGAATTATTCTATCCACTAGGTGCCGCTGAATGATGAGCAGTCCTGAAATGCATTGCTCAAGCGCACAACCCGAGAGTCGAACCAGCGCCGGGTGATCTTGAATCTGGCGCTTAACCATTGAGCTAACGGGGCGGATTGTGGAGTCGCTATTGCTGCTGCATGAGCTTGTCCTTTGAGATATAAAAATGTTTCTTCAAAACTATGGCAACATTTAGGTAGAAGAAACAACAGCGGAAATTTACTGTTTCAAAATAGGAGAGTAGCCTACAGATATATGATTATATGTTATCATAGTTTACATCGTGTAATTGTAATGACAAAGAGGTCTACCAGACCACTGATAAAAAATAACCAAAAAATAAGGCCATTTCGTTCTTTGAAACTGTGTTAGCTTATTTGATGTTTATGCACGGTAGTAGAATTCATGTCACATTCATCAATTGCCGTGGCGGCTCGTGACTAGTTTTAATGGATAGGCTGCAAAAATGTTTTACATTGTTTTTACATGACATTTACGTTCACCAATTTTAGCAGGGTGGACTGCAACCTTGCAGCCTATTAGGGTCCCCCCCCGAGCCCCCCCCCCCTAATTACAATAATGCAAACGGAAGGCATGTGCCTTATACATAAAGTATTTTTATTTGGTGCGCTAGCAGTTTTTACTGACAAATGACCACTGTGGGTCCAGTATGGGGCATGCCATAACCAGTTGTTTGCATGTTGCACTGCTCTGTTTTATATAAATATTAATTATTGCACCAGGATGCAATGATGCATGCACCAAAAGAAAAAAACGCTAGTAGAAAACAAACAAAAAGTCGGACTCGAAACCAGTCAAACTTGTAGGCTACAATCAATTCTTGCACCAGTGTCTCAGCCAATGTTTTGACAACATTGCGGTTGTACATGAAAATGATGAAAGATACAATGAGTTGCATTGGTAGCCAACGTGCAAATATTTAAACATTGGACTCAATTTAGATTTAAGGAAAATTTTGTATCTTATTTTTGAACTAGTCGTGCTGTGATTGTTAAACAAACAATGTGGAAAATCATCTTTCTGCGAAACCTGTTTAATAATATTACTTAATCTTTAAGAAAATGATGTCTTTATGAGAGTTGTTTTTGAAGTTCAATATACTTTCTAAATAAAGTATTAGCATTAACGC
The DNA here is from genome assembly GCF_918807975.1 of Aplidium turbinatum. Taxonomy (NCBI): domain Eukaryota; kingdom Metazoa; phylum Chordata; class Ascidiacea; order Aplousobranchia; family Polyclinidae; genus Aplidium; species Aplidium turbinatum. Next base: position 18,717,996 of record NC_137485.1, read on the forward strand.
TACAATGCGTCACGATGAAAGTTTCTTTGTCTGAATTGGACCGGTCTCTGAAGTAAACATAAGCAGAGCGGTAAAGGAACAATTTAACTCGGTTCCAATGGAACGTCTGGAACACAACTGATAAAAACGAGACATTTTTGAAAGAAAAAAAGTCTGCTTAAGTACTTAAGTGCCTTTCTAATAAGAGAAATACCTTAATTTTATTAGGAAAGACCCTTTTTGAAGGAATGTACCTTCTTGCTTGCTTTTGCGAGAAAAAAATAAGTAAGCTGCAGTTGTTATTATGCCTCAGTCTGAGCCAAATGAGCCCAGGCTTGGATATAAAAACCCTCCTGGACCTCTTGTGATTCACAAAATGATTCTAGATGTAACTAAAACATCGCTTGTAAGTTTATCAATGCAATGGGCTTTCTACACAGTGTTTGAAAAGCTAGTCCCTTAAAGTTAGGAACAAGTGTATTGGCAAAAACTCTTTTGTGTAGTGAATAGGGGTGGCTTTCATAACTTTACATCAGTTCGACTTTGACGGTTCTGGCAATCAATACCCAGAATGATAAGTTGAAAGGCCTAAATTTGATACGACCAGTTTTCCATAAATAAAACACTGTTATCTGTTCTTAGAAACGTGCAAAACTACTTTTGATTTCTTTGGTGACGGAGCTGTGAACAGACCCTATGTTTCAGGGCCCAATTTTATCTGAAATTATCTTAGTGAGTTAAATTTTAATAAATAATTTTCTAACTAACATTTTCTTTCTGAGGAAAGTTTTTTACCACCCTGCAGAGCGACAAGTCAGCCTACATTATGTGCGTAAGCCTACAATCGTGTGGAAAAAATGAAGATTGAAAAACAGAAGAAGTCAACTTAAAACTTTTTTTATTGGTTATGCAAGTTGAAGAATGGGTTATTAAAAGAAACTTTTATTGGAGAGAAGGTAAATCATGAAGCATTACAGAAAACTACGATTGCACAACTCTACTCTTCCTTTCCTTTTGTTGATATACATTTAGCATTGCAGCATAAAATTTGCCATTGAGTGACTGCAAGTATAATACCACAACAGCAATCATCGTTCTTTGAAACATGAACAACATGCGACTCCTTCAAATTTATAAAATTCTTTCACGTCTGAGCTGGCGCTTAATACTTTGTTGGTGTATTTTTGTGCCCAACCGAGACATTTTTAATACATACGGTGATCGCTCGTAACCTTACAAACTGACCGATAGTAACACAGTCAACATGCAGATGTGTAGTACGTCAAGTTAAGCTTGAATCCAAAAAATAACCACCTTACCGTGTGGTGACGTAATGTCACTGGTGAAACACTTCACTGTGTGCGTTTATGGACATAAATGAGCAGACTACACAGAATTGCGTTGTAGCCTGTAGGTTACATTTGAACGAGCTGTGTAAAAGATTTAACTACATACTTCAGGAAAAGCATAATCTAGGCCTACTAAGTTTATGAAATTTTAAGTCCAACAGGTTAAACGTGTCTGATTGCTTTCGCTTTAGCGATTTTTTACAACAAACTTTCTTTGCATTAAAGCCACCTATTCTCCGATCTGCCTAACTTAATAGAAATGGGCAATTGCATAAATAGGTCGTCACGCAATGATATAATTAGAAGTAGGGTATACATGCAGGTGGTCAAATGCACCTAGATACGGGACCGCCTGCTCACATTTCTTTGCAACTGACCGCCTAACGAGAAATATCAGCATCGAAGAAGTGTTATTGTTTCTCGTTGTTTCGCTTCTATGTTAATTAATTTCCCAAACCACGTGTTAAAAGTGACTTCGACTATTTCAGATTCCTGTGAATGGATGCAGTCGTGCAATACTACACTTCCGCAATCAACGTTGCTTATGGCAACACAACTGCCCTCGTGTGTTGTTTTCAAAACTTCAATTTTGTGAATGAGTTCTTGTTTTACTATAACCTGGTGAAGTACACACATTGCAGACGCGCCACGTCAAGAACTCATCAAATTCCATCACGTAGTATTCGAATTAGGCTCTTGTCTTGCAAAGTCATGTGTTCACCTACCCATTGAGAAAATTAATCCTTTTTTTACATTGATTCAGTGTTTGCAGACATTGAGTTAATGTAAAAACGGACTGATTTGCTGACTGGGTGTGGGTACGCAACGTATAAACATCGACAATGCACAGACGAACTGTTAACGGAGACTAGCGCGGATCTAATCGGAGCACTTGTTGCCTTGCTTGATGTGGTATTTACGTTTTGACAACGTCTGGAATTTGTGTTTGGTAGTTACGTCATCTGCTGCTTGATTAACAAGCGCGATGCCTCTGGCACCGCAAGCAACCTTTCCTTTCAACTGCTTTTCCAGAGCGTCGCAGTCTTATGTTTGAAACTATATGTTACAGTAGAAGTTTGTGTTGTATGCCTACTACGTTACCTATTGCTATTAGTTTGTCTTTAGTTCTTATTGTTTTGCGTTTCTATATTTCAGTGAATAAAAGCCTCAATTGGGTTAATAAATATTAAATAAAAGAGAAAAAAATGCATGTTTTTTGGATATTACGCGGCACGTGACTACGTGCCCCCCTGGATCTGCTATTTCTGCGGTGCCTCCCAATTGTCTAGATCTGATACTATTAGAACCAATTCAAAAACTGTGCTTAATGGCAAAGTTGATTAAAAGTGTGTTTTATTAATATTATTATGATACTTTCGGCCGGGGATACATTAGGTAACACAAGAAAATACAACGTGCGGTCGATACACATGTCCTGCTCCGTAAACAGTTGTAAGGATAAATGCATATTAGTCCGAAAAGCTGGCAAGGGCAAGTGAGTATATAAGGAGAACAAAACTCGCAATACAAAGTACGCGGCATTCTCAGAAAGTATAGAATCATACATTATCACAGCAATAGTTTGCATCAATTAAACATTATCTTTTGGTAATTACAGTGTCTATTGAATATATATCTGCAATGTGCAAAAAAGGCTTTGTTTGTTAACTCCAACAAGGAATGTTTTACTCTGTGTGGTACTCATAGTAATAACTCAGACGCTCGAAAAAGCGAACCAATTTACGTGATGCTGCTTGGTCCATGCAACGATTGCCCCACGCAGAAAAGCTGCTTCAGCAACAAAAATAAAAACTTTAGTTGCTTCCAGTAACGTAGTTTTAAACTTTTAAGAATTAGACTAACAAAACCATGGCGACGTGCAGGCCCGGATTTAGGGAGGGCAGAGGATGCAGTTGCCCGGGCCACCCTTTTAAAGGGCCCTCCGACGTGGAAAAATGTGATTTTGTGTTGCTATTATTATTTTCTCTCAGCCTTTGAAGCTCCTTCAAAATGCCTCCTTTTTCTTTCAAGGTTAACTTTTAGTCACAAGGTGGCGACTAAGCTTGGCGTAAAGGCATTAGCAACGGTGTGGGTGAGGCATAAAAACTTTTCAAGTTACCTTGCAAAGTTTTTAGCGCTCTCGGCGCGAAATATTTTTTTCACGGGAGCCCCTTGATCTAAAAGTGCCCGGGACCCCTCATCAGCTAAACTCGCCCCTGCCGACGTGTAGCCTACATCAACGATCAAGGATGGACAAAACAGTCAAATATAAGATTAATTGAAAAAAAATCCACACCACGATGGCGTTTGCTCTATCTGCATTGCCATCACTGATTTCTGTTCTCTTTGTTAAAATAACGTATTTTTGACGTATTTTCGCTATTTTAAAGAATTTTTTTGTTTTGGGTTTAGCAATCTGAAAACTCTCTTTCCTTCCGCATGGTAGCCTACAGCATATTTACAAACACAACCCGAGCCAACATACGCCAACGCGTAGTGCTGGTAAGATCCATGGCTGCATGCACGCCACGCTATCACACAGTCACACAACGTCGACTAAAACAACGATATTTATCAAATAAAGTGCCGCAATTTATCCGTAACAATCTAAAAAACTAGTGCTAGAAACGATAATTGTCCTGATGAACACCCAAACTTTTCAGTATTCAATCTAAAGTTTGAAATTACAAATTAAACGCTTAAATTTCGCCGTTGCAAGTACGGCTTGAAACACTACCTTCACGCAGATTCCTTTTAAATGATCAGGCCGTGTTTGACCATGAGCATTTTAATAAATTTAAAGCAAAAATTGTTGCTAGAAAATTGTCTGTTTTCTATTTTTGTAAAATAGCAAGCCATTAAATGTTTTCAACTGTTTTGCAAAACCTTCCAGAAGCCACATTGGTGTAAAAAACATTTAGAAAAGACATTACGACATGGTTTGAGATAGCCTATAAATTACTGTAAAACATAATATAATGCTCAGGCCTAAGTAGGCGGGTTGTATTAAACACTGCTGAAGCAAAGATTAATATAAGGAGTTTCCATTTCAAAAATAACCGGATCCAAACAAGAAATCAATTCAGCAAAATTTCATTGTCAAATACATGGAAAAACTACAGCAAGCAGACTTCACTAAAAGAGTTCACCATTTCTCACGAAAAGGAAAAAGACGAAAGTTATGTTCAGACTTTAGATGCTCATTGTCTGCAAATTTGAATACAGTACCACTGCAATACTAGGGGTTACTTTCTCCGAGCGTCGTTTCCTTCAGTTACCAACTCTTAGGTACTTCCAGCCCTACTTATTATATTTCTTCTCAGGTAGAAATAAAAACTGCAGTATCAAAATTGCAGTTATCGTTTAGCGTAATTTTAGACAGGCTACATTTATTTGATGATGGTAATTTTTACGTAGCAATTTCACATCTTGCCAAATCCATTGAGGATTTGACTCTGTGGCCTTTGCAAGCACTATACTATGGCAATTGGTCTTGTACACAGAACAATGCAAACAATAAGTCGTTGAATCTACTTTGCAAATCTACTGAAAGGCTTTGCAATGACAAAATTATTGTATTTATGACAACAAATTAACGGTTAAACGCACAACAACAAACACGAGCAAGCATTTGCTTACATAGTACATTTTTGTGTAGGAAGAGATTTGTATTAGCAAAAGTTCTTAGCGCCCAATTGATCCATTACCAAAAGTTTTTCAAATTTGGATCTCGGAAAATACGTAAGCTAAGCCAATGGAGCAAACACTTCCTCGGTGCCTTGTACAGGGTGAAAAGAATCAGAACTATTTCAAAAAATTTTTAAAAATCTTTTCAAAAACTCAGGTTGTTGCAAGATTGTTTGGTAGGACAAAAATATTAATCTTACATACCTTTCCTGATGACTTGATGCCTTTAAACATCCCCATGAACACTATCAGCCAAGCTGCACAAAGAACAAGAGATAATCGCCAAACCACGTTCCCAGGCTCCGAAATCGATGGAGAGACATCCAAAGTATCCCGATACCAAAAGTAAGACGTGGAGCTGGAGATAGAGCATTCTTCCACCGGTTCTAAACATATACTCACAATAAACACAATTTATATAAACAGGCAAATTTAATTAGAAATTGCCTTTAACATGCAAAAATGTCAAGTTCCACATTAATGTTTGAATTTGAATTGGAAATAAACAATAAAGCACGATTTGAATTATTTTTTGTTATCATTTAATACCGCCGAGTGACCAAATTTTGGCAACAGAAAAGTTTTAAAAAGCAAATTCAGCCCTTCACTTATTAAGGCCCGCCCCGGTAACTCAGTTGGTCAAGCGCCTAACTTAACAAATGAAGAAACTGCAAGACCAAGCGGCGCTGGTTCAATTCTCGGGGTGTACGCTTGAGTAACGCATTTCAAGGACAGCTATCCATTCAGTGGCACCTAGTGGATGAAATAATTCATGGACAATAACACTTCAACAATCGGAAACTTCAATGTCAAACTCGGGAACCGGGCTTGCGTTGGTGGTTCAAACCTCTACGAGTGCGCGAAACGGCCAGGATTAAGCCCTCAAAGAAGCATTACCTTTCTCAGTCGGAGGATAATTGATTGATCACCGAAAGGATTGACACTGATACTCCATTGCAAACGCAAACATATGTCTTATCACAATACCGTAGCGAGTGACACTGTGATACATATTCTTGTGTATGTTGTGCTGACAGCGTAAGAAAAAGGCAGCATGCATGCCACAATTGGGATATAAGCTCTAATTGTGACCTTGTGGTTTTTTTGTTTTTTTTTGTGGTAAGATCATTAGACCGCATCGATGATTCCATTGTGGAATAAAATTTGACTTTTTAAAACCCATTTTTGAAAACTTCACATTGTACGCCGGTGGCCACAAACCACAATGGATTTGTTTTGGTATTTCATTTTGAATATGAATTGTGTGGTCTGTAACCTTTTGGTCCATTAGCATCTCTTTCAATATGTTTTAACACTAACCCATATAATAGGGTACTCCACCTAGGCTACTCCTCGTCTTGCTAATTGTCCTAATGGTCAAGAAACAAGCGATTGCACCTTTAGAGATCAAGTCTTCAAAAGAAAAGAAAACCTAGTTTTCAATTAGAATGCATTTGGTCAAAAATGTTCACCATGGCTTACTTTTAAAGTCTTACCTGTCGTGTTTGTGATGTTAGGACATTGTGCCCAGGGCAGAGTTGGCTGGAATGAATTGAAAAAGTAGAAAAGAGCCCAAGCAATGATCATGTTGTAATATAAGGCAATGAGAAAGCACACCTGCCAAAAGAAAGAAACAGTCAACAGTCAACATCACTGTGTAATGTTAATGTTTATTGATTTTTTTCTACATTAGCTTAAATCTATTGTGTTATTATTGCTTATTGCAATTAAAAAATCTCTTAATGAAGCAAAAATCATGCAACACCAAGAAAGCCTATAGTTTATTGAATTGAACGTTAAAATAAAAATTGAACGACCCAACATACCTAAATGTGTCTCATTCACTATCGTATGTTCTTATATTTATCCTTTCCTTTGTAGCAAAGGTTTGATGTCGTCTACAACGTCCAATATAGTCATTAAAACAAGTTTCTGAGTTTTTATGAAAGTTTTTTACGTGTGAAAGGAAAACCGAAACATAGCAGCTGCGTTAGCATTTGTTGGACAGGTAACTGGGTCATAGGGTAAGCCTTGCAAGGGGACCGTGTAGCATTACATAAAAACTCCAGTAATCTTTGTATTGATCTTAACCTGAACACGTTGAAGACAGCATTTAGTAAAAAAAGCCGTAAAAAAACAACATTTTATGACATTCACTTTAAACCATAAGAGGATGAAAAAAAAAATGAAAAAAATATGAAGTCATTAGACTAAGAAAATAGAAAAGGACAGAAACCAACTTATCAGCGTAAAAATTTCTTTTTGAACTTGAGACCCGAGGCAAAACGGCGCAATCTACTCCAGACACTAAGAACGTCAACTCGAAAATAAACAAAACACTGTGCGTTAATGAGGAAGTTGATAGTCTGCGACTTGTATAAAACTTTCGTTGCTTACAGACCACACGTGTGAGAGTCTAGTCTGATTAATTGTGCAGATACATGCAAGAACTCTTTTGTCGAGGAAGCTTGGAGATTAACATGCCTGGCGAACTCAACGGCAAACTAAATGTTCTAATTAATCATAAGTCGTTGACTCAGTTGTCCTCGTCTATAAGTTTAGTGACCAACGGTAAAGCAAAAAATGATTAGAACAAATCAGCATTAAAACACTCGCAAAAAAAATTTATATTGACTTAAGCATCAAATGTTTGTGAAGGGAAAAGAAAAAAGCAACCCCATCAATTCAAACAGGATCCCGGACTTTACCTCAGGGTGATCCATCATTAGCCTACCAGTACCCCCCACCACTCTTCAAATATCATTTGTTTGACTTAGATTCTCATCTGAAGATTACTAGAGAGACAATAATGTGACTTTGATAGGACGGCAGTGACATAATTAGATCACTCCAAATGCAAATCAAAACATAAAGAAAAGGTCTTACCACCATGCTTGCCACTCCCACTCCTCCCAAATATGGGTGAATGTGATTCCACACTCCGACGCTCCCCCGTTTCAGGTGTTGTCCAAGGGCAATCTCCATGTAAAAGAGAGGAACTCCCTCAACAAGAAGCATGATGAAATACGGGATTAAAAATGCCCCTCCACCATTCTTTTGACACAAGTATGGAAATCTCCACACGTTTCCTAAACCAACCTGAAAGAAAACGTTAATCAAATGCACTTTAGCCGCCGTTAATTAATGAGAACTACCTAGAACAATCAATTTAGCTTCTTCTGAGACTAGTCACTTTTATGCTGATGAAGCGGAGATCAGCCCGGCAATGACAAGCAAGCTCACAATAACGTTTTCTGACAACAAATTAACATAATATTATCGTATTCCTTCTCTCTAAAGTTTAGGAAATAGCGTTTGAAGTGGTTTAAACTTGACGTGCAGCATCACACTAAGTTTCTTCAAAGCAATTAAAACACTTTGAAGCACTCACTGCACATCAGTGTTATAAATATAAATGGCTTCATGTGACGAACACAAGATTGACTGCAACTAATTAGGGGAACATTAAGAATTTAATTTGCCTCGCAAATTGAAAGTTCAAAAAATGTTTTAGATCAGTGGTTCTCAACCTTTTTCAGCACGGGGCCAAATTCGAAACCTAAATTTTGTCCAAGGCCGCAACAAAAGAAATGGAATTCAATGTGAAACTTGATGTTGGCTTTGAGTTTTTCAAAACGGGGAGTAGCCTGATATTGAAAGATGGAGTACTCAGAAGCTGGTTACACGATGGTTCGTCAATCGGTTGTGATGTTTGGATTTAATTCCAATCATTTTGCTGAAGCTTCGCACATGTTAATTATTAAAGTAACTTGCGTTCTTCTGGTGACTCTGTTTTTACATGTTAATTATGTTGAACAAAGGCAATTATGCTGAACAAAGGCAAAGGCAACGAGACCATGAAGACCTTGATTCTGCCCTAACATGGGAGGACACTTCATCTGTTACAACTGAGCACAGCTTTGACGGGTCCAAATGTATTTCTAGAAGACTTGGACGACATTCACGAAACATATCTAACCTATCACTTTTGTTGTGGCGTGAATAGAACGCAAAGTGAGAAATTGCTTGCAAATGTTAAAGTCTGGCGTAGCCTACTCCTCTGATGAACACAACTAATTAGTAATTGTTCTGTGTCCGTAGTGTGGTGAAACGTTATTATAAGGCATTTCTTTGCAAGCACGTAAGTTATGTAACAATCTTTGGGCAGTACTTTTAGCACAAATAATATTTTTGATGCATCAATAAAGGCCGCAAGAAAAACGGTTGAGGGCCGCGGTTGAGAATCACTGTTTTAGATCATTATATTTTTTTTAAACTTTGCTGGTGTACTTTTATGCTATTCTTCGCCCACACGGGAACAATAGCTCCCTTGGAGTATCAGATTAGACTACTAGTCTAACTTCGGCGAAGTTTATATAAGCATATATCTTGTTGGAAATCACAGCCAGTGGCATATGGTGCAGCGAGATTGAATCTTTCTGCTTCAGATAAACGAAGCGTTTATAAACATTCAACATCCGATTTTTAACAGTGGTTTAACCGGGGATTTCCAAACTAATGTGTTGAGGGGAAAGAGTATCGCGAAGCGTTTATGATTTGCCAAACAGCCTATAAAACAAACTTTAAGGGGTGTGTGTAAAATGTGTAAAATAGAAACAATATTTCTGGTCAATTTTAAAAATAACCGAGCTAGTTAAACTCATAAAGACGTTTTTTTACATTGCTATCCATTTAATATGCAACTTCAACCATTGGCATAAGATGGCTAGGGGAAAAAATCTTAAACTGCCATGTAAGTTTGTGTCATTTACGAAAACGTACGATGTTGAACATTGTGCAACAAAAAAAACAACTTATGAATAATATAGGCGTACGATAAATCAGACAGCTCAAATTTCTAGGATAGATTACAGAAAGATATGAGAACCGTTGCTTCAGTGGCCTTTTCCTTGGGAGGCGTGCCCGTGGCAAAGAGCGAACAACATTTCCATCTTATTGAAGTAAACTAGTTACTAGGCAACCCACGAACACTTTGGGACACTCTATGACAACAGGGATGCTGGCAAGATTTACGACCTCAGTACAAGGTTCACAAAAAATCGCATCGGCTATGACCAAACGATCAAATCTGCAGACGTCGAATCAATGTAAAAAACTTTTCTCGTTTGGGATAAGACGACGTCGATCAAAATCAGAGTTTTTTTAAAATATGCGGTATATGAAACAAGTTTGAAAAGTGGTTTCAAAACAAAAATGGATTCTACAAATCTAGAAAGATTAGTTTTCTTTCGAGCATTTCCTTTTATGGTTCTATCTAGCTCTAGCAGCATCTTTCCAACTTGCAATCAAAATAATTTGTGACAAAGTTTTACTACTAGGCTAAAACATAAATGTAATGTAATCTGATTCAAATTGTTTAATATGTCACATGGAAATAAAGTCATTACACAAAAAACGTTTAGAATTAAAAGAAACATGAAATTTGTAGGACCATGAACGAATCAAAACCAATGACTTCAACTTACCGATTAAGCTTAAAAAAGCAGCACAGTAAAACTTACAGCAAATCCTATTTGAGCAAGTATGTATTGGATTTTGTTGTCCCATGCTCCTCTTGTTTCTGGCTGTTTCTGGTCAGATTTCTCATCTATTTCTAGTCGCTGAAAACACATAAACATCTCCTGTCAAAAATTGTTGATTTGTATCAACTGGAACGAAATTGATTATTAGTTAGGCTAAAGATGCTCTAAGTGATTTTAGGTGCCTGCAGCTACAGTACGTACATAACAAATGTTGAAATAAATGCAGTCTACGCTATTCGGAATAAAAGGAATAGTTGCACTATTTTATTGTATGAATTTTCTTTTGGATTGAAAAAGGAAAGTTTCTTCGGAAGCTTAAATCTTACTGTTTCGTCTACTTGAGAGACCTTGAACCACCATTCAAATTGAGGTTGGATCACAGGATAGATGGTCAAGTCGCCTGCACAACCCTAGAACCAATGTTGCTTAACCTTGTCGTTGCTTCATTCGCACAGCTGGGTGCTTATCCAAGAATAAATTGACAGAATAAATTGTAACAATTCAGACTCTTAGAAATTTCCTCAAATAGCAACATATTTGGCCGTGTTCTAGTAGGTCGTGCTACCACCAACAATTACGTTAATTTAAGTTTAAGTAAAAACCTTGTTTGCGCAACACGTTTTTCTCAAATTTTCTTATTTAGAATCATCATCTGCTTACTGCATCACTGCTGGATGAAGAGTCTGTGGCTGGAGAAATTCCATACTCTTCACCATCTTCCTCCTCGTCAGCTTGATGTCTCATGAGAGCGGATGTTGAATCTGGGCCTATTGGCTTTGTCTTCCTCATTTTAACATTCGACATAGTTGCAGGCACAAGTAAACTTTAATGGTCGCCTATAACTCACGAGAAAAGCAATCTGCAAGAAGTAGATAAATTTGGGTGGTTTAAAATATATAAAAAATGTTAAGACGGGTGAAAAGCTTCTTTTTAAAACTTTCTTTCTAATCAAGAATGTCTTTTAAAATCATCACTTGGTAGAATACCCTCTAGAATTGATTTCATGATATAACCTTAGTCATTGAAGCTGACAGTTTTAAATAATTGTATATTGGTTCATGATTGGTTACGATTTTGCTTTGTAATTAGTTCTTTTCCACTTTACAGCAGGGCTTCTCAACTGGCGGACCGCAGTCCGAATCCGGACCTTTTGGGTGTTGATGGTACTCTTCAATTTTTACTACCGGTACTCTTAAAGTAGAAGTATTTATCTTGACTAAAGTAAGAAGCCGCAAAAGAGCACCTCGAGTGATTGAGAAGTAACATTACAACCACAGCACACCGCATCAGTGCTTTGAAGTAGCAGTTTAACAAGTTATTTTATCACATTCAAGTTTACAATTCACGATGAAAATAGCCGTGGGATGCAATTGAGAAATGTTTTAGTTTTGTTGAATAGTTTAGTTCTGTTTATTTTGTTCTGTTGGCGAATAAACACGAATAATTCGCGCAACAAGGATGGCAGCGAAAGACAAAAAGTTTACCAAAGGCAAAGTCAGTTGCCACCTAAACATTTACAGTAAACAAAACACCAATATTAGGAAAATTAATTAAAAGACAAATAATTATAATGCATAATACCGGCACTTAACATATAACAGTGAAATAACAAAATAAGGTAACATAAAGACTATGTGCAAGGGGATAAGCAAATGATATGTGTTAGGAGTGATTATGCATTGTACGAATTCTTTAAAAAACATTTATATTTAAATTTAAAAGTATATTGTAAGATGTTTCTTTTATTTCCTTTGGTATTTTGATTTCATAGTAACACTCTATTGAAACATAACACCTTCTTGCCAAAGTTAAATGTTAGTCATTGTTAAGTCACTTAGAAATCTTTGCCACTTAGACTGCAAAAATACGATGCAAAAAGTTACAAGCAATGTTTGATTTTACTTACGGAATGATAAACATGGTGGAAAATAGCCTACTCAAATTAGGTCTACACAAACAGTGGCGTATTTAGAAAGTTTGTTAGGGGGGGGAGGGTCAAGACATTGTGTCAGTCAGCGGCTGGAGGCCAATGGGGGTAGTACACACGAGGTAGTCTTAACGGTAGTACATGGAAAACTTAAATTTGGTGAAAATGGTTGTTAATTGTTTCAAATTTTTTCTACTTGGGTAAAATTAGACTTGTTTGACCCTTTAAATAGGGGGAGTATACCAAAATGTCATATGATGCGTCAGAACGGGGGGGAGGGGGTTAGCTGAAACCGTCAGATAGGAGGGAAGGGGGTCCAAAATCAAGAGCGAATCCGCAGAAGTAAGTTACTGTTCCAATCAATGACCCAACAAAAGATATCAAACACTTCAGAACATAAACAATAAGTTAGTTCTTCCGACCTCGAATACCTTTTGAACATTCTCGGCGATTCGCAATGACAATTTACAGTTTAATGCGATGGCTGCGCCTGGCAAATATATCAATGACTGCATCATATTCGAGTACAATATCCTTGTTTAAATACATCTGAGCTAAACCATCTAAACGTGGCTCGGTCATGGTCGTGCGGTAATAATTTTGCAGGTACTTTAGTGAACTGAAACATCGCTCATTGGAGGCAGTTGTAACTGGAAGCGTAGCAAAGATTCGAAGTAATTTATGGATAATCGGATAAGTGCCCAGGGCCGGATTTAGCTGATGGGGGGCCTGGGGCACTTTTAGATCGGGGGGGGCCCCATGCAAAAATTTTTTCAAGCCTACGGCGCGAAAAACCATCTCTACGTCTACAATAGCATCAGTCCAGTACTGCACAGCATTTTGCAGAAACTTTAAAGGCCAAAAGGAAAAAAAATAACACAAAATCACATTTTAACCACATAGGAGGGCCCTTCAAAAGTCGGGGGGCCCGGGGCAACTGCCTCTTCTGCCCCCCCCTAAATCCGGGCCTGTAAGTGCCGAGTTATTCAGCAGCTTGACACGCATCCACAAGAGTCGCAGGTCGTTTATCCACTAAAATTGCAAGCCAATTCGCTCTCCATCTTTGCAATTTAATAGTAGCTGCAAAGCAATTGCTTAGTTCAACATCCAACGTTTCATGGTAGAAGTCGAAAATCTCGTCGATCGGACAGCCCTCATCTTCATGAATCAATGAAGGTAGAAATGTGCTGACTTTAAAAGCTAGCGAGCAGTGCTCATTGAATCTCCCGTGAATTTGTGCCATGCAATTGTCAAGAAAAGGAAGAAAAGCTGTTTAGGTATTTGAAATAGATCTCCGCAGTTTCAGCTGGAATGTTAGGTCGATGTTGTTGTCTAGGTGCTCTCCGCGGCATTCGGATTTATTTGCCAAAAACTGAGCAAGCCTTGCCAAAAAGTTGGTGAAAAAGCCTATTATCGCCCCTTAGGTCTTGTAACACAGTTGCGCAGGATGAATCATCCAAGCAATTACCGTATGTCTTGCGCTACAACTTTTTTTTTTTTGCAAAATTTGTGTTTTTATTTTTATTTTTTTACCTGGTCATTAGGGGGAAGCGATCGCCCTTTATCCTCCCCCTAAGGACGCTACTGTACACAAGTATTTTTTTAAAACCCGCATGTAAGCCTACTGTACGTCTGGTAACATGACTAAAAGCTCCTACAGCTACAACAAGGCTCGTGATATCTGCTGAAACCGATAACGTTGAAACTCTTAATTGTATTCCCACATTTTCATCAGAAGGCCTGGAGCGAGCTCACTCTTTTGGAAAAACATTGTCACGCAACAGCAAATGCTTTTAGCATCATGTCAAGTCATCTTGACATTTTCAACTCTAATGTTACTGGGTTAAAAGCAAACCAATAAGGTAGCCGTTCTTTTGCCTACGCTTTCGCTGCACTGTTATCACTTATCTGGGTTTTTTTCAGTTGCGATTGCACACTTTAGAACTAATTCTTCAATTACGTGTCACATGACTTTTCTTGTAAACTCAATTGCTAAAAACAAAGTTATTGAACTTGGGACAAAGTGCAAAAAGATTATCAATGTTATAACGTGAGAAAGCAAAAAAAATTAAATTCTATTTGAATAAGCTTAACTGAAGATGATCTAGCTGCAAGCTGATCGAAATCGATTTTTAGCTGTTCGTGATTAAACTGACTCATGTAAAAATACATTGCTATATATGCTATCAGTAGCAACATAGTTCCAACGCGGGTCATTTGAAATTAGCTTGTGTAATTTGTCATATTGATTTAATTTCCAAAACTGTTTCCCGTTCCAAGTTGTTTCTTGTTTGTAAAATGGACGCCAGACAAAAGTAGGTCAAAGCACCTCGTTGTCAACGAAAGAACAGACTAAGGAAATCCCTCAGCTCAACTTTAAGGGCTGTGAAAGTGAACAAACGCTTCAGTATGTGGCCAGCTTCAATCGTCTTAGCCAGCCTTGCCGTTAGACAACGCTGGTGGCTTGTCACGCTCACTATTGCTTTATCACTGTCGTTATCGTTGATCAAGCTCATGCAAAGGACGTTTTTGCAAGGCACTTAAGTTCATGTGAAGACCATCATCCTCAAATACAAAGGATAATTGCACTTAATCCATGCAACAGAGGTGGAAAGAGAACATTTAAAAGTTTAGTCCTGACTCCTGACTATCGTGACGCTGCCTCCGAAGCGCTTTAACAACAATGGCGTGGCTATTCGCAGGCATTATGGTCGTTTATCGCATCATTGACTTGTTTTTGTAATTTGGTGGAGTAAAAGCAGCCACTACAATTTAAAGTAGCCTACCTGCCCTAACGCAGCGATATAAAATGTAATATCATGAGAATTTGTTGCACTACACGGTGCAATTGCTTGTATTTTTTCTAATATAGGCCTATTTATTTTAGCTTATGTATAAAACTTATATGTAGTGTTTTAGAAAAGGTCTAAGTAGCCTATCTATCATCATTTCATCATCATTTTCAGCCTGTGAGAGCCCACTGCAGAGCGTAAGCCTTCCCCTTTTCATGCCAAATTAAATGATTATGTGCTAGTTGGTACCAGTTGGTTGTATTGCATTGTTTGTCAATGTCGTCCCTCCATCTTACTTTTGGTTTTCCTTTCTTTCTTTTGGTTTCTCGTGGTATCCATGTTGTTAATTTTTTAGTCCATCTATTGTCCTGATATCTTGCTATATGACCTGCCCAGGACCATTTTAGTTTCTTGATTGTGCTCAATATATCTCGTAATTTCGTTTGATTTCTGATCCATTCGGCAGTCTTTTTATCTCGCCATGTTAAACCCATCATGATTCGTTTATGTGCTCTCTGCATAGTTCTTAGTTTAAGTGTTAATTTCTTTGTAAGGTTCCAAGTTTCTGCACCATATGCAGCGGTTGGAAAGATGCATTGATCGTAGACTTGTTTCTTGAGAGAAAGAGGCAGTTTTGACTTCAATATCGAACTTGCTCTTCCGAAGGCTTGCCATCCAAGTGATATTCTTCTTTTGATTTCATCCTCTTTATTGGAGTTGGTTGTAATTTTTTGGCCAAGATATATATAGTGATCAACTTTTTCGATAGTCGCTCCGTCCAAAAGAATATTGCTGTCGATGTCTGCCAGTTTGTTAAACATAACTTTCGTTTTGTTAAAGTTCATATGAAGGCCAATCTTTTTGCTTTCTGTATTGAGCTCACTTAGCATTGTTTGTAGTTGTTTAGTTTGCCCAGATATAAGCATGATGTCATCAGCAAAAAGCCTATCTATACAGAGGAAAAAACCGTCCACTATCCGAAAAGAATTAAATTCAAAATTGGCACGCAAAATTTTAAGATCTTCTCAAAGTTTTGATCAGTTAGATAAATTTATACTAACTGATATACTAAACATTTAAACAAGCTATGTTTCTTCATGATCTACAAATTGAAACACGCAATTTGACAAAAATAATAACCCATATAGCTCAACTTACTGGTTTACTTGAACTGTAATTGAATAAAAAAAAGACATTGGCATGTTTTTGTGAGCATTTGGATTTCAATAACTTTTGTTATGAAATGAGTGGCTTCAACAAAGTGCCTTTGAAAAGATAAAGCTTAAGAAAAAGCATCTAAGAATTTCGAAATTTGAAACGTGTTAAAAAATTGCATTTGCATTTCCGTGTGTGCTGTTTTGTAGAAGCATGGATCAAAAGACTAAATCTGCATGAAGATTATTTAATAAACTCGGTGGCAGTTATCTCTATATTGTCTTTTAGAACTGATGTCATTTCCTTTCCTGCGAATGGCGGGAAAACCTTAGAATTCTAACGAAGCGTCATTGTGCTTCCTCGCAAATGCTGCAGCATCTAATGACCTAGTCTATGCGTCTGTGACCTAATTCCCGTCGTCATTGGGATAGGCTTACCAGTAACCGCATTTCTGCATTCCTCCAACATCTGCAACATTTAAAGATTGCGAGATTTCTTTCAGATCTAACTGTGAATTCGAATAAAGTCCATCACACGCCAACCTTCGGTTAATCTGAATTCTTTCCTAACCTTACAATAGCAATGCGCTTGAGTAGTAAAAACAGCGATTGAATGGAGTGCACAACGACGTTCAGCAACGTGACCTTTTCTATTGATGCATGACCGAATGGCAACGAAGCCTAGTAGCGATAGCGTAGCCTTGTGGCAATGGATGGCGACTTTTTTCACAATCTTTTTACTCTCTTATTCACCAGCAGGCAAAGTAATGTTGTCGTGTTTTCAATGAAGTGAAGCAAAGCATGATTATTTTGAAGAAAGCCCAGATCTACCCAGAAAATGTTATGAGTTTAGAGATGTGACATCGAATTTGTAGCCTACTGTGAAGGGCTGGTAGCTGAAAATAAGCCCATGGTCCAATTTTCTACAAATTAATTGTATCAAAAATTAATTCTATAATTTGATGGAAATTATAGTAAAAAGGGAACATAGTTTCACATTTCCGCACCCTTTGCTTTCTATCGCCCCGCGTCCTCTACGTCTGTGGTTGCAGTCATCATTGTTACAACTTACAAGAGCTTCCGGCTCAGTGTCAGCTTACTATTAAAAAAAACAGTTCGTTGTTTTAACTTTGTCAATGCACTTCCAGGTAGTACTTGGGCGGCATGGCCAGGGGCGGATCCAGAGGGGGGCGATTGGGGCGATCGCCCCCCCTAAAACCCAAGAAAGTAGCTTTATTCTTCATTTATATGTATACGCTTTGGAAAACAACATATCGAAAGCAATGCTGAATAAGTCTTTCGCCATGTTCAAAGATTAGGTTAGGCTAGGGTAGGCTACAATAATAACATAGTGTAAGGCTATTATTTCGTCGCAGAGTCTAATTACCGAACGAAATTACTAAAATTTAAAAAGTTTCTAAACTTTTTGCCGGCACTGTAGAGCATAGCGATAAATCCCTTAGCCTAGATAAGTTGGTTGACAGAGCAAGTTATTGGCAACTTTGACGGTCAGACGTGGAACTAAAACCATTGCAATTCTACCTTGAAATTGCATCTAGAAACAGCAAAGCTCAATTTTTTTCAATGAGACTTCAGCATCTTGACACCTAACATCATTGCTACCACGAACTTGCTTAAGTACCGACCCGATAGCATTGACAAAAGTCATTTGCAATGCCTACAACGGCTTGTTACCTCATAGGCTATATATAGTGTGGAATCTGCTCTAGGTTTAGAGATCCAACTATGGAAGGAGAAGTGGGAAAACAAAACTGTTCCGGCGACTGCTGCAGTCTTACCGATGACTGCGGAAGAAGCTTTACAATTGTGTGATGAAAATGTGTACACAATCGTAGACTCTCTTCTAAAAATACTATTAACCTTGCCAGTCAGCGTAGCATCAGCCGAAAGAAGCTTTTCATCTCTTCGGTCGTTGAAAACCTGGCTGAGGAACAACATCGGCGAGGAAAGACTGAATGGATTGGCCTTACTATACCAGCATCGGGACATTTTAATTGACACAGACTCCGTGATAAGTCGATTAGCCACTGTAGAAACCGTAGACTTGACTTAGTGTTGTAGTCAAAGGTACGACACCTGTTAGTATTACCCGTACCGGCAAAGTAGCTTTTTATTTTCGTTTTATTTGTGAAGTCCACAGAAATAGTTGTTTCTGTTATTGTTAGTTTTTTTTTGTCTGGTGCAGCGACCGTGCATGACACGTTTTAAGGAGGACTATATCTTTTGGTCGTCATTTAATTATGTTTAACTGCCATTCTATTGTACAAATTGTAGTGTTTTGCTGGTCCAAAATAAAAATTTACAATCGATACCTAGCCTATAGTGGCGATTCTACGGGGTGGAGCATGACCCAGTGTTTTGACCTGGCCCCCACTTTTGTTACTCATTATGTTGAGTGTATGCATAACCTTTCCTCATTGCTCTTTATAACAATTCAAAACTTGTCAGAGGAATAAAACCTCAAAATAATAACTTCAATGTTTGTATCAATATTGGGAAAACAGAATTACCTGTTATTACCTTTCCGAGGTCAATTTTTAAATTGCCGTAAAACAATCAAGAGCAGTGGCGTGCCAAGGAGGGGGGGGTTGGGGGTTACAACCCCCCCTTTGGCACGCGTGTGACGTCACGATAATGAGAATGATGCTTTCAGTCTAAAAAAAATTGCCTAATTTTATACAAACTGCATTAAAAAGAGCGAGTTTTTCCAACACCAAACATTCAAACATCTCAGCCAGGAATTAGCAACAAGAAAACATAGAGACTTATAGCTTTATTTCTGAAAAATGCCGAAGAAAATATGATCTTATCCTTTCGCTATGCCACCGGACAACACCATTTTACAGGAATATTCATACCCACATTTTTGTTGAAAGTGCTCTCAGAATGCACCAAATTCAATGTAATTTTTCAAAATTTTCTGGGGGAGGACCCCCAGACCCCCCGCCGCTAGGTCGTCAAACCCTCCCCCCCTTTCAAAATTCCTGGCTACGCTACTGATCAAGAGTGCAACCTTCAGTCTCAACTATAAATGCGGCTAGGTTGCTTAGGCTTCAACTTGACATGGCAAAGGCATATCAGCTCTTCATCCCTCCCTTTGTTAAACAACAGCATTGTTGAAGATTTTTTAAGTGATAGAATTTCAATTTCTCATACTTTGTGTTCGAAATGCTTTCAACGCATCACATTCGATCTAAATTTTCTAGGGGAGACCCCCGTCGTTGTTTGTGCCTGGCTGATCACTTGTCTGAATGTCAATGACATCGCCCCCCCTAACGTGAATACCTGGATCCGCCCCTGGGCATGGCAAATGTAAAATATTCAAGTAGCCTAATATTCAATATTTCTCAATTTTAAACGACCAGGAACCTCCAGTAAATAACCCTTTTTATTTTCTTTGAAACATTAGCAGTTGCAGCAGAGACTCATCAGTAAGAGGTCCGAAAGTTATCATTTAATATAGGTACTAAATAGAATACATCTTACACGATCTAACGTAACACTATAGGGCTAGATTCGTTTAAGATTGCGCATTGCCTCCAATGGAAGTGATTCAAAATTTTCTTTGAGTATCATCAATTTACCACTAAACATGCAGCAGTTGCTAAGCAATTCAATAGCTCATTGAATTAACATCCGGCTATACAAACCAAGTGGTGTCAACATCGTGCAACACTGGTTCAACTCTGGGGGTCCGCAATTGAGAAACCAAGCACTTCAAGGGATAACTATAGTCATTTCGCGGCATCTAGTGTATTGAATAATCTACCGCCAAAACGACAATAAGCGAAAACTTTGTCAGTGTCAAATCATTGGTAACCTAGCCTGCAGGTGCAACAAGCGACGTTGGTAAGGCCACTGGTTCAATATGCGAAGCCAAACCATTTTGGCAAGCAGATAGGCCAACTATTTCATCAATTGTTTCCCATATCAGCAAAGAGAAAATCAACCAAGTTGTGACAAACGTGGTTAGCCGAAGTCAACAAAAAGACTTTTGTCAAAATAACAACAGCAATCTAGCCTCTACTGGTCTGCGGCGTTTCTGTTAGAGGAGACAAACACAGCAAAAAAAACCTTCTAGTCTAGTGTCAAGACTGCACCTGTCCTACATATACGTACAGTGGCGCCCTTGGGCGACGACTTAAAACGTTTTAACATGACCACATGTGGCAGAATAGGCTACTGCTGCTCGTATCTTGAAGGTCATTGTGAAACACCTCTGCACACTGGTGAACACAAGAGTTTTGAACGTCAAAGCCCCATTGAGCTTAGTAGGTAGCCTACTTAATTTTTATTTAATGTAATATTATTTTTATGTGTGGGTCATCTCAGTAATTTTTCTTTTTCACCAGTTTATAACTTTTTTATATTTTTTGTCTAAATTGGCGCGAGGAAAATGTAGGCTATTTTTGTAGTGATTTGGTCAATTAATTGTTTATAACGGAATAAAAATAAATAAAATAACTTAGCCTTGTAGACTATCAAAAAATTTAGCCTAGCCTATATATTTTACTGGCTGCACCCAGGGATATCTAAAGGGGATGCGAAGGCTCACAGGGATTGTCTTATTCTTATGATACTACCAGGGCGATAGTTTGTAGCGCGTGAAACATGCGGTTCTTTTCACAATTGCAGAAAGTTTTGTTGTGCAGCTGGCAGTGGCGTAGCTAGAGGGGTGGGGCGGACCATCCCGGGCGGCACTTTCAGACTACGATTTTTGATTTTGATTATAATCTAATAAAAAAACGCATTTCATTTTCACATGCTTTTTCTTGAAGGGGCGGCAAAATCTGAATCCGCCCCGGGCGGCACATTCCCTAGCTACGCCACTGGCAGCTGGTACAGTCAACTACAGAAGACAGTTAGCAAATGTTACATAGAGCATATTTAAAGAATACTTGTTTGGAAAGATCAGGAGATTCTATTTGATCAGAAGTTGAGTGGCTGGCATAAATGGGTGTCTTGATTTCAGTCGTCGGGGTGCTCTCTTGAGGAAGCAGCGATCTTGGAATAGAGAAGATACTCAGGTCTTCAGTTGGTGGAGAAAGATTTTTGCTTGCTGACCTCATTTCTGATGCCATAGTTTGTTTTCCAAACAAGAGTATTGCAAATTACTTGTTGACTTCTCAGGCAGTGACCAGCTGGCTTTAATCTTCGTCTTTTGATCGTGTTTGTGAGAAGTGACAGGTTAGGCTACTGTAGCCTACAAGTTTTTATTGGTGAAGTGCTAATGTTGAGTGCCTATCTTGGAAGTTTGGTGTAAAAACAGCAATCGAGATTGAAAGGAGCCATATAAACGTTTATTTCATACAAATAGCAAAATACTTTACGAAATAGCAATAGCATCCATCAAACAACCATGCAAGAAATACAATGCATTCAACGAAACATAGCGTCGCTAACTAATACTTGGCCAGCAAAACCATTCCCACTCCAAACGCCTGATCTTGCCTGCTGGGTATCATGGAAAATACACAATCAAAGCCACCTGAAAATTTTGCATTCAGTACATGAGAGTAACAAAAACTTGTAAAAATAAAGATTTTTTTCACACTCTACATAACAAGAAATAACTTAACGAATAACTATTGTGAAGAAATGTTCGAGAATGTTCTAAAGCCATTGTTTAGCAGCGGGAATACTGGCATAAGTCAATTTTGATGTATATGGTAAACTATTCGATGACGCTATACGTAGGTAGGCCTACTGAGAACATCACCATGAAGAATTACATATAGACGTCTTTCTCAGATCATCATCAAACATTGCCTCTTTTATATCATTTCAACGTTGTTAGATGTAAAAGCGGCAAGTTTTGTTGGCTGGGTGGTGGCAGTCTAGAAACAAATTATGTCATTCCAACAGAGAAATTTTATTTCCCGACATATTTCATGATTTCAACCGAACGAGGCAAACAGCTAAATAACATTTAACAAACGTTATTGTGAAGAAAGAAGGGAAAGGGACGATTGATACAAGCCACACAAATATTCCGAATATCAAAAACTGAAAACTATTCTCTGAAGAATTTGATCAGACATTGCCGATCACGATTAAATACGTAAACTTGAAGCAAGTAATTTTTCAACGCACAAAATTTTGTGGTGGTCCAGCGATTAGGTCCAACGCATCACAACGTTGGACCCAATCGCTTGAACCATTCTTTTCAGTAATGATGACAAACATCCCAAATGAAGTTACTTCATTGAAAGGACGGTTACCAAATAGTTAAGGGCTGTTCAAATATCCTATGACGTGCTCGTGTGGCGACAGAACTTAAAACCGTCATACAGGTTAACGAAAAGAGTCAGACGTCATGGAAAAAGTGAGTATGAAAATGGCACCACATGATATTTGAGCAACCATTCAAGCAACTCGTCTGAGCAGGACGATTGACGCAGATACTTTGATCACGTTGAGTTGGAATTCCTTAATCAGAGAGTAGGCTTAGGCTACAAAATCCCACCAACACCAGCAGCATACGTTGCATTTAAGCACACATCTATCGCATGCCACGTGATCTACTGGCTGGTGGCCTTTCCATATACTCATAATTTTGCGCACAGACGAGGCATTTTTGTGTTTGGTTTTATATCTTGTGTTGACAACAGAAGCTCATTTTGTAAAGCAGACACGGCCTATTGCTTCAAAGCTGAAGCTGTCAGTTCAGCAAACCGATTTAGAAAAAATAGTATCTATTTGAACTGCGTCTCATGCTGGTGTACCAAACAAACAATTGGTCGAAAACCTCTTGCTTGAGTTTCTCAAGAATGTACTGAATATGTCTTCCATGACTACTTGGCATAACCTATTATCATTAAACTGAGACATGCGGGTATTAACATGGCAGTGGTATTTGTTGATTTTAGATTACTGATTCAATCCTAGCACAAAATTGAAAAATGTAACAACGATGGTTCAGACATGACTAAGTCACTAACATAACTAAGCCAACATTTTACGTTGTTTGAAATAAAACAAAATCGATTGATTCGTATTAATAATAATGCATTTAGTCATTAATTTGAAATGTAAAAAGCATATTCAAATTTTGTAGCGATTAACTTTAATAAAGCATTAAAATCACTTATAATTAGTGAAATTTACCAAGGATTAGTGCAAGAAAAAATAACGTTTGCTTCTTGTCCACGAGAGAGGATTACAACCTCCAATCGTAATCTTGGATATAGAGCATTTGAAAATATCTTGGCTCACACACGCTTGTATTTAGTGAAGAGATTGTAAAGGACTCGTAGTGTGGACTTCAGTTCACAATTCGCAACATCTGTAACACAGAACATATGGTGTACGGCAGTAGAATGGACGCAGTTGATACGCGCAATTAGCCAGTAGAAAGATTATTGGTTTAATACCATTGGAGAGCAGGCAAGGTGATGCTTTAGCAAGGCTCATTACGAACTCATAAAAACCCAACGAAAGTACCAAAGTAAGAGTCACTGAATCGTTTCATAAAAATTATTGAACATTATCTTCAGCTGAACGAATAGCAAACAAATATACGCAATTTATCAATCAGAACTTTGCCGTTTACAGGTCGTAAAATGAAAACTCTACGTAAACTCATTTTTTGTTTCAACGATGAACATACAGATCGCTATAGAGATGGAGAAGCTTCTTGGAGGACATGCTCAGTGTTGGGTTGGAGAGGAGCGGAAGGAAAACGAGTGGACAAGCGAAATCGGTCAGTCTTATCGGGAAAAAGCAACGTAAAATAAAACCAAAAAATTATATCACTCCAACCTTCCGGTCTAGCTTTCGGTTTCGGCAAGCCAGCGTCTTGCATTAGCTCAAAGGCAAATTGGATGTTGTGGACTTTGTCTTCAAAACTTTCAGGAGTCAAATTGAAGCTGTAAAGAGGAACGAAGTATCCCTCCAGCAACCCCATCAGCAGGATCAAGTATACGCCATCAGCAAACTGTAAAAAAATCACGGTTTAATAATGAAATTGTTAACAATAAAATGCCAACACATCCAACGTCAGTGATGGTGAGTACGTCACTGCCCTAAAATTGCGGCTTTCGGTTTCTGAATAATTCAGCTCCAACCTGCGTGTCCAGATCTGTGACGGCGAGGTTGACTTTTTCCAAGTGTCTGTTTGCAAACTCAATCAATGATCGCTTCACAATGCTCAGCTTGTCAGGAGCGTGGTCAAAAAGAGTGTCAAATGCGTCGCGTTCTGAAATCATAAAGAGCGAGTCACGACAAGAAGCATCGCGACATCTGGACGGAGACGATAAAGCGGGAGGATGATCCATGACCACTTTTCGATCAAATGATAAATTTTATGTAGTCAACGGTCAATCTTATGTAGAATTGTAGATACTTTCTTTTTTTTATTAAAAATCTTGCTACTGGCGTGTACGGCCTTCGGATTATGAAGTGCCAACTACTATCGCAAAGCTTAGTTTAAGAATCAATAAGTATGAAGCAGTAGTTGATTTTTTGTCTTTAACTAACGGAGTGGGTAAATAAGTTAATAATTTAACAAGTACAGTGTAATTTTTCTACCAAAACTGAAAAGACCTTTGAAACAGTGTCACTTTTAGCGAATTTCACTGTAGGCAAGGTCGAGGCCAAACAGCCGCAGATGACCTACGTTATGAATTATGATTAATTAAATTGGCTACTGCAGAGCAATGCAATGATGTCAAAAAAGAATGCAAGCTGCAAACATGAAATGTTAAACACAAAAATTGTCATGTAAACCATCCGAACAGTGCACTATTACATCACAAAAGGAACAAATACTGTATTTAAATTGTTGTTTGTATTGTCTCTCCCACGCGGAAGATATCACTCAATGTAGTGTCAACCAAGTGCATCTAACCTACGCTTGTTTTTATGAGCAAGTTTTTGAGCTGAAATAATATAAATGTGACGTCACTGTAATCAACGTGTTTTTATTAATGAAATCACCACAGGTAAAATTATTTCTACATACAACATATGGTTTATAAACGGAATTTTGAAACAGATGTCAGTAGCCTATGTGTGAAGTCAAGTGTCACTGTAAACAAACTTTACTGTGATGCAAAAATACATCAATGCAAGTTTAAGCTACACCAATACACAGCAAAACGAACTGCAGCTAATTATTCTCCTCGGCGATTATAATTATATTTGCATTTCACAGAAGTATAAAATGAGCTTACCGAATCTTTCTCCTGTCATTTCCCTGAACAAAAACAACAACGGTGTGTGGTAATGCTTCTGCATGCGTAAACATGGCTAAAAGTTTTGTATGCGAAACTTCTGTTCCACTTAGCAAAAGTGGCTGTTTTTACATCGTTTCAACGTCTGACGACGACGTTGAAACAATGTAAAAGAGGCAACTTTTGCAGGCGTAGTTGAGGTTTTTGCAAGAGTTAATGTAACTACTTTTACACTGCGACAACAGGCAAATTTTTACAACGGGCAAATTGCACTGAACAAAAAATGAAAAAGTTGCACTGACGAAAAATGAAACACTTGTTTGGTCATGACCATACTAAATATCTGAGAATAATATTTCAAAGAAATCTTGATAACACTCGTCGACAGATACTCACTCTAAGGTCGACGTCACTTCTTCACTTACAACTTTGTGGTTAAGTTTCCCTTCTCGCTTTGTGACCACCACAACCTAATTCCGCAAAGTATGAAACCAGTTATTAGAGTTATAAAGACATGGAGCTTTTGACAAAAATTTGAACGACTTGCTTATTTTCATGAAAAATTTGAAGCGAAGTGATCAGTTGTTGCTCCATGAAGACAGGTGCTCCCACGTCAATGGGATAAAGTTTGCAATGTTTAATGCATTTTGACAACGATTGAGTAGATTACTAACGTTATATCATATCACATAAAACAGACCAACAGATACGCTTCATACTGCAATTGATTCCAATACGTACTTTCAAAGCTACTTTTTCCGGTAATCTTATGGGAGCACGGTAGTGAGTTGCCAAGGCAACAAGCAGATGAAGAATGGCAATGAGGTTTTTCGAGTGAATGGCTGAAAAATCAAATGAAAACATGCAAAACTAAAATGAACAAACGAAACAAACTAAATTAGAGACTAATTGTTCGTATGCTTTCAGTTTGTGATATAGTAGAATTCGTCTAACTCGACACTCGAAGGGAAATGGGAAAAAGAATCTCGTCAATTTTTCACACTAGCATGGTAAACAGTGCATACTGTTTGTTTATAAGCAAACGCTAGCCATCACTACGCAAGAGTTCGGTATGAGGTTAAGATGTAACTATCCAAAAAATAATCTGCACTGTAAACACAAAACAAAAAACAAGCCGTTGTGCAGACTTTGTTTTTCAAAATCTGTGGTGATATGGCACCGAATAGAATCGTATCTCGTTATATGCCATTGTACAAACTAAGCCAGATCTTTGGTACATCGCGTCCGGAGACCGGTCATGTTGCAAATTTTACAACCTATATTGAAAATATGATTTTCTGACCGGAAATGGCGTGAAACGACACCAAAAAAAATTTTTTCGAAAAATTTAAAGGTTTAGGTGTCCCACGCTTACCCCGAAAATTTTGCATTTTGCCGCAAATGAACATATTTTCAAACACATGGAATTTCTACATTTTACATCATAACCACACCATGTTGGGTATCATTTTGATCAGAATTTTATAGAGAACATCACTAAACTATCAAAAGTTAATTTTCTGCAAGAATATAAAAATTGAAAATTTGGCCTGGCGTAATATTTTGACAAAAATCCATTCGAAAAAGGTGGATAAATTGGAAAATTAGACACAAAATGTTTTGAAACATACGGTATACACAATACAACGATAGTCTTATCAGTTAAATGCCAAACAGCGTCAAAACTAAGTGTCAAAGCTCATTGGGCTTGTCAATCATCCTTGAAAATCACCATCTCATCCGAAACTTTGAAGCTATCCAACTCTTGTATCATGAGCCAATCTAATTGATATTTGCTGGTGCACCTTCTCTTTTTCTTTGAAGTGTCAAAACTGTCTGATATCCGAACATATTGATGTGACATAAGCTCGTATTTTGTCATCAGTTTCTTTTATTTTGTCGTCTGACATTGCATCCTTACTGTCTTCAACCTTTCGGTTATTCAAACATCTGGTGATGTTGCCAATCAGCCTCTCATTCGCCATCTGGTTGTTTTTGAAGGACACCCAATCATTAGGCTGGCTTAGTGACAAACAAGGAGAGCAAACAAACCTCGCCTGAAAAACAGCGTCCCTCGGGAATCGGTCCTGGTTCAACTTCTTTTCAACATCTACAACCACAACCTGCCAACTAGATCTCCGCAAAATATGCTCATGCGGACGACCTGGCAATTCTCCACTCCACAAAGTCGTGGGAAAATCTAGAAGACACTTTGAGCCAGGACATGAAAACTCTTTCAGACTATCTCCAGAACTGGCGACTGAAACTCAGCGAAACCAAAACTGTGGCAGCAGCAGCTTTCCACCTCCATAATCGGGAAGCTGATCGTGAGCTACACGTCCAGAACAACGGAAAATCTCTGTCCTTCTGCCCCGAACCAAGATATCTTGGGGTGACACTGGACAGATTGCTCACATACCGCCACCATTTGGTGTCACTGCGCAAGAAACTCACATCCCGCGCTGCGCTACTCAAGCGCCTGGCAGGCTCTAGCTGGGGGGCGAGGGCTGACACTTTGCGTATAGCAGCCTTAGCCCTTGTCTACTCTTCAGCAGAGTACTGTGCACCTGTTTGGTGCCGCAATGCTCACTGCCATAACATCGACACTGTCATAAACAGCGCCCTGCGCACAGTGACCGGATGCCTGCATCCCACACCATTGGACAATCTCCCCATTCTTGCTGGCATCCAACCCGCTGACCTTCGTCGCGAAGAAGCCACTCTGTCCCTCGGTCGCCGGGCACTGGAGCCTAACCACCTTCTCCACCACAAGATCTTTGCTCCCCCAAACCAGCACCCCCGTCGACTGAAATCAAGACACCCATTCGTGCCAGCCGCTCAACTTCTTATCAACGAAGCTGATGTACAAGACATCTCTGCGGCTACTTGGGCGGACCATAAATGGAGTTCTGAATGGAAGTCAACCGCCACCAGACTCTATTCGTTCATCCCCGACGCCGACACACGCCCCATCGGTCTAACACTACCAAGACAGGCATGGGTGCACCTCAACCGTCTCCGTACGGGCGTCGGGCTTTTCCGCTCAACCATGCACCAATGGGGAATGGCCTCTTCCTCCTCCTATGAATGTGGTGCCGAGGAACAGACCGCAGACCACATCATCAATGACTGCTCCATCTTCAAGCCACCTAACGGAGTGGAAGGTCTGCGTGTCATGGATGATGAAACCAAAGACTGGCTGCTCTCTAGTAGACTTCCAGTGTAGTCCGGAAACATCGTGAATCTGGGGTGGTAAAAGGATAGACCCTCGGCCCCAGACGCTCACATGACGACACAGTTTTGACACTTCAAAGAAAAAGAGAAGGTGTACCAGCAAACATCAATTAGATTGGCCCATGATACAAGAGTTGGATAGCTTCAAAGTTTCGGATGAGATGGTGATTTTCAAGGATGGTTGACAAGCCCAATGATCTTTGACACTTAGTTTTGACACTGTTTGGCATTTAACTGATAAGACTATTGTAGTATTGTGTATATCGTATGTTTCAAAACATTTTGTGTCTAATTTTCCAATTTTTCCACCTTTTTCGAATGGATTTTTGTCAAAATATTACGCCAGGCCAAATTTTCAATTTTTATATTCTTGCAGAAAATTAACTTTTGATAGTTTAGTGATGTTCTCCATAAAATTCTGATCAAAATGATACCCAACATGGTGTGGTTATGATGTAAAATGTAGAAATTGCTTGCGTTTGAAAATATGTTCATTTGCGGCAAAACGCAAAATTTTCGGGGTGAGTGTGGGACACCTAAAACATAAAATTTTTCAAAAATGTTTTCTTCTGGTGTCGTTTCACGCCATTTCCAGTCAGAAAATCATATTTCCAAAAAGAGATTCAAAAATTTTTTGAAAAACGCAACACCCTACCGGTCATAGACTACTTAGTTTTTCGTTAGTTAACAGAATATCATCTCTAAATAAAAACAACAGCTGTTTGCGAAACATGGTCAATGTTCAAAACAAGCGATTTATTGCGAGAAAGAAAGTTAAATCCTCTGCGACTCGAATTTGCCATCCGGTTCGACGTCATAAATGTTTTCTCTGCAAGTGACACTGTTATTCGCAGCTTTGTAATTCTCCGCAACGACATTATCACAACTTTCAATTTATTATTGTAATCAATGTTGTCTTCGGAATGTTGCATTCTTCGTCAACTGTGTGTTGCTTTTAAGTTCTAGACTTCTTTACTGCAGCAATATCAATGTGGTACTTTTATGCATAGTTAACGATTTTAGCTAAAAAGATTCTTTAGACATTGTCGAAGATCGAAATTGGCTGCGGCCTTATGTGTTAGATAAACATGAACAGGGGATTGCAAATATGCAAACTCAAACTTGCAATCTCATGAAACAATAGACAAACTGTGTGTACCAAAACAAACTGTGAAAGATCACCGCAAATCTATTAACAAATTTATAGAGCAGAATTACGTTCAGTGAGACACAAATTGTCCGCTTCCACGAAATTTCTATTGAGGGGACCGTAAAAATGATGTCGAGTTGGACGAAACATCGAGGTATACGGTGTCTAGTTAGCCGGCCTGGATAGTGGACATACTGTACATAAAACCAAAGAGGTTCTGCCAAGACCATGGAAAGTGTACTCTCCTTTATATTCTGAGTGTAAGCCACTCTGTGGAACTTATCCATTTATTATTGATTTTATTTCCATACAAAAGTTGGGCTTCAATCTACTTTAATGAGCGTGGTTTTACCGTGGTTAAAGTTGTTTTACCAGGTTTCAACAAAAATTTGAACTGCAGGCGTTTATTACTTTTCAGCCAATCCTAGCAGGGGGTGCGAGAACTGATTGGTAATTTCAAGATGGTGCCGACAAGACAAAAGGTTAAGAACCACTGATGTAAGTGAATGTTCATTAAACTGAAGTAAAGAGTTTACACTTGAGTCAACCGGCACAGACAACTCATAAATGCCATGACTCTAGTTTATTTCAAAACCGCAAAAGTTCAAAACTCTTTTTCTGCAACTAAAATTTTCAAATTGTTTACAAAACTGCTTTTGTTTCTGTTTCTTCATCAAAAAAAAACGTGTGATTTTTAATAGTTTGTCTTTAATGAAGACATGTTTTTTTGAAAACACGATCACAAAAAAACTCACATCTCCAACTATTGTGTACACAAAAACTAATGATACAGTTGTCATAACACGTGACCCACCTTCCACACTCCACTTGGAGTCATCCCAGCGCGGTATCTCAAGTTCTTCACAGACTTTAAGAAGAACAGCTCGAAGTTTATCCTTTTGTCCTTGCGCTGTTTGAGTGACTTCTGGTACCTGGGATTACGATAAGACTCATTTCAATCACGATAATAATAGATAATAGTAATATAGTTCATTAGTTGTTTGCCATTAAATATAAACGAAGATATGACATTAGTTTCAGAGATTTGCACCTCCTTTAAACTGACATAGCAACATTTTTTTACTGGAATACAAATAAAGATTTTGACAAAATACTGTAAAGCAGGGCAATCTTAAATGTTTAGAAAAGGTGCAGTAAAGGTACCTCTACTCCAAAGGAAAGCCATTTCATCACAAAAACGAAGTCTCATGTTTATTATGCAGCATAAAAAACTTGCATATGTTTTTGATAATAATCAAAAATTTTAAAGAGACTTATTGCCATCACTTGTATTGAAGGCGCATGAATGTAACATCTATACGCTTTGACAGGTACAATGGTACATTGTATTATAACGGTCTGCTACTATTCGGAGAAATCCAAATTTGGAGACAGCCTTTTTCGGAGATTTTTAAACTCTCACAGCGGTATATATCTGTTTATTCAAAGGAATTAGCTTAAGTCTCAATCAAATTAAGGCTCAGCAAAAATGTCTCAACTAAGGTTGTTAGATATCGCTATAGCCTAGGCCTATCCCTATACGGTGAGATATCAGCTGATTTACATCACCTTACTGAAATAATAACTTTCTCATTTGCATGCGTATGGGAAGGTAAACACAAAAACCACCTACCCAAATTATCCCTACAAATTCTCTAAATAAACAGAAGCCGTTGTTGGATTTAAGAAATCACCGAATCGGTTTTCTCTGAAAAAGGCTGTCTCCGAATTGGAATTTCTCCAAAGCAAATTCTCTGAAACGGACCATTCCGATATTATACTTGCCCGAAGTTTAATATCTCCTAGCTCTTCCAAAAGCTTTTGTAAAACTTGTCCATCAAACAAGTCTTCCTGAATATCTTGCACGATGATACGTTGCTCAACGAGAACATTATTAATCCAATCCATCAAAACCTGTGGTAAAACTTAATCATTTATTAATAAGAAAAACTTTATCAAATACTTTTGTTAGTTCTGACAAGTTGTGAAACATCAATGAATAAGAACTTCAATTGAATGAAGAATGAATTGAACCTCTTGAAGATTCTAAGTCATATAGAAGTGATGGATAAACTTTATGAAACTGAATTTTTACATATTTCTTGCGTTTGAAATTTCATTGACTACGGTACTTTTGAGGAATTTAAAACATATTAATATAAAATTATGTTTATGTTCTGCAAATACGGTGCCTAAAAAAGTTTAAATGCATTCTGCTCTTAATGAGGTATATGAAAACTAGACAAAATCCAGCATCACAGGGGCATATCAACCATATCTCAAAAACCAGAGCTGATGGAAAAAAGACTGATTAGTAATTACTGAGGTGATTATGTTACAGCAACGCCTCATGGGCGAAACACGATGTCTATCGCTGTCAATTCTTGCTACAAATCGGCTGCCGAGAAACATATTGTTGATTGGATGGTCTGAATGGCTAGCGTGGAAGCTACACCGTTATGGTTAGCGAATCGCAACTGCTCGCTGTACTAGTGAGTGCTCAGCCTTGTGCTGATAGCCGGGAAGAACGCCTCTTTCTTCACAATGTACTCTGCCCTGGCGCCTGCCGGTTTTGTTGGCTCTTTTCTTTCCACAAAGATAAGAGTTAAACTGACTGGTAAAGCGGTGGTCGAATACCTTTGTGGCAGAATTAGTGGTGCGATACTGATAAGCCCAGCCTCATGGGCGAAACACGGTGTCTATC
Source organism: Aplidium turbinatum (assembly GCF_918807975.1). Taxonomy (NCBI): domain Eukaryota; kingdom Metazoa; phylum Chordata; class Ascidiacea; order Aplousobranchia; family Polyclinidae; genus Aplidium; species Aplidium turbinatum. Next base: position 18,750,709 of record NC_137485.1, read on the forward strand.
GCTGTCAATTCTTGCTACAAATCGGCTGCCGAGAAACAATAAACTACAGCACAAAAATAAATCACCTTTAGAAGTTCTTTGACTTTAGGTTCTTCAAGCGACATCTTATCTATCATTGACCTTTCTTCATTTTCCTCCAATTGAAAGTTGCTGGGATCATAATCGATTTGATGGGAAGGAGCTCCATCAATGGCATCTCTTCCATCCTGTTCCAACTCATTGACTAAACAAAAAGTATCATTACGCAGCAAGACCAACATCATATTTTCAATCAATTACAACACAGTCATTGCAATCCACGAATAATCAGTTATAAAGCATGGGACAAAGATAAACAATAAATACCTTTTTCCTTTATATGTCTTATTATCAACAAAAATAATACACTGGCCTTCTAAATTATGCTAGGCCACCAAACAAGAATGAAAAGTCTAATATTTGTCAAATCAAGTACTTCCAGTCCGTATAGAAAACTGAGTTACCACAAGGTTCCAATTATTTTATTTATAATTTAATTTTTTATTATAATTTATTTAATTCTCATCATCAGATGCATTGGTATCAACTTTAAAGCTGTCAACATTATGATGTGATTCGAATGCCACAGACTTTAATAGTGCAATCCACATGCCAACATACCAAATGCCATAAACTAATGAATTATATTGGCACCTTTAATTTAAATTTGACAAATGCTTGTCACAAATAAGAGATTTAATTGTGACATACTAGCAATGCATGTATTATAATATCCCCATACAGTGCAGCCTCAACAACTACCGGTACTACAAGAAATACCAAATTCAATAAAGCTAAAATTTATTTATTGACAACTACCTGTAGTTGGAAATTTAATTTTGCTATCCGAGCAATAACCAAGTCTAACGTCATTTGGGACATTCTAGTCGGGTATGGTGGTACAGTATATAAGTCGTGATATTCAGATTTGGAGCTTTCTAATAGCATCATAGGAACTTGCTCCAATTTTAAGGTACCAACTAGGGTTGTAAAGGGGTGGAAAGTTTCCGGGAATTTTGGAAACTTTCCCGGAATTTTGAAGGACCTGGGAATATTGGGAATTTTTATTTGGCATTTATTATGTTTAAAACATTTGTTAAATATTTCATCAATTAGAAAACAATACCAAAAACCTTTCTTGAACATTTCTTATTTTCTTTAATTATATCAACACAAATTTGGTGTTAATTAAGAATGAGGCTTATGCATACTTTTTCAATGTTTAAAAAAATACTGATCATATTTCGGAACACTCACACCAAGGTCGGCAATAGGTTCGCAAATAAAAGGGTGGAAAAACTTGTCAGTCAGGTCAATTTTGGCATTGTTTGAGCCATGTGAAGACAAGTCAACTCAAATTGAAGTTGACCCTGAAGTCAATGACGCTGCCAGAACAGTCATTAGTACATCATCTGAAGAAAGCCGAGCAGGAGGAGATGCTAACCGGCAGCAACTAGAACAATGACTTTGTAACTGACTCAGTATTGTGTTTCTTTGTAAAAAAAAACAGATTGGTGATGATTCATTTTTGAAGTTACTAAACTAAACCATGTGTTTGTATGTTCTTAAGTATTTTAGTTATACATAGTATATACTTTTATTCTAAACAGTATTAAGCCATTATTTTCCTGTTTCAACATCAAATTAAGATTGTTTTGAAAGTTTCCGAAAATTCCCATTAATTTCTAAAATTTCCATGGAAAGTTTCGGCTCTGAAAATTCCTGGGAATTTTGCAACCCTAGTACCAACAGAACTGTATCAATTGATAGCCTAATGGCCAAACCTGTAGCTCATGTTAAAAACCTTATGTCATTCAACTCCAAGTGCAAGCATCACACATTTCTAAGATGACCGCAGTAGAGTTGCCTGGCATTTCTACTAACAACTAAAAAATTGATTGGTTCATTTTTTCTCAAAATATCATGACAATACACTGGTATATTACATAAAGAAAATGAGAGAGGAAGAAGCAAAAGCTACAGTTATGGGGTATATTCTTATCAAACGTACTTGGTCGGTTGTTACTTAAGTTGCTAAATGCAACCCTGTTGTGTATTTTTCAGTGGAATTGATCTGACATGTCTGACAGGTTTTGGGATCTAATTTGTGTTTTGTTTGATTTCTCTGTTTTTGTTTTTTACGGTACGGTATGTTATGTTTATATACAATCTTCTCATGTTTTGGCTTGCATTTACTATTCTGCCACATTGCGACTGTAACCTTATTCAACGTTTCATTTTTTTCTCTAAGTGTTTTCAGTATAACTTTCATTGGTAGTATTTTTTTGTAAAATACGGTACTGCCGCCGGGGTGGAAGCTGACTTGGTGACCTCATAAGGTCTTTCGCTTTCTTCCTCTCTCACTTCTATGTAATGTACCAGTGTATTTGTCGCGATAATTTGAGAAAAAAATAGGAAGTGGCTACATTTACGGTGCCGTAGATACAGCCGTTTAATGCCTTTTTTTTAATCTTTACGTCGCTTTTACTGCGCATGCGCGCTGGTGCGTATTTTTCTTCTTTCTCGAAAGAACAAATGAAAAAAAGTGCATATATAACTTCTAAATTCAACCGCTTTTACCAAGTGAATCTGTGGCGCGTGCGATCTTTGTCTGGGTCCTACTCACGAGGACGTGAGTTCGATACCGCCAAGAGGTGTTTCCTTTTTTTAAACTTAAATTCGAACCCGAAGTGACTCAATCGTTAGGCTACGCATTTTTGTGGCCGTTCAGTTTAGTTTCTTTTTAGTTCTGACCATTACAACGAAAAAACAGTATATGACAAACATAGCAGAGGTCTAGAAAAAGGTAGAAGCGACAAAACGCGGACGTTATAGCGTGCATGTACGATTCCAGCCACCCGCACTTGCTGTTGTTTCACTGGGCAAGAAACTTTACGATAATTGCCTCTACCCAGTGATCGATTTCGAGTAATGGGTAGTACCAAATTTAAGTCATAAGTAGAGTAAACAACCGGACACAAACATTGCAGTCGGCTGCAGCGTGGGTCAGGTGTAAGTCGGAAGGCGTACACCGATGCAACAGCGCTCAAGTCCGCTTTCCCGCAATGCAGGATAAAGATAAACAAACAAAGCTGGACAATCAGTTTAAAATATGGCACGGTCGTAACATCTAAAAATTTTATGAATTTAGAATTTTTTTTTACTCATATTAATTGTTAAAGAAAAAAACTTACTAGCCTTTTTTTTCTCTTTGTTCTCAGTTTATAAAATTTTTATTAAAGGTGTTGCGACCGTGCCATATTTTGAACTGATTGTCCTGCTTTAGTATCACACACACTAGTCTATAACGTCCGCGTTTTGTCGCTTCTACCTTACTCTGCTATGTTTGTCATATATTGTTTTTTTGTTGTGATGGTCAGAACTAAAAACAAACTAAACTGAACGGCCACAAAAATGCGTAGCCTAACAATTGAGTCACTTCGGATTCGAATTTAGTTTAAAAAAAGAAACACCTCTTGGTGGTATCAAACTCACATTCTTGGGAGTAGGAGCCAGACAAAGATCGCACACGCCACAGATTCACTTGGTAAAAGCGGTTGAATTTAGAAGTTATATAGGCACTTTTTTTCCATTTGTTCTTTCGAGAAAGTTCTAAGAAAAAATACGCACTAGCGCGCATACGCAGTAAAAGCGACGTAAAGATTAAAAAAAAGGCATGGAACGGCTGTATTTACGGCGCCATAAATGTAGCCACTTTCAAAAAAATAAACCAGTGATTGATTGATTGATCCAATCCAATACAAGTAGTAAGCCTAGCTACCGGTATATTGTCCAGTACCTTACCTTCTTTCATTTTCTTTTTTCTTCCCAATGTCAAAGAAAAAAACCCATCTTTATCATGGTGCTTTGTTTCCGGCTGCTTGTGAGCCATGTTAATCGCTTTTTTTACCTTGGTAAAATACTCAAAACACAGAATCCAACAGAAACTGTAGTACTAGGACTAGTGGTAAACAAAATAATTCTTCTTGGCGGATATTTCCAAAATAGGAGTTGCTACGGATCAACGATCAAGCGTCTTATGCTCATTCAAATTCTTGTTGTATCCGATCCGGGTAAGATGTCTTTTAAAAAAATATGGAAGCTACACAATTGATCAAATTTTAATCAATCATGTACATTTTTCTATCCAGCACGTATAGAAAAATTACAACCATAAAGAAATTAACAACCAACCATTTTCACTGAATGAAGTATTAAATGAAAAGTGAACAACAAAAAGACCACAAAGGGTCCCCCTTGATAGCTCAGTTAGTTAAGGGTCTGACTTTGATTATTTGACTTGGTGTTTATCCTCGGACGGTGAAAGCTTTTTTGAGGACTTAATTCTGGAAGTTTCGAATACTTGTACAGGCTTTTGACGGAGGGCGGCTACCGAGATTGACAAAGTCAAGTTTCCGATTGTTAAAATGGGTATTGCCGAGGAATTATTCCATCCGCTAGATGCCGATGAATGGAAAGTAGTCCTTGTATGAGTTGCTCAAACGTTAAGTAGTTAAACTAACTTCTAGTTCTACTTTGTTTCGTTCAGGGATATCTAAAGAAGGGGATACGAAGGCTTTTATAACGTCTGACAATAGAAGGGCTTTTGTTTATCGAAAATAATCTGTGTTTATCGTAAATTGACACTTGGCACCCATTGTAGTTTAATAAATCTTGTTATAATAACTTGCATTGCGCTATTAACATCAGGCCTGGATATTCACAGCATACTTGTTGTTGCTTGTTAATTCAACTACCCGTATACTTGCTTTACATCTAGCCTCCTGCAAAGGCTTTGTTATAAAAAACAGCTTACTGGTGACTTTTCAACTGTCTTGTAAACAAGTATTCTTTAAATATACTCTACGTAACATTTGCTAACGGTCTTCTCAGGGGCGCCGGAAGCGGGGGGGCAGGGGGGGCGGATGCCCCCCCTTCCCTCAATTTTTCTGCAGATGGATGGGCAGGGGGGGCAATGGTGCCCTTTTAAAGTCATGTAAGCTACTGCACATTTTGCAATATAACAATTTCTGCTATTCGCTTTTAACCTAATTATAATCTTTCATTTTTGCCTCAAAATAATATTTACGGCACAAAATTTTGTAACACAGTACAGGCCTTAAAACACGTTTTTTTTCGGCAGCCATTGTGGCCTACCGGGAGCTCCTTCTCGGCGGCCAAATCTGCGTGCTTGGAGGCCAAAATAAAAATAACAACAGCACAAGTAAATAGAATTAAACTTGCAACAATGCTAAAATGATCACTTAGCGTTGTTGAAGACTGGGCCTGGACGACGTCCTACAATAGAATCGTTGCACCACGCAATAACTGCTTTATCGGGATTGTAATCCAGGACTGCGGGACCATCCACTTAAGGACACTCGCAAGAGTGTCTCCAATGTGGCTGATTTTAAAGAAGTTCGCCACTCCCATGGAATTCTTTTCAGCAACGAAAAACAACGTTCGACATGTGTTGACGATGACGGCAAGGTAATAAATAAGTATTTCAATGATGGGAAGGCAGTGGCGTAGCTAGGAAATGTGCCGCCCGCGGCGGATTCAGATTTTGCCGCCCCTTCAAGAAAAAGCATGTGAAAATGAAATTTTTTTAATTGACTTAAAGTTGAATTATTGTATGTTTTGAACCAGTAGCGTAGCCAGTAATTTTGAAAGGGGGGGTTTTAAGGGCCGGCGGGCTTCGCCCGCCGGCGTCCTCGCCAAAGACGACACCCAGCGGCGGGGGGTCTGGGGGGGCTCCCCAGAAAATTTTGAAAAGGTACTTTGGATATGGTGCATTCTGAGAGCATTTTCAACAAAAATGTGGGTATATAAATCCCCTAGTATAAATATTCCTGTAAAGTGGTGCTGTCCGGTGGCATAGCAAAAGGAAAAGATCATGTTTTCTTGGGAATTTTTCGGTAACTTAATAAAGCTATAAGTCTCTATGTTTTCTTGTTGCTAATTCCTGGCTGAGATATTTGAATGTTTATTGGTATTGGCAAAACTCGCTCTTTTAATGGAGTTTCGTTTAAAATTAGGCAAACTTTGTTTTAGAGACATAGAGACTGAAACATCATTCTCAATATCGTGACGTGACATGCGTGCCGAAGGGGGGGTTGTAACCCCCAAACCTCTCCTCCCCCTTGGCTACGCCACTGTTTTGAACGTTGCCATTCGGTTTGCTTTTATTTTCAGTGTACTTTTGCATTATCAACAAAAAAAAACAAAACGTCCTGTCTGAAAGTGCCGCCCCCCAGACGCGCTGCCCGGGGCGGTCCGCCCCTCCCCCCCCCCCTAGCTACGCCACTGTGTGAAGGACATTACCAAAAGAAGCATAATTTTTGCAAAATATGATCAAAAAGTGTTTTCCCCTCGGATGTCAACTAACCTCGTTCTCCTTTTTAACAACGATTCAATGTCCGACAACATCGAATTGACATAAAAACGACAATATTGCCAGCCGACGTAAATTAGCACTTCGGATTAAGACTTGTTAAAATAAACGTCGGGAATTACAAACAAGACTTACAGACAGTGCTGGTGATCGCAGATGGATATATTCCATCAATAACAAATATTCTCGCACAATGCAACAGTGGCGATTATGACGCGCTAACCTTAATTTTGCGTCACTCTTTGATACTACATATTTTCGACAGTTAATCCACGATCATTCTATTGCGAAATTAAATAATTGGCTAGAAGAGACCGTCGGCCAAACTTGGCCGATTGAGGAGGTAGCACCGGCGGTCATTCAAACACTACTTAAGGCTTGACAGTAGGTTACATCATTATAACATAGCATGATGCCCTTCTTTGTAGGCTATACCGGACACTTGTAGGCTATCATTACTCAACACATAGTGAGCTGATAGATTAGCATTATCGCTATATCTTATCTTTAAAACCTGAAAAAAAAATTGGCCTTTTAGTAAACAAAAGTGCCCTTTTTTCGTAATCTTGCCCCCCCAGTCAAAAATCGTTCCGGCGCCCCTGGGTCTTCTGTAGCTCGTTGTACCAGCTGCACTATAAAACTTTCTACGATTTTAAAAAGAACCACATGTTTAAAGCACTACAAACTACCGCCCTGGTGGTGTCATGAGAATAAGGCAATCGCTGCGAGCCTTCATGTCTCCTTCTCTAGATATATCTGGTTTCGTTGCCATATTTACTTGCAATAAATAGGCTACTGAAGCTATTTTTCTTGTAATCAAGATTAGAGAACATAATAAATATGTAATATATGTAATATATAAATAGTATATAGTATAAAAAATATGTAAATAGTAAATATGTAATATACTGTTGTAATGCTCAACCCTGTGTTATTGTTGTGTCTTGCCTGTCTTTGGTATAAAAAAGCAAACTCTCTCCCGAAACTATAATAAAAATTACTTAGAGAACAAAGTTTATTTACTTCGAAACCAATACAGTATGAAATTTGTTCTTGTTTTTTTTTTGCAAATCACGGAATTATTATTTTTGTTTTGAAACAATTGAAGCAGATAAAAAACGAATATGACAAATAGTTCGCGGCACACCCGTCTATTGTAAATGGCACCTCAGTTGGCAATCACACTCTACGCTCAGGGTCGGCAACCTATGGGCCACCAAGAAATATCATCTGGCCCACAGCCCCCAAATGATAGTAACTCGGTGGCCTGCCTGGTGATATACCGTAGGCTACATTAGCCTACTCTATATTCGAACCGCTCGCATTTTCCTCGCCTTCAATTTTTGTTGTGCTTTGAAGCTAGGCAGTTCTCAATAGGAATAAATGAGAGCGCAGACACGACAGATACATTGGCTAGCTACAGCTGATTCTTATCAAGGATAAGCTGTTACTAGCCTACTACTAAAGAAGCCAATATTCTGAAGCCTAGAAGTACTGAGTGCTGTGCTTTGCTTCCCTATACTAAGTTACGTCACTCAAACTGACCATGAGTTATAACCATTATTGTGCAATGTTTTTGTTTTATTAGCAAACGGAGGAGAGGAAGCTGCATAACATTTCATGGCACACATTTCGAATAAGTCATTTGGGCTACCGGTAGGCCTACTCAATTATATGAAGTTATCAGTTACTGTACTCACATCTTCAGACAATGCAAGCTATTCGAATTAAACGGAAAATACAAAGCAGTCCAATTGACAAAGACAACCAATCAGCCTTCGCTCTGAGATCATGGTCAGCCGATAAGCCGCAGTTTTTAAAGGAAATGCTCAAGCGATTGTCTGCACCTGAATCAGCAGCGGCTAAAATCGAAAAAATTAGTTTTGTATTGAAGGTTCCAATTTCACTTTGAACTCAACGGTCTGTCCACAGAAAAATCACAGAATGAATTGACATCAATCGACAAGAAAAATACGTAGTAGGCTGAGGCAGTGATAAAACTGGAAGTTGGAACAATAACGAAATATCGATGCAGGAACAACACAAATACAACTTGCACTAACAAAAAGTTGTATAAATGTCAGTGTGTAAGAATAAAAGCAACTGACTTACAAAGTGCACATATTTGTACAAAAGTTATAAAAATATATGATGACCTGCCTTCGAAGTCTGGAACATTTGCAACTTTGGTAGGGCAATATGTATCGTAACGTGAAGTGTATTAACAGGAAGATTGAAGTTCTGGGCTGCCTCATTCTACTTGATACAAAATGCAACACTTTTTCAAATATAACTAAGTTATCACATGCGAAAATAACAGTTGCTTTTATCACATGATATTACCAAAGGCTGGGAGACGGGGATTAAATTGCATAAGCGCAGGACTGGTCACAAGTTTTTAGTGACTGTGCATATTTACAAGGAATTATTTTTTTACTATTTTGGCTTCTGTTTAAACTTCGAGGTAATAATACAGCAATTTATTTGTTTGGCGCCCGTTGCAACAATATTCAGTACAGAACAATGTAATTCCAGATGCAGCACAATAGATAGTTGGAAAAAGCTACTTCAATTTTGGCAAGATATCAAAGGTTTTGCTAACACACAGCCGCATGCTTTGGAGAGGCGTACGTCGTTCAGAGTCACGCCGGGCTGCAGGCGCTTCCACAATCCGATCGCGTGGAGGACAAAAATCTGAAGCTTTGAAATGGCAACAGCCAGAAAAAGCAAAACACAATCTTGATTTCAAATTCAACAAAATGTATAACGGTTACCTTCAGCAACTTATTTTGGCGCTTGCATAATTATGAAGTAATTTCATTTAAGAATCAATTGTTGGGTATAGCTATAACGTTCAAAGAAAAATTCCTGAATCAAATAAGAATGAGCTATGCCATTACTAATGAATCAGCTAAGCCATTACTTAGATTAAAAAAGTTTTATTTTTGCATACTAGGCTACATAGCTACAGCAAAAGAGGCTCTTGAGCTTTTGTTAAACTATCACAATGTCATTTTTTAACAAAATTAATTAGAGTTTTTAACCAGGATTTTGCTATAAAATTGTATAAATTATCATAAAAGATAATAATTTATTTAATTTATACAGAAACAAATCAAATTGATTAAAACGAACACATTTCAACGGTCTCTACATTTACACAAAATCATTTTAACTTTATCTGTTTAGCCGGTGGCTTCTCAGCATGTAAGTTCTCAGTTGAACGTTTTCCATCTGAAACATTGCAGTTCACAGGAGAATTGGTGTTATTCAGTTTCACAAATTCTACACAGTCACCACTACCTTTGGATGCAGAATCAACATCGGTTGATACTTTTCTCGTGTCCACTGACCCATTTTTTTCTGAATTACCTTCAAATGGCATAAATGGTGAAGTACTATTAATATTTAAAAGTTTAGCTGCTTTGTCCTGCATTAATGGATCTTTAAGCCAAGCATGGCCCAATGTTTGATTTGAGCTGAGCCTTTCCTTCACGCTAACCTTCAAAAGGCTGGTGATTAAATCTTTGGCCAAAAGAGACACTTTTTTCCATGAAGGGGGATCAAAATTGTAATTGCCTGACAATATCTGATCTTTAAGCCCTTGCTTTGTGTCAGGTCTTGCACTTTTAAAAGGGTGATATGCAACTAAACAAACAAACAGTATCACACCAAGACTCCACATGTCAACAAGCTTGGTATAACCTTCACTTTCCTTAGACAAAAGCTGGTGGACAATTTCAGGAGGTAAGTATGATGGAGAACCAGCAAAAGTATGCATCAAGGTTTCTTCAGATACAAATCGAGAAAGGCCAAAGTCAGTAATTTTTATCACACAAGGTTCATCATTAGACATGAGAAGAACGTTTTCTGGCTTCAAATCTCGGTGAGTAATTTTATTGTTATGCAAGTATGCTACTGCATTCAACATCTGGAAAAAATATAGTTTTGCCAAGTCTTCAGGAAGAGCACCTTTTGATGAGACTCTGGCGAACAAATCACCACCTAGAGCATACTCAAGAACAATGTATAACTTGTCTGGATGTTCTATCACATCATAAATGCCTATGACTCCAGGATGATCAAGTTGTTTTAAAATTCTAGCTTCTGTCATGATATCCCGTTGAACATTTGGATGTGAAAGGTCAGCTTTAGGTATGGTCTTGCATGCAAAACGTCCAAAACCTTTCTTAAGCCAGACTTCGCTTACATGACCATGTGCTCCGGAACCGATTTTTTTGGACATAACATATTTTACTGAAAACTTATCAACGTCTTGACTGTCAGAAGAAGCACCAGTAATAAATAAAAACACCTCATTCGAACGACAGGAAAGAGCAATTTTGTCGCCATAATAAAGAGGTCGGCTTGCTTTAGAAGGTAATTTTTCACCATTTACATAAATTCCATTTCTTCCACCTAAATCTTCAACAAAAACTTGTAAAGTTGAACCATCAGGATTTAAAGAGCGGCTTACAGAAAAATGCTTTTTACTGTAAAGGTCAAAATACTTGGTCTTTTTCACAGAACGTATGTCAAAACAATAATCACAATCTGGATTTCTGCCAAAAGTATATCTATTATTTATCATGTCTAAATTGTAAAATTCTTGTTTCATGGTGTGCAATGTACCCCAGGAAATTTGATCACTTCTTTCTACTTCAACTGAGTCACCAGCAATAAATTCCTCTGAAGAAAGTGGAAGGGTGTCCGCATTTGGTTCACTAACTAAGTTGACCCCGTCCAAGTTTTGCACATTATCATGTGTTTCAATAGGTCTTGTTTGATTCATTTTCAATTGTACTTTAATTCAGATGCACAATGTTTAGACTTATAGCAGAAACTCTAACATAGCAGTATCTATTGTATGTTTAACTATCGCTATAGAATAAACATTAAACACAACAAAAACAGTGCTCAGTTTCAAATAAAACCTGGTAAGCATAGCAAATATTGTCACAATAGATAAAAAAAACTTTAACAATTTGTTTCAATCATGGCAACCTTTATAATATAGTATAGGCCATGACAACATGCAGCTTAAAACTTGACCGAAGGCCGACCTATTATTATCCAAAATCGCTAGTATAAGTTGATTTTTGAGTATTAGTTATTAAATACAGTCTTTCTGCATATTGTGTGTCACTTTTTTGCTATTGTTACCATTCAAATAATGAACAAGACTTTGGCATTTGCGCTGGCAATTCAAAAAGCATCAGGCAACACTGGTAATTGAAAAAAAATTGACATTTTTAAACATAAAATTAAGAGTTTTGCAGTAATTTGAGATTCAGTGATCACACTTTGGCAGTTTCGATTCTCAAAACTATCATATCATTTCAAAGGGATATTAAAGTAAATTTAGCTTAGACTTCAAAATCAAAATTTCAGTTTGATTTCATCGGCCTTCAGTTTGGACTTTGTTAAGGCCTGTATACATAGATCGCTATGGTTTCGACCTTGGTGGAAACTTGTTTCGTTAGTCTATTTATTCTATTTGAATAAAAATACTTCCAGTGAGGTATGTATGTGGAGCCGACTGATTCTTTTACCTTAATTGGTTACTTATACTACAGTACTAGGTTTGGTGACCATTGGCCATGCTTAATTTACTTTCATCTACATGTAATCTCTAAATTTACATTGATGCCCGTCTCTGTGGTATTGCCACCATTCCTTTTGTTGGTCTTTTGTTCCCATGCTCTATTTTAAACATCACCATTGCTGTTGTATTCGGACAATAAATATAAATTTTGATTGAAAGTGACTTCTTAAAAACAAAAAAATTACTATAGTAATCTACAAAAAATCTACTAGTAAAAACTTACCATTATAGTTTAAACCAGTAGCATAACGACAGTAGCAAGGGGCAAGAGGAGGTAAGTGCTCCTCAAACATTTTGAAATCATATCATTTTGTTTTTTTAATGTTTTTATAAAATTGGTTTGAAAATTTTCTAAATTTTGAAGTGTCAAACCATGAGGGGAAGGGGCCCAGGCCCCAGGTCACTTAAATTGCATAAATCAAACGCTTTAATCTTTTCTGTTTTGGATGCAGACTAGAAATAGCAGTGACAATCCAATATTACGTCACTGATAAAGTTTATTTATAACCATTGGTACCAACCAAGTATTCACAAATCACATATTTGTGATATCATTAGGCTATAGTTTTTCGGTAACATAAAAGTATTGATCATTTTTTGTCTTTTAGTTGTCTGCTGCAGTTCAACGAATTACCCATAAGCCATGTCAAATTACCCATGTGACGCCGAATTACTTATAAGCCATGTTAAAGTACCCATAGGCAAAAGTGGGCAAAGTTACTTTCAAAAGCAACTGAGTTACAGTTACTTGGCCAAAATAGTAACTGAGTTACCGATATTAAAAACTAACTAGTTACAGTTACTAGTTACTTTCAGTTACTCACAAATCTGAACATAAAATTCTGCACCTGGCCAGCTCTGCATAGGGTGCAACCTAATTCGTACCATGAACAATTCGTACCGTCAGTTCGTACCTTGAAAAGATCGAAAGAAAAAATCAAAAAAAACCGAAGTCGCTGATCAAAGTTCCGCAAGGTTAGGGTATCAGACACTGGCGCCGACTTACGGGGTGGCCATGCCACCCCGTAACCGCTGTGGCAGCCACCCCGTTTAGATTACATTACTTACTGCAAATAAATGTAATTTGAACGGACGTTTAAATCTTTTTTTGATCATTAGTTTTCGCTTCACGTCAACGTAAAGCAAGAGGTGAACCAATACAGTATTGCAAAGAAAATGATTGTTTTTGTCACAAGCATGATACTCGTGTAACATCAAGCAAGCTACGTGAAGATTGGCTACGAGTTTTTTCCTTGTTGTTGTTGTTGCGATCGTTTTATTTGTTACTTGTCATAAGTCATTGTTACATTTGTTAGGTTTACAATGGGATTTATTAATCAATAAAATACGATCTTTCCATTGCCTCCCTCAAAAATCTGTTTTGAAAAATTTTAAACTGCTCATAATATCGCTATAAATTATGACAGGTATAAAATACTTGAAAATAAAATTATCTCGATGATTGATAGCTCCACCTTCTAAATGAATATCTATTTTCAAATTTTATTAAAAAAATGCAATTTTCGAAACTTTTTGAGTTTTATTTTTAAAAAATGCACTTAGTAAAGTAGCAGTTTTAACGTTCTGCAAATTTACACGTTTACATGACTCTATTCGAGGAAAGCTACACCCCCTGCCAATTCCCAATAATAAAAGCAACCATTTTCAATTACTCAAGATTTTGCATTTTGAATTATTTTCCGATTTAAATTGGACTGTACTGTCATCTACTTCATGCTTTAATTTCTACTTAGTTATCTACTTCATGCAGTAATATTGCGTGTCAATGCGTGACAAACTGTTAGGCGGGAATTTATTGGTCTGACATAGGAGTTGCTTGTTACATCATAGAAAAAATTACGAAAAGTCGTCCTGTAAAAGTCTGAGGCGGGAATTTATTGGTCTGACATACATAGGAGTTGCTTGTTACATCATAGAAAAAATTATGAAAAGTCGTCCTGTAAAAGTCTGAGGCGGGAATTTACTGGTCTGACATAGGAGTTGCTTGCTACATCATAGAAAAAATTACGAAAAGTCTTCCAGTAAAAGTTTTCGCCGACATTCTAGTTTTATTCAGCTTAAAGATGCCACCGAAAAAGCGTTCAAAATTGCAGCCCTCCATTGAGTCATTTTTTGTTGCGTCTAGTCAGGATTTCAGCCAGCATGAAAGTGACCAAACGCCTGAATGAAACGAAAGTGTGCCACTGCCAAAAGGCGTTAGCACTATCAGGGAGGTGGAAGAACCGAGCACGAGCAGGATAATCGCTGTTGAAGGGAGAAGCTATTAAAATTCGTGGGAGAGCGAATTCCCGTGGCTAGAATACGATAGATGCAAAGATAGAGCATTCTGTCCGATTTGCAAATGGGCAATTTCGCACAACAAAATAAATATAGCATCGTTAACTCCATTAATTCAGAACTCTGTAAAAGTTTGGACAGAAACTGGGTAGTGGGTATGGTAACTGGAAGAAAGGAAAACAAGGTATCAAAAAACATAGGGATAGTGGTATTCACAAGGATAGCACACAAGCGAAATTAGTCTCTGAGCAAGGCTCCCAAGCTACAATTGCTTTATCCGAAAAGACATGTAAAAAAATGCAACAAAATCGTGATGCTATCAAAGCAGTATTCAATTGTCTTTTGTTTCTTGGTCGGCAAGGCATTGCTGTTCGTGGTCACACTGACGATCGCTCAAATTTTTGCGAATTAATGAAACTCCTGGGAAAATACAATTCAAACGTAGCGGAGTGGCTCAACCGTCAAGGGTACAAATGGTTAAGCCATGAAATATGCAACAAAATTTTGGAAATGCTTGCTCACAACGTGCTTCGTAATGAAACTGCTAATGTCAAACAAGCAAAGTATTGGGCTGAACACGTGTGCACACTGCACAGTTTAATATCAGTGACGTAACAGACGCAACTGTGATGATTGAGACCACAAAATAGAGCATTTTGGCAGCAGAGTTAATTGATAACGTCGTTTGAAAGAAATTACTCCTTTGAAGAACAATGCTACAGTTTTTACACCGATTTAACATCTGGCGATGTTAAAACGATGTAAAAGCAGTGGAAATTGCGGTCAGACTTTTGCCGCGAATGAAGTTCCTCACTGCACAATTTAATTGATTTATGGCACTGGGCTACGAGTGCTCGTTTATTGGCGAATCAACGTTGTTTAACGTTGCATGAATGTAACAATGGCAATAATTGACGAAAACTAATCGCTTAATTCTAAAGTAGGTCTAGTAGGGCCTATCAATGGGCGACAAAACCCTGCGAATAAGGTAAGTAGGCTAGTATCGGAAGGTGGCAGATGGTTACAAAAATTTTGGGACTTAAAATTGCATTAAATTTTTTTTTTAATTCCTGAAATGTCCGGCGGGCGCGGCCTGCCCGCCTGGGACTCGGCGCCGGTGATTATGTTTATTTCCTTTCAGAAATACGAGCATTTTAAAGTGCTCGTCACTTAAGCCTGCCCTTTTGGGCTTTAAAATGTTCTTGCCCAATGAAACAACCTTTCCACTGCAGCACTTAACGGAATGAAAGTTTTCTGTTTTAAAAACAGTTGTTTCATGGGTCCGCTTGTGAATCTGGATCTGCTTAACTTGGGCTCAGGGTCCACTTCCAAATACTCCTCCTAAGTCTAAATTGTAGGTGGAATGCAGTCGCAAGCTGAAAGCCATTGTCCTCAAACCAATGACCAAATCTGGTTTGTATTGCTTCTACAAGAACGTCCACCAACAACAAGCAAACAGCAATGCTGTTGCTGGTTTTGATGTCAGACAATCTTTTCAGAGTCATTCCAAGCGTTACACTAAATGCAACAAATTTCAACTTCTTAGTTCTTGAAGGTAACTAACCAACTGACTAATATTATAAGAAATTGCTGTTAATTAGGGTTGCCAGAGGTTAATATAAAAAATAGCCCAAGCTTATGCAAAAAGTAGTACAAAAGTAGCCCAATTTTTTGGGGGGTTCTAAAATGGAGCCCAAGCAAAGAGATAGGCTATTATACAAAATTCTTCCAGAGCGCTTGATCATCAGTCCTAAATTATAAGTGTTTTTCCAGTTCTTCACATCTTTCAGACAGATTGGCAACCATGCATTCACTCAACTGTTTGCTAATATAACTACAAACAAGCACCTAAACACAAAAAATGGTTTAATTGCTTTTCGTCATGAGCTAACCGTTAACTCATGAGCTAACGGTTAACCATTCGCTCTGGTTGTAGTGTCTGACCGAATGTCATTCTGAAGCCGTTAGCTGCTAACGCATCAAAAGTGTTCCCCTCAAGACCATCAACAGCTTTGATAACCCACCAAGGTCGATCAACGTAGAAACTATCTTTTTGTCCTGTTTTTTTTTACTCATATAAATTGTTAAAAAAAAATGGAAGTGGCTATTTTTACACAATGAGGTGTTGCCAGAATCAGAATTAAAGTTAGGAAAGGTAAGGGCTAAGGTTAAGGTAAAGGCTAGAGTTAGGAATAAGTTTCGGGTTTTGATCTTTGCTCAGGACTAAAAAATTTCCAAAATACAAGTTTTTGTTTTTAACAGCTTTAAACTTTTCTCAAATTAAGGCAGAATTCCTTATCTGGCAACACTGTTGAGGCTATTCTTACACTATATAATGTAAATATAGCCACAGCCAAAAAAAAATTCATTAGCCTTTTTTTTCTCATCTATCTACATTTGTAAAAACCTTATTAAGGTGTTGCGACCATGCCATAACTGATTGTCCTGCTTTGGCATCATGTACGTTATAGCGTCCGTGTTTTGTCGCTTCTACCTTTTTCTAGACCCCTGTTATGTTTGACATACTATATTGTTTTTCGTTGTGATGGTCAGAAATAATAACAAACTGAAACTGAACTGATGTCCACTGCATTTTCATGAAAACCTGGATCACTTGAGTTGCCAGGATTGCCAAATATTAAAGCTCAAATATGCACATTTTTGAAATTTGGCATCTTTATACCAAATTGGTAACCCTGCCTGACAGAGGCCTCCAAAAACGCTTCTCCTTAATGAAGTAACTACGAATTAGGTAAAAATCTTAAACATGATACAATTTTTACATAAAAAGTTATATTATATTTAAAAATAAGTAGCCCAATTGGGCGCCAGCCAAAAAAGCGCGCTCAATTGGGCTACTTATTTTTAAATATAATATAACTTTTTATGTAAAAATTAGCAGCAGTGGCCAAGTTGTTAGCGCGTTGGGCTCGCAGTCGAGAGCCTGCATGTTCGACTCCAGCCACCCGCACTTGCTGTTGTTTCTCTGGGCAAGAAACTTTACGATAATTGCCTCTACCTAGGCGAGTAAGAATTGACATAAAAATAGCCGGACCCGGACATTTTTGATAACAACCATTTTTCTTCATAAAAAGATGGGTTACCTGTTTGACATCCCAAATCTAAAATTCGGCAAAATTCGGACATGGGGAAAGGCCTTTTTCACTGAGGCAATTATTGATCGGCGCGCCATCTAGCGGAAGAAAAATTTATGTATTTTCTGTCGTACTAATTCCCGAGTTTCAAGTGAAACAAGGATGATTAACATAGTGACTAGAATTACCCTTCAGCAAAATTTGCTATTTTACGTTGATTCAACGTCTGGCAACGTTGAATCGACGCAAAATAACATATTTTGTTTGCTGAGTGCCTCATGTAACAGAAATTAAGCTCCAATGATAGTGTAAAAAGGTGGTTCCATACTTGATTCAAGTGTTGGGTATGAGAAGATAAGGTCGTCATTGTACTAAGCTTTCGGCACTAAAGAGAGTAGGGTGGCCAGTTCCTTTCTTTCGGCCGCCTTTTCTGCAGCAGTTATGCCCACCCAATTTATTACATCTTAGGTAGAGATGAGCAATGTTTTCAACAACCAGCTGGAGCCGGGAGTCGAACCAGGTTTGCATAATTGGAAAGCCAACGCCTTACCCGTTGTGCCATCCCACAGTGTAGTGGTTGTAAAATTCTAGAAAATGCTAATTAACTAAGATGGATTTCGGAAAATGTAATTTCGTCTGTTACAACGAATCTGACAAACATGAAAATTACGGACACATAAAATTTGGTAATGATTTATATCTTGAACTTTCACAAAGAAAAGATTTCAGAAAAAGCATAGTTAAGGAGTTGGATAACAACTATAACATCATACCAGCCAAGTCATTAAATCCATTGCATCATCGCCAAAGCTGCACAAAAATACTTACTTGAAGAAATAGGTCGTTACATAGGTAGCCATTCTTACATTTTGTTTTTTTTTGTTTGTTTATCTTTATCCTGCATTGCGGGAAAGCGGACTTGAGCGCTATGCATCGGTGTACGCCTTCCGACATACACCTGACCCACGCTGCAGCCGACGGCAATGTCTGTTTCCGGTTGTCTACTCTACTTATGACTTAAATTTGGTACTACCCATTACTCGAAATCGATCACTGGGTAGAGGCAATTATCGTAAAGTTTCTTGCCTAGAGAAACAACAGCAAGTGCGGGTGGCTGGAGTCGAACATGCAGGCTTTCGACTGTGAGCCCAACGCGCTAACCACTCGGCCATTGCTCGGCCAAGTCTCGCGACATTACATCGATGCAATGTCGCGAGACTTTTATTGTCAATTGGCATTTTTATACATCAGGTCACAAGATCGAGTATTCGCTTGGATGTACTACCATCCCTTGGTCTTTGTGCAAGTTATGGTCAAGTAATAGCGTTTAAACGATCAGCTACCCCTACTGTAAGCCAAGCGAATGGTGATAATACGGATGAGGTAATGGATTCTACAAGTCATCCCGGCTCTTTCTGTCAGTGGGTAGCAGATAAGTTCGATTTTAACGAAGATACTCTGACAGGTCATGAACTCATGATACAACTCATGTGATGGGCATTATAAATTGTCAAACACCAAGAATGGCAACTCGACTACTACTGTAGTTATTGAAAAAACAACACGTCAGTGCAACTGAACTACTGGAATCAGGCAATTTTGGCAATTTAGTCAAGTCGTATAGCCTACTGGTGCAAAGACAGGTACTTGAAAAGACGTACGAATCAAGCAGCTGAACGTCTCTTCCGTGTTATTTACGCACCATGAATTGCTTGACACTCTATGGCTGTGTTCAAACATATTCAATTCTAAGCCAGTACAATGGCAAGGGCTCATGGCTAATGTAGTTCAAGGTGAGTTTCAGGTTTCGTCAGTATCACTTAATCCTATGATACCGCTTAATCTCGCAACAGATGAAGTTGTTTACAATACAATGATATTCGTTCAAGACCAAGCGAGAAAAATGAACATACGTTGTACATCGCTAACGTTTGACCAACCCCTCTACTTCAGAGCATTCAAAATTAAACAGGACAATTTTGGTATTTTCAAAAATGTTCACTTACGACGTGGTGGTTTTCATCAACTGATGTCCTTTCTCGGAGCAGGGTGCAAACTGATGGAAAGAAGTGGTTTAGATGATTTATGGAAAACTGTGTATGCATTGAAATCTTTGCCAAAAACGATGGGGAAGATTTGTAGGCTACAACGTTTCAGCAGGGCATTATTGCTGATACTCGTGTAAATGTGGATAACGTCTTAATTATTGGTAACGATATTATTCGCAAACTATGTGGAAAGAAACTGAAAGAAATTTTGCTAAAAAGATCTGACCAAGCAAGTACATTTGTCGTTATGCGAAAAGCCTTTAAATATGAAGATAAAGAGATACACAATACACATGTCATCCACCGAAATCTTTCACAGATTGCTGTCTATATATAGCCTGTTTGCAGGGGTCACTGTAACCGGACAAATTTTCGTATGAACTTGCCAATGTTCCACCATTACTTTTCTCAGATGACGGAAGTATATGGAAATCTCAGACATCTGCATTATTCAAATACATAATCTTGCAAAATGAGAATATTTTGTGCACTAATTCTCGATTATCTTGTATTTCGATTGTATTTGATGGCTGTGCTTTTATTCACTGACTTCTCTGGAATATGAAAAATTTGCTTGAAATGTTCATTCAATATCTTGTAGCCTACGCGGGAAAAATACCAATATCAGAGTTGTTTTTGACAATTGTGATATTGAAACAACCAAAAGAGCAGAGCAAAAGCGCATAAAGCTGACCACATCTTGTCCCGACGTAGCAATTCGCTTGAACATACCCATCCCGGCAAATAAACCCGCATTTTTATCAAATAAACGTAACAATTTATAAACTTACTCTAGGATAATCTTAGCAGTAGGCTAATGGCATTACTGTGGACAAGGCCAAAGGAGAAAGAGACGCTGACGTAGCTATGGTCCGTAAGGTTCTGGAAGAACATGAAACCTATGGTCAAGTACAGGCTAACTGTGATGGCTGACGATACTGATGTACTTACCCTTTTGCTTTATCACGCACCATGCGGAAACTGCATTTATATGAAAACGTCTAACTCGAAAATTTCCATTCGTCGAGCTCAGCTTGCTCTCGGAGAAAATATGTGCCGATCTTTGCTATTTTGCCACGCGTTTTCTGGATGCGATACAACATCCTGCTTTTACGAAACAGGAAAAGTAAAAGTTTTTAAAATCTTGAAAGGTCTGGACAAAGTGCAACGTAAATGTGCCACCTTCGGAAACAAGGAAACTTTAAAAGAAAAGACATTTCCAGAATTGGAGAAGAATTCTCCCAAATTCTGTATAAGCAAGTGTTTTCCATGAATACTTTGAATTTATTGCGCTACCATTACGCTGTATCCTCAAAATATATATCAGTTGAAAGAATGCCTCCAACAAGTAGAGCATGCTATTTTTACAGCTTTCGTGCGCATCATCAAGTGTCAACATGGCGTCATTTCAAAACTGTGCTGAATCCTACTTTCTATGGATACAAGGAAACAGCTTCTGGTCGGGTCCTAATAATGAGAGATAATGAATGTGCACCCAAAACCTTTTTGAAAGAAATTAGGTGCATATGCAGGAGCGCTAAGCGTTTATGCACATCTTGTGGTTGCTCCAAGAAAGGCTGCAGTATTCACTGTGCTTGTGAAGCTCAGTGTGCAAATTCATCACTTTTAGAGTGTTAGATACCCAATAGCTGTGAGTGTAGAAGTATATTTACTTTAGTAAAAATAGTTGCATCCCTAGAACGGGACCTCAAATTGTTACTGTGGTAGTTTTAGAAGTAAAATATTTTTGCAATGAATGATTAGTAAATGAAAGTGAACGCATATATTAAATGTACGCTGCCTTTTCTGTTGAAGCAAAGCAATAGTACTGAATAAACGACATTAAATGGTCTCCAGATAAGCATTAATTGCTCAAATCGCTGATGTTTATCTTTCTATTATACGTTGGTTATTATATATATTTTATTTCGTTGTTTTACATTGTTATTTCGTTGTTGTTGTTCGTTATTTGTGCATTTGCAGTTTGTGTAGTATTTCGTTGTTTTGGATATGGACAGCTTTGTCTGATGCAAATAAATATTATTATTATAGATCTGCCAACGTTGTATCACCACTTGTTTCAGTTGCAAATGTTGTTGAAGTGTCATAAAGCCTACATTGAATTACACTTTAACGTAGGCAATATATAATTGCGTGATAATAATTAAACTGTAATAAATGGCCAAATACGTCACAAATATGGGCGTCGGCAGAAAAAATGCAGGGGTGGGGATAAGCGGGGGTTGGGAGGGCACAATTTTTGAAGCCAAATCCATCTTGTAAGCTGTAACATAGGTAAGAAAAGTTCTAAATTTAAAGTAACATTTGAGTGGTGAGGTGCGAAAATTGTGAAAAAAATTACTATTAACGTATGATGTAAGTAGTTGTTGCGCTTACGGCGCAAAACTATTTAGAGAAATCAAAAAACTGAAGTAGAATTGGTTGAAAACCTGATGAGAAAGTGTTTGCGTGGAAAGCGAATACAATTTTTGAAAATTGCACTCTCGAGCAAATTACATGTAAATCATAATGGAGACACCCATGATCACAACCTTTTTAAAAAATATTATTACACTTATGTTTTTGTGAGTGTTAATTACGTGTATAAACTGTATATGCTTACTAAGTTGCATTTTACTTAGAGCAAGTATTTACAACCGCTAGATGGCGCGCTATGAAAATTTAAAATGCGGTTTTGGGGCAGTTCCCCAAGTCCGATTTTTGCCGAATTTTGGAATCGTCGGTCTGACTACCAGACAAGCCTCCTGCAACCAAAAAATGGTTGTTATCAAAAATGTCCGGGTCCAATGTCACTTCTTACTCGCCTATACCCAGTGATCGTAGTAGGATAACAGTGGCGTTGGCAGTTGTGTTGATCAGATGTTCAATGACCGAAATTTTGGCTGATGTTAGACCTTCTACATTTAGCTGTAGCAGCGTGATGCCTTCCCTTACGGTGTTAGAATATACCTGCCCTAACAAGGGCACATGCTCAGGGGAGGCGTCACGCTTATCAGACTTCTTTGTCTGTGACCTGCAATTTTTGCAGTTTCTGCTTCTGATTGTCGTCATTAGCCTGAAAAAGTTTCCAGTTACCAGGATTCACCACGCGGAGGTAGACGACATGAATCCCACCCAGTGATCGATTTCGAGTAATTGGTAGTACCAAATTTAAGTCATAAGTAGAGTAAACAACCGGAAACAGACATTGCCGTCGGCTGCAGCGTGGGTCAGGTGTATGTCGGAAGGCGTACACCGATGCATAGCGCTCAAGTCCGCTTTCCCGCAATGCAGGATAAAGATAAACAAACAAACAAAACGCGAATTTTCGGCGCCTGGAGAAATCAAAAGTAGCCCAATTGGGCGTAAAAGCGCCCAATTTGGCAACCCTACTGTTAATCGCTGCTTGTAGTCAGAATTTCGTTCCCTTCAATTTTCTTCATTGTGTGTCACAGTCACATGGAGGCACACGGCAGTAGCCCAGATTCCCCAGAACATGGTTACAATTAGTGATGCAAGCCGCGCCGTGCCGCGTACGCGGCCGCTTTTGACTTTTTCGTCGCGTGCCGCGCCGCGTGGAAAGTTGAAATGACAAAGCCGTGACGCGCCGCTTGCCGCGTAAACTTTGAAGAAATTAAACTTTTGTAAACGTAAACTTTCAAGAAATTAAACTTTCGTAAACGTAAACTTTCAAAGAAAATCAGTTATCAAACTTCAAATTAAAATTGGAAACACTGATCAGTTTTTTTTCCTTCGGAAACCCTAAGCTGGAAAGCTATGCAAGCATGAAGCAAATGCAAATTGCAAATGGCTTGCAGTTGACAGGGTTTTGGGGCTGGCTTGTCAGGGCAGCTGTACGAATGTTTTTGGTTAATAGCCTAGCTGATAAGCGCAGCTCCCAGTTACCAGGCTATAAGCTTAGCGCAACTACCGCATTAGTTACTATAACAGTTAGCCCAGTGAGTTCAGGCTATAAGTTTTACTCTTGTGTGTGTACCGTAGTTCATATAGCCACTGACATTAAAATTGCATTATTGCTTGCAAAAAGTGTTCAAAAGTCCTGATACTGGATCCAGGAACATTCTATTTGTCTTAGTTTGTATTATGTCTTAGAACTTAGATGCATTGCTGATAAGAGAATATGATTTGGTTAGCCTAGCCAATTAGTGCACAACTATTACTGGTAGGTTACCAGTTACTGTATATGCCATGGGTGCTTTTTGCTACAATTGACTTTCTAAAAAATAACGCGTTAAAATATGTTGTAAAAATTTTGTAATTTGCAGTGTGCGGTGCGGTGCAGTGTCAAAGTTCGAGATAATTTGCGGTGTGCAGTGCGGTGCGCGAATAGATGAGTCAGTTGCGGTGCGGTGTGCGGATAAAAATTTTGGGTTCGCTGCATCTCTAGTTACAATACATACCAGAGTTGCCAACTTGATCTTTTTTCGCTTTTTCTGGCTTTTTTTCAATTTTCTTCGATTTTTATATTAACAATAAAAAGCCAACATAATTTTGGCGTTTTTGGCTTTATTTTTTTTTACCTCGTTTTTTTTTTGAAAAGAAATTCAGTCAGGGTCAATCGGTTTAAGTTTCATTAAGTTTTTCAGCATTTTCCTGAATCTTGATCTAAATGTTCTTCAGTGACTGGTGATAGTATTTTCTTGATTGTTTGTCACTTTGGTTTGGTTAACTTTCTGTAGTCAATTCGCAGGAGGCTACTTAAATACGGTACGTTGGTCTTGGTAAGTTAGGCTGGTTAGCAATCCCAATACCCTAGTCAGTAGTCGCATAAGGTGTGTATCCTGAAAATGCGAAAACTGATGATGTTTGGTGCCGCTTTCTGGCCAATACTGGAATCGAATAAAGGTTATGATGCTAGATGCATCATTACGTATAAAAAGTCATCTCAGTATAGAAAAAAAAATTTGCAAAGATTTTATTGTTACTCCAAAAACGAATTTTTAATTCTTAAAATTCTTCTGAACATTTGCTATTGTATTTTTCCGATGACTATGATAAGCAATACGTAATTTCTACCTTATATTTGGTTGTAGCAGAGCTCTGGTTGTAGTGTCAGACCGAATGTCATTCTGAAGCCGAAATGTCATATTCTTTCCATGAATGTCATTCTGAAGCAACTAGAAAATTTTCTAGTGTTTTTTCTTGTTTTTTCATTAACTATGTTTCTGTACTGTCGCAGAAGGAAAACTTCTGTGGGACACTATTTAGTTGTGCATTTTTTATCTGTGTATGTTTAATGATTGAATATTAATTGGCTTTTTTCAGATCTTTGCTGGCTTTTTTAAGCCTTTTTGTGACTAGGTTGGCATTTTTGGTGAAGACAGGTTGGCAACTCTGATACATATTTACATTACTCAGAATACTCACCAGTCACAGAGTCACTACCGCCCGGTACTCAGTCTTCAGTAACATAGGGAAACGTTCAAATATTACGTAACGCTTTTTTTCCGAATTTTTGACCCCCCCTCCCCCATGTAACGCTTTTTCACTACGAATTCAGCACAAAAAACTACCATTCCGTACTCGAAAGCGTTACGTAACGTTTTGCTTGAACCCCCGATGTAACGCTAACGTAACGCTTTGCATAAGCCCCCCTCCCCCTCAAAGGCGTTACGTAATATTTGAACGTTTCCTAGTCATAAATTTATTCTCTACTTAAAAAAAATACTTAGATTTATTCCATGTTTGTTTCAAGTTGCATCTAGCTTACTAGTTATGTCAAAGTGTGTACCGTATATATGCAAATTTTATAATGAGTAGTCATTTGGCCAAGAGTAATATACAACATGCGGTCCCTGCAAGTTCTGTGCAATCAAGTATTGCAACATCAACAATCACGAAACGAAACGCAAAGCTAAAGAAAGGAGTAAGTCCTGATTAAATGAATACTAGTGCCTACTAATTTATGGACAAAGTAGCTATTTTCTCAAATTCAATTCCAAGATATGTTGTAATTAACACAATTTTTCAGGAAAATAAGAAACGCAGTGGCTATTCTTACCATATATATATTGCAGTACAGGAACCAGCTCCAGATCTTACTCTTTGTCATGTAATCTGGATAAGCAGAGGACACAGCTTGTACTAACCACATGCAAATCAGTACCGGTGGCTATTACTGCAGTAAATGATTTTATTTTAACCCTCTGTCCATAGGCGCCGACTCCGGGTGGGTGGCGCCCCCCCGTGAATTTAGCTCGGGGTGGCTGCCCCCCGCAAATTATTTAAGAAAAATCCTAAAGCAACTGTTTGTAAGTTCAGATTTGCGTTAGTTTGACCTTCATTGTGGATCGATCTCAATTAAAAGATCTACTTGTTGCAACAAGAGCGCTGCTCCTAAGATAACAAAAGAAACAGAAGTACGGTAGCTGATAAACGCCAGCATGGTGCCGTTGAAGCATAGTAACAATGATTGAAAAACGTTTTTCTTGATTTTTTCCGCTTTGTTTTTTCTTGGCAGTGTCGTGTCAATAACGAGGTGCAGTTTGCTCAGTTTAGTATCTACGCGTATTAAGAGCTAAAGTTCAAAGTGACTAGCATATAATTCGAAGTAGCCTACAGGTCTCGAAATTCGTTTTTGTTGACGGCGGACAAACGTGTCCGGTCTGAGCAGCTATCTCGGCGGACAAATCAAGTCTCACGGCGGACACACCAGTTTTAGCCTTCAATCGTCATGCTTAATCACTTTACCTTGATAATAAGTCTTTGCCATTTCAGAACTATAACTACGGTTTTAGAAGGCTTTTTAAAAAATCAGTAAAGTCACTCTGAAAGGCTTTCATCAGACCAACGACTTGCGCTTGAAGAGTCAAAGCGCCGTGTAGCTGGTCAATACGTCACATAACTGATTGACTTCCCCCGAACGAGGTCGTGTGGCTTATTGCGTCACAATACTCTGGGCAGGAGTCGGAAAATTTCTACACTAACGCTACTATTTTCTGCTGTGCAAAGTTTCACAGGCTTTTTCTTTAAGTTTATTTTTGCGTGTCATGTGAGCGAAAGTGAATTTTCCTTGGGTCTTTTCTTTTTTACTGTAATACCAAAACTAAACAAATTTTGTTGCATCTTGCTGTAATAGCCTACTCGTATAATCTAATTTAGTAACCAACCTTGCCGTATCATTATTACTCGGAGATCAAAGCCAGACATTGTGATGTAAAACTTGAACTAAATTGCGTGTGATTAGTGTAGAAGTACCTGTACTCCTATCCATTCTTAGCGAAGAATTCACCTTTGTTACGCTGATTCAATGTCATCAATCGTTGAAGCAACGTAAAAATTGAAAGTTTTCCTCCTTGAATGGAAGCTTAGGGATACAGTATTCACATTTTCTAGATGCGCGCTAGAATGCGCTGGAAAATATATTACAGTAGAATTTGCCTATAGTGACACCTAAAGGGACCGCGGAAAAAGTGTCACCATAACCAAAGTGTCACTATAGCCGAATTCTACTCAACTGTTGCGTGTATGCAAACGGGACTTTGCAACAGGTGTCACTATCGGTGAAGTGTCACTATAGCCAAAGTCACTATAGGCGAATTCTACTGTATTGCAACAATTGTTCAGGCTATGCAATGACGATTTGTATCGCTAGTTCCTGTGTTATTTCTCGGCTGACAAATATGACCGATCTAGATGGTACTTCCCGCGGACATCACATGCTGTGACGGCGGACATGTCTGCCATGAATATCAAGGCCTGAGCCTACATTATAAAGCTTGGGGATATACAATGGCAGATAGACGCAAACAAACATCAGCATTTTGAATGTAAGCAATCAGTCGGCTAGAAAGTTTGCCCCCCCGGCAATTTTCAAAACCCGGCGCCTCTGTCTATCGTGGGGTCCAATGGACCCCAAAACAAATTTCGCTCTGCGATTTCTCAGGATATATAGCAGATGCGATATTGATATACCTTGACTTTTCACAGCTTTGCTTAATCTTCAGGACAATATAATAATTATTAATCTCAAACAAAAGTTGGTAGCATAGAAAAAAATAACAGCATCTTGTACCGTGGGGTCCAATGGACCCCAAGCCTGCTGCATTCAAAGTAATCTTATGTTACAACAGCACTAAAAGAGAAGTCGACACTATTGACAGAATGGTTAAGAAATACACTTCCAAAATAATAACGTGAAGATGGCCGATAGCTCCATTTTACAATATGATTGATGTCACTGAGCTGTCAATGCTTTTGCGATATGGCATCAATTGCATTGGCAAAAATAGCAGCACAACATTCAGCATGAAAGAGAAGAAAATTTTAGATCCAACTAGGA
The DNA here is from genome assembly GCF_918807975.1 of Aplidium turbinatum. Taxonomy (NCBI): domain Eukaryota; kingdom Metazoa; phylum Chordata; class Ascidiacea; order Aplousobranchia; family Polyclinidae; genus Aplidium; species Aplidium turbinatum. The sequence continues at coordinate 18,778,469 of NC_137485.1, forward strand.
AAGGAGCTTGCTGGATTACCAGCTTCGACTTCAATATCAACAAGACATCTAAATCCGCAACAAAATAAAAGAAACAGCTGTGGAAGATCAGGCGCCAAAATCAAACAGGCTAGATGCTATCTTTGCGAAAAACACAAACCCAAAAATGCAGACAATTTTGTACTACTTGAAAACTCAGCGTTTGCCAAGAACATTTGCAAATCATTTGCAATGAATGCGATAATATATAAATTCACAATATTTCTTGTAAAATAATATGTAGGCCTAATATGTGTTTTTTAGCCAAATCTCTCAATAGTTTGATCCGCCCCAATAGCTCAATTGGTTTGCGCGTGACTTCTGGAACGAAGAAACTTCAAGATCAAGTGGCGCTGGTTCGACTCTTGGGGTGTGCACTTGAGCAACGCACGTTATGGACTGCTCTCCAATCTCCATTCAGCGGCATCTAATGGATGGAATAGTTCCCCGACAACAACAGGAAACTTCACTCTGCCAGTCTTGGTGACCGGGCCTGTGTCAGTCGTTCAAACTAAAGCCTCTACAAGTATGCGAAACTGCCATGATTAAGCTCTACAAGAAGCTTTCCCAGTCCGAGGATAAAGATTCAATCAATCAATATTGCTCAAGAATAGAACAATTCCGTATCAGCTTGGTTTGTGCATCGGCTACTGTATGACTTGTTTGTTAAATTTCGTGTATTTTTGGTTTTTCTACAGTGCTTATAAGTATGATTTTTGTAGTCTGTTACGTCCTTTCCTATTGAGCTTTAATTTCATCATGGGAGCAGATTTTTTTTTGTCCAAAACAAGCATAGCCGTATGAGCCAGGGGGTAGCTGCCTCCCCTGTTGTTTCAAAACGTCGCAAAATCTTGCAATTATTTGGGCAAAAATTGCTATATAAAATGCTACAAAATTGCATGAATTAAGAAAAACTATAAATTAATATCTTTTACCTATCAAACTAAGTACAGCCTCTTTTTTGCACAAGAAATGTGCGCAAAATTTTCATTTGGCACACTCGTATTGATGTATTATATTGCATGGTGATCAAACTGTAGTACGAAATGCATTTAACCAACTGCATCATGCCAATTTGGGCAGCCACCAAAATATGTCTCTAATACTTTTGTGAAACTGCCCAAATCAAAACGCAAAATTTGCTATATAGCTAATTTTATTAATTTTTACAAATGCATTGTGTTGATTTGGGCAGCTGAAAACATGAAATTATCTGATGAAACTGATAGTCCGTTTATGCAACTCTCCAAATTAGCGTGAGGCAGTTTCCCCAAACAGGGTTACCAGATGTAAATTTGGCAAGGAGCCAACTGCACGTTCAAAAAGAGCCAAAAAATAGCCAACTTTTAAAACAAGGGGCCAAAAATAGGGCCAACTCAAGTTTCAAGTACTAAGAAGCAATTTCACTGAATTAGCAACACATTCTTAGGCTTAGCAATATAGCTAAATATTTCACCAAAACAAAATAACTAAAGTAATACCTTAGTTACGGAAATAGTTACTGTGTACCGTACACAAAAATAAGGAAAATCGACAAACATTATTGTTTGAGATAGGAATCAATCAGCCAAACATTTCCACATTCAATTCACTATCATCCTTCCATTCGAGTTCACAGCATACACAATGTCTGTGGTAAGTATTTCCCCAATTACCGTACTATTGTATTTCCTACCGGTACGGTACCGCTCTCATATCCTGCTTTCTACTTCTTTGGCATCCTAGTTTTTCTGGATCAAGTTCAACAAACACAATTGAAATAAAATAGTATAGGTCTGTATTACACTGCCACGGTAGCCTAACTAGTGTTATTGTGTTACAACCTTCACCAGAAGACAAGGCAAAAAGAATCACTTGCAAAAAGACATTCTACAATCCCTCACATTTTGAAAACGGCCAAACAAGGCCCAAAAAAAGCTAAAGGGCTAAACTAAAACTTAAGAAACCAACTGGTTTTCAAAAAGGGTCAGAGAGCCAACCCAAAATTGGAAAGCTAACTGGCTTTCAAAAGACCAAATTTCTGAAATTAGCCCCAAAAAGGCCAACCTGGCAAGCCTTCAACTCACTAAAAAAAGGTCATGCTGATCTGATTCTGATGTCGAGCCGGGTGTGAAAAGAAAACAGAAAGTCAAGTCACAAAGTGAAAAATCAGAAAGTCAAGAGTTGCCAAAAAACACGTTTTGACTTCCATATTGCTGAAGCTTACATTAAAATCTAGGAAATAGTTCTCAGCCTGCTCATAAAAAGCCAACAAAGAGCCAACGGGCCAACCAAAAATTTGGGGGCCAAACAGCTTCAAAAAGAGCCAGATTTTTGAAAGTTGGCCCCAAACAGGCCAACCTGGCAACCTTGTCCCCAAAATGAACAAATTCATTAATTTTTCCCATTTACATAACTGTATCGTTTAGATTTGGGCAACAAAAAAATATGAAATTATCTGATCATAGTCTATTTTTGTAACTGCCCAAATTGGCATGATGCAGTTGCCTCGGCATCAAAATTTAAAAAGTCTTTAGTTTTTTCATAATATCCATAAATGCATCATCTTGAGTTGAGCAACTACAAAATATGAATTTATATAAATCTGGTTAATACTTTTATAAAACAAGTCGGGTGGAGAGGTTACAGTACTTTTTCAACCATAAACGGACATAGCTAAGCAACACTACAACATTTAACAAAAAAATGTTATATATACCTGTTAAATGTAATGTTGTGGTGTTGCTTAGCTTTGTTTGGTTACTTTTATAAAACTACCCAAATTAAAATGATGCAGTTGTGCCCCCCAAAAAAAATATTTAGTTTGTTTATGCAACTGTGTCATGCTAATTTCACCAACATTTAAAATGCTACTGCTGAAATATATAATCTCAAACCTATCATAATATTGAAAATTGAATGAGGCTGTTCACCAGGCATTAAATTAAATGATATGAGATGTTCTACTGGTGCAAATTAAGCTAAACTATCACAAGATGTATACAGTGACAATCTGCTTTTATTCTGACGTTTCGTCAATCAGACACGACTGACTTCTTCAGGGGGCTAGACCAGGTAGTGACTACCTGTCTAGCATGGCAAAACACAGGACATATTGCTGAAAACAACTAAACATGCAAAATGAAAATTCAACTTCTGGACAAAAACTTATCGCGCGCAAAGTTTGAAATAAGTTAGAAATTTCTTATTCTTATTTTTCTTATTTTAAATTTCTTATTTCAAACTTTGCGCGCGATAAGTTTTTGTCCAGAAGTTGAATTTTCATTTTGCATGTTTAGTTGTTTTCAGCAATATGTCCTGTGTTTTGCCATGCTAGACAGGTAGTCACTACCTGGTCTAGCCCCCTGAAGAAGTCAGTCGTGTCTGATTGACGAAACGTCGGAATAAAAGCAGATTGTCACTGTATACATCTTGTGATAGTTTAGCTTAATTTGCACCAGTAGAACATCTCATATCATTCAATCATAATATATTCATTTATTTCAAAGCTTTCCAAATTCAAAACTTGCCATGCAAGCTGGCAAAATATTTGCTTTGCAAGATCTTGTGTAAAACCATATTTGTTACTGCTACCTACCATGCCAAAGTGCAGAAGCATCGAGCAATGCACATTGCACAAGCAAGGTATCTTCTAAGATGAATTCAGTAGTTTTATCTTGATTACTTTGGTAAGAAATTCTAGCTAGCTGGTGATCTTGTTATGTTAGTTTTTCACTGTTATCATGCACCGCATATATACATTATATTTGGGCAGTTTCTATAAAAGGGTGCAGATTTGGGCAAATTTACGTTCTGCCCCCCCAAATGGTTTGGTCTCGTACGGCTATGAAAACAAGTATTGTGAAATTTGGGGTCCAACGGACCTTAACGGTAAAATTTGCACATTTTTTTTTCGGTAGACAGAGGATTAAGTGCCCAAGTTAAAATTATGACTTATGCCTCTTAAGAAGTCCATCATAGTCTGTGGTGGATCCTGTCCATTGCCAATAAATCGGTCAACGAGGCGCATAATGCGGTTATCGTCTTCTTTGCATTTTCTTCATTTCGCTGGCGGTTCGTATCCAATGATCATTTGTTCGTAATCCGCATCACGTAACTTTTAGATTTTACAAAGACTAGACCGTCGATGAACTTCCACAAGGATGGATGATCCATCCCCAGTTCTGTCTGTAGTCTCCGGTGAGCCGCTTCAGCATGACTGTTTGTTCTGTCCTAATCATAAAATCAAATAAATTCCTAAAATAAAATCATGTACTGCAATACCGGTAATAGCTACTGAATTGCATGTGGTTAGTATAGCAAGCTGTGTCCTCTGCTACTGAACGTCAACTGATATTTTTTAATCCGAATGCTGTAGATGCTGCGTAGGCGCATCAGCAGTTTACAGAACACATTGTAACTGACAGTCATTACATTTTAAGACTTGAAGTCACACGGAATCAGAACTTCGCAGTGGTTGCCAGATGATTCTGCTGCCTGTCGCTTACACCGAAAAATGTTTCAACAGAATGCACCATCAGCATCAGTATTGCGATTGACAAGTTTCGATAACGGTTAGGGAGCGTTCATAACTGACGTCAACCACTTTTTGGCCATTGTTTGTCTCTTTTTTGAAGGGTTTCTCTTAAGCTTTACGATAAACCGTGACGCCACAAAGCAACTAGATAAATTATATAGGTCACCACCATTCGGTATGGCTAAACTTTCGCTACCGTCGCACAGATGGTCTCGCCCAAATGGGTTTCACCCAGATGTCGTGTACTGTCAGTTCGACGCAGCCCAGAAGCGCAATCAAAGCGACTCAAATGTTACTGCTTTTTTTCTGCAAATTTTTGATTTGAGCACAGACCAGTTTCATATGTAAATATGAGCAATAATGTTAGATTTTTTTTAATTTGCTGGAATTTAAGAATATCTCTGGGTAAGCTTGCATTTGTTAGACGGAGATGTGACCACAAACATGCATGTGATTTTTGTTTGGAAGTGAACAAAGACGGTTATTTTTCTTAAATGTATTAACAAAAGAAAAATGATCGAATCGCAATTTCTGCAACAAAATACACAACGTAAGATTGTTAAACTCAACACTAGAACTAGAACAAAAGAAGCTGTTGTTCGCTAGCCTGCCAGAATGAAATGATACAAATAGAACAGAGGACTGCCTCGCGGAGTACACGTGACAAAAGGAGTGCAAAAGTAATCAAGGAAGCATGCTAACTGCAGGCATTTGTGCATCCCCCCCAGCTCGTAAGGCGAAACTGTAGACTTACGAGCTCGAACCCTTGATTACCCATTGACCAGAGGATGCGTCTAAATCCAATGCCGGCCGTCGGGACCGCGTAGAACGGCGCAAAACAGGCGATTTTTCAATATGAGGGACTCCACTTGTGGGTTCGGTTAGTTCCACTGAATCGAAAGGTAGCGGCTGCTTTGGAGGTTCAGGTGAGTGCTGTGGCTCACAAAGCTTCGGGCTTGAGGCTGGTGTGGGGCAAGAGAGTGCAGGCGGACTGTGATCTGCATCGAGAGGCAACATCGGCGATTCTCCAATTTCTTGGCTAGGGCCTATCTCGAGATGCGGAGGGTGGGGAGGGCAGTAGTCCGTTTCAGGAGGCTGGGCAAAAGAAGATGATGGGAGGCTCTGTGGGTGGGCATTGATGTTTGGTTGAGGAGGGATGGAATCGGCACATGCTTTAGTATGTGGAATTACTCGCAAGAAACGTCGATTCCGTTTTGTGATTCTGCCCGACCCGTCAACTTTCACTACATATTTGTCATGCGGCAACGTTTCGACAACCATTCCCACTTTGTCCCATTTTCGAGGATAGTTACCGTTTTGGTTTTGGATAAATACGCGGTTTCCACATTGTAAAGTACGTAAAGGACGAATATGCTGAGACAGCGCCTTATCGGTTCGACCAGCTCGCAGGCGAAGGGCGTCTTCCTTTGCCTTCCATGTATCCCGCCATGTACGACGAATGTGACGATTGGAGAACTTGACTAGGCGGTTTACAAAACCGAATGCGTCCCGCAGAGGGTGACCGAACACGATCTCTGCTGGAGAGATATCACAGTCGGGATCAGGTGTGTTACGCAACTGTAACAATGCACGTAAGAAGGAATCGTTGTTCAGGTCTCCGTTTGGGCTTACATTGGTCATGAGCAAGCGTTTGACAGTTTTGACAGCCACCTCAGCTCGGCCATTAGATTGAGGGAAGTAAGATGACGATATGCGGTGCTGCACACCCCAATTTTTAAGAAAGAGTTCAGTAACGGCAGCAGTAAATTCGGGACCCCCATCGGTAGATATTTCCTCAGGAACACCAAACGTGGCAAAGTACGAGCGCAAAAGTTGAGTCAAAGCAGCTGCTCCTGCGGCACTCGATCCTGATGGCGTGGCAAATACATCCGACCACCCCGAGAATCTGTCCCCAATGACCAAAAAGTGACGGCCCCCATAGTCAAAATAATCTGCAAAAATTTTCTCAAATGGTGTAGCTGGGGGATCACATGGCGTCGGGGGAGGAGCTGCTTGAGATGGAGCATTACGATTACATGATGTACACGAATCACGAATAGCATGGATATCATTAGTCATACCGGGCCAAAATACTATAGCACGTGCCCGGCGTTCCATGGCAGACACACCTTGATGACCAGCATGCAACGTTGAGAGTACTCTAGGCCTAAGCGATGGTGGTACAACAATACGATCATGATATAGAATAACGTCGTCTTCAACAAAGAACCCGTCACGATAGGGGAGATATGGGCGAATGTCGCCGGTGTTGGGAAAGGTGAATCCCGTTTCAATAGCTACCATTAACTTGCTAAGGTTTGGATCGGCGGCTGTTTCCCGAACGATTTCAGACCATTGCAAGCAAAAGGTATGGGCGGCATCTGCCTGTATGGTAGTAACCAGCGCCATTTCTGCTACATTATTTTCTGCACACGACGCTACAGCAATGAGATCGCATGATACTGGATGACGTGAGGCAGCATCGGCTGCGCAGTTGGTTGTGCCGGGTAAGTGTGCGATATCAAAGCGCCACATTAGTGTACGCTGTTTTAAACGAAACAGGCGAGTGTTAGTGATTTCGTCCAACGTACGGTCTCCGAATATTTTTACCAGTGGCTTATGATCCGTTACAATAACCAAATTATCACAGCCTTGCGTAAAATACTTTGTCTGTTCTAGGCCCCACGCAACTGCTAGGGCTTCGCCTTCTATGGGGGCATAACGTCGTTCGGCCGATGAGAGGAATCGGGATCCTGCAAGAGTCACTTTCCAACCTGATGAGCAGCAGTCCGGTATAGTGGAAGCACACACGCAATGTTTTTGGAGAAGGAAATATCCGATGCCTTTATTAGACCAGTCAGGGCGCAAACATGTTCGACGGCAGGGGTCAAAGATTTTTACCCCATGGCGAATAGCGTCAACAATTGCTGATTTGGAGGCGGCAAATGCGGAATCCAGCTCCTGAGACCATTCGAACTTATGCTTTGGGCTAAGGAACGGCTTGAACGGTGCCATTAGGTCACGCAGTTGAGCATAGTTTCCTACTTGGTTGATTAATCCGAACCAGCTACGTATGTCTGTGATATTATTCGGGACTGGAAATTCTTGGATGGCGAGCAAGTATTTAGGGAGGGGCTCGACCATTGCTTCTGAGATACGGAATCCAGCAAAATCTACGGTGCGTTGGGCAAATTGAAACTTGTCAGGGTTAAGGACAATGCCCGCCCGTCCCACTAAAGTGAGGAATTCTATGGTTCGCCACCAATGTTCTTCCAGTTCGCTATCATAGAACACTGTGTCGTCGACACAGCGTTCTTTGCGCACAAAATCAGTTAATATGGTATTGAAACGGCGATTGTAGCCATCCCCAGAGGATAGGAATCCTTGCGGTGCCCTAGTGTAGCGCCATCTTCCAAAGGGAGTGATGAAAGTTGTGAGGTGCCGATCAGAAGGACGCAGTGGAACACTGTGATAGCCGTTCCATGCGTCAGTCACCGATTTCCAAGTGTTTCTGGGGACACGACGGGATAGCTGGAATGGAGCTTCAGAGGCGAAGGTTTCTCTCTGGCAGAATTTGTTTAAGGGGGAAAGGTCGACAGTACGGCGTGGTGAGCCATCATTTTTGCGTGTGATAACCATACGATGACACCATGTGGTGGGTTCGCCGTGGGGGACTTTTTCAAGGATTCCCAGAGCCTCGTCGCGGAGGAGATCAGCGTGTACTTTTTCTTGCCAATGCAAGGGGATAGACGCTGGTGTATGAACGGCCACTGGCTTCGCGTTGGGGTCAACATGTATTTCTATGGGAGGACCAGCCATACAATGTAGCGCACGGTGCGGGCAAGTGTTGAAAGTGGATGCGGCGTACCTCTGGAGTAGCCAGTTTGCCATCTTGTCATTGTTTTCAGGTGTGCACGGGAACGGAAGCTTGGTTGGGGGAGCTGGAACTGCACCACGTTGAGGGCAAGTGCACGACTCCAGTTGCTTGCTGGGTAATGTGCAGCCACCGTTAACAAGTCTGACGACGTTGATTTCTGGTTCGATAAGATTGTGCGCCATTTCTTGCTTGATCTGATGTTCCCCTAGAGTTGGGAACTTCGGGGATAGGGCACCTAAATGCAATAGTGTGTCATGAGATAAGTATAACTTGTCAACGTCTTGACTGATGTAAATCATGCTCCGACATTCAACATTGCAGCCGTGCGCTGTACCCCGAATGATGGCACGAAATGCTCCTGTAATGGAAATAGTAGAGCGATTTGCAGCTATTAGGTTTGGTGCGGGTACAAGGGTCTCTTGTCCAAAGCCGGATTGCACAAAGTTCTTCAGTGACCATACATTTATTTGGGCACCAGTATCTGCGATTGCTGTTACTTGTGCTATCACGCTAGTGTAATTGCCATGATGACATGAGTCATCCATAGATATGTCTACCCGAACTGTGGGATGTTCTCGCATGCGGGATGGTGTCCAATGCCCTTTTTGGAATGTGTGGTGAGGACCACGAATTGTTGAGCACATTGGGTCTCGGGTTACGATGTCAGTTTGTGTTGAGGCAAATGTGCCTATTTGAGGTACAGTAGGTGCTGCACAGAGTGCTCCGACTGATGCATCTTTAGGAGGAGCACCCCATTTGTTTTTATGACGAGATGACCGAAAGCATTCAAGACAAAGGGAATAAGGCGTAGTGTTCCAACCTCTGCGGCCTTCTCTGTAACGATTGAATAATCTATTGCATTTAGGGCAGTGAGTTTGTTTTGACCAATTGGGAGAGGAGGGTGCTGCCTGGATGTGTCCACGGTCTCTTGGAATAGGGCTTTGGCTTTTCTTGCGCTTGAAAGTCGACATTGCCGAAACGTCATGAGATGGTACTGCATTGCGAGCCATTTCTTTATTCTCGACAAGGGCGATGATATCGTTAATGGGAATCGACAATACTTTGTCCATTCCCATCATGTCGCGACGAATCTCATCGTCAGAAATTCCACTGAGTAGTGTGTCTCAGATCATGTGATCTGTATAACTGACTTTCAGGCCGCAAGAACATTTAGTGGTGAATGCACATATATCCGCTTTTCCTCGAGCACGAGCTGCAAAAGCGCGAAATTTTTCATCGCGCATTTGGTGCATAGCCATAAACTCTGTCCGTAACACCCCTGTGGCGACAGGTATAACGGCCAGTTGTCGCATTGCAAGCAAAAGTTCATCTGCAGGTTTACTCACTGTTTCAGCGTCAGCTTGGAGAAGGCTGTCCCCTAGGGCTTGGCCGGTACATTGGAATAACTGGGCTGAAGCTGCTTCATCAGAAATTCTGCAACCTTCTTTGAAAGCCTTCCATCTTCTGGTGAACACGTTCCATTCTTCCGGAGAAACTCCAATGTCTACAGTAGGTCGAATAAGCTTCGGACCAAGGTTTACGGGCGCTGGAACGCTGCGCGTCGTATCAGCATGACTGTACGTGTGACTTTGCAGCACCACACAAGCAACCGCTTCGGGCACGTCGGCTGTTTCAAAATTACAGTTGGGAAAGGCGCATGTTATCACCACCATTCCACAAATTTCTTTAGATTAACCTTATCCTATTGCGATTCGATCATGAACAAAGACGGTTATTTTTCTTAAATGTATTAACAAAAGAAAAATGATCGAATCGCAATTTCTGCAACAAAATACACAACGTAAGATTGTTAAACTCAACACTAGAACTAGAACAAAAGAAGCTGTTGTTCGCTAGCCTGCCAGAATGAAATGATACAAATAGAACAGAGTACTGCCTCGCGGAGTACACGTGACAAAAGGAGTGCAAAAGTAATCAAGGAAGCATGCTAACTGCAGGCATTTGTGCAGGAAGCACTACATTTTTGCTGTTAACAGTACAATACGGTAACTAACAATATTTGTTTAAAAAAAAGTTCATCAAAGTAAGATTGGGTAATTTTTTTTATAGCTGTTGCCTTCATATATTTATCAGGCTATGCAACTTGACATTTCTTGACACCACTTGTGCAACTTTACGTTTCCCTAAAAGATACAGAGTTGACATATCCAGCACACCTAGGCACGTATTGAGTTCAAATGTCATGCTCGAGTGAACATGTGCAGTTTGTGCACATAGCCTCTTCCACTAAGTTAACTATTTATTGATTAAATTTATGATAGGCCATGCCAGCAGCTTTTCATCTACACAATCGGGAAACTAATCGCGAGCTACATGTCCAGAACAATGGAAAATCTCTGTCCTTCTGCCCCAAACCAAAATCTCTTGGTGTGACATTAAACAGATCCCTCACATACCGCCACCATTAGGTGTCAAGAAACTGACATCACACGCTTTTTATTTTTGACGTTTTGTCTAACTCTATCAGCATGACTGACTTTATCAAGGAGGTTAAAACAGGTAAAACTACCTGTTTTGCAGTAAATCGCACAATACAAAAGTATATTAAATGAACTGAAGAAATTTATAGGATACAAAGTTTAAAAGGTATTTGATTGGCAAACATAGATGATGCGTAAGACAGAGAAAATTGGAGGCAAGCAAGCAAGCTTGATTTAACTTGATAGATAACAATTGAAACACAGGGTGAAAATTTAATTAATGTCATATTAATGATGAATTAATGAAGTTTAAAAAAAAGTTAAAACATTTTTGTAAAAAAGATATTGGCAGTGGAATAGGTAGTTGCAAATCAAAGTAGTTAAAAGGTTGTTTGTATTTGCCAACGGATTCCAAAGTCTGGACTGAACTAATTGATCAGCTTAATTTTATTGACAACGTGGCATTGTGTCACCAGCATGTACAGCTGTTTATTGAAGTAACGTATTTTGTTATAACATTTGATTGATATGCTATCTCAATAATTAAGTTGGTGTGCAATCTCAGTTGGCTGGTTGTCTTTCTTATTAGATTGATTTTTATAAAGGTACCAGACTACTTTATGCATCAAAATACAGGAAATACGTCAAGTTTTTTTTTTAGTTTGGAGCAAAAAGATTGGGTGGATTAGCTGGGAAGAAAGTTTCTAAAGCAGATTTTGAAACTCTTGAAAAAATTGCCAAAGAGCATGATCATGTTAAGTCGTCATTACCTTCTACAACTTCATCACATATAAGTGGCACTGAAAAGAATCTTGTCAGGTTTGTAACAGTTTTATACCGTACATTGCTACATGTGCATTGTACCGGAATGGTCCGTTTCGGTGAGTCCGATTTGGTGAGTCCAATCCCTATTCAGTGATTTTTTGAATTTTTTTTTTTAAATTATTGGGTACCGTAACCGAATTATCATTGCCGTTTTAGGGTTAGTTAGAGGTTAGGAACTCACCGCATCGGACTCACTGAATAGTAGCAGACCCACATCGTACAATGGTTGAATGACTGTTGGTTAAATGACACTTCATAGAATGACTGTCTGACATATTGCTTTGATATAATTCCTTTAAAGTACCAGTTTACCATTCTCCTTTTGGTTCCATTATTAAATAGTTGTGTGACAAACTCTCGTTTTGGTCAATTATCATTCGATAATCGATATGTTGTCAGATCAAAAGTTGTAACAGGCTTGTAGATAAGCACTGCATAAGCTAAGACGTGTAAATCACCTGAAAACATAAAATACGGTAGTAGCTTTACAAAGACATGTACATTAACAATGATTGATGGTATTGGTGTCACTTATTAAAGAATTCTGTAGACCCAGTGTTCATTCTGTTGCATGTCTGATTTCAGTGAAGAGTCTGTAAGATTAGCATATCAAGACATATCACTAAAAGAAAAACAAGTTGATGCAAGACTAAATAATATGGATGAAAACAAGAAGGAGCAAGCCAACAGACTAGGCATGGGAATGGGAAAAAACAAGTAAGCTTGCAAAGACTGTTATTTTGTGCCCACTGCTTCATTGGTGTAATAAATCCAACTGCGTATTCAATCTTTTGGAATTGTTTTACATACTGTATGACAATTAATTTCTATGCTCTCTACTCGAACCCCTTGTCCTTTGGAGATACAGCAGTTACTAACACGTTGCAAATACTGTAATGGGTATGAAGAACTTAATGAAAAAGATTGATAATCATTTGCTGCCTTGCTGGTGATTTACATTACTACTGTATTCATATATCGGATTGTTTGGAATGTTTGCGTATTGAAATGGCTAAGCTTTGGTGATGTATTTTACGGTAATCTTCACTTGCCTATAAAATCATGGTTTTTATGCACCTTTCCACTTATGCTTTCAGTGCTATTTCACACACAGTTGACTTGATCACAATTGATCAGGTAAACCCAGTAGCGCAACCAAGAAAAAAAAGGATTAGCCACAATGATGACTCATATTCCAGCTGTGTTTCGAATACGAAAAGGTGAGAGCAAACCAAGTACGTCAAGCAACATGTAAAAATTATATATTGCAAAATATTTGTATCCTCATTTACATGATTGGCTTGATACTCAGCACATACTGGTGTGGTCAAAGACATTGGTATTTTCTATTTTGTAACTATGTCAATAATGATTAAATGTCTATTGCAAAAAAATAAACCAGTCGTTGTCAACTTTCCGCGGTCTGTTGCTGTGGAATGACCCGTTTCGGTGCGGCCTTTTTGGAGATGACTGTTTGGATGTGAACGTTCTCGAACGTTTGTTCGTACTGAGTTGCAGTGAGGTGAATGCGCATTAGGCCAAGATAGTTTCTATTATCTTGCGAGTAGTTTGAGCATCTTGATAGAAATAACAGAACATACCTTGACTTCGATTTTGCGATAGAAGGCATCTTGATTTCATGTTTAAGTTGAACTATACGCTTTTCGTTTAAATTGAAATCCGCATGGTAACTATCGGTGTGTATGAAGAATGAAATGTTATCAAAGAAAAACTTCATGCCAACATGGATGGATAGTCTAAAAACAAGAAAACAGATATATTTTGGCCACTTGGTTCGAATTGATTCTATTCAAAAACACTACCGGTACTTGAAAGGAAAATGAATGCAAAACAAAATAGGGACAATGGACAAACCACCAAGAATTTGGACGAATGATATTAAAAACATGACAAAGTTTGACTACAAAACTGGAATTGAAAAATCGCACAACAAATGTTTTACCAAACCTCTATTCGAGCTGCGAGAGTTACTCGCAAGGTAACAGCTAAGCAACCCACCTCACTGTAACCCAGAACGGAAATACACGTAGAAGCCTAAATGACCCCGACAATTTCTCTAAGCTGTTGTTTAATTGCCCTCCAAAGAATGACCAGTGGCTTCCTGAAAGGCTACTAGGTTCTCATTAAGAAAATGTGAATGAGACATTGCTGTTTTTAAGTTGCTTGAACTTTTCATATACGATTTATGAAATTATTACGACATAAGCAAGTTTGTATGCTTATATTGTAGTGTCAAGTTTGATGATGATGAAGTTCTGAAGGTATTGATAAGAATGTGTCATTTGTGTGCTTTGTTTGAAATGCATTCCTTTCTAAACATTGAATAAACTTACCAAGAGATCGCCTTCACATTCCCAGATGGGATGCAAAGGATGAGAATGAGGACAATCTATCCATGAGCAAAATAGATTTTTCCTACTCTGAAGAGACAAGGTCTTCACTACTTCATCCAGCGCAGAATTCTACAGTGATGCCTATTGTGCAGGACCACAGTGATGAAGCGAACGCATTTCAACCAGCAGAGCAATCCAAAAGCAAGACACAAAGGAGGTACAACGGTCATACTTCATTTGTGCATGCTTTCAATATTCTTTGACGTTGATTCAACGACATGTGACGTTATCGAGATTAGTTGTTGATGTCCTGTTAGCCTCCGTCATCAAAAAAAGTTAAAAACATTTCAGTGTTGAGAGGTCTTTGGATTCCAGCATGGAAGCGACGAGCGGCAAGTACAAAAATGCAAAGGCAATCTCATCAGACATGTTGTTTGAGGTAAGTTGTCAGGTAATTTAATTAACGACTGTAAAGTATAAATGGAAAATATAATCAATATGGCTATTCAGATATTTGAATAATCACATGTTACAAAAGTTTCAAGTTGAATCGGCAGTGAGTCGTGGCTAGGATTTGGTGAGACATCCCCAATTAATCTAAGTCGTCAAGCAAGTTTTTTTTCAATAGCTTTTTGTTTCGTTGTAAAAATTGCAGTGATTTGCTTCGTCAGTGAGTGATCATTTTCTGGAAAATTCGGCTTTGCATTGATTCAACGTCTGGTTGGCGGCGATTTTTTACCAACTATTTGACGCTTATCTCATCATAACCCAAACAGCAAATCAGTCGTGTTTTGCATTGATTCAACATCTGCAGACGTTAGTAGTTGATATTGATGTTCCGTGTATTTGTGTGTGCCCTGCAGAATCGCATTAGGCTATTACAGTATATGCATATTCATTTAAAAACTTCAAATGAGTTGTTTTTTTTTTTTTTATTGTAGCCCGGCAGCGGAGAAAGGTTGAGAAAATTTAAAGGTCGAACTTCGATTTCTAGCGACGATTTTGTTGATCAAGAAACTTCCAGGCCACCTAACGTGAAAAAGGGCAGCGAAATCCGGGGCGGAATGAAGGAAAGTGTCCGAAGTGTTGCCGGCAAAATATCCAGCATGGCGTCCGGCATTGCGGTCAATTTGAAGGTATGAAATGTCACAAAAGGTCAATATTCCAATCAAGTTTGTGTTCGACGAGAAGTTTGTTTGAAGGCAACAGTTTTGGTCGTAGGTTTATTTTGAAGTATGATTTTAAGCGAAGAATCGCGATTGAAGCAGATTCAAAGCTCATGTCATTTTGTTTTGTTATGGCTTCGCAAAAGATACAATCATTTTCGATAACAGAAAGCGACGGAAATGGAGACCTGGAAGTGATCTTGTCAATTAGCGACTACATGCTGGCGCCGTCTTTGTGTTGTCCCGGGCCTGCCAATACTGTAGCGCTATATTCAAAAACGCTTTTTATTTGGTTTCATCTCGACCGATTAAAGTTCGTTCGTAGCTTCGTTAACGAGTGTTCAGCTTTGTGCTTGTTTTCTCCCTCATTGGAGGGGGCTGAGAGTTTGTTCTTTTATTGGCCCAGGTTGTCGCTATTTTTCCCGACTTCACTGATATGCTACTGAGGGGCAGCCAAGTTTTGGTCTCAAGACTGAAGGCATGCAAAACTTCTGCCTTGTTGGTGTGACGAAGAATGGCCATATGATGGGTGGTTTGCCCTGTTGGTGGGCGCAGAAGGGTGTGCAAAGAAGATTTGTCTCATTGCCTTTCGACCAAAAACAGGCCTGGCTTCATCATCCAGGGCAGCGTCTTTCCTTTAAATGTTTGTCGCTTGGCGTTCCTGTTCAGTAATGTAGCTTTCTGCCAACCTTGTGCTAGAATGTAGAAAGAACTCATCTTTTCATAAAATTTATTACCGATTTTTTTTAGTTGTTATTGAACTATCATTTCTTTTTCTAGGGTCGATATGGATGAAAAAGAAACGAAAAATGGCTACAAATTTTGATAGTTTGAATAGCAAACAGCTAACTCTATTTTTACGCTGCATCAGTGTATCAGAATATTTGTATTTGTATATTAAACGGATATTAGCTTATCTTTAAGAACTATACATTCAAGCGGCTCTTTTTGCAAGCTTTTATCAGTCATAATTTGTCACAATTTTTGATATTTTATTGAATTTGATAACTTCTCGCAGTAGTCAGTGTACGTTAAATAAAAGGATATTCAAAAGCACGAATATGACAAATTTGATCGAACAGTTGTATGTCATTTAAGTCATAATTTGTGCCCATGAATATGATGTGAAATTCCACAATCGAAAAGAGAAAACTATAATAGAAATGCTGCAAAAATCGTAAAGTGTTTATTTACTCCTTGGATTGCCATAATTACGCTGCATTACGAGCAGGCTACGTCCATTGTTCTGAATTGCAATTTTATTGTCATCAACTTTGGATTGCCCTTGTGGTTCCACCTTGCTATATTGCTACTTCATCTTTTCATTTGTAAAAAAAGAAATAATGAGAATGTTTTTATTCAATTTCTACTCCGTATCTCCAGCTACTGTTGCAACTTGCTATTTTACATTGTGACGTCACCGATCGTGCAATCAAGTACCGTGTTCAATCAACTCTGTCGTCGGCCTTGGCGGATAGATCAGCCCCACTTGCCTGAATTGTCATTACCGTACATGCCAAACTGTGTTATGTGCCAACTGTAGATTAAGCATTTGTTTCTTTGTATTTTTGCACCACAAAAATATATTATTATTGTCGTGGTTTGATGTTGCCTGACGTATATTCAAGGTAACAATATTTGGCGTTTACAAAACGTTGTTTTGCATGTTTTATGTGTGTTTCATTCATTCAGCTACTGAAAGAGAGTACAAACGAGCGTGAAAAGTCTGTTTATTTCACAACCACAGAGTGATCAGCAACATACACTTTGCTTTCACTGACCTTTGAAGTCTTACGCGTTTGGTATAACTGAATTCTCAACATGAATGCTTTCCTTTTTCATCTTTATGCAGAAGTCCATTAGCATAAGTTTGTATAGCATAAAGCCAGGAATGTAAGTCCGATTTGTTTGTATCAAGCCAAGTGGGAAAAAAAATAACATAATTGGCGCAGCCTTTTGAACTGGTTAAGTCGGCTAGTTAGGCTGGTAGTCCTACTGTCTCAACATAGATTTAGGTTCTTGATGAGGGCTTACAAAAAGTCAAAAGTGTGTTCGATCTTTTATAAACATATCAATTACTAGATTTAACTCGAGTATGTTGCTTTGCCAATTACTGGGCTTAACTCGATTAGCAGGGCTTCTCAAACTATGGTCGCAAATCGTAGTTTTAAGGTGGCAACCAAATTAAAAGTTGCCTGCAGTGGATAGCAGTTTGTTCGCGTGACTTCTGGAACGAAAAAGCTTCAAGATCAAGCGGCGCTGGTTCGTAAGCTTGCGAACTGTTTGAGCCGTCTTCGCGCCTGGAGCGTTCAAACGTTTTAGTTCATTTGGCGAAACAATTAAACAAAGTTTTGACAATCAATTCGAAGTTAGGAGTGGCCAATGGGACAAGCTTCATCAGCCTGCAAGCCGAATGACGTCTCTGCGGCATTTTTAACAGCTCGAACAAAAGCAGAGCGTGGGTTTGGTAAGGTGAACATTTTCATAGAATAAACGTTTGAACGCTCCCAGGCGCGAAGATGGCTCGAACAGTTCGCAAGCTTACGAGTGGTGGTTTACGCAAGATTGCAAAAATTTGAATTTATGTTATCACTTGATTGTGGTTACAGTTTGTAGTTATGATATCTAATTGTCCAATGATAGCCTATTGATGTGCATAATTTTTGTTTTGTGTACATGCTAGCCAAGTTTGTCGGCAGCAGTGGCCGAGTGGTTAGCGCGTTGGGCTCCCAGTCGAGAGCCTGCATGTTCGACTCCAGCCACCCGCACTTGCTGTTGTTTCTCTGGGCAAGAAACTTTACGATAATTGCCTCTACCAAGTGATCGATTTCGAGTAATGGGTAGTACCAAATTTAAGTCATAAGTAGAGTAGACAACAGGAAACAGACATTGCCGTCAGCTGCAGCGTGGGTCAAGTGTACGTCGGAAGGCGTAGCCTACACCGATGCATAGCGCTCAAGTCCGCTTTCCCTCAATGCAGGATAAAGATATGAAAAAACAAACAAAGTTAATGCGCAATACGGCAATAGGCTAGTCGTTGTTTTTCTTATTTTGTCCGTTCTTCATGTAGCCTAACTTTTTTATGTAATAGGCAATAAACTTATGAAATATTAATAGCCTACTTTTGTAAAAACATAACAAATAGCCTACCACTTTAATAAAGCGATCAAGTGAAAACAGCCTCTGCAAAACAAACATTCTCGTGCAGTAACACGGCATTGTTCAATACAATACAATGCAGACAGCATAGTTACATTAGTTATAGCCTTTCAGTTGAACGGGCAGATTTCGAGTTTTGCATCCCGTAGCCAAGTGTCAAGCTATCCCTGGTAGCCTATAGCCCAGACGGCAGGCTACACTACATGTTCTTGAACAAGTTTGTTATTTTAATTGTGTAGCCTAATTCTGTTAGGATGTAATCAATTATGCAATACTTTATTGCCAAACCTGCTTCTAAAAGATTTTTGTGTTTGTGCGATTGTAGAAACGTCTTTGACTTGTTGACCGGAAGAATGAGTTCTGGTAATGTGATATTACCATGTAGTTTTAGATAGTTTTTGGTCAAAGCAAACCTGTTATAAATAGGCGCGTGATTTGAGTTTTGTTAAGACTTGTGTATTACGGGGATTAGAAGTTGTTACGAAAAGTATGTTGAAGACGATTGTAGAGTTGTAGCCAGGGGCTCTATCCACTTTTAGAATTCGGAGGGGCGGGTGATTTTTAGACAGTGGGCTAAAATCGTCATAGTCATTTCAACAACAACTTTCAACTCTTCTTAGTCATTCCAACCACTCCAATGAGTGGGGCGGAGGAGGGTGATCACTGTCTGATCACCTCCCTTGGATAGAGCCTATGGTTCTAGCCGATATTGATTAGATTGTAAAAAGTAAAAAAGATTGTAAAAGTAACTGCCAATTATAAAGTAGCTGTTGCAAGTAGTAGGCTAGTGTATATTTATTTTGAAATCGACGAAGACGTTTGCTGTTCAGAATTTGATTTCTTCAGCCTACGTGCTAGAAATGATGAACAATTTGTCATTGCAAGGATTTCATCTATCATCTCTTGTAGCCTAAACTATTCTACCATCCATTTGTTTGACTGTTTTACGTTTGATGCGGCATCTCAATAAACTGGCATCCAGGCCGGATAGCGACTGTCAAAACAGCGACTGTCATAATGGCGACTTCATAATAGCGACTTCATAATAGCGACTTCATAATTTTTGGATTTATATCATGCCAGTCAGCAGGTTTTGACTTGGAGGCCAAATTTCGAGGTCGCTGTTTTTAATTAATCGAGTTCTTGATGAATCGCTGTCGTGTAGTCGCTCTATTGACAGTCGCTGTTTTTAATTAATCGCTGTCGTGTGGTCGCTCTATTGACAGTCGCTGTTCTGACAGTCGCTATTTGGAACCCGAGCCCAATAAACTACGTCATCAATCTTTCCAAAGTCTCTTTATAGCCTACGTGTAAAAGATAAAAACAATTGTTAAAAATATATGTTCATGGTCCAATGGCCATTGCAACGTGCGAAACATTTTTCCATACACTTTTGTCGCTTTAAAGATTTTTGTATGTATGCGATGCCTATAACTCCTAACTAACCAACTTCCAACCGCTGCCAGTGGAAAACGTAGTTTCACCACACTGAAATTTGTGAAGAATTGTTTGTGCTTCACCTTTAACTCAAAGCCGATTGAACAATTAACCTGGTAATGCTGTGCATCAATTTAGACGTTGAAAAAATCTTTATCATTTGATGCTGTGATTGGTATTTTTGTATTAGGCTACAAAAGGTCCAGAAAGGATTGAATTGAATGCTTTGTTGAGCTGTTTTCGTTGCTTGTGTGGTGTGTATAATTTCTTCTAGAATCTAGATAAAATAGTGAATAATAGCCTAATGGCATTTTTATTGAAAGTAGGTGGAATAAATTTTGAACATTTTTATATTGAAAGAATATAATATCTTTGTATGGTTATAGCCTAATATCGTTACAATGTTAAAATCGAAAGTTTAAAGGAATTCAATTTCACGCTGAGAAAAGTAGACTAAGTTAAGCTTAAGAGACGAATATGCAGCGCATGATATAAATTTGTTTTCATTTTTGCTAAAAAAATTTTTTGGAGGCTCCATTTTCATATTTTTTTGCGATAAGTCCTGATTTTTCTCGGAGGCCCTGTCTGAACAGGGGGCAAAGAGATGTTGATAATAAACATTGTCAATTGATCATCGCTTCTTTTTGAATGAGCACCAAACGGATAAATAGTTTATTAACAAACTCAAACGCACTGTTAAAATTGGTTCCCTCAAAATAGCCTAGGCCTATGTATTGAAGCTGTTTTCAGTGGCCAACTTCCAAGTCTTGAGTTCCAAGGAGGAAACTTGCTCAGGCCGACAATTTTTACTATTTTTCTTCCTTAATGCTGAAAAATTTTCTTGATTTCCGCTTTAAAATTTTTATTCTACAAAGGCATTTTTGACGAACATCAAGCATTTAAACTCAGGGCCATTGTGAGGATAATTTGGGCATAGTAGGCTACTAATCAGGGCCGGATTTAGCTGATGGGGGGCCCGGGGCACTTTTAAATCGGGGAGCCCCCCTGCAAAAACATTTTTCGCGCCTACGGCGCGAAAATCCACCTCTACGTCTACAATAGCATTAATTCAGCACTGCACAGCAATTTGCAGAAACTTTAAAGGCTAAAGAGAAAAAAAAATAACACAAAATCACATTTTTTCCACGTAGGGCGGCCTCTTCAAAAGTCGGGGGGCCCGAGGCACCTGCCCCCTCTGCCCCCCTAAATCCGGGCCTGCTACTAATGAAGTCTTTATGTCCCGGATCAAGATACTTCAAACAAAAATACACTGGCCTATCTATACCTAAAGAATACGTGGTGGTTCCTTCAACTTTTTGGGCCATTTAGAAAGCTTACGAGCCCCTAAAATCATCTCGGGCCCCAGTTCAAACGTAAACAATTATAAACACACCTGTCAACGCTACTGCACCTTGGTCTTGCATTTGCAAGTGTGCAGTACTAAATTTAAATTGAAAAAAGAATCTGAAAGGTTAAGGTTAGTGCTCTACTGAACACTGTAGGCCTATGCTGGTAAAAGCATAATCCACATGGTAATTAGGGTTCACCACTTGGCTATACACATAATGTTGTGTAAGTTGAAGTATTTTCTTCCACAAAATTGCAATAGCAACGTTCTATACACACCACTCGATAGTCAATCTTTGAAATTTTGAAGATCAGAACCTGTTTTGTTTAGGCTATAGCCTACTCAGTGCCGGATTAACCATTAGGCAAAGTAGGCACGTGCCTACAAGGCCAGTCAAAAATCCAGGCCACTTTAAAATCAGTAAAAATTTAGTCATGTTTTCAAAATAATTATTTTCTAAATTAATAAGTATTCATCTTAAAGCTCTGTTTTTCCAGATGAATTAAAGGTTGCAAAAATCGTAATTTCGCAAAAATGGCAAAAATTTTCCATAAACTAGTTTTATAGTGCAATTGAAGCTGTGACTTGTGAACCGTTTCTTATCGGACGTTTTATGCTTCTAAGAAGAAAAAATGTAAGTTATTAATTAATTATTGATATGAACTTTCTAGCCTAATGTTGTGATTTAGAGCAGGGTGGTCTAACCCAAACGCGGGCCGCATGCGTCCCGCGGACATATTTTGTGCTGCCCGCAGAGCACTTTTGATGCACAAGAAACGTTTTTGTTTTGTAACATTTTCTTTTTTTATTTTCCCTTTATATCTTAAATTTTTCTGAAGGTGTTGCGACCGTGCCAAATTTTTTTTCAACTCAATAACTTACTTCGGTGACAAGCACGTTTTAACGTTCGCGTTTTGTCGCTTCTACCCTTTTCTCGACCTTTGCTATGTTGACGTGTATTGTTTTGATATGATGGTCAGAAATAAAAACAACTGAACTGAACTGAACTGAACTGAAGTTGCCCTAATGTGCATACTTTGGAACAATATTTATATTTTGCAGCGCTTCAATACTAGTAGCAAGTTGCTTCAAAGTTCCACTATCGAACTGACACTAGCCATTGGTCTGCTGAAGCTTGGATAAATTCTTGGATGAGTGCAGAGAGAATTTTGACTGTTATGAGCAGCAGGCACGTGATCGCTGTGGCAGCAGCATATATAAATCTGAAAGTCGGCGAGCACCAATGCGGCAGAAGCATGTCAGTGATGGAGCTGCTACAGATGATGTGGCAGGAATGTCGGGCCAGCAAAAATTTACAATCAACACGTTTTATGTGATCATCGAACAACTGAAGAGTGCACCACAGAAACGTATCGATACATAGTCCATGGTGCTGCAGAGGTTTGGAGTTTTGACTGAGTACGACTCCAGGTCTGTTGAAGACATCGATGTTGCTGTTGCAGGTCTGGTTGGTGTGTATTCAAAGGACCTGTTTTCCGACTTCCCATCAGAATTTCGTCAGTTTATGTGCTGGTATAAAGAGCAAAGACGCGACGAAACAACAGCAACAGGAAGTGCCCAGAAGATGTTTAAAATGCTGCACACTACTGGTGTTTATAATGCATTTCCAAACACTGAAATAGCACTTAGAATGTATTTGTCTCTAATGGCTACAAGCTCGGGGGGAACGCTCGTTTTCACAACTGAAACGAATTAAAGACGTTAAACGATCAACAATGTGTCAACAACGTCTTAGTACACTGGCACTTTTGTGTATTGAAAGCAATCTACTCCGTAAGATTGACCTCCAAAAACTAGTTAACGAGTTTTCAATCGCAAAAACGCGCAAAGGTGCTTTTTAATTACGCATATGACCAAGTTTTTGCACGGTACCCTGTGTTATAGTTGCAACAACGATCTTTTTGACAATGATTTGGCAACACTGATAATTCCAATTTTTTTAGTTGGCAACCCTGATTTTCGGGCCACTTATGAAATGTGCCTACAGGCCAGCAGACTCTTAATCCGGCACTGAGCCTACTACAACACAGTGTTGTACGTTGACGCCGTCAATTTGACGGCGTCATTTGACGGCGTCAACTTTTTGTTGACGCTGAGGCTAGCGCCGTCAATTTATTTTTCAGTTGACGGAAGTGATAGCGCCGTCAACTATTTTGCCGATTTTTAGCGTCAAGCGCTAAGCGTCATTTTTTTGTTTTTATGGAAAATCTCGTTTCACAATAAGAGTTTCACAATGTATTCTGGCCAGCGCGACTCATCCGAATTACCGGCTTTTGCGTTGGTTGGAATGGCTCCCTGGAATACATGCGGAAGAAGTTCGCCAAATGGTGATCACCCATGTATTGAGAACGAGGGATCAGAGACAGAAAGCGAAAAATCCATGACTGGCATCGCGGACGTTGAATATACTTTATTTCAAGAGCGGGAGCGGATGCCTCCCTGCCCTCAAATTTCTGTGGATGGGGAGGGAAGAGGGGGCAATGGTGCCCTTTTAAAGTCATGTAAGCTACTGCACACTTTGCAATATAACAATTTATGCTATTCGCTTTTAGCCTAATTATAATGTTCTATTTTTGCCTCAAAATAATATTCACGACACAAAATTCTCCATCACAGTAAGTTATATTACATCATTATAAAATAGCATGATGCCCTTCCGTGCCATTGTTCTTTGTATAGCGGACACTTGTATCATTACTCGATAATGAGCTGATAGATGAGCATTATCGCTATATCTTATCTTAAAAACTTACAAAAAAAATTGGCCTTTCAGCAATAAAAGTGCCCTTTTTTCATACTTCTGCCCATCCAGTCAAAAATCGCTCCGGCGCCCCTGAATATGCGTCACAAACACAGCAGATTGTCAGACAAACGTTTTGATATGCTTGTTTTTCTGCAAGGAAATAACTAATAGGCTGAGCAGCTAAATACAATACAGTCTCAAAACATAATACCTGCTCTTTATTTATAGCTATTGTTAGCCTGAACTTGGTTGAAATATTTCTGTTTTATGAGACGCTGGCAAAAAATAGCGCTGACGCCGTCAATTTCTTTAAGAGCTTACGCAGTCCTTTACGCCGTAGCCTATAGTTTTTAGGCAATTCGCGCTGACGCTGACGCCGTCAAATTATTTCAATGACGCGTACAACACTGCTACAATATCACACGCTTTATATGAAAGAAATTCAGAAATGTCTATTTTTCAAATCTATCCCCAAGGCAAGTCAAAGTCACCTCTAGTTGAGAACCTTTGTTTTAGTTTACGGGCAAGTAGGTCTATGATACTTCCTAATGATTTTTAAATCTTGTGTGATCAATTAGATATTGATGCATGGTGTTGAAAATCAAAACGATATCTAAAATATCTCAAAAAGTAACTTTATCATTGATTTGATGTCAAAATATAGTGATTATGTGATCGACAATTAAGTTTGAGAAACCATCGTGCCTGAGGATATTATGTAATTGTCACGTGATGTCGCCTGAGGTTGCCTAATAAACGGAAGCTGGCCAACAAAGAAGCAGCTATTTTGCTCTTTTTGCAGAGTGTTGTTGTATTGTAGATGAGGTGGTAAGACCAGCTTAGTGACCGAGTGGTTAGTCCAAATTTTGATACAAAAATTGAAAATAAACCCTGTCGCTGAAAGACCTCAGCAGTTGCCAGTTCCAAAGCGACATTAATTGAAACCATATGAGGTGGTCGGCTATTTACGAAATTTGAAGAAAAATTAAAATATCTAACAAGAAGGTTCCATTTTAAAGTAGACTTATGTTTTTAATGAAATGGCAGGCAGTCAATATACTTTGTATTACAGTACGTTTAAAGTTAGCCTACAATTGTTAGGCTATTCTAAGTTGGCAGACGTAACCTATTTTAGAGTAAGCTTAGCTACACAGACCTACTGTAGTTTATTTATTCTAAGCAGTTAAATCAAATTGTTTTCTAACATAAAAGCTATTTTTTGTAAAATTTGGGGCTAAATTGGAACCCTTATTTTTCTCGAAGAGTAGCGCCCAGATTAATCAAGAAATATCGCCCCAACTAAACAAAAGAAATATTTATGCATTGCATGCATGACACAAAACCGTGGCTTGGCACAAAGCAAATTGTGTGCTAAAAGTGTCGTCATCAGACAACCTCTGATTTTATTGGCAAACCTACAAAAACGTGTTTGACCTCATGCGAAGTAACATACCACTACCAGTTAGGCTTAGGCCTACCATGTTTTCATCATTCACAAAGAGGACATGTTTCGTAAGCACGTAAATTGCAAATGGATTTTTAAATTTGAAGAATGTTCTACATCTGCTTAGATAATTACAGGTTTATGCATCAAAGGTTACAGCTAAATTATTTATCAGATTCAGCTCATGAATATTTTGCTGCTCGCCTGCTCCCTTAAGTTTTTAAATAAGGAAGGATCATCTAAAGAAATCATAAAATTACTAGCACCAAATAGGCTATGATGGAAATGTTACACCCCTGTTAGGATGCTAGAATCGGACTCAATTTATCTTTTTGCTTGCGGTGTAGTGACCTCATCATAGAATAAATTTGTTCTACATTTGGTTTATTAGCCATGGCCTAATGCAGACCAACAACTGCGCGATTCTTTGGAGTTCATTGAACAATTCCACGTGCAGAAGTATCCAATCAAAACATTTGAACTTTGCAAATGAAGTGGTCTATTAATCCAAATTGACAACACCCCAGACAACTACTTTATCAGGTAGGCTACACAGTAGCGTACACATCTTCATCAGATCGGGAAGGACCTGACCTAGGGACGGTAGATACCGGGACGCGCAACTCCGTTGTTCCGCCAACATTAGAAGGGTCAATTGCCAATTTGACATTTTTTTCACGTTTTGTTGCTCGTTTGTTTTCAACTAAAAACCTTAAATTACTTTAAAACCAACTTCATTCTTCCTACATAACCTATAAAATGTACATTATTTTGTAAATCAGAAAAAATCGTAACCCTTCTAGTGTTGCGGATAAGCCAAAAGCGGATGTAGTTGCGCATCCCGATATTCTACTGTCCCTAACCTGACCATAGGCTATCTGGTAAAGATATGTAAGCCACCTGATAGGCTAAAGCAGCCGTCTGAAACTGGAGTCTGACATTAAAATTTCATCTGATATAATGGTCATTGGTCATCGAGGTTAACATTGCTTTTGTTCGCCACAAAAAGTAAATGCAGCTAACCATATCCACAAGAAATGCATTGAACTTCAAACTCAATGAGTCCTTTAAGAATACTTTAAACAAGGCCACAGCTCACAGAAAACAAACTTTTCACTTTTGATATTATTCCTTAGCCTTTTTTAATTTTCGCCAAAAAGTCACATAAAAATAAAATCCTGTTGAAAATATAACCGAGAAAATTAAAAATGCAAAAAAGGAGAACAGTGTGAAGAAAGAGGCGTTCTTCCCGGCTATCAGCACAAGGCTGAGCACTCACTAGTAGGCAGAGATGGGCGTGATCTTGATCTTGAAGATCACAAGTGATCTTGAAAATCAAGGTCGTGATCTTGATCTTGATCTTCAAGATCACTTTTTTTTTGGTGATCTTGATCTAAGATCACTTTTTTTTGTGTGATCTTGATCTTGAAGAACAATAAGATCAAGATCACTTTAAAATTGAAGTTTACTTACTAGATAGAGGCATTTTTTTAGAACTCGTACTGTACAAAGTAGTTAGTGGTAACTACTAACATTAAGCCACTGTTAATATGATATGTGTCCAACAAAATACGATTTAAAGTCTCCGTCTAATCCGGTCAGTGTTGCCATTTCAAAATTGAAAAAGTTTTCTGTGTTGGTCATAATAAAGAAGTCAACTTCCGTGTACTTTATGTTGACGTATAATAAAAAATGATTTAACTTTGTTCACAATTTCCATGTGTGAGTTTTAAAGAAATGTTTGCTTTCTTTGACCCAATTTTAGATGTTTCAAAAGTCTAGAATGGCGGTGTTAAAAAATCTGGACTCTAGCCGACTTTGGTCATGTAAAGTGGTTTATTGCAGCAAATCAACCAGACCAAGACTTGTTTAGGGTCTGAGTATGGAGCGGTTTGTCTGACCGCAAACCTCTGAACTTTTTTGATAGCAGACAACAGTATCAATGTTGCTAGATGGGTAAATGGTGCAATAAACATTGACATAATACAGTGAAAGTTAAAAATACTTAGTAACACAAGTAAAAACTCTCACATGAACCAAACAAAAATTTGTTAAAAAATGATGCAGTTCAAAGTTTATTTTTATTTATTTATTATAAATAAAAAGTATAAAACTAATTGCAAATTTTGCGAATTTTTCAGTATTACCGGTACTGTAATTAACCTCGGCCGTGGGTGTGACGTTGCGATTCTGCGCAACTACGTCAACAATTGATAGGCCAAATAGCAACAGTCCCTAACTTATTACAATTCTTAGCCCAGCGATCGAGTAGTTAAAAGTAAAAGTTAGCAATACCAACTATATACCTTTACCCAGGTTGCTTATAGTAATTATTTTTTGCAACATCATTGATCAAAAACTTTATTTTTTTTTCAAGTACACAAAAAGTGATCTTGAAAGTGATCTTGATCTTCAAGATCACGATCTTGATCTTCAAAATCACCTATTCTTGGTGATCTTGATCTTCAAGATCACCAATAGCCTACTGGTGATCTTGCCCATCTCTGCTAGTAGGCTACAGCGAGCAGTTGCGATTTGCTAACCATAACGGTGTAGCTTCCACGCTAGCCATTAAGACCATCCAATCAACAATATGTTGCTCGGCAGCCGATTTGTAGCAAGAATTGACAGCGATAGACACCGTGTTTCGCCCATGAGGCTGGGCTCGTTAGTATCGCACCACTATAGTGTTCAACTGTTTTATTCGCATCAACAGCGCACGGGTACAAAGGATTGACACGGCGAGAGAGCACAAACAAACATAGCCAGGTCGAAGGCTTTAGGAAACCGGCCTGCCACACCCTGCGGCGGTGGGAGCGGCGTGATTTAGGGGTGACGATGCACCTGGAGGAGTAAGTCCACCAGCTTAGGTCGCGGGGGCCAGGCTGGAGAGAGTCAAGGTACCTGTGGAGGGAGAGTGTAAATCGAAAACGTTACATGACCCGTCCACAAATTTAGAATGGCGAAGCGGGCCAGGGAGACAGGCTCTTTCTGCATAGCCCAGAAAGACGGCCTGCGACGGGCCTGGCGACCCGTCGCGTGTGGACGCTGGAACCGGCAGTAATTGACCGCTGGGCGGCGCCCATGTCTTCTTCAAGTGACCTCGGCGCAGGTACTTGACTCTTATACCCAGGGCCCACAAGAGGGGGGGACAACCGGTGCATTGCACCGGGGCCAGGTGAGTTCAAGGGGGCCCGACAAAATGTCTAAATTCACGCGCTAAAAAGATTGATTTCAACGATTTTGCATAAAATATAGTTGTTATTATTAGTTTCATATTTCGATTGGGCCCCCTCATGGGTATGCCCTTTTTTAAAACTACAGAATTTTCAATTTTTTTAGTTCAGGGGGCCCGACAAAATGTTTAGATTTGCAGGCTCAGGTCGATTTTGTATAAAAAAACTTTTTTATATTAGTTTCGTATTTCGATTGGGCCCCCTTATGGGTAGCCTATGCCCTTTTTTAGAACT
This sequence comes from Aplidium turbinatum, assembly GCF_918807975.1. Taxonomy (NCBI): domain Eukaryota; kingdom Metazoa; phylum Chordata; class Ascidiacea; order Aplousobranchia; family Polyclinidae; genus Aplidium; species Aplidium turbinatum. The sequence goes on from NC_137485.1 coordinate 18,807,288, forward strand.
ACAGCAGGGTGGCCAGATTGGCCTTTTTAAGGCCAAATTTCTCGAATTTGGCCTTTTTTAAAGTCTGTTGGCCTTAGAAATTATACGTTTGGCCTTTTTCTAGATTTGGCCTTAAATTTGGCCTTTTTTAAAATTTACTCTTCAGAATGCATAATAATCAATATTTCTCATGTATCGTCAGTTCGTAACCTTACCAGATGAAACCATATTCACCATTTCAATACATGTTCTAGTTCTATGCTTGTTTAATAGTCGTAATGTGACGCCGGCGCCGCGTCAGACTGCGCTCACCCGCTAAGGCAGCCAGTGGTGTCAGATGTCACCACTGTAGCGGATTAAAACTCATCCGCTACAATCCTTTTATACTTGCTACCTTTTGGGCTACTTTCAGAATTATTTTGACTGCAATTTATTAAAATCCGGTACAAGTCATAAAATATCGATAAATATGAATATTATAGATATTATTTTGGAATTATAATGTCAACGCTCAAAAGTAGGTAGCCTAGCCTATACTGAAACGTAACGTGTTCACGTTTCAATCGATCGGTAGTCTAACACAACCGCCGGCTTGCCAGCCGAGTACTGTGTAATGTGCAAGGTGAATATATTGCCAAAGCTAAGCAACATTTCAACAGATGAAAAAACCAAGAATCACCTAAATAAAATACCAAACTCCTCTTAAAGTTCTCTCACTAAATTTGTCCATGAAGTCACTGATTCAGAAAAAATAGCAGAAATTGATCTAAGTTTAACCATAGCGTGCCATGCATCTATTCGCTCAATTGATCACATTGATGATGTGGTGAAGTATCATTATCATGGTAATATTTTCACTAGTTACTGCTGTAAAAACAAAGCCTGGAAACAGAACACAAATTCAACTATTGGAAGTTGTCATAAGAATTCGTTCTCACCTGTTGGACCACAAAATGTGTTGCAAAGACTTCAAGTGCACCCCAAATATGATTGAATTGCACAACAATGCAGGGCCGTAGCCAGACCGCAGAGCAAGGGGGCCAACTTTTTTTTAGGAGGGGCCGAAAAAAGAAAAAACGGGAAAGATGGGCAAAATCATTATAATTGTAGCTGTTGCTCGAGAACGTTGGGATTTTGCCAAGGGAGGGGCGAAATTTTTTTCAGGGGGGTCGAGGGCTCCCCTGGCCCACGGCTGGCTACGGGCCTGCAACAATGAGAATTTGTATATTTCATCAGAAAATGAATAAACCAACTATTCAGAAGAAATTCTTCAATAATCCAATAAAATATAGGTAAATTTGTTAAATATATGTAGGCTAATTATGTATATTTCATTATTTTTAATATAAACAGGTAAATAGCCTATCCATTTGGCCTTTTTTATCTAATATTTTCCTTGTTTTGGCCTTTTTTGTATTATTTTGCATTAAGACCTTTTCATAGTCTGGCAACCGTGATTACAAAGCTTATTTTATCTTGTTTGAATTTGGCTTATTTTTGGCCTTTTTTCTACCTATTTGGCCTTAAGTTGGCCTTTTTTCTTGGTGAGTTAGGCCTTTTTTACAAATTTTAGTCTGGCAACCCTGAACTACAGAATTTTCAATTTTTTGCGTTCAGGGGGCCCAATAAAATGTTTAAATTTGCGTGTTAAGATCAATTTTGCATAAAATATTGTTTTTTATATTAGTTTTGTATTTCGATTGGGCCCCCTCATGGGTATGCCCTTTTTTAGAACTACAAAATTTTCAAAGCTTTAATATTCAAAGTAGTGTTACTGGTCAGTTCACGGACTGGAAACCCATGAAAAACTCTGAACGTTCAAATCACCAAAGTAGAAGTTAAATTGATTCTGTAGTGATTGAGTAATGAGTATGGTCAGAAAAAAATTTATCAACAGTTGTTTATTGATTTCAGCATATTTTGGTTTCTCAGTGAATTCGTACAATTGATCAAACATGTCGAAGTTGTCCTGCAATAATCTTGTCCTTCAAAGATAAAGTTTTTTCGTAAAAGCAGACACTTTATCACTGAGGATAATTGAATTTGTCTGCTTTCCTTGCAGCGACGAATTAAGTTTATTCAGTTCAAATAGGTCAGCCAAATAAGCCAGAACAGCAACCCAAAAGCTATTGTTGAAATGAGCAACAAGCTTGGATTTTTTCTCCAAGAAACTCTCTCGCAGCATCACGTAACTCAAACAGTCGGTTAAATACTTTTCCAATTGATAACACTGGTCAACACAAATTTTTTGGCAGACAAAGTTAGAGTGTTTTGGGGGTTTTGAAGCGCGCTGATTCCGAATATGGCCTTAGTTTTCCCGAATTGGCTCTAGTTTTGGAGATATCGCATTGGGTCATTTTGACCAAAGGGTCTGTATTCTTCAAGTGATCCAGAAAAAATTGACTTTTTAACCACACCTTGGAGTTTCACATTGAAATTTTGCAGTTACATAGATCTCAGCATTTTGAGCTCAGAAAACTTTCAATTTTTGAAATCGGACTAGTATTGGCAAAGTTATCGCAAATTGAAATTTGTAGTGTTTCCATTGAATTTTGCATAGTATTTTTGCATATAACATTTCTTGATTACTCAAACTCTTGTAACTTGAAAACCTGTCAACATTTTTTTCTAATAGTTTGCAAGATCACATAAGTAAGTGTGCTGAATGAGATTTATAAGTAGTTATCGTGAATTTTGACCTTTGAACCTTGAAAATTGGGGCCAAAGTTCTATCGCTTTTTTATGTGCAGTCATGCGTGACAACATTTCAAATGTCTGTAACTCAAAATGGGTAACTTGAATTTCAAAAAAAATTTTTTTGTTTGAAAGATCTTGATGAGGAGATTACTTATACATATCAATAGTATATATTGTTTTTTAGAGATGCAAAAATAACAAGATTCAAAATTAACTAGTCTCTTAAATAAAACTTGAAACTTTAAAACTATTTGGTTTTACAAAATGTTAAGATTAATCAGATTTGAGCTTTTAAGAAAACACAAATAGTCGAGGTTCACATTCTGGGTAACTTAGTGGAAAGCCTGGACACCAACGTCAAGGTGTACCCATTATCTAGGTTTCCTTATTTCATATCCATCCCAGAAAGGAAGCCCTATCACATCAAATGTATCAGTGTTGTGAAAAGGGAAATGAAACTGGATCCATACAAAAGTCAAAGAGATTATTGGTGTACATTCTCTGCTAAAACATTCCAGGATGAAGCTTTTTCCAAACCACTCTGTATTTTCTTCATGGATGCTGCATCAATCTGATAAAATCCTCTTGTTGTTGCTAATGAAGGCACCTCAGTGATACAGATAATATGCTGGAATGGTATCCAACAGAAATCATCTTTTTCAGGCCAGAAAAATGACGAAGATGGGCCATTTGGATGCATAAACTTTATGAAACAATCTTCTTGCTCTTGATCAATGCTTTGCACTATACCAATGTACCACTTCCTATCATAAAGAGCTGCAATGAAAGAGTCGCTGGTAATTGCTGGTGAAGATGTTGGTGCCAAAGTTGTTGTTGAAATTAAAGAATAAGTCGAAGCAAAACTAAATCGTTTCATTCCAATTTTATTTGGGGAAACAGGCTTGAAATAGTGGAAACTTCTTGTGCCGTTGATGGTAGAAGCATGATTAAATCGTGTCTGCAATTCTGTCCTAAGTTTTAAGAGAGTTTGACATGAAAGTTCAACAAAATGGATGGCTGGAATCTTGGTTATACAGTGAGTCATCATATCTTTTACTGTTAAAATCTGGTGTGCACATAGGCGGCGTAAACTTTCCAGGGCAGTTGAGCGCTTGACAGTGCCACCAATGCCATCACAAGGTGATTTGCCATGGCTGGTGGCAAAAAATGACCAAGATGCCTTGATGCCAAAATCCACTTCATGATGGCAAAGATTGTAAAAGCTCTTGCAGTTTTTGTACTGGGCTGCGCATCCATCAGTGAAATACTCTACTTCCTCTAAGTCAGGAACACAACTTTTCAAAAATTTGATAGTTTCTTGCTGAATACCATAAACCATTGATACATCATGTTCAAGATCTTCTGAAAGAAAGCAAATGCTTTGATGGGACAATGCATCACCAGCACGGTTAAAATAACAGACCACAGGATGTACAGTGCAACCCCTGTGTGTCCAGTGATAACCCTGTGCTTCATCCTGTATATATGTGAAAGGAGTAGTTTTCACTGAAATGCATAAGAATTATTGCAGATTTTACATTTATTTCCTCTTTCCTCTTTTTCAGGTATTGGGATTGTAATTTCGAAATGAAGTGGTGAGGCACAAGCTTTTGCATCTTTTCAATCAGGAATGAAATATATTCTCGGATAGGCATCTGTTGTGTTATCAAATCAGTCCTGTCTACAGATACCCACTACTTAATTCCAATGGTTTCATCCAAATCTTCAAATTTTGCTTGCAAGAGGTTTTCCACTGTGGCAATATTATGACAGTTGCTGCATCTCTGAAGCATACAGTCTTGATTCTCAGCAGAACATACCATCATCTCTATTATATCCTTGTAAGTCTCCTCTAGCTGTGCTGCATGCAAGGGCAGATTTACATTCTGGTGAATTGTGCAGACACACACTGAATGTGTTCCAGATGCACCTGCACCAATGCAACACTTTGGTCTTAATGTGCAGAACTTAGAAAAACCTATTTTTGTATCTGGATTGAATGCTTTAAATGCCAAGTATAATTCTTTTAATGTGCAAAGTAGTAAGCGTTTCTGTTCATATTTGTTCTTGCCAATACAAAGTCGATCTTTTATCCCTGGAAGAATTCTTGTGTTTTCGTTATCAAGGAAATAATTCTTAATTTTTTCAACTACTTCTGGTTCATTTAGTGGCGTATCTATTTTACGTACACTAAAAAAAGTGCTGAAGATATCTTATTCCTGTCCTTTTCTTTAACTCAAGTGCACACATTAGGTTTTGCGTTTCCGTAAATGCAACATGCTACCATGTTCTCATTTTTGTGTTTGTATTATATAATGATATTGTTGAAGGAGGATCAAGTCAATTTTGCTATGACTGCGAGTGTTCGATAGATACGCCAAAAAACTTCCTTGTGGTGGAAGCAGATGTCCAGTATCTCCAGTTCTTTATCCTTGCCTGGTGGCACACCATTCATGCATCTCAATGTAATCAGGTCTAACTCATTTTCAGACAATGAGTTGCCTGAAATGAAACCTTTGTTTGAACTAAAGGTTGTTTTGTGGCACTCAGATCCAATGTAGGTTCCAATTGAGCAGTTGTTTTCCATTCTGATATCAACAGTACATATATAATACTGTACAAAGTTTACCAGAATCGCAATTATTGAAAACTAAAAATCACTCAGTGGACAAGGTTAACAGTGTACTTACCCCATAAACATTGGCTCGTGAAAACACGTGAAAAACACGAGAAATTCTGGGGGAACTCGTGTAATACTGGGGTACGTTCTTTTTACACCACTTTAACACGTGATTAACACGAGTTTTTTTACACATGTCATCAATTGCAATAATGCTTTATATCATATTTGAAGTAAGTTTTTCAACTCTAGAATATCAATTGATACGTTTTATGTTAATATCTTTGAAAAATCTCTGCAGTTGCTTATTCACTTGTTTCTGCATACTCACGTGTTTTTAACGTGTTATACACGTGTTTTTTACACGCCAGTACCAAGTTTGTTTCATCTTGTTTTTTTCGTTTAAAATAATTTTTCAACTCTAGTAGGCTATTTGATACGTTTTATGTTAATATCTTTAAAAAATCTCTCCAATTGCATATTCATTTTTTTCTGCATACTCACGTGTTTTTAACGTGTTATACACGTGTTTTTTACACGCCAGTACCAAGTTCGTTTCATCTTGTTTTTTTCATTTAAAATAATTTTTCTACTCTAGTAGGCTATTTGATACGTTTTATGTTAATATCTTTAAAAAAATTCTCCAATTGCGTATTCATTTTTTTCTGCATACTTACGTGTTTTTAACGTGTTATACACGTGTTTTTTACACGCCAGTAGCAAGTTCGTTTCATCTTGTTTTTCTCGTTTAAAGTAATTTTTAAACTCTAGTAGGCTATTTCCTATTTGATGCGTTTTATGTTAATATCTTTAAAAAATCTCTGCAGTTGCATATTCACTTTTTTTGTATACTCACGTGTTTTTATCGTGTTATACACGTGTTTTTTACACGCCAGAAGCAGGTTTGTTTCATGTTGTTTTTCTTGTTTATGTTTAAAGTAATTTTTCAACTCTAGTAGGGTATTTGATGCGTTTTATGTTAATATCTTTAAAAAATCTCTGCAGTTGCATATTTACTTTTTTTCTGTACACTCACGTGTTTTTAACGTGTTATACTCGTGTTTTTTTCACGCTAGTAGCAAGTTTGTTTCATCTAGTAGGCTATTTTTTGTGTTTTATGTTAATATCTTTACAATAAGAATTGACTGTGCAACTCAGGAATACAGTATTATGTAATTTTCATTGTTGAGACCGAATTTCTCCCCTTTATTTTTCGTAAACCTTATTTTGCGGTTACCAGCGGTCACCTGATTAAATATCCCTGTGAGTCTGTGACATAAAAAAATGGCACAGAATTTCACTAAGTATTTACTTATCAGCTTAGGAGAGGACTTTTTAGAGTGACTGGTAAGTAGGCTACAAGGTTTGTGTTAATTAATCTTCCATTTATATTTAGAAATCATTAACTGATTTAAATCTACCGAAAAGCGCCTGAAGATAAAAGGTTCAATCTTTCTTTTTACCAAAAGATTGTGCACGAATCGCGGTGAACATACCGAAATGGTGCAGTGCTGTTCAGAAAGGTAGCGAAAAGCTGTGCCTGTTTTTGGTCATCTATCGAAGTATGGTACCTACCTACAGGGCTTGCTGTAGACAGTGCATTTATTTCTATTGTACGAATAGTTTTACTCGATTAGCCTATCATTTAATGTGCAGTCTTGAGAAACAACACTGATTGAAAATACTTTTGTCAATGTTAAGTAAGTCCAGTCTATTTTGTGCTACTGTAGATTAAAAATATGAAGACTATGACTGAGAGCATTTGCAGTCGTTGACTTTATATCAAGAGGTGAAGTTGATCTTGTCCTAGCGAAATGGATATTTCATGATAATGATGTTTTGAAATGTTATTGGCCTGAGCTTCCCGGTTACACGGTTCGCCAGTTATGCCTACAAAATTCAGATGTCAATCCAAATTGGAAAAAGTATCATGTACGAATTATGTACAAAACAGGTAAACATTAATATTAATTTATACTACCCATTAAGCTATAATACATAGCCTACGGTATATTACCTAAATAAAAGTTGGAAACAATCAGAGGTAGGGTTTTGCCAGTAGAGTACCCAATGGCCGGCTATATTATACATATATATAATTATGGTGAGTTAAGAGTTGGAATTCACTGGCCTTGTGATTCTCTCTTACCAATTTACATTGCCAAGTGACAAGGTTGTTTCATTCAACAATCAACAACATGTATATGTATATAATATGTTTTCCAATATTAATGGAGTTTTGTGCAACAATATTTATGTTTGCTCTGTTGTTTCTGTTGCAGCACAGCTGCTTGTCTTAATTAGCTGTCAATTTTTTGGTATGTAATTTCCATTTAACCGCTTTAGCAGGTTGTTATTATTCCATATGCAATATGCATAAGATCTTATTCTTCAGTGTATCGTTTTTACTAAGCTTGATCACTGTTATGGGAAAATGACGTGTTGAAGATGGAAGATGGTAGAAAGATGACGTGAACATTTTGCAACACATAATTTGGCTAAACCACTGATAAAGTTACAACATAAAGCACTGATAAAGTTACAGTGCCGGTCTTAGGGTATTTCGGGCCCTGTGCGGAATATGCTGTGCGGACCCCAATGACAATGATCCAATTTAGTAGCGTAGCTAGGTATTTTGAAAGGGGAGGAGGGGTGGTTTGACGGTCGGCGGGCGAAGCCTGGCAGCGTAATCGCCGAAGGCGACACCCAGCGGCGGGGGATCTGGGAGTCCTCCCCCAGAAAACTTTGAAAAATTACGTTGAATTTGGGGCATTCTTTGAGCATGTTCAACAAAAATTTGGGTATGAATATTACTGTAAAAAGGTATGTAATTTCCATTTAACCGCTTTATCAGATTGTTATTATTCCATATGCATGAGATCTTATTCTCCAGTGTATTGTTTTTCCTAATCTTGATCACTGTTATGGGAGATGACCTGTTAATATTTTGCAACAGATGATTTGGCCAAAGCACTGTTAAAGTTACAACATGCTGAAAATACTTCTGATTTGGCTTCAACAGCAGCTAGTGAAGAAAAAGTAAATGATAGTAGACAACCTAAATCGAAAAGAAGAAAGCGGTATAACAATGCATTCATTTTTCCCTGATATTTGTTCATTTCATTTTGATTTTAACTGCTCAAAACTAATTTTACCCTTTCTTAACTTAATTATAATACATGGGTGCATGCCAGTACTTTGCATTATAGTAACTTATTGCATTGAAGTCACAGTTACACTAACGTGGCAGTTGTATATAACGTTTTTGTAACATTGTTGTATAAATTGTATCTAATGTAAGTACATTTTGGCTTGTTACATTGTACCTGACAACACCGTGATGCAAATATAAGCTAATCCTTTAAGATACCGTACACCCATGCATTTCTACGTTTATTGCATGATGATTGGTTGTATATATGCAAAATATGTTGATGTTGACGAGATATCAGTAGGTAATGTACCAATAAGCATTAAGCAAGGGCAAGCATGACATCTAGCTGAAGTAACTGTTTTCAAATTATGAATGCAGGAATTGCTGGTTGCCTATGAGGATTGCATATACAGATGAAAGCGACTCACCGGAGTCAGAAAATATCATTACTGTAAGGTAAGTAAACAAATACTTTAATCACTTATTAATTATGATAATCCCAAAATTTGACGATTTTTAGGTGTCGTTTTTTAGGGAAATTGAGCGGTTTCTAAAAGTAATATGATTTTAAAAAAAATATTGCAATCTCATTTTTAAGGTTAATAGCACGGATTAAGGTGTTCAATCAGAACTTTTCGAACGTTGCCTAAATATGCTGTCGTCATCCAGGATTTTGAGACCAGCATGTGCCCTAGTTAGAATGCGATAGATTGGACAGTCCTGAATAACATAGTTGTCAGTTTGTTTTCGTGTGCGACACTTGAGGGTGTAGAGGGAGCCAAGCATATCACTAAATATATTTTGTTAATGTTCACTCTGACGGTCACTAAATCTTCCATAGGTTTCTACTCCTGTACGAGCAGCTGAGGTTGCTACAACCTTGCAGCAACTGCCACAAGTTCCGGAATTTCCACAATCTTCCTCTGTGAGGGCACCACAGCAATCAAGTCCAGAGCGCGAACAATCAGTCCTTGATTTTCACTTGGATGACAATCAGTTGAATGTTGCAATCGACACTACGCCTGAAGTGACCAAGAACATATCTTGTGACGAATTTGTTGCGCTGCAAAGTGAAGGTTTGCACCTGGTTAAATTAAAACCTTGAAACTTGTTCGATTAACTTCGCTCAACAATTGCTCAGCTGCATCGGTGTGATGATATAGTTTTAGCTATAATTCTTCACTTCGTTTATTTATGTTTACTCTCTTTTTTATCCTTCGTAACTCCCATCTTTACTCACAAGCAGCGCATTTTGAAAATTCAGTTTCTCGAATTTTGGAAGATCTGTTGAGTCTCTCACGTGAGCGCCCCTACAAGAGCATTGTTCTTAATTGGCAGTATTATTTACCACTCGCTTTTCTTGTTTGGCAGCTGCTTAAATCACAACTGCCCTAGCCTGGGAGCTATTCTTTTTGTATTGTCAAAGCAAAGCACCTTTGCTAACACCAAATCATGTTAAAGCAACTATTTATTTTTCACACAGTTCGACGAATTCGAATTGCTCAACTGGAAATTATGGGAACTTTAATTCTGTCAACGAATAATTGGATATAATAATGACAAACGAAAGAAGCGCCCCAGCTCAACAAATAGAGGAACCCCCTTCGGACATTCCATCTTTTCCCATCAACAGCCTGGAGGATTTTGATCAGCTTGAACACAACCTGGAAAACAGCACTGTTCAAAATAAACTGGTAATTTTTTTTTTACTGTTAACATGGCTGTGGAATCGGTATCACAACTCCGACTCTCCTCATACAATAGACATACAAGAAATACTGGTTATTTTCACCCTCTTTAAAACAGTTTTGCAATGTCGTACTGCTGCAAATTTCTTGAAAGTTTCAACAAGCATTGATTGCAGCAAAACAACGATTTGTTTGAAAATGGTCAAAATTATACATTTCCCAAAGTTTTTGACACTTTGACAATGGATAATTTTAAAATTCCTCGCAATGTAGAGCATTCCTCAATTTTATATAGGGGTAGGAGTCAGTGCAATTTTTAAAACTCCGACTCCTTTGGCTAAACTATAAACATTGTTACGGCTCTGACTCCACGGCCCTGACTGTTAACAATGAAATTTAACAGCTTGCAGTATGAGTGCGCTCTACGTTTATTCTATGGAATGTAACCGTGAAGTCTAAATTTTATATGATAAATGTTGTTTTGCAGATTTCTTATTTGAGTCGGTATTTTTCGACGGACTACAAAAAGAGCGTAAAGCAAATTCTTTCTGGAGTATTTACGGATAAGCTTATGACAAAGTTTAATTGGATGGGTCAACGCGGTTCCAAGCGCCCAATTAAAGATTGCAAACTTATTTTTGTAATTTATGGTATGTAGCCTAAACTTTAGATTTTGCACGTATACCCTGCTTAATGAACGTATGTTGCAATCTATTTTTAATATATTTGATCCGTGAAGAATTCTGTATATCTATTGCTAGCCTATTGCTTTTGTGACTAAGCACTAACTCTTTTTTGATTACAGCTTCAGTTCGAACATACAGTTACACAAAAGACACAACCATGGGCGATGTTAAAGCTGTTGTGCAAGAATTTCTCAAATCAGCTGAAAAGAGAATAAGAAGACAGTCAGTTGCAAGGACATCTTCATCCAGCACGGTTCGCCCAACTGATGATGTGTGAAACAGCTGTACTGTCTTCAGTTATATCTGTGTTTTTTGGCATGTGTGATTTTGGTACCAAATAAATTGCCATATTAAACACGGGTTTGATGTGTAAAACACGGGTTTAGAAGTCGTGTAAAACACGGGTTAGAAGTCGTGTAAAAACACGGGTTGCGTTTGTGCAAACACCCGTGTAAAACACGGGTTTAGAAGTCGTGTAAAACACGGGTTAGATGCCGTGTAAAACACGGGTTTAGAAGTCGTGTAAAACACGGGTTAGATGCCGTGTAAAACACGGGTTTAGAAGTCGTGTAAAACACGGGTTAGAAGTCGTGTAAAACACGGGTTTAGAAGTCGTGTAAAACACGGGTTAGATGCCGTGTAAAAAACGGGTTTAGAAGTCGTGAAAAACACGGTTTGCGTTTGTGCAAACACCCGTGTAATACACGGGTGCACATCACGGGTTTTACACGAGAAACTGGGGTAAAAAAACACGTATCTTTCTCGTGTTTTTCACGAGCCAATGTTTATGGGGTACAAATCTACAATTTCCTGTCGTAGAACAATGATAATTAAAAGCTGTGAAGTTACTCAATTGTTGCGGTTATTTTTTATGCAAGTCAAAAATTAAATGGATTCTAGCTGTGACTTTTAATTTAACATGACATGACCAAAAACATTTGGTCTGTTTGTCTATCACTCTTTTGTTGTACTGCAAAATTGAAGAACAGCCACATTTATTGTAATGCAAAATTGAAGGTGATACAAAAGTGTACCACAGGTTCTTGTTCTCAGAATTTAACTGGGGCATTCATTCCATGTCAACTGTCCTAAACTTTTGAAGTCACAATTTGACCCTCTCCTAATTTTTGAAAGATTGCTTCACATTTTGTTCTGTTACATCGATCCATTGTCAAAATAACATAGTTTGTTATTGGAGTAATGAAACCAAAGTTGCTTTATTTTCATACAAAAACAAAATTTGGTTTTTATTTTAACCCTTTGAGGACCATTAATTTTTTCCAAAAAAATATTTATGTAGAATTTGTTTGTTTACACTTCATATGTCATATAAACAACACCTACGCAAAAAAAATTAAAAAAGGATGTCCATCCTAAAATTTAGCATAGATATCAAATACTACGTTAGGGTATCAGCAGTGGCAAATTTTTAAAGTCAACTGGGGGGAAATCGGCCTAATTTCATGGGACACATATGTCCCAGCGGCAGTCCTCAAAGGGTTAACACAAACTTTCATACAAAAAGTACATGGAATGACTTCTTTTTTGAATGTTTTGTAAATGCCAACCAGTTCCTATGTTTCAAACTTTACTTGTGTGGTGGGAGATGAAATAACAGCATTAAAAAAAAACGATCTCAACAAGTGATGTGAAGTTTTGTAAATTTACCCCACATTTTGTATATTGTCATTTATGCATATCTTATGAAAAAATACCGTTGATTTGCCTGAAAAATATAAATTCTTTTCGTCAAGACCTTTCACCTAAAAAAAAAATATTTGAAATCCAAGTTACCCATTTTGAGTTATACACATTTGAAACATTGTTACGCATGACTACACATGAAAAACTGATCAATTTTTACTCCAAATTTCCAAGGTTTAAAGGTCAAAAATTATGTAAACTTTACTTAATTCTTATCCAGCATACTTACAAAAGTGATTTTGCCAAATACTGGACAAAAATGTTGACCTACTTCAGAGCTGCAAGAGTTTGAGTAAGCAACAAATATTTTATGTGCAAATGCTATGTAAAATTTGATGGCAGCACTGGAAAATTCAACTCGCGATAACATTGCAAATACAAGTCCGATAATCCGATTTCAAAAATTCAAAGTTTTCTGTGCTCAGAATTAGAGCTCGACCGATATATCGGTCAGCCGATATGTATCGGCCGATATCAGGTGTAGCCGATATATCGTATCGGCTATTTTTCGCCGATAAACATCGGCCAGCAAAAGCACACTCAAAACCATCCATGCATGCCTTTAGAAGAAACACAAGTTTCTCAAACGTGCTTACATAGCACAAACAATTGCTGTGAGAATAAAATTTCCCGCCCATTCTAGTGCGAGCATCTAGAAAATGTTAATACTGTATCCCTTAGCTTCAATTCAAGCAGGAAAAATTTCGAGTTTTACGTTGCTTCAACGATTGATGACATTGAATCAGTGTAACAAAGGTGAATTTTTCGCTAAGAATCGTTGGGAGTGCGGGTGTACTTCTACACTAACCACGTACAGCTTATTTCAAGTCTTACGTCACAATGCCTGGCTTTGATCTCCGAGTGATATTGATAAGGCAAGATTCGTTACAAAATGAGATCATACGAGTAGGCTATCGCAGCAAGATGCCGCAAAATTTGTCAAGTTTTGGTATTACAGTAAGAAAGAAAAGGTCCAGGGAAAATTAACTTTTGTTCACATGACACGCAAAAATAAACCCGAAGAAAAAATCCTAGTGAAACTTTGCACAGAAGAAAATAGTAGCGTCATTGTAGAAGTTGCAAAAATAAAGAAAAAATCCTGGTGAAACTTTGCACAGAAGAAAATAGTAGCGTCATTGTAGAAGTTGCAAAAATAAACCCAAAGAAAAAAGCCTAGTGAAACTTTGCACAGAAGAAAATAGTAGCGTCATTATAGAAGTTTTCCGATTCGTGCCCAGAGCATTGTGACGCAAGAAGCCACACGACCTCTTTCGGTGGAAGTTATGCGGCGTAATTAAGCAAGCAACCACCTGCGCCGAGTCCCGGGCGGGTGGGCCGCGCCCGCCGGACATTTCAGGAATTAAAAAAAAAATTAATTCAATTTTAAGTCCAAAAATTTCTGTAACCATCTGCCACCTTCTAATACTAGCCTACTTACCTTATTTGCAAGGTTTTGTCGCCATATGATAGGCCCTACTAATTAAGCGATTAGTTTTCGTCAATTATTGCCATGTTACATTCATGCAACGTTAAACAACGTTGATTCGTCGTTAAACGAGCAAGAGTGTCCAGCTGCGCCGTTTGTCTCCACTCTGCCACTCGTAAGTCCAGTGCTATAAATCAAGTAAATTGCGCAAACCTGTGAGGAACTTCCCAGACAGCAAAATCCGTCATTTCTACATTGCTGTGACGTCTGCGGACATTGAACCAATGTAAAAATGACAGATTTTGCTGTCTGGGTTCATTCGCAGCAAAAGTCTGACCGCAATTTCCACTGCTGTTACATCGTTTTAACATCGCCAGATGTTAAATCGGTGTAAAAACTGTAGCATTGTTCTTCAAAGGAGTAATTTTCTCTCAAACGACGTCATCAATTAACTCTGCTGCTAAAATGCTCTATGTTGTCGTCTCAACCATCACAGTTGCGTCTGTTACGTCACTGATATTAAACTGTGCACTACTGAACAGTGCACACGTGTTGGTTTGGCCGGATGAAACCGTTGGTTGTCACTCATTAGTTGCAATTCAGCTCCTTCGTTAACTGTTCTATTGTAGATTCAATGTAAGCTCGGTTCAATAGCGCAGTTTATCGCTAGATATTTGCAATTTATAGTAGTAGGAACTAGGAAGCCTAGATCTTGGACCTTGGTGGCAGGAAAACAACAGTGGAGTTCTACATTATTATTGGTGATAGAGATGTAAAAAAACGGTTTTTTTTGTTTTTAAAAAAAACGAGCTCGTTTTTTTTGTTTTTTATCGTTTTTTTTGTTTTTTATTCGTTTTTTTGTTTTATTTACCTATTTTTTTATTAAATGTCACAATATGCAGCAATTAGGGTAAACTCATTGCAATAGCGTCTCTTTCAACAAAAAAATAGTCTCATAACTCGTATAACATCTTTCAAATGAGACAATATGTCTCTCAAGTCTCAACACAGGAGCCATAAAAGTTTCTCATCGTCTCAAATAGTAACACAGTGTCCTATGGTTGGCACATCTCAAGTATTGTCTGTAATTTGGTTCAGCCAGTTGTTAAATGCAGTACCACACTCGTGTACAGTTTCGAAGCCACCTGGGATTTTGGTTAATGGGCATGTTACGTTAGGACCAGGTGGTCAGGGTCCTGTTTCTCTACTTCACAAAGGCACTATTCACCAGCACACCACACCATTACCAGTACAACGTCAAGAGATTGTTCCAGTTGATGTGCATTTGGTGCAAACGTGATGAAAATCACACAAGCGGTTCTCGAGTTATAAGTGAAATAACCTTAGCCACTAAGTGGCTTTATAGATAAGGAGCAATAGAAAAACGGCCATATCTCAAGAACCGCTCAACATATTTACATAAGTTTTAGCTCTACCCCCATGTTTTATGGGGTGGGCTATCTGTTTATGAATATTAAAACAAGTTTTGGCTACTACTTTTTGAGCTAAAAAGAAATTAACCTCTTGTCGTTACGCACCAATAAAACCATGGTGCGTAAATTAAAAAAAAAAAATAATTGGGTAGAAGAAAGATTGATGACAAGTTTGGCAAAAGCAGTGTAGTGCTAAAGTCCCAACTTTTAGCCCAAATCACATTTAAATGTAGTGAAAGATGGAAACGTTTTGATGTTTTTTTATTTTCCCTGAAGAGATTCAATAATCTTTTGTGACGTCATAGTCATGTTTGTTTTCCCTTAATCACACCATTGTGCTGTCATAGACATGTTTAAAAGAAGTATGGTTATTGGTTGCACTTAATCCATCCAATTTGAACTAGTTTGCAGAACTTTGAGACTTTAGCACTTTTTTTGTTTTTGCCTAACTTTTCGTCAATCTTTCCTCTGCCCAATAAAAAAAGTTAAAGTTATGCATCATGGTTTTATTGGTGCGTAACGACAAGAGGTCAATTTCTTTTTATCTCAAAAAACAGTAGGCCTAGTTCTCAAATAGAGCCATTCCGTGTCAATTCACACAGTCAAGAAAATCAACCTCTTCGATTTTTCTTAAATTTTACATACTTTTTCGCTATCCTATATGATGAACAACTGCAAAATTTGAGTGAAATTTATTGAGAAACACGAGAGTTATGAAGCATTTAGTTTGGGGGGGTCTGCCGAGGGGGCACATTTTTTTTTATTTTTGGCCATGTTTGAGGCCTTATTACTGCTAAATTAAATTAGGTAAGAACCCAAATTTTTTACATGTGATAGTACTTCTGCCAAATAGTGAAGAAACAACATTGTTCACATTGTCACTCTAAAAGGTCAAAGGTTATAGACATCCAAAGTTGGCCGTTTCCAGCTCTCGGCTAAAATTTTCCAAAATTTGAAAACCTTGCCAAGACCCTATTTTTGGTTGGTTTTGGCTGAAATTTAGTAGAAATGTTGTTTACAGGATTCTCTATGAACTGAGAAAATTTCAGTACAAAATATTAAAGGGATTGGGAGGTATTTAATGTGAAACATGGGTCGAAATGAAAAAAAGCAAAAAGTGGGGTCCTTTTAATACCCCGGTTACCCATGACCCCAGTGAAAATTTGCACTGAATTTTTTTTTACATATTCACTAAGATATGACAAGTCTACCATGCAAAATTGATCCATGGTTCTCAATGCTTTCTTATAGAAAATATTCGTCAAAGTTTGGACAAAAACGCTAAAAATTAGAAATAAAAACTTTAAGGGGAGTAGGGGTGATCATTATTTTATCTTGCTATTGGCTATATAAAATGTTCTTGATGGCAGTAGCAATATTATGTGCTTGACAAACGACAATATAGACCTATAAATAAGTTTTGCAAGACGTTTTATGCATAAAGTTTAAGACATTATTATCTTTATGTGTTTTGGTTACACTGTCCGATATCGTTTTGTTCAATCTTTTGGTATTAAATTTTCTTTAATTGCATGAAGAAGAAGAAGTATATAACATCAGAATGCCATGTTAATGCAAGCCGAAGAACCTGATAAGCTGACATACACAGACTATTTGGAAAATTGGTGTGTTCCATAATTCTAACAAAGAATGCATGATGAGTTTGTGCAATGATTGCTCTGGCAGAGAATGTTTGAAGAGCTACTTAATTGATACATTCAGCAACGAGTATGATCTTGATGATACTATAAGGGACAAGCAATGGGCTCATACTGATAGAACGACAATTAACTGAGCAGCTAAAAAGCCTGGATGACTTTATTGAATCATTGTGTGACACCTTTCTTGCTTTTATTTACTTATTTATTTGCATCAGGCTCAACTCAAGATGGTCAATATTACAATCAAACATAAAAAGTAGAAACAAAGCAGATACTCAGCTCCGAAGAGCTGAGTCGTAATGTACCAAATACAGCTTAGAAGACCCATCACTTCATTAGCAAATCACAATCAAGTTACTTGAAACAAAATTTAGCTGATGATGAAGTCGTAGTACTACTTGATTTTGCTGAGAACTACTCTACTCATTTATTGTCCAAGATGCCGTGCAAGGGTTCCAATGGGACAACACTCCTGGCAACCCTTCACCCTTTTGTAATAGACTACAAAAAAGATGGAGCTTTAACATTAAAAAATTTGGTTGCAATATCACATCACTTGGAACATTCAACAAGCACAATGCATACATTCATTAACCAAATAATTCCAATTATCAAATCACTTGGTAATGTGAAAAAATGATCTATTTCAGCGATGGTGCTGCTTCACAATACAAAAACCGTAAAATTTTTATCAATCTTTGCCATCATTCAACAGATTTTGGAATTGAAGCTGAGTGGCATTTATTTGCTACATCTCATGGCAAAAGTCTATGTGATGGAGTTGGTAAAACCACCAAAAAATTAGCTGCATGTGCAGTAGGGTGGCCAAAAAAAATTGAAATTTTTTATTTTTGTTTGCACACCCTCTCATTTGAGGAGGATTCATGAAAAAATGACACTGTGAAAATTTGAAGTGAATCCGACAAGAGGAAGTGCTCTCCCACCGACCTCAAAGTTTGCTTTCTTTGGCATAATTCGTCAAAATTCCTTGAATATGTGACGTAATTCTTTTTTGACTTATCTACATTGCAGTTGCAGCATTTTTGTGTTAACCATTGTTTTACTCTGAATTCATGATACAATAAGTGTTTCCACATGCAGAAAAACAGAAATAATACACAAAATAGATCACATTAACAATCGTTTGGTATGAAATTAAATGCACTTAACTTTAGCGAAAACCGTATAAAAGTACGTTCACCAGGCACGATCGCAACGCTTCAGGTGTCAATACATTGCCCAGAAATTGCAAGAGAAATGTTTGTAAAGAGTGAAGCCATTGGTTGACTTTATTGCACTTGTTGGAATCAGTTTTCTGTGGTGCTCGACCACTTGATTGAGGAGCTGGCGCTGTTGTTCATTTTTTGTAAGGACTTCATTGAAGTCAGTAGCTAATTTGACTGCCCGTTCTGCACAATCATTGACGGCTTTGAGATGACGCCAAACGTTGCATGCTTTTTTATAATCATCATGATCACGCCATGTGTTGACAGAAGCAGTGACTCGAAAAGGTTAAGTGAACGCTGTGTTACAAACTGTGCCAAAGAGAGATGTTGAAACTTGACAATTTTGTTTGGGGCAACACAACGAACATCTTCGGGAAATGGGTCTTTCTTAAGAGCATTAACGATTGCCTTCTTTTCATCATCTGTGTTGTTATCACTGAATAAAGGCAATGCAGCAAGATCCTAACTGATGTACCACAAGCGCAACCTCAACTTTTTTCTGCCACTTGAGAAATTGCACTGTCAACCTCTTTATACTCCTCTGTGAGCTGTAACATTGCTAGGTCATTTGTAGGGGCAGATATTGATAAAGGTGCTGCAAACCAAACAGTGGTATAGATGGTAGTAGTTAATATTACTTCATCTGCAACTGTACTGCACGCAAGTGGCAGTGTAATCTTATTGACCTTCATCTCGTAGTAGAGACGGCGAAGGAACACACCCCATACAGGCAGCTGACATAGCCCTCAAGAGAGTCAACAAATGGACACCCACTCTTTAGTGTTGACTCTTTTGAGGGGCCATGTCAGCTGCCTGTATGTGTTGTGGTTCTTCACCACCTCTACGACAAGATGAAGATCAATAAGGTTACACTGCCACTTGCTTGCAGTACAGTTCTTGTGAGTGATAGCTAATATCGCTACCACTGCAAAGACTCACGTTATTACCAAACTAAAACGCATCCATCAAGAGCATATAGGAGAATCAAAGAACAAAGGGAAGCGATTCAGCTTACCAGCTGACCTCAGAACCTAACTTCACCAAGAGCTTAAGTGCATTATTTGATATTGTAATGCACATGCTAACTGGGAATGCCGCACAACAATACCAGAAGACTGCCAGTTTTTGATTGACCAATGTGGTGCATTACAGATACTGATGACAACAGAGGACCCAATGCATCGGCAAGCTGCTGCAAAGTACAGAAAGCGCATAGATGATGAACAGAGACGCAACAGAAATCGCATTGATGCAGTATCATCAAGTGCTGCTGCTTTCTCATCTGCAAATGATCAGCAGATGATGAAGATTCTTCCAGTGACCCACTGTTTGCAACGTAAATCCAAATAACACCAAAACAAAAGAAAACCCAATAGGAGCAGCCATTACCAAAACGCTGCATTATCGATAATCCACTGTTAAATGCAGCACTGAACAGAACTATACATAACATCAAGTCGTCAAGCAATGATGATCGTCACTCCTGCTCTTGCTGCAGCTGGAATTGATATATAAATGAATTGACAATGTCACATTCCTCTGTCATGAATGCTCGAAACACCTCACGTGAAAGCCTGGCAGCTGCAGTGCGGCAAAAATTTAAACCAACAGTTCCACTTGTTGCTCATTTTCATGGTAAACATTTGAATAATGCCACTGGCACAAAGTGCGACTCTTTGGCCATTGTAGTTTCTGGTATGCATGTTGAGATACTGCTTGGCATTCCGAAGCTGCCTGTTGGAACTGGATCACTAATGGGCCAAAAAGTAGTGGAATTCATACATGAGTGGGAAGGTGTAGCAGAGCATTTAGCTGCACTTTGTTTTGACACAACATCAAGCAATGCGAGAATCCACACTGGAGCTATCACTGTCGTGCAGCAGGCATTTAATCGAAGGCTGTTATTTCTTGCATGCCGTGATCTCAAAGTCGTCAATGATTGTGCAGGCACTGGGTAGTCAAATTAGCACTGGGCAGTCAAATTAGCTACTGACTTCAATGCAGTCCTTACGGAAAATGAACAACAGCGCCAGCTCCTCTGTCAGGTGGTCGAGCACCACAGAAAGCTGCTTCCAACAAGTGCAAGTAAAAGCCAACATGCCAACAGCTCCATTAAATAAAATCAAAAAAAAAACAATGGCTTGACTCTTTACAAACATTTCTTTTGCTTTTTCTGGGCAATGTGTTGATTGTATTGTCACCTGAAGCGTTGCAATCGTGACTGGTGAACGTACTATTATGCGGTTTTTGCTAAAGTTTAGTGCATTTAATTTCATACCAAACGATTGTTAATGTGATCTATTTTGTGCATTATTTCTGTTTTTCTGCATGTGGAAACACTTATTATATCATAAATTCAGAGTAAAACAATGGTTAACACAAAAATGCTGCAACTGCAATGTAGATAAGTCAAAAAATAATTGCGTCACATATTAAAGGAATTTTGACGAATTATGCCAAAGAAAGCAAACTTTGAGGTCGGTGGGAGAGCACTTCCTCTTGTCGGATTCGCTTCAAATTTTCACAGTGTCATTTTTTCATGAATCCTCCTCAAATGAGAGGGTGTGCAAACAAAAATAAAAAATTTCAATTTTTTTTTGGCCACCCTAATGTGCAGTGCAGTCGTGCAAGTCTTCACGCAGCAACCACCAACCAAATTCTCACACCACAAGATCTTTTTCAATGGGAGCAAGATCACATTTCTGGGTTTAAACATATTTGGGTTTCTTCAACTGAAATTCAAGACCTCAACACAAAATTTGAATTGGAAAAGCGATATGCATTGTGTAAAACAATAACAGGCACGAGATCACATCATACTTTTATTCCACAATCATGTGAGTCTTAGAAAATGCGTCGACTGTCAAATGATATTTCACATACCCTTGTGGATGTGGTACGAGGTCAATCACAACCCCCAGAAAATGATGCAAATGTAGGCCAATATGTGGCTTGCAGATATGATTCTGATTGGTACATTGGCATTATTTGTGAAAAAAGCTATGAAACGCAAGACTTCAATGTTCAGTTTATGATACTAAACAAAAGCAACAAATGTTTAAACTGGCCCAGACTATCAGACATCAACAAACATGCTGGATTCCATTTCATGACATTATTTGTTCAATTGCTGTGCCGAGTATCCATGGTTCTTCTGGACAACAATACAAACTGAGCAATGAAGATTATGACAAAATTTGCCATTTTGTTCACTGATAATGAGGACCACGTCTACATGGTATATATATATAGGCTCTACATTACAGTTGTCAAATATATAACAATTGCTAGAATCACAATCAAAAATACACTTCAAATGTTTTCTAGTATATATATATAGTTCAATATTGTTGTATTTTTTTTTGAATTTTTCGTTTGTAATTTTTAACGTTTTTCTCCAAACTTTGACGCATACTTTCTGTAAGAAAACACTGAAAACCATGGATCAATTTTGCATGGTAGACTTGTCACGTCTTAGTGAATTTGTGAACAAAATTTCGGCTTGCATTAACTTGGCATTCTGATGTTATATACTTCTTCTTCTTTATGCAATTAAAGAAAATTTAATACCAAAAGATCGAACAAAACGATATCGGACAGTGTAACCAAAACACATATAAAGATAATAATGTCTTAAACTTTATGCATAAAACGTCTTGCAAAAATTATTCATAGGTCTACATTTTTATTTGTCAAGCACATAATATTGCTACTGTCATCTAGAACACTTTATATAGCCAATAGCAAAATAAAATAATGATCACCCCTACTCCCCTTGAATTTTTCATTTCTAATTTTTAGCGTTTTTGTCCAAACTTTGACGAATACTTTCTATAAGAAAACATTGAGAACCATGGATCAATTTTGCATGGTAGACTTGTCATATCTTAGTGAATATGTAAAAAAAAATTCAGTGCAAATTTTCACTGGGGTCATGGGTAACCGGGGTATTAAAAGGACCCCACTTTTTGCTTTTTTTCATTTCGACCCATGTTTCACATTAAATACCTCAAAACCCCTTTAATATTTTGTACTGAAATTTTCTCAGTTCATAGAGAATCCTGTAAACAACATTTCTACTAAATTTCAGCCAAAACCAATTAAAAATAGGGTCTTGGCAAGGTTTTCAAATTTTGGAAAATTTTAGCCGAGAGCTGGAAACGGCCAACTTTGGATGTCTATAACCTTTAACCTTTTAGAGTGACAATGTGAACAATGTTGTTTTTTTAATATTTGGCAGAAGTACTATCACATGTAAAAAATTTGGGTTCTTACCTAATTTAATTTAGCAGTAATAAGGCCTCAAACATGGCCAAAAATAAAAAAAAATGTGCCCCCTCGGCAGACCCCCCCAAACTAAATGCTTCATAACTCTCGTGTTTCTCAATAAATTTCACTCAAATTTTGCAGGTGTTCATCATATAGGATAGCGAAAAGGTATGTAAAATTTAAGAAAAATCGAAGAGGTTGATTTTCTTGACTGTGTGAATTGACACGGAATGGCTCAATAAAATAAGTTTTCATCTTTGATGCTTGTTTTGTATCTTTATCCTGCATTGTGGGAATATGGGTAAAACTTTATTCTTGTCAGGAAAAGCATTATAAAGCATTTATTCACTATGTGAACACTGAGCAGTGCTGAAAAACTCCACTTTAAAGGAAAAATTTCTTCATTCAAGGTTGGTAGAATGGTAGTTACTAGCAATAGTCAACATGGGTGGTGGGCATTTGAAAGGAACATTAACCTAAACCTTTTCTGACAAATGCACTAACTTTTGATAGCTAAAAATATCAGTGATAAGGTCTCTTGCATTATATGTCCCAAATAATCTGCAAGAAGCATCAATGACGAAGTGTCCAATCCAAGATCTTACAACACATGAAAAGAATACTTCTGTTTCAACATTTATAAAGCATATACATCGTTGGCAAGCTATCAGTTACAAAACATGTTTAAACAAGCTATTGGCAATAGCTTGCATTAGTAAATTACCACGTCCACAAACAAGGTAAATGTGTGTACTGAATACTGCCACCTTGTTTTGTCAAAATTTCGTCAACCCATTGAGTGTGTACAAGAATAACCAGTACCACAGTATACTAACATCATAGGCTAACTTCCATAAAAGGAAAAAGAAATTAACTCATCTACATTATGTCATGTATCAAATTTCATTAATTCAATGTTTGTCAGGTCTACTGCCACAAACATGCCAGAGAATGAAGAAGAAAGCGAAACAACATAGGTCCTCATAGGACTATGCAAGAACATATGCTGCCAAACACTTAGGAATTTCAGCACACCAATAAAACTATTTTTAGTACCATAAACCGGGGTGGCTTTGGCCCTTGAGGGTGACTTTGGCCCAAAATTTATAAAATCATTAGAAATGATATAATTTTCTAACATGTTCATTTTTATACTCAGTTTTGGTGTCAAATGAAAGATAACAATCTGTATTTTCAATTTCAGGAAACAGTACTATGAATACAACAAATATAGGAAACTTGTTATGATATTATATTAGGCAGGATAAAGAATGTCAAACTTTTGATGAAAAAACATTCTCAAACTTCTCTGCCAAAGTATGGCAAACATAATTTTTTAATTATATCTTTTCATTTAAAATGGGTTATTGGGGTGTTGTGATGGGATGTATATACTTTTTTTGTTTCCACAAATCTTTATATCTCAGATAAATGCCAAATTGTATAATAGTGTATAAAAATGGTGCTTTACATTTTCAACAACATTACCACAAATGTATAAGCTTGGACGAAGTATGATGAACTGAACAACAATATTATATCAGTGTATACCTATCCAATCCATGTGTCCAATATTGTACATACATGCTTCTGATCAAATCATAATCAGATTAGGCTAAATAGTACTTCATTCATAATTTCATAACTTTAAAAACATGTAATCACCCTACCTGAATATCCATGAGAAAAATAAATGTATCTGTATGCCTAATTGTCAATGTATTGTGACATACTGTATATTCCCTTTTTTTTAAACACACCTTTGGGCCAAAGACACCCTCCTGACTTTGTTACAATGTTCAAGATTAAATTTGGGTAGGATAGGAAGGCAAAAGAAGACATGGGCCAATGTCACCCCAACCACGGGGTGACTTTGACCCATGTTTTGTTTAAAAAAAAAACAACATTAAATTGCAATAATTTGAGAATTCTTTTTTGGGTTATGATAACACAAGAGCTCTGTCTACAATATAATGATATAAAATAAACCCCAGGTCACTAGAAAATCAGGATATAACAGAAAACATGAAAAATAATAGTAAAATTGGGCCAAAGCCACCCCGGTTTACGGTAATTTAATGTTTTTCAAGAGCACTATAATGAAACTAAGCTGTAAATTGCAAAAAAATTGCAACTTTTTCAGAAAAATATGAAAAAAACCCAAAAAACGAGTGTTTTTTTTGAAAAAAAACACGTTTTTTTTTAAAAAAAACTGTTCGTTTTTTTTGCATTTACATCTCTAATTGGTGATCACGACGTGACGTGACAGTATGTGTTCGCCCGCCCAGCTATTTTGAAAACTCGGCGCCTATGACAGCAACCAATGCATAAACTTTCTTGGACTGGTTTGTTGCTTAATAACCTTGTTGGTAACAAATTTTTCGTAATTGATATATATTGGCCGATATATATCGGTATTGGCCTAAAAATTTCCTAAATATCGGTATCGGCCTGAAAAAGTGATATCGGTCGAGCTCTACTCAGAATGCTGAGATCTATGTAACTGCAAAGTTTTAATTTGAAATTCCAGGGTATGGTTAACTGCTCTCGATCACTTGAAGAATACTGACCCCAAAATCCCATATTTGAGCCTTATGCGCTAGATCAAAAAAACAGTTTAATCATACTAGATATTTTAGTCTTTAGAAATGCAATTTAATGGTCAATTGTGAACAATAAAGACAGTTTTAAGTTTAAATACAACAACAATTTTTAGGGATATTAGATTTGTCATACTTCAAAACTTGATGCTACCGATGTCATATACACAAATTACAGTTCAGTTCAGTTTATTTTTTGTTTTGTTGGTGAAAAAGAAAGACACAAAAAGCAAAAACACAATAAACACAAATAATTCGCACAACAAGGATGGCAGCGAAAGACCAAAAGGTCACCAAAGTCAGCTGCCACCCAAACATTTAAACAAAAGACCCAAAATTAAGAACATTAACACATATATAATATATAGCACAATACCAGCACTTTACATAATACAATAACAATGGAATAACACAGGGCAACATAAAAAAAAAAACTGTGTAGAGAAATAAGCGGATGATACGTTTCAGGAGTGATCATTGTACAAATTCTTTAATAAACATTTAAATTTAAAAACATTAAAAGCCTTTTCTTTTATTTCTTTTGGTACTTGATTCCATAGTTTCACTTCATTAAAACATAGCATCTTCTTACCAGAGTTTGATGTTGTAGAAGGCAAATATAAATCATTCTTTTGGTTCTGACGGGTTTTATGATGGTGAATTTCGTTTACAAAAATAAAGCAGCCAGCCAAGGCCCGGCGCAGCATTTTGTGCACATATTTGTACATAAATTTTGCAGTCTCTAATTTAATAATATCGTCAATTCTGAGCACATTAAATTGGTCAAAATGAGAATTGGAAAAGTGGTCAAAATGAAAAGTGGTCAAATTGGTCAAAATAAGAATTGGAAAATGAGAATTGAGAAAGAAATTACACAATCATATACACTAGTGTAAGTACATAAAACACTAAAAAATGTTGCATTAAATCAGTCAATCAACATTGTATCATAAAATTTAGATAAAAGGAACCACATTATCTTTTTCATTGTAAATTGAAAACAATGGTATGAAATATAATAAGATTAAAACTATTAATTAGTTTGCGCCGAAAAAATGTCTCTTGTAAGATTTTTGCTTATGAGAAACTTTTCGACAGTTTCTCAACAGGTTCCAGCAATAGTCTGCCCTCATTCCATCTGCCCTGATATCTTTCTTCCATTTTCTTGATGTCTTGGTGGAACCTTTCCCCCTGCTCCTCACTATAATCACCAAGATTGTCAGGAAATCTGTCAAGGTGGCTGAATAGGAAGTGAACTTTAATGTTCATGTTAGCTCAAAGTTTTCCAAATGCAGATATCTTCCAAACTAATTCGCTGTAATTAGGTGCTTTGTGATTCCCCAAGAAGTTTTGTACTACATCCTTGAAAGAGTTCCATGAAGTGAGTTCATTGCTGTTTATGTGACTGGTGAAATCCGAATCTTTCATCAACTTTCGAATCTGAGGTCCATCAAACACACCAGCTTTAAGTTTTTCATCGGAGAGTCCTGGAAATTGACTGCAAATGTACTTGAAGCAATTCCCCTCCTTGTTTAATGCTTTGACGAACTGCTTCATTAACCCTAATTTGATGTGCAGAGGAGGAAATACAATTCTATCCCTGGGAACTAAAGGTTCATTGATTACATTGGCTGTCCCAACTTGAAGGCTGGTGCGTTCTGGCCAGTTTTTCTTGCGCTGGGTTCTCGCCTTGCTGTCCCACAAACACAGGAAGCAAGGATACTTGGTATATCCACTTTGTTGACCAATTAGAAAATTGATCATTTTTATGTCAACACAGATGAGCCACTTATGGGTATTGTAGTCAAGCTTTTCAAGGACAAGTTTGCTGGCATCATACTCCTCTTTCATCTTGGTAGAATGTCTTGGTTTGATGGCATCATACTTCTCTTTCATCTTGGTAAATTAGCTTTCGTTACTAATTATTATGTTATATCAAACAAAATTGATAAGATTTACGTCCTTCTTAGTGAGATGTTTAGGGGGTAAATACACTAATTTGGGCTAATCTAGGGGTATAGGTATCTTCTAAACTAGAGTCAATCTGGCAAAACCAATGTCATATTCGTAATCAGCAACCTTGAAAACCCCAGAAAACACTCTTAGATATCTTGCCAAAAAATTTTTTTCTCATTTTGTTGACCAGTGTAACCAGCAAACTTGAGTATGCATCAGTAGCTGTTCATGATCAAGATCCTTATTCGAACGCAATGAAGCAAAGAGATGACAATTCAGTGGATGATCCTTGATAAAATTAACAATTTTTATGCAAAGGGTTAAAAAACAACGATTTGAGTCTTTGCTCGCGGACCACCAGTCAAATGCCCGCGGACCACTAGTGGTCCGTGGACTACAGGTTGAGAACCGCTGGTCTAACTCACAACGGCTACATAGAATACACAATTATAATATACAAAAAGTGCCAAGATTAATTCTTTGCAAAGTTTTAATGTGAATAGAGCTTCGGTAGAGAGTTTGTCTTGTTGAACCATAGGCATATGAAGCCGAGTAATGTGATCAAGTTTAACATCTTCATGTTTATTACATTTTAATGTGAAGTTGAGAACTTTTCACATTATTTTTTTGATAAATCTTCAAATAGTGCAGTAGTGCACACAGAGATTTAAGTGAAACAATCGATGAAACATGGTAGACTGTAGTGCAGAAAAACCAGTTATAATACTGATGTATTATATAGGGCATAGGCTATATGGTTTTCATTGAGACAATTTTCAATGCTGAAGTTGCATATATCTGTGTTCAGTTTGTATGAATATAAATATTATCGTACTTTATACTGGTAAAAGACTAGAAAGAGATCAATTAATTAGCTGTTCACTTATAACTAGCAGTAAAAATGTACATATATAATCTTCAGGTATTTTTATGTTAATGCTAAGCACGAATTGGATTGTTCAAAGATGAAGACAATCATATTATACTTTTCTTTTTACATTGTTTTGAATGTCTGGTGTATTCCTGTTAAAATACCTGGAAATAATTTGAGTTTTAGTAAAGAAAATCTATTGGACAGTAAATATTTGCAGTATAAAGTTGATGAAATAGTGAAGGTTCATTTTGTGGATATTCATACATCAAAAACAACACTTGACGAATTTGGAGAACCACTTGTTTGTCATCTTTGTAACGAGGTGATGGATCTTGTATTGTGGACTTTTAAAACACCTGACAGAAAAGACGAAAATTTTTTTCAGTTTGCCATAAAATTTTGTCAATTGTTTCACATAGAGCAACCCAGCATATGTACTGCGGTGATTAATTCAATGATAAATGAAACTGAATATACTCTAGAAAATGTTAATGCAACTGGGGAAATGGTTTGTGGATTGATTTTTCCAACAAAATGTCGATCTGATGATTTACCTTGGAATGAAGATAAGTGGGTTATTTCTCTCCCAAAACCTCTTCCTAACATTCCAAAACCCAGACGTAAAACTGCATTTAAAACATTAAAAGTTTTACAAGTGTCAGATATCCATGTGGACATGTTTTATACACCAGGGTCACAAGTTGACTGTTCCGAGCCAGTGTGTTGTAGAAATCCAGCTTCTGCTTCAGAAAAACATGCTGGAAAATGGGGTGTGGCAGGATATTGTGATATCCCTTACTGGACTGTGGAGAATTTTCTTTCGACTGTTTCAAAAGAAAAGTTTGACTATGTTTTGTGGACAGGTGATTTACCGGCACATGACATATGGCTCCAGACAAGAGAAACTCAAGTTAACTTACTTTCAAACATCACTGCATTGTTGTTAAAGTATTTTCCAGACACCCCTATCTACCCTGCACTTGGCAATCATGAAAGCTTTCCTGTAAATAGCTTTCCACCCAACTATGTTCAAGGCTACAATAGTATTAATTGGCTCTATGATGCTTTAGCAAAGGCATGGGGACCTTGGCTGACTAAAGAAGCTTTGAAAACTGTCAAAGAATCAGGTTTCTACTCATTGTTAGTACAGCCGGGCTTACGCTTGATATCTTTAAATATGAATTATTGCAATGATCAGAACTTTTGGATGTTGGCAAACCCAATTGATCCCAATGGTGAGTTGGAGTGGCTTGTCAATATGCTAGCAGAAGCAGAGAAAAATGGCGAAATAGTGCATATAATTGGCCACATTCCCCCATCTTATAGCAGTGACTGTCTTGATGTTTGGCGTAATAATTATTTTGCTATTATTAATCGATTTCAGAAAACCATAACTGGACAATTCTTCGGACACACCCACAAAGATCAGCTAGAAATTATATATGAAGACAGATCAATGAAAACGCCAATTGCTGTCGCTTATATTTCACCAAGCTTAACTACTTTTCCCAACCTCAACCCTGGCTTTCGAATATATGACATGAATGCCAGCACATGGGAGATTTTAGATCATCACAATTATATTCTCAATTTATCAAATGCAAATCAACCTCAGGAAGTTCCGAAATGGGAATTGGAATACTCTGCAAAGCAGGCCTTTAACTTGCCATCAATGTCGAAAGAGAGCTGGAATAAATTATACCAGAGTTGGCTCCAACATGGCAAGGAAAATTTGTTTCAAAAATATTATAGATATTTCTACAAAGGTGTCACTCCGTCTCCAACATGTGTTGGAGATTGTAGGAGAGATCTGTTATGTAAAATTGTGGCTGGAAACTTTAGTAAACCAGATTGTGGTTAGAGAAGTTGACATGCAAATTTTTTCTCTTGTTTTAGCAAAAAATCTTGATTCTGTGCAATATCATTTGCATTAAAACCTTAGTGTGGGGACTTTTTCAGCAGTTATCTTTCAATTTTACCAAAAAGAAGACATTTATATTCTGATAAATGTTTTTGAAGTTACCCCACCAAAATCTGTGTCTGATACAGTATTTGATACCTCTGCCAAATTGAAAAATATTTTTCTGCTTTCAATAACATGGAAATTTCGTGAAACTCTAAAATGATATCGGCCCTTTAGTTTTCTCATGTGGGGCATAGTTCAAGAAGGACTATGATCAAATTCCTTTTAGAAATAGGAGTTCTTCTTGCAACCATCTAGCCAATTAGATTGAACTATAGAGGTCGGTTACTTGTTTTTGTGCTACTGCCAATGGTAAGAATGCAGTCGATTGATATAAGTTGTGGCCGGGAGTTTCGTGCCAGAATCAAGCGGTACTGACGAGTTCATGCTAACACCCGATGTACGCCGTACGGTGTCTACTGTCTATCGCTATTCTTGCCAACGTAGTTGTCTGCCCAGTGCCCAAGACAACAACTTGACTTATTGAAATCGTGATTTGCTTCATTTTCTCTAGCACTTAACTAACATGCGTAATTGCGTATTACATTATTAAACTTTGTTGCCATGTTCTGTCGTTTAAAGTTGTGTATGCAGTAGAACTCGGTTAATCCGGATTCGATTTGACCGGCGATTCCATCTGGATTAGGCGAAGATCCGGATTAACCGATGACGGTTCTATCAAGCCTGACTCATTTGTAATTCCAGTTTCATCCGGATTAGGCGAAGATCCGGATTAACCGAGTTCTACTGTAATATGTATCCAACACTGTTGGGTGTGAATAAGTACGAGCAGTTGAGCACTTTACATTCTTCATAAGAGGTTCAATCAGATCTTTTATTGTTTTCACCGTAAATTGTAATTTAAAGTTTATACATCGTAATCATGCTATTATACTGTTTTACATGTGATAGTTACCTCTGCAACCAGGGCCATCTCACTCGCTGTTGCTTCGTGGTTTTTACTTGTTGTCATTGTAGAAAATGTTGGATTAGGCTATATCAAGTCAACGACAACACGCATTTGTTACAACTGATATAATGACATTTTCATTCTTTTCGAACTATTTGTAAAAAAAACTATGGTAGTCACCGGATAAGTGAAGGTAGCTTACACCCTTTGTAATGGTTGTGTAGTGTAAAGGTGATGTTATTTGTCTTTTGTTTGTTCCACTGCAGATTAGACAGAGATGACGTGGTGTGTTGCAGAATGTTTAGACTTAAACTCTCCCTTCCTCGAAGTGTTCACTGTACTGTCAACTCGCTCGCTTGATATTTCAGCTGATTAGTGATTTTCTTTTTTTACTTCGAATTTTTCTTAGTTCTTTATATTTCTCATTGCGAAAGTCGTTCGTTTTTAGTGAAAATTTATATAGACTATTTTAAAGTTCTCCGCCTTTCGTATGACAGCGAATTTGTATAACGTTAGATCTCGAATGAAAGACGGTATACTTTGAATTACACAGGCCAACAAAAAAGATAAAAAAAATTGTGTCTGCAATGTGATTTGGGGTATATTGAGGCTGCTGATTTCAAAAATCACATCAGATTTTACGCATCACATCAGGTTTTTGAGATTTTTGCATGGTATTTTTTCTTATAATATTGGCTTTTGGCGGAATTTTCTGTTACTGTTAACGTTTTATAAAACCTTATGAGCCAATAGTGTTTGAAAATTTGTCATAATCATAGAAATGATTATATTTTGTAACATTTGGAGATGTATGATGACACCATGACCATTGGAGTGACCGACCTATCTTCAGAAGGTACACTAGTCAGAAGGCCTCATAGCTAGATGGTCCACTGGTCAAAAAAGTCATCTAGACCATCCGGCTAGTGGACCATTTGTCTACGGTAGATCATCCAACTTATGTACCTTCTGAGAACTGTCCATAAACCAGCCCTAACAGGCAAGGTCACAATCACTTTCGCCTGAATGTTTAGTACCACTCCACTTTTTGATATATAACATCGGTTTTATCTTTTTCGCTGAACGTGGAGATTTAAGCTTATGTGAAACTTGTCTATAACTCATTCTTATTTGAATTTTCATGTATTCTGATTTTTTCATATTAGCAAGGTGTTAATTCTGTTTGTGGTGTGAATAAGTAGCAGGATGGTATCTCCAAGGAGAAAGTGCGAAAATCACCCTGATGTTTTTGTTACATATGTGGCAGTTATACTATTCCTCACCAAAGGCAAACCATAACAAGTTTTGTGAAACAAGCATATCTTGCAAACCGTACTTTAAAATTCGCCTGGGTGATCAGGACAAATCATGGGCTCCACATATTGCATGTAAAGCTTGTGTGGAAACCTAAGACGATAGATCAATGAAAATCCTAAATCCACTCACAACATTCACAAAAATCATGCAAGCGAAAGATTGTCCCAGAATAACGTTTCCCAAATGTGCATGTGAATTTCTTTTTTCTGGAGAATTGAACGTATTTTTATGTGTCTATTCTATTTAATTTCTTCAATTTCATTTTTCTTTGCTGGCGCAAACATATAGCGAATGACATTACAAACACACAACTGTAGCACCAACAAAAGGAAAAGATGGCAAATACAAAAGGTTTAAAATATGCATTGGGGATTTGCACAGCCACCAAACCTACTTCTTAACATGAAAAAATAGCAATGTACCCTTGTAAAAAAAAGGACGTTGAACGTTTAGTGTTAGCAGATAAACTTTGTAGAATTGGGTTCAAGTTACCAGACATCAATAAAATAAAAAAAATAAAACAGGTCTTGAAATACCTCAATGTTTTCATTAATATTATGTTTGTATCTCTTGTGTAGACTTTAGACTTTATCGTGATGAATTTAGACTTTATCACAGACCTTGTTGACAAAAAAGGGTTCAAATTCCATGAAACGCCATAGTCTACCAACATAGACCAGGAGTCGATTTTACCAAAACAGTATTCAGATATCATAAAATCCTGATGTGATACAAAAAATCTGATGTGACTATTGAATTCAGCACCCAAAATACACCCTAGAATGGCCTTTACTATGCTGACACAAAAAGTGTGTTGGCTTGTGTTATTATTGCAACAGCTTGGTCAACAAATACAGTATGTTTTCAACTGCATATCAGTGAACGTGTTCAATCATTATGTGTTTGAGAGTTGTAGCAAATGTTTTTGTAATAGTTTAACTGGTTTATAACCGAAAGGGCTTAGTTAAAAAAAGCCATGTTGCTTCTTTTAGCTCCACCGTTTACGTAGCTTGAAGTAATCATGCTGTGGAATTAATTTATCTCTTTTCGCGGTACGGTATTTCGAAAGTTCATCCAATGACATACAAGTCTTGTTAGAAGCCAGCTTTGTGGTTCACAAGGATCCAAAAGGCTTTTTAGTCAAAGAATAAAGACTCCACAAACAATCAAACGCTGGATATATATTTGATGATGCCATTTGAAGTGATCAGGTTGTTTACAAAACGCTGAACACCGAAACTAACGGAATATTCATTTAGTGACGAAAAAAGTCTTTTAGACAGTGACTAAGTGGACCTTAGTAATAAGAAGTAGCTTTTACCAGATAATTATTATAAGCCAAGTCGTTTCTCCAAGCTAATTGCTTATTATCTTCTAAACTGAACAATGAATATTTGCATGCCTAACCGGGTCGCGTTAAAATTGGTTATTTTCATTTTCAAACGCAAAACATCTTGTCTCGATCCATCATCTAACTCTGCGTTGGGTGAAATAAAACTTCAAATGTCGACCAATTTATTGTCATACACAATACAGCTGCAAGCACAACCATTCGAACTCTTTCATGGCTAATTTGAATTTATTCAATATCGCGGATGATGCCGCAATCCGCTGTTCAATCGTGCAGTATTTGTGAGAAGCAATTCTAAAGCAGCTGTTCTCAACCGAAGGTCCGTGAAAGTTTCCGAATTTGCAGCATGATTGATAAATTACGACATTTAAAAACTGGTTACCGTACATTTTATTTGTGTATTAGGCCTACAGTGAGTCTCAGTCTGTGCGTCGTGACACCCTGGTACGTTGTTTAAAATTTCAAAGGTTCAAAATTCATTTAAAATACTTAGATTTTGTTATAAGGATATGTAATAGTTTCAAAGGGCGTAATTATAGCCTATATTTTCAATTGCTCAACTAAATTTTTTTGAGACAGCAGATTTGCTTAATTCAGAAATTATGCCAACGGTAGTCAGCATTCTATTGGCACTCACAGTTTTGCATTGGCTGTGATTACAACGAAATATAGATTACAAATGAAAAAAGGGAGAAATTCTTTGTAAAGGTCGCAAGAATTCATTAATTTTCAAAAATTAAAATAACCAAATTGTTTTAACTGTGTCGCTTCGAAACTGATGAAACATTTGTTTACAGTAGGAGACGCGATATACATTAGATAGAAGATATACTAGAATTCAGATGATCTTTTAGGGGTCTGCGACGGCTTCGAGGGCATGAATGTGGGGCCGCCAAGACAAAAAGGTTGAGAACCACTGTGTTGAAGCATAAAACAGATAAATGACAGCAACGTAATTAGGTTGAACAACATCGTTCAAGCAATAACGCCACCAATTTATGCTTTCGGCGCATCACAACAACAGGAAAAATTTAAAAGATGCTGGGTTATGTCAAACTAAGGAGGTTATTTTCATACGAGGGGCACAGTGCTACGGCGAAAATTTTGAATTTTTGTTTTGTTGGATTCGTTGTGGTTTGAACAATGTTATTCAGGTCAATTACAGTACTTTGTTGCCGTATATCAACGATATTTATAAGTTTATCACAGTATACGTCATTATAAACAGTTAAACACGTTGGATACACATGTCAAAGATAATTGAAAACGAATCGTTAAACTCACACCCGAGACAGCAAACCAGTCGTTTTTCACATTAATTCAACGTCTGCAGACGTTGAATCCATGTAAAAAACGATAGATTTGTTGTGTGGGACAGAGCTGACGCAACAATAGGTTTTAAAACAAATATATAAACTGAGTTGTATTTGGACAATTGCAGCTTTTATGAGTTGATATAACAAAAGCATTTGGTGAGAGGCAAAAGGCTATTTACACCTACTGACAGTCAGTATCCTTCATGACTCGAGTCGACGTTTATTGCTATAATGAGTGGCGCGCAGTGCCCATCACTTAATCTTATACTGGCAGCTAGAAAGAATGTAACTTGTACAAAGCCTATTTAAACGGACACAGGGTAAGGTTGGGTCAGCAAATGAGGTATTCTTTAAGACTGCCCCAACTTTGTCCCGTTTTAAGGTTCACTTTCAATCGCACTGTTAAAGGCAGAGCATTGACCATGCAATCACGAACAATGACAGCAAGTTCATTGAGAAGATGATCACTGACTTCATACATGAGCTCGTCGTGAATTTGATGAACGAGGTAACAGGCGTTCGAAGCTACTTCATTGTCACTGTAACAAAAATATTTTATATGGTGAAGATCAACGTGACAGGTGCAACTTCTTTAATGGACTTCTCAACGATGCTACAAACACAGTGGCCTATCTGCAAAAATACTCGATAAAGTATACAAAAAATCCAAAGACATATTTTGAAAACAATACTCAAAGAACATTTGCTTTTATAGTTTCCGTGCTGGCTTATCGAAGACATGTTGGGTTGGATCAGTCACGATGGCAACACTGCAACTTTCTTGGCTACATACAACACTGCACTCACACACAAAAAATCATGTTACTGGATTATAAAGTAGTCTGTGGCGCGTTAACAGTTCAATGCCACTGACCTTTTAGAAATACACCTCACAAAATCCCAGTGTCTTGCTTTGATTTCTTTCTCAATGTAGCAAGTGGCCGCTTTGATAAGATCAGCAGCTGAGCCTTGGACGGTGGAATTGACAGCTTGTCGTTCAGCTTGGCTGCGAGTTGCTTTGTTTCTGCTGGCTATGTCCGGGAGATACCGACGTCGCCCGCATACAGTGACGATGTAGCCCTAGAGAGTACAATGATGGTTTATAAACAACGTGAAATAACGCTGTCTTGACGTTTTTGTCGCTGATAGAAAGCTTCAGCGAAATGGAACGCTTATTTGTGTGACTGGGCACTCAATTTTACAACTTTTTCATTAAAATCCCACAACAATCCTGGTATCAAAACACCAATTCAGCAGAAACACTTTTACAGGATTGGGTAATTTTTATCAGTACGCAAAAAACTGCGGTATTTTAGCCAAGTACTGTAAATGAAAAATAACATGTTTGCCTGAATACAACGAGCTTCAAGTGTCGAACCATGAAAGCAACGGTAAGACCCAAGAAACACCAAAGTTTAATTCGGTTACACTTTCAGGTTGTCGTCTTACCCGTTCTTTGCAAGACTCCACAATTTTTCTTAAATATATCTGGAGCTTTGGATAACTCTTCATCAAATTATTGACGAAAGTATCTGTTTCTTCTTCGCTCATTTGCAATCGCTTCGATAACCTCTTCGTACCCATGCCGTATAATAAAGCTGTGACAGTACAAAGGGAAAAATTATAAAAGGTTTACTGCAGTATTCATGGCAAGAAAACAAACATAATCCATCTAACGAAACAGAACTCAATTGCAAATGAATCAATCTTAACAAGCAAAATCAACCTGCTTTGCATTGAGTCAACATCTGGAGACGTTGAATCGATGTACAAAGACTAAAGAGCCAATTTTCTTAGCTCGGTATGTTATAACCGTACTTCGCGCAACCAAACAATGATTTACGGTACTTTATAAAATATCTCTACAATATGGACGTGCCATAAAATATCTCTTTCATGCGAGATCTTTCCTCGGCGGTCACTCTCTCGGGCTTGTCATTCTTTCCGTACATCTCTGCAGCCATCGTACGAAACACGTCACCGTCGTTGTTCAGGAACCCCAGCAAGACGTCATCTCCTGATAGGTGAGCTATGAGCCGAAGTTCGATTTGGGAATAGTCAGCCGTGAGAAGAACGGAGTCTGTAGAGAATTTGACAACTAGAACAATAGTGCACCGCTGTAATCCACGAGTGATTCACGCGGTTCGCTTTATGTTACAGCACTCGTTTTAGAGAGTAACGGTACTTTATGGTTATTTTCTTTTTATCGAGACTATCCATATGCTGACGAATTGAATAACATGATGCGTTCTACTGGTGCAAACTAAGCTAAACTATCACACGATGTATCACTAAACCAGCACCCGTGGCTCAGTGGTTACCGTCTTCGGCTCTGGTGGTGGTAGCCCTGGGTTGCATTCCAGGTGGGGTCATACCAAAGACTTTAAAAAGGGTACCGATTGTGTTCTTTCTTGCATAACGCAGTGAGGATAAATCGGGTAATAACCTGGTGACATATCACCCTCTTCCAATCTGCCTTGAGCCAGCATGGAAGCAGTACGGCTCATAAAATCACATGGAACCCTGTCAAGTAACCCATGTTGATGCGCAATCTGCTGCAAGCGGAGATAGCGAATGATTATTATCACACGATGTATAAAGTGACAATCTGCTTTTATTCCGACGTTTCGTCAATCAGACACGACTGACTTCTTCAGGGAGCTAGACCAGGTAGTGACTACCTGTCTAGCATGGCAAAACACGAATTATTATTGTTTGACATTTAGAAATCAAATATGCTTAAAAAGTTTGTCAGCAACTGAACTAGATTATCAAACAACGTGCGGAACAAAGAACGTTTATGCAAAATTTTGTTTCGACTAAGCAATGGCGACGTGGCACATGCTCAAGAAAATTTTTTTCACCTTTCTTTGACGTAGTGATGACGTTTCGTAGCGAGAATAAAAATTGCTCTAGATCGTCAACATCGCTGCCTGCCTGGATATGAAGCAAAAGCACATCGCTGTAAAATTTTGGTTACTAACAGAAGGTTTGATCACTCTCTGTGTCGTGATCATTTTGAATGCATATAATTGACTGGTTGGTTGGTTTTGAATCTTTATCCTCAGACTGACAAAGCCTTGATAGGTTATTCCTGGTAGTTTCGGATACTTTTAGAGGCTCTTGACGCAGGGCCGGTTACCGAGATTGACGAGTGAAGTTTACGATTGTTGAAGTGTTGTTGCCGGGAAATTATTCCATTCACTGGGTGCCGCTGAATAGAGAGCAGTACTGAAACGCATTGCTCAAACGCACATCCCGAGAGTCGAACCAGCGCCGCGTAATCTTGAGCCAGGCGCGTAACCACTGAGCTATTGGGGCGGACGATTGATGGTGCACTGATAACGGCAAACTTTAAGGTTGAGTGCGAGTGGAGAATAATAACTTCTTGAGGTGAGAAAAGTGTCGCATGTAAAAAACCTCAAATTTTTTACATTTTGTTGCAGAAACCTTGAACCAATGGCATTGTTCAGGTCACCAAGGTAACAAGGTTTACAGATTTGACCCAAAAT
Source organism: Aplidium turbinatum (assembly GCF_918807975.1). Lineage (NCBI taxonomy): Eukaryota > Metazoa > Chordata > Ascidiacea > Aplousobranchia > Polyclinidae > Aplidium > Aplidium turbinatum. The sequence continues at coordinate 18,845,630 of NC_137485.1, forward strand.
TGAAGCATTCCGTCTATGAGCTCATGACATGCAAAAAAATGGAAAAGGAGCGATGCTTGATCGAACGGTCTACATTCGAACTAAAGTCGCTTGACCTTGTCACATTTTCACCCATACAGTTGAAAAGCACTAAAAGAAAGCTGGAAAAGCAACGCCCCAGACAGCAAAATCCGCCAACTTTACAGTCTGCAAACGTTAAATCAATATAAAAATGACGGACTTTGATGTCTGAGGAAGTGACATGAAGTGAACAAAGCTGATGCAAACCTCTGGCGTTGATATGGTGGTTGGTTTTGTGATAGACTGAAGATTGAAACTCACTCTTCCCGTCGCTGTGTATGATGTCATCGGATGATATCGCCATGACAACTCGTGTGACGACAATCGCGATGACGTAGAAATGGGAAGCACGATCTGAAAAATGTTACTTGAATCAAGAAAACAGTGTTTTGTAATGAAAAAATAAAACATTTAAAAAAAATTGACATTCATACAACAAAATAAGTTGTAGGCACACTGGCACAGTAATTGACAACAGATAGAGTAACATTTTTACTTTGCATGAAAGAGAGCTACCATTTTTAATAAGTAGTTGGCTGATCTCCAATCCATGATGATTTTTGCTAGAGGATGAGAATTAGGCTGTTGGGCAAGATCCTCCAAAATTTCCTTCTTTGTGCTCCAGTTCCTGTTGATCTTCCTGGATGAAACGAGGCCGTTGTATTTCAATGATGAAACTCTTTTTGGAGAATGCTCAATCTTCAGTCCTAGTTCGCAGAACAGGATCTAGTTGATGAAAAAAAGAAGACCAACATTTTCGTAAAAAAGTAACTTCAACAAGTGCATCTGCAAAATACGATGTCAACTTTGTTATCACCACAAGACTAGACAATTTCAATGTCGCCCCGATAGCTCAGTTAGTTAGCGCGTGACTTCTGGAACGAAGAAGCTTCAAGATCAAGCGGCGCTAGTTGGACTCTCGGGGTGTGCGCTTGAGCAACGCACGTTAAAGACTGCTCTCCATTCAGCGGCATCTAATGGATGGAATAATTCCCCGGCAACAAGACTTTACTCTGTCAATCTCGGTAACCGGCCCTGCGCCAAAAGTCTCCACAAATATGCGAAACTACGGTACCAGGAATAACCTATCGAGGCTTTGTCAGTCCGAGGATAAAGATTCAAAACCAACCAAATGTATAGAATGCACTTGCGTTTCGCTAACCAGGTAGGAGTAGCTTTCACGATAGCTGTGAGTCCAATTAAACAATGCATGTGAACTGCAGTAATATTAATTCCGACTGGTAGCCACTTGGTCCAAAATATCAAAACCAGGCGACGATGGTTCAAATTTCAACGTTGAACAGCACGTATAATAGCAGACCTCCACGAAGTGGAATGTCGTATATAAAACCGCGCCGTTAGCTCAGTGGTTACGCGCCCGGCTCAAGATCATGCGGCGCTGGTTCGACTCTCGGGGTGTGCGCTTGAGCAACGCATTTCAGGACTGCTCTCCATTCAGCGGCACCTAGTGAATGGAATAATTCCCCGGCAACAACACTTCAACCATAAAAAACTTCACTCTGCCAACCTCGGTAACCGGCCCTGTGTCAAGAGCCTCTACAGTCTACAAGTAAGCGAAACTACCAGGAATAACCAATCAAGGCTTTGTCAGTCCGAGGATAAAGATCCAAAACCAACCAACCAAAACAATAGCAACTTGCTGCAACGTTTCAACGCAGGCAAAGATTCAATGTCAGTTCTCGTCACTGAATCAGTGGTGGGGTAAAAACTGGTGGGTCATCAGTTAAACAAACCTGTGAGACTGTCGGGGTTATCTTTTCACGCAGGTTATTCTATGGTCCTAAAATAAACATTTCCTTATCAAGCTCCACCACACCCCACCTTGCCAAGTTCCTTACAGCTGGACAAGTTAAACTTTCTACCAACACTATCCCAAGCAGCCTGCTGCAGCTTCTCACACAGTTTGTACAAACGAGCTTTCTCCTTGTTCAGGAGCTCCATGTCAATTGCGACACCATTTGATTCCAAGACAGCCAAGCTGTAAAAGAATCAGCTGATGAGGAAAAGTCGGAAGTATAAGGAAGATAGTTTTAATTCGCTTGCGATAAGTGAATCGGTGCAATAATAATAATGGTGACTAGACGATCGGTTCGCCGATACGGTTATCTGTCAAAAATAATCGTTGCAATCTTTTCAAAAAATGTTTAGGTTACATTCATATGAATATTGTAGCACTGCACATTGCACAATGGCTGAGCTACATCAGCCTCTACCTAGTGTGATATTAACTGCTCCACTGACTTAGGTTGTTATTGTGCTGTGACCAGTCACTGTTGCGACTTTTGTGTTTGAGCTTGTTACATATGTTTTTAGATGATATTGTTTAAACATACAAGATCTGTTGTGGCATATGAAGAAGCAAGCCAATTGACTTACAACAAATCGATTTATATCACCTGATAAGGTGTGGCATTTCAAAGCGACAAAAATGTCGCCACATTTTCATTTCACGAAGCTTCTCTTCCAGATGCCTCATCAAATAAAGAGATGCAATGGCTTCCACGCATGACTGCACACTGTTGACGGAGTTATTACGTAGATGATCACGTGTCATGCTCGTCTGAAAATCTAGAAAACAAAAGCATCGATTTTCCAATAACATAAACTTCAAGATTATTTGCCATAAGTCAAAAATAAACTCGTTAAGTTGACAAATAAAGATGCAGCTATTTTCTTAACAGAGTCAGCAAAACACTTGTATAATCTTTATATCTCTTTTTAATAGTTTTTCGTGGGTATTTGTGACAATGTGCAGTTAGTTTAGGACGAAGGCAGAGAACGTTTTTGCGATCTTTCAAAATCAAGGAAAAAATCAAAGACAAAGTGTTTAAAAACTTTACACCGCAACTCGACGAGTTGACAAATCGGGGATACACTGGAGTTCTACTTTGCTTAAAAAAACATATCTGCCTGAAGAGGTTCAAATTGGACGGACATGTCGGACAATGTCGCAAAAATAAGGGTTCATCACGACTGTAACGCCCTTAACAATTCAGCATAGCTTATTAAACACTGATGCACAATATAAAAAAACTGGAGCATTCAGGTTTCAAATTGAAGCGGGCCAATAAAAGAAATCATAATAATAAAGTGGCATTTGGATTTTTTTAAATTTGCGCTTTTTAATGTAAACCTTCCTTTCCAAAATAAAATCGATTCAATGTGTGTCTGGTAAAAGTGAGCGAAATGTGCCAAATTTGCTATATCCAGTCTGTATTACTGTTTACGAAAACGCATTTCAAGCAGAATGCTCTAGAAATGCTAAAATCTAGAGACGCATTTCATGACATCCGTCGTAGCATTACTAAATTCATGCGTTTGATAAATTCTACCTTTCAAAGATGAAAATATCTCAGGAGAATATGTCTTCACAGACTCCATAATGTCATTGGTGCATTTGACCTCTGATGGATCCAGCATCCACATGGCTAAGCTCGAATCCTACAGTTAGCAGGTTTGGAACAATTATAAAAGAGTAACAAAAACAGCGGCGCTGACAATTTCCTTAAAGACGTTATTTGTTCTTACTTAAAAAGCTATTTTCCAGCATGGTTTCGTTCAAACCTCTGATGTAGTAAACAAATTGAAATGAACCAAATGTTCAATTGCTGTCACTTTGTGAAAATCACATTAAGATCATTAATAACTGATCACTACTGCACCAATCGCCGCGTTTAGAACATGTTTGTAAAAGAAAAGTATAACCGAGATAAAAAAAAATTATCCATTACTCCGAACCGCACATAGATTCCTCTAGTTTGCTGTATATAGGTGCGTATGACGCGAAACCAATCATACAATCGCATTCAAGCAAAAAGTCTAAGCTAGGTCTCACCTGCCAAGAGTTCGCATTTATGTAAATAGAAAAATATTGCAGAAGAAATTTGATCTGGCGTTTCAAATGAAACGATGTGACAATAAAGCTGTCGTCCATTTCCTTGAAAAAATCCTTCACTAGCTTCTCACAAGTCACTTCCTGGGATCTCTTCCTGGAGGATGCGACGTTGGATTCTTTAAGAGGAGTTGTGTTCTGAAATGAAAAAGTAAAAATAAACTTGTAACTAAGACATGCCAGAGGTGCAAACCGCTAGAGACTGATCTTATGAGTGGGGATACGCTGATTTACAAGCTTATCTTTTTCAACAGATTGATCATGTTTGATCACTGATCAGCTGTGATCTCCCTTATGAACTGCCTCCATTTTGTTCGGTCTTTTGTATTTATTAGTGCTTCCGGCATGCTTTCTTATTCCAGTAATTTGCTTGATTTTGTCAAAATATTTCATTTTTTGTCGTTCTTTTGTTCGTTTGCCTTGCACCATCCCAGTCAACATTGAATTTTCCAACGAGTTCTTGTTATGTGTCCGAAATATCTCAATTTTCTGAGGTTAATGTTGTTAATCAGACTCCATTTATCGTTTATTTGTTGGGAAACAAATTCATTTGTTTTTCTTTCCATCCAGCTGATGCGTAATAGTGCGATACAAGCTTGTAATACGTTGATTTACCATAATGAGTTAAGTGTTGCTTTACAATCAATGAAACACTTCGTAACTTGTCGTACTTTTATATATGACTTCACCTGACCTTGGTTACATCTTAATAAGTTTCATAAGATTCCTTCTATCTTGCTATGTGTCCGAAATATCTCAATTTTCTGAGGTTAATGTTGTTAATCAGACTCCATTTATCGTTTATTTGTTGGGAAACAAATTCATTTGTTTTTCTTTCCATCCAGCTGATGCGTAATAGTGCGATACAAGCTTGTAATACGTTGATTTACCATAATGAGTTAAGTGTTGCTTTACAATCAATGAAACACTTCGTAACTTGTCGTACTTTTATATATGACTTCACCTGACCTTGGTTACATCTTAATAAGTTTCATAAGATTCCTTCTATCTAAACATCATGATGCGTTCTGCTGGTGCAAATTAAGCTCAACTATCACAAGATGTATAAAGTGACAATCTGCTTTTATTCCGAAGTTTCGACTTCTTCAGGGAGCTAGACCATCTATTCTTTCTATCTATCAGCGTGCTGGTGTAGCGCATATTACAATATCAATAAATTTCCATTTTAAAATGAAAGTGCATCATTCACAGTGTGAGTCTGCCATTGAAATTTCTGTTATTGCACAATCTACGCCTGGACTATCTCATAAAAACGATATTAATGAAAGCCGTGGATTAGGCAAACCTAAAATTAGATTTTAACTAACCCACAGACACAACAAGAGTTCGATGGCATAGACGTTACCTTCAAGCAAATGTAATATACTGACGTTCTTCCCCAGTATACTGCAACGCCATTCAGAGGAAGATTAGACGCGGAGGAATGTCTTGCATCATCAATAAGCATGTCGTTAGCCTGCAAAACGAAATAAAATGTTAAGTTTGATTCATTTGAAGAGCACTACACTCTGAAGAAAACAATTGTAAGACATTTTCTGCAACAATTGTAAGACATTTTCTATTTTTATAATTCTGTACATATTTTCTATATGTATTTTGTATATATTTTCTGTACATTTGCCGTTCTGTACATGTTTGCGTAAGCAGCAAAAAATAAAAAATTGAATAAAAATTGAATTCTTAACCACAGAAGTGGTGAAATCACTTGTTATTTCTTAAAAGTTGGAGTTAGCCGGCACCTTCAAAGTTAATTTAGTTTCTCCTTCAATGAAGATTTGCAGACGAATTTAGATCTTTGTAGCAAACGATCTAACATGACAAACAGAGAAATCGGAGAGCATCAGTTGACTTAACAGCTGTAGTCGAACGTATTCCCTACTTCTAACCGTGGATCGTTCATGAACAATAAACAAACTGTAGAATTTGTTGCGGATAGTCTCGTTGAAAATGGCTTTAATCTGTTTTTCTCCTGTCACTGCAAACCTACGTACCTTTGTAAGTTGATGTTTGAAACAAAACGAAAAAGAAAATTTCTTTTGCTTAGCCCATTCTTTGAGGAACCTTCTCAGTGCATCGGAGGCGGGATTTATTGTGATCATTTTGAAAGCTTCCTGAACATAACGTTTGTGAAATGGTTCTCAAATGAAAACGTTTGGAAATACCGTAACATTTGCATTAAAGATTCATTGCATTGCTGTCAAACGACTTTCAAATCATCACAAACTGAAGCAGACGATTGTTGTTGACCGTTGACCACAGATCGAGAGTTAGCTCAAATTCAAATTGAATAAAAAAAGTATGCCAGCATTAGCTGAAGCCGAAATCTACAGATACTAATGGAGTCTCATGCACAACGCCAATACAACATTACGAAGACTGTGTCGTAATCCTAGTTGTAGCTGAACCAATTTTATAGAAAAATGAGCCTACAATCCTCCGCAAGGGCAGTGAGTTCAGACACAAAGTTGTTTTCCGAAAAGACACGTTTCACAATGGCACAGCTACGTGCCAATGCCCAGCCAACAAAACAGAAAAGCAGTGATCAAACTACACACCTGTTTATCTGAGGACTTTCCAAAAGTGGAAAAAGGCAAACTCTGATCCAAATCCGAAGAACGACAGCTGGAGGAAGATAATCTCGAAACATTATTTTTGAGCAATGGTGAGGAGCGATTGGATTCAAGTGAAAAATTACCAAATTTACCGTATTTGGAAAACGGTGGTGATGGCGGTCTACCATCACACACTTTATCATTTATTGGACCATTAAAGGCGGATTCAGAGCTCCAATTCACAACGGACACGTTGGTAGACGCTGCAGATAGCGAAGTCTTTTTTTTACTGTTACAAGACGCTGCGGAATCAAACATGTCGTCGGAGAAGTTGTTCCGGCTGCTGAACAATTCATTCATCCAACTTTCGTTTCCTGTGATGCTTGAAGAACGCGTCTTGTCGTGACCCCTCTTCAACGAAGGAGAGCTGGCGCTGTTTAAACTTGCTCGGTTAAATGAAAAAGAACCGGATGTATTTTCAGGTAGGCGAGATATCGGAGTGCTGGATGATATTTTGTTGGGCTCTATGTCAGGGTTGCCAAGTGACAAACGATTGCCTGATGTGTAACTATCGATTGTGGTGGACAGGGAGCTTCGTTCAGACGGTCTTTGACGGCGAGGCTTTTTTTCGGAGGCAATTGCCTTCTGAGAGGATATGATGGAAAACTCATCTTCTAAGACGGCAGCCATCTGGGATTCTGTAATGGAAGAGCAAGCATTTATTAAGTCTTCTTTGGGATTGAGCGTCTTGTATCTCTCAGCATCCTGGTTGCAACACAACGATACGTCTTCAGAGTTGATTTCTTCCACCTTCTCATGGTCAGATATGTCTTTTGTTGAAAATCCGTTACTTTCAGTTGTTAAACAGCTATTTTCTTGGGGGGTATTTGGCTTAACAGACAGTATATCTTCTTCAGCATCCTTGTTTGACTTCAACGGAGAAACCTTTGATGCAGCGATGGAATCAGGATTACTTTTTTCTGGCGAAAGATCATGTGAAGAGGTCCGATCACCACAAGAGATGATTCTGTCATCCACTTTACTTTGTTTCGGTGGTTCTTTGATATCTAAAGACCAGGCAATAAAGTTATATTTGCGTTGACATGACGTGTTTTGACATAAATTAATGTAGAAATAACGCTTGTTTATGTAATGACTGAAAATTTCAAAGAGATTATTCAAAACAAGACAACACCTCAATCATGCAGAAACCAATCGGCAGGAAATAGCCCATTCTTCATACATTTCAGACGTTTTGTTTATGATGTACTGTATATTGGACAAATCAAGCGTAGCAATTATGGCATTTCAAGCAGTCCGGAATGTACAGGAGATATAATCAGTAGGTACAATGATTTTTAGAATACATTGCACTGAAAGTTGTACAAACTGAGGGGCAAATAATGCAGAAATTTGTTAAAACATTTCAAACTCGCGCAACAGGGTGTAGAAACGTTCAATTTTTAAAATGCACCACTTCGCATTGATCAAACATCTTACAACTTTGGATCAATCTAAAAAAGCGATGGGTTTCAAAACCGACAGAATCACACTAACCTGCAATGAGTCGTGCTTCTTCTACTATGGCCAGAGCAGCTTCTCCTACAGTGATGGTGGCTTTCCCGCCAGGAAAGCGAATCCCATTCCAATCGTGACATCCTTCAACCATTTCTAATTCACCGTCGTTTTTCTTGACGCGTTTGCTGTAAAAAGTGAATGCGCTTCACAAATTAGCAGCATAACACTGGTGAAGTTTTATTGGCACTTAAAAGTATACGTATATCACACAAACTATCTCGAAATATTTTTGTTTCAGACAGTCCTAAAACAATTAATAAAACAATTAACTAATGACAATTTATCGAACCCGACAGTCTATCTACCACAAAAAAATTTCTACTAAAAACGAATTTACTAAACAATCTAGCAACGTTTTAAATGCGCAATGAAATATAAAACTCAGCCTTGGCAGGAAATCTTTTGAGATGGGGTTGATAGTGCATTAATACTTTACAGCTGTCTTTATTTTTCTGAATTTTAGCAAGCAAATTACAGTAATTTCAGACCTTTTTTAAAATTCAAAAATATTTCTATAAATCCACTCAGCCACCACGTCTTTGAAACATTGCATGCAAAAAAATGACGACTGCAGCTGTGATGATTTGTAGTTATGACACTGTGACAAATTAAACTGGAGTTTTGAACCCCAAAGGCAGGACCGGGTATCATGAAATCGCCTAACAAAGGGAGAAGGTCGCTTTGACGCAAGCATAGTGACGTTTGGGCGTGATGACATTTGAGTAGTATCATTGTGACGCAGTGAAGCAAACAGGTTTCCTTCTAATTCCTTCTCAACAGAATAGCCTTCGCCTACTAACTGCCTAGACAAGACAAGTCTCCAGGGCGTCATACTCTGTGTATTGTTGGTAGGACGCCCTGGAGACTTTCTTGTCGAGGCAAAATCTTTCTGGTTTATACGAACGACTATCAGGATAAGCTGTTCATAAAGAGACGAATTGCTCCAGTAGATTAAAACATGGTCTTGTTTTGAATTGTCCCTTTCTCATTGTAGAAGTACAAGAAGACAATTACATAGCATGAATCATAACGAAACTTTCAACAATACGTCGTTGTAGTAGTAGTCCAGTTTTAATCCGGTGATGTCCCCGCTACCGAGGGTGGCCGATTCACCTCCAAGTGCCCCAATCGCCTTCACACCCTGCCTCCACATCGATCTGTCTAACGCGTCCTCTCTTGTCAAGCCCACCTTGCCTCTTTCCTCCTCCTTACCCTTTCCACGTTTTCTTGGGTCTTACTTGTTTTCTACGACCCTCCACTCGCAACTCCAGCGCTCTTCTCAAAACATGCCCGTACCACCTCACCCCATTCGCCTTCGCCAACTTATCAACATTTTCATTCAACCCAAGAAGTTCATAAGTTCTTCAGTATTGTTTATGTCCATCAGTTTCACACCACACATTGCTCTCACCATCGCTCTCTCGGTTCTTCTTAAAATCGCCAACTCGCTTTCCCGTAAGCGCCATGTCTCACTTCCATACAGCATTGCAGATCTCACGCAACTAGTATACATTCTTCCTCTCATCTCATTTTCAACGGAAATCTTCTACCACATAACAACTCTCGACGCTCTCTGAATTTCACACAAATAAACAATCTTCGTCTTTTTTTATGTTAACACGCATACCTTTACATTGAAGCGACTTCATTTACTTCTCAAATTTCTCTCTCATATTTTCCAATTGTATTACTCAACAAAACGAAATCATCAGCGTACAGCATCTCCATCAATGAATCTTCTCTTACAAATTCGGTAATTACACCAATCACACTAGCAAAGATTAGAGGAGAGGACAGAACCCTGGTGTACACAAAACTTCACCGAAGACAGGACATTTGGTCGACAAGCATAGGCGCCGGGTTTTGAAAATTGCCGGGGGGGCAAACTTTCTAGCCGACCGATTGCTTACATTCAAAATGCTGATGATTGTTTGTTAGCATTGATGTTTGTTTGCGTCTATCTGCCATTGTATATCGCCAAGCTTTATAATGTAGTCTCAGGCCTCGAAATTCACGGCGGACATGTCCGCCGTCACAGCATGTGATGTCCGCGGGAAGTACCATCTAGATCGGTCATATTTGTCCGCCGAGAAATAACACAGGAACTAGCGATACAAATCGTCATTGCATAGCACGAACAATTGTTGCAATAATATATTTTCCAGCGCATTCTAGCGCGCATCTAGAAAATGAGAATACTGTATCCCTTAGCTTCCATTCAAGGAGGAAAACTTTCGATTTTTACGTTGCTTCAACGATTGATGACATTGAATCAGCGTAACAAAGGTGAATTATTCGCTAAGAATCTATAGGAGTACAGTTACTTCTACACTAATCACGCAAAATTTAGTTCAAGTTTTACGTCACAATGTCTGGCTTTGATCTCCGAGTAATAATGATACGGCAAGGTTGGTTACTAAGTTAGATTATACGAGCAGGCTATTACAGCAAGATGCAACACAATTTGTTTAGTTTTGGTATTACAGTAAGAAAGAAAAGACCCAAGGAAAATTCTCTTTCGTTCACACGACACGCAAAAATAAACTTAAAGAAAAAGCCTGCGAAACTTTGCACAGCAGAAAATAGTAGCGTTGGTGTAGAAATTTTCCGACTCTTGCCCAGAGTATTGTGACGCAATAAGTCACACGACCTCGTTCGGGGGAAGTTAATCAGTTATGTGACGTATTGACTAGCTGCACGGCGCTTTGACTCTTCAAGCGCAAGTCGTTGGTCTGATGAAAGCCTTTCAGAGTGACTTTACTGATTTTTTAAAAAGCCTTCTAAAACCGTATGATAGTTATACAGTAGTTCTGAATTGGCGAAGAATTATTATCAAGATAAAGTGATTAAGCATGACGATCGACGGCTAAAACTGGTGTGTCCGCCGTGAGACTTGATTTGTCCGCCGAGATAGCTGCTCAGACCGGACACGTTTGTCCGCCGTCAACAAAAACGAATTTCGAGGCCTGTAGGCTACTTCGAATTATATGCTAGTCACTTTGAACTTTAGCTCTTAATACGGGTAGATACTAAACTGAGCAAACTGCACCTCGTTATTGACACTCCCAAGAAAAATCAAAGCAGAAGAAATCAAGAAAAACGTTTTTCAATCATTGTTACAATGCTTCAACGGCACCATGCTGGCGTTTATCAGCTACCGTACTTCTGTTTCTTTTGTTATCTTAGGAGCAGCGCTCTTGTTGCAACAAGTAGATCTTTTAATTGAGTCGATCCGCAATGAATGTCAAACTAAGTTAACTAACGCAAATTTGAACTTACAAACATTTGCTTTAAGATTTTTTTTAAATAATTTGTGGGGGGGGCAGCCACCCCGAGCTAAATTCACGGGGAGCTAAATCCACCCCTCCGCCCCCCCGGAGTCGGCGCCTATGTCGACAAGACATTTGGTCGACAGGACATTTGGTCGACAGGACATTTGGTCGACAGAACATTTGAGTTAGGGTTAGGGTTAAAGTTAGGTTAACTAACCCTAACCCTAAAATGAATCGTTCTGTCGACTAAATGTCCAGTCGACCAAATGTCCTGTCGACCTAACGTCCTGTCGACCAAATGTCTGTCGACCAAATGTCCTGTCGACCAAATGTCTGTCGACCTAACGTCCTGTCAACCAAATGTCTGTCGACCAAATGTCCTGTCGACCAAATGTCTGTCGACCTAACGTCCTGTCGACCAAATGACCGGGTACCCATTTCCGCAGTGACTTCAGATAGTCCAAGAGCCTTCCCTGACTTTATTTTCCTCATTGCTTGCGTCACCGCCTCTCGAGTTAGTCTCTTTAATGGACCTGCTACCACGTCGGCTTCCACATTTTGATACCAATCGTTTTCTTCATTCACTATCACTTCCATAATATGTTCTTTTCAAATTCTTCCACGATCTTTCTTACAGAAACCAAGTTTTCCAACCCTTCCTTTAATACATCGTCCACCATCCACGTCTTTCCCATCCGGCTTCTGAACCATCCTAAACTTATATACTTCGTTTGGATCGTTTTCGTTGCTTTATATCAATAACATTCGCTTAGCAACACTTCAAGTTCACACCAACTTGCAATAGAAAACTTACCTGCAAAATTTATTGGAGTTCCTCAAAATCAACTCCACATGATTAGGGTCGGCTTTGGCAACCATCTCGCAGGACATCAAACCAGCATTGTACAAAGCTCTCGCCCGTTCATTTGTTAGAAATGAAATCTAACAAATTCCCGGATGTAAAATCCAGTTTGCACCGGTTTAGTCCATTATCAAAACATATAAAATTCGAAACAAAAAATCAAAAAGTAGACCTTGTAACGTGCTTGCACATCGAATAAACCCAGGTCCTAAGGAAACAACCCTACACTAGCCTACATGTCACAATCAATATGATTAGCCCAAGGCGGCATGCCATGTTGTATGTCCTTAAACTTGCATTATTTTAAATTGTGTAATTTACTGGCTGTTACAATCGATCACTTGCCCCAAAGAAATCTTTTAGCCCAAGCATTGCGCAAACTCTGTGGCTCATCTCAGTTCTAGAAAATCTGACACGTAGCATTTTTAGAAACTTTGCTGAGTTGGCCAAGCTGTGTGATCCTATCACCTCACAGCAAGCTTACAAGCTACAGATACACCTACAACAACATTGACAAAGCCAATTATATCAAGTTGTCATACCTGCGTCAAGTCCAATAGTTCCCTCTGGACGCCAAATATCAAGCGATTTTGGAATTCTTTCAACAGAACCTCCAAACTCCACCATCCCAGTTGCTGGCAAAAAGCTGTGACCATTCCTGGTGTAACAAAGTATATAAAGTCACATGGCTAATCAGTGACGTTGGTGGAAAAAATTGTAAAGTTATGGTCTGATTTCCATTCTATTACTTGTACTATCCATTATCCAAGCGTTAAAAATAATGATAAAATCGTTATATTCTTTTCAGAACGGTAAGATTTCAATTGACTATAAAAAGCAGCGGGGGCATGAATTAGTGGCGCGAACGGATGGGCCTAGTCTCTACACGTCTATCGCTGTTAATGTTTGCTGCAATCGGCTGCTGAGAAGCAAAGGATCAGTGACGTTGATTGTTTAGGTATTCCATCTAAAATGATTTAACAAGCTCTGTACACAACACATCTTTGACTCCAGATTTGATCAATAAATCAAAACTCATCATCAAACCAGCAAAAGTAGCAGCGGATTGCTGGAGGGATTGTATCACTCCCCTGTTCCCATCAAACTTCCGGCAGATTGTAGAAAGAGGAACTTCCTGGATCAAGTCGTGGAGAATCAAGGAGGCGTAAAACCTAAATTTTTCAAGAAATTGAAAACTAGAGTTGTTCATCGTTTAAAGAGCCTAGAAAGTCTAATCGGATTTTTATAATTTACAGGTTCACATATTAATGTTATTTACACATTGAAAATTCAAATGTCTTAAGGAAAGGAAGTGAACGAAAAAGAAGTGCATTAGAAATGTAAGAGAAAGGCACAAAACAGGGTTCGACGATTACGTTGTTTTACACCAAATTCGCAGTTAAATGTTTATTTATGGAGAAAATGCCATACCCTAATCTTAAACACTAAAGTATAAACAAAATAAACATCGCAATTTTCAAAATAACTCGCCCTGGCAAAAAAAAATTTGAAATTTTTTTACTGTAGCTAATCACAAGAATAACATAACTTCATAAATGTAGGCTAACGTTAATAACACTAACGAACAAACGATAAAGAAATCCCACCTGGTGTGTATGTTGACTTGCCGTTGACGTGTGTCAGACAAACGACCGGACAACTTCACACTGCCGGTTGCGGCCATGGTGAGGAAGCGGTCCTCAACCCCCACCAAGACCCCTACTCTGTGATGGGCAGGAGGAAGCCCCTCAAATAGAGACAGGTAATTGAACCAGTTGATGGCTCCGTTAAACGAGAATATTGGAGTGATCTAGAAGACATTTCGAAATATTATGATGGGTTGAATATTTGCTTTTCACACTAGAAAACGAAACGGCGTTACCGCTTCCAACTAGTGACGTTAAAATATTTACCATACGAGAAATTTGCAACTCAAAAGTTAACAGGTTTTATTTTGTTACTACTTTTTTCTCCAATGTACGATCAGCAAGGAAATAAAAAATTGCCACCAGTATCGGATTTAAAGCTTTCTGGGCAGGACATTTTTTACTTCAAATGGCGTAGTTGCAAAAACTATGACACCAATCTCTTTAAAATCTCAAGATTAACAGAAACATTTTCAAATATTGGAATTGTTCATTGCTAACCTGATAAACCAGATGCAATTCGGTGTCTAGAGCAAACGCCTGTGACGCGGATTGTAGATCTGCTAAGACCCTGAGAGCTTCAGAGGTTGGAAGAGAAGACATCAAAGCTGCTCGACCTAACTTGGTCGCTGAGATGACGCTGAACACGCTTGACTGGTTATAATGACGTCACTACGTTGACGTTAAAACTACAGATCACTAATTTTCTAACTTCAGGAAACGTTCAGGCTTTTGCGGCAATCAGGTACGTGGCTTGTGGGTAGAAAAAAACTAGATTATGAATTATAAAATTCTAAAAGTTGAAAGTAATTATCAAAAACGAATGTTTTCTGAAAGTTGGTTTATCAATCAAAAACCCCATGTAATGAATCGTAATGATGGCATATCTTTTTCTACTATTTATAAAAAACTACTGTAAGTAGTTGTCTAATCAGGCCTCGAAATTCGTTTTTGTTGACGGCGGACAAACGTGTCCGGTCTGAGCAGCTATCTCGGCGGACAAATTAAGTCTTACGGCGGACACACCAGTTTTAACGTCGATCGTCATACTTAATCCCTTTATCTTGATAAGTCTTCGCCATTTGAGAGCCATAGCTACGGTTTAGGCTTTTTAAAATTTCAACGAAGTCACTCTGAAAGGCTTTCATCAGACCAACGACGTGCGCTTGACGCCGTGTAGCTACTAAATATGATGATGATGATGATAATATGATGATTGTTAAAAATTTAAATTCTATGGACTTTTTGTGTCTGATGCAAATAAATAATAAAAAAATAATCCGCCGCATAACTAATTAACTTCCACCGAACGAGGTCGTGTGGCTTCTTACGTCACAATGCTCTGGGCACGAGTCGGAAAACTTCTACACTAACGCGTAACGCTACTATTTTCTGATGTGCAAAGTTTCACTAGGCTTTTTTCTTTAGGTTTAGTTTTGCGTGTCATGTGAGCGAAAGTGACGAAAAGAATAAACAAAACATTAGAAAAAGCACAATTATTTTTTCCCCTCTCCGTGATGCGGTCGCCTCTCCAAAATAGTATCAGTATTCCACGAGACCACGGCAAGCTCGGAGTTATAATCAGCGCAGTCAAGGCCATTCAAACATATGCGCATGATTAGAGCTTCAATAACATCGATCTTCAAAGACGTGCGCCAATCTTCACGAGATCACTGCTTGTCGTTAGGATACGTGATACCGAGATCTATTCCGTGTCTTTTCTCCAGACCGGCTAGTTGAGGGAAAAGCGTAAATGCGAGCTCTTCTTTAGCGATAAAATATGCGATTTCAAACAACCTCTTAATTTTGATTTTTTTTGTCACTCATATTGTCGATGGCCTTGATGGCCGGAAATTGATGGCTTGGGGTAAACGATGTGTTGTGATCTTTGACAGAGCTAATCCTTACATTCGTTGTTCCTTTAATATATATGCGTCTATCACCACTAAAATTCCTAGTAGTAGGTTCATCGCCCTCATTCTCACTTTCAGAAATTTCCCTGGGCCTCTTCTTTCTTACTGTAATACCAAAACTTAAGTTTTGCGGCATCTTGCTGTAGTAGCCTATACTCTTATAATCTAACTTTGTAACCAACCTTGCATTATCAATATTACTCGGATATCAAAGCCAGACATTGTGACATAAGACTTGAACTAAGTTGCGCGTGATTAGTGTAGAAGTACCGGTACTCCCATCAATTCTTAGCTAAGAATTCACCTCTGTTACGCTGATTCAATGTCATCAATCGTTGAAGCAACGTAAAATTCGAAAGTTTTTCTACTTGAATGGAAGGTAAGAGATACAGTATTAACTTTTTCTAGATGCGCGCTTGGAATGCGATAATTTCTCATTCCCAGCGCAAATTATATTCTTGCAACAGTTGTTCGTGCTATGCAATGACGATTTGTATCGCCAGTTTCTGCGGTATTTCTCGGCGGACAAATATGACCGATCTAGAGGGTACCTCCCGCGGACATCACATGCTGTGACGGCGGACATGTCCGCCGTGTCCGCCGTGAATTTCGAGGCCTGCTAATGTATTTAAATTGGTTTCATGCTGATTGAAAACTGTGCAGTGTTGCATAATATACAATTTGATTCTTCATGACTCATACGGTTCACTTTCTCCCCGCTCTGCCGTTATTTAAGATTTTTGTTGATTGATAACACTTAAACTCTTCTTTCTAGTTTTTTAAATGCGCGATAATTTTTGTTTGGAAGTTGAATTTCATTTTACATGTTTGGTTGGTTTACACAGGGATTCTTCAACTTTTTTTAACGCGGACCCCTTAAAAAAAATTGGTTTGCGTGGATCCCCTTTGTGGCCTAGTCCGAGAAACTTTTTTGATCAGCATGAATTGGACATAACGCAATAAAATTAAATTGAAGTGGTAACAAAATTAATGTTTTATTCAATTTAAGAAATAGCGAATGCAGATTGTTCTTCTATATCTTTGATTTAATTTCATTAATGTGAAGAATGCTGCTGTTTGTCTTCAACAAGACCATGAAATTGTGGCTTCGTGTTTGATAGGGCTGATAGGACAGTTGTTTGAACTTACTCTTTTTTCTTTTGAAAAATTTATTTTATTTTTGAAATTATACACTAAGATTTCCATTGGGCCTTCATGGACCCCCTAAAACTAGTCCGCGTACCCCTTGGGGGTCCACGGATCCCAGTTTAAGAACCCCTGGTACAGCAACATGGTCCTGTGTTTTGCCGCGCGAGACAGATGGTCACTACCTGATCTAGCCCCCTAAAAAAGTCAGTCGTGTCTGATTGACGAAACGACGGAATAAAAGCAGATTATCACCTTATACATCTTGTGATAGTTCAGCTTAGTTTGCACCAGAAGAACGTATATCATGTTATTTAAGAAAATAGTTTAATTGATGATGTTAATTAAATTGGCAACAAACCTGGTATTGACGTCATCTTCTTGTTCTTTCTTTTGTAAATAAATAAATTCGTGTTCTTCTAACCAAGCTATACACCCTCTGATCACCCTGTCATTTGCGTGTGTTGATACGGCGGTGGATCTCCTTCGCTTGCTTTGAGAATTGCTCTGAAGTGACACACCGTCAGTTACGGTATTGCCTAAATCAGTGTTGCATTACATTATAACTTGGGCTCGCTAAAAAATGAAATAAAATTTTATCCAGAACTTTGCAGGTAATTGAACCTATACCGTACATAACTTTGTGGAAATGGACTTCCCTGCAACATGCTGGACAAAATCTGAACATCAAAAGTTCACACCACAACGAATCCTTAGTTCAAAATGAAATAAAAAATATACAAAAAATAAAACCAATATTGTTTTATTCAAACTAAAAATGGTCCCAGTAATATATTTTTTACAGTAAGGTCTACTGCGCATCCTGTTACATCAGCCAAGACCATGACAGAAATGAGGTTTTGGAAGAAATGGCTCATATCTACAAAATGGCAATTATTTTACAATCAACCATTGAAATGAAAAATTCATCATATGATGAATGCACATTGAACAACCAATACCACTATTCCTGAGAACTTACTTGCTCTGTGCTCAGCTGGCAAAAAAATAAGGAGCATTTGATGTACGACTGAACATCTTTGTAGACGCAAGCAATCCCGTTGACTATGATCTGTTTACAGACAAACGTTGTTTACTTTATTGTTTACTTTATTGTTTACTTTATTTAAAACGTTGTTTAGTTAGATAGCTGAAAACGAAATAAACAAATACAAGAAAGGAGCACTACAAACTTTATCTTTGCACTTGCTTTAATGACAAATGCCGCTTCTCTTTTGGTTAACTTTAATTTCTTGCGGCCTGGAGCCGTAAGTGTATTCTTCCAACACCTTAGACTAGACTTAGAGCATACGTGCTAACCAGGCGAGCGCTCTGAGGCAGGCTGATATGTAAAACACGACCTTCCTCATGCCACTGATTGCATGTAAGGCATGTGACATTTACCTCTAAAATAGCTCTTTTCATTGCAGCCGATATTTCAGAGTTGGAATCAGATAACGACATCAGGCAGCTTCCTACAGGTGGAAGATTACTGGCTACCAGTTTCTTGGCTTTGTTCTTTTCGCTGGGTTTGCAAATCAAGATGCTCTCTCCTTGACATCAATAGAATCGATTATTTGTGAGAAAAACTTTAAATGCTGTTTGATTTCTCATGGAAAATACAACATTTTCAACTACACGATTTCTAACAGCAAATTGAACGAAAGTAGCATAATAAATAAAAAAAATCCCGGCTGTTATATTTACATCTGCGCTTATGTAGATGTAGATTGTAGTTATGTACTAAAGCAGTTTTACTTGTATAAGCTATAGTTTACTTAACTCGATTAAAAGTAATACATAAATTTATTAAACACTTTGTAGCAACCTATATCGTCAAATCCTTTTCTTCCAGCTCTTCCAGCCATTTGATGATACGTCCTTACGTCCAGAATGCTCCGATGGAAGATCGGGGTTCGGATTATTACTCTTCGTGCTGGTAGATTGACACCTTGGAAATTAAATAGGTTTTATGGTAGAAGCGTATAGTTTCAACACAACTTGTGTGTAAGATCACGTCATTTGGTACAATCCTCCTACAACCTAGGACACTCATCATCACACGTTCAGTGGAGTCCGACACTCTTACTCCATGAACTAGTTCTCTTTCGATCACACAACCTACACGTTTAAGATTGCTTAAAAGGTAATTTTAATTGTAAACGTTACATGTTTTAAAGCTACTTGTTCAATTTTTGTATTTCAGTTTACTGAGATGAGAAAGCCATTTTTAAAGTTACAAAAGCTTTAATGGCAGTAAATGCTGAACCACCCTGCTTTTCTTATTCAAAAACTACATATAGAATTTTGAGCGTACAAGTTCAATAGACGCATGCACGTGCCATACAGCATGGTTTGTATGATAAAATAAGCACTGAATATTTTCCGAATGATTCTATCGTAAAGCATAGAAGGATGGCTTTCTAAATTGACACCAACTCAAAAACAGGTCATACCTGAAGAAAGCGTGGAAGTGGCGACGAGAACTCGTACTACGCCGTTACGAAACCCGTCCTCGATGATATCCCTTTCCTCGCATGTTAATCCTGCAAACACTTCATTGAGCAGCCGAAGTTTAGGTAAGAAAACTCTTGAACAAGCCAATTATTGTTCGAACATAGCCTTTACTGTTCGTTCATAGTGCTTTTTTGAAACCAATTGCAATTCATCCATAATTCAGCAGATTTATTTGAGTTCTAGCTGGACTCACATAGCTTGCATAATGACATCCCAGGATATGAGACTATTTTTATCAAAGCTATATCAATTACTTCAACAACAAATGAAAATTTCAGACAGCGCCAGTAACGATTGCGTTTGCGTCAACGCCTAAAAGCTTCCAGTTTTGTTGAACTGTTACAGTTGGGCTTCAGATGAGGCTTTTTCAATCCGAAAATACATGTTTTAATAATCGATTTTATACAGTGAATCGTACAGTACATTTTGCACTTGTCACAAGGATTTGATTAAAAAAGGAAATAGCCGTAATAACCGTAACGACGTTCGCCCTGAAAGTTGAAAAATGGCTGATATGGTTCATACCTTCAGTCCTTCATAGGCGAAATGATTGGGCACAACCTAACCGGAAATAGTAAGTTCGCAACATACCAGCATGGTGAAATGCCACTCCATATTGTACAGTTTTCTTCAGGACGTCGTCCAGGCCTGCTGGTGATCTTCGGAGTTGTTCGATAACTTGTTGTAGTTTACAGGAGTTCAACGCAATAAGTGTTTTAGAAGATTGACTGCAAAAATATAGAATTACAAAAGTTCAAACCAATCAAAGTTGTGGCGTCAGAATCGGTGTCGAAAAATGAAGCATTTTTTTATCAGACGCCACAATCCTGAAAGAAATATGTGAAACGACTTACCAAAAATGATCGCAATACGAGTGACCATTAGCCATAACAGAATTTGATATTCTGACTTGCATTGATGATGCCTTCCAGAGTCTACAACTCTACATACCTCAACCACCATAAACATAACGTTAAGTTAAAACAAAAACTGAAAAAGTTGAAGGTACCTCAAACTACTTCCAAACTATTCCGTTTAACATGACAAAGTCATTAAGAAAAAAATACATCAGCAAAAAACAGCTGATGTGGGATGGTACAGCGGATAAGGCGTTGGCTTTCCAATTATGCAAACCTGGTTCGACTCCAGGCGGCTTAAGCTGGTGGTTGAAAACACCGCTCACCTTTACCTAGGGTGTAATAAATTGGGTTGGCATAATTGCCGAGGGAAAGGAACTGACCACCCTACTCTCCTTAGTACCGAAGGCTTAGTACAATGAGAACTTTATTCTATCCCCGACACTTAGAATCAAGTATCGGACCATCTTTAACTAAAAAACGGCGCGTTTCAAGTAAGGATTGAAAAATCTCTTGCTGATTAATTACCTGCTCAACAAATGAAAATGATAGGATATAGATTGAGCCAATTTCTCACACCAGCTCTTGGTTGGGCAGAAAATCAGCACAGAATGACCAGTACAAAGAGTTTCAATGCAACAAGCCGTTACACCATCGTCATCACCCTAAATAAAAAAATAAAAAAACTTTTTATGCACAAGCCAAATATCATTCATTTGTAACAAACTAATAAGAGATATGTTGTGAAATTTTATGTTGCTTCAGGTTGACGTCGCGCCCTGCTTCGAGCTGATTAGCCGGCGTGGCGTTTAATGCTTGCTTTCTTATTTGTGTTATACTGTTATTGTTGTTGCTTTCTTGCTGAACGTGCAGCTAGATGGTTGTGGACTGTTTTACTTAGTTATTCAGTTATCTTATGTTAGGTGCTTGTGATGGGCAGAATTTAATTTGTATTTGTTTATATTTTGTTTAGTTGATCAAAGCCTTTATTTTAAGGTGAAACAATATGTTCATTTTTTATCTGATGTTCATTACAAGATACGTACTGAAAGATTCTCGACAGGCACACAACTTCTTATTTTGTTGAATTCGCCATCATAAATTTCTGTTCCAACCTTCACGGTATTTAGCAGTGGTACAGGCCTGGGTTCCGTAAAACAAAAAACAATCTAGTGTCAACAATAAATGCAGTTAATATACTATTTACGTCACAGATATAATATACATTGCATTCATTCAGTTTATCGGTCATTTATCAAGTAGATGTTTAACACCTTGTCCTAGGTACAGATTGAGGAAAGCCTGAAAAGATTATATCGTGGCATGTGGAGATTATTTGGTGATACTTTTGGTTATGTGCATTTCAACAAAAAGGTTGTAACTTATAAGTTTTTTTTTTTGTTTTTTTTTTCAATATCTGCGTATTAATTTAGCAGCTTCACGTTGGTATATAGCTCATTAATTTGAGCTAGCTCATTGAGTGGAATGAGTGCACAATATGTGGATGTAATCTGTTCGCCCCATACATTACCAATGTGCCAAATCTCTGTTTTGTAGAAATAGTGGTTTGCTGAAGTATGCTTAACACGTGGAACCAGTGATTCTCAACCGTGGCTTCCAGAGCCAGAAGCCACTTTCAACCATATTTTAAACCTCAAAATCATATGCAAACCTCCAAGTCCAAAAACATGTTTAAGACCATCGTGTGTACAAATAAAGGTAATAAACTGCATGCAATGCATGATATTGCGAACATAAATTACATGTTTACCTAAAATCGGTCTGGTAAAGTTCTGCCCCAAGCCAAGTCGAAAGCAGGTCAAGATTTGGAATGGTCGCGCTCATTCCCACAATTTGGACGTTGAATTCGTTTTGCTGTATGCTAGACGACCTTTGTGTTTCACACATAAACCTAAAACACGAAAAATGTAGATTTCTTATATTTATTATACAGTAAACGTACTCAAACATTTCAATAAGCGAATGAAGATTGCAAGCTGATGGGTCAAACCTGATAGAAAAGATACCAAAGACGGGGTATGGAAACCATTCGTTATTGCAGCTGTAGTTTCTTTATTCTACTTTCAAGCTACTAAGGCACACACTTTCTGTAGTGAAGTTTATCGAATTTTTGTTTCAGAATCAAAATCTTTTCAGTGATGCGTTGAAAAACAGCATACCTGATCTTTGTTAGCAGCAATTCGATAAGATATCCCCTGTGGTCATCTCCAACCATATGTATCTCATCAACCACCAACATACCTAGTAACAAAATGTAAATCTCTCAATATCAGGTTTCTTACATTCATTGCAATCAGCAAACTACATGGTATGACATATACTAACACTTTGTTTGTGTTAAAAAGTAGCCTATTAACTGTTAAATGGAGAAAGATTCTATGCAGGTTTACTTTAAACTACCCTTGTAAATGATCAGTTGATCACTTGATAAGTCCTTTATGTTATTCAATTTTTTCTCGTGTATGCATATTAAGGATCACAAAACCTTATAACAATTTTGCTTCACCAATACTATAATCCTGTGATGGATATAAGTAGCAGGATTTACTGCATACCTAAAGTTATCCCTGGCGAGGCTACGTTGATTGCTCGTCACAATGCAAAAAAGTTGAAAATCAATGATCTAATCAAAAAATAAAGAGCCTAAAATGTAAACACTAAACTTATGTTTGGCAAACGCTTTAAAAACTGAAATGTTTTCTTCTTCAATGATATTGAATAATACAGATAGCAGTGAACAATGAGTACGAGAACACTTTAGTTTTCGAATCGTTTGCTGAACATGAGTTTAGTATCTACATTTTGGGAACTATGTTTTTCATTAGGTGAATTCTACTGTACAATTTAACAAGTTAAAACATGTTAACTTGATAAGTATAGAAGTTTATCATAAAAACAAATAGTATATACCAAGTTGGTGAATTTGTTGGTCATCAATCAGTCGATTGATCAAGCTATTTGCTTTTTCTATGGTGCACACAGCAATATCAATGGATGAAAATCCACCAGATGGTGACATTCCACTCATATAACCATCCACACGGAGGCCAGAAACTTCAAATATGCGTTTCATTGCAAACATTTTCTCTCTGCAAGTTTCGATTGGTTTTATTAGTTAGACTGATTGAGAAATATAGATCAAGAGATTACCATAGTAAGACAAAACTAACATAAACAGGTGTAGGGCAGGATTCAAGCAAGTAATCACTTAATTACTTACTTGAAAACTTTTACTTGTTACTTATTTAGGTAATTCTCAATTACTTGAAATTTTAAAGTACCGTAGGCCTACAGTAATTTAAAATGCTAAAAAATAAAAGTAAATCTTTATAAATTGTCCCTTGCACTTTTTGTGTCTTCTGTCACTTTTGGGTAGTTCTTGACTCAAGGGAAGGCTTAAGGAAATTGAGCCAGTAATTGAGCACACCAAGGAGAACTTGATATTAATTTGAAGGGTCTAAAACTCTAAATGAACAAAAAGCCAGAGTTCCTTGTGATTTGGTAGAGAGCCTTGACATTATTCAAATAAGAGTACAAGCCCTTTGTCAAAGAGATGTTACAATTTTGACAAGTGAGAAGGTGTTTGAATACATCCTCAAGAAAGTCACGAAAGAGAAAGGGACCATATCGATACAACTGCTCGCCCAAGTAACAGATAGGATCAAAGGAACGAGAATCTGTAGGCTTCCTATGCACTTGGATGCTCCAGATCAATATTATCAGATAATGGATTATTTTTTCTTGATTAATCCCAAGACAAATTATGTGGTCAAGACTGCTGAAGATATATGCATCAGATTTTGTCCTAAGGGGAACAGTGGAGCTTATGAAAGTGACCATGTCAACGAGGAACACCCAGAGAAAAAATCCAACGCAGAAATACTAAATGAAGTTCTGTCTGGAACCTACAAATTCTATTTGTCTTGGTTCACATGAAAACAGGAGATTGCTTTTTACGAAGCTCTCGAAAAGTCTCCCAAAGCCCTTGAAGATCTAAAATCCAGCCTTACTTCTTTCCCATCTACATTTGAGACTTCAAAAGCTTCAGTGTGGCTGGACTATTTGTCTCCAAACTCAGGGGTTCTCTTAGTGATACTGTAGTGTGTTTGATTCTTTGTGATTTCTAAAAAGTCACTTTTTTTAATCTTTACTTAATTACTTAAGTAAATACAAACCCCTTACTTGAATCCAGCCCTTAAATGGAGTGAATCACACACATTGAGATTTGCAATTTGTCTGCAATATTTTTGCATTTCAGCTACAAATGGAAACTCCAAGCTAGGTTACTAAACATAGTGATCACATACATGGGTCAGTGGTTTAAAGTCACCAGTTTACTAATAAAATATACTGTGTTGTTGCAACCACCATGAACCTAGTACAATATACTTTTCTCAGAATAGAACGTAAATGGTAAAACTAATGTCAGGAATGCGCCTGAACGTCATGAACCCATACCTTGGATTGACCTTTGTCGATATTTGCTGATTAAGTAAGCTACCCTTACCTACGTCATATAATTTCACAACATCTTACCTTGCCAATGAAACAAATGGCAAAATGACAATGGCCTTTTTTCTTGTCTTCAGTAGACGTTTGACAAGAAGAATCTCAGCAACCAAAGATTTTCCTGCACTTGTGGGAGCAGAATACACAATATTTTTTCCATCTGCATTAAAAGCTTTAATGTAAGCAAGCAGCGGGTTTTAGCAGTAATATGATTGCGAAATGGTTCTATTAAAAACCAAACAACAACTGACATTTATATAATTAAAATAAGTTGAAATACAACATGAGCATCAATATCAACTAATTTTGATTATACAAGCCATGAATTAATCCTCATGCTGAGGATGTGGCCTGTCCGTCGAGGGCGAAGTTTTCCTCTCCACACCTCGCTCACAGTCTGTTGGGTTGGCAGAGTTCATGTACAGAGCTAAAAGGTCACCCTTAACAAGTTATTTCCAAGAAAGTTTTGGTCTACCTTGACCCCGCTCCGCTGCACTGTTGACACATCTGGACTGAGACAATAGACATCCAGCTAGTGCTGCGCTCAATGTGTCTAAGCCATTTCATTCTTCCCAATTGTAAGACTTCACCAACGTCCCTTATTGTCTGGAAAAAAAGAGTTTCAAACCGGATCTTGTCTTCAGGGTTGACCAGACAGGTCCATCTTACCATCGGTTTACGTTGTAGGCGCTTGCTAGCATTGCCCATGTTCCGAAGCCATAGACCATGACACTTCTCACGTATCAGGCAGGTGAAGCAAACATGCAAACATTTTCCATTGGTGTCTGGATGAAACACTGCAGGTTTTTTGGGCAGCTTCAGTAACTCCTTTCATTAAAGTTTTCGACAATTTCTCTCAGTGTTTTCCTGAACTCCTTCAATCTTGGAAGCAAAAAGTTCATAAAACTCAGCATTTGTGTCTGGGTCAGTAAGTTTCCAGAGTTTTATGCAGGGCTTGAACTGTCGCTTGTGTTTGTGAGGAACTTGAACTGTCATATCAGACACAATGAGTTTGTGCTGAGATGCGCATTTTTCACCTAGGACGACTTTTACATTTGTGACATGCTTTCTGAACTTGTGCCGATATAGGACGTAGTCGATTTGTGTCAAAACTTCTCCAGATTGGTAAGTGACCAGATGCCTGTTATCTTCCTTGAATACGAAGTCCCCTGACCCCTATCACCAAGTCGTTTGCTACAGCAAATTTTATTCCTCTTTCACCTTCAGCATTGCGTTGGCCAATGACGTGCCATACCTGAACTTCCATGTATCTGCATTCTGCATAGATTGCTTTCTATGTGGCCGTTCCAGTCACCACACACAAACAGTTCCTCAGTGGCAGGGACAGTTGTGACAAGGCTCTGAAGTTGTTCATAACACTGAGTCTTGGCATTTTCGCTGAGATCACTCTGGGAAGCATAAATACTGACGGCAGTGAACACAACTTGGCCAACAATTAAACGTATATACTAAGAGTATCCGGATACACGACTTTATGCTGCGGTCCAAATGCCACAAACAATGCCATTTCTAGATCGCAATGCATGAATGACACGAGATATGATTTATCATTATACTAAATTAGTTGTTCTTTTGAATATGGTAGTAATTTCATTTGTCACAGTAGCAATTTTCATTTTTTATAAATAGAAAAATAAAACAAAATATAAAAATTGTTTTTGCACTTAACAAAATAAAGATGAGACTTGGCTATTTCTCACTAAAAGCAATTGTTTTTTTATTTTTTATATATAAGGTAGTAGTTTCATTTGCATAGTAAAAGTAGTACATAGTACCAGCGGTAAAACTATGGCTTTTTCACACTGATTTGTCTAATTTTCTATTTTACTGTAAATGCTGAAAATAACAGAGCAATTACAAATTTATGTTTGCAACTATGACCATTTAAACATCTTATTCTTTTATCAGTTTTCAATTTAAATCTCACATATAACCAGAGATGGGCGTGATCTTGATCTTGAAGATCACAAGTGATCTTGAAGATCAGTTTTTTTTTGGTGATCTTGATCTAAGATCACTTTTTTTTGTGTGATTTTGATCTTGAAGAACAATAAGATCAAGATCACTTTAAAATTGAAGTTTACTGTACAAAGTAGTTAGTGGCAACTATTAACATTAGAGGCATTCCATTATAATTCAACAAATTTTAGAAAGAAATGTAACCACTAGGTTTCAAAAGGTGTTGGTTTTGATATATTTTGTTGTGTTCAAAATTTGAACTTGGGCAAAAAAAAAATTTTGAAAATCGGATAAGCGGTTTTTGAGATATCGCGTTTTGAAATTTTGTTGCTGTCACTAGGTGGCGCTGTTGATGTTCCCAATGTTTTTTGATTTTAGGGTTATATTTGGGGTAGAAAGTTGGTTGAAGTGTCTATTCCACCATTTTTCATAATGCAGAATTCAAAAATGGTCTCAATTTTAGTCTAAAAGCATTAGCTAAGAAGTTATGGGACATTTAAAAAAATTTGGGGGACCAAATGCCAACCCTCAAATTGTCATGTGGGTAACGAGATATCTCGAAAAAAAATTCTGTTCTTGAAAGTTTCTTGCATATACTTCATGATAGTATAATATTTTTTTATGAGACTTTTGTCCTTTTTGCACAATGCAACCTTATATCAAAGATCTATTAATGCAATATTTGAATGATGCTTGCTTATGACGTCACAATAACAAATTACAGATTTCTCCAAAAAACTTTTTTTCACTGTGAAAATTGCCCGGAAAAACAAAATTTGACTGCAATTTTGAAACAAGGGCTGGTTTTCCTGAGCAATTTTCACTATGAAAAAAGTTTTTTGGGAAAATCTGTAATTTGTTATTGTGACATCATAAGCACGCATCATTCAAATATTGCATTAATAGATCATATAACTTCTCATGCAAGTCTTTGATAAAAGGTTGCATTGTGCAAAAAGGACAAAAGTCTCATAAATAAACAGTATATTATCATGAAGTATACGCAAGAAACTTTAAAGAACAAAAAAAAATTTTGGGATATCTTGTTACCCACATGACAATTTGGGGGTTGGCATTTGGTCCCCCAATTTTTTTTAAATGCCACACAACTCCTTAGCTAATTCTTGTAGACTAAAATTGACATCATTTTTGAATTCTGCCTCATGAAAAATGGTGGAATAGACACTTCAACCGCCTTTCTACCTCAAATATAACCCTAAAATCAAAAAACATTGCGAACATCAACAGTGCCACCTAGTGACAGCCACAAAACTTCAAAACGCAATATCTCGAAAACCGCTTGTCCGATTTTCAAAATTTTTTTTTTGCCGAGATGCATTTTTTGCATACTATGACATATGCTTTAGTCATCAAAATTGAAGACTTAGTGGTTATTTGGATTTGTTGAATTATAATGGAATGCTTCATTAACCTACTGTTAATATGATATGTGTGCTTAGGGTCTGAGTATGGAGCGGTTTGTCTGACCGCAAACCCCTGAACTTTTTTGATAGCAGACAACAGTATCAAGATTGCCAGATAGATAAATGGTGCACAGTGAATGTTAAAACTACTTAGTAACACGTATAAAAACTCCCACATGAACCAGACAAAAATTTGGAAAAAAATGATGCAGTTGAAAGTTTATTTTTATTTATTTATTATAAATAAAAAGTATATATAAAAGTAATTACAAATTTTGCGACTTTTTCAGTACTACTGTAATTAACCTCGGCCTTGGGTGTGACGTTGCGATTCTACGCAAACTACGTCAACAATCGATAGGCCTAATAGCAACAGTCACTAACTTATTACAATTCTTAGGCCAGTGATCGAGTAGTTAAAAGTAAAAGTTAGCAATACCAACTAGTCTATATACATTTAACCAGGTTGCTTACAGTAGCTTAATTATTTTTTGCAACATCATTGATCAAAAACTTTTTCAAGTACACAAAAAGTGATCTTGATCTTCAAGATCACATAGTTTGGTGATCTTGATCTTCAAGATCACCTATTCTTGGTTATCTTGATCTTCAAGATCACCAATACTGGTGATCTTGCCCATCTCTGCATATAACTACCTACGGTAGTAACTTTACCTTTACTAACTCCATTAACTACAACAAAACTGAGTACATGATACTAACTAAACAAAAGCTCGATGTAAGGATGCACGTTACGATAAACGGAATTACATTGCAAAAAAAAAAGTGTATTAAATATCTTGGTGTATTAATTGATGACTCTCTCAACTGGAAATGTCACATTCAAAATGTTTGTAAAAAACTTGCTAGAGGCTCCTGGGCCATTCTTCAACTCAGAAATTATGTGGATACTAACACACTGAAGACTGTGTATTACAGTCTTATATATTCTCATCTTCAATACTGCATATCCAGCTGGGGTGGAGCTTGTGACAATGCGCTGGATCATTTATTTAAGCTGCATAAAAGAGTTGTTAGAGCCATGACATTCAGCAACTATACAGCTCACACATTGCAACTCTTTCAAAAACTAAAGCTGTTAAATATACAAGAAATTTATAAACTAGAGATAGCAAAATACATGCACAGAGTCCATTTAAATCTATTACCAGAAACGGAATGTAATATCTTCCACAGACTATCTGAATGCCACTCACACAATACGCGCCAATCATCCAGCAGTAACTATTTTGTTTCAAGGGTGCGTACTGAATTAGGTAAAAGGCAGATGTTAATAAGGGGTCCTAAAGTGTGGCATGAGGTCCCAAGTGATCTCAAAGGTCTTTCTCCAACTTCTTTTAAAAGAAACTTTAAACACTACCTTCTTGATTTAAACGCCACTGTTGAATAATAACTGTTTTGTCTATATAATTACATTATTCTATTTGCTCATCTCTTTGGTATACGTTGCTTTTTATCTTTTTTACTGATTAAAATTGTCGATTGATATCTCTTAAACTCCACTCACAATTAATTCATTCAGTAGCACGGTAAACCTGCTTAGTTTGTTTGCTTTTTTTTTTTTCTCTTTTGCATAATGAAAACATGTGTATCTGTATCACCAAATGCTTGATTTTCTTTTTTTGTATGTGTGTTTGTGTATTTACTGTATATATGTTACTTAGGCCTACATCACCAAGCTTGAGGTGGCTGCTGACTAGATGACCGTTTGGTCTTTTCGCAGTCTCCTCGTCATATGACACACAACCGATTATTATTGTATACTTTGTATTCTTTTCATGTTTGTGTTTGTGACAAATAAATAAATGAACTGAACTGAACTGAACTAGTTGCCTTGACAAAATCGTCATAAAGAGTTCTTATCACACACTTTTCGGTCTAGTTTAGTTTGAATTTCAATAACTTTGATCTTTCAAGGCGCCACTTTTCCAGCTGTTTGAAAGATATTAAACGCTCACATGGCAAAATTATAGCCTACTTTTCACGTCACGCCAATGAACACGCTTTTTCAACCTCTGCAGGCGTTGAATAAATGCAAATAAACGTTGCTTTGTTGACTGGTTTCTGCACGCAACAGTGTTAGGAATTTACGTGGCACTTAATTTGCTCACGCAATTTATTATTTTGTTTTATCATTTTTGCAATTGCTGATGCCTACCACGAATGAGTGATAAGAAGTCATACAAAGGAACTGA
This sequence comes from Aplidium turbinatum, assembly GCF_918807975.1. Classification (NCBI taxonomy): domain Eukaryota; kingdom Metazoa; phylum Chordata; class Ascidiacea; order Aplousobranchia; family Polyclinidae; genus Aplidium; species Aplidium turbinatum. The sequence continues at coordinate 18,876,117 of NC_137485.1, forward strand.
AAAGGAGACAAATCTTGTCCTGAGTATAGGCTGACCTTTGCTTTTTGAGGTAAAAATCACTAGTAAAAATCTTGACCTATACTCAAGTATATAATATACGGTACACTACAATCTAAGGTAAATATATGTTCTGATTTTCAGCTGGTTATTGTCAAGTAGTAACAGAATTCCTGATTTGACGCTTTAGCATGCTTAAAGTAGTGTACATTTAAACATTGGTGAATAAATTACTTGGCAATGCTGGTCAAAAATTTGGACTCAAAATTTGATCAGTACCGGTACGGTACATAATAAATGTTTTGTTTGCAAATATGAAAAGATTACATTCTCAATTGCACATTCCTATATTGTAACGGCTAATGTTGCTCTCTCACCTAAAACACCAGGTAACTGAAGACACTCCGCTTGCCATACAAACATTGTACTAAGTCCAACATCATGGTATTTCTCGATAATGCATTGAGGAAGATCCAAACCCGATAAGTTACAGTCAATCATTTTGTTAAGTGCACAATTGGTTTGTTGAAAAATTCATTATAACAAAAAATCTACTATAAAACAACACTATATCTACCTAAAACATGTTTGAATATATTTTTAATTTCAATAGATATTGATTTCCTGTTCCTTTGTATAATTTTGCGTTGTATTTGGCGCTTTCGCTTTTCAACGAGTGTTTATTTAGGGCAATCCCCTGAATTGGATTGAATCATTATTTAAGTGTGAAAGGAGTTATCTTCATTCTCATGTTCTCTATTTCCATTCAATTCAATTCAATTTATTTTTTGCTGCTGGCGCAAACATGTACAAAACGGCAAAGTAAACATACGAATTTGACACCAACAAAAGGAAAAGATAGCAAAACCCAAAAGTTTAAAATATACATCAATAAAACAGTGTTACCACTATCTTAAAATTGCACAGCCACCAAACCTAGAAGCGAAATAGAAGAAAAAACTTTGTTTTTTGGGAAAATAGTCCTACAATCACAATTAACACTTACAAGTGCAAGGGCGATTAAACTTTTTAATACAAAGAAAAAAAATTCAAAAGGTGACAAGTTTCCTGAACTTTCGCTTTGTGAGTCATCAAAAGCATTTAAAAAAAAGTGATGCTACTCAGCAAGGCAAAATTACAGGAAACCGGCTCAGAGTGACCGCACAAATTTAGAAAAAAAGTAAAAAAAAGCAAAAATACGATTAAATATTAAAAAAAATACATAAGCTACATAGCCCTATCACAATTTTTTTCTTAGTTTTACAAAAAAACAAAAACGTGCATAGCCTACTGTAGGCCTGCCTTACTGTACAATTTTATTAAGATATTAACACTTGCAACAAGGGCGATTTAAACTTTGCCAAATTCAAGACGTGAAAAGAAAAAAATACAACACTATAACTTACCATAAAATAGCAGGGGCCTGAAAAAAAAAGAAGCGACAAAACCCGAACGTCAAAGCGTGCTCGCGAGAAATGAGTCACTAAATACAAGGGTTGTGGTGCGGTCATGTGCGGTCGCAACACCTTGAGAAATTAAAAAAATTGTAGCAAATTAAAAAAACAAAAACAAATTGGTGTCTATAAGCTTGAAAAGAAAAAAAATGAATTGACACTTGCTTTGTTGTTGCTCCTCTAAAAGAGAAAACTTAGTAAATAAAATCCCACAAAATATCCTACCATCAGAGGTGGGCATCCGCTACTTTGAACGCAGCACACACCCGCTACTTTGAAAATCTCTCAAAATACAAATAGGCCTACATTTCAAAACGTACCAGGCCTTGCGCTGCAAGATATAGCCTACAAACTGTGACAATAGATGTAAGCTACTCTAACATCATGAAACGTAGCTTACTGTATACTATAGGCTACACTCTTATAGGCTACAGCACTGTCAGGCTTACCATATTTGATGATGCACAATCTCTGACTAATCAGTCTCGGTCACGTTGACGAATTTTTGAATGTCATTGTTATGGTAAGTTATAAATTGAGCATTTAGGATACAGTAGCCTACTTCTAAAACACATTGTCGGCATCACTTTTTGTAAAAGGAAGAAAATATGAAACAATACAAAGCAGTATGAATCGTTGCATTTTACTATACAAAATGCCAGTTTTCAGCTAAGCAGTAACATTTATAAAAAATAAAAAATGGCACAAAATCATTTTGTAACAAGCTCAAAGGAACGTAGGCCTATGCAGTTTTAAGGCCTAAACAATAACCTACTTTATCTCTACCATCTTTTTCTGAAGATCTTTCAGCAAGGTTTTTTTTCATTTAAAAATATATAAAAATCCCCACAAGACATCTTGAAGTTAAATTGAAGCGTTGCAATTCCTTTTATCGTTTCAACGACCATTTTATTTATTTCTTTTGTCCACTGACCTTGCATCAGTAAAAACCCAGCCCAATTCATTTTTTTTTTTCAATTCAATTTTATGTTTTGTTGCTCCCTGAGAGAACGACAAAGCAAACACACGAATTTGACACCAACAAAAGGGAAAGATGGCAAAACCTAAAAGTTTAAAGCATAGGCCTATATCGATAAAACAGTGTTATAGGCTCTAAACACTATCTTAAAATTGCACAGTCACCGTCTGCGTTGTGAGGCGCTACAGCGAAGAAAAACAGGGTATTGGAACGCAATAATTGTGCGTCTGACGTAGTGACGTTACCTTGAAAAAGCGCGGTGTGACGACAACAAAAGTGACGACGTGCATTCGTGCAATAAACGCAAATCAATTGAACCTCAAGCGTAGAAGGAAAACAGTTTAGGCTATGGTTAACAACTCTAAACTACTGTTTTGGTCTGCATCAATCATTCTTTTCCTAAAGGAGAAAGTTTATTCTCCTCTAGACTAGACGGATTGAAGTGAAACGTTTATTCTCCCCTGCAATCAAACGTTGCAAGAAGAAAACAATTATCAAGAAGTTTGGTGATAAAAAGGTGATGCCCGGTGGACAAGGGCGCGGAAAGTAGGGGTGCGCAAGGGGCTGCAGCCCCCCTAGAGCTAATTCAGCCCCCCTGGAATTTTCGATAATTGCTTCAGCCCCCCTTAGAAAATTCTGACAATTTAAGGTACATAACGTTGTAAAGGAGGTGAGGCTTGTTGCCGATGCCCACTTCGTTTAAACAGTTGCAGTTGTAATTCGTGAATCGTCTAAACGTAAATATTTATTCATGTCGCTTTTTCGTTCCGATGAAGTTGCCTGCAATTTGCTGGGTTTGTGTCCTACTCGTTGGTGCGTTCGTGCTTCAGCCCTTGCTCGTGTTGTTAAGTGCTACCCTACCCTGTCGCAATGTCTGACAGACATGACAGAAGATAGTGCAATGAGAGGAGACGCACGTACAAAGATATTCGGCTTGGTAAAACAAGCACGCACGACGCGACCTTAGTTTGCGATTACCTGCAGCGGTAAAGTTTTTCAGCCTGCAGAAGCCGTCGCAAGGTAGCTCCAAAACAAGAAGATCTCTGCTTCTACAGCTTTAGAATCCATCACCCTTCTCCACAAACGGATCAAAAATCTCAGAAAATAAGTTATGAATCCGTTTACAAGCCTATGGAAGCAGCGAACGTCTTTACGTCTGCTAATAACCTAAAGACGCCAAAAGATCCCGGAGTGAGCAAAACTCCAGTAAGATTTCGAAACACAGAGGAATTGGATGCTTTGTCGTCTGCGGGAGAAGGAGCGTGGAAACGGCAATACACTAAAGCCCTTAATTTGGTTCAAGCTGAGCTTGATCGAAGATTCAACCAGGCGGATCTGCTTACAGCAGCCAACAGAGAGAAGGCCCTTGTTCTTTCTTTTTGATAACCGCTATGTATATGAGCTGCTATCCAACCTGTCTTCTTCCTAACTTTCGACTCAAGTTCCACATGTGTTGAGTGAAGATTGATGGTATATTGTTAACAAGAGACGGGTTCAATTGTGATGTGGAATAGTCACTTCACACTCTTAATTACGTCCGTCCGTTAGATTCACACATCGTAAAAGGAAGACGAAGCACGTTTGGAAAACACAAGTTAGAAAATTAGAAAAAGAATGACGAGAGATTGTCGCTCAAGCGTGACAGTGCATCGCAATGATGACGTCACGATTGCGCGACAATCCATGTCACAATACGGAGACAGATAACTTGGCCATAATTTCGTGAACATAGCAGCCTCCAAGATGAATATTACAATATCCATCTTCCAGAAGATTATTTTGCCTAAACGAAATTACTCATCATTGGCCATACCTAACACGCATTAAACATAATAGCAATACCGCATAATATTGTCGTATAAATAACATACATAGTCATGTAGATGAACCTGTAGTCCCATACTGCTGTCTGAAGGTATTTAAAACGGACCATGCTCACACGACATTACAGTACTAACACACCATACACCTAAAGTTATACAAAACAAAGTTGTCATATGAAGATACTAAATTAAATGTGAAAGAATGAATAAGATGCTCAGCTTAGTCACAGGTATCACAAGCAAATTTTCTGTAAGCGATATTGGCGTAACTCAAAGTGACAATATGTACTTGATAAATACATACGGTTCCAGCCAGACTGTATCTATTTAATTTGTAAACAGCCAACATAAGCATCATACATCACACAAGTCATAAACAATTAAACATTAATAAAAAAAGTGAACACATTTTCTATGAGTGACGTCCCTTAACGTCCATCTGGGGGGCCCGAACCAACTGGAGCGAGCACAGCAGTGCGTGCCCGCGCGCCCTCCACCGGAGCAACGCAAGAAATATCACGAAGCACGGTTTCAACGTGCGACTTCTTTGTGTTAGTGTCCCATGTTACCACAGCCACCCTCACCCTTCTCACAAACTCTTTACCCTTTCGATGCTGCGGTAAAATTTCAATCACTCTGCCGACTCGGTAGTCCCCTCGTTTGGGTCGGTCGTTCATATCCCATACGAGGACCAAGTCTCCGGGTTCTAAATTGCGACAGATGTCTCTCCATTTTCTTCGACCCCGCAACTTAGGTAGGTAGAAATCTGTCCAGTGACCCCAAAACTTATCAGCGAGTGACATGCTACGCCGCGAATCTGCCAGCGTGGCCTCTTTTAACTCCTGCCTTAATTCATCCGCAATGCAGTCGCGCGTCAAATTTTTACGTTTTAACCAGTTCACGTTCTCAAGATCATCGCGAACCTGCACTTTCCTGACTGTGACACGACTGTCCGAACAGAGAGGAGACCGCCCTCCACCGGCTAGCCATCCCAACGGTGTATTGATCGCGTGCGGCTCATACAACGTTTTACCAACTCGCTCTTCAAGCACAGTTAACAAGAATGGACAGTCATCGCCTATCAAAATGTCCACAGTCTGACGATTTTCTAATTCAAACACACTAATGTCATCAAAATGTCTGTAGCCACTCAATTCTTGCTTATGGGGCAAGGTTTCAATGTTATCGCTCCATGGCGTCGAACAAACAACATTATCTATATTAAAACTCTCACCAGTCGACAACGATTTTACCACAAATTTGACCAAACCAGCATCAACTTTCGTCTCACCGTTTAATGTTTTCATGGTAAAGGAAATGTTTTCATGGGGCTGTAAACCCAACTCTGCACACAATGATTTTGATACCAGCGTTATCTGGGATCCATAATCAAGCTGACAGTACACCAACTTTTCTAAGCCAGTTGCCGGGTTTATGACCTTCACAGCAACTGTTCGGTTTAAAACTTTACAAGGTGTCACTTTCACATTTCTCAAAGAGACTGATTTTTCTCTACCTTGAACTCCAGTTTTATTAACCGCAGACTTGTCAACTTTGTCCACAGCGGACTCGCGTACCTTCTTTGGAACTGGTTTGTTTGCTGGCCTATCATTAACGACCCATTCATGCAACATAGCGAAATGCTTCGGTGTTTTATAGTTAGCATCCTGACACTGATCACAGTTCATGGCACAGCGACAATCTCTAGCCCGATGCTTTCCTCCACAATTATAACAGAGCCAATGTTTGTAGAAAAACTCTTCACGCTTTGCCACAGTCATACCCTGCAAACGATGACATACCTCCAAACCATGATCCACATTCACACCAAACGAAAGGCAACACTCACACAACGAGACACTCGTTTTTGACGTTGCGGAATTTATATTACCATAGCCGTCAACCTTGGCCGCCGTATGTTTCACTTGAAATGCACCCGCGTCCCTTTTACTCTCCGACTTACCAAAAGAATGGTTATTGCTCGACTTATGGTCCTCACTCATTAACCAAACGCCAAAGTCGGTTGATTTCGCATTTTCTTCCGCAATAACAAACTGCAACAAACTATCAAAGGAAGGGTCCGCCGTACAACCAAATTTATCACCTAAGAAATCAATGAAGCGTTGACGCGCATAAACGGGCAAACGTTTAGCTAGATCACAGACAAATTTCCCTTCAAGGTAGTCCAACCGCTTGTATGCTGCCGCATATATTTGGCAATCTAGTAATTCTGCCCGAAACTTGCGCCAACCAGTAATGTCAGCCCCCGACACACGCGGCCCAAATCGGATACTTTTAACACAAGCCTCAGAATTAAAACCGCCGCGAACAGAAAATCTTAAAGACAAACGCTCCAATGCCATATTAGCACGCATTGCTTCGTTGTAACCTGGGGTGCTACTGATCACCAAGCTTATGTCTTGAGCAGCAGTTTTAATACATGCTGCTCTAATCAAGCTCAGTCTCATATCCTCATATGGGCATTTTTCTAACAAAGCATTTATCTCGTTTTTAAAAACAATAAAGGGCATAGAAAACCCGTCATATTTTATGAGCGAGGCCATGTCAAGATAGTCCTTCCTTGACGCCTTTTCGCACGCTCCGTCGTAGGCTAGGGGCGGTTGCTGTTCTCTCCTTGCCATCACGTCACTTTTATGCAGGGGTAAGCCATAATACCCATCATGGACTGCACTACCCTTAGGGATATACCTAGTAGTATCAGTAAATCCTGGCGGAGGTCTAATAGGTCTCTCATAAACAGGTACATTTAAGCTAGGGGTTGTATTAAGTAACTTGTCTGCTTTGTTAGCAGCCTCCATATGGGCACAGAATTTAGACAACACTGAGTGAGGGGCTTTTTTTGGTTTCTCGCTTTCCTTGAGATGGGGACCATCTTTCACCTGGGCGCTCGTCTTGGAATCCCGCGTGCGATAACTCCTCAAGCTATGTGTCTTCTCTGTATAGCATTCCGACATGGCCATCTGCTTCTGCAAGCTTGCACGTACTTGTAACTCCCTAAGCTCTCTGGCCAGCTTACGCTCTTCTCGGGCTTCCTGTTCCCGGGCCTCCTTAAGCTCTCTGGCCAGCTTACGCTCTTCTCGGGCTTCCTGTTCTCGGGCCTCCTTCAATTTCCTTGTCTCTCGCGCCTCATCTAAGCGGTTCTCAATTTGAATCTGTTCTAATTGAGTTTCCAGATCAATCTGAGCTAAAATATGCGCAGACCTTCTGCTTTTCCCTGCAGATGAGGGAGGGACCACAATGGTTATGTTTGGCAGGGAAGCTGAATTTACTGGGGGCGAGTCTGTTAGCTCCTCCCATCGTTCTTTACATCTCCTCACCAACATTTCAAACTCGGGGGCGACTCGAGGTTCGGAGTCCTTTTTCTGCGTAATGGCACAAAAGTCTCTAACCCTCCAATCTAGAGCCTTGACATGCTGTGATTCAAATTCTATCACTTCGTCTCTGCTTCTTAGTTCCCCAAGCTGTCTCGTGGCCGCACTGATGTCACTAAGTAGCTGACGCCTTCGTTGACGGGCTTCCCTGTCATTCTGTAGCCCTAACACTTCCTGGTGAACCTCCTCTCTACCGACCTCTGAGGGCAGTTGTGACTGTACTACTGGTCCACTCACTGGAAGCCGCGCTACGGTGGCCCCACTCTCCGCGACAGATCCACCTCGCCCCACCAAAGAGCGGCGGACCGGCTCCTGTACACTCCCCAGCCCGCCCGAGACCCACAGACAGTCCTCAAGGGAAGCGGCACTCATAGTTATTTCAGTAACTTATTAAATGGAATATGTAGCCTACGGTAATCAACAAATTAACTTTTACTACTAAATTGCAGTAGGCTACACAAATTTGCTATAAAAGCTCGATAACATACACAATCAAATAAGTAACACACTGACCAGAGGCAGGAAATAGTCCTCGCACCACTGCCCTTACAAGAAGCGTCGCACTCTTTGTCCACGTGATCCAGTTTCAAAATGGCGTCGCGCGCTTCGTCTTGTGGTCGGTGGAATAACACAGTTTCTTGCTCTCCTCGGACAGTTCGATCGTCGACGGATTGTTGGTCTGGTGACCGTTCCCCAGCCGCTTCAGGCAGTATAAAGTAACCGTGCTTATACTGCCCCACAGTAGAATTAGTGACTTATCTAGCTGGAGATCTGGTTTTGCTTTTTCGATTGCTGTTCTTTGGCCGCTTCGGTTGGCCAGCAATATGCGTTTTACAGCACCAGCAAAAAACAATTCTTGTAGCTTCACGATTGAAGTGACCAGAACCACACGATTGAAGATGGGTACGGTAACTACAGACTCACGATTGAAGTGACATCCCGTTTAACACAATTGAAGATGTTCTTTCTTTTTGATAACCGCTATGTATATGAGCTGCTATCCAACCTGTCTTCTTCCTAACTTTCGACTCAAGTTCCACATGTGTTGAGTGAAGATTGATGGTATATTGTTAACAAGAGACGGGTTCAATTGTGATGTGGAATAGTCACTTCACACTCTTAATTACGTCCGTCCGTTAGATTCACACATCGTAAAAGGAAGACGAAGCACGTTTGGAAAACACAAGTTAGAAAATTAGAAAAAGAATGACGAGAGATTGTCGCTCAAGCGTGACAGTGCATCGCAATGATGACGTCACGATTGCGCGACAATCCATGTCACAATACGGAGACAGATAACTTGGCCATAATTTCGTGAACAGCCCTTCTGAGCTGTGCAAACGGTGACGAAAGGTCTGATACTGAGATCAGCTTACCCGATGCCATCAGAATAATCTTCTAAAAACGCAACTTACCTTGCTTAGCGATGTTGTAAGTGGAAAAATCGCAAACTCCGTTAAAAAGGTTGCTGAGATACTATCGCAACTAAACCTCCAAGCACTAGATCTTTTCAAAGAAACGCGGAAATTCGTGGAGCTCATTCTTGGCCTCCCGATTTTAGCTGCATCATCAGAACGTTCTTTTTCTGCTCCAAACGCCTGAAAACATGCTTGAGAAGCTCAATGACACAAAAAAGGCATACTCATCTTGCGTTTATGCATGTCCGGCTGCGTAGTCGTCGGCATTCGTCGGCTGCGTAGCCGAGTGGTGAGAACGTCTGCGCGACGTTCGAAAGGACGTGGGTTCGACACCGCTCCAGAGCACGCGTCTGTGTCTCGGCGAAAGACACTTAAAGGCAAGCCAAAATAAGGGGAGCAGCTGACTCGAAAACTATATGTCACTTCGCTGCTTCCTGTCGTAGCCTATCGCATCTGTGATCGCAGTGTAGCCTACTGTATGTTATCGCAATGGGCGCAAATAAAAACATGATTATGTCCACCAAAACACTGTCGATATCAAAGAACTCATGACACAGTTTATAAAAAAAACACTTGAGCGAAAAACACTCTTCGAAAGCGTATTTCATATTGATTTCCTGAACAGCTGCTTTGTTGTTACCGTTCTTCATTTGTTACAATAACAAAGTGTGTGATTTGGCGTCGTTTTTTGCACAGGAAGGGACCAAATTCTTACAACCCGCTCTTAAAGTTCGCCTGCATAAGGGGGGTCTGGGGGATGAAGCCCCCCAGAAGCTGACAACACTACGGAAGCTTCGGCCCCCCCTAGAGAAAAATAGTTCCCGCGCCACTGCCGGTGGATACAGGAAAATGAGTACTTGTAGCTAATACATCACTTGACGTGCTTGGTGGGCTAGTTGGACTGTCAAAACCACAGACATTCAAGCACGTTTTAACACTTCTCCCTGGCGCAAATTTGAACACTAAATTCCCTGACATCCTTGGGAAAAATCTTTACGTGTAGGCTATGGTACGGTAACCCTAGCACTGCATGTCAGTGGCAGATCCGGGAGGGGGCGATAGCCTCCCTAAAACACTGAAAAGCACCCTTTTTTTAAAGGTGTAGTCTATTTGCAAGGTCGGATTAATGTAGATCTACGCATCATTGTGTTTTGTTGAAATCGTACCCCCAAAGCTACCGGTAGCCTACCTATTGTATAGCCTATGCTACACTAGTTCAGTTCAGTTCAGTTGTTTTTATTTCTGACCATAAAATCAAAAACAATACACGTCAACATAGCAAAGGTCGAGAAAAAGTTAGAAGCGACAAAATGCGAACGTTAAAACGTGCTTGTGATCGAAGTAAGTTATTGAGTTGAAAAAAATTTGGCACGGTCGCAACACCTTCAGAAAAATTTAAGATGTAAAGGGAAAATAAAAAAAGAAAATGTTACAAAAAAAATAAAAAACATATATTTAGGCTATAGCTTTATTAGCCTATATAGCTTTAGCTGATATATTTAAGATTTGTATGGACAGTTGCTATGAAGATCGGCCATGGTGCGTTATCAAGCGTGCTGATGGTCGTGAGGGGAACACGTCTTGATGCGTTTAGCTCATAGCATAGAAGAGCAAGGCAGGCAAAGAAAACCCCACAAAGAAATCCTACCACGGGCAAAGCCATTTCAAGCGCAACGCACCATAGGCCTTGCATGAATCACAAAATAGATAGGCCATAACTTGACGACATGAAAACAATGACAAAAACAAATTAGCAAAAACAACATCATCATCTTGCGGAAGTCCAATTATACCCAGGAAAGTGATGTCTTGAAGATATCAAGCGTGCTTTGTCATAAAGTTGCGTTGATAAAGCGATAATTTTAGACCCCAGTCAGCTAAACTCGTCACCTCCACACCGATCCAACGTTAGCAAACGTTGAATTAATGCAAAAATGACAGGCATCGCTACCTGGGATGTAGGCTTAGTTGTGGCATGTCACAGTAATACAGTATGAGACATTTGGGTTACCGTATGTTTTACACGTTAATCCAAAATAAAAGTAAAAAAAAAAATCCAATTCGGCATATTTCGTAGAAAAAAATTGCTGACAAACAAACAGACAATAGCATGACGATCCAGTCCAAGACATTGATATAAAAAACAACTGGTTGGAGGGAGCACATGGCCACCGCTTCACCGAAAGATGGCGATTGGTCGAAGTCTCGAAGAGGATGGAAAAACTTCTGCAGACTCTGTAAGTCACACTAAACGTCGGCTACACTTAACGTCACACTAAACTCACACTAAACGTAAGCTATAGGCCTCAGCAAACAATTTCGTCTTTGGAGAGTTTTTGCGCAGCTGAAATGGTAGTTTCTTGTATTGCTCTCGGTTGTAGCCTAGATAGGCGTAGCCAGGGGCGAAAGGGGCCATGACCCCCAAATTTTCAAAGTTTGGATTCCAAAGTTGAGCCTTTTGTTGAAAATATAGTAAAATTTGAAGGCAATTATATCGTTTTCTAAAACATCTGGCCATTAACACCCCCAGAACTTGTTTTAGACAAACAGAAATACACCAATAAATTTTGTAAAAACAAATGAACGAAGTATTTTTAAGTCACATTCCAGCATTCCGTGTTTTGCGTGAAGTGCTTGATTACTTCTCTAAAGAGCAATCTCGACCATGACCGCAACGACCTGAACGTTTTGCTGAACATCAAAGAAGCATATGAAGATAGGCCTACTCGGAATACAAGAGCTGACAATGCCCAGAATAGTGGATGTACAAGTTTACCGTGCTAACGTCTGTGCTGAAACGGCTTTCCAGTATTTCCACCGTTCGGTGTATATATCCCATACATCGACGGATTGAGTAACTCTCTTCGGGAACGATTCAGTGACAACCCTTCATTTTTTGCGTTGCTATCCATCTTTCCACCAAACAAACTAACCAAGATAGATGAGATTGAGTATTTGTATTCTTTGGATAATCGTGACAGCAAAGTAATTCTCTGGAGGTCTTCTTTGACTTCTCAAGTCAACTAAGACAGTATAGAACTTCTTCTGAGTGCTAAATATTATCCAAGCGTGCACAGTGCAATCCAAGTCATCCTGGCCTTGCCAGCAACAACAGTTGAGGCTGAAAGGTCTTTTTCATGCATGAAGAGGGTCAATACCCGGCTACGCTCAACAATGACTTCCGATCGCCACTCAGATTTGTGTGTGCTTCATTGCCATGGTGGTGTCTTATACAAACTTAACAAACTGTTTGTAGTTCCCTTGAGCTCATCAAACATTTGGCCTCCCCCCCTGAGTTTTTTCTGGCTACGCCACTGGTTGCCTAGGTTACTAACCAGAATATCGTCAAGAGAGTATACTTTCATCGTAGGCAGAGTTGCATTCCTGGGGGGGCTCGGGGGAGCTCAGACCCCCAAAATATAAAAAAGCTTGATGTAGGGGGAGCTCGTCAAGCTTCCACTTTTCAGCTCTTCTGACTGAACAACAACTTCTCAACAGCTTTCTTACAACAGAGCTGCAAAAATGCACGAACATAAGTTGGTAGCAATCGCCGTTTTCCGTGATTAGGTCCGTATAGTTAGCTTAATTCTACCATGCAATCTACATGTATCGTAAATCAAAATTTTTGCAAATATGGTAATAAAGAACAACATAAAATTTTTGTGGCTCTTTTGACATTCTAAATGTTTGCGTGTGATGTGACTCTTGCATTGAATAGCCTTTCCCACCCACGTGCCTTAAAATTTAGGAAAGTGATGGGTAAAATTTTCAATGTGGGTTGTGTTGCGTCCTCACATCCTGGTATCAATGCTCTGTGGAATAGTTTCCCAGCATTGTATAAACACTTCACAGCCCTCGCAGAAAGGAAGAATATTAGAGAAACAGATCGGGCCATGTTCAGAGCCTCAGAAGTCTCTGCATCAAAATGACCACCAAGGAATTCGTAGAAGATCTAGCGCTATTAAAAGATTGTCTTCGGCAATTATCGCTTTTGTCAGAAACTCTCCAGACTGAGAATATCAACTTCGTAGCAGCTAATCGTCACGTCAAATGGACTGTTAGTTCTCTATTTCAAATAAAAAAAAGCTGTTGAAGAAGGAAAGTAGGCTATTCATTTGATGAAGTTGTTAACTTGAGTCCTGGAAGTACAAAAAACTACTCCTTAAGTCATAACATTGGACCAGTTCAAAGCTCGACGTAGGAGTAGGATTATCCTTCTTTTGGTCTTAATCGGTTGATTCAAGCTTCAGTTGACAACATTGGATGCAGGATGGTGGACACCAACAATGAAAATTTTGTGAAGAGCTTGGAAATTATTGTACCAGAGTTATGGCCCGCTGTAATCGAAGTTCCATGGCAAAAAGGGGAGCAGATATTACGGAAAATAGAGGAGAGATTTCATGTCACCACTCTTATTTCCGATGGTACGTTGACAATCCTTGCCATATAGTGATACCAGATACGATAAAGTTGCTCAAGAATGTAGTACGGTAGCCTACTAAACATGATTGCTATAAGTTCTGCTGAAGCCGAACATGGGTTTTCGCAAATGAACTTGGTCATCACACCGCTACCATCACAGCTGACCAAATCACTTGTTTCAGTACGGTAATGTTGTTCATCAGCATCAATGGACCACCTCCTCATAGGGGAAAGGTGTGTATTTTGAACCCCTTAAAGAAAAATAAGCACAACTCAGCCAACTTCCGGTCAATGTGTATTATTTTTCACCCAGATACAGTCTAGGTACTTGCAAACCAGTGTAGAAAATATAAATTACATACAATAAAAAAATACAGAATAATTAAGCAATAAAAAATGTTCAAAAATGGTCCAAATTACACATATGGTGTGTATTTTGGACCATTGGGGTGTGTATTTTGGACCATTGGAGTATATAATTTCAACTGAAGTTGCTTGAGGTCTTCGAAATGAAATTTCTGGATGACGGTTCAAGAATCCCTTAAGCCAATCTTTTTCAGCCAGACCCTTTTCACTGTTGAAGCGGGTGTTGACATTATTGGCAGACGCAATGTCATATGCAAGCTTTCTTAAATCTATGTCCCCTAAACCATAAAATCTTCACTCCATTTCCAAAACATGTTTGACCAGTTGATCTTCAATATTTTCGGGAAGATCAAGTTGTCGACCAATGGTTTTTGACACTTGTGTAGCATATTTATTGGTAGCCTGTTATGGACATGTTTTAACACTACAGCTTTGGGAATTTTGAACTGACGCGATGCTGCATAGGTGAGATGACTGGTCCAAATTACACACTGTCATGCACTGTTAAAAATTACCAACTATGACTTCCACACTTGGTTACAAGTCTTGTAATTGAGCACAACATCTCCTTATAGATTAAAGATAATACCAACATCATATCAGACTCAAACGTCATGCCAATAACGTTTCAGCGCTTAGCAATCAACTCCCCAAAATAACATCAGCATACCCAAAACCACAAATTCCAATTTCCCGTCCACGTTTCTAAACCTAATGAGCTGAGTTTTTCACATCCGGGCTATTATTATTTTTTCTTTCAAGCTGTTCAAAAATACTGACAAAACGATTTTTATTTTTTGAGTTAGGGAACTGGTCCAAATTACACACTGGTCCACGTTACACCACTTTCCCCTATATGGAATGGCACTGCGGCAACTCAGAAGTGGTTGCGGACTCATCAATCGCCTGTGGATACTCAGGTTAACCATTCTAAGCTGCCCACATTGAATGAACTCAGATGTGTTCAAAAACTGTTTGCTGGCTAAATCAAAGACTCTCGAGGTGCTTATAATGTGCCAAATGCTGTATGTGCCAAATGCTTGTCTTAAAACTGAATTAGTTCCCATTGTTAAAAACAAATCTGGTGACGTTAGAGACATCGCAAACTACAGACCTATTGCTCTTGCTACTGTCATTTCTAAACGATTTGAACATGTTGTATTTTTTTTTATTAATGACTATCTCACAACAAACGATAATCAACTTGGCTTTAAACCTAAGCATAGCACAGATATGTGCATTTTTGTACTTAAGCAAGCTGTGTCTTACTACAGAAAACGTGGAAGTCCTGTTTTTTCTGTATTCTTAGATGCTTCGAAAGCATTTGATAGGGTAAACCACAACCTCCTATTCAAGAAACTAATTCAACGAGGAGTTCCGATGTGCCTTGTTCGTCTAATAGTTTATTGGTATACCCATCAGCGGATGTACATACGCTGGGGTTGTCATTACTCACAGTCTTTTTCTGTCAGCAATGGTGTCAAACAGGGTGGTGTTCTCAGTCCTTACTTATTTGCCGTGTATATGGATGATCTATCGACTGTGTTAAGCAAAACCAAGGCAGGCTGTTACATAGGTAATACACTTGTTAATCATCTCATGTTTGCTGATGATATTTGTTGTATTTCTCCAAGTGTTCATGGTCTGCAGAGTATCTTGAATGTGTGTGAAGATTATGCGCTTTCTAACGATGTCATTTTTAACTGCAAAAAGTCATTTGCTATGTACTTCCAAACCAAACACTTAAAGTTAAATTTGAATCCAATTGTACGGCTCAATGGAAGTGAGATCAAATTCGTAGACAGTGTCAAATATTTGGGTGTTTTTCTTGACACGGCAATGTGTGACGACAAGGATATAAATCGACAAGTGCGATCAATCTACTGTTCTGCCAACAAATTAAAATCAAAATTTTACAAGTGCTCCAGTGATATTAAAAATGTTCTATTCCGTTCTTATTGTACTCCAATGTATGCATGTCATCTGTGGGAAAATTATCATCAACGTGACATTAATCGTCTGCGTGTTGCCTTCAATAATGCGTTTAGAATTATACACAATTTGCCTAAACACTATAGCGTACGTGAACATCAAGTCTTGTGTAACATCATAACATTTGATGCATTACTTCGTAAATATGTTTTTTCTTTTGTTGGAAGATGCGAAGTATCGTCTAACTCTATTGTTGCCTCCCTGATGAGGTCTGATTGCCATCGTATATCAAATTACCGTCTTCATTATAATAATTCTATGTATGCTATTATCTAGTTTTGATGGCTGCCATGTCATCTGATTGTTTTTATCGTTCTCAATACTTTCAGTTCTGCTAACTTGTAACGCTACCGTACCATTGTCTGTAAACTTGTAACAGTAGATAGGCCTAGCCTATTTATTGAGATTTTGTGCATTTGCAGTTTGTGTATTATTTTGTTATTTTTTGATGTTATTTCGTTGTTGTTGTTCGTTATTTGTGCATTTGCAATTTGTGTATTATTTTGTTGTTTTGTTTTGGATATAGACAGCTTTGTCTGATGCAAATAAATTATTATTATAACTTAGCCCATAAAACCAAAGACCTGGCAGACAGGCTATTTGTTTTGGATAATCTCGTTTGCACAAATTTGGAATATGCTTTTGCTGTATTTGAAGTTGTTGGCCTACTGTTCGTTAATAGCTAAATGAGATTTTTGTGTAACTGTCACATTGGCAGCTTATTGGTTCTTACTCGCAAAGCTGCAAACACAAGCGCTCATTTCAGGAGATGCATTTCCTCACTTTCCTACAGTCAATTTTTTTTTTGCAAGTTTCCTTAGAATTGGCTCATTCAAATAAGTAGCCTACGATTGAGTTAAGAGATTGGAATTAGCTCATGCAAAGCGAGTTTTAAGTGTAAGCCTCTACGCAGTAAAGAAAAAGCAAAGGAGATTGCAGTGTAGCAACCAAGTCAAATTTCAAACTTATAATTTTATTTCGGATTCAACCACGTTTTGTTGCTTCTATCTTTTTCTGTACTTCAAGCTATGTTTTAGCGTGGTTTTTTCTCGATATGATGCTTAGAAATAAAAACAAACTGAACAGTATTTCTTTTTTTAAAAAGGTAAAGATTGTTGGCTCACCTACACCTATTACTTATACTTTGTATATAACAACACAGCTAGGTGTTAATAGAGCCCCCCCCCAAACAAAATGCTAGGAATACACCCCTGATCGTAGGGTATACCGCTGAATAATAAAGTGAAGAAATGGATCTCGGCAATGAAACTCAAATACACCTGTTAGCAAGCCCTGCAGACTGCAGTGTGTGCAGCAACCATTTTCTTGCCAGGGATTATCAGCGTGATCCACACGGAGAGCTACAGGACACCAAACCCAAATAAACACCTGATCCCAGAAACTTGCGATCCTTTTGGTAGCCTACATTGTATTGAAAAAGATTCTGTTTTTTCTCTGGCAAAAAAACACATGCAAAAGATGATGTCATAACTGCATGTGATGGTCGTTTCCGACTGCATCAACTGCAAGAATTGAGTGAAGTGGAAAAAGTGTTTTTAGGCTATAGCAATAGGTTGGACCTAGGGCTAGGCTATAGTCCGCCCCGATAACTCAGTTACACAAGAGCCTGACTTTGTGAGCAAGGAAACTAAAAAAAAATTATGGCACTGGTTCAACTTTAAGTGGTGTGCGCTTGAGAAAACGTATTTAAAAACTAGCTACATTCTTTAGTATGTGACACCTTATGGGTGGAGTAATTCATAAGTTTACATCTTTCAACATCGGTGATCCTGTTTGTATCAACAGTTTAAAGCCTATGGCCTACAAAGCTGAGACATCGACAGGATTCAGCTTCCAACGAGATTTTTTCTCTCAGAAGTTAAAAATTCCATCAACCAAAGAAAATTTAGTTATACCCAAGCTGATGCCCGGTTGTTAAAGATCTTTATTAAGCAATTCCGAAACGTCAAAAAAGCCAAAATCATAAATTGTCAAAATGATATCAAATATTGTTTCAAACAATTCAACAAATATAGGCTACTACTTCATTAGCCTGCTTTGTCGAAGGTCCAAACTTTGAAAATGGCTGGTTTCAGTTTCAGGCCTGACTAGCAATTTCAGTCTTTGCTGTGATCTCACTTGGAATCGAACCAAGTCCGATCAGAAGCATCGGCAAAACACTGAGTAAAAAAAGCAAATATGGCTGGCACTGGCACGATTGATATAATTACACAACACTGCCAAAACAGAAGCAAATCCTCAAGGGCTTTTTGCTTCCCATCGCTTGACGAAACAGGAGTTTCTCGGCATTCGAGTGTAGCAAGAATTGACAGCAATAGACACGTGTTTCGCCCAAAGGCTGGGCTCATCAGTATCGCACCACTAGTTCATGCCACATAGTTCTTTGCTTGTGAAAGAAGTAGGACATTCATAATCTGATTACATCCTTTCAGCATCAAGTTAACGTTTTTAAATTACGAATGACGACAAATGAATAACTTTCTCAGAAGGGGTCGCAATTGAGCTGATTATTTACGGTGACTGTACATCCCGAGCGCTGCCGATTACAAGGTTACAAAAAGTTTTGCCCACGTGTTGAGTCTGCTGCGGAAAGAATAAGCATTCAAAAGCACTGGCGTGGTTGAACGAATAACAAGAGTTCCTTTTTTCTCTTTTCCCAGAGTAGTTTTGACAGCATCGATGATGTGTGCATAGTAAACTGAACGCAAATAAAGTTATCAAAAAATCAAGGGTAGATATCTGAAGCTGCTAATCGACATCTGAAGCTTTAAGCAAGTAAGCTACGCAATAGACTTGGGTATGGAAAGAGCATGATAAAAAATTGAGCAATTTTTTAGTTAGCCTACGCTTTGAAAAAACGAAAGGAAGTCTAAAATGTATAGCAGCAGTTTCAGTAAATGCAGGATTGAATGTCTTTTCATCAAAGCGAAGATCCTGCTTCCGAGATAAGCGTTAAATGTTAGTCAGTTAGTGCCATGAAGTCCAGAATAAGCGACTTTATCCCAGACGCCCACCCGCCATTTTACACAATGGTGAAACGCCATTACTATCCCCAAACAAGCAAAATGTATATATTGCGCCCTTTTTTTTCATATGTTTTACATCAAAAAGTTCAAAACCACGGCATTGGCGATAAGAAGTGTGGGCAGTGTGCCCACTTCAGCTGAGTTTGTCGTTGGGCACTATGCACTAATTTGAAGTTGCCCCACCGTCTCCATAAAATGTGTTTGTTTCCTCTTCAGAAAGTATTTGGCTATGACCTGGGTTTTTGATTATCTGCATTAACTTTTTATTTTAAAACATTGATCGGACGTAAAAGTGAGACAAACTTTCCAATCAGTCAGTCAATACAGCTCGATGCAAGAGTAGGCATACAATTCAAAAAGCACAAAGTTTGGTCACGGTAGCAGGCGATTCGTTAACCGTAACAATCACAAAAGTTCGAACTGTCTGTCAGGTGACAGCACAATTGTATGTTGCTGTGTCTTTTGTACACAATAAACAACAAAAGAAAAACTTCAATTCAGGCTAGGTAGCCTATCTTCTGAGAATGGGTTTCAGAGCTGAGACTATTCCATTGACTAATACAGAGAGAAGAACGTACTGTATAAATTCAGGCTATTGGTAAATCATAGAATAGGCTACGGCAGCTAATTTTTCTCCTTACGTTTTTGTTTGATGTATTGTCATTTTTAGAATACGACTATAATTAATTTTTAGAAAGTAAGCCCGTGCAGAATCTTCTAGTCGGCTACTAATAGGCCAGGGCCTCTTTTAAGGGGAAAGTGTGGAAAAACAACTGCTCCCCCTCTGAAAGGTTTTGCCCCTCCACTGAACTTTTGCCTCCCCACTTTTTGCCAACTTTTTTCAGGTCAAGTTAAATAAACTTTTTTCAGCTTAGGTCAAATAATATCAGCACCAGTCACTTAAATTTTTACAAAAAGCTTAGTACCGTAGCCTACTCTATCTTTTAGACTTTTTGAATCTCCTCTCAGAACGAGGCATTATTTCAGCATTATTCCTTCTGCGGTTGAAACGCTTTGATATGATAGACGCGATTATCGGACTAATAAAAACTATGGTTTCTCGGCAGTCCTGTTACATCACAATCATATCATTTGGTTTTCTTCGCACTTATTTTGCGCCACCAGTTTCGATTTCCTCCGAGGCCTTCTGCACAGACAGAGGCAGTCAATATTCGTTTGTTTATCAGAGACGCAGGCAGTCTATTTATCAACGAATTGAAATAAACTCAGGACAAATAATTTTACTTTGAATCGAAAGAACATAAAATATGTCGAAATTACGAAACAAAATCTTGAAAAATGAAACGAGAACGTAGCAATATCAGCATAATCAGCGGATCAAATAATTTTAAAACAAGATGAAAGTGTAGGCCTAGTAACACTACAAGAAAAATTTTGTTTAGGAATCTGGTAGACTAATGTAAAAAAAAGAATCTCACAGTATCACTGCAAAAAGTGAAGGTGAATTGGCACCAGGCCCCGGAATTATTTTAAATAAACATTTCACTTTTTGTTGCGGCATCATTTAACAGAGTTTTATTATTGCTTTTAACCTGAAAGAAAACTCAGAATGCCCAACTTTTAAATGCTTTTCAAAATTTTCTGGGGGAGGCCCCCCAGACACCTCTCTGGGTGTTTCACATTTGTCGACTTGTTGCCGGATTCGCAATAGTGCTTATTTCCCCCTCCCATGTTTTTGCTGGCTACACCCCTGGCACCAGCACATCAATACACTGACAATGTATTTCATAGACTTGCAAGCAAAACTCAAATAGCTAATATTGTCATCGCAGATTTCAAAATATCATAGAAAATTTTAGACAAAAGTGAAACAACACGGTTTGCATTGTAACTTATACAATCATCTGTATAGCGGCTAAAAGTAAAGCCTGACACAGTTCCGCAGTCTTGTGCAATGACGAATTGGACTTGACTACTTGACTAGGGAACTGTGTTCCGAAAGCTAGTTCAAACCGCGACTAACATTACATTACATTGTGTCTGCAGACGTTGAATCAATTTAAAAATGATGGATTTTGTTGTCTGAAATGCAATGCAGTTAAAGAAGCATGAATAAATGGATAGCATTGCACAGTAGCGTTGACAGGGGGTTTAGGTGGTACTTTTAGACCCGGGCCCAAGATGATTCTTGGGCATTAACTTTTCAAAAGAGCCCGAGAACTTTATTTGGGCTCCGAAGATCTTACTGGTACCTGGCACAAATTTTCTTCTCAACGACCCAAGCATAGCATTGCCGGTGATGAACTTATCTTGATTTCGTTAAGTAAATTTGTCAGGAGTTGCAGAGAAATAGATTCAATTATATTGTCTTCTTGCGTAAGTTATTGTTCTTTGACAAATGCACTATTGCTATATTGGGAACCAACGCTGTATTTTTCATAGACAGATCACGATTATTATATTTTAAAAAGATAGTGACCGAAGGGAGTCCTGCCAGTGCAATAGCATGCAATTTTATGTTTATTTAAAATGCAGTGTAACACTTCAGTCAGGTTAAGGACAAGTCCTCGACATTCGCAGGCTGTTGACGAAGAAGGACATAGGTTTACCTGTAGACTACATTCAGTTGCTGTCTACTTATGAGAGCAGGTCTGATTTGTTTCAAACGATATTTCACAGGAGGCTCAGATCTTGGTCGGGCCACGTGTACTTTTTGTTTCATCTGTTGTAAAACTTCAATATGTGGCGATAGTTATTAGCTCGTTCTTCACACATACAACTTCCTAAAGCATCTCGCCACGCCGGACGAGACAGTGAATTGCTAACAGCTGCTAGTATACTAAAAGTACAGTACAGTAACGCTTGGCAGCTGGAAAAAAGTTTCGAATACGGGTTCGACAAGATAAGAATGAGGGCGTATAAAATTAATCGAACAAAACATGTAACCTTTCTCGAATCAAAGATCGTAAACATAACAGTTTATTCATTAATCCTGCATTTTAACCAGGCATTTGTGAATAACTGAATTCCTGTTGCATGTCGACAAGTAGCATAAAGATTCTTTACAATTGCATCGTTTTTCACGCTGGTGCCAACATTCTAGAATTAGACTTCAACTTCAATCTACAGTCAGTAGGTAGTAAATGAAAAAAAAATAAAGCGGCACCGGAGTTTCGACGAAGCAAAAATTCAAAGAAAAAGTGGATAATGTAAATGTTAAGGTCCGAAGACGTAAATGAAACGTTTGGCTTTGTTTTGGTCGCTTTTTGTGTAGCTTGCTTTTAGGCCCAGCACGGGCCCAGTAATGGTGTTTTGTTCAAAACGTACACTTTGTATTCCATGGAACAAAAACTTAACTAAACCTTATATAAAGAAGCTATTTTGCAATATTTTAAGAACAAACGGCGACGTTGTTTGTAAATGGTGAACAATGCTTGGCTGCATTTGATAGAGTAGCTATATTTCTAAACAAACTTTTCGTTTCAAGCTTTAAAACATTTGCTCCCCTCCCCAACAGTTGCTTTTACCCCTTAAAATTTTCTTTCTACTGTAGCTACGTCACTGCAATAATGTTTAACATCAAAGCTCAAAAAATAGAGAAAAAGATGTTCAGAGAATTTAGATTTGCTCAAGTGTTGATGATGTTCTAATTGTTTACGTTTTAGACCTTTAAAGAATTGTGATTTTGCGCAGTAACCTAACGTTGGAATCATGATTTGTAATCACTGTATTACCAAACATAATCGATGTTTTATTTGTGAGTACTTAAACGCCTTACAGGACATACGTTATAGAACCCAGCTTGCGATAACTACGACAGCTTGCAGTTTAATTCTCCACTATTGCGGTAGGCGGCAAGCAAAAGTCTATACAACTATTTTTCATGACTTGAAGTGGGTTAAAGTAACGTTGCCAGACGTTTTTAAACACCAAAAACTGTCCTTAAGCTTGCTATCAAAACTCGAAATATCGTTGATCCTTGAAAGCAGTTCTTGTCCTGGACCATTTCTGACAAACTTAGAAATTTTTAAATTTTGTTATAATGTTAACCTGCAGCAACAACAGCCTACACATTTTTCGAAAACACCAACGTACGCGAGCGGGATGTCGATTTTCTTTTGAATTTTGTTATTTACGCAAACTTATTGTAAATACTAATTGAATCCACACCAAAACAATTTGTAGGATTGTCGCACCATTTTTCTTTTTAAGAAATGTCAACTTTTTAATGTCATATATCACTATTAACTAATAACAAAATGTTAACTGTTAACAAAATAAACAACTTTTGCACCAGATTAAACCGGACATATCGCTAGAAGCTGGAATAGTCAAGCAGAAACTTTCATATTTGGTTGCATCATGAGAAGCGCATTATCGAAAAAACGTCTTGCTTAGTTTGGTCAGCGGAGGAAGAGGAAAGGGTCGTCCCAACTCGAGATGGCTTGACACAGTGACGAATGACATTGTGATTGGCGTGGAAGAGCTGAATAAGGTTGTGAAGAATCGAAAACTGTGGAGGGATAATTTTTATAGAGTGGCCGAGAGTCGAAATCGACTGAACGGATGATGATGCCACTACGAGTATTTTTTTTTAGCCAAATCAAGAAAAGTGACACGCTATGGACACATAGAACGCACCAATGAATTGTACAGTATCAGTAAACTATTCAGAAAAGTACAAATGGTTTGTGCGAGTTGTGTTTTAAAGGCAGGGTTTTCATTTCATACTAGTTTTTGAGAAATGTGTGTGGCAGGATTTCTTTTAGTGCTTTTATTCAGGTTAGTCAATATTTTGGAATTGCGTTATTGTCGATCCAGAACGTAAGCTAGTGAAATTTCAAGCTTCGAAGTTTAGCTTTTTTGATTTAGCCTAAAGGAAAAGTAGGCTACTCCTAATACGTTCAAGTGGAGCCCAAAGTAAAAATGCAATAATCTTTAGATCTTAAAAAGGTCCCAGTAAACTGGCAACTCTCGGTTGGAAAAGAAGAAAAGATTAAAGAAAAACTTTGAATCAGTTGTTACACTCAAAGCATGTGTGCAGCATCAGTTAATTCGTCTTTGTCTTTCAACCCTGTGGGATTTAGACGCAATCTTTGCTTAGACCTAGACAGCTGTTTTCATGCTGTTCCGACAGCGGTTCAACATGAAAGTTGTTTAGCTCGTTTTTTTTTCGCGAAAAGATCTGTAGCAGTTTTATAATTTTTGAAATGAATACACTAATGTGCATTGTGCAAGTATGCCGAAAACCAGGATGCCAGGCAAGGAATAAGCAACTTCGCTCGTGACAGGAAAAGAGCTATCGAAGCTAACCAATAATTTGTCAAAAGTAATTTGTATTGGTTGTCGCCAATCTCGTTTATGAAGCTTTATTCAGTTAGGCTAGGTTAAAATGTAAATTTCAAAGAGTTTTGTGTCAACACAAAATTGTTTTGTCTTCATTTTTGCTTCATTACGAAATCAGTAAGAAATTTAATTTTGTTTTGGAAACGAAAATGAAACACGTATGAATGCTAGAACTCAGAAAGCTCCATAAATCTAAAAGTGCGTGATGTAAAACTGTAAGCTACGTACGGTATTTGCAGATATACCATTCATTCAGTCTTACAAGTGTTCAAAACTTATTATATTTTAATAAACTTTTGAAAAAAAATGTGTCAGTAGTCAATACATGTTCTCTTTCTTGTAGATTTTATATTGTCTCCTTTTGAATTCCTTTTTAGGGAACGTTCAAATATTACGTAACGCTTTTTTTCCGAATTTTTGACCCCCCCCTCCCCCATGTAACGCCAACGTAACGCTTTTTTTAATCCCCCCCTTCCCCATGTAACGCTTTTTTACTACGAATTCAGCACAAAAAACTACCATTCCGTACTCAAAAGCGTTACGTAACGTTTTGCTTGAACCCCCTCCCCCCCGATGTGACGCTAACGTAACGCTTTGCATAAACCCCCCCTCCCCCTCGAAGGCGTTACGTAATATTTGAACGTTCCCTTAAACAATTTAGTTTGGTTTCAAAATGCTTTTCATGAGATAAAATTTCATTTTGTGTCATTTTAACCAACAATTTTTTTTTCTAAAACAAAATTTTCACGTAAATAAAATCATTTTGATTTGCTACGGCACTTTCGAAATGACATCGAGCTCATTGATGCTGATTAAGTCTTCCCAACAAAGCCAACTTTATTTGTGGCAACTCTTGATTCGAATATAAGCCAATGTATATTTAAGATTTTTAGATTTATCATCATTATAGGTTACCCGCTGTGCTTATTCCTGCGAAAAGCAATGGGAACAAGTTGACAAGTAAATTACGCAAGTCACGAAAACAACTGTACAAAATGTGATATTTTCAGGATAGCCTACCGTTAATTTAGAATGTATTAGCGTTTTACGGGGTAAAAAGTGACTAACTGCGCTACCTTAATAAAAACGTTTGGTGAAAACAAAATTGATGTTCTGGAAAGGAAAAGTTTTTGAAATCTCTAAAATGTGCTCTGTTGGCGTTTTAATAAACCTTATAACAAATTAAAAAAAGTTATTGCTGGGAGGGTTTGTTAGTTTTTGCAAAGAACCAGTCAACGGAAAAGAATTAATGGTTTCAGCTGTCTTCTAGTTAAATTCACCGTACCTTCATCATTGTTTGGTTTTGTCAAGGGGACAGTTAATATAGAAACGACACATTTGTGTTGCCTAGCAAAAGCCCTAATAAACGAAATATAGCAAAGAAAGACTTTGTTGGGCTTGGTCTATCTTGCAGTATCTACTCAAGCAATTAGATTTTTGATGCAGGTACTAATGTAAGGCTCACTGGTGGGAAGTAAAAACATGGATATATTGTACTGTATCACTTACCGACAGGTTGGCGGGCCTAGGCTACTTGTAAGCCTACGAGCATTGATCTACGGTTTCACATTTCGAGCTTCCATCATCTTTTTGCTAATGCTGTTATATCGCATATCGCAGCAGCTGCTAATTCTTTTGTCACAGACGCTTTGATGGTAACGAATAGAAATGGAAATGGGGAAACCAATGTGTTTTTATGTTGTAATTTACACTTTGCAGCAGCATGTGAGTCACACAGACTCGTTGAACTTTGAATCAGGAGAGGTTATTTTGCGTATTGAGGGTTTGGTTCAGTAGCTATAAATGTTCAACAAAATTGTTATCACGACCAAAGTAAGCTGTGTACCTTGTCCTAGTGACTTTATTGTATTTTCAGTGATTAGGCTACCACAGTTAAAGTAACGTTTTGCAGTGCAAGTTTAAAGTATTGTTTGTGCACTTGTGGATTTATAAATCTGGCTGTTCGGTTGAAGAATCGAAACCTCCATTGCCGAACATAAAACAAGCTTAGTTAAACGCTCAAAAAGAAACTCTGGGCAACCAACAGCATAAGAGTCATCGTTTCAGTTTTCCAATAGGTGAAGTAATTTTGCCACACTTTAGAAAGTTCGAACGCTTGTCAGCTGCAGCGCTCTGACATCTGCGGTATTCGAGGAATCAGACGCGTGGTGGATAACTTTGTTCGCAAGCGCAAGGCCGGTGCTTTGTTTCCCACGGTTATTGAAGACGGTGAACGAAGAAAAGTGGTTGATAACAGTGTGACGGACCCTTTGCTTTCTAATAAAGTAGCGAGAATTGCTGGTAACACGACCACAGTTAATCAAACGTTGGCGGTGAATCACCAAGTCAATACAGTTCCAGCAGCTAACTATCTACAAACTGCAGCAGCACCGGGACTCAACAATCTAAAAGTTTCTGAAGCGAATTTCCAACAAGCTGTATCTTCATCAGCTTTGATTTCTTGTATACCTAATTCTCTATTTCATTACACCCCATCAGTTGGACTTAAACTTTTACCCAGCGCTCAAGCAGATAACCTCCTTGCTGTCCAACAACAATATCAGCAATCTTCCCAGCAGTCGCAAGCGCGTTCTCTTCTTAGCAACAGTCCCGCATCTTTTGATAGTTTCCCAACAACGATTGCTTCTCAACTTGTAGCCATTTCAAGTACAGCCACGGCGTCCCATACTTTTATTAACAGTGCTGGAAAGCCAACTAGTATGTCCATTCAGCAAAGAGACACAACTTATACGAAGATATTTGTTGGTGGACTTCCTTACCACACAACAGATTCTACCCTGAGAGACTATTTTGCGGTTTTTGGAGATATCGAGGAAGCTGTTGTGATCACCGACCGACAAACAGGAAAATCAAGAGGATATGGATTTGTAAGTAAATCATTAACATTGTCAGTAACGTACTACTTTTACAATGTTTGCTATATCTAAATTATATTTAATAGAATTTATTGGCAATAACACATAATTAACGCTGGCTATATTGTTCCAGCTGCGCGAAGTTTTTTCTTCGCAGTTCGAAGAATGAAGAGATCAAACAAACTTTGCTATTACTAGCAACCTAGTTGTAGGAAGTGATGCAATCAAGAAAAAAAAGTTGTGAAAGTTAAATACCGGTGCGAAAATTTTCATCGAATGGAATCAAAGGCAACCAGATCTTGTGCCTAACTGTGAAAGTTTTATCCTATTGGTCACAGCGGTAAACCATAATTTCTTCGTGGGAAAATTGTAACTTAAAGTTCCCGGATCCTTTCGTCTGCATATAATGACCGAAGAAACACACACTTGAACTTCTTTTCAAACAGTGTATTTCTGTAAAAATTAGCCCACGGCTACCAAAAACGAGGGGGTGCAACGCGTACACCACTTAAACTGTCACTACACAACAGATTACTTGGATAAAAGACGGAACTTTTGTCCAGCTAGCAAGCACTAAGCCAACAGTTAAATGTGCGGCCAACTTTCAAACAATCATTTTACGAATGACCAGAATAGATATCAATATCTCAAATTCACGTAGAAAGTAACTGTGACGCAATAAATGAAAGACAATTATGAAGTCATTCCAACAGGTGTTTAAGCTGATGTAATATTTCCTGTTTAAACAGACCCAAACAGGTCCAAACAGGTCTTATGAACGATGGTGCAATTTTGGCACATGCTTTAGGAATTTCCATGACGTAATATTCAGTAGACTTGAACGGTTTTTATATGACGTTTGATTTGGTGAAAATTGTCGGGAACATAGCGGCCCCTAGTTATGACAGTCTGACATGGCATAACTAAAAAGAAATGACGACAATTGTGAGCCAATGAATAAAAACACATGATACACAAATTGTTTGAATCACTCACGTTTAAGTTAATACGCAAATACTAAGGGCATGCAAAGAATGAACAGCAATAAGAATAAACACGACGATACATGAAAATGGTACCATAGGTACACGCTAAAATGACGCTATATACAATTGTTGCGATAATAACCGACTGTTCCGGGCTCAGACAAGGGTCGGCCACCGCAGACAAAACCAGGCTCAAACCCTAACACTTAGGTGTTCTTTACGGGGGCGAGGCACGAAATATCCCTCAACACGTAGTCTACTTTCACTTTCCCCGTACTCTCATCATAGTTGCAGACGGCAACTTTGGCTCTACGAACCACAGGCTTCCCTTTCCTAATTTGTGGAACTACCTCATGCACCCTCCCAAGTTGATACTTCCCACGTTTACCTATGTCTTGGAGAGAACCTACCACTACAAGTTGACCAGGCTCCAAATTCTCGGCCATTTTTAGCCATTTTTTCGGCCCTGAAGACCTGGCAAGTAAAAATCGATCCATTTATTCCAAAACTGCTGAGAAAGTGACAAATTGAACCGATAATCCCTTCTTAATTGGTCACGATCATGTGGTTGCCCAACAGCACAGTATGGGTCTAAGTATGGGGTCAAAAGTGAGGCAGGGGTGATGACAGTAAAATCCCTAGGGTCGTCACTCAAAGGTACCAAAGGGCGTTCGTTCACGATCCGAACGGCACTGCCTGTGTACGTAAGCAGTTCAATAAAATTGGGCTTACGAATTGAAGAGTCCAAAATGTGAAAAAAGTATTTGGTCACATCAGCCATGAAACCAAATCTTTCAAGCCGAAATCTAGCCAAGACATCTGCCAGAGGGTTTAACAAGTCGGACAAGTCAGGGAAAGAAGACATTACATCATTTACACAAGTTCCTCGAAATTCAGATTGTTTTAAAGCCTTCTTCCTTAAAGCAGCAGCTCTATCTGACGCCAACACAAAATTGTTAGGTAAATCAATATCTTCCTTCAACGGAACAGGTATCTCAAATCGACCATCTTTCAACTCAATATTCGGTTCGACAAGTTCTCTAGCCAAAATATCATTGCGAGACAATTCACAGGTTTCATTTTGCAAAGTCAAATCCTGAATGACTTTATTCAGGTCTGCTATTTCCATATCGCGAGACTCAATTTTACGCTGAAAGCCAGAGATGACATCCGACTCTGAAGACGTCTGCACTCTGCACACTTTAGCAACGCTTTCAACTAAGGGTGACTTACCACCACAAGCCAACCAACCGAGAGGAGTGAGCAAAGCATGCGGTTCACTACGATTGTCACCAACACGCTCTTCTTTTGCACACATCAAATAAGCGTTGTCGTTGCCAATCAGTACATCTACAGTACTACAATCATTCAAATGAAACATATTCACGTCATGAAAATGACGGAAACCACTTAAATCTTGTTTATGGGGTAAAGTTTTAACATCGTCAGCCCAAGCTGGGTTAACCACCGAGGTTATATCACAAAACAGTTCATCAGTCTCTAACGACTGGATGTTGAGTTTAACAAGGTCAGCACAAGTAGGTTTCTGACCAGCCAGAGTATCCATTTTAAACGACGCTTTATCATACGGTTTAAGACCAAGTTCGCACACCAAGTCACTCGAAACAAAGGTCAACTGCGAACCAGGATCATGCTGACAATACACCAACTTCGATTTGCCAGTCATTGGATTCAAAACACGAGCAGCAGTAACGCGGTTAAAGGCTGCTTTAACATTTCCAATCTTAACATTACGCACAGGAACTCTGGCACCAGCCTCATCTTTACCGACCAAATCCAGAGAATCACGTGACGTCACATAAAAATCATGCAGAAGAAAATAGTGTTTCCTATCGTTGGTAGGTCCACACTTACGACAGTTATTTGCATGATTACAGTCTCTAACCATATGCTGGCGCAAACAATTCAAGCATTTGCCAGCTTTCACAATGACATCTCTCCGATCTTTAGGTGTCAAGCGCAAAAATTCTTTACAATTAGACAAAAAATGATATTCAACTTGACCACGTGACGAACAACAAAAACATGCCGGTATGTCACTACGTCTGGCCACACCGCCGCGCGGTGCGCCAACAGCAGTCGAGTACTGCGAACTCCCTGAAATCACATTATCATGGGGTTTTACCGACGTCTGCCTAACCGGACATGAAGGCAATTTTCCTTTGCCAAACTTTTTAAAATGCTGCGACTCACCAGAATCGCCCATTAGCATAATGCTAAAATCAGTCGACTTGCGCGTTTCCTCCCGTACTACAAAATCAAACAAACTCTGAAAGGTAGGTTCCTCAGTGCTACCATACTGATCACCTAAAAAGTCAAGATAACGCTGCTTAGCGTCAAACGGGAGTCGCTTAGCCAAATCCAAAACAAAACGTCCTTCTAATTTATCACGCTGACCATAAGCTTTCGCGTAAAGCAAACACTGCGACAATTCATCTTTAAACTCTTTCAAATCACTGGAAGAGATAGAAGTCAATTTGCTACCATAGCGATACTTTCTAATTTCTGGTTCTGCGAAAAGACCTCCACGAACCCCAAAACGTTGGGACAAGCGAGCTAACGACATTTCTATCCTGTCTTCCTCTGACAAGCCAGGAGTGTCAAAAACCAAATTAGCAATCGTTTGTGCAGCTGTTCTAACACAAGCTGCTTGCAACAAAGTCAAACGAGTTCCCTTAAAGGGCGAAGCTGCCATCAAGGCCATAACACGATTTTTAAAGAAGACAAATGGCATATTATTACCATCGTAACCAATCAAGGCCGCCTTATCGAAGAACGTCCTACTATTTTGGTATTCAAAAAAGCAATCCTGTTGTTGAGAACTCGATTTAGCGGGAGAAGACAAGCTATATCCCTTAAGGGGCTGAGTGGGCTCAGTCACATGCACAGCCCGATCACGATCCTCAAACACGTTAAAATCAGGAGACACGATACGCCTCTCACAACCACCCAAATTACGTGTAGCTGGGCGATCAGCAACTAGCGGCGCAGAAAACTTTGAAGGGGGCAAAGCATTACTGCTAATGGCGGCCCCGTGACCTGTACGCTCTGGGGGAGGAGTTCGGTTGTAATTTGCAGACCTTGGCTCTACAGCCTTCGGAAGACCCTTAGCCGCGGCCCCGAGACCTCCTGAAACAGCTGGAAAACATGTGGATTGTACAGGTCCACTTACAGATTGAACAGGCTTCTGGAAAAGGTTAGGTAAATTAAACTGCGATTGATGTTCACTTCTGGAATGCCTAGAAGAGCCCTTCCTAGAGCTACGCCGGGAGCCCAACTCAGAACGATATTCAGCTAAAACTACCTCTTTACGTTGTTCGGCCCTCAACTGAGCGTCTTTGAGTGCGAACTCAGCAGCTCTAGCTTCAGCTTTCGCGGCGGCCTCAGCAGCTCTCGCTTCGGCCTCAGCTCTCGCGATGGCCTCAGCTCGTATGGCCTCAGCTCTCGCGGCGGCCTCAGCTCGTATGGCCTCAGCTCTCGCGATGGCCTCAGAAGCTCTTGCTTCGGCCTCAGCTTGGATCTGGAGCTCCTCTCGTCTTAGCTGTAGGTTAATTTGTGCAACTATCCGTGACGAGCTCTCAGACATCCTAGTGCTTACATTTGAGGCGCTATCCTCAGGATGTATGTCAGCATCCAACCTATCTGAGAACTCACTTTCTTTTTGTTCGAAGTTATTTTTTAACGAGTTAAATTCGGGATCTACCCTATCACGAAGTTCTGCCAAGATTGCAGAGTTAAAAATTTTAGTCAAAAGAGCATGGAAATGCCGTAAATCCTCTTCCAAAGTAGATAACTTAGATCTAAAAATTAACAGTTCATGCTTATCACTCAAAGAACCTAGGGCCACAGAAAGTTTCCCAATTTGAGTCAAAATATCCCGTCTAAGATGCCGGGCCTCTCGAACTGACTTAGCCTCATCGTTAATGGGTCCCTCCCCAGAATGGCCTGCCCGACCGCAAAGAACATCATCAGGCTTAAACTCAGTCGAGTCGACGGCGGTCGAGTCCCTGTCACCACCGAGTGTAGACATATTAAATGTTAGGGCTAAATTTAACAATTAAAAAATTAAGTTACACAAACACACAAAATTACAGTAGTTATAAAAAACTTAACTGTAAAGACCGTAAAAATACAAAAAAGAATTTAAATGCACGATACCGTAGCTGTACGAGTATGTGAAGTCCAAACGTCCACAAAACTTGCTTGGATTCTTCCACTTGAATCTTCAAGCACAGATGGATTGCCTTTAATCTTCTTTCTTGCCAGTAAATGTCAAAGTTATTTTTTCTTCTGTACCAAACTGAGAAGAAATGTCTTTACTTTTTAGCTTAAAGTTCTTCAGTTGCCTACCGAGAAGAAATGTCTTCAATTTTCTTTGCTTCTTTAGACTACCAACCAATAAGATCTTCTTTTATTATTTCTTTGCTTCTAAGTGCTTTTTAGCCTACCAACTACAAACTTCGTCTTTTATTTTTTTATGCTTCTAAGTGCTTCTTGGCCTACCAGCTAACAAAATCGTCTTTTATTTTTTTTGCTTCTAAGTGCTTCTGTGCCAAACACTAGACAGAGAATCGTCTTTTATTTTTTATGGTCACAGCGGTAAACCATAATTTCTTCGTGGGAAAATTGTAACTTAAAGTTCCCGGATCCTTTCGTCTGCATATAATGACCGAAGAAACACACACTTGAACTTCTTTTCAAACAGTGTATTTCTGTAAAAATTAGCCCACGGCTACCAAAAACGAGGGGGTGCAACGCGTACACCACTTAAACTGTCACTACACAACAGATTACTTGGATAAAAGACGGAACTTTTGTCCAGCTAGCAAGCACTAAGCCAACAGTTAAATGTGCGGCCAACTTTCAAACAATCATTTTACGAATGACCAGAATAGATATCAATATCTCAAATTCACGTAGAAAGTAACTGTGACGCAATAAATGAAAGACAATTATGAAGTCATTCCAACAGGTGTTTAAGCTGATGTAATATTTCCTGTTTAAACAGACCCAAACAGGTCCAAACAGGTCTTATGAACGATGGTGCAATTTTGGCACATGCTTTAGGAATTTCCATGACGTAATATTCAGTAGACTTGAACGGTTTTTATATGACGTTTGATTTGGTGAAAATTGTCGGGAACACCTATTTAAAAACATCGGAGAAGATTAACAGAATAAATATATGGCATACCAACTAACAAATGATTGCACCAAAATTGCACGCTCGAAGTGAGAAAACGAAATGGCAATGATAAGCGACTTCTGTTACTTTATTTTAAAGGTTTATTGCGGACTAAATAAAGTAACATATTTTGAAACATAGTAGGAGCCATATCTTTTTTAATCATTTATTGCTACAAGCGGACGCTACTTATGCTCCAGTATTTGTAGCTGTCAGTTAGAAAATCAGTCATTTTTTACATTGATTCAACGTCTGCAGATGTTGAATTAATGTGAGAAAGGACTGATTTGCAAAGTGTGTTTGTGATTTGGTACTTTACTAGATCGAATTGTCGCGCTGTCATCATCCAGTCACTTGGAAAAAACAAATCAGCAGTTGTTAATGTGAATTCATCAACACAAAATATCATGTTTTTTTACATCTCATCAACATGTACAAATAGACGTACCAAGGAACTGGTAAAACGTTGCTGAGGATAATTTATTCTGTAGAAAATTTACGTCAAACCTTTATTTAAAGACGTTTAAATGAAGTAAATCTTTTTCTCTGTCGAAATCCTATCTTTCAATATTGCTGCGTCTGTAAGTCTAGCAGCTATTTTGACAGCAAGCACACATCGTCAACCCGAGTTCTCTTAATTGTTTAAGCATAGATCATTAACAAACTCTGTAAAGTCAACATAGAGTGTGGAGTTGATAAAGTGCTGCTTGGCCACTAGACGAGTTACAGTTGCACCGTGTAGCTATGTACACAGATATGACTGGCTAATTATTTATTAATATAGCTCTGATGAATGCTTGTTTGTTAAAGTCTTCCTTTTTCTTGCTGATTAAGTTAACCTTCAAGGGAATCTAAATCTTCAAGATTGGGTGCTAACAAGTCACTGTACATTCCTAAGAGACTATTTTCGTCTTTTAAGTGACTTAAAACTTGCAATGCTTTTGATGAAAGAAGATCATATCATTCAAATGTTTGAAAGAATGAAAAAAAAATTCCTTTTTCTAGCTTTCTTTTTTATGTGCATTTACAATCGCAAAACGGGTAGATGTGTTTGAAATCTACAAGATTTCATCATGTGTGAACACAAATCTACATTATGTTTGTCGAGTAAGCCTAGACTATGTGTTGTTTCTGGACTCTGGCCTATAACAACCAGACTTATCTTTCGAACAAACCAAGACGCTTATTGCCAATTTGTTCAATTCGACTACTCGTTGGTCGTTAAAAATGCTTTAATTTATTTTTTCATTAGCTCATGGGGTCAAATTTAGAGTTTTCGTGGAAGCTGGGTTCTTTTCAGTTTGTTGAGCTTAGCAACCTAACGTAACATCAACTAATTATTGCATTGAACTAACGAAAGCATTTTTTTTTATTTTCGAAGTGCAACATCACAATGTTTTGAAGCAAAGGCAATGACAAGACACATCGCGATTGTCTTTTCTCACTTATCGCTCGTCTGTTTGAATGTGACTAAACGTTTGTGAATTGTAATACAGGTTACCATGTCTGATAAAAGCGCTGCCGAGAGAGCTTGCAAAGACCCCAATCCTGTCATAGACGGAAGAAAAGCGAACGTGAACCTCGCGTACATTGGTGCCAAGCCTCGAGTGATCCAACCAACAGGTAGACATTGAAATGTAAATTGTTTGTAATAGACATTAGTACATATCAGGGTTGTCGGTATTTTACCCGCCCCAAAAAAAAACGGGTGGGTTTTTTTAAAAAAAAACACTTAAAAAAAACAAAAAAATCCATAAAAAACCCAGAGCATCATATTTGTCCAATTTTTATCAGAAAATTGAAAAAATGAACCAAAGTACTACAAGGTACTTAAAACAAACTTCAAATTAGGACTTAAGGATGTGATTGTGAAGGAAATTTCCAAGGATAAATTGAAAACACAGTGGATATTTCTGTACACAAAAATCAAGTAATGCCACTTTATACTACACTAAAACTCATTTATGCAAGAAGGCCTCGTAGATAAACAGCCCTAGTGCATCATTTTATTGAGTTATGCCAGCATGTAGTGTGAGTGAGAGGCACTTCATTGGTAAAATGTAGTATTTGAGGTGAAATAAGCATGAATCTACCTTTTTTGCATTTTTTTTAAATAAAACCCCCAAAAAAAACGTTTTTTTTTTTAAAAAAAAAAACATGCGGGTTGGGCTTTTTTTAAAAAAGCAGGGTTTTTCTCAACCCTGGTACATAATATTAACAGTTATTATCATTTTGTACCTGCAAAGAATTTAGAGTTGATAAAACGTTTCAACGGCTTATGACGAGATAGCCAAGAAACTCAAACATGCTGCCCGATTAAAACTCTTGTTTCCGTTTAAAAGGTATTATCCGTTTTGTTGGATCCGCAAAAAATTTAATTGCCTTCTAAACGGAAATAATGGAATTAATTTCTATCCCCATTTAGGTTAGTTGCACTGCAAGTCTGGCCGTTGAACAATTGCATTAATCTAACAACAGATGCTTTTCATTGGTGTGTCTTTGTTGTATCTGCAGCTGTATAGTTTGGTTTAGGCCTACTGAGTCAGAGAAATCAAAATTTTGCTAAATTAGTCATTATTTGAATACACCAACCGCTGCAAATCACGCCTTTTCCAGGCAGGCTTAACCACTTGACGAGAAAGTAATATCGGTAGTCAGGTGGATTTTGTAATGAAAGTTGATGTGCGTTTCGTCCTGGTATTTATCAAAAATAGATTGAAGAAATTTCAACTTATCCTTCATTCTTGATCTAGTGCAAAACGTTTTTTGCAATAATTAAAGTATATGCCACTTTCTACGGAAAAGTATCAGAAGATAACCTAATTGAAATATTGTGTTGCTGTTTTTTATGTTAGCCTATTACTGTCTTCAGTGCACTCAAATAGAACATTTAATCAAAATAACCTATGGTGACATTTGTTAGTGCTGTAGTAAACAATAGCGTTACCACGGAGATTCCTCATCGTTTGAATGGGTTCAATCACTGAATGGCTGTGGCACAGACGTTTCAGAATGATTTGTTGAACCTAGTGATCAGTATTTTGTTTGTTGCCTAGTAGGCTATGCAGTTGTTACTTTAGCTTTTGCGGCTGATCTAAGATGGGTGTTTGTTCTTATATCGCTTCAATCAAACCTAATTATGTGGTGTAGGCTATAAAGAAACAATGAAGGCTACAGTGTAATTCAAAAACACAGATCCTCAGACATTCAAAAACACCCTAAAATACAATAAACAGAAGCTCAAGCGAATGACACCGCAAAGGTGCGATGAGTTCGCGCTTTTATTCGGTTCTACTTGAAATAGAGATTTTTTTTAAATACCTACATAACAGTTTAAACTTTTCATATGAAACTTCGAAAGTATGAACCTCATTGTGAAGGGCAGGATTTTAAATTGGTTCTGTACAAAATGACACATCAACGCCGAAGAAACCAGCAAGCCTTTAAGGAACATTTTCTTTTTTTATTTTCCCTTTATATCTTTAATTTTTCTGAAGGTGTTGCGACCGTGCCAAATTTCTTTCAACTCAATAACTTACTTCGGTCACAAGCACGTTTTAACGTTCGCGTTTTGTCGCTTCTACCTTTGCTATGCTGACGTGTATTGTTTTGATATGATGGTCAGAAATAAAAACAACTGAACTGAATAAGGCTATGACGTTTAACTGCGTAAGTCTTCTAACGACTTGACGATCAGACAGTGTATTTCCCGATATCACTCTTTTATTTTGAATGTTTCAAGATTGACTTCTTAGGGAGGTTGCTTTTAACTTCAAAATTTACCTAGGAGCCATTTTATTCTCCATTCAATAAAGCTTCAGTCTACTGTAAACAGTTACCATTGGCATTTTGGCGACATGAATTGGCGTCGCGTAGTGCTCTGAAAGAAGTTTACTTTTTTGTACCAAAGACAGGCAAGACACAACAATACAACAGGGTTGAGCATTATAACATTTAACAATATATTTTACATATTTATAAATAGTTTAACAGTCAAACGTAAATATGCATATATGTAACAGTCAAACGTAAATATGTAAAATATACTGTTATAATGCTCAACCCTGTTGTATTGTTGTGTTTTGCCTGTCTCTGGTACAAGAAAGAAAACTCTCTCTCGAAACTATAAGTTTACTTTTGTAGTTCAGATAGAACCTTTCTGCATTTGCTAGAAGTTGAAAAAGTTGGAGTCCGACGGTAAAGGTTTACACAATCAATCGTTTCTTTAAATACTGAAAAATTTGGGTGTTTATCAGGACAATCATCGTTTCTAGCACTAGTTGCAACGTTCATCTAATGAAAGTGAAAGTAAAAGCAACAATACACAGGTTGATTTATTGCTTCACTGACGTTTTGCACATCCTGACAATGCGCATTCTTAATGCTCTGAGGATGCGCATTGTCATGGTGCGCGAAACGTCAGTGAAGCAATAAATCAACCTGTGTATTGTTGCTTTTACTTTCACTTTCATCATATGAACGTTGCAACTAGTGCTAGAAACGACAATCGTTTCTCTGTGGGCTTTTCGGTTTCATGTGTTGTCTTCAATGCTAGTTTATTTTAAGATGTTGCCTTCATTTTTTAGGCAAGCTACTCCCGGCTATTCAAATATGACATGACAATGATAACACCTTTTCGCGGGTTATCAGAAGTCAGAACCACCATATTGCTTTAGATCAGAGGTGACAAACCTGCGGCCCGTCAAAGAATTTTGTGCGGCCCGCAAAACAATTTGACAATCTCAAATGGTCATCTGTTTTCGGCAGCACGTACCTATGCGAACAGTTCTTTTCTAAAATGCACTTTACAAAAAGTCGATACAGGTCGAGGCTGACAGATGAAAATCTTAGTATGCAGTTGAGTGTTGCCACATCGTCTGTTCGACCTAATCAATGTTATTTTTTAATATTTTATGTTTCAATGCTGCATTAGATAGCTTCAGCTGTATGATTCGCATGGGCTTTTGTTTGTTGTTTGAAAAAGAAATTTCATTAAGTTAACTGATTTGTTGTTTCGGAGCATAATGGTCGAAACATTTAGTCAACTTGAGCAAAAAGGATAGAGCCAAAAAAAGAAGAAATCATACTCATATGAAAGCAAACGCTTCGAAAATTAAACTGTCTTCATTATCAGTGCAAGTACTGATGCTCTATCCTTTTTGCTCAAGTTGATTTGTTTTTATTTTTTACTGTTGTATGTTTCGATTCTGCGTAAGATAATTTCAACTGTGTGGGTTTTAGGCCCATTACTTTCATCTGCCGCTTGTTACTTTTCATGAATAGCCTAACATCATGAGTCGCTTCTAAAAGATTTCATAGTACAGTAGGTTACGATTAAAAAGTTGTGTGGCCCGATAAGTGCGATAACTGATGTGTAGTTGACAAAGTGGCCCGCGACCGCAAAAAGGTTCGTCACCCCTGCTTTAGATGGTTTGCCAAAAAACGTCATACTTGGTGTCATATATTGGCCATGATACTGCGACTGTAGGTCGAGCAACATTTCATCGGTTTCATACTACTGTACTGCATTGCCATGTAGGCTACAAAGATTTAGTAGCAGATCAAAGGACCTGGTTTCAGCAAGTGTTTGTGAAACCGAGCTTCTTTGAACTGTCATTAAAAGGTAACTAACCTTGAATGTTGATACAGAGTAGACCAAGCAATAGTGAAAACATTAAAAGAATGTCAACGTTTTACAGTAAATATTTTTTCACATGTCTCAGTATTGTTGCGCAGTCAGTTAAAACCGGCCCTACAAAGCTATTGTAAAAGAACCGCAAGATCAAAAAACCATTGTCACTTAAACGGAGTTTCGCGATGGAAATGTAATAGGAGAGGCAGCAGTAAAGTTACAAAACGTTGCGTCACCAACAGTAAAGTTGTACATTGGTAATTTGATACTTTCTCAAGTGGTTAAGAAATGGTATCAAGAAGTATTTTAATTAATCCCCAGTTTCTTTCTTTTTAAAAAGAATATTCAAAAGGTCTTTTGTTGATTGGGCAGAAAGTTGACTGATTACTATCGCTCTGCTAGACTAAAACTCTAAAGGGTCAAAACAGTGGCCGCTTTTTCCCATCAAATACAAATTCGTTTTTGTCGATGTGAGCACTGAAGCTTCAACCAAGCCTACAGAAGTTTTCTTTTCACCAATATCAAAGTAGCCAATTATACGTGAGCAGGGTCGTAGCCATCCCCGAAGTAGGGACAAGGCTGCGTGAGATCTTTTTTGCACCCTAGTAAAAATCATGTTGATGATACCCAAAAGTGCGTTTTCAGTATTGGCTGATACAATTTTTCTTTTATTGTTTCTCTCCGTAAAAAAATACTTTTCTACAAGAAAAAAGTTTTTGTGAGCTGCTCTTCAGTAGTTAGCCTATAAGCAGTCAAAAACTTCCTGAACTTTAAACACTATCACTATTTTTTGTAAGCTCACTGTATTCCAGCTTTTCAACGACATATGTCTTTAGCTACCGTACATAGCCTAATATAAGTTAGAGTGCACTAATTTATTTTCGCTGCTAATGCAATGCTGTAACTTTCTTGGAAACTTTGTCTAAAAGGTCGCTTGGTGCACGCCATCAAAGACACTAAATGTTTCCAATGTTATTAGATTTGTTTGCTTTTGGTCGATTCTGTATAATATATAATTTACTTCCTCCTGCTAGTTATTTTGTATTCGAACCTATGCATTATCGTGGGTTATCAATTATCATACAACCTTTTTCCATGAATTTAGCTCATGGGGTAATCTAAATGCACCCCCCTGCATAGAACCTCTGATGAAATAGATTACTCTTTTGAATATTTTTTAATTAAGTCAGTTTTAATGACTTTTGCTAATACTTCGGTGAGATGTTTCAACAAAATAAAAACTTTAAAAGTTATTCACGGTATAAAAATACGTATAGTATTTGTATAAAATTGTATAATTGTATGTAATTATATGTAAATGTATAAAATTGTATAATTTGTATAAAATATTTGTATATTGTATAATATTTATATTTTGCAGTTGC
Source organism: Aplidium turbinatum (assembly GCF_918807975.1). NCBI lineage: Eukaryota > Metazoa > Chordata > Ascidiacea > Aplousobranchia > Polyclinidae > Aplidium > Aplidium turbinatum. The sequence continues at coordinate 18,916,399 of NC_137485.1, forward strand.
AACAATTCGTCAAATTCCACAAGGATATATGTCTACAAATCAATTTACTGGGTAAGCGCTATGTCAACTGCAACATCCACTAACTTACTACTTTATTGTGATTGTATAATTATGTTGTAATCAGGTCTAGACCTTATCCAACAAACTACATTTAGAAATCAATCTTAGAGTTGGTATCAATCCAGGAGCTGATCCAGCAAGTAGCCTCAGGGGTAGCGATTTCAACATAACACAATCATATGTAGGTTTACTTTAAACTGACCCTGCAAATACACCCTGAATAAAGCTACTTTTCTGTATTTAAGGGGGCGATCGCCCCCCTCCCCCCTGGGTTCGCCACTGTCGCAATCTGTATTATCATGATTACCAACAACAAAAATAAGGTGAGCAGATAAAAAGAGCAGAGGGTAGTTGGTTAGCGCGTGACTTCGTGAACGAAGAAGCTGTAAGATCAAGCGGCGCTGGTTCGACTCTCGGGGTGTGCGCTTGAGCAACGCATTTCAGAACTGCTATCCATTCAGCGGCACCTAGTGAATGGAATAATTCCCCGGCAACAACACTTCAACAATCGGAAAACTTCACTCTGTCAATCTCGGTAACCGGTCCTGCGTCAAGAGCCTCTACAAGTATGCGAAACTACCAGGAATAACCTATCAAGGCTTTGTCAGTCTGAGGATAAAAATACAAAACCAACCAACCAAAATGAGACCAAGTAGGCTATGTTTTTCTAGTAAGCTCTATTTGCAGTTAAAAAATAAAGCGACACCATTTAATGGAAACTTTCTTTTGAGGTATTTGACTGGGTCATTGATTTTCCTGACTGCAATAGCTTGCAATGTCCTGTGCTAGATAATTTTCCGGGTTGATAGCCTACAGTACAGATTTAAACTTGCACAATTTGATGCATTCCAGCAAAAGACATGTACTCCTTCTACCAACTCAATATTAAGTGAAGTAAAGTAAAAGCTTCGTAAAAGATCTAGCCTACAGTCGGTGCATCTAGCTCTTTAATATTTTCCAGGTCTTTCGTATGCAAAAATTTTGTTACAAAAATGTGCCTGGCCAGCAATTTGTAGCTTGTCTGCCATGTCTGATATGTTTAGTTGATCACAAAAGATGTTCATCAGTGTGATCCCAAGCAGAGGGCAGAAAACAACGCAGAAAATTGATATAGAGTTGCCAGTGGCACATCGGAAAAACAGCAGAACCTGTCACATGAACCGACTGTTCGCTGACATTGCAAAAACGTAATGATACCTTTGTTTAAATAAATAAAGGCAACATGTGGTGAACATCGGTAGCTTGTTGCAGTAACACTGTAACAGCTGTTCAATTTTTATTTCTACAAGTTTCACTTGGCATCGCCAAACCTGAACTGTGAACTAAAGTGCAATACTGTAGAATTTGTTTGTTGGCTACAAGTCAGACTGCAAACTTTCAGGCTTAAATGGTCTACTTTTTTGTAAAACTGATTTATTTCATCATTTTAATTTTTGTTACACTCCTCTAGCACAGGCATCGTCGCGCTGTCTTAGGTAGGTTTTTAAGTAAGAAACGAGCTTTTCACGTTAACTCCAACAATTCATCATGTTTTGGCCAAAGATGATTAGTGAAATGTGACCACATGTATTTAGACTGACTTGTTTAGTGTCACTGATTGCTACACTGTTCTTACAGAACGTTTCCCTCCATATATGCTCAATATCCAACACAGCCAGCGGCAGCCTACGTCACCCACAATGGGGTGTTGATACCAGCACAAGCAGCTCAGCACGCTTCACAAATCATTGACTACAGTGGTGTCTACGCCAACCATCTACAAGGAACGTATACAGCCGACGTAGCAACAAGTAAAGAATTTTTGTTATTAATTTGCAATTAGGCTACTTTTGACTATTTAGCTGAGAACTTTTTATTTTCTTGAAGCCTAGTAATGCTGAAGATCTCGTACTCAAGTTACTGAGCATCGGGGAAGGTGGTAAGATTCTCATTGTGAGCTTCTAAGCCATAAGCGCTGACGAGGGTAGGATGTTTAGTTCCTTTCTCTGAACCGCCTTTACTTCATCAGCCGTCGGTTGCATAGCCGAGTGATGAGAGCCCTGGTAGGGCACTCGAAAGGGTGCCGGTTCAACACCGCTCAAGAGCATGCGGCTGTGTCTTTGGCAGGACACTTTAAGACATGGCTGAGGGTGGACAAGAAGATTGGCTTTCTTGCCTTCCCGAGTTCCCGTCTACTTAATCTAAATCTTCAACCACCGGGCGAAAGCCTCAATACTGACTCCCACACAACTACGCCCACCCAATTATTGCGAGCACCTCATCCGTTGCACGATCCCACCTCTGAACCCTAATATTGAAGTTAAATTTATGTTCGGAAACATTGTGAAAGTGAAACTCATTACCCACAATTCCCTTTGTTGATTTTTTGTTTGAAAGTAACAAACGTTAAACGATGGTTGGGACGTGGCATTGTGATAAATTTTAAGTTTGAAATGTGTCGCCGGAAACCCTCATCTTTCAAAGGTTTTTGCAGATTTTACGACATGTTTGTGACTTTTATTGATAACATCAGCGTTTAAAAATTTTAGTTCATGTTTGACTTATTTACAGCACCTTACGCAGCTACCTATGGAGCCACCTCTCTTCATCAGCCTTCAACTATCGGGGTAAACGCTGGAGCTGCACAAATTCTAACAGCAACTCCCCAAGCTGGAATTCCTATATCTGCCACGTACAATGGATTGACGGGCTATCACCCAGCGACTACCCAATTAAATGTAGCTGCTGCGTACGCTGCAGCGGCTGCAGCCACCAGCCCGTTATCTCAAGCTTCTGTTTCTGGTAGCGCTCCTCTCTAAGCAGCAGAACACTTTTGAGCTCGTGATTGCCATCTAGCGAACGTTGCATTTCTTCAACGAATGACCAACTATTTAATCATATCAAATAGCTGACTGTGAGAAAAGGAGGAAATTCAACTTTTTGTCTGACAAGGCGTTTGGATTTAATTTGATGCTAAAGCAATTGCTTGCGTCCTGGTACAAAATCCTATCATATTGCGACGTATTGTGCAAAGTTTGTACATTTTTTTATAAAGCAACCTTGCTGAAGGCAAAATAAATCAAACAGTAGAATAATCGTTTCTAGCACTAGTTGCAACGTTAATCTGATGAAAGTGCAAGTAACCACAAACACGTTGATTTATTACTTCATTGACTCAATAAATCAACTTGTTTGTCGTTGCTTTTATTTTCATTTTCATCAGATCAACGTTGCAACTAATGCTAGAAACGATAATTGTCCTGATGAACACCCAAACTTTTCAGTATTCAGAAAAATAATATAGGGCCTACTCAGTTTTCGAGATTAGTCTATATAAAACTAGCTACTGTACCATTTCTGTATTAATTTTGTTTTGCAACATCGAAAATCCACTTCACAATTCTTTGCTTCAATATTTTGGATAGCCAACTGTTTCATTTAAAAGCTTTCGTACAATACTGTTGGTCTATTATAAGCTACGGCATGAAAACAATTTTATAATAATCTGGTGTCTCGTTGGCATATTTATAACTTAAACTGGTCATTAACCTCGATTCTCCTCTAAGTCACTAGTTGTGAACTGAGCAAGCGACAACTGAACTAGCAACATTTCAGAAAGTGGCTGAAGTTAGTAAATTATTTTTTTTTAATGTAAATGATGAAACTAAGTAACAACTGAGCAAGCCATAACTTGGAATGTCACAAGTCAACATAATGAGTTTGACAAGCTTTTAAATGACCAAGCACGTCCAACGGGAGCACGTAAATCTCATTTGCTGACTTGGCAATAGCTGAAATGTAATTGCTGAGTTGAAGCACTTGCTGAGTTATCGCATGCCGAGTTGTCCAACTACTGTTGAATTAACCTTCTTCAAAAGATGCATTTGGTAGTCTACAAATTTTCAGTCCATTCATCATAGTAATTTTTTAATCTGAAATGACATTCCTATTTGCGTTTGGCATGTTACCTAACTGTAAAATTCCTCCAGATTTTCAAAACCATTGCTTGGTCAATTGCCACCATAAACCTGCTATATGTCGTTTTGTCGATTGGTTTTGTTTTATTAAATCTGCAGTGGTTTCTAGTACCCATGCTGTGTAATCATATCAGAACTTTGGTATAAAAAAAAGTTTAAATAGCCTAAATATTTAATTCACAGGAAGTATCGCCGAAGTTTTTTAGACACATCACATCTATAATAATGGCATTGGTTCCTGATGGCTAGTTTGTTGACACCAAACTGAAGATTTATAGTTCATGGGTCGAATTTCTACAATACTGTGTAGTCCATGTCGTGTTTTTTCGCGTTGTATTGCTTAGGCTACATTGCGCTATTATGCTTTCCACGTGATAGGAAAATGATTAGGCCAAATTGTGTCCTCAGTAACAATAACAAACTTATGGTAGCTACAAAATTAATCACTTTTTTGTGGAGAACTTCCTTATCTCCAGGAAATTGTTGTTTTTACTGCACAACGAAGGTCAATGCAGCTCTTTAGGGTTATAGCCTACTAATATATTTATTCGAGACGGTTTAAGCAAAATCCTACTTCCACATTGCTTTTATAACCTACCGTCAAGTAGGCTGATTTTTAAAATTTGTCTGCCCAAGATCTAAACGCATTTAACGTAAGGTTCTTCAGGCGTCATTGCTCTACCATATACTGCAGCTTAATGGTAGGCCTAACAAGTTTATTTGAAACATAGCCTAACCTGTGCAGCTCTGCTGTAAATTCATATGGACCCTGGTCCGCTGGATAATCGCCGATCCATCATCTATTTTTTATCGATTTTTACTTGCCTCGATTCAGTATTTTGTAATGTTAAATTACAGTTAGCCTAACTTTAAAAGGTTGTGGAACTAATGTCGCTACACTCACTAATAACTACCTTACTGGATGTAAAATGGAATGCCGTAATATTAAAAAAATTTAAGTTCTGCCTTGAGTGTTGGTTATCGCCATTCGCCGCCACAATTTTTTTCAATGTAGCCTATACTTCTATAGTTTTTTCTTTTTATTATTTTTCCGGCCTTCCAATTTTTCTATTAAAAGTTGCTTTCTGCAGGTCACTGCATAAACCCACTTTTTATTGATTTTGAGGCTCTAGCAGTGTTGAAGGCGAATTTGATTTGGTCCAAAAGTCCTATAGGCTTGTGGCAACAGAAGACAGGATGGTTTGATCCAGGGATATCCCTGGGTTTGATCAACTGCTTATTTTCGGTCTTCTACTCTATGCATACGGTAACTGAGAGCTTTTGGGTTCTTGTCGAAGTGTAGAAAGAACGGGCAGTGGCAAAGCTCATTGCAGACTTCAGTAACATTACTGTTTTGGCTTTGTAAGTTTTATTTTCTTCGAGAAAGTGATTCGTTTTGTTCGCAAGCCATTTGCGCCATTATGGTAAACTTGTCTAGTAAATAAAGTGCCATTTCGTGTACATTTCTGTATTGATACTTTCGTCGTGACATCGCCTAATAAAAGTACTTTGGAGCAATATGCTGTGGTTGGATTGCTTTGTGAATGTTGGTGAAAATTATGCTTTAAAGCAGCGGTCCCCAACCTTTTTTTTTCAAGGACCGGTTTTCGAATGAAAATTCGGACCGGCGATAGTAAAAACGAAGTTTAACATCTCGGTTACTTATCGTTCTAATTTTTATAACGTTTTAAACACTAAGTAAAATAGGATGGTAAATAGTAGCCTAAAATTTAATGTTAAATAAGATGGACAATGTAAAAATCAAACTAGGAAAAAAAAAACAGTTTAACAGAAGGTACGGAAAATTTTTTTGACTAATTTAACGTTGTTTTTGTCGCTTTTTTGCCCATTTAAGTCCAATAATGATTTCTTGATCGACGCCCACCTTGTATTTGAGCAATATCATCGATTCAAAGTTAAATTTCTTAAGTTTAAATGACAAGTTTCAATTTAAAGTTAGTTATATTTTCTTTGACGACTACAGAAGGGTTTTAATAATTTATTTGTTGAAGGTTTGTAGGCTATAGTATATTGTCTAAGCTTAAAGTAAAATTTCGAAAATCCACCTGAAGTGACACCACTTTTTGGACATTGGTATTCTTCTGAAGGAACTTTCAGCACTGCCGAGAGTAACTGGTGGGGTCGGTCAGAAGAATTCTAATGCAAACATTCGGATATATCTCCTGAAAGCTGTTCTTGTACGTTAAAAAATTGCTTGCCGTGACAAGTCCTATCTCTTTCTCGATGACATAAATAAAACGATTCAATTCCATTATTAGTTCGTTGGCATCAATGTCTCCCATTTTTCTTTTAAAAGTTTTGCAGTGGTTGTCCAGTTCTATTGTCCGTTCTGTTAGCTTAGTGGTCACGCGCCCCGCTCAAGACCACGCGGCGCAAGTTCGACTCTCGGGGTGTGCGTTTGAGCAACGCATTTCAGGACTGCTCTCCATTTAGCGGCACCTAGTGAATGGAATAATTTCCCGGCAACAAAGACTTCAACAATCAGAAAATTTCACTCTATCAATCTCGGTAACCGGCCCTGCGTCAAGAGCCTCTACAAGTATGCGAAAATACAAGGAATAACCAATCAAGGCTTTGTCAGTCCAAGGATAAAGATTCAAAACCAACCATTTTCTCGGAGACACTCCTTCAGGCTGCTAGCGTTGTACAGAAATCCAAACAGCTTGTACCACTTCACGAGTTGGTCAAAGCGCGAGGAAACAGAAGATATGGCCTGATCAGCGAGAACAAGAAAAAATTGCGATTTGAATTTTTCTTCAGCAGAAAGGCGACTCGAATCATCAGCATATTCGTAACCAAACATTGTCTTCCTACGTCGTACCGTGTTTTTTGAAAACACCTGCTCAAAACCAATAAGCTCTGCTATTTCGCGTGCATTTGTGATCACGCAGTTATACCCTGCATTTCGATAGTCTTCCTAAAACTTCGGCAGAGGGGCCCTCATTCCTTGCGGGGGGCCCTCATTCCTTGCGGGGTCCCCTCCGATCGGAGGGCGGTTGCTACGCCTCTGCGACCCTGGATTTGAAGCAAGGGTTCTTAAACTTCCGTGAACTTCCATGAAGCTCATGGAAGTTCACGGAAGAGATTTGAGAGGTCCGTGAAGATCCAATGAACATCGTAGGCTACTACATAATTACCGCAACGGTATATAAAATGAATTTCTGCAAAACAGAAAAAGGATTAACCTGAAATAATTCCTCGTAACTCCTGTTCTCGAAAATGGCCAAGCCTTGTTGCATCGGGTGTCATCTACTGCACGGATAATTTTTTCCAAGCCATAACTTGCATTGTAAATTAGTATCTGGCTCTCGATTAACAGTTCCAAACTGGGATTTTGCAAATGTTTTCAGGGATTGCGATTCGCAATCTGTAAAGTGTAACTTAAGACTAGGCCTACTCAACAGAGTAGTCTACAATTACATGAACATCACATATTGTTGTGCCAATTTCGATAACAATCAACAGGAATACTAATCTAAATACTAAAACTTGAAAAGCTAGCCTGGTCTGGAAGAACGAATGGTCAACACAAGTAAAATAATTCCAATCTTTTTACAAGAAACAAGTTCCGATTTATAACCTCAATGATTGAACCAAGGTCAACAGCTTGCCATGGCTTCTCCGAAAGTGAAAACTATTCACGAAAAGTCTTTCTCCACTTCAACGACATGTTTTTACTTATAGTGACAAAGTAGACGAGAGAGAATACACATCATGCTCACCAACAATTGAAAGCAAAATATAAGCACTCGGTGTGTAAACAAAGGCAAAATATACCAAGCGATACGATACAGAATTACAGCACAATATCCAAAAAAGAACGCTCAACTTTTATGTATATCAATATCCAAAAAGAACGCTCACAATAGAGAAACCTCACCATGTCCATGTGTAATTAAATAAACACTCGTATTGGACAGGGGTGGGACAGGAGTTTATCCAATCGTGATGTACTGATGCTCGTTACTGTTTCAAAGAGGTGTGTCACAATTAGCGATCACTGAAGCTTTCAGATCTCTCCAAGGTTGAAAAGTCACTTTTAGCTGGCTAATAGCTATGCAAAGATCTCCTACTCACAGTTTCGTACAAAAGGCGTACAATGATTCAGCGCCAGGATGTAGCCTACATTCAGCACACACCATGGTGACGCTTTTTTTCAAGAGTGTAGTATTCTTCTTTGCATAAGATAATAATATCATGAAAAGAAAATGTCTTTAAACATTAGGGTGACATCCTGCTTGTTGCATCGCAAACTTAAAAAATTATATTGTTTAGCATTATTCTATCTTTAATAAACACTCCACACCGATATAGATTTAAACGCAGGTTGCGAGCAAATCTACGAAGGAACCACCGTGCAAAAAGTTGAGAAGCATTAAAGTGAAAGCCAAATTTTTATCAACACTTTGTGCTTGTCTCAAATGATGCTGCTGATGAGAATATGAGATCTTATTAATTTGAAGGTATTAACAGTAAGACATTTCCAAGTTAAAGCAATATGACAAAGAATAGCAACAGTGCAAAGCAAAGTGGTGGGTTTACTGGCGCACAAATATCACTTTCACTTGCAGGTTGGTGAAATGTTAAGACGCGAAATACGACGTATGTCGTCAACCTATATAACGTAAAACGGCAGCTTTGACAACTTACCGAGAACGTAATCAGATGATATTTAAATGATATTTGAACAATCAGTTATAATAATAAACCTGCGAGATTATTCGTAATAGTGATCATTGAATGTGCTGAGTCATCACGATTTCATGAAATAGTTGAGTCATCATGAAAGTGATGACAAGCGCAAAACACAAAAGCGCGCTTATAGTTTTTATTATATGAAACAACAACGTTTCATTTATAATATTAATAAGTAAACAGTGGCCTTGTTGAGCGGCTCAGTTGACATAAATTCTGCTATTTAGTCTTGGGTCTCAAGAAAGTTGAACAGGTGTACCAATTGAATGTTTCACTGTCCTGTGCGATGTTAACTTTCTTGCGTCGTTTTAACGTCGACGAAAGTCCAAACCACGTGACAACAGCCAAGTCTATTTGAATCAAACGACATTGGCGATCATCAACTGCAACAGCCTGACTTTTCTTCGGTATTTGCCGCTTCGTCGCTTACAACCACGATCCCACGGCCGCTTCTTCCTGCGGTAGCACCAGAACTACGTGGACCGGCAGTGCTTTTCGTATCATCTTTTTCGGCCACTTGAAGCATTCCTAATATCAAATTTAAATATTTTATGTATTTTCAGATGGTACCAGAAGATCTTGGAAAGGAATTTTAATCAGGTAGAATGTGCTATTTGCTATTAAAAGAAGCAATCAAAAATCTTCATCATAGGATGAACAAATTTGTTTTAAAACTACAGAAAAAAAATGAAGTTAAACTCTTAGGACTCCAGGTTTTCATGCAAGCATTATATTGTTTAGTTTAGTGTTTCTGAGAATGAGCATGCGAAATCACTTATTTATAGTTTTAGAATTGATTTTTACAAGCTCCCTTCATGTCATGAAGTTGGAACACATCTGCTTAATAAAGTTCATACTTCTTTGGATGTCATGCCACCTTTTAGAGGTATTTGTTTTTTTATCTAATTCAGTGAGCACTCTTGTAATGATGTAATTTCTGTTGGAAGGTTGATAACATGTCAATGTGAAATATCTTGAATAATGCAGACAGTAAAAGAGCATGGATTATATAGATAGATATTCAATTCATGGACATGGACTTTTGAGGGTTTATATGGGCATTGTAAAGTTCTAATTTAGAAATTAATGATGAATGATGATATGCAACAGCAAATTTATATTAAATCAAAGTTTTGAAGGTTTCCTATTTCAATTTGTCCAGCACAGTCGGGTAGTCACCCACTACAACCCTGGATATTAAGCCTAGACCTCCAACACCATCTCATCACTTGTCAGGGGTTTTTGACCCACCAAGGAGTGAGTGACGTGTCTACTGTCTACGGGAAGGTACGAGGATGCTAAATTATTAGGGTTAGGTATAAAATGGCGTTAGGAGCTGCAATTTGTTTTCTGGGGGGTTTAATATCCATTCTGAATTGGGAGCATTTATTGTCTGTTTAATTATTTTAGGGGGTGCGAAAAATGATTACCCAATACCCATTCTTAAGTGGTTCCAATTTTGAAAGGGGATAAAAATTTTGGAAGAGGTTAAAAACACTGATCTAAGTTAATTCAGAATAAATCAATGGTCTTCCACCCAGCAAGTTAACTTGTTAAAATGTTTATTTTCACAAATTTTTTAATCAAGTTTTTCTATTCTTGCCTACATTATTTAATTAAGGGAAACTGACAAGACATGTACAGTACAAGACTAGGTAGATGCCTCAAACTGTGATATTGCTTTACACAATAAACTAAAACAGCATGGCCGCTCAGACGACTTGTCACTTCAAACGAAAGTAATTCGCATTTCAACTAAAACTAAACTTAAGTGGAACCCGCCTGACAATACAACTATGCTATTTTTTGAAAAAGAAAACTCTGTTGTACTTGTAGCATTAATTTGAAAGTCAATGGAACACTGCAGAGTAAAATGAAACTTGATACTTTCAAAGCAACATCTTACAATACCGCGAAAGGGTTACTGTGACGTAACTGTGTGTCACATGATGTTTTCGCTTTCACCAGCAAATTACAACCGCATTATATTATTCCACAATATGTGGCTACCACCAATGACAAAAGCACCACGCTTGGTGTTAGTCATGACGATCAAATAAGTATTACAATATAACCGTAGTAATGAAACTAAAAATCAGTTATTCCATGTGTCTATAATGAATATATCACGTGAAAAGCTATTTCATAAGTGGTTCTTAGTATTAACCCAAGCTATTACAGTTAATTTGTGATGGCCATTGTTGCAATGTTTGCTCATGTCAACATTGCGCAACTCGGAAGGATGTAGTAGTAAATGTAGTGGCCTACGGTACTTACGCTTTGTGAGGGTTAAAAACGCTTCATCTATTCCCTTATTCAACTTGGCACTTGTGTGAACGTGCTTGGCACCAACAGACTTGGCATATTCTTCAGCCTCTTCAACAGAGACGTGGCGATTTTTCTCCAAATCGATTTTGTTACCTGAAAAACACGAAAGAATGGAACATGTAATGACACCAAAGTAATTTTTCCAAATATAAAAAATCACAAGTGACTTGAATAGTCCTTCAACTTTACGCACCTACTATGCAAAGGCAAATGTCTTGACCAAGCATTTTCCTGAGTTCTTTCACCCAATTCTTTACCTGAAAAAAATGCGACTGTAAGAAAGTCGTGCGTGGATCGTCCCCAGCGTGCTGGCCACAACCAGTAGGCATTCAATTTCAGACGCACTATCAATACAGTTGATAACGCTTTCTGTAGCTAACCAAGCACATCAAAACGATTCTTTTTGTGGTGATTTACATTCTGCAAGTGATTTAAGGCACTAATTTTCTTAGCTAGGGTTTGGCTCAGACAGTTTAAATGTTTGAGTTGTGGTAATTTAGTGATCGATTGTTCGAATCAATAGTCTTGATGTCAAAATAATGAAAAAATGCCTAGAATAAACACAATATCAACCTCAAAGTTTCAAAACATTACAACACAAAAAGTCCTGTTTTGTAGAAATAATCAACTTAATTCTGCCACTTTGTACTCAACTAAAAACTGAAATCCAGTCATCTTTAAAAATATCATATATCATGGTAGGGTACCTTTTGAAATGAGTCTTCATCAGTTATATCATAGACCAGTAAGGCACCATTACTATCTCGATAGTAAATAGGACCCAACGCATGGAATCTTTCTTGTCCAGCTGTATCCTACATGCATCAAAAATAAAATACATTAATCTCCAATGTACAAAAGATTTCATGGTATGTACAAATTTTCGGACAGGTTGAAACAAAACTGATTAAGTAGGCTACCCAATAAAGATACAGTATCACTTTATGTATATATAACTATGAATTGCATACTTTAGTTTAGACATTTATTTGAGCATTTGAACAAATACTGTAATGCATGCAATTTATCCATGTTATCATGCTCGACTGCTACGTTTGTTTAACAGTGATAATACAGGATTATGTATTACTTTTTGAACAGACCATTCTCATCAACTCTCAGCCAATATTATTGCTGTAAATATGAAATTCAATCAATCACTGAAAAGGTTACGTCAGTGGCGTATCCTGGTTGATTTTCGTAGGCATGCAATGGAAGGAGGGTCATACCCAGTATAGGGGGGTCTGGGGCATGCTCCCCCAGGAAAATTTTGCAAATTTGCCTTAGGTTTTATAGCTTTTCTTGCAATCTGAGCCTTACTTAGCTGATAATTGTTTGAGCTGTTTTGCAAAAAATGAGGTTTGGAACACACCATAAATCCAATGTCTTAATTTTATATCTTTATCCTGCATTGCAGGAAAGCGGACTTGAAGCGCTATGCAGCGGTGTATGGCCTTCAGCTAGGGACAGTAGATTACCGGGATGGTTAACTACATCCGCTTTTCGTTCATCCGCAACATTAGAAGGGTAACTTTTTTTTTATTTACAAAATAATGTATTTTTTATGGGTTATATAAAAAGAGTGAAGTTGGTTTTGAAGTAATTTAAAGTTTTTAGTTGAAAGCAAGCCAGCAGCAAAGCGTGAAAAAATTGTCAAATTGGCAATTTACCCTTCTAATGTTGGCAGAACAACGGAGTTGCGCGTCCCGGTAATCTACTGTCCCTACCTTCAGCATACACCCGATCCGTCTTCTTGATGATCTTTTAAACTACTGTGCTTAGGTCTCAAGTATATCATACTATCTACAGTAGAAAACCGCAAGGACTTAAACTATGAAGACCAAAAGAAAAAAGGCCAAACAAATGCCAATCGGAAAACTAAAAAAGACCAAGTATCCAAACAAAAATAGTCCGGCCAAATACTTTTTAAAGGGTCCACGTCTTTTAGGCGCTGACAATTAGGCGCTGGTCTAATAGGCGCGCACACTGTGGCGTCTGGATATTTAGGTGCGAAGCACTGTGGCGCCCGGTCATTTAGGTGCTATTCCTAGTAAAGTCAGCAGATTGTATCAGCTTGGCAGGTAGGGGTGTAGAGCAATGCTTTTCACACAAAATATTATATTGAACAGAAAAATATATTGTTTTTTTAATGCGTGTGCGTTGTTGGTCATGGCTTCAGTGAGTGAAGGTGCTTAAATAATAATAATAATAATGTTAGTTTTTATATAGCGCTGTATCCATCGCAGAATGCGTTGCTCCTCAGCGCTTTACAAAGCAGACAGTGTCAATGCAGCCGTATAGAGGCGCAATTGAGTACATTATTACCCAAATCCACTCCATTACTCAGTGCCAAGCAGAAATTAGATTCAGTATAATACCATTTTTAAAAAGTCTTTGGTATGACCTGACAAGGTATCGAACCCATGCCTACCGATTCAGAGGCGGGCGCACTAACCACTAAGCCACCGGCTCGGTGGATGTGGATTAAACCGGGAATGCTTTTCACACAAAACGTTATATTGAACAGAAAAATGTGTCATGGCTTCCGTGAGTGAAGCTGCTTAAACCGGCAATGATTTTCACACAAACTATTATATTATTACCGTAGCCAAAAAAGGACAGGCAAAGACTATGGATCTGCCTTGATTTACGACGTAGGGATACTTCCGTAGGATTACTTCCAATAATGTTCGGAAGCTTGAATAATTTATTGATAAAGCTTTCACCAACGCAAACCTGGACTAACAACAAATAAAACAATAATAAATCAATAAAACAACAATATATTTTTCTGTTCAATATAACATTTTGTGTGAAAAGCATTGCAGGTTTAAGCAGCTTCACTCACGAAAGCCATGATATAATTTTCTGACAAGCTACCAAGCTGTTACAATCTACAGACTTTACTAGGAATAGCACCTAAATGACCGGGCGCCACAGTGCTCCGCACCTAAATATTCAGACGCCACAGTGTGCGCGCCTATTAGACCAGCGCCTAATTGTCAGCGCCTAAAAGACTTGCTCCCTTTTTAAAAACCCCGAATTTCTGAACTTTGGCCTTAAAAAGACCAATCTGGCAACTCTGTCTCGAGATCGTGATTTTTGTTTTGCATGCAATTTCAAAGCTGCATGCCTTGGTTCCATTTGCGCCATGCTGTTGTAAAAGAGCGGCGAATAGGCAAAATGTATTATCAACGCATGCTGAGCTCTTCTCAGCATGCAGGGTCAGCAAAGTTGCCAAATTTTGAAAACGAACAGTTGTTTCGAATATTGAAATTAAGAGAGCGAGGAGGTTCTGCTATTAACATTTTCAATTTCTACGCATAAATTTGTTGTTTTTGAAAAATTTCTGATTTCATCAGAATTGTAAGGCATGCAGTGCATGCCTTGCATGCATGGAGAATATGCCACTGGGTTACGTATACAGTATTTACTAAGAACAACCCTGCAGGAGTGGAGGGGTATTGGCCTGCTAACTAGGCTCATATCGACGGTCGAAAACAAAAAAGTCGTAAGTGCATTTTTACACTTTGGAGTAAAAGGCAAAAAAAAAAATTTTCTTTTTCTTTTTTGAATTTTGTTAATGCTTTTACTTTGAGCATTAATATTTGTAACTATAGTAGTAAAATAGTAGTAGATAGCCCTAAGTGCATAGGTTTTGAAAATGCAAAAAAATGGAATTTCTCCAATGTCACTTAAGACTTTTTTGTTTTCGACCGTAGATATGTTCTGTCGAGTTAACTAGAATCTCGATGACTACTTTAACTTTTAAGTTAAACATTGAGCCTAAGAAAGAATAAGCTTCAGCCCTCAACATACTTCTTAACATTTCGATTAATTGCAAACTATTTTTGTAATGAAGCAATGCACACTGAGTTCTACAAGTACAGAATCATTATACACTGGATACTCCACGCAGTACACCAACATAAACCATACCATACAATATGTGACAATCAACATATAGATAGACGCCCAATGTTTAGAAAACAAGGCATTACGATTTTATCAACTATTTATCAAAATGTTATAAAGGATTTTACATATAGGCATTTTGTTAAATAACATGATATATATACATCCTTCTGGTACAAACTAAGCTGAACTATCACAAGATGTTGGTGAAGGTGTTGTTTAAAATTTATCTTCCACAACCATATTGTGATTAAGCATAAAAGAGGTGCTGCTATTGCATGTAACCTATGTTCGTACAATGTCATGCTGTACAAGCTGAGGGTCATCACAAATGGATTGTCAATCACAAGTTATAACATTAAATAATTTTGGTAGCCCACATACCATAATAAAACCAAAAAGAATATCCTTTGATGAAAAAAGATGTTGTCACACTAACATTTGCATGCAGCATAATTAGTTGAGTTTAGTGTCACAGAAGATTAAATAAGTGTTACTGTATATATGTGTATAATATATCCATCACTAATTTCATAAACTTAAGAAAAAATGCATCAGTTAGCCTAAGTCAGTGGTTCTTAACCGCCGGTCCTCGAACCGGTGCCGGTCCGTGTAATTTTTTTGCCGGTTCGCAAAAGATCTTACTTTCTGCAAAGCTTATTTTAATGTGGAGTCATTAGCATATTGTAAAATCGTGATCGCACTGTGAAACATGCACAGCTGTAAAACTGACATATCTCCACGTAAAATTGTTTGATAATAAAGGTGAACTTTTTGATGACCTAATTCTGTGCCGTTGATAATGTTTTTGTGACAAATTGCATAATAGTTTTCAAAAAGTTTTGAAACACAGAAATACATAAACAAATGGGGAATTTTGTCCTTGATTTTGAAAAATTTCAAAGTTGTTGGAGACGAAAATTTGGAATTAGATATATAAGTTTGAAGTTCCGGAATAAAGTCAGGCCTGCAATGGAAATTTGCCAGAACCGGAGTTTGAAAAAGCAAAGATCTTGTTTTTTAAAGAATGGAATGAAGACAAGCCGATTTGCTGTGGAAAATGCTGGTGAAATGGAGTGGTGAAAAAAGTAAAAGAGGTGCTGAGCATTGTGAGTCAACAATTGAAAAAGTTGGCTAACAATTTTAACGATTCATTTCGCATAACATGAAGATCCTCGACATGGAAACTTTTGGATAAACAATCCATGCATCGATGATGTCAACACATGCGACCTTAATCTTCATGAAAAAGAAAGTCTGATTGAATTACAATATGTTGTGCTTCTACTTTGCAGTCCAGATTCGAAAAACATCATCGTCACACTTCTGGTTATCTCTTGCAAACGCATTCGTGCCTAACTTTCAAAACAATCGATTTGATGATATAATTGTTTCAACCAGCTATTTAGAAACGACGGTTCTTTTTCATGTCTGGCTTTTACAAAGCAAAGAAATCGCCTGGATGCCGAAACAGAGCTACGTGTTTTAGAAACTTCTTTGATATCTCGTTTTCCTCACATAGGCTACTGACAGCGTAACGGTAGCAAATTTCCCACTGACATTGATTTTGTATGGAAATGGATTGACATTTTTCTGTTTGAGTTGATTTGATTGCCGTTTTATTCTAATTTTTATCCTGAATACAAATCATATGCTAAAACCTTGCATTATGGAGCGCAACGACAACTTTGGTTAACAAAACGTTACAAATTATTCATTCTATTCACTACGATCTTTGGTTGCCGGTCCGCAAACATTTTTTTTAAATTTTGCCGGTCCCCCACTGTTAAAAGGTTAAGAACCACTGGCCTAAGTCATTCTAGCATAGTAATTAGCACTTGCACTTTTGATATTTATCTAACGATCTTGCTGTTTTAACATTGTTACATACGTACCCAAATTGATAGATTGACACGTTTTCCACTAATGTTTAATTTCTTGTTTAAAAATGATGCCTGAAAAAATATGTACCGTATCTGTTTAAAGTAGCAGACAAATGCAAAATGGTATATAACAAGAAAAACTGACAAAAAAGTTCTGCTCTATCTTAGATCTCTACCTCAAAGTTATACGCAAAACAATCGTTAGGTCCAAACTTATCAAACAAGCACAGAAGCTTTTTGGTCAGTTTTCACTGTTAATATACTGTAATGTGCATATGGTACAATTGGTACATATCATATAAAGAAGATGCAGACACTCTCACTTGGTCACTCTGCAAACTTTTGTGCCAATTAAATAATTAGATGTACAGATCCTAAATTGTACAGAGGTTTTGAGATGGAAATGTCATAGAGTTGCCAGAATGTTCTTTGATCTTTTTTTCATATCTCTTGTATGAAAAACGTTTGCCATTGAATGCCCAAGCAAAAGTATATTGTGTAACATTGGCAAATTACCGTACTAGGTATATTGGAATAATGTATTGATAATTTTATGCATAGCATAAGTGAAAGAGCAAAAACAGTAACAAAATTGTTTACAGACGAAATCGGTTAATAGTATACTGCTTAAAAGAATAAGTCGGATAATAATATCAGGATTTGATTTGTCAAGTTAAGCCACTGCAAGGTTATGACAAAATGACATTTATTTACTTTTTATATTGATAACAAAAAAAGACAACTCTCTTTCAAAGATTTAAAAACATATACAATTGTACATACTTAAAGCATGTCTCATAAATGCAGCTGGGACTATGGTGGTACACTGGTACAGTAGAAGAAAAAAAATAGTTGGTGCTATTAACTTAACACATCATCAAATTTACCTGTAAAGTCGTTATATGCTTGTCATTAAACTTGTCTTCGCAGTAACGTAAAACCAGTGAAGTTTTTCCAACACAGCCTTCACCAAGCAAAACAATTTTGAAGTTTTTAGCTCTTGATGTCATCCTTTGATCTCAACTTGAGCGTCACCAGAAATTGTTTCAGTAAGTAATGTTGTGGTGTTCTAAAGCAATGTTACAAATTTCTGATGTAGAACTGCTTTTGAAAATTCCAATTCCACATCACATGATATAGCCTACCAGGAAAGTAAGCTGCTGTCACTTAAATCATCTACACAAGCTATTTGAGAAATCAAGAAAAAACAACATATTGTATTGTACCAGTATAAAGATAAGAAACACTATGGTTTATAATCAGTAATGATAACAGGTTAATACTATTGTTCTCAACCTTTTTCACTTTGTAGTAGTTACTACAACTCAAACCCTTATGAGGCACATTGAAAACATTGGTGTTTGAATTTAAACATTTTTCAGCAACAAAGCCATATATTTTTACAGTGAAATTTGTAAATCAAATGATGGAGCTGGTATGCACGTCCCCCCCCCCCTGGCAACTCATGACAAAGACAGGACTCGACTAAACATATAGGGTGAAACTACTTTACCTTTGCTTTACTGTTCAGTGTTCACACACTTCAATCCACATGTTTTGGTCAATTCCTCTTTGCCATGAGTTACTAAGGGGGGGGGACTTGTATACCAGCTCCCAAATGATTAACTAAAACGAACTGCAATAATCCTACGCAGTGTTTTTTTAAGGTGTTTTGGGGGACCGAAACGGTCCCCCAAATTTCTCCAGCGGTTTCCCAAAATTTGGACTTGCAACTACCGGAATGGCCCGTTTCGGTGAGTCCGATTCGGTGAGACCGATCCCTTAATGGGGGATTTTTTCAATTTTTTTTTTAAATTATTGGGTACTATAGCCTAATTATCATTGCCATTTTAAGGTAAGGGGTTAGAGGTTAGGAACTCACCGAATAGTAGCAGACCCTGCAACTACAGTAGAAAAGTAATGGTTGTTTCTCGCTATGTCTTGTCGATAATACGAATATAGCCTACGATCAATAATTCATGTCCGGAAAAAAGAATAAGTGGAGGTACAGCTAACAGCTGAATCAAAGAGTTATTCACAAAAGAAGTGCACCTTCGATACTCGTCAATGTTTATTTCTGATTTATGGCGCATAATGATCAGTTTTTACGTGTGGAAACATAACAAGCAGAAGCCAACAAGCACACTTTGTTTGATTGTGCAGCAAACTTGTTTGGCGGCCGTGTTGGGCAGGCTGTTTGGTCGCTGTCACAATCATTTAAGCTGTGCCTTGTCGAATAATTCATTTTATGTTGCGTTGATTGTATGTAGTCATGGTTATTTTTTGGTATTTAAATGAAACACTTGCGGTCTCTTAAAACTACTTAGCGGTCACCCAAACCAAACCTTAAAAAAAACCCTGATCCTACTAACATAAATCAGAAAACGCTTTTGGATTTCATAGTTTGTGTGGTACCTACCATATAAGTATATAGGCTTAAATTGTGGAACCACACTTTAGAACAGTGGTTCCCAACCGGGGGGGAATTCCCCATCAGGAGAAAATTTGGTTTTAGGATTGTAAACCTTTTTAAGCCTAGTAAGTTGGCCTAGACTAGAGCGTTAAACAGGAGATTATTATTAGATTAACTCCCGATTATTTAAGCAACTGTGCACTGACATGGATGCAAACCATTATGTACTGTAGGGGCGTAGGCGTACTTCTTTTTCATGCAAATACTCCATGGCTTTCAAGAGGAAACATGACCAAGCGAGTGTGTAAGCTCAGAGACAAGCTTAAATTGTTTTTTCACCTTTAAATAAAATTGGAATTTGTTTCATTACTGAATGATGACAGATGGATTATATAGATTCCTTGCTTATTTGGTTGATTTGTTTGATCCATTGAATAAACTAAATCTGAAAACGCAAGGGAAAAACACCAATATACGGTATATACTCAATCGCCATCTTCGTTTAAAGCAGATTGCGCATCGACATGGGTTATCTGTATCCATGAGCCATTGACATATTGATACCATGTGAATTTACAGGCTGTACTGCTTCCATGCTGCTCAAGCCAGGTTGGAAGAGAGTGATGGATTTATGTCACTGTTATTAGGAGATTGCCTTAAGGTACTAGAAGGCTTTGCTATCCCGGTCGCAGGGGGACTACGTTTTGTCTGGCCTCTACCTTTCGACCAGCCGGGCTTGGGTGGCCCTTCGAGGAACAGATGCCAGTGCCGCTCAGCATTTAAAGATGCTTTGGAAGCTGTCACCAGCAAGCTTGATAATAATTGAAAGAGAAAAGTTAGAATGAATAAAGAATTATTATCAGTGCTGGTTGTTGACGGCAAAGAAGAAGTTCTTCCAGAGTTGAAAAAATAATTGATTTTGCAACATCTCACAGCATTAGAACTAGAATTTATTCAATGCTTTCCTGAAATCTACGACGATGAGTTTGATTTAATATGAAATTCATTCACATTGTTGATAGAAAAAGTTCCCAATAAATTGCAGAATGAATTTTTAGAACTCAAAACAGATTCTTGCGCAAGAGACTTATTCAGAGAAAAATGAAGCTCTGGATTTTGGCCGTTAATGTGTAATTCCTATCCCAAAAGGGCACAGAAAATTATTCGAAGTATCCTTCCGTTTGCTTAAACTTAGCTGTGCAAATCAGGTTTTTCAACTCTTGCAAATGAAAACAAAACAGAGTTCAAACAGATTAGACGTGGAGAATGATATTCGTTGAGCTCTTTCCAATACTCTTTAACCACTTTCTTGAGTTGTCGAAACAAAAAAATCACAAGCTTCACACAGATTGTTAAATGCATTGACTCTTATATTTTGAATGTATTCTTTGAATAAAATAATTTTCAGCAATGTTCTTTATTAAGCTTAATTAAATTATTGTAGTATGAAAAGGAATATTAATCATTGCCGACGTAGATTACGGATTGTGAAATGGCGTCAGCCAAAGTAAAAGTTTTGAATACGTTTATTTACAGTGATTTAAACTTAATTTTCAAATTAAATGATTTCTTGTCAATTCTAAACTTTATACACTTGTTAACCGATCAATTTTTTTACGTGTAGGATATAATCGTTCTTATTACGTAACATTTCATGATTGTTGAAGTCGATGTCAAACCTTAGCGGCCGCATAAAAACAATGTTGTCAGGTTGGCTAGGTGATAATGGCGGTAACAGACGTCGTTAATGCAGGCAATATCTATGACCAAGACCATTAAACATCTTTTCTTTTATCGGCTTTCGATTTAATTCTCATTGCAAACTATCTTTGCTTCAAGAACATCGTGAGGAGTCATAATAGCACATTTTGCAGGCCTAGTTTTGTTTGAGTTCAACCACTCAGGTCAGAAGTTACAGTTTTTCCTTTGCACGACTGAATACGCATTTTTGCCCGAGATAAACAATTGCTGGGGAACTAACCCATTTTTTACATTGATTCAATGTCTGCCAGTGTTGAATGTTTATGTGTTAATGAGCGGATTTCGATTCTCGTCTGATAACAAAACAATGCGTTCTGTTCTGTTGAATCACAATTGATCTCACAGCGGGAAGACCTTGTTGAAAATATCGAATCTAATTTAGCTGGTTTACTTATTATTGCTGTGAATATTGTTACGTGACCATTCCTGCAGCGTAAGTTACTTTGAAATTTCCTCACCGTATTCCAAAACCGATAAGAGCAGGGTGTGCACCGTACCCCTGCACCCCCTTACTCTATGTCTATGGAACCACTGCTCTAGAACATATCACAACATGATGGTTTTTCTATACAATTAACAGCTGAGAAAAACCTTTTCAAAAAAACTCTCTTTCAGGAACCAGGAAAAGTTTTGGAATTCAAGTCAAACTTCTATAATTATATGCAGTGGCTATTCTTATTATACATTACAAATATAGCCTTTTCTTCAAGAAAAAGTGCATATACAGACAAAATCAGTTAATCGTATCACCCTTATGCCAGACATTTTGATACGATTATCCGATTAATGCGTTTAAATGCTGTAGTTGGGAATGTGCTAACTCGGTTGCATTGGACATTACAACTATCACCGGCGCCGAGTCCCGGGCGGGCGGGCCGCGTTTCAGGAATTAAAAAGAAAAAATTAATGCAATTTTAAGTCCCAAAATTTCTGTAACCATCTGCCACCTTCTGATATTAGCCTACTTACCTTATTTGCAGGGTTTTGTCGCCATATGATAGGCCCTACTAGACCTACTAATTAAGCGATTAGTTTTCGTCAATTATTGCCATTGTTACATTCATGCAACGTTAAACAATGTTGATTCGCCGTTAAACGAGCAAAAGTGTCCATCCGCGCCGTTTGTCTCCACTCTAACCAGGGTTGAGAAAAACCCGGGTTTTTTTAAAAAAGCCCAACCCGCCCGGGTTTTTTTAAAAAAACCTGGGTTTTTTTGGGTTTTATTGTTTTTTTTTAAAAAGAGTAGATTCATGCTTATTTCACCTCAAAACTACTTTTTACGAATGAAGTGCCTTTCACTCACAATACATGCTTGCATAACTCAATAAAATAATCCACTAGGGCTGTTGTTGCTTGAATGTTGCATCATCCATTAATTTCAAGATCAAGTTGGATGTTGCATCATCCACTGATTTCTATACCAAGTTGATGCTACCGTGGTAGAAATCACATTATTGCATCATTTGCTTTAGATTTGAAGGCAAGGAGCATTTATGCCATCATGTTTAAATATTTTTTATCATTTATATATATACATTATATATAGTAATGGATGAGCAATTGCGTGGCCAATGGCCATTTAGGCAAATGCTCTGAAAGAGCCATGCGTTAGAATCCAGAATCTGTAATTGGTAAATAGCCTCCTAAATTGCATTACACATCATATATACAGACTACAGTAGAGGAGTACTTTCACCAGTTTAACTATAAGGCCTTCTTGCATAAATGAGTTTTAGTGTAGTATACACGAAGTGACATATTACTTGATTTTTGTGTACTGTACAATATCCACTGCGGTTTCAGTTTATTCTTGGAAATTTACTTCACAATCACATCCTTAAGTCCTAATTTAAAGTTTGTTTTAAGTGCTTTGTAGTGTTTTTGTTCATTTTTTTAATTTTCTTATAAAAACTGGACAAATATGATGCTCTGGGTTTTTTTATGGGTTTTTTTGGGTTTTTTTAAGTGGGTTTTATTAAAAAAACCCACCCGGGTTTTATTAAAAAAACCCACCCGGGTTTTTTTGGGTCGGGTAAAATACCAACAACCCTGACTCTAACACTCGTAGCCCAGTGCTATAAATCAAGTAAATTGCGCAAACCTGTGAGGAACTTCATTCGCGGCAAAAGTCTGACCGCAATTTCCACTGCTTTTACATTGTTTTAACGGTGTCCGACGTTTTTTTCGTAAACAGTTGTTCGTAAACAATTGTTCGTAAAACAATTGTTCGTAAAATTAATTCTTCGTAAAACAATTCTTCCTAAAGCATTTTTTCGTGCATGCAGTTGAAATTTGATGTATACGAAGAAATGCTTTACGAAGAATTGTTTTACGGATTTCATTTTACGAACAACAGTTTACGAACAATTGTTTTACGAACAATCGTTTTACGAACAATTTGCCTATAACCGTTTTAACATCGGTGTAAAAACTGTAGCATTGTTCTTCATAGGAGTAATTTTCTCTCAAACGACGTTATTAATAAAAAACTGCTGCCAAAATGCTCTATTTTGTCGTCTCAATTATCTCAGTTGCGTCTGTTACGTCACTGATGTTAAACTGTGCCACCGTGTTGGTTTGGCCGGATGAAACCGTTGGTTGTCATTACAATTGAAACCATTGCAAAGATGCTGCACTTGCTCTGAAAATAAATGAACCAAATATTCGTACCAGCCGATGTCGTTCAAGCAGCAACACCCCTTCTTCTGATGATTATTTTAAACAAGTTTATGCAGACGTTCTATCCAATGCTTCTAATTTTTTGAGCACATGCTACTCTGCAAACAACTTAGAGTTTGTAGAAATTATAGAAGACTTGCTGAAAGGAGATGTAAAAGCTTCATCAGCAGATATAACACGCCATTTTCCGGATATTAATTCAGCGGAATTGATTTCCGAAATCAGAAGATTCAGTACTTATAAAATCTCCAAAAATTTAGTTCTCACAACTGGTGATGATTTGTGTTCGTATTTAAGTAAAGAAGAAGAAAAGCATCTAGTTTATCCGAACATCACTAAACTTGCCAAGCTGTATTTGACCTTGCCGTGCACTTCATGCGAGGCGGAGCGATCTTTTAGCACACTGCGAAGAGTGAAAACCTACTTGGGAACGACCATGACGCAGAAACGTCTTAACCATGACTGCATCATGACCGCTCACAAAGAAGAAGTTGATGTACTTGACAAAGACAAAATAATTGCGCAGTTTATCTCCGAAAGCACTGTTCGGAAAAACACATTTTTTGTTTAACTATGCTATGGAGCGCCGTTTGTAAAAACGTGTTTTATACCTTTCGTTCTTTTCCCCACTATGGGCTTCTCGGGAACTAAATTGCAGCAAAATCACTTCTGCGTTGCATTACAGCATCTTGTTTCTTATCTGTGCGCCCGCTAGGAGCGACTTATCATATGAACCCACCGATGTATTGTGTGTGTGTTATCGTGTTGTATCAACAATAGTAATGTAATTATGAAACTAGCACAGTATTGCAGTTTTCGTTCCGCAACCCGCACATACCAATCACAAAAAATATGCGGAACTGAATTACCAGGACCAGACATTGTTGCGTACCAATTTTATTTATTACTTGTTTCCAAATCGTGTTAGAGGAGACATAGACTTAAATGTAAAACTGGGCTAGCCCAACAACCTAGCAAAATCGCCCTTTTGAAAAACGCACAAAATAACCTTTATGACGTGACAGTATGTGTTCGCCCGCCCAGCTATTTTGAAAACTCGGCGCCTATGACAACTATAATACGATATGGTTTAATCTTACAACTGTTTCCGAGTCTGAATAAACTGGGAAGAGTTTATTAGCATTTTGTAACGGGTGCAACCTAGTTCGTACCCTCAGTTTGTACCCTGAAAAGATCGAGAGAAAAAATTAAAAAAAGCCGAAGTCGCTGTTTGGAGTTTCCACAAACAAACAAACTGAAAAGATCGATAGAAAAAAATAGAACAAAGCCAAAGTCGCTGATTGCAGTTTCCGTTTTTCCGCAGTTTCCACAAACATTTTAAATTTCGGTAATGATCCTAAGAGTTTGCCGAAGTCGCTGATCGCAGTTTCCGCAAACCTTTTAAAAGGGTTAGGGTTAGGATTAGGAAAAGATCAAGAGAAAAAAATTAAAAGAGGCCAAAGTTGCTGATTGAAGTTTCCGCAAACAAACAAACTGAAACGATCGAGAGAAAAATAGAACAAAGCCTAAGTTGCTGATTGCAGTTTCCGCAAACATTTTTTAATTTTTGGTAATGATCCTAAGAGTTTGCCGAAGTTGCTGATTGCAGTTACCGCAAACATTTTAAAAGGGTTAAGGTTTGGGTTGAGATCGGAGTTTTCGCAAACATTTTAAAATTTCCAGTTATGATCCTGAGATTTTTGTTTGTTTGCGGAAACTGTGATCAGCGACTTCGGCTTTGTGCTATTTTCTCTCTCGATCTTTTCAGAGGAAAAAATTTAAAATGTTTGCGGAAACTGCGATCAGCAATTTTGGCTTTTTTAATTTTTTTCTCTTGATCTTTTCAGGGTACAAACTGAGAGTATGAACTGTTCAGGGTACAAACTAGGTTGCATCTTTTTGTAACACAACATAATGCATTGCCAGCGCTTGATTGTACGATCAAAACAGTTTTCCACAAGTTGTGGCAATCAGACTCTTTTTATCTTTAAACTGCAAATATATGTATCCCCTTATTTTTTGGGGTCAAGGAATCCAAATCTGAGGTCTAAAATGCATTTAAATCAACATAAATAGGTCAAAATAGCACTTCAAAATCAATTTCCTTACTTTGCACATGACCAACTTTTGGAGTCATTTTTGGAATGTTTGTGACAAATCTTTTTTTAATTAAGATTCATGATTCCTTTTCTACTATAAAATGTATGATTCACAAATTAAGGTAACATTAACCAAAAAAAAAATTTAGGCTACATAGTCAATCTTGTAAATTTCATGAAAATTAAGCAGAAGGGGATTTTAGATTATTTTTTAGCATTGTTTTAAGATGAAAATACCTTTATTATTATCAAATTGACATTGCATAAATGATGCACCTTATCCGCTCTTAGATCATCACTGAGCAAGAAACTATCCAAGTATCTAAGCTGTTAGCTGTCATCAGAGATGCCAGCAACAAATTTCCAATAAACTTAGATTGTGTGCTAAAAAAAACCCAGATGAGGCAAAAAAACCCAGGTCCAGAAAATATGTAGTAAAGAGGTTAAAAAAAACCTGCGTGTGCTTTCAGCACTATTTTAAATCATTACACAGAAGCCTCAGAAAGCTACAAATAGTAACACGTATATATATATAATTATACAATATACAACATGCTTATGTTGGTATGGTAGTTAATATATATACGGTATATATGTAATATAACTAATAACTATATACAAAAACAAGAGCTTGGTAGGCCTATATGGGCTCACAGCAAAGATTTTGGTTCAAAATTATTTTTATGGTAAAGCGTCTAGCTAGCAAGGTTCAGTGTGTGTTTAACCAAAATTTCTAAAACTGACTAGATGTACTGGTATAATACATGTATGAGTGTATAGGCTGGCCATTAAGGTTAGTTTAGACTTTTGAACTAAAATTTTTGCTGTGTGAGTTGTAGACTGCGGCTGAGGAGAATCATCATGCCTGCTTACTGCTTACAGTTTGGTGTACAACTACGATAACTTGGTTCTTAGCAATAAACCCTGCTTAGCCTTTTTCATTTGAACATAATGTTTAAAAGAATAACTCAAATTCACAATAAATAAATGTTCAGTAACA
The DNA here is from genome assembly GCF_918807975.1 of Aplidium turbinatum. Lineage (NCBI taxonomy): Eukaryota > Metazoa > Chordata > Ascidiacea > Aplousobranchia > Polyclinidae > Aplidium > Aplidium turbinatum. Next base: position 18,943,209 of record NC_137485.1, read on the forward strand.
CAAATAGTTGTACTACTCCAATTTCTAGTCATCCACATTTTCATAAAGTTGGATCATTTCTTCAGCATCCTTTACCTCACTGACTGCAGTAGCTGATGCAAAAAACATTACCAGTACCTTATCATTTTTGTGTTGCAGTGTGGACCATTTATCGAAGATCCCAGTGCCTTAATACACCGTGCAAGCTCTGTACAAAGTTAAAACCAAAAAACCTTGATTTACCTAAACTTGAAATAAAGAAACTTAAAACCCAGATGTGGTCAAAAAAAGGCAGTGGCTATTTGACCGGCGCCGGTCTTTGAATCTGAAACACTATTTGACCGTCATTACGTCATTGTCCAGTCACTTTTTTTCTTTTTCTCTTTCAAAGCAAAAGATGAGAAGCGCGCATATAAGTTCTGAATCCAACCATTTCATTCAACTCGTTATGTGGCGCGTGTGGTACATCGCCGCTTCCTATTCTAGAGGGACTGAGTTCGATACTACCCAGAAGCGTTCTTTTTTTTTAACTAAATTTTGACCCAAAGTGCATTTTGTTGAGAGCAAAAATGTATTGCTTCGTTCGGCAAACACGGTCACATCAATCAATCATTTTATTTTTCGTCGTTAACGCGTCCGGGACGAAAAAGATACTAACTACAAAAATCGATATAGACCTCCCAGCACGTTAATGAACGGGAAGACGTGGCAAAACCTTGAAAAGTTTAAAACGTGCCTGAATTGAAAAATTATGTAGGCTATATACCGTATCAGTAGTTAGCACGGCCACAATCGGAAAATTACCCAGAGAAATTCTCAAATTCCAGCAAATTAAAAAAACTCTAACTTTGTCACTCACATTTGAAAAGACATAAAAAATAATTAAAAACTGACTACAAAAATGCACTTCGTGTCAAAATTTAGTTAAAAAAAAATAAATAAACAGAACGCTTCCGGGTAGTATCGAACTCAGTCCCTCTAGAGTCGGAGGCGGCGACGTATCGCATGCGCCACGTTACGAGTTGAGTGAGATGGTTGGATTTAGAACTTATATGCGCTTATCGTCTTTTGCTTTGAAAGAGAAAAAGAAAAAAGTGACTTGTATAGTGACGTCATGATCGGTCAAATAGTGTTTCAGATTCAAAGACCGGCGCCGGTCAAATAGCCACTGCCTCAAAAAAAACCCAGATCTAGGTGGAAAAACCAAGCTCTGGCATCCTTGGCTGTCAGTGTCATCACAGTCGCCGCCCGCCGGCCACCCTTTCTGGCAAAATTATTTTTCCGTTATCCGCCTGAAAAGTGATCCGTAAATAAGTGCGGATTAAAAGGAGCTTTACATTTTATAAAAGAAACAAACTTAGACCAACAAAACGAAACAAAAACACTGAATATCATTATCATATTTACGAAAACCATTCAAAATGGCAACAAAGTAGTAAAACATCAAAAGTATTGAATTAAAATCTTCCATCAATCACAAATAAAACTATTACCGCAATACAATACTTCTTTGTATCAAAAATCTTTTGAAAAGAACGATCAGAATATCACGTGACGGGTCACATGATTGAACCCAGCTGACTCGAATATATACGTTACGCATGATTGCGTTATTGTTTTCGAAGAGTGGGATACGTTGGTTAAAGTGCCTACCAGAGACTACCGTCATTCTGGCAGAATAAGTATTCCTCTTTCCGCTTAAAAAAGTTATCCATAAAGAAGTGCACGACAAAAAATGTAATCTGAGCTACTTTCGTTAAATCTCAAATAAAAATAACTTACAATCTGAAATATAGGCGTGCCACTTATATTTGACATGCATCGGATTCAGTATTGAATTTGCTTTCCAGGGATGTGCACCAATAAGTGGGAATTTGGAAGGAACTCCCAGCAGAACAGTTCAAAAATAAGGATATAGTTTTAAAAATCATTAAGATAAAACAATTTTTGCAAAGTTATTATATCTCTTATTTTCTTGTTGGTGGTTGTAAATATACCCTGGAAAAGAAATTCAATACTGACTTCAATGCATGCAAATTTTAAGTGGTACTCTCTCATTGAATACATACCGTAATTTTTTTTCATAGCCTACACATTTTGTTTCACACCCAAACAAAAATAAATGTCCATCCATCCAATTCGATGCATATAACGTTTAAGTGGCACGTATTGTGGATTACAGTTTTATTCGTGATTTATTGAAAATAAACTTTGATAGAGAGTTTGCTTAGTCGAACCACAGTCGAACCATAGACAAACAAAACAAAGTAACCTTAGCGGGTTTAACATGCCGAATTACACAGAGATAGGCTATAACATATTAAAAAAAGAAAATCAACTCAAACATTTTCGCGTGTAGGCCTACTCATCAGAAATTACTTAAATCTGCAATATACCAGTTAGGTACAAAAAATGAAAATTGCAAGATAAATTTGACTATGCACTTGTACTGACTAAAGACACTCCGGACTGAAAAGTACAAACTGAACAAATGATACAAGAATGATTACGATTAAATTATACGGCCGGAAACAGATCACCTAAAGTGTAAACTACAGGCATGTGACAAAAAATTAGGGTACACACAAAGGAACGATGAGCATGAGCCACGCGCAAAAAATTGCCGGTTGAGAGACAGATTATTACATTTGATTCTTGGGGCTTCCATGATCTTGGTCTGAAATTCATATCTGCCTCGAGAGATGATTTTAAATTGATCGATCGAGACATTGTCAGTCCGGTTGTCAGTGCACGTTTCACAAGAGGGCAAGAGGCGATGTGTTCTTTAATTGCACTTTTGGTTGTTAAGTTTGGGTTTAAGTTCTCCCCGGCCCTTGTCAACAGATGTCTGGTTGACATTCCAATGTAGGCTATGTCTGGTTTGCGTCACGCAAACAACTAAATTTATACACAACATTTGAAGAAAGAAAGTTGTCTCCCTGTCGGAGTGTCGGTATGGGAACTTGTGTAACTTTTGCATTGTGTAGGCCTATATTAGGCTATTTGCATATTTGAAACATTTCATGCACTATATTTCTGTTACTGACAAATAAACCATTGATTGGTTGAAAAGAGCAAAGGAAGTATTTATTGAAGAGGTGTCAATTATGCGAAAATTGAATTATTTTAGTAATTTCCAAAAAATATATCTTCCATCTTTGAATCGTTTTTCTAGGAGTTCCTTCCAAATGCCCACCTACTGATGCACATCCTTTATTAAGGTACCTTCCAGCACTGCAGTTGAAAGAATGTTTTCAATGGGCAAAGACATATTGAAACCAAAACGCAGCAAAATGTCAAATGAACACATTAAGATTACTGTCCCTAATTCAGATGCTTGTGTTTCTTCGTGGAAATTCAAAATAAAGCTTGCTGGTTTCGAATGGTTTATACCAGTGGTTCTTAACCTTTTTTTCCCCAGCGCCCCTTTTCAGAGATTTCCATAGTCTGGCGCCCACCATAATATAAGGGCTGTAGCCTACTAAAGATGATGCGTGATACAGTGAAGCTATATCGGATTCTGCATTGTAGCGCTGTGCAATTAGAAAATGAAAACTTAGCTTGTGAGAATATGGTAAATTTACTTAAAGAAACACATTCACATTTATTATTACTTTAAGGAAATAGGGGCAGTATTTCACTCAGTTCTCATTTACAACATGCATGTGCCCCAAACAAAAAACTCAAAATAATAACCGTAGGCTAATAATAAGATATATATAAAAAAATGCACTTTGAAAAAGCAGGAAAAATGTATTAAATACATTGTATTTAATGACTACCTTGGGCCTGGTGAGAATTTGCTAACTTAATTATATCAGGTTCAATATTTGATAAACAGAGCCTCAGATCACCCCTTTTACATATTTGCAGTCTATTTCTCTGCTTAGTTAAGAGTTGCAAGACTGAACTGAATCCCTTCTCTACCAGGTATGATGAAGGAAACGCTAACAGCAATAACTTGATTTTTTCCCAAAGATGAGGATATTTAACGTGTTCCTTTGGCCAGAAAGCTTCATAGCCAATCTGCTGAAACAACACTTCACTTTCAAAGTCGTTTTGCAAGTCTATAAGTTCTTCAACTAGATTTGGATCAGAATTGTTTGCATCAGCCTGAAATGGATTCACAATATGGCAATCCTCTTTGCCGTCCAAGATGAGGCCTAGCGTTTGGATTCCAGTCCAGGTGCTATTATAGCGACGTCCACGCTTGTCGGATGGTGTTGTGCATTGTGCTGTATAGGTCAACATAGAATGCTCTGAGAGAGAATCACTACTTCCCTTGTTAAACACAATCTCTATACTGTATATAGCTCCTCATCCTCGGTGGATTCTCGTACCCCCAGCAGAACTACTAAAGCAAATTTGCAGTGAGGAAAATAACGTTACACCTTCTGAATGTAGCGCCCCCTATAACGCCCCCTGAATATTTCCGCCCCTCTAAAAGTTACCAGCGCCCACTAGGGGGCGGTAGCGCCCAGGTTAAGAACCACTGGTTTATACCGTGTGAATGTTTGGCACCTAGCAAACAAAATGAGTTTACGCTAGTGTAGCCTATGTGCTGACGCTGACAACTTTTTTTCCAAGTAACGTTGACGCATACGTTTTTTTTTTTTTTTGTGCAACACGCATACGGCGTACATACGCCATACGCATACGTCATATACGCCATACGCATACGCCATACGCATACGGCGTATGGTTTTTCGAACGTTTGCGTTTACGCTGACGGCGTCAATATTTTTTGTATGCGCGTACATCACCGCTTTATTGCTGGTTATTGTAAATATATCCTCCATTTTTGAACCGTTCTGCTGAAAGCTCTTTGCAAGTGCCCACTTATTGGTGCACACTCCTAGAAAAGATATTTCATAGTGAATCCGATGCATGTAAAATTTAAGCGTCACGTGTTGCGGATTAAACTTGTGTTTGTGATTTATTGAAGAGGTGTCAATAGACCTTTTGCACATTCGAAATCACCAGAGCGTGACGTTTGAGTTACGCGGAGTCTGAGGGTTAAAAATCGCTCGTTCACTACGGTTTATGAAGGCGTTTGTTTTTATTGCAAGCAAGCGTGAGTTTTTTTATTGCAAGCAATACATGAATACTATTTTCAGATCCAAGGAAAACTAGGTTGAAGTGGACTACAGTGGTGTCACTTCGTTGTGCTCTTCCAAGTCGATGTTTGTGGAGCGTGTGCATTTTGACCGGTTATTATGGACCACGTCAATGGTACCTTGTCTTGCAACATTTCATTTTGATTCTGCATCGCATTTTCTCTGTCAATAAATTAAAATTCATGTTGTTGAAAGGTGTTAAAACTGAGGCATATTTTCTTCAGTTTGTTCCAACAAAATAGGTTCTTGAAACTTGCTTAAGATGCAACAAACCAACCACACTTGATTGATGATACCAAGCATAGTCACTGGTATTTTCCTGTCGAAGATGTTAAATTGACGAATTTTTTTATGGCCCTCTCTACATGAATGCGATGGCGTGCAATAGCCTATTTCATGTATTCATTATTCAACACTTCGTCTTCACTCATTTGAGGCCTTCTACCTAGGAAATGTGGGATATTCAAATGTAGACCAATATCATGTAAGTCTTTTTCTATGAGAAACTCTTTATCGGCCATAACAGCATCATTGAAGTGCAGTTCATTAGCAGCTATTTTCTGCTTCAAAAGGTGAAAAAATCCACTTTTTTGACATATTTCTTTGTAACTGACACTTACCAGTGTACAACTGAGATACAAACATAATACGCCCATTTGGATTAACTCCCACTAATGCCTTTGTTGTGTTAGTACTTTTATAGTTCCAGTACGTTTGCGACTGACGGTGAAGTGAGGATAGTGTTTCGAGACGTACTTCAGTGCAGTCGATGATGATCATTGTGCTCGGGTAGTTCCAGTAGGAAAATTATACTGAAACACTGATACACGCCTGTAAAGACCACAAAACAACAGCCCAAGCCATGCTCAAGCAAACGCTAAACAATTTTTTTGCTTGCAAACTACGCCACTAACCCTAGCGCACAGCATTATAAATAGCGGCTCGTCGTTCACGACTCCAAATACATCTTATATCTTTGAACTGTTCTGCTGGGTGTTCCTTCCAAATGCCCACTTATTGGTGCACATCCCTGGAAAGGAAATTCAGTTCAGTTCAGTTCAGTTGTTTTTTTATTTCTGACCATCATATCAAAACAATACACGTCAACATAGCAAAGGTCGAGAAAAAGGTAGAAGCGACAAAACGCGAACGTTAAAAACGTGCTTGTGACCGAAGTAAGTTATTGAGTTGAAAAAAAAAATTTGGCACGGTCGCAACACCTTCAGAAAAATTTAAGATATAAGAAAATAAAAAAAAAAGAAAATGTTAATAAACAAAAAAAATAAAAAATAAATTTAGGCTATAGCTTTATTAGCCCACATAGCTTTAGCTGATATATTTAAGATTTGTATGGACAGTTGCTATGAAGATCGGCCATGGTGCGATATCAAGAGTGCTGATGGTCTTAAGGGGAACACGTCTTGATGCGTTTAGCTCATAGCAAGAAGAGCAAGGCAGGCAAAGAAAACCCCACAAAGAAATCCTACCACGGGCAAAGCCATTTCAAGCGCAACGCACCATAGGCCTTGCACGACTCACAAAATACAGTAGATAGGCTATAACTTGACGACACTGAAAACAATGACGAAAACAACTAAAACAAACTAGCAAAAACAACATCATCATCTTTCGGAAATTCAATTATACCCAGGGAAGTTATGTCTTGAAGATATCAAGCGTGCTTTGATAAAAGTTGCGTTGATAAAGCGATGATTTTAAAACCCAGTCAGCTAAACTCGTCACTTCCACACTGATCCAACGTTAGCAAACGTTGAATTAATGCAAAAACGACAGGCATCGCTAGCTGGGAAGTAGCAGTGGCATGTCACAGTAATATGATAAATTTGGGTTACCGTGTATATGTTTTACACGTTAAACCATAACAAAAGTGATAAAGAAATCCAATTTGGCATGTTAGAAAAATAGATAAATAATCAGACAATAGCATGACGATCCAGTCCAAGATATTGATATAAAAAACAACTGGTTGGAGCACATGGCCACCGCTTCACCGAAAGATGGCGATTGGTCGAAGAGGATGGAGAAACTTCTGAAGACTCTGTAGAACTTCTGTGGACAAAAAACACAAGAACCAGAAGGCCAGTAGGAGTACTTACAACCTTACTATTTTGCTAATGAATCTACACACATTGGCCTATCATTTCTGGGCAAAAAAAATAATATTAGCATGTTTGGTGCATGTAATACTTATATAGGATCATTTTAAGAAAGATTTAGCTTGTTCATTTTTAATTTAAAGCCTTTTACAGTTTTGCATTCATTTCTTATAGTAGGGGGAAGCTTGTTCCAAACTGTTGGCCCCATGTACCGTATTGATTGTTTGCAAGTGTTAATTCTACAATATATCGGAATATAAGGAGAATTACTTCTTGTTGTTAGGCTACTTGATTGTTTACACATAATTAAATCATTGAATGTTGTGGGAAGTAGCCTTTTTGAATATTTAAACATGAAAGTTGCAATCTCTGTAGTTTTCATGTGGTTAATTGATTTTAAATTGTTGAGTTCCATTACACCTTTTACGCTTTCTCTGCGGTCAATGTTAAATACAGTACGAAGAAAGTTATTGCATGTACGTTGTAGCTTTTGCAATGTAGTTTTGTTTTCATGACACCATGTTGAGATACAATATAATATCTGACTCTCAACTAGAGAATGGTAAATGGAGAGAAGTGCTTGTTTGTTTAGGAAAGGCTTAATTTTTTTTGTCACGCAGAGTGTTGATCTTATTTTTTGAAGCAAGATTTCCATATGAGATTTCCATGACAAACGCTCGTTTACAATTATTCCCAGAAACTTTATTGAGGCAACTTGTTCTATGTTGTTTTTTCGAATATTTAAGGGTGGGTGGCTTGATAGTGTCTTGCTTCCTTGACTTGAAAATAATATATGTTTGGTTTTGGTGACATTTAGAGACAATCGATTTGTTGATAGCCATTGATCTATGCATACAAGCTCTTGATTTGCAATATCATATACAGCAGAAACGGTTTTATTTTTATACATAATGGTGGTGTCATCTGCAAACATAATTGCAGTTCCGTGTTGAAGGCAGTTAGGAAAGTCATTTACATAAATCAGGAATAGAAGAGGGCCTAAGATAGACCCTTGTGGGACACCCAAAGATATGTTGTTAACGTTAGAAGATAGTGTGCCATTGAAAACAACTCTTTGTTTTCTATTACTCAGGTAACTCATGAACCAATCATAGGCCACGCCTCTTATTCCGAAATGATATAATTTAGCTAGCAATATTTTATGGTCGATGGTGTCAAATGCTTTAGATAAATCAAGAAAGATTCCTAATGCAAGATGGTTGTCGTTTAGTATACTGGTGATACTTTCTATTAGCATTGAAGCAGCATGGCTTGTGGAATGATTTTTTCTGAAACCAAATTGATTGTTATAGAAAAATTTATGTCTAATTAAAAACGAGTATAATCTGTTGTACATGATTCTTTCTAATATCTTTGAAAACACAGGTAGTAGGTAGAAAACACAGGTAATTCAATACTGAACACAATGCATGTAGGCTAACTGGTAGCCTAATATGTCCGCCCCAATAGCTCAATTGATTAGCGCGTCACTTCTGGAACAAAGAAGCTTCAAGATCAAGCGGCGCTGGTTCGACTCTCAGGGTATGCGCTTGAGCAACGCACGTTAAGGACTGCTTTCCATTCAGCAGCATCTAATGGGTGGAATAATTCCCGGCAATAAAACTTTAACAATCGGAAACTTCACTCTGCCAATCTCGGTGACCGGGCCTGCGTCAGCGATTCAAAGCCTCTACAAGTATGCGAAACTGCCAGGATTAAGCTCTGCAAGAGGCTTTCCTAGTCCGAGGATAAAGATTCAATCAATCAATCAATCAATCATTTAAGTGTCACGTGTTACGAATTGTTCTTGTATACGTGATTTATGGAAGAAGTGTCTTTTTTATTTGGTCTATTTAAGAAAAATTATTGAATGCATGTAAAGTATCAGTGAAACGTATTGTGAGTTACATTTTTTATTTGAGCGCGTCGTTTATTTGTTGGGTCTGTTCCCCCAGTGTGTAATTATTTTTTTGCGAAACGCCGCAAGCTGTAGGCGTGTAGTATCGCGCAGTAAGACGCATTTAAATGTTTATGTACAATGATGACAAAAGCGTCTGTGTCATACGCACTGATGCAATGAATTTCCATGACATTGATCAGTGTCATAGCCTACGCAATGGCGGGTGAAAACACCATGACACAAATGAGTGTCATACACGCTTAACTGGTTAACCAACGTAGCTCAGATCGCATTTTATGCCTCGCACTTATTTACGGATCATATTTTTAGGCGGATAAAGGAAAAATTATTCTGCCGGAATGACGGTGGTGTCCAGAGGTTAATGACCAGAAGTGACCATTCATTCCTTTTATTTTTCGTCATTGCGTCCGGGTCGAAAAAATAAAACCAAACGAACCATTAAATATCGAGCTTCTGCAGCAGTATTTACATGTTTTTTAATTTTAAATACAGTACCGGTAGTCAAAAAACATTAAACAAACTGAAATGAGTAGGCTCTTAACAGCCTTGGCCCCCACCGGGCGGGCCTAATACCTTAGACCAGTGGTTCTCACTCCTGTTGGTGCCTTCAAAGCGGTTGCAACCCCTGAAAAAAATTATATTTGAAATTTTCGTATATCGCGTCTCATTAACAGAAACAAATAGGCCTAGCCCGTGTCATAAGATTCGACACACTTGAAAGAATTTGCTAAACTCGCAACAAACTTTTGTGGATCAACGACATTGACGAATTAGGCTATGTTATTAGCTATCTACCTCCCCACTGCTCCCGAAGAACCAAGGTTGTAAATTGCTGATTCTATTTTTGTTAAGACTCTCATTCCTAAAGAGGTTTTTAATGGAATGCATAAAGCCCAGTCTGATTCAGCATAGTTCCATAATTATGTAGGCTCATTTTGATATTCAAGGTGAGGCAATTTGCATCCAAATAGCCTAAGTCAATTCCAGATCGATACAAACAGTGCCGGTTTTAGGGTATTTCGGGCCCTGAGCGGAATATGCTTTGCGGGCCCCAATGACAATGATCCAATTCAGTAGGGTAGCTAGGTATTTTCAAAAGGGATGAGGTGTTTGACGGCCCGCGGGCGAAGCCTGACACCCAGCGGCGGGGGGTCTACCCCAGAAAATTTCAGCACTTGTCTCACCCTAAAGCCGCAACTGACTTCAAGGATACCGGTACTTGCTTGTGAATCGAATTAAGTTTTCTCCATTGGAAATGACAAAAATTACTGCATTTTCTGAGTTAATTGCAGCCCTGTGCGATCGCACGGTTTGCACACCCAAAAGACTGGGTATAAGCTACAGTCTAAAGTGCAACTGCACAATGACGTTTACCGCACTTTACCTGAAAGAGCATGTTTCAATCTATAAATACCAACCTCGCCTTTACTTTTTAAGGCTATATTTATCTCAATAAAAATTATTAAAACTATGGTTTTCCACGCGCTTGTATTTTTGGCCACGTTCCTGCAATTGCGGATTGCATTGCGCAACACGCGGATTATGACGTCAGTTGGAGTCAGACAGAAGCGACAATCGCTTTTGCAAGTCCTTTAGTTGTGTTTGTTTTAGAGCAGTGGTCGGCAACCTTTTTTAACAAAAGAGCGATTCTGTTACATATTTTGGCAGAAATGACCAGCCGAGAGCCACAAAACGTAATATATGTGTTTCAAGTAGATCAGACCACAGTTTCTTTGCTACCGAACAATTCTTTTTTATGCCGTCATCTCTATCTGTGTAGGCTACGGCTTTCCTCGCTTACAATCTATTGAGCTGCTAGTTTTGGGTCCAACCCGCTACCGCTACTTGGGTTAAAGTAGCGCGCGCTACCGCTACTTCTTCCGCTACTTTTGTCTAAAATGACACTACGAAACACTCAAGTCCCTAGAGACGCAAAAATGAAACCTGAAAACGAATGTTATCATTCGTTTACGCTGTCATCTTAACATCGTTATGGAAAACACATTCTAAGGGAAATTTATTGTTACGCATCTTTCAAAAATACGAGCATTTTAACGTGAGATTTACTAAGTCCTGCCCGCTTTCGTTTAAGCACATCTTTTCCAACAGAGAAAAGTCTCTCCACCGCAGCACAGGAAGGAATTGTGGTGTTGTATTTAATGAATAGATGTTTTAACTCGGTATTCGAAAAGCTCAAGGACTTGCTCCTGTCCAAAAAAAAAGGCGTCCACAATTGCTGTTACCTTCTGCAACGACGTTTCACGGGATGGCGCAAACATTCCAGAAAATACATCCTCGGAATCGTGACTGGTGTTGGTGTCACTTTTATCGGTAAGCCTATCAACCTGGCTTGATGTCTCCCGCAACAGTCGAATTACACCTGTCTTGACTTTTTCTCGCAGTGTTTCAGCATCATCCGTGGAAACGTAGTGCAGAAACCCCGGCAGAAATTATAGCCACAACGTCTTGAAGGAGAGATGAAGACATGATTCCATAACGCATTTCATGTTGTTGAAGCACTTGTTGAATCGTTTTTCACCCATTCAAGGACTTTCACTTTCAACTCTTCGCAGGTCACAAGATCACTGATCTCGGTCAACTTCTTCGTGCAAATTGTGATGGTTGGAAGCAAAACTCTGTAATACGGCTTGGACTCGCCCTAGAGAATGTCTAAAGCCTGGCAGATAGGCTTCATCACATGGAGACATTCGCCGAAGAAGTTGACGTCAGCTAGAAAAGACCGAAACTTTGCAACCAAACCGATTATATAGCTGTTTGACCACGCCAGTATTGCCAAAAAAACAAGCAATTTTTTCAATTTAAATTAAAAAGTAGCGGGAGTGCGAGTGAAAAAAAGTAGCGCCTCTCCCGCTACTTTGAAAAAAAAATAGCGCCGCTACTCCAACTAAAAGTAGCGCCACTACCGCTACTTTTACCAAAAAAGGAGTGCCGCTAGTAGCGGCGCTACAAAAGTAGCGCGCTACTGCCCACCTCTGCTTATAAATTTGCGCATTCACTAGTAACCAAGCCTATCTCGGCTAGTTTGGTCTCCACTAAGCTCGACTCCAACTGACGTCATTTCACTAGGTGGCGTTGACGAGTTTGCCACTTCCAGGTAGCGTGAGAGAAGCGCTAGAGAGCGTGGGAAAAGGGTCGGTTTCTCGGTAGGCACTTTAACATTACCCACTCGTCGAAAAGCGTACTCGCGATTCAGCTGATTTCAGTCATGTGACTCGACACGTGAAATTCTGATCGAAAAATTTTGATACAAAGAAATTTAACTGAATGCTTCGCTACAACCAGCGTTGCCTAATGGTTAGGGCAGAGGAGTAGTAATTTCGATTTCGTGGGTTCGATTCCCACCCTCTGCTAATACTATTTTTTCTTCTGCAACTGAACTGAGTGCAAGAAGAATCTTAATGACTGCAATCAATGGAGTTTATAAGGAAAATCGTGACTAAAACACAAAGCAATTTCACATTGAAAAGCAGGCACTCTTTGACGAGTGGGTGATGTTAAAGTGCCTACCCGGTTTCTCGGCTGTGGGCCTCAATTGTAAGCAAGTGAGTTTTTCAACAGGTACCGGATGTCTTGGCAATGGATAGCCTACTAGCCAATGTTAATTCGATCGTGTAGTTGCACTCTAAGTTAGTTCGATAGTAACATTTTTACCCTAGGAGACCTTATTCAAATAGAATACATTAATTAAAATACCTGGTCACAGCGGTAAACCATAATCTCTTCGTGGGAAAATTGTAACGTAAGATTCCCAAATCCGTTCGTCTGCATGCAATGACCCAAAAATAAACACACTTTCGAAACGTCTATTCAAACAGTGTATTCCAGTAAAATTAGCCCGAGGCTATCGAAAATAGGTGTAACGCCTACACCTCTAAAAAAACTGTCACTACAATACAGATTAATTGGATAAAAGACGGAACTTTTGTCCAGCTAGCAAGCACTAAGCCAACAGTTAAATGAGCGGCCAACTTTCAAGCAATCATTTTACGAATGACCAGAATAGATATCAATATCTCAAATTCACGTAGAAAGTAACTGTGACGCAATAAATGAAAGACAATTATGAAGTCATTCCAACAGGTGTTCAAGCTGATGTAATATTTCCTGTTTAAACAGGCCCAAACAAGTCCAAACAGGTCTTATGAACGATGGTGCAATTTTGGCACATGCTTTAGGAATTTCCATGACGTAATATTCAGTAGACTTGAACGGTTTTATATGACGTTTGATTTGTACAGAGATTGGCCGTAACATAGCGGCCCCTAGTTATGACAGTCTAACATGGCATAACTAAAAAGAATTGAAGGACAATCGTGAGCCAATGAATAAAACACACGATACACAAATTTTTTGAATCACTCACGTTTAAGTTAATACGCAAATACAAAGGGCATGCAAAGAATGAACAGCAATAAGAATACGCGACGATACATGAAATTGGTACCATAGGTACACGCTAAAATGACGCTATATACAATAAATTATTGCGATAATAACCGACTGTTCTGGGCTCAGACAAGTATCGGCCACCGCAGACAAAACCAGGCTCAAACCCTAACACTTAGGTGTTCTTTACGGGGGCGAGGCACGAAATATCCCTCAACACGTAGTCTACTTTCACTTTCCCCGTACTCTCATCATAGTTGCAGACGGCAACTTTGGCTCTACGAACCACAGGCTTCCCTTTCCTAATTTGTGGAACTACCTCATGCACCCTCCCAAGTTGATACTTCCCACGTTTACCAATGTCTTGGAGAGAACCTACCACTACAAGTTGACCAGGCTCCAAATTCTCGGCCATTTTTAGCCATTTTTTCCGGCCCTGAAGACCTGGCAAGTAAAAATCGATCCATTTACTCCAAAACTGCTGAGAAAGTGACAAATTGAACCGATAATCCCTTCTTAATTGGTCACGATCATGTGGTTGCCCAACAGCACAGTATGGGTCTAAGTATGGGGTCAAAAGTGAGGCAGGGGTGATGACAGTAAAATCCCTAGGGTCGTCACTCAAAGGTACCAAAGGGCGTTCGTTCACGATCCGAACGGCACTGCCTGAGTACGTAAGCAGTTCAATAAAATTGGGCTTACGAATTGAAGAGTCCAAAATGTGAAAAAAGTATTTGGTCACATCAGCCATGAAACCAAATCTTTCAAGCCGAAATCTAGCCAAGACATCTGCCAGAGGGTTTAACAAGTCAGACAAGTCAGGGCAAGAAGACATTACATCATTTACACAAGTTCCTCGAAATTCAGATTGTTTTAAAGCCTTCTTCCTTAAAGCAGCAGCTCTATCTGACGTCAACACAAAATTGTTAGGTAAATCAATATCTTCCTTCAACGGAACAGGTATCTCAAATCGACCATCTTTCAACTCAATATTCGGTTCGACAAGTTCTCTAGCCAAAATGTCATTGCGAGACAATTCACAGGTTTCATTTTGCAAAGTCAAATCCTGAATGACTTTATTCAGGTCTGCTATTTCCATATCACGAGACTGAATTTTACGCTGAAAGCCAGAGATGACATCCGACTCTGAAGACGTCTGCACTCTGCACACTTTAGCAACGCTTTCAACTAAGGGTGACTTACCACCACAAGCCAACCAACCGAGAGGAGTGAGCAAAGCATGCGGTTCACTACGATTGTCACCAACACGCTCTTCTTTTGCACACATCAAATAAGCGTTGTCGTTGCCAATCAGTACATCTACAGTACTACAATCATTCAAATGAAACATATTCACGTCATGAAAATGACGGAAACCACTTAAATCTTGTTTATGGGGTAAAGTTTTAACATCGTCAGCCCAAGCTGGGTTAACCACCGAGGTTATATCACAAAACAGTTCATCAGTCTCTAACGACTGGATGTTGAGTTTAACAAGGTCAGCACAAGTAGGTTTCTGACCAGCCAGAGTATCCATTTTAAACGACGCTTTATCATACGGTTTAAGACCAAGTTCGCACACCAAGTCACTCGAAACAAAGGTCAACTGCGAACCAGGATCATGCTGACAATACACCAACTTCGATTTGCCCGTCATTGGATTCAAAACACGAGCAGCAGTAACGCGGTTAAAGGCTGCTTTAACATTTCCAATCTTAACATTACGCACAGGAACTCTGGCACCAGCATCATCTTTACCGACCGAATCCAGAGAATCACGTGACGTCACATAAAAATCATGCAGAAGAAAATAGTGTTTCCTATCGTTGTTAGGCCCACACTGACGACAGTTGTTTGCATGATTACAGTCCTTAACCATATGCTGGCGCAAACAGTTCAAGCATTTTCCAGCTTTCACAATGACATCTCTCCGACCTTTAGGTGTCAAGCGCAAAAATTCTTTACAATTAGACAAAAAATGATATTCAACTTGACCACGTGACGAACAACAAAAACATGCCGGTATGTCACTACGTCTGGCCACACCGCCGCGCGGTGCGCCAACAGCAGTCGAGTACTGCGAACTCCCTGAAATCACATTATCATGGGGTTTTACCGACGTCTGCCTAACCGGACATGAAGGCAATTTTCCTTTGCCAAACTTTTTAAAATGCTGCGACTCACCAGAATCGCCCATTAGCATAATGCTAAAATCAGTCGACTTGCGCGTTTCCTCCCGTACTACAAAATCAAACAAACTCTGAAAAGTAGGTTCCTCAGTGCTACCATACTGATCACCTAAAAAGTCAAGATAACGCTGCTTAGCGTCAAACGGGAGTCGCTTAGCCAAATCCAAAACAAAACGTCCTTCTAATTTATCACGCTGACCATAAGCTTTCGCGTAAAGCAAACACTGCGACAATTCATCTTTAAACTCTTTCAAATCACTGGAAGAGATAGAAGTCAATTTGCTACCATAGCGATACTTTCTAATTTCCGGTTCTGCGAAAAGACCTCCACGAACTCCAAAACGTTGAGACAAGCGAGCTAATGACATTTCTATCCTGTCTTCCTCTGACAAGCCAGGAGTGTCGGAAACCAAATTAGCAATCGTTTGTGCAGCTGTTCTAACACAAGCTGCTTGCAACAAAGTCAAACGAGTTCCCTTAAAGGGCGAAGCTGCCATCAAGGCCATAACACGATTTTTAAAGAAGACAAATGGCATATTATTACCATCGTAACCAATCAAGGCCGCCTTATCGAAGAACGTCCTACTATTTTGGTATTCAAAAAAGCAATCCTGCTGTTGAGAACTCGATTTAGCGGGAGAAGACAAGCTATATCCCTTAAGGGGCTGAGTGGGCTCAGTCCCATGCACAGCCCGATCACGATCCTCAAACACGTTAAAATCAGGAGACACGATACGCCTCTCACAACCACCCAAATTACGTGTAGCTGGGCGATCAACAACTAGCGGCGCAGAAAACTTTGAAGGGGGCAAAGCATTACTGCTAATGGCGGCCCCGTGACCTGTACGCTCTGGGGGAAGAGTTCGGCTAAAATTCGCAGGCCTTGGCACTAGGTCCTTCGGAAGACCCTTAGCCGCGGCCCCGAGACCTCCTGAAACAGCTGGAAAACGTGTGGATCGCACTGGTCCACTTACAGATTGAACAGGCGTCTGGAAAAGGTTAGGTAAATTAAACTGCGATTGATGTTCACTTCTGGAATGCCTAGAAGAGCCCTTCCTAGAGCTACGCCGGGAGCCCAACTCAGAACGATATTCAGCTAAAACTGCCTCTTTACGTTGTTCGGCCCTCAACTGAGCGTCTTTGAGTGCGAACTCAGCAGCTCTAGCTTCGGCTTCGGCCTCAACTCTTGCGGCAGCCTCTGCTCGTGCGGCCTCAGCAGCTCTCGCGTCGGCCTCAGCTCTCGCGGCAGCCTCTGCTCGTGCGGCCTCAGCAGCTCTCGCGTCGGCCTCAGCTCTCGCGGCAGCCTCTGCTCGTGCGGCCTCAGCTCGTATGGCCTCTGCTCTTGCGATGGCCTCAGCAGCTCTTGCTTCGGCCTCAGCTTGGATCTGGAGCTCCTCTCGTCTTAACTGTAGGTTAATTTGTGCAACTATCCGTGACGAGCTCTCAGACATCCTAGTGCTTACATTTGAGGCGCTATCCTCAGGATGTATGTCAGCATCCAACCTATCTGAGAACTCACTTTCTTTTTGTTCGAAGTTATTTTTTAACGAGTTAAATTCGGGATCTACCCTATCACGAAGTTCTGCCAAGATTGCAGAGTTAACAATTTTACTCAAAAGAGCATGGAAATGCCTTAATTCCTCTTCTAAAGTAGATAAGTTAGATCGAAAAATTAACAGTTCCTGCTTATCACTCAAAGAACCTAGGGCTACAGAAAGTTCCCCAATTTGAGTCAAAATATCCCGTCTAAGATGCCGGGCCTCTCGAACTGACTTAGCCTCATCGTTAATGGGTCCCTCCCCAGAATGGCCTGCCCGACCGCAAAGAACATCATCAGGCTTAAACTCAGTCGAGTCTACGGCGGTCGAGTCCTTGTCACCACCGAGTGTAGACATTTTAAATGTTAGGGCTAAATTTAACAATTAAAAAATTAAGTTACACAAACACACAAATTACAGTAGTTATAAAAAACTTAACTGCAAAGACCGTAAAAATACAAAAAAGAATTTAAATGCACGATACCGTAGCTGTACGAGTATGTGAAGTCCAAACGTCCACAAAACTTGCTTGGATTCTTCCACTTGAATCTTCAAGCACAGATGGATTGCCTTTAATCTTCTTTCTTGCCAATGAATGTCAAAGTTATTTTTTCTTCTGTACCAAACTGAGAAGAAATGTCTTTACTTTTTAGCTTAAAGTTCTTCAGTTGCCCACCGAGAAGAAATGTCTTTAATTTTTTTTGCTTCTTTAGACTACCAACCAACAAGATCTTCTTTTATTATTTCTTTGCTTTTGTAGCCTACCAACCAACAACTTCGTCTTTTATTTTTTTATGCTGCCTGTGCTTCCGTACAAACACTAGCCAGAGAATCGTCTTTTATTTTTTTGCTTTAATTTCTTGGCCCACCAGCTAACAAGAACTCGTCTTTTATTTTTTATGCTTCTAAGTGCTTCTGTGCCAAACACTAGACAGAGAATCGTCTTTTATTTTTTATGGTCACAGCGGTAAACCATAATCTCTTCGTGGGAAAATTGTAACGTAAGATTCCCAAATCCGTTCGTCTGCATGCAATGACCCAAAAATAAACACACTTTCGAAACGTCTATTCAAACAGTGTATTCCAGTAAAATTAGCCCGAGGCTATCGAAAATAGGTGTAACGCCTACACCTCTAAAAAAACTGTCACTACAATACAGATTAATTGGATAAAAGACGGAACTTTTGTCCAGCTAGCAAGCACTAAGCCAACAGTTAAATGAGCGGCCAACTTTCAAGCAATCATTTTACGAATGACCAGAATAGATATCAATATCTCAAATTCACGTAGAAAGTAACTGTGACGCAATAAATGAAAGACAATTATGAAGTCATTCCAACAGGTGTTCAAGCTGATGTAATATTTCCTGTTTAAACAGGCCCAAACAAGTCCAAACAGGTCTTATGAACGATGGTGCAATTTTGGCACATGCTTTAGGAATTTCCATGACGTAATATTCAGTAGACTTGAACGGTTTTATATGACGTTTGATTTGTACAGAGATTGGCCGTAACAATACCTACACATATAATGAACTCGTCAACCCAAAGAGAGTTGGTTGAAATTATTTGTTCTAAAATCCATAGCTCACTGTCAATTCTAATTTCGTTTCAACCACTATGTAATGCTGGCACGCTAGAGCCTAAAATCTGGTATCCGGTCATTGATAAACAAAATAAGTAGGCCACGTCGTTCAAATATTTCACACACTGCCTTCTAAATTTGTGAGGTAGGTTTACTAATACGGCGAACAAATTTACAAAAATTAAGAAATATTGATAAGAACATTACGTCGGAACTGTGATATGTTAAAGTAGAAACACTGTTCTAAACGAGACATGCGCAGAACATCGAATCGGTATTAGCCTACAGTAGGCTATGTTGAGAGACTCGTGTTATGAAGACATAGCCTATTGTAAACCTGTGAATCCGTCTTTTTATATATATTTCATGGCGTCGCCAGCAAAGTGATTAAATTGCAGTTTAAAAGTTGAAACGTTTCCTCTGCGGCAACTTTGTTTACCTGCGTCAGTCGATTAACAATGCCGTCTAAACTTGATTGGAGACACACACTGGAGACAAATTGATTAATTTAAAAAGGTAGTTCACAAATTTTGTCAGAGAAGCAGGCTTCTTACAATCTGGCATTGCATGGGCTGCACGTGAAGCATGTGTCAGCACCAACTCTTTCCAAAAATCAATGTAATCAAACCCCAGCTACCTGTAGAGCAGGGGTCGGCAACCTACGGCCCGCCAAGGAAAATCATCCAGCCCGCAGCGTCTTTACAAATTATAGTAGGCTATTTGGCCCTAAGGGTTGGAAGTAACGACTAGTTGTCACTATTCGATAGCGTTATTCGTTGCTTTCTGAATATCGAATGCTTATACCCATTCCTTTTAAAAATAAATATCGAATGCGCGTTATTCACTGCTTTTTTGTGCAAGCAACGAAATCATTATTCGTTTTTCACTAATCGATATTTGGGAGAACTGCTGAATCATTTTTTGTTGTTCACTTACTTTGTCGTCAAAACGAATTTACGAGATTTGGTTTTCGGATTACTATCCGACCTAGTCCCCTTCCGGTTTTCGAACTTTAAAGGATTAAGAAAAATTTTTCGGCAACACAGTTCAGAAAAACCATGCCAATCAGTGAGAGCCGTTAACAGTGTTGCAAACCTTGCGGTTTTCCCGCAAGCTTGGGATTGTTTTTTTTTTCGAGTTTTGGTACTTTTTTTGAGTTTGCGGGTTGCTTGTTTTTGGGCTTTTTTTGGCCAGTCAATTTTTAGTAATTGCTATTCGTTGCTTTTTTTAAGTATCGATAGCGGAAAGTCATTGCTTTTTTGGGCACTATCGAATAGTGAAATAGTCATTGCTTTTTGACTAACGACTTCCAACCCTGATGGCCCTTTTATTGATCATTTTGGTAGGCCCACGATTTAAACTGAAGCGTTTCTGTAAACAGGAATTCAACATAAAACGCCATTATGATACAAAACACATTATTTTTTTCAAGTTTATGGGTCAAACAAGGAACGGCAAAGTTAATCGAATCAAAAATAGCCTAAAACAGCAAATTTTTCTGTTACCGTACGAATAAAATTAAGGAAAACCAATAAATTAGAAAATTCTTTTGCTAGCTACAAGGTAGCACAATTAATAGCAAAAGACAAGAAATCGTAGCATATAGAAGGCCTACTGATGTAGAATTTGGAAAAAGATGTATGGTTGATGATGTTACTGAAAACATATTGTAACAATCCAGTATCCCGCCAAACAACAATAGGCTTTATCCAGAAAAAAAAACTATTTTTCTGATATTATAAGTCTTTCAGAAAGAACCGTAACTTGACGAAAAGTAGAGATATCTGAAAACGCAAAGTCTAGCAAAAAAGTTATTGTAGATCTACAGTTCTCAATGGCGATAGATGAAAGCACAGACACAACAGATAGGCGTACAGCTGAGCTGGCAGTATTCGTGCATGGAGTAAACAAAGATTTTGACGTTGAAGAATTTGTTCAGCTGATTCCTGTCAAGAATATTCTACAGAAGCCAATATGAAGGCTACGGCCCGCGAAGACCATGTAAAGTTTGGCTTTGGCCCGCTGTTAGAAAAAGGTTGCCGACCCCAGCTGTAGATAATAGAGAAGATTTGAATGCCCTTCTAGATGCTTTATCCGAAGTGACAGGTACAACGGAAAATGTTTGGCTAAAACGACATGCTTTTGAAGAATAGAAACAAAAACCTGGTCAACAGTTCAATGATTTTTATGCTGAATTAATAAATCTGGTCTCATCATGCAGCTTTGACCACAACGTAGGCATGTGCTGAAGACAAGCAAAAAGTTGTAGATCAGATGCTATTGAACCTTTCGAAACAGCTGAACTGACATTGCCTATGGCTGTAAAAATGATCAATATTTTTGAGGTGATGCAAACAACTCAAGCTACTTTCTCAGGCATGGACATTAATTCAGTAAATTTAGTTAACAGGACAGATAAAGGTCAATTCAAGTCAAAGGAAAGTAGACGATGTGGCTACTATCATACATATCTTGCCAAATGTCCAGCAGAAGGAAAAAGATGCAATTTTTGTCAAGGAATGGGACACTTCGAAAGAGCATGTTACAAAAAGAATCAATTCAAATTCGAGATAAACAACCCCAATAACAAATTCAAAACTGGTGCAGTTGTATCTTGTATGGGAAACAAAACAGAAAGTATCCAAGTAACCACAACTGACCAAGGAGGCAGTCATTTTCAAGACTTCACTATTGATACTCGTTCTGATTGGACTGTAATAGGGCCAAAACATCTAACAAATCTTGGATTGAAGAAAACAAACCGTGTCAAGCCACTGATGAAATGAAACGCACTGCTACAGCAACAAGTGAAAAGATGCACCCGCAAGGATATGTGAAAGCTACATTTCAGTTTGGACCAAACATCACAGAAGCCAACATAGTCGGTTTTGAGGGTATATCAATGCTATTGCCTTCAATTGATGTTTTGGGTATTGTAAAAATTGAAGCAACACCAACCAAACCACCAAGTGGCCCAACTCTCTACTAGCACCTCAAATGTAGTCCTCTCATTTTCCGAAAGCAAGATATTTTTAAAACCAACAGTACCCCAATGCACCAGCACTATTGTTGACAGTAGTAGAAACAGCATGAAAAAACAATTTCAAGACATCTTTGAGTGTAGACCTCTAATAAAAGGCGAACAATTTAAGATCACCCTTGTTGATGAAGCAACTCCATTATGTGTCACAAAGGCAAGAAGAATTCCAGTAGCATATGAACAAGCGAGAAGAAATTGATGAACTATTGACAGAAAGCATCGTATCACCCTTGACAACCCCAACAGAGTGGGTGAATCCAATTGTGGTTAAACCTCGGCAACTTTACGGTATTTGATTAAACCAGAATCGGGCATGATCATTCGTCGCAACAGAATTCATCTTCGGAAACGATTCCTTTTAAAAGAATGTGCCAACAATAATCATCACTACACAGTACACACACGCCTGTTGTTGACAGTGAGAGCACGACCCAGCATTTGTCTTCTTTTGAAACTATTGATACCCAACCGTCACAAATCAACCAGGTTGTCGTGACCTCCCAGGAGACTTGCTGATTATATCATGACGGTTATGCTTCAACATTCACTTTGTGTCCAATCCTGTTGTATAAGCCTACAACTACTTGCAAGACACACCGCATGTTAAATGTATCGTTTCATTCTTGTGTATTTCATTCTGGTTTTGTGAATGATTCTGTGTAAATAAGGGGATGTGATATATTATAATCTTGATTGTTAACGTGAAAACCCTGTTCTAAACGAGACATGCGCAGAACATCGAATCGGTATCATGTTGAAAGACTCGTGTTATGAAGACACATTGTAAAACTGTGAATCCGTCTTATTCAATTACAGGAACGATCCCACCACATATCATTGCGATTTTACATCAGAGGTTACATTCCTTCCAACACACAATTCTCCTTATATCGCGCTCAAAGATGCGTCCATCCGCCAGCCGCACTTTGACGTTTCGCACTCGTCCATGCTTATCGGGAAACACTTTCTATCATGGCCTTAGGATAACCTCGACGGTTGACTTCGGTGTCATGGTTGAACAGTAACACAATGTCGCCTTTCTTCACATTCTCTTTCACTTCTTGCCATCGATGACGAATTTGTAGCCATGGCAGATACATTTAGATCCATCGCTGCCAAAACTGATCAGCGACGACCACCACGTATTTCTAGTTGCGGCGATACATATCGGACTTGTTGAATTCATGAACAGGTGTGTCAGGATGTAGATTATCAGTTAAAATAGACAATGGGGTTAAAACTCGCTGGTCCTCTACGTCACAAATGACCCTGGTAATCAGTCTGCTGTCCAGAGTAGCTTCGATGTCGCACATAATGGTTAAAAGTCATTGGGAGTTCGCGTTTTTAGCGCTGGTAGTCCTGTTACTTAGCGCATTGTACACAATGGCAGCCATGACACTTCACGTTCTTAATGGTTCGCTCCCAGTCGCCTCCAGCATGAGGGTTTTGAGGAGTATTAAAGCGCCATTCGATATCAGTTCCTCTGCGTACCATACATTGAGACACGCGATTACGATCAACGTCCTATTTCCATGTGGCATGCTCGAGTGGCCATTCAAATAAATAGGACCCCCCAAGCGTTTGACTAAGCTTCTGCTCATTTTGACAGACATAGGTCCAAACAAATCAATACCAGTGTGCTCGAAGAGAAACTTAGGTACAGACACCCTACAGTACACGCAGGCAAGTCATAAGTTTACCCTATGAGACCTTATTCAAATAGAACAACACATTAAGGAAAATACACATACAGTAATAAACTCATCAACCCAAGGAGATTAACTTAATCTAAATTATTTGTTCTAAAATGCATATTGCATAGCTCACTGTTTCAACCGCTCTGTAATTCTTAGTAACTAGCTATTTTGAATTCGTTCTCCAGTTTCACAAATTGCCCTCTGAGAGGCAATACTGCCCACGAAGTGATTTAAACAATTGTATCAATCGTCTTCTTTGTCAGTATCTTGATTTGAATGTGAAAGAACAGAGTCATTGGCAGTCTGAACACTATGATTCGCAGAGCGTGGAGAGGCAGTGGAAGCAATACTTTCATCCAAAAAGCCGCTGTCCCTAAATGCAGATGAAGCGTTTCGATTGTGGATATGATTAGGGCAAGGTCTGCATGGAGAAGCTCCCAAAGGCTGACTTGCAGCCAGGTGTTCATTTTGTTTACTAACTTCTGGAGGGTCAACATCAAGACGTGGTGCAGCGTTGTAAACCAAGGACTCAGATGTAACTGGTACGTGGGCAAACGGAAAGTTGACACGATGGTTAGGATCATCCCGATCACCAGTCAGCATGTGTAGAATGTAGAAGTCCAAAATATTAATCGATGTGGGCTTCCTGAAATATAAATGTTCAGATAAACATTTACCACATTTATTTAGCCAAGTTGAAAATCCAATTTCTCATTACATTTTATCATTCTACTCACGCCATGACAGGTGAAGAAAATACTTTAGATTCAAAATCATCTTGGATATTTTCAATTTCTTCAGTGGCAGAATCGATAGCTTCTAATTCATAGGAAGTCATAACCAAATGGCCTAAAACGACAGTTTTTTTCTTTTTAGTTTAGAAGAGTTCTAACTTATTCAAAACTGTTTAAAAACAACCATTTGGAGTTATAAAGCTGTAAGGTAGGCTACGCAACTCAGGTGGTTTCTTTTGCCAATGCAGAGGCATCTAATGGATGGAATAATTTCTCGCAACAATACTTCAAGTATCGGAAACTCTATTCTGTCAAGCTCGATGACAGGGCCTGCATCAGTGGTTCAAACCCTCTACAAGTATGCAAAATTGCCAGGATAAACCTCTGAAAGAAGCTTTCCCAGTCCGAGGATGAAGATCAAATCAATGTATTACCGAATAGGAACTAACTAGGCTACCAATCTTACAATACTGCAAAGTTAAAAAAGCTAGTCATTATCTTACCACTGAAGCTCAGATTTACATATGCAAAACCAGGAACTTAATAACAAGTACTTACCAAGTTAGTGATATTGTTTTCAGGTACAACAGTGATAGTTCATAACACTAGCACACGTTGGCCTACATGATAGTAATTTGCCTAGTAATTATGTAGTAATAGTAGGAATTTATTTGTTGCTGCAAAAAAATGTATAACAATTATTGTTTATAAAGCTTTAAGCACAACATACATGCAAGAAAATATGTCATTTACGAAGACACATTTGTAGAATTTACGACACATAGAGAGTGAATTCGGCTGCTGCACAGCCGAATGGTGGGCGCTTTTTGAAATTGTCCAGCTAATCATCGCTCGTCCTAAAGTCTGAGATGTGCATCAGCTTGGCTAGTTTCAAAACCTTCTCTTTGATCATATCGTCGCCGACATCTTGCTTTAGCCACACAAGCATCCCTTCATCAAGCTTTGAGTCATGAGCCGGCTATAGCTTCATGCGTTTTCACTTTTCATGTCACAAGGTTGTTTTTATCTATCAGTTCATCAACGTGCGACTGTACCTGTACGTCATTTTACATGGCATAATAGTAAGATTACGAGGAGGCATAGTGAATTAATCTTCAGCTGAATTTTGTCGAGGATTATCAAAAGTGGTATAGTAGCAAGATTGGTATAGAAGTGCAGTGATATAGCAACGAGATTTGACTGTATATATGTTTAATTGTGTCAAGCAATAAAAGGTAACCAAAAATAAAAATATAACACTTCTTCTTTGTGTAAGCCTTTAGTTTGGGGCCAAGGGTCTATCCTTTTACCACCACAGATTCAAGATGTTCCCGGGCTGCACTGAATCAGTGTTGACTTCTGATCAACACTTCAAGTA
Source organism: Aplidium turbinatum (assembly GCF_918807975.1). NCBI lineage: Eukaryota > Metazoa > Chordata > Ascidiacea > Aplousobranchia > Polyclinidae > Aplidium > Aplidium turbinatum. The sequence goes on from NC_137485.1 coordinate 18,968,910, forward strand.
TAAAAACGAAACAACAACTGTCCGCTCCGCTAAGGGAATGCAGATAATGATAATTTGAGCGATTGTCTTAACAGATTATTATTCAATCTTTTAAAATAAAATTGACGGCTATATGATCAAGGGGCAACACCGCAACAGCCCAGTGCTATGCTCTAAATGCCATTACGCTGCTCCAAAGCATGCAACCGTGTTTCAACAAGACACTCAATGGCATGGCATGCCTAAATAATTGCGTGCAGCTGACTTAAAAGACAATCCAAAAGTCCAATTTCTGTTTCCAATTGCCTGTCATGTTGCATAATGTGTTTTACAGTGTAGACCTACAGTATATTGTCGCAATGAGTGCAAATTAAAAGGTAGTGGCTATTTGACCGGCTCCGGTCTTTTAATCTGAAACACTATTTGACCGGTCATGACGTATTTTTTTCTTTTTCTCTTTCAAAGCAAAAGACAAGAAGAAAAGAAAAAATGCCTATATAACTTCTAAATTCAATAGTTTTATTTAACTGAATCAGCGGCGTGCATAGGCGTCGATTTTTTCTTAGAAGAGAGGAATTCTGGGTGGGCGAGAGTTTTCAAACAGATTTCATTGAATGTGTATTGTGTATGTTCGCAAATTCGCAATGGTTAGTCTTTGTCAGTCCTCGAAATTAGCGGCGGCACACCACAATTGCCGTGGTAAATGCCGCCGCAAACGTCATAATGGCCATTCTGCTACGGCAGTAAAAATGCCGCCGCAAAATGAGCACTTAATTAGGACAAAAATTGTTCAAAATTTCTTCCTGTGTTATTTACTCGCGGCGGGAGTTTAATCAGCAGAAACATCGCACCAAGACCTCACCTCGGACTATTTTACTTGCTGTGAACACTCACTCAGTCTTCGAAATTAGCATATTTTTGCTTCGTCAAAAACGTTGCCGAGGCTAAACGGCAAAAGTTGAAATTGCCTCGGCAATTGTTGTGAACATTTATTATGAAAAAATTGTAACAAAACGAGAAGCGAAAAATATACTAGAGTAGTCTATCACAACCACACTGTTTGATTTGTTGTGATGTAATAACACCAAAAGTAGCGATAAAGCGAGCAACGCGATACGCATGCTGTTACGGTAATTTACGTTAAATAACTCATGGGGAAAAAGTAAGTTCATTTTGGGTTGATTCAACGTTCGAGTCAGCACAAATCGATTTAGTTTTTCCGGCGGGTTATAATGCGTAACAACAATGCCTAGTTAGAAATTTACGTTTGTTTTACATTAATTCGACATCTAGCGACGTTGATTAACAGCTCCCTGCGAGAAGATTGCCTCGACTTACGTATACACTAACATAATTTCGGCACAATTGGGATACTGTGAGCAACGCAAAGTCTGTTTGATAAAGAACTAGTCAGAATCGGAATCATCAGATGCTGTGTCGGAGGATGAGGTTGTCGCGTCGTCACTGGAATACTTGCAGACGCAAAACTGCCCGTTCATGAACGCGATGCCATATGATCAGAAGCATTATTTTTCTTTTCTGCCGAAGAACCGTTTATCCAATTTTGTACTACTTTTTTAACTTGACCCCGTAGCTTTTCTAGTTCCGATTTGTTTCCGTCATAAAATTCTTTACAAATTTTGCAAAATACCACCCTAACTTTTCCTTCTGTTTGATAAACTATAGCAGGTAAATTCCACTTTTTAACTGTATCTTCCTTCACCATGATTTATATTCGCAACGACACCGGTAAACAATAAGCATTTGACGAAAAAATAACTTTTGCGTAACAATTAGCCTAAGTTAGTATTTACAAGGTTGCAAACTTTTTACAGTTCACAAGAGCATTGTGAGCGCATGAAATAGCTTGCGTAATACTCTGGTCTGGGCTACCGCCGAGTGACACGATGAAGAAGAAGCGCATAAAATTTCGTTTGATTAAAGCATACAGCAATTGCCGCCGCAATCCAAGGTTTGTTGATTTGGCGACGGCAATGTTTTTGCCGTCGCAGATGGAAGCTAATTTCAAGGGATGTTTTCTCACAAAGACTGCGTTTAGCGTCGCTGCAGCAATTAAGCTTTAATAGGTTCGATGTTTGCTTTCTTGCGATCTTATGAGTGCTGCTAAACTAAATAAATTCTTTCATGTTTTCCTTTGCGACCTAAAAAGCGCGTGACCTGTTATCTTTGAAGTGGCGCCTTCGGATTTGCCGCATTTTGATTTGTAAAAAGCGATTGTTTCAGTACGTCTTTAGTTTGTATCGGTTATTTTATTGTCATGTTCATTATAATGTCATACTCATATTCCCTTACGCTGACTCGGAACTGAAGTTTGATTGTGACGTAACGAAGGTGAGACCATTCGGAGAAAAGATCAAACGTGGCTTTCTCTCACCAGGAATTGCCATTGCTTTGTTCTGTCGGATACCTAGCGAGAGACATAGTGTAAAACAAGAAGTTGCGCTGCAGTTGGTTGGATAATTCAGCGTTTAACAAAAACGGAAATAATTGTAACGAACACTTCATAAGTGTCATGAAAACAGGGTGGGCGAAAGATATTATGCCCACCCTGCCCACCCTATTTCGACGCCTATGGCGGCGTGTACGGTACCGTATTTCTCTGGCTCGTATCCTCAATGGTATGAGTTCGATCCTACTCGGAAGCATTTTATTTCAACTAACTTGCCTGTTAAGAAACACGCAGCTTACCAAACACGCAGCCTACCTATAATTTTTATAGGTAACATTCTTCGCTGCTTCCTGTCGTCTGTTGTATCGCATCTGTGATCGCAGTGTACTGTATGTTATCGCAATGAGCGCAAATAAAAGCATGATTATTATTATTATAACAAGGTGAAAGCTGTTTGTTTTATTTCTGACCATCACAACGAAAAAACCATATATGCCAAACGTAGCAGAGCTCTAGAAAAAGGTATAAGCGACAAAACGCGAACGTTATAACGTGCATGATTCCAAAGTAGAACAATCAGTTTAAAATATGGCATGATTACAGCTTTGATAAAATTTAAAAGAAAGTTTTGCTTCCTTCATTTCTAACCGCAGTGTGAAAATTTATTTTTGATTGCTTGATGGAGTCGGATAGTTAGGCTAATAATGGAAGTAATCATGTACATGAGCGCCGATCCCTACATGTAACCATGTACATTGTACATGGGACATGTCCCCACCATCTTTTTACATGTCTCCGCCATCTTTTTACATCATTTTTATAACGTAAAGGTTTCTGGAAAATTCAAGCACCTGTAGGCTACCTAAATCTCTATTCTGAAGAGTCTTTGCCTTAGGCTGTATCAAAACTGAAACCAATTTGTCCAACAAGATGGCTCACACGTGCGTCGTGCAGCTGCAGTAAAAGCGGGTGCAACCTAGTTCGTACCTTGAACCATTCGTACAGTCAGTTCGTACCCTGAAAAGATCAAGAAAAAAAATTAAAAAAAGCCGAAGTCGCTGATCGGAGTTTCCCCAAACAATTTGAAACAAACTCGAGGGTTAGGGTTAGCGGAAACTGCGGTTAGCAGAAACTGCGAAAAATGTTGGCGGAAACTGCGATCAGCGAGAGTTAGGGTTAGAGATTACTCTATGGTTAGAGTAAGGGTAAGCGGAAACTGCGGAAAAATGTTTGCGGAAACTGCGATCAACGAGGGTTAGAGCATAGATTACTCTATGGTTAAGGTAAAGGTTAGCGGAAACTGAGGAAAAACGTTTGTGGAAACTGCGGAAAAATGTTTGCAGAAACTGCGATCAGCGAGGGTTAGAGCATAAATTACTCTATGGTTAAGGTAAAGGTTAGCGGAAACTGCGGAAAAATGTTTGCGGAAACTGCGATCAGCGAGAGTTAGGGTTAGAGCATAGATTACTCTATGGTTAGAGTTAGCGGAAACTGCGGAAAAATGTTTGCGGAAACTGCAATCAGCGGACTTCGGTTTTGAGCTATTTTTTTCTCTCGATCTTTTCAGGGGGGAAATTTTAAAATGATTGTGGAAACTGCAATCAGCGACTTCGGCTTTTTTAATTTTTTCTTTCGATCTTTTCAAGGTACGAACTGACGGTCCGAACTGTTCATGGTACGAACTAGGTTGCATCCAGTAAAAGCAGTGCTTGATAAGTCAGTATTGGAAGCCTTAGAAGTAGCCGTGAGTCAATTTGATTCAAATGTAGCAACAACTGCTAGTTAGCTTTGGAATTTTTTTTCTGGTGGATTGAGTGTGCTTGGGTTATTAGTGGCATTGTCTGCATTCAGTGTCTGCAACGTTTTAACAAAGCCTTGCAAGGTTGCACAATGCACAGTGACTGTAGCTGGCATGCTTGAAGGTGCTGAACTCTATGCAGTGAAGAACAATTGCATCGTGTCTTTGTAAATGCTGAGGGGCTTGAGTCATGAAATCTGTCACGTTCCAAAAATATCCCAAATCGTCTTCAACATGGCCATTGGCCATGGTCAACGTTCTCAATTTCCAACACCAGAGACGAAATATCGATCAAAGTATTTTGCAGTCATTGACAGCGGGCAGCAAAATCCTACTGACTATTTCAAGTCGACCAATTTTGAGCACTACAAACTCTATGATACAAGAATCACTCTTTAGTGGAAAGCTACAATCACATGTGGTAGATGATTATTCTGAGTTCTCTGACACAGAGTCCCTTGCACAAAAACTATGCTTCTGTCGAAAGCAGTTGGCCTACAATGGAAAGTCGGTGGAAGATTTTCAACTGACATTCAAAATGATGCCATTCACTGTTTGGCAAATGTTTCCGCAAGTGGAACTTTTGTGCGACTTTTGCTGAATTCACCAGCAGGTCGTGTTCAGCTGAACGGTCATTTTTAACAGTGCGACGTGTCAAAACTTGGTTACGAACGATGTACTATGACACAGAAAAGGCTAAATCATGCAATGGTTTGCCATGTGCACATCACAGTTTTGCATTCGATCAAACTCCATGACCTCTCCGAGGACTTCGTTTTTAATTTGCCAGAGACTTGCTGTCGAGTGTTTGGACGTCTGCTGTCCAATGCTGACACTGACAATTAAAATGTATATACATCGCATTAGACTTAGCCTATATATACCTACTATATTTGTTAGTTTATCGGAACAGACCTCAGATCTTTCTAGCTCACTTTGCTCGTCACCCCTTCCTACCTTTCCTAGTAAATGTCCCCACCAATTTTACAGAGCGATCGGCGCCCATGATCATGTAAACAATTGGTTGAAGAAGAAAATCACTTTTCTTAAATCTTTCTGCTGAGACAGATCGTGAACGGTGAAGGTTTGGGATTTAAACTAGGTGGGACTTCCCGGGAAAACTTTATCATTCCAGAGTTGCCAAGTCGTCAGAGCCAAAACGACTATGCAAAACTGACCAGACTGAAAGGAATCTTTTATTTCGCCTGTTGTGAGACCAGTGCCATGCAAGTGTAATGCAAAAAAATAAATTCCACAACAAATAGGAAGCAACGAAAAGCCATATCCTTTATCGAGTCAACTGCTTCCAAAGCGCAGAGATCTGACACAATGCACAAAATTTGGCATGAAATCAAAAAATTCAAAATCTAAGGTGCTTTTAACATGTTGAGGTGGATTCAACGCAACATTTTTACTTTCTACAAACTTTTATATTTTATACAAGATCAGCAACACCTTGTAAATGAAGAAAGCGTCACAATCAACCAAGACCGTTAAAATGTAATTTGACCTCAGTATCAATATACCGGCTTCAGGTTTCTCGAAAAAAACACCTTCAAGTAAGCAATAGGTATTGAAAGAATATATGGTGTTTTTGTGATGCAGACCATCGCTATAATGTAGATTGCAGACCATGCGGACGAGATGACTGTCTGAAAGTTGGCGGTCAGATTTCCCATTCCTCATTGGTAATTTTATCTTTAAATTCCACAAATCTAGTAATCTTTGAAGAAGTTTGTCTTCATTTCAATTTTATTTTTTATTGCTGGCGTGAAAATAAAAAAAACACGATAAAGTAAACATACGAATTTGGCACCAACAAAAGGAAAACATGGCAAAGCCAAAAAGTTTCAAATATGCATCACTAAAATAGTGTTTAGAAATTAACATTTTTATTTTCACAGACATCAAACCTAGGCCTACTTGTTAGGATTTAACAGTTAAAATGCAGTGGACAAGACCAGTCACTCTCACAAAAAAAAAAAACAATAAAAGACATTGAATCATTTCATTCACTCATTTTATTTTTCGTCATTAACGCATCCGGAAGGTTTGAAACGTGCCTGAGTAGAAAATCACGTAGTAGGCTATATGTCTGTAGTTAGTACGGCCACATGATTTTCTCCGTACGACAGCTTCAAGAGAAGTGCAGCAGAGGCTGTTAGGCCTATACACAGAGGTGGGCAGTAGCGCGCTACTATTTTGGTAAAAGTAGCGGTAGCGGCGCTGCTTTTTAGTTGGAGTAGCGGCTGCAGTAGCGGCGCTATTTTTTTCCAAAGTAGCGGTACGGTAGCGGGAGAGGCGCTACTTTTTTCAGTCGCACTCCCTCTACCCGCTACTTTTTATTTTAAAGTAACAAAATTCTCGTTTTTTTCGCAACACTGGCGTGGTCAAGCAGTTATATCATATAGCCTATAATCCTATATGATCGGTTTGGTTGCAAAGTTGCGGTTATTTGGGAATCTCGTTTTCTGGTGTGGAGCTGCGATGCTGCAATCAAGGTATGAAACCGATAATGTTCATTTTAATTTTAATAATACCAGCAGTAAAGTTGTATATAGTTTATGGAAGATAGACTACATACAGTGAGCATTGCCTCATCAGTCATCACCTATGCTAAGATGTCCAAAAATAAGGTTTTATCGTATTGATTAAAATAAAACTGTTGACAAATGGTTAGTTAAGTTTGTTTGTTTGTTTGTTTATCTTTATCCTGCATTGCGGGAAAGCGGACTTGAGCGCTATGCATCGGTGTACGCCTTCCAACGTACACCTGACCCACGCTGCAGCCGACGGCAATGTCTGTTTCCGGTTGTCTACTTTACTTATGACTTAAATTTGGTACTACCCATTACTCGAAATCGATCATTGGGTAGAGGCAATTATCGTAAAGTTTCTTGCCTAGAGAAACAACAGCAAGTGCGGGTGACTGGAGTCGAACATGCAGGCTTTCGACTGTGAGCCCAACGCGCTAACCACTCGCCATTGCGAGTGGTATTAAGATATTTGTTGTTGATAAAATTTTCTTACACGATGGTTTTTGTTAAAAGAAATCATTACAGGGTAATTTTATGTGGTTTGATTTGCTTACAACTTTGAAGTTACAACGTAGTTTGTCCTATTTCTAAACAGCTCATTTATTTCTAGCTGACGTCAACTACTTCGGCGAATATCTCCGTGTGATGAAGCCTATCTGCCAGGCTTTAGACATTCTCCAGGGCGAGTGCAAGGCGTATTACGGAGTTTTCTCTGTTGAAAAAGATGTGCTTAAAGCCAAAGCGGGCAGGACTTAGTGACTCTCATTTTGAAATGCTTGTGTTTTGGAAAGATGCGTAACAATAAATTTCTCTTAGAATGTGTTTTCTATAAAATGACAGTGTAAACAAATGACAACATTCGTTTTCAAGGTTATTTTTGCGTCACTGGGGACTTGAAGAGTGTTTCCTAACTTAGTGTCATTTTAGACAAAAGTAGCGGAAGAAGTAGCGGTAGCGTGCACTACTTCGGTCCGAGTAGCGGTAGCGGGTTGCGCGCTACTTTTGTAAATTGGTAGCGGGTAGCGGTAGCGCACGCTATTTTGGTCCAAGTAGCGGTAGAGGGTAGCGCGCTACTTTAAAAGTAGTGGGTGCCCACCTCTGCCTATACATGACCTTTATTGATCGCCTTTATTGACTAATAAAAACATGTGTAGCCTATCTATATCAGCAAATGCTTGATTTTTTTGTAAGATTGTTTGTGTATTTATTGTGTAACATCACCTAGCTTGAGGTGGCTGCTGACTAGATGACCGCTTGGTCTTTTTGCAGTCTTCTCGTCATATGACACACAGCAGATTATTGCATATTTTGTATTTTTTTCATGTTTGTGTTTGTGACAAATAAATAAACTGACTGACTGACTGACTGAAGCTTTTGACCTTGTCAGCAGGAGAGGCCTGTTTCAGCTACTGCAGAAGATTGGCTGTCCTCCACAGCTGCTTAGCATCATCATCTCCTTCCACAAGGACATGCAGGGTGTGGTCAGCTACGACAGGGAGACCTCTGAACCTTTCGCAATTCAGTCTGGTGTGAAACAAGGATGTGTCCTTGCGCCGACGTTGTTTGGGATTTTCTTCTCTCTGTTGCTGAACTTTGCATTCGGTCACTCCACATAAGGAGTCCACCTACACACCCGCAGTGATGGGAAACTGTTCAACCTGGCCCGACTGAGAGCCAAGACAAAGGTTCGTACAGTGCTGATCAGAGAACTGTTGTTTGCCGACGACGCAGCACTGTCAGCACACGTCGAGCACGAGCTGCAGCAGTTGCTCAACCAGTTTGCACACGCCTGTAGGGAATTCGCACTGACCATCAGTATCAAGAAAACAGTAGTCATGGGCCAAGATGTCCCCAAGCCACCTGTCATCACCATAGGACCAGAAGTGCTCGAAGTGACAGACCACTTCACCTACCTTGGTTCAACGGTCACCAGCAACCTGTCCCTAGATAAGGAAATCGATAGACGGATAGCCAGGGCTGCAGGAGTGATGACTCAACTCGGGGCGAGAGTGTGGGACAATAATCTTTTGACACTTAACACAAAACTCAAAGTGTACCGTGCGTGTGTTGTTAGTACTCTGCTGTACGGTAGTGAGTCCTGGACCACTTATGCCAGACAAGAAAACCGCCTTGAAAGCTTTCACCTTCGTTGCTTGAGGCGCATTCTTCGTATTTCCTGGAAGGACAGAATACCCAACACCACTGTTCTGGAACGTTCTTGCTCCCTGAGCATGCACCTTCTCCTCTGCCAGCGACGTCTACGCTGGTTGGGGCATGTATCCAGAATGAGGGATGGGCGCATTCCAAAGGACATTCTGTGCAGTGAACTTGCCACAGGGAAACGCGACGCCCAGTAGGACGACCTGCACTGCGTTACAGAGACGTTTGCAAACGCGACCTGAAGCTAACTGACATAGACCCTGCCAGCTGGGAACTGATCGCAGAAAATCGCAACAGATGGCGCCACGACGTCAGCGCGGGTCTAGCAAAGGGTCAGTGGAGGCGGAGGAAGCAAATAGAGCAAAGAAGACAGCAAAGAAGAAAAGAGAGACAGCAGCCTCAGAACTCCTCTGATTTCATATGTCCAAACTGTGGACGAGACTGCCACGCCAGGATTGGACTTCAGAGCCACATGAGAAGCTGCCGTACCCGGAGTGCTACCATCATCTGAAAAGATGGAAGGATGCCTACTACTACTAGTACGGCCACAAAACCCAACCAAGACCACTTATTATGATGGCAAACTTAGAGTAAGCAGTCGTTATAACTGCCGAGAGAAAAACAAAACAAGCAGCAACAACAGAAAAACATAGGCTACTGGTTTATTTCTGGTTTGGCAATTTAACACTTTTTCAGAACTGATTTGGTGAAATTGATGGTTTTTGATTATCACCCAACATGTGTCACTTGTGGTGCAATACTTTGCAAAAGTGTTTGACAACACTTGCTAACTTTTGCTGAAAAGTCAGCTGCAGCCAATGAGCCAATCAAAATCAGCTAAAGTCTGCTATTTTGGTCATATTCGGACAGCGTTGCCAGTTTCGCTGTGGTTTTTGCGCTGGAAATATGGCATGCGGGAAGTGTTTGCGGAGCACACAAAAGCTGCACCCAGGCCACATGCGGCCTACTTGCCATGCTTTGACCCATTCTGCTCTAGATCATGTTTTAGGTGCTGCTGGCAAATGGCATCAATTTAAAAAAAATAATTTTCTGTTGTCTGTAGCACGGTAATGTGGTTAGGTTTAAGTTCAGTTTTTTTTTTGTTTTTTTTTACCATCACAGAGAAATAATACACGTCAACATAGCAAAGGTCTAGAAAAAGGTAGAAGCGACAAAACGCGAACGTTAAAACGTGCTTGAGACCGAAATAAGTAATTAAGTTAAAATATTGGCACGGTCGCAACACCTTCATTTGGGGGCGTGCTTAATCTTCTTTCATCTATGTAACCTTTAAATCTGCATTGCATGCACGTTTTAGATTTTAAACTTCTGTGGTTTTCAATTTTGCCACCTTTTGTTGGTTTTGTTCCTGTACACTATTTGTAACTTCATCATTGTTGTTGTTTTCCGACAAAGAAAAATAAATTGAATTGAATTGTGTTCAACCTGGTTTGTGGTAATCAGTTATTAATGTTAATATAGGCTGAACAAAGTATATGATGGATCCAGATCCAGGTGAAGATAGTTATGATTCTGAAGAAAATGAGATCAACAAACCACGACTTAACATGAAGCATGGATTTATTCACCACATTCGTAGGAATCAAATAGATAGGTAAGCAGAGGCTTTTGTCATTGAAGCCTATGTTTTATGCATTTTTGTAGGTACTAGCTTACATGTGTAGTTGTGTAAAGGTCTTTTAAAATTTGTAAAGTATGCATGTTTTCTTTACCCACATTCTTTTAAGTTGTCAAATGCTCAATAGCAGCTTTTTGTGGGGGCTCCTTGACTTAAATAACCGCATGGTTTTTTCGGTGCCTTCATGGTGCAGTTTCCATATAAAAAAAGCTACTGTATTTGTTATATCTCCTGATGTGTACATTGAAAATGAATGTAGAGCTGTGCCAAAATAAACTTGATTGATTTGTTGTAAATTGTTTTCACTAATTAGAGTGGCTATAGTCGGAGCCTTTAAATTTGGTGTTAGCGATTGGCTATTGCTAAGGTAAATCCTAAAGTAATCAAATAGAACAAAATGTTTTGGCGAAAAAAATGAGAAAATTTCTAATATCTGTTGATTAGGGTGGCCAAAAAAAATTGAAATTTTTTATTTTTGTTTGCACACCCTCTCATTTGAGGAGGATTCATGAAAAAATGACACTGTGAAAATTTGAAGTGAATCCGACAAGAGGAAGTGCTCTCCCACCGACCTCAAAGTTTGGTTTTATTGGCATAATTCGTCAAAATTCCTTGAATATGTGACGTAATTCTTTTTTGACTTATATTTGTACATTGCAGTTGCAGCATTTTTGTTTTAACCATTGTTTTACTCTGAATTTATGATACAATAAGTGTTTCCACATGCAGAAAAACATAAATATTGCACAAAATAGATCACATTAACAAGCGTTTGGTATGAAATTAAATGCACTAAACTTTAGCGAAAACCGCATAAAAGTACGTTCACCAGTCACGATCGCAACGCTTCAGGTGACAACACATTGCCCAGAAAAAGCAAACGAAACGTTTGTAAAAAGTCAAGCCATTGATTTTATTTAATGGAGCTGTTGGCATGTTGGCTTTTACTTGCACTTGTTGGAAGCAGCTTTCTGTGGTGCTCGACCACCTGACAGAGGAGCTGGCGCTGCTGTTTATTTTCCGTAAGGACTTCATTGAAGTGAGTAGCTAATTTGACTGCCCAGTGCCCGCTCTGCACAATCATTGACGGCTTTGAGACGACGGCATGCAAGAAATAGCAGCCTTCAATTAAATGCCTGCTGCACGACAGTGATAGCTCCAGTGTGGATTCTCATATTGCTTGATGTTGTGTCAAAACAAAGTGCAGCTAAATGCTCTGCTACAACTCGTGTATGAATTCCACTACTTTTTGGCCCATTAGTGGTCCCGTTCCAATAGGCAGCTTTGGAATGCCAAGCAGTATTTCAACATGCATACCAGAAACTACAATGGCCAAAGAGTCGCACTTTGTGCCAGTGGCATTAGTCAAATGGTACCATGAAAATGAGCAACAAGTGGAACTGTTGGTTTAAATTTTTTCCGCACTGCAGCTGCCAGGCTTTCACGTGAGGTGTTTTGAGCATTCATGACAGAGGAATGTGACATTGTCAATTCATTTATATCAATTCCAGCTGCAGCAAGATCAGGAGTGATGATCATCATTGCTTGACGACTTGATGTTATAGTTCTGTTCAGTGCTGCATTAAACAGTGGATTATCAATAATGCAGTGTTTTGGTAATGGCTGCTCCTACTGAGTTTTTTTTTGTTTTGCTGTTATTTGGATTTGTGGTGCAAATAGTGGGTCACTGGAAGAATCTTCATCATCTGCTGATCATTTTCAGATGAGAAAGAAGCAGCACTTGATGGTACTGGATCAATGCGATTTCTGTTGCGTCTCTGTTCATCATCTTTGCGCTTTTTATACTTTGCAGCAGCTTTGCAATGCATTGGGTCCTCTGTTGTCATCAGTATCTGTCATGCACCACATTGGTCTATCAAAAACTGGCAGTCTTCTGGTATTGTTGTGCGGCATTCCCAGTTAGCATATGCAATATCAAATAATGCACTTAAGCTCTGGGTGAAGTCAGCTTCTGAGGTCAGCTAGGAAGCTGAATTTCGCCTCCCTTTGTGCTTTAATTTTCCTATATGCTCTTGATGGATGTGTTTTAGTTTGGTAACAACGTGAGTCTTTGCAGTGGTAGCGATATTAGCTTTCACCCACAAGAACTGCACTGCAAGCAAGTGGCAGTGTAACCTTATTGATCTTCATCTCGTAGTAGAGGTGGTGAAGAACCACACCCCATACAGGCAGCTGACATGGCCCCTCAACAGAGTCAACACTAGAGAGTGGGTGTCCATTTGTTGACTGTCTTGAGGGGCCATGTCAGCTGCCTGTATGGGGTGTGGTTCTTCGCCGTCTCTACTACGAGATGAAGATCAATAAGATTACACTGCCACTTGCATGCAGTACAGTTGCAGATGAAGTAATATTAACTACTACCATCTATGCCACTTTTTGGTTTGCAGCACCTTCATCAATATCTGCCCCTACTAATGACCTAGCAATGTTACAGCTCACAGAGGATTATAAAGAGGTTGACAATGCAATTTCTCAAGTGGCAGAAAAAAGTTGAGGTTGCGCTTGTGGTACATCAGTGAGGATCTTGCTGCACTACCTTTATTTAATGATAATAACACAGATGATGAAAAGAAAGCAATCGTTAATGCTCTTCAGAAAGACCCATTTCCCGAAGATGTTCGTCGAATCGTCGTGTTGCCCCAAACAAAATTGTCAAGTTTCAACGTCTCTCTTTGGCACAGTTTGTAACACAGCATTCACTTAACCTTTTCGAGTCACTGCTTCTGTCGACACATGGCGTGATTGTGATGATTATAAAGAAGCCTGCAAAGTTTGGTGTCATCTCAAAGCCGTCAATGATTGTGCAGAGCGGGCACTGGGCAGTCAAATTAGCTACTGACTTCAATGAAGTTCTTACAAAAAATGAACAACAGCGCCAGCTCCTCTATCAAGTGGTTGAACACCACAGAAAGCTGCTTCCAACAAGTGCAATAAAGTCAACCAATGGCTTGACTCTTTACAAACATTTCTCTTGCAATTTCTGGGCAATGTGTTGTCACCTAAAGCGTTGCGATCATGACTGGTGAACGTAATTTTATGCGGTTTTCGCTAAAGTTTAGTGCATTTAATTTCATACCAAACGCTTGTTAATGTGATCTATTTTGTGCATTATTTATGTTTTTCTGCATGTGGAAACACTTATTGTATCATAAATTCAGAGTAAAACAATGGTTAAAACAAAAATGCTGCAACTGCAATGTAGATAAATCAAAAAAGAATTACGTCACATATTCAAGGAATTTTGCCGGATTATGCCAATAAAACCAAACTTTGAGGTCGGTGGGAGAACACTTCCTCTTGTCGGATTCACTTCAAATTTTCACAGTGTCATTTTTTCATGAATCCTCCTCAAATGAGAGGGTGTGCAAACAAAAATAAAAAATTTCAATTTTTTTTGGCCACCCTACTGTTGATAGCAGAAAGTTTCTGCCAGAAATAGATGAAGCAATAGCTCATGAGTTATCGTTAACAATTAAAACTGCTGGAGATAAAGCACTTCTTAAAAATTAAATTCAAGTGAAACTAGTATGACCATAAAATGTGTGTTTGAGACTCCCCATGAAGTTCTTGTCATGGCATCAAGGAATTAAAAATCCGTAGAACATGAAAATTGTATGGAAATCTGTATCAAATGTTTAGTGGTCTTGGTCACAGATATGAATAAGGCAGTGGGTATTGACCGGCTCCGGTCTTTTAATCTGAAACATTATTTCACCGATCATGATGTATTCTTTTTCTCTTTCAAAGCAAAAGACGAGAAGAGAAGAAAAAAGTACCTATATAACTTCTAAACTAAATTCAACAATTTTATTCAACTGAGTCAGTGGCGCGTGCGGTCTTTCTTGGGCTGGTATCCCCAAGGGTATGAGTTCAATACTACCCAGAAGCGTTCCATTTTAAACTAAAATTACCTGATAACACTGCCTAAAAGTTAACTGAACATTGATGAAACCATTTTTTTTAAAGAAAGCATTGATTGATTAAATTTTTATCCTCGGACTGGGAAAGCTTCTTGCAGAACCTAATCCTGGTAGTTTTGCATACTTGTAGAGGCTTTGATTCACTGACGCAGGCCCGGTCACTGAGATTGACAGAGTGAAGTTTCCGATTGTTGAAGTCATGTTGCCAGGGAATTATTCCATCCATTAGATGCCTCTGAATGGAGCAAGATGGCCCGTTTCAGCGAGTCCAATTCGGCTAGTCCGATTAGGCGAGTGCCCTATTTGGCGAGAGCCCTTTTCGGCGAGTTCCCTATTTGGCAATTTTTTGATTTTTTTTTTAAATTATTGGGTACCGTAGCCTAATTATCATTGCCATTTTAGGGTTAGGGGTTAGAGGTTAGGGTTGAGGTTAAGGGTTAGATTTGGGGGTTAGAGGTTGGGGCTGGGGTCTTATTTTAACCTTTAGCGTCATTAAACGTAAAAGCGGCAATGATAATTAGGCTACGGTACTCGTAAATTTAAAAAAAATATTTAAAAAAATTGCCGAATAGGGAACTCGTCGAAAAGGGCTCTCGCTGAATAGGGCACTCGCCGAATCGGACTAGCCGAATTGGACTCGTCGAATAGTAGCAGACCCGAATAAAGAGCAGTCCTTAATGTGTGTTGCTCAAGCACACCCCGAGAGTCGAACCATGGCTGCTTGATCTTGAAGCTTTTTCGTTTCAGAAGTCAGGCGCTAACCAACTGAGCTATCGGGGCGAGCAACTGAGCTATTGTCACTTTTTACAGCCACCAAATTTGGGATGGGCAAAATAGAATAATTCGCTATTCTAGAACAGGGTGGTCCAAGACTGCGAACATGAAGGGCCACATTAGGGCCTGAGAAAAACTTTACAGGCCACATAGTGAGAAATGATAACGCGTTGCTGAAAGCAGAAACGTTGTTAAATAAAAACTTAACTAGGTTCCGATTTTGAACTTCTTTTCTACAAATTTCGATCTGTTTTAGCTACATTCTTACTGTTTGCAGGCTATAAACATTAACAGTTCTGCTGCTGGAAACGAGTTAGCTCGTGCAATTGTGATGTAATTTAACGTCACATGACGTCACAATGCCCCAAAAATCCTAATGTGTTGCCAGTCTGGGGGCCTGACAGGTTGCTTCAATTTTAAACCAAAAAAAACGATTTTTAACCCATTTCCCCGCCAAATTCCTAAAATTAAATAAAAGTCAAAACACCAATCAGTGTGAACAAAGCTTGAAATTCAGCAATGGCTTCGAGGTCTAGAGATTCTTAGACTGGGATCATGATGCCAGGCTACTAGTAAATTGATCAATGCACATAGGTCATGTAAAAGAGCTTACTTTTTATGCAGCAAGGTAATTGAAATATTCTATTATTTTTTAAGGTTTAGACTAATTTACCTATTCATTTAGAGTCACTAGACTAAACTGCTTACTGGTACTAGCTAGAAGTCCTGTAGGCTATCTAACCCTAGTCGCTAAAAAAATTCAAGCAAGCATTTTCTTATGAATATAGGCCATGACTATGCTGTGATGACAACAAAACTTTTGAATGTACTGTAAAGGCAAACCAAACGTGGTAGCCTATAGGTTTCATCGAAAGGAAATAGGGGAGACTCGGGTAAGTTGGCCCAGCAAAATGAAAAATTGAATTTGTGAGCTAATAACAAAACATATGTTAAAGCAAATGCTATTGAAGAGTAGAGAATTTATCACTCTAGAAGTGGACATATTCTTGCATCAAACAAACATTCTTAGGTATATAATTTTTCAAGTTTTCCGAAAAAAATAAAATGGACCATCTTGCCTTCCTGTGCGGGTAATTTGGCCCACCATGGAAGGTAAGTTGGCCACGTGGGCAACATGTCCATCTACGCCTTCTACGGTATATTAAACAGTGGAAAAGTTCTCTTTCTCCCCAATTTTATTTTCTTTCTAATTATTCCTTGGTTTTATAGAGGCATACATACATTGTATGCATTCATGTATCGTTTATAATATAATCTATTATTAGGCTATAAAGCTGTATTTTACCTTATTAAACTTTTTTTACATGAGTAGCCTACACCAAATAAGCTTTCGAAAATAACAAAAGTTGTATCAAACATGATGTAGTTGGAACGGCATGCCATTATTCCTAACGATCTGGTCACCTTAACGATACTGATAGGTAGGACCTTGTTTGCAATAGGCTACAAACCCCATTTTTGCATGGGTACCAATATCGGAACATTTTTTATTGTATCTCCGAAACGAGGTACGTTTTAGACCATCGCTTGAGAAGTGGTTGATACACATTTCCGCGATTGTTTTTATGATTACTTACCATTATTGTATTATTACCATATGGGTTAGCAATAAGTTGTCGCAATTCGTGGCATAAAAACGATGTTAGGAAGTGTATTATTGTTATTGATCATTTAAAGCCGATGTAAAACCGCGATTTACTTACTTTGGATACTTGATGATAGGCTACTTCAATCTTGCAAAAATAAGCCATCGTATTAATTAGTCAATTATTATCATTCTATATAATACCTCATAAAGGCAAGTTGGCCATGGTGGCCAACGTACCCACCCACGAAATGGGCCAACTTCCCTGCATGGCAACCATATTGTAAAAATTAAAAGTTATGTCAAACTATTGAGCTTCTAACAACAGTTTCACCGTCAATATGAGCCTTAATACCCACTCTAGCGCTGCACTCACAATATAATAACCTTTCTTACATAGTAAGAAAAAACTCACTCGACATCTAAAAAATTCTAAAATCCAAAATTTTTAAAAATCTTAATTTTTCATACAAATATCGTGCTCACATGTTTATACTGCTTGCTAGAGCCTCCCAACCTGGTGATAAGGTAGTTTCAACAGCACTTTCTCAGTATGCGT
Source organism: Aplidium turbinatum (assembly GCF_918807975.1). Classification (NCBI taxonomy): domain Eukaryota; kingdom Metazoa; phylum Chordata; class Ascidiacea; order Aplousobranchia; family Polyclinidae; genus Aplidium; species Aplidium turbinatum. The sequence goes on from NC_137485.1 coordinate 18,986,313, forward strand.
ACGATACGTAACAATAACTATTGTAGTTAAAAAAATATTTAGAGTGGGCCAACTTGCCTGTTGGGCCTACTTACCTGAGTCTCCCCTATGATTGCAATCGCCTAGTTGGTTAAGTTAAACTTCGGTATCGTACAGTAGCCTAGCTACCGGCCAGCAAAAATTGTCATTTTTACATCATTTCAACGTCGCCAGACGTTGAAATCGTGTAAAAAAGGAACTTTTGCTGAACAGGTATAAGTTGCAACTGAGAAATATTTACAAAAGCCATTTGATTTGTTCAAAGAACCGAATTAGCCTAACGGTTCGTATTTACATTGATTCAATGTTTGAATACGTTGAATCACTCGGCCTATCGTTATTCTTTACATTGATTTCACGTCTGAACAGGTTGATTCAATGCAAAAAAAACTGTTTTGCGGACTGGCGCGCTTGTAACTGCAATGGTTATTTTGACGATCAATTGCAACACCGATTTGCTCCAAAATTTCAAAGTGCGTTTCAATAGTTTGGCAACCTGTTTTTCCATTACCATGGCAACAAGAGAAAAAGGAGAACTCCTCTCACTTTTTCAAAACGCTGGCAGCTAAAGTGTTAACAAATCTTGTCGCTGACAAAATACAGTTGCAATGAAATCTGACTGAGTTTGCTGTTCTGATCGACCTAATGTTTTGCTGCACGCCTAACTCACTTTTTAATCTCTGCCTGCGACTCAAAAGGTGATTTTCAGCTAGTAAAAAAGATACAATACATAACACGTCAGCAAATTAGCAAACCAAAACAATTTATTGTTTTTTGCATTAAGTGTCGATCTCTGGTTTAAATTAAGTGGTCGACAGACGTAAGCAGGCATCCAGGGTTTCATGTGTGTCGCTTTTTAATCGCTTCATAACGGAGAAAGTGCCTTTATAACGGAGAAAATGCTAGCAACAAAAGCAAAATATCAACGCATGTTTGTGTCGTCACAAACCGACATTGTTCACTCATAGTTACCTATTGACCTGATTATGCATGACTTATTTAGGGTTGTGGCGAATGTAATGTATTTATCAAATGTAGGTGTATTTTTAAACCGTAGATTTAGCACTGATAATTCCGGCATGCGCAAAATGTTTGCGGCCGCGTGCCAGGGTTTAGACCACCCTGTTCTAGAATACTGAAACCGAATATAGAATACAGATATCTATTCTAGAATAATTGACTGTTTTTACTATCGACGCATTTTAATAACTTTTATGAGTTTACAAAAACAATGAACATCACAAAAATTGCTTATTGCAGTGTAACAAATTTAGGCTTTCTAAATGTTCACCAGTCAAACAGGATCTCAACTTGGTGGCAGTTAAACCTGCACTTGAAAAACATCTCTCTGAAAAAGCAGATGTGGCAGGTACACAAAAATATTTTGAAACTAACTGATATAAACACAAAAATTGGTTTTTATTTGCTTTCCACCCAACAAGGGCGTTTTCAACAGATGTAGTGGATGCTTTCAAGAACGGGAGATAGGTAGCCATTTCTGAAGGTGAGGAAGCTATACTGTATTTGCTGATTCATCTTCACTACTGCATGTAGCATCTTCAATCCCACAGCTCAGGGGTCGGCAACCTTTCGTATGCAATGTGCCAGTTTATGAATAATATCAAAATATCAACAACTTGCGTGCCAAACATATTTGTATGTTTGGTTTTGTACTGGCAACTATCTGATGTTAAAATTAAACAGTAAAGTTGACTGAGTTAACAGACAAGAAACAAATTTGTTTTATTAAATTTATTGGAAAACATCGAATGCAGTCATAAGAGTCACTTTATAATGAGATGAAAATTGGCATCTTTATTAGGGTGGGTTGCAAAATGGACTTTTTCACCAAATTGAAAACCTCAAATGGTTATTTGAAAATAGGCCCGAAAAAACACCCCATGCCAAATCTGAGCTCATTTGGTCTAGGAATAGCTTGTGAAAATGCATTTGAAATTTCCCAAAAATCCTGATTTTTTGGAAAAAATGCCATTTACCATTTTTTCTACAGAACTTGAAAAAAAATATTCTGTCACACTATATTGATGAAATGCATGCCTTTATACAATTTAGATGTCATTGTACTCCTTTAAAGGTCAATTCAACTAGGATTACGCCTCAAAACTACTTGCTTGAAAATGTGAAAAAAACGTCAAATATGCATGATGTCAAATACAATTGAAATTATGTGTATTGTATACTGCAGTGTATTATAGTATACTGTATACTGCAGTGTATATAGATGGCCAAAATTATTTGGCCATCCCTGGTCTAGACAGTTAGGTGCCTGCCAAATAGGTGTGCACACTGTGGGGTCAGGATATTTTGATGTGGCACCCAATCTTTTAGGTGCTATTCGGTATGTCAAATTACACTCATAATCAAGACATTTCCCTATCATGCTTTTCATATTCATATATATCTAATGATTTAATGCGTAATTTGCGTATATATACAGTGAAATACTCGGTTATAGGTGAATTGTTCGTAAACAGTTTTTCGTAAAACAATTGTTCGTAAACAATTGTTCGTAAAAGCAATTCTTCGTAAAGCAATTCTTCGTAAAGCAATTCTTCGTATACATCAATTCTTTGTATAGGTGAATTGTTCGTAAACAGGTGATAGGTCAATTGTTCGTGAACAATTTTTCGCAACAGCAAGGTTTGTCTTGCAATTTCCGCTGAAGGTGCATAATGCAAATTTTCCTGAATAACCAAGTTACGAGACATAAACAAATAAGCACAATGAAAAAGCGCATTTTTTGTTATTTATTGGAATACAACAATTGTCTGTGTTTAGCAATTCTTTGCTTACACTACCAATACTACTTTAAGTAACTTCGTACAAATTGCCCACAAGCCAAGTTTAGTAGGCTATGAAGTATTGTGTGCAATTTTACGCAAGTAGGCTAATCACAAATTTCATCATCTTAAAAGTCTTGACGCCAGGTTCGGACGACTCTAGTTAGTCTTTCTGCACTGTCCTTGTACTTCTTCTTTGGAGGGAGTCCTGCCTGGCCACTGACATACTGTTCAATGCGAACCTCATTTAGGTTTTGCTCTCGCTTGATTGCAGATATGAACTTCCAAATATCTGGATGATTTGCAGATACCTGGAACATGAACCCTCTGTGCCATCCTTCAATGCTATTATTAGTTTTGGGAAGGCCACTGAGGACGCCATCATAGCAGTTCCACATTTGAATTGCAAACATTGGAGGACGGCGCCCTTGACGACGATCTGGGCGCCCAACCCAAGTGTCTTCAAAGTAGTCAATTACTGGCTGAGCAACATCTGGTAATACATTCCCATCGTTTTTCTCCAAATGCACTGGGACAAATGGAAGAACCAGCCACGGTGAGTTGAAAGTGGGTACTCTCTGCTTACTGCATTGACCATGGCCAATGGCCATCTCAAAGTCAGTCATGACTGTCTCTGGAACAGCAACAGCAGGTAACAACTCCATGAATGTATGTCCCTCTCCTTTTGTCCCCCAGCAGGGCATACACCAGAGGCACTGAAGTGTTTTCCTTCAGTCCGTGTATTGTGTAAAGCTGTTCAAACAGTGAAGGCATTGTTTTGAAGGTGCCGTCAGCATACCAGTGCTTTGAACGGGCAAGGAGCTGCAGATTTCTTTCAGTGGCACAATTATGTGTTTAAGCACAATTAGCACATCTCTAGCATATAGGCTACCCTAATTGATTGTTCGTAAACAATTGTAACTGTTTTTTAAAAAAAAAGCTGTAGCCTAACTTTTATGAACATTTGTTTACGAACAATTAGTATTACGGTCAATTGCATGCCCGAAGAATTGCTTTACGAAGAATTGCTTTACGAAGAATTGCTTACGAACAATTGTTTTACGAAAAACTGTTTACGAAGAAAACGTCAGACACCGAAATACTCATAGAGCGTGAGAGTTTATGTTTCACCAACAGATAGCCTCGAGGCACCTTAAACCTTGTTCAGGCTATATATAAAGTAGTATTAGGCTACTCCTGGTCAAAAATGTCAATTAACAAATCATTTACATTATGTGAGATGTCAAGAGTGTTGTATCATATTGTTTGTTTTAAATACAAAATCTATCCAAATGAGTAATTTTTGATGTCAACAAAACTTTTGAATGTAATGTAAAGGCAATTACATCGTTTTAAGACGTTGAAATCGTGTACAAAAGGGAACTTTTGATGTCCAGGTATAGGTTGTACCTGAGAAACATTTACAAAAGCCATTCGATTTGTTCAAAGAACCCAATTTCGTATTTACATTGATTCATTGTCTGAATATTGAATAATATTCAATCGTTGGATTTACAGAAGGCCTCGTTGGATTTTCAGACATTGAATCAATTTAAATACGAAATGTGAGGCTAATTGGGTTCTTTGAACAAAGCGAATGGCTTTTGTAAATGTTTGAATATTGAATAATATTCAATCGTTGGATTTACAGAAGGCGTCGTTGGATTTTCAAAAATTACCGAATAGGGAACTCGCCGAATAGTAGCACACCCCTTGGCCCTTCCTGTGACGCCAATTATCTAAAAAACATTACAGAAAATGTTCTTATCTGGTTTCGACACTTGCGTGACAAGCTATGAATGAAATATTTAAGCCTATTCTACGCAATTCGCATTTTACACTTCGTTAATGGAAACTATCTTTACATGGTATTGGTATAACATGATAATATGGAGTATACAATTAGGCCATGCTTAGACAATCACTTTTGTGAGTTTGTTATGAGCAGTGAGCTAACTGAAGTTAGGGAATAAACAGTCATAAAAAAACATCATGATTATATGGATGAAGGTTTATCTTCTTTTTTTTTTAAACTCATTGTTTTATACAAAGCCCAGTCTACGAAGCCAAGAAGTCATGGGAGTGTGACGTATCAAAAATTTGAACAAGTTGTTATTTTTCTACATCAGTGTGACGTTAGTTACAACTTTAAAAAAGTCTATATCTTTGCTTCTGTAGAAAATCCGCAGCAAACGCCTTGTTTACACTTTTAGTATCGGCCAAATTTTGCCGATACCGATACTCAGAAAATGGCCGATATCACCGATACCGATATATCGGTACATCTCTAATTAGTAGATATAATGCTGTACTTGTTTAATACAGACTTTGTATTCTTATATTTGCTTGCAACGTCACAATGTGGTTTGCAAATTTTACTAGATGCAGTTCAAACATCTAGTGAAAAATATGGACTAAAAATAAACATTAACAAAACTAAAACTCTGGCAGTCTCGAAACGTCTTCCTGAACCAACAATTTGCGTGTACTGCAATGATAACACAATTGAACAGGTTCAAAAATTCAATTATTTGGGCTCAATACTGAATCCAAGCACCTGATGTGAAGAAGAAATTAGACGACGCATTGCACTACCAAAATCAAGTTTCAACACCATGGCAAAAATCTTTAAAGATCGAAAGCTCTCCAAAACCTTAAAAATTCGTTTGTTAAAATGCTTTGTTTAGTCAATTTTGATGTACGGATGTGAAACCTGGACGCTAACGGCAAAAACACGAAAAAAGCTTGAAGCTGCAGAAATGTGGTTTTACCGAAGAATTCTCAAAATTCCATGGACAGCTTTTCGAACCAACAGAGCAGTTCTCCAACAGATGGGCCAGGAGCAGCAGATAATGAGATCTATAGAAATGCGGCAACTGAAGTTCTTGGGTCACATCATATGGAAAGGCGAACTTGAAGATTTATCTTTAAGTGGAAAAATACTAGGAAAACGGTCAAGAGGAGCTCAAAGATTTACATTTTTGCACAATTTTCAACCACATACCAAAAACCCTACTAAAATTTGGCAAGACGCACGAGATCGATCAAACTGGAACATCATTGTACATCGAGGGCTGTATCAGCCATGATACCTACAGAGAGAGAGATTCTTAAATTGCTCTTCTGAGAGAGTTTTATTGTGTGTTTGTTTTTTCTATGTTTGGATGCGTATTTAGATTCGAAAAAAAAAGATACTAAAATCATTAGACTGCAAACAGACAATGCCGAATGTCAAAATAAAACAGAAATTTTAGTATTTTTTTGAACTGCATTTTTTAGTTATACACTACAGTATATTATTTTTTGTTTGTTTCAGAGATAATTATGACAAAAAGCTTAAAGCTACCCCTAAGAATAACAAGTCTCAAAGGCAAAGTTGCCTAAGAAAATCTGAACCCAAGGTATGTGCAATTTATTCGTGTGACCAGGTTTTTGTTTCCATGCATTTAAACGTAAAGTTTTCCATGTTCCGTTTTAGCATACTTGTTGCAAACAAATCATTAATATAATTTGTAAAAGTTTTAAGAAAATAGTAACTGATTTTGATGTAATTTGTCACAGCTGTATGTGCCGCCAAAACATTCGGACTACTCTGACAAAGAGAGACACTTAGAAGCAGTTGGGAGTGGATCTGTGGGAAAAGCTTTGTTTAAATTAGAATATACGGCAAATAATGGGAAAGTCCATGAGTTGCTGGTAACTATTTCACCTTTGCTCGAAATTATTGTGTACTTTTCGTCATGTTTCTGTTTACAAATGTTATTAGGTGCTTATGTTACAAGTACAACATTTTTGTGACAAAAAATAAATAAGTAATTTTGTTTTCTTGTATCTTTTAACAAGCAACAAGCTGACTACTAATTCTGAGTACTTAATATGAATTCAGATTTGACCGAGCGCAAATTTAATAGAACAAGTCTATAGGAGACTGTTAAAATGGAGCCATCCTTAAGCCACCATGCCCAAATGACACGTTTGACCTAACTCTTCCCAAACAGCAAAATATGTCATTTTTACATTGATTCAACGTCTGCAGACGTTGTCATCAATTTAAAAATGACGCATTTGCTATCAGAGTTGTATAAATACATGACGCACGTCTTGTTCACTAGGTAATATTAATATATCTACTGAGATAAAACTCTGGATTTCTGCTGTTAATCTCCTTTACTGTTACTTTATAAACAACTTGAGATAATTATACATATGCGACAAGTGAAGAGAGAAATGCAGTTATCTCTACACGATTTGATTAAAATTGTTTATTATGCATAGATGCGTGCGTGCCTGAAACATAAAAGAGAAAATTAGTAAATTGCTGTTTAATCACGAAAAATGAGTGAATTGTTACTGTGAGAGGGTTTCTCTCACCATTTTGCCAAGATGAACTGGAATAACAGATGTGTGTTGTCTGAACTGAAACAAAACAATTTTGGAAGTGTAAGTAAAAAAACGAGGACAAAAACGTTTTTTAGCATGCCTACTGTGAATAAAGTGCGTTACTTTGGTAACGAGTCATTACGACAAAGTGTCATTCGGGCATGGCACCATACGTATGGCATTATTTTGCTTTAGACTAAAAAATCAATCATGTTATCAAATCTAGAGTGAGACTGCTGTGCATTTCATATTTTCACCATTTTTGTTTTCAAAAAGCCTGAGGTCTGATGTTGGGTTTTGGGTAAAAACTCGACATCCAAAACAGCTATTATGATGCCATAAAGACGTAGGGCTCGCGCCTTGAAGTCTCAAATACCCCATTTTCACGTAATTCAAAAACTACTTATGGTAGAATGTGAAAATGCGCAGAAGATACGGTTTCCTATGCCTATTTCTAAACGTCGAAATACGTATCGGAAGCAAAGAAAATGTTAGTCAAGGAAACTAGCTTTTTGAGTAAATTTTAATTTTTGAAAGATAGTTAACTTTTGGTGTGTTTTCAAACATGCTTCGGTATTTTTCTATTGCAAAATCATAATATTCTAGAATAGAATAACCCCACCACATCAAATCCCAAGCTTTTTAAAAACAGAAAATGGTGAAAATATGGAACACCCTACTGTTCACCAGGCATTTAATCATGAAGCATTTTCCTACGTTTTTTTAGTGACTGCAGGCTAAGCAGCCGGAAGGTGTAGAAAATAATAACCATTTTTATTTCAGACGTTTTTTCAATCACCACAACTGAACTGACTTCATCAAGGGGGTTAAAATATGTAAAAACTACCTGTTTAGCAGTAAATTGGCAGGTGATAGAAACATATTGCCGAAATGAAATATTTGTAGGATACAAAATTTAAAACTACACAATATTGCTGTCCGATTTAATTGACAACACGGATGATTCACAATAATTGTACTGTCTAGCTAGTAAACCTGTCCATCTCCTCGATGCCTTAACAACAATAAAAGCTTCTGCGTTTTTAAACTTTGCATGCTACAAATTTTTTCATGCCGTCAAAATGTTTTTGTGGTGTGCCATTTTCTGCTAAATGTGAAGTTTTCAACTGTTTTAGCCCCGCTTGATAGATTCGGCAATGTCAGATGAAATTAAATGCTAGTCTGTATAACTATCCAAATTGTGTAATGTAGCAGAGACTAGATGTTCTTATGGCACAGGTAAAGCAAGACCAGGATGCAAAGAAACTTGCCAAACGGTTCTTAAATCAAGCAGGAATCCCAGTGGACCTTTTAGAAACTTTGGAATGGAAAATCAATCAAGAACAAATTAAACGAAGCTAAGTAAGAAAACACCAAAACGTGGAAATCTGCTGCTTGCAGTTCAAGAAAAGGCGTTAGAAGATAAAGGAGGTGTTGGACGTTGTTGTAGAATCATCACAACAAAGCAATTCATACCGTGTTATTCATTGTTATCAATGCTACTTTAAACATGTGATACTTTGAGAAAACACTTAACATTTCAGTAGAAAATGCAGATTAATTTCAATTTTTTTTTAATGAACATGCTATGTTTGAAGTACGGTAATATGTTTGAAAACATTGGAAATTCTTGCAAAGCTGCACTAGCTTTTATTTTGGTGGAAAGCTTTTTTGAACACCTTTACGTCAGTGGAACAATTTTGGTGTATGTTACTTTGCCAAGTACAAAAATATTTTTTGCCTTGAGGATATTTTTTCTAACGTTCTTTTAATTGGTCCCGCATGAACAAGTTCATTGTAGATTCTAGTGAACTTCCTAGGTGTTTTTTTTGAAATCTAACGCCAATCGACTACCGTATTTCCAAATTTGTACTATTTTTGCTTGACAACTGAACCTTAATTTCAAAATCTGCGTTGGCCAGGCATATGATGTTGTATCCAACATATCTGGGGAAGTGAAAAGGGTCAGTCCAAGCACGATTAAAGAAAGTAAATCCTTCCTGTTTATTTTTTGTTTATGGATGTTGTTGCTTAAATCCAGTTGGAGTTCATAGTGTTGCATACAGTGTTGTTCAGATGTCATATCACTTAATTGGAGTACGGTAATTTATCGACTGTACGCTTGTGATACGTTTAGAGTTATAGCCCAGTCAGAATGAAAATTCGTCCAAACCTGTTTTTGCTTGCGTACCGTAATGATTGCGTAATGCGTATGGATACTTCAGGAATTGCGATTCGTCTTCATCGTTCAGTACGACGAGATCGCCGATTTTGAAGTCAGGTCCATTCCTTATAATTTTTATAATTTTAAAAGAGAAAATAGTGAGGACAATAGTGAGCGGATCTCGAGATATAGCTGTTGGAAATTTTCACCACTAGGTGATGATTTTTTGTCCGAGAGAGATTGGCCAGCAAGTCTTTTTGTTAATATATTATATGCAATCAAGGAATCCAATTCTGAGGTCTAAAATGCATTTAAATCAACCCAAATGGGTCTAAATAGCATTTCAAAATTAATTTTCAGACTTTGAATATATGCCAAACTTCTGGAGCCCTTTTTGGCCTGTTTGGAAACGTTTAGAAATTTATTTATTTTTTAATGATGATCTATTAATGCTATACTACTAGGAAATACATGATTTATACTTTAGTATTGACCATAGAATATAGATAAATTAAAAAGTCTAATTTCCTGTAAAATACATAGAAGTATAATTAACAGATGGATTAATTTTTAACATTGTCAAAAAATATTTTTTTTTTTGTTAAATCATCAAATTTAAACTGCATGAATGATGTACATGATGCCTTATTCACTATTTGATTATTAATTACAATTATTGTAATAGTGCCAAGGTTTTGTGTAGATAGCGTTCATCAACAATATAAACTGAAAATACAAATAATGTCTTATTTTTATTTCTACTATCATAAAAACCACACAGCTGAATATGAAAACATGTTCAAAACATTTTACTATTGTCGAGATGAGTTTCATACGTGTAAATGTCATCATCATAATTGTCAGACATTGTTGTTCCACTGCAGGATGAAGGCCTTCCCCATATCTTTATAATTTTGTCTGTCTTTGCACGTTTGTGTCCAGAGTTTGTCGAATTGGCAGAGTTCGTCTGGCCATCTTGTTCAAGCGGTATCCAGTCAGTAGCTCTTCTTGTCCATCTGTTGTCAGTTGTTCGCATGCTATGTCCTGCCCAATTCCACTTTAAACTTTTTATTGTTTGAATGATATCTTTGATTTGTGTTTGTTGTCGTATCCATTTGGCTGGTTTCCTGTCTTTCCATGTAATGCCTAAGAGTACTTTTTCATGTGAACCTGTAGGCCACTGTACCTGTAGACCACTGTAAATCAATGATCTTGAAACAAACAACTAATACAGGGTACCGGTTCAAGCAGAGAAATGTAGAAACGGTTATTATTTTGACAAGTGCAAATTAATTAAAATTAGCAACAATATTACTCCGGTCGCTGATTCGAAAGCTACGTCCTGTTGAAGTTGCAGCAAATGACATTGAAATTATGCAAATAATTTCTGTAAATGGAACCCAACGTTGGTGTTTATCAGTCGGCCATTTGAAATCTCAACTTGGTCCAGGTGGATGCATGAACATGACGTGTGCATCCATTTCTTCTTGATTAATTTCATCAACAAGACCTATCCAGTCCACCACTGACCATCAAACTTACAACCAACATAATTATTTACATTTGTATCTAATAAATTAATAACATTCGGTACAGCATTAAATGTGTGCACCCCAACAAAATGTTCATCCTCACTTGTTCTCTTGCATCCAATAGAATTACAAGAAAGGGGTTGACAATGATGAAAGGAACGGGTACCAGGAATTGTTGATCCAAGTTCAAAACGCTTAGCCATTACAACACGTTGTTTTTTCAAAGTAAAATGCACAAAGAAAAAGAAAGTTGTTCCTGTCATATGTGATTTGCAATATTTAAACAATGACTCTGCAGTTAAAATTTGGTTATGACATGGACATTGTAAACTTGCTCTGGTAGCCATACGCTTAACAGTACCTCCTATCCCATCACAAGGCGATTTGCCGTGACTTGTGGGAAAAAAGCTCCAAGTTGCCTTGACTTTGAAGTTTGATTGGTGAAAATATGATGAAACAGGTATCCTGTATCAGAATCATTTCGGCACCACATTTTAAATCTCCTTTTGTTTGGCTTCATGGGCATGTATTGCTTCATAGAATGCTGGCCTTTGAATTTTATCATGTGCTCGTCTATTGCTTGCTTAGTTGTTGGATCCATAGCACATTGAAATGCCTCGTTAAAATGAAATATAAGTGGTCTAACTTTCCAAGCTCTATCTGCTATGTCATGATCTTTATCATTGTCACCAAAGTGCAGGGCAGTTCGGATTTCAAAGAATCTGTCACGGGGCATAACGTCAGAAACAACTTTTATTCCTAGTCCAGGATCTTGGCTCCAGTAATCTCGCAGAGATGGAACAATGTGATTTCCCAAGAATGATGTAATGCCAATAAATGCTTTCAACTCATCAATCAATACCAAAAGACACATCGTTTTGCTGCATATACAATTGATTTTGAAAAATTACTTTTTTCAAAAGAACTTCAAGATTTGTAGCGTCTAGAAATACGTCTAGAGGTGTTGGCTCAAGCTCGTATTTGAAATTTACTTTTCCCTCTAAGTTACAGTTTGGAATCGAAACAGGAAGTGATATTTTTTTCCAGTTGAATATACGATTCAAGAAAGCTGGAATTTCTGTTGAAGTGCTTGCTCGAGCATCATCTATAGTGACTACATGCTCATCATCATTTACGGTCTCCTCTTCCAAGATCATCAAATCTTCCTCATCAACAAGGTCATCTTCAGATGCATCAGAGTCACTAGCAGCTAATAGCTGAATAACTTCACTGGAAGTAACAAGAAACTTTCGCAATCTAACTTGTTTGTTAGCCATCTGCCAAACAAAAATGTCAAGTAAAAAGTACTCGTGAAACCGAATGCGACAAAAATGTCCCATTTGTATAATTAGAAATTTTCGTGATTGAAAAATACTTTTGTTTCAAATAATACTAGTACAACAAAATTGTCGATTTTTTAAAACAAATCAACTTTACAAAGCAAAATTACAGCTGTTTAGTGAGGGTGAAAATTCTTTTAAACTTTCCAAACTTTGAAACCTTCCTGTCTAGACAAAAAACCGCAAGAGCACGCTTTTGTGATTTAGTAGAGTTGCCAAATTATTAACAAACAATTTTCTAACAAATTGAAAAGGTCTCACTTTTTAAAATATGTTATATATGACAAAATGTGCTATGGGACAAAAATGTCCTATCGGTTCGAAGGGGTTAATCTTTTGCTCTTCATCAGAATCTTTGGCAAGTGGTGTGACCTGTTTCAAATATTCCCGAAGACCTTCCTTTCCAGGGCAGTTGTCACACCGATGCATCATGCAAACTCTATTTTCAAGATTACACTATCATCGTTACCTGATGTGTGTGCACCATTAGCTAATGGCAAAGTATTCTGATAATGTACAGTTGTACACATACATATATAGAATGCGTTCCACTGGACAAAACATTAATGCACCACTTTGGTCTCAGAGAAAAAAACTTGGTAATTCCTATTTGTTTGAAGGGATACTTTTCCAAAAATTTGGCATGCAGTTCCTTTACATTGCAAGGAAGCAAACGTTTTTGTTCATAGATATTTTTACCAATGCTAACACAATCTTTTTTCCAGGCATTATTCTGCTATTTTCGTCATCTTGGTAAAAGTTCAATACAGCTTTCACCGTTTCATCATCAATTCCAAACCTTGTTTTGCGTGTTGCATGTCCCAGCACGCCATGTTCTTTTCGTAATAAAGTTGCTTCTCTGATTGGATATTAAGAAACTTTAAAATAAACTGCAACTTCAGAAACTGTTCAGTTTTCCGGTATTAACGTGAGAATATGTTTTTGCTCATCGTAAGATTTGGTGGCCAGTAATTTATCTCTTATCAGTTCATTTAATCTATCATGTGCAGCGGGGCAAGTTCTTTCATGTTGATGACACTATCTTTTTCCATTGAAATATTTTTTACCTCAAGTAATCAACTGTGCAAATCCCCATGCTTCTTCTTCACTGTGTTTATTTTTTCTGTCCCTTGATCAGTTCTACGGCGTTTTGAGAGGCCATGTGAGCTATGCATTGGTCACAAGTCAAGTGCATGCAACGTATTGTTAACCTTAGCCTTACTGACTATCTTTTTCAATTCACTACAGTATTCAGCATCCACTAAATCGTCTGAGGTTGTGCTCTTGTGATCATCTGATGAAGCCACACGTGGTATTTCCAGTGCTGAAATGTTCTTGTAACAAGACACATACGGTACATTCTCCATCCTGGCATGACAAATGGGTTATTATGTTCCATTTTTTCAGAAAGTTTTATTGATATTTTATGGGTTCCTTTTGCTTTGCTTTTGTGTGCATTAAGTATATTACAACAGTTAGAAAACTTTTTTTCGGAGACAGTTCCAAGAAATAATTTTTCATGGTGGAGACAAATTGTTGATCGATCTGACTCTTTGTGAGTGTATCTGAGTTCAGATCTCCACAAAATTAATTTTTTGTCACTATCCCCATACTCGGCAAATGCTTTTAATTTCATTTTCCTTACATAGCTCATTTTCTGACACTTTTCATCGTCCAATATAACTTCAAGACTGCAGGATTTCATCTTCTTTAAACTGACGTTTGCAACACAATTTAATACAGAATAATATAAATTAATTCACGTATCATGTAAGACTTAAACTCTAGAAATATACAATACTGTCACAATAATTATAACTAATGATCAAAATAGTGAATAAGGCATCAGGTACATCATTCATGTAATTTAAATTTGATGATTTAACAACAACAAAAAATTATTTCTTGACAATGTTAAAAAGTAATCCAATTGTTGATTACACTTCTATATATTTTGCAGGAAATTTACAAGATTACTTGTAAGACTTTTAACTTTATCTATGGTCAATACTAAATTATAAATCATATATTTCCCAGTAGTATAAGATTAATAGATCATAATTAAAAAAAAAAAAATTCCAAACATGCCAAAAAGGGCTCCAGAAGTTCGGCATGTGCAAAGTCTGGAAAATGATTGAAATGCTATATAGACCCGCTTGGGTTGATTTAAATGCATTTCATACCCCAGAATTGGATTCCTTGACCTTCAAAATAGGGGGATACATATATCTACACTTGAAAATGTCACTAACATAACATATATTAACAAAAAGACTTGCTGGACTATCTCTCTCGGGCATAAAATCGCCACCCAGTGGTGAAAATTTCCAACGGCTATATCTCAAGAACCGCTCAACAAATTTCAAAAATTGTTTTTTTTACTATTCATCATTTTTCACACTGATTAACATATAAAAAAATGATGAATATTAAAGAACCTTGTGGAAAAAATCATGAACTGTCTTAAAATTATAATGAAATAACCCAGTCTCTTTCTTTGTTGCGTCATTTCTGGCATTCCTGCAAGCCTGTGAAGTAGACTTTGTACCATCTATTCCACCACAGTTCTGCTATTCGCTTTGAAAACCTATAGCCGTGTCGAAGCTCGTCCCGGGATGAGGTAATGTTGGGAGGCGTGCAATTCTCTTTTGGTTGTAGTGTGCCGACCATTAAGTCGATGGGTCGCAATGATGGGAGGCCGTCATCTGATGGTGACCTAAGTGTTCTACAAATGATGATGTATTCTGCTATCTTACAGCAGGTTTCAAGCCCATCTTCCGTCGGGTTCTTTACAGACAGCTCAGGAAGAGCAGCCATTGCCTTACGAATGGTACGGATTTTCCGTTTATATAGCCCTCCATAATGAAAATCCTCTGGTGGCCAAAATTGCCACTCTATTTCCCACTCTCCCTCTCTTCCATTCTTCCACGCAATTCTGGTGACTAACCAACCGATTGAAGAGCTGTACCAATTTCCTTCTCAAGTAGGGTATTGGCACCAACGAAATTTGTCCCGTTGTCAATTTGCATGAATTTGGTCCTGTAACCTGTAGTGGAGCAAAGAAACCTGCTGAAGACGTTCATGAAGGATGACGTAGTTAAATCTGCTGCTACCTCAACAGTCAACACGCACTACAGTTGTGACCATGCACACAAAAACACATAGCCAGCGCTTATTATTTTTAAAAACTGTCTTTGAACATTTTTTTGTGCTATGTTTGGCCAAAGGATAGATAGAGCATTTTGTAACATAAGCTCTTGTTGGTTGTTGGTGATAATAATGAACTTGTCTTGAAGTATCTGGAATAGGTGACTTCTTGTCTGCCATGTCAGGGGTAAACCTTTGCAAATGATCGGTTCTGGCTTGAGGAAGGCTTTATTGTTGAGGTCTCCAATGACTGCCACTTCTTCTTCATCTTGAGGTCTCCGAGGAGTGTTATGTCTCTCTTCGTCAATCACAGCTGATACGGTATGTCATAAGTATGCCTTTTCCTAAATTCTACGTTGGAAACATGCTCATTGATAAATTTATGTATTAGGGGGGGGGGGAACTTTCCTCTTACTTTTTTGTCAGGGACTTGGCAGTTATTATTGGTTCTTGCAAATGCTAAATCTGAATTGGTTCCAGTGTTCCATCGCCCTGATAGGAAAGTTGGCGAGCCTTTGGGATCTAGAAGGAGGATCAGGTCGTTGTCAGCAGCCCATGTTGCCAAGTATTCTCCATCCGCACTGATATTATTATACCCCCAGTCAGTATGCTGACAGTTGAAATCTCCAGCATAGATGCGAGGGGCGGAGAACACAGGTGGTGATGTAGCAGACATTTGCGAGGGAGTGGGTTTATAGATGTTAACAATGTTGTGCCACTCTACATTAGTATAATGTCAAAGGACCATCGTTGAATCCCGACTTTGTTGGGAACATTGAGCATATAAGCTTGCATTGAAGCAATCAACAATTCTAAATAGACGTTTTGGCCGTGAATTTCTGAGATTAGTCCTGTATAGTTGCATAGGTGTCACATTGTTCAACATTGACCCCTTTTTCCCACTTGATTTCTCGTATGGCGTCCAGCAGGTGTCGAGGGTCGCCATATAGATCTTCAAATATTTCCCATATACGATCTAGTGCATGTCTAGGGTCTTACATTATCCAGGCGCTCTTGATGTGATCATACACTGTGTCAGTAACCGAACCTGCGATCTTTTGAAGCAGATAAGGATCTGCCTTTCAAAACATAGAGTAGTTGCTCAAAAGCTGTGGCCTGAACATTGGATAGGCCGAGGCCTTTCCAGAAAACCGGCGATTACTCTCTCTACCATAAGCCAAGTGTGGCAGCCTTCTCCATATTGGTCCGCCAAATTGTTCCACTGAGTAGTTGGGTGTTCTTCTTCAGGCGGGCTCCCTTGCAGGTGTAAATGCTGGAGTATTAGCTTGAAGCATTGGTCCTCCAACATCATTGCATGTTCTCGCACCACTTGACTGAATCTCCACTTGAGCATGACCTGAGGTCTCTCCCATATAGCTATCATTAATATCACAATCTCTCCAATCTCTGGTGTCGACTCCACTCCAATTGCTTGTTTATAACATGTTTCTAATTTTGTCTGAATTGATGTATCATATTGAGCACGTAGTTTTCTAACCCTAAGTAATTTATTAATATGGGAGTTCTGTTTTCTTTTTCTTGTTTATCCGCTTCCGTGATCCATTGATTTAATACTTAAGATATTCGTCATGTGCTTTAATAACATAGTCAAACACCGTCTTTATGATGTCATGGTTCATTTGTTCTTCGCCTAGTGCCCTAGTAAGTAGCCTACTCACGTATGATTGCATTCATTGCGTCTAACTTTCGAGCATATCCGAAAAGATTTCTATGATTAGATTGTTGTGCTTGGCTTGGATTGTCTACCCATGTTTGTTTAATGTATTGTGTTAATATTTGTTTAGGAGCCTACTCATTTTATTTTTTTAAACTTTTTTTTGTCTATTTAAAATAAAAAATGTTGTAAATATTGCTACAGAAGCTCGATATTCAATGTCTTAAATCACGCAAGGCGTCATTTATTTACCGTTTCCAAAACCCCGGTTAGTAGGCCCACATCTTTATTTAGGGGCCCCCACCCATATTTATATTCAGAGCTGTAGGCCTATTCGTAAAAAAAGCACAGGGTATACTGTCAGATTTGCCAAAATGATAAATAATACACAACTTGCAAAATACTAATCTTTATTCTACCATAAGACGAATTATTATCAACATCAAAATTGGACGAGAGGTACAAAATTATCCTCTGTACAAATTTGGGACCTGGTAGGTATCCTTCGCTGATCGGTGGTTTAGCAGCCAGGATCTTACACATTTTTAGCGGTAAATTGAGCCACAGGTGGTCCATTGCAATTAATAAACATCAAACAGCTTAAATCAATGAGCAAAGATGCTCTTAAACCTGTGATAATATTGTTTACTAAACTGAACCCACGTTCATATTCTGCTGTCGAACAAGGTAAAGTTGAAATTGCTGTTAAGAGAGGCTTCAAATTATTGGGCACAAATCGCATTCATCGGGTTTGTAGCCTATTGATCATCATTTGGAATGACTATTTTGGTTGGATAGTTTTGAATCTTTATCTTCCGACTGACAAAGTCTTGATTGGTTATTCCTGGTAGTTTCGCATACTTGTAGAGCAGTGGTTTTCAACCTTTTTAGGCTTACGGCCCCTACAAAAAAGAAAATTATTTTGTGGCACCCCATGGCAGGCCAGCGATCTTTCACCGCGAGTATAGCAGATTGTTGGAACAAACCTTAGTTATTTTTTTTCAAAGATTTAAACAATGGTATTCATAGTTTCTTTGCTTGACTTTCAGCTCTCATGTAGTGTGAAGAAAAGTTTGCTTGTTGTGCCCAGGGTTGTGCCTACAGGAAAGCCAACAAATAATTGGCCTAAAACCTTCAGAAATCAATATAAAGTTTATTAGGCTATTTCGAAGTTAGTGTAAAATTTGCAAATCAATGCATATAATGGTTTGTTTTTCGCTTCGGAAAAATTGAAGGTAGAAAATAAATTTGAAAAATAGTTCGTGTAGGCCTATTCCTAAGTTCGCGGCACCCCAGAGTGCTGCGGTTAGGAACCAGTGGCGCCGCCAGACCTTCAACAATGAGAGGACAAAATGTTGACAGTGCAAATATACAATAGAAATATACAAACTCTAGAAATATACAATACTGTCACAATAATTATAACTAATGATCAAAATAGTGAATAAGGCATCAGGTACATCATTCATGTAATTTAAATTTGATGATTTAACAACAACAAAAAATTATTTCTTGACAATGTTAAAAAGTAATCCAATTGTTGATTACACTTCTATATATTTTGCAGGAAATTTACAAGATTACTTGTAAGACTTTTAACTTTATCTATGGTCAATACTAAATTATAAATCATATATTTCCCAGTAGTATAAGATTAATAGATCATAATTAAAAAAAAAAAATTCCAAACATGCCAAAAAGGGCTCCAGAAGTTCGGCATGTGCAAAGTCTGGAAAATGATTGAAATGCTATATAGACCCGCTTGGGTTGATTTAAATGCATTTCATACCCCAGAATTGGATTCCTTGACCTTCAAAATAGGGGGATACATATATCTACACTTGAAAATGTCACTAACATAACATATATTAACAAAAAGACTTGCTGGACTATCTCTCTCGGGCATAAAATCGCCACCCAGTGGTGAAAATTTCCAACGGCTATATCTCAAGAACCGCTCAACAAATTTCAAAAATTGTTTTTTTTACTATTCATCATTTTTCACACTGATTAACATATAAAAAAATGATGAATATTAAAGAACCTTGTGGAAAAAATCATGAACTGTCTTAAAATTATAATGAAATAACCCAGTCTCTTTCTTTGTTGCGTCATTTCTGGCATTCCTGCAAGCCTGTGAAGTAGACTTTGTACCATCTATTCCACCACAGTTCTGCTATTCTCTTTGAAAACCTATAGCCGTGTCGAAGCTCGTCCCGGGATGAGGTAATGTTGGGAGGCGTGCAATTCTCTTTTGGTTGTAGTGTGCCGACCATTAACCCTTTGAAGGTTGGGGGGGGGCTGTCAATTCAACTTTTTTGTATCAACAGTTGTATCTCTAAAACAACTGAGGCTGCGACTACGAGATTTCTTGACTTTTCCTAACTTTTATTCACCTCTATTGAGCTGAAATTTTGAGCGAATAAAGGTTATAAATTGAGAGATATAAGGCATTTCTCAGCACATCCTCTGAAATATTTCATATTCTATTGTTCAAAATTTTTTCCACCAGCTGGATGAAAGCAATTAATTTGGCCCATATCTCGTTAATCAAATGATTTAAATTAAGATTATGTAAAAAAAATTTAATCACAACATTGCAATGCATGTTTTTCATTACTCTATCAAAAAATACCAAATAATTCAAACGTCATAAGTCACATCAACATTTCAACGTATATAAGCAGTTCTAAAATTTACATAGTTTTAATTTTCGGATATGCTCTGCGTGAATAGTTTTACAAAGTGAATCCCAAATTTTGAAACCGTGCCTTAAAAAATAACAGAGATATCACTCCTAAAGCATAAGAAGAATCGACAGCCCCCCTCCAAACTGAGCAAGACTCCAGGAGCCCAACCGCCTAAGGGTTAAGTCGATGGGTCGCAATGATGGGAGGCCGTCATCTGATGGTGACCTAAGTGTTCTACAAATGATGATGTATTCTGCTATCTTACAGCAGGTTTCAAGCCCATCTTCCGTCGGGTTCTTTACAGACAGCTCAGGAAGAGCAGCCATTGCCTTACGAATGGTACGGATTTTCCGTTTATATAGCTCTCCATAATGAAAATCCTCTGGTGGCCAAAATTGCCACTCTATTTCCCACTCTCCCTCTCTTCCATTCTTCCACGCAATTCTGGTGACTAACCAACCGATTGAAGAGCTGTACCAATTTCCTTCTCAAGTAGGGTATTGGCACCAACGAAATTTGTCCCGTTGTCAATTTGCATGAATTTGGTCCTGTAACCTGTAGTGGAGCAAAGAAACCTGCTGAAGACGTTCATGAAGGATGACGTAGTTAAATCTGCTGCTACCTCAACAGTCAACACGCACTACAGTTGTGACCATGCACACAAAAACACATAGCCAGCGCTTATTATTTTTAAAAACTGTCTTTGAACATTTTTTTGTGCTATGTTTGGCCAAAGGATAGATAGAGCATTTTGTAACGGCATCCAGGCCAGATAGCGACTGTCAAAACAGCGACTGTCATAATGGCGACTTCATAATAGCGACGTAATGAAGTGAGCGACATTCCAAACAGCGATTGTATAAATGCCGACTGCATTAAAACAGCGACTGTTATGATAGCGACTTAACACTTTAATTGCCATAAAAATGCCCCATCTGGCACCTATGTGGCATATTTTTGAATTTTATTTACGGGAGGAAGCCCTTCAACGGGCAAACCGAACCCAGCTACTACAAGGCAGAGACCTGACTCAGCAAATGAAAAGATACGTGACAATGAACACACGAATCACTGTTGTACAGCAAAATCGAGGCCAGTATGATCTGCGGCAGTTCCTTCGAGCCCTTGCTCACAATTTAGAAATAAACGTGGCTTGATTTTTATTGCAAGACTTTTGGTTGGTTTAAAGTCCCTTTTGGTTTCAATCTTTTTCTAGACCCTGAATTTTATTGCAAGGCTTGACGACTTTCTGTTGTTTGGCTTGACTAGCCTATTTCTTTTTAAATCATGTGACTTTTATGGATAGTCCAAATAAAATGTTGTTTTAAAGTCCCTTTTGGTTTCAATCTTTCACTACGCAGTGTTTGCCTATTTGTGCGTGCATACGTGTGTAGAGAGGTGTGGGGGATGGAAGGTATGTGTGGAGGGGGTGAAAGAGTGCATGTGCGCGTAAGCCTTGGATTTAATAAAAGAAGTGAGGTCGCTGTTGTGGCAGTCGCTGTTTTTGATGAATCGCTGTCGTGTAGTCGCTCTATTGACAGTCGCTGTTTTAAATGAATCGCTGTCGTGTGGTCGCTCTATTGACAGTCGCTGTTCTGACAGTCGCTATTTGGAACCCGAGCCTTTTGTAACATAAGCTCTTGTTGGTTGTTGGTGATAATAATGAACTTGTCTTGAAGTATCTGGAATAGGTGACTTCTTGTCTGCCATGTCAGGGGTAAACCTTTGCAAATGATCGGTTCTGGCTTGAGGAAGGCTTTATTGTTGAGGTCTCCAATGACTGCCACTTCTTCTTCATCTTGAGGTCTCCGAGGAGTGTTATGTCTCTCTTCGTCAATCACAGCTGATACGGTATGTCATAAGTATGCCTTTTCCTAAATTCTACGTTGGAAACATGCTCATTGATAAATTTATGTATTAGGGGGGGGGGGAACTTTCCTCTTACTTTTTTGTCAGGGACTTGGCAGTTATTATTGGTTCTTGCAAATGCTAAATCTGAATTGGTTCCAGTGTTCCATCGCCCTGATAGGAAAGTTGGCGAGCCTTTGGGATCTAGAAGGAGGATCAGGTCGTTGTCAGCAGCCCATGTTGCCAAGTATTCTCCATCCGCACTGATATTATTATACCCCCAGTCAGTATGCTGACAGTTGAAATCTCCAGCATAGATGCGAGGGGCGGAGAACACAGGTGGTGATGTAGCAGACATTTGCGAGGGAGTGGGTTTATAGATGTTAACAATGTTGTGCCACTCTACATTAGTATAATGTCAAAGGACCATCGTTGAATCCCGACTTTGTTGGGAACATTGAGCATATAAGCTTGCATTGAAGCAATCAACAATTCTAAATAGACGTTTTGGCCGTGAATTTCTGAGATTAGTCCTGTATAGTTGCATAGGTGTCACATTGTTCAACATTGACCCCTTTTTCCCACTTGATTTCTCGTATGGCGTCCAGCAGGTGTCGAGGGTCGCCATATAGATCTTCAAATATTTCCCATATACGATCTAGTGCATGTCTAGGGTCTTACATTATCCAGGCGCTCTTGATGTGATCATACACTGTGTCAGTAACCGAACCTGCAATCTTTTGAAGCAGATAAGGATCTGCCTTTCAAAACATAGAGTAGTTGCTCAAAAGCTGTGGCCTGAACATTGGATAGGCCGAGGCCTTTCCAGAAAACCGGCGATTACTCTCTCTACCATAAGCCAAGTGTGGCAGCCTTCTCCATATTGGTCCGCCAAATTGTTCCACTGAGTAGTTGGGTGTTCTTCTTCAGGCGGGCTCCCTTGCAGGTGTAAATGCTGGAGTATTAGCTTGAAGCATTGGTCCTCCAACATCATTGCATGTTCTCGCACCACTTGACTGAATCTCCACTTGAGCATGACCTGAGGTCTCTCCCATATAGCTATCATTAATATCACAATCTCTCCAATCTCTGGTGTCGACTCCACTCCAATTGCTTGTTTATAACATGTTTCTAATTTTGTCTGAATTGATGTATCATATTGAGCACGTAGTTTTCTAACCCTAAGTAATTTATTAATATGGGAGTTCTGTTTTCTTTTTCTTGTTTATCCGCTTCCGTGATCCATTGATTTAATACTTAAGATATTCGTCATGTGCTTTAATAACATAGTCAAACACCGTCTTTATGATGTCATGGTTCATTTGTTCTTCGCCTAGTGCCCTAGTAAGTAGCCTACTCACGTATGATTGCATTCATTGCGTCTAACTTTCGAGCATATCCGAAAAGATTTCTATGATTAGATTGTTGTGCTTGGCTTGGATTGTCTACCCATGTTTGTTTAATGTATTGTGTTAATATTTGTTTAGGAGCCTACTCATTTTATTTTTTTAAACTTTTTTTTGTCTATTTAAAATAAAAAATGTTGTAAATATTGCTACAGAAGCTCGATATTCAATGTCTTAAATCACGCAAGGCGTCATTTATTTACCGTTTCCAAAACCCCGGTTAGTAGGCCCACATCTTTATTTAGGGGCCCCCACCCATATTTATATTCAGAGCTGTAGGCCTATTCGTAAAAAAAGCACAGGGTATACTGTCAGATTTGCCAAAATGATAAATAATACACAACTTGCAAAATACTAATCTTTATTCTACCATAAGACGAATTATTATCAACATCAAAATTGGACGAGAGGTACAAAATTATCCTCTGTACAAATTTGGGACCTGGTAGGTATCCTTCGCTGATCGGTGGTTTAGCAGCCAGGATCTTACACATTTTTAGCGGTAAATTGAGCCACAGGTGGTCCATTGCAATTAATAAACATCAAACAGCTTAAATCAATGAGCAAAGATGCTCTTAAACCTGTGATAATATTGTTTACTAAACTGAACCCACGTTCATATTCTGCTGTCGAACAAGGTAAAGTTGAAATTGCTGTTAAGAGAGGCTTCAAATTATTGGGCACAAATCGCATTCATCGGGTTTGTAGCCTATTGATCATCATTTGGAATGACTATTTTGGTTGGATAGTTTTGAATCTTTATCTTCCGACTGACAAAGTCTTGATTGGTTATTCCTGGTAGTTTCGCATACTTGTAGAGCAGTGGTTTTCAACCTTTTTAGGCTTACGGCCCCTACAAAAAAGAAAATTATTTTGTGGCACCCCATGGCAGGCCAGCGATCTTTCACCGCGAGTATAGCAGACTGTTGGAACAAACCTTAGTTATTTTTTTTCAAAGATTTAAACAATGGTATTCATAGTTTCTTTGCTTGACTTTCAGCTCATGTAGTGTGAAGAAAAGTTTGCTTGTTGTGCCCAGGGTTGTGCCTACAGGAAAGCCAACAAATAATTGGCCTAAAACCTTCAGAAATCAATATAAAGTTTATTAGGCTATTTCGAAGTTAGTGTGAAATTTGCAAATCAATGCATATAATGGTTTGTTTTTCGCTTCGGAAAAATTGAAGGTAGAAAATAAATTTGAAAAATAGTTCGTGTAGGCCTATTCCTAAGTTCGCGGCACCCCAGAGTGCTGCGGTTAGGAACCAGTGGCGCCGCCAGACCTTCAACAATGAGAGGACAAAATGTTGACAGTGCAAGACAGTAGCGTAGTCACGAATTTTTAAAGGGGGTGTTGACGGCCCGATGGCGTGTTTGCCGAAGGTGATAACTAGCGGCCTGAGGCCACCCCCAGAAAATTTTGAAAAATTGCTTTCTGTTTGGTGCATTCTGAGAGCATTTTCAACAAAATTGTGGGTAGGCTATGAATATTCCTGAAAAATGGTGCTGTCTTGTGGCATAGCAAAAGGATAAGATCATGTTTTTTTCGGAAATGAAGCTAAGTCTCTAGGCTATGTTTTCTTGTTGCTAATTCCAGGCTGAGATATTTGAATGTTTGGTATTGGCAAAACTAGCTCTTTTAATGCAGTTTCGTTTAAAATTAGGCAAACTTTGTTTTAGAGACATAGGTTGATCGCTTTTTTTGCGAGATTATTACAGTTTTATTATTTATCGATTTTCTCCTTGGTTCATCCAAAAAGCGATCTTATTCCGGTAAGTCACTAACTAATATGCTTCAAAGTCAACGCAAAGTTTAGAAAATGTAACGTCATAGGCCTACATCTTGATGAGTGTCAAACAAAAAGCTTTGAAACAATGAAGTTACTTTATTTTTGATATATTCAAGTTTTGTATAACGAATAGCTGTTTAGACGTTAATCTATAGATCGAACAAGCGATCTCAACAGTTACAGATGGCTTGCATCTTTGCACAGTTTGACGTGAAATTACATCATAGGCTAAAGCTTTTCTTGCAAACAATGTATTGACATCCGTAAATTCAATTTGAAAGGTTGAAACCCCCAACCCCCCTCCCTTGGCTACGCCACTGGTGCAAGACTGTGATATATTATTTAATTTCTCTTGTTTTCTGCTATTGTAGCCTACCAAAAGTCCCACATTTTTGACATGTCTGATCTGTTGAAAAAAATAAAATTCAAAATAAATCACAGTTTGATTCCGTATGGGACTTGCAACTGCCATGGCTAGCGAAATTCTGCGTAGCTTTTTACCAGATTGAAAAACCATTTTTTACAAATGCTCTTTCTGATTATCCAACAGTCTGTTAGTTCAATATTAGGGATTGTAGATCATAGGGATGCGAAACTTCATCCGCTTTTGGCTTATCCGCAACACTAGAAGGGTTACGTTTTTTTGTAATTTACAAAATATTTTACTTTTTATGGATTATATAAGAAGAGTGAAGTTGGTTTTAAAGTAATTTAAGGTTTTTAGTTGAAAGCAAGCCAGCAGTAAAGCGTAAAACAATGTCAAATTGGCAATTGACCCTTCTAATGTTGAAGGAACAACGGAGTTGCGC
Source organism: Aplidium turbinatum (assembly GCF_918807975.1). Lineage (NCBI taxonomy): Eukaryota > Metazoa > Chordata > Ascidiacea > Aplousobranchia > Polyclinidae > Aplidium > Aplidium turbinatum. The sequence goes on from NC_137485.1 coordinate 19,011,910, forward strand.
GTCCCGTAATGTACCGTCCCTAGTTCAATATGCCTCATGATTTTGATCAGTCTGTTATAGTTGACATAGAAATTATCAAATACTGTAGCCTACTGAAACGCTGTGAAAACGTTTTTCCGTGCTTGGAAAATACAGATGTCAAAACATAGTAGATATATCAAACGCAGAGGCGGTCACATGCGTACTGCGTAGCCTATGACATTGTGAGAATTGAGGTTAATAAAAGTTAATGGAATAATGCTCAACCCTGTGTTATTGTTGTGTCTTGCCTGCCTTTGGTATAAAAAATATACTGTGACGGGTGACGGCCATCGGGCATAATTCAACTGCAATACATACTCAGCCGGTGTTAAATGATTTTATATTCTTAATATTTCTTCTTCCTATCCACGACGATTTCATCAGGAGAATGCACAATATCAAATGATAAGTTTAAAACACAACATTAAAGAACAATTTTTATATTTCTTATTAAGATGCCAAAAACGCGGCATGACGGAACAATAGGCTACAGTTAAAGTCAACATGTTTCTACATTTATAAGACGTAAAAACAAGCGTAAAAACAAGTCAACCTCAGCCAGTTAAATCTGCTGATTTTACATCGATTCAACGTTGTAGGGCGTTGAATCGATGTAAAAGATGCACAATCTTGCTCGCGGAGAATAAGCAACGCAATATCCTCAGAAATAAAAGAATAAGAAAAGAATTTTACTACAACTGAAACGTATTTTAACGTCTAATAAACGTAGGAACATGTTGACTTTAGTCGCATTATTTCGTCATACTGCATTTTTTGCATCTTAATAGGCCTGCGTATATATAATATAACTGTTATGCAAAGAAATTTTTTGCATTACAAGACATGTAACCGAGTCGTTCATATCAAGCATTGTTGTGGGTTTGACACCTGTCAGAAGATACTTCACTTTCTTGATAATATAACTGTTCGTTCATTTTGTGTTTTAAACTTTATCGTCATTATATTGCGCATGAAATCTTCGTGGATAGGAACATTAAGAATAAAAAATCATTTAACATCGATGGAGCATAATTGTAGTTTAATAGAATAAACTTTCACTAATATTAACTGGACTAGGCTATAACATACCAAGCTGTTGAAAACTCGACAAGGAAAGCAAAATGTGGCATCCTTAGCTTCTGAATACTCCAGCCAGAGATAGTCATCAAACCACTGGTTACTTACTGTATTACTTTTGTAGACTTCGTTGAGTTAAGTCTACATTATATCCACAGAGATTATATCCTTGAAACATTGAATGATCCACTGCTGTATGCACTGCCACCACTCAAGAACCAAGCAAGAGCCAATCTGCTGAACAGCCGGTAACAATTGTTACGTGACAGGCAGCAGGCGAAGTACGTGAATAAAATCACAAAATTGCAATAATAACAGTAGCAAAAAGAGCAAGTTTAAAATAACAGAGAAAGCTTTTATCCCCCCTCCCCCCCTTGCAACTTGAGTTGACTTCAGGTTGGGATCCAAATATTAAAAAAAAATAATAATATGTAATAATATAAAAAATTTAAAAAGATGATGCCCAAAACATTGAAAACATTGGGGGCAGCTGCCCCGTCTGCCCCCCCTCTGCCGGCGCCACTGTTGAGAACCACTGTTGTAGAGGCTCTTGACGCAGGGCCGGTTACCGAGATCGGCCGAGTAAAGTTTTCCGATTGTTGAAGTGTTGTTGCCAGGAAATTATTCCATTCACTAGGACCTAGTGAATGGAATAAGGACTAGGTAGCGCTGAATGGAGAGCAGTCCTGAAATGCGTTGCTCAAGCGCATACCCCGAGAGTCGAACTTGCACAGCGTGATCTTAATGAGCCGGGCGCGTAACCACTGAGCTAACGGGGCGGACTTTTAATTGAGCAAAACCAGTAGCCTAATTAAGTCTAGCCTAAGCGATGTTATTTTGTTGGAGTTTACAGAATAAATGATTTTACTGTACCTTCTCGCTTTCTTAGAAAATATCTTTCAGGGATCCAGAACCGTTGACAAAGATTATCTAGCTAGCTAAAATATTGTTTATTTTATTGAAGCAAATTTGAATAAATAAGAAATCGAAGGATTCAACAATACAACGCTCTGCAACAAGCTAAAAATTTTCCACAACTGGAAAGCAAAAGTAGCCGGGATTTTGCAGGCAGAACTTTTGGATTGTCGTCGTGTGAGCTTCTGGGGCCGAGGGTCTACCCTTTTACCACCCCCTTTACATCGGTATTTGTACAAATCAAGTGGGGGGTTCCAGGGTTATGACGCGACGCCAGTGGAGCGAAACGCGTGACGTTACACAGACAACAGACAACTAATAAAACTTAGACAACTAATAAAACTTAATTTTTGCAGGCTAAAGTAATTATTAAGCAAAAAATTTGGCTTGCTTTTGGTCTGGCTTGATACCAACTTTTGGCTGGAACATTTTAAATTGAAGCTCAAAACACCCTGTTTAGTATTTCTTTGCAGTACGGTATTTATAAAAAATGAAGTTTGAAATGGCAACTCTCTGTTCCCAAATTCTATTACATTTTGGGCTGATTTTTTCAACACCATCATTAAATTTTGCTGATTGCTTAGTTGAGTTTCTTCATTAGTCTGTGTTGATTGAAGCAAGATAACTGACTGTAACTGATAACAGCAAAGATACATGCCAAACATATAAATGTTTGCTTACACCCGCAAAGAGTTTCAAAACAGTATTCAATTTATTGGGTCGATGCCACATTTTGAACTGATTGTCCTGCTTTGGTATCATGCACGCTAGCCTATAACGTCTGTGTTTTGTGGGTGCAACCTAGTTCGTACCTTGAACCATTTGTACAGTCAGTTTGTACCCTGAGAAGATTGAGAGAATAAATTTAAAAAAGCCGAATTCGCTGATCACAGTTTAATAGCACAAAGCCGAAGTCGCTGATTGGAGTTTCCCCAAACAATTTGAAACAAACTCGAGGGTTAGGGTTAGCGGAAACTGCGATCAGCGAGGGTTAGGGTTAATTAGAGCATACCGTAGATTACTCTATGGTTAGAGTTAGGGTAAGCGGAAACTGCGGTTAGTGGAAACTGCGGAAAAATGTTTGCAGAAACTGCGATCAGCGAGGGTTAGAGCATAGATTACTCTATGGTTAAGGTAAAGGTTAGCGGAAACTGCGGAAAAATGTTTGCGGAAACTGCGATCAGCGAGGGTTAGGGTTAGAGCATAGATTACTCTATGGTTAGAATTAGGGTAAGGGTTAACGGAAACTGAAAAAAAAATTTTGCGGAAACTGCGATCAGCGAGGGTTTATAGTGTAGATTACTCTATGGTTAGAGTTAGCGGAAACTGCGGAAAAATGTTTGCGGAAACTGCAATCAGCGGACTTCGGTTTTGAGCTATTTTTTCTCTCGATCTTTTCAGGGGGGAAATTTTAAAATGATTGCGGAAACTGCAATCAGCGACTTCGGCTTTTTTAATTTTTTCTTTCAATCTTTTCAAGGTACGAACTGACGGTCCGAACTGTTCATGGTACAAACTAGGTTGCATCCGCGTTTTGTCGCTTCTACCTTACTTTGCTATGTTTGTCATATATTGTTTTTTCGTTGTGATGGTCAGAACTAAAAACAAACTAAACTGAACGGCCACAAAAAGCCACAAAAACAAAAAGCAACTGTTATTGCATTATATTTACCGTACTATAGTAAAAGCTCAGGTGAAGATTTTGGTAACGCTTTTGTTAAGTTTGTAAGGTACCAAGCATGAAATATGGTTCCTTTTTTAAAGATTGCATCTACATTTTTGTTGGTTGTTTTGTTTAGTCGAGTGATGAAAACGTCTTGAGATGCTCAAAATGACATTGTTTTGAATTGACACTGCTTTAGAGCAAGCAGCTGTGTTCTGAGAAGATACTTTACTGAACGACATGACTAAAATAGTTGGAACATTTAAATCGATCACTATATAATGATAGCTTACTGGTGTAGCGTATGACTCACTGGCGCTGACTTACGGGGTTACGGGGTGGCCACGCCACCCCGTAACCGCTGTGGCGGGGTGGCAGCCACCCCGTTTAGGTTACATTACTTACTGCAAATAAATGTAATTTGAACGGACGTTTAAATCTTTTTTTGATCATTGGTTTTCGCTTCAAGTCAACGTAAAGCAAGAGGTGAACCAATACAGTATTGCAAAGAAAATGATTGTTTTTGTCACAAGCATGATACTCGCGTAACATCAAGCAAGCTACGTGAAGATTACGCAACACGGGGCTACGAGTTTTTTTCCTTGTTGTTGCGATCGTTTTATTTGTTACTTGTCATAAGTCATTGTTACATTTGTTAGGTTTACAATGGGATTTATTATTCAATAAAATACGATCTTTCCATTGTCTCCCTCAAAAATCTTTTTTGAAAAATATAAACTGCTCATAATATCGCTATAAATTATGCCAGCTATAAAATACTTGGAAATAAAATTATCTCGATGATTGATAGCTCCACCCTCTAAATAAATGAATATTCATTTTCAAATTTCATTAAAAAAAATGCAATTTTCGAAACTTTTTGAGTTTTATTTAAAAAGTGCACTTAGTAAAGTAGGCTAGCAGTTTTAACGTTCTGCAAATTTACACGTTTACATGATTCTATTCGAGGAAAGCTACACCCCCTGGGCCCCTGCCAATTCCCAATAATAAAAGCAACCTTTTTCAATTACTCACGATTTTGCATTTTGAATTATTTTCCGATTTCAATTGGAGTGTACTGTCATCTACTTCATGCTTTAATTTCTATTTTGTTATCTACTTCATGCAGTAATATTGCGTGTCGATGCGTGACAAACTGTGAGGCGGGAATTTATTGGTCTGACATAGGAGTTGCTTGTTACATCATAGAAAAAATTACGAAACGTCGTCCAGTAAAAGTTTTCGCCGACATTCCAGCTTTATTCAGCTTAAAGATGCCACCAAAAAAGCATTCAAAATTGCAGCTCTCCATTGAGTCATTTTTTGTTGCGTCTAGTCAGGATTTCAGTCGGCATGAAAGTGACCAAATGCCTGAACGAAACGAAGGTGTGCCACTGCCAAAAGGCGTTAGCACGATCAGGGAGGTGGAAAAACCGAGCACGAGCAGGATAATCGCTGTTGAACGGAGAAGCTATCAAATATCGTGGAGAGCGAATTCCCGTGACTAGAATACGATAGATGCTAACCGATTTGCAACTATGTCGCAACTGCTTGATTTGATCTATTTGCAAGCAATGAATCAATTTCATTAATGCTTCCAAACGTGGTCTGCATTGTGATAATATACTTATCGTTGCCTTCCACCACCTGCGAGGCGGAGCGATCGTTTAGTGCACTCAGGCGCATAAAAACCTACTTGCGATCTACCATGACGCAACAGCGATTGAACCACGTCCTAATTTTAAATGTTTATCAAGCTGAAGCTTCACGGTTACAACTTGACCAGTTGATTAACAGTTGGATTGACAGAGCTGTTGTTCGCAAAAATACTTTTGCCAAATGTTAAGTGTCAGAGCAGCAACGTAACAATAAAATTCACGACATACCTCCTGTGCTTTGTTTTAAAGTTGCTTTGTAAATTATCGAGCTACAAATCAGGTGTGAAAAGACAATTGCATCTACGAAACACGGTTAGTAAAAATCAAACAAAAACATGCAGTTTGAAAGTTTTTAGGTTGCCATATTGTGCTATCCGCCACCCCGTGCAAAAATAAAAGTCGGCGCCTATGGTATGACTTATATATAATGGGTTACAACCTAATTCGTACCATGAACAATTCGTACCGTCAGTTCGTACCTTGAAAAGATCGAGAAAAAAAATAAAAATAGCCGAAGTCGCTGATCGCAGTTTCCGCGAGGTTAGAGTCTTGGATTATTGGTTAGGTATGGGTAGTTAGGGTTAGGGTATCGGAGTATCGGTTAGGTATCGGTATCCGCAAACAAACAAACTGAAAAGATCGAGAGAAAAGAATAGAACATCGCTGATCGCAGTTTCCGCAAACATTTTAAAATTTCTGGTAATGATCCTAAGAGTTTTTGTTTGTTTGCGGAAAATTTTAAAATGTTTGCGGAAACTGCGATTCCTGACTTCGGCCTTTTTATTTTTTTCTCTTGATGTTTTCAAGGTACGAACTGACGGTATGAATTGTTCATGGTACGAATTAGGTTGCATCCAAAAAAAGTGCATATATAACTTGTAAATTCAACCGCTTTTGTCAAGTGAATCTGTGGCGCGTGCGATCTTTGTCTGGCTCATACTCCCAAGGATATGAGTTTGATACCAACAAGAGGTGTTTCTTTTTTTAAACTAAATTCAAACCCGTAGTGACTCAATCGTTAGGCTACGCATTTTTGTGGCCGTTTAGTTTGTTTTTAGTTCTGACCATCACAACAAAAAAACAATATATGACAAACATAGCAAAGTAAGGTAGAAGCGACAAAACGCGGACGTTATAGCGCAGTAAAAGCAACGTAAAGATTAAAAAAAAGGCATGAAACGGCTGTATTTACGGCGCCGTAAATGTAACCACTTCCATAAAAATCTGTTTATGAAATGCAACTGGTAATCACAATGCATTGTACAACCTGCTTCTATAAGCTTGAGGTCAAAATTGTCATTATTATGTCAAATTGCTTCACTACAGGTCAATTTTTAATAACAAAAGTTTAAACTCAAAAACATGGTGAGCTGGAGAGAAAATGAGGATATTTTTGGAATCAGCATTAAAAACCCTTTAAAAATTGCTGGGTCTCTGATTAAAACTTGCTGAACCTAACCAGTGTAATTGGCTCTAACAGGTAACAGGCCAACCACTACTCTATCAATAAACTGTTCAATTTGATATTATTTCTGCACCAAAGAAAACCAATCAAATTTATAAAATAGCTAACTTTGGCCTCGTAGTTTCAACTAAAAAAATCACATGATTTTTTATAGTTCAAAAACTATATATACAACAGTACATTGATATTTCTGATGTGTGAGAGTTGGTTTTTAAATACAGTAGGCTAGCGTATAATGACTGTGCTTAAGCCTAAATGACTGCGCTTAAGCCTAAATGCCTAGCTAGCCAAGTTTGTACAGTATAGAATACATTATCGTATGTAAGATACCAGTGTGATGGTTTATTTTCTAGTTCATCACTAATAACAGTAATGTCAATAAATGAAATTTTGCCTGCACAAAGGCTGGCTGGGTTAGAAAGAAATATTTTGGAAGCATTGGCTGAACTGATATCTGAACATAAACCTGTTAATGTTGGACACGGTTTTCCTAATTTTAGCCCTCCAGAACATGTAAAAGAAGCTCTTAAACTCACTGTTTCTGGACCTGACACAGTTCATCAATATACAAGAAGTTATGGCCATCCCAAATTAGTTCACCACTTGTCATGTCTTTATAGCCCCTTGTTTGGTAGGGATATTGATGGCAACAAGGAAGTGGTTGTAACTCTTGGAGCATATACTTCCATATTCTGTGCAATTCAAGCATTTGTTGAACCAAAAGATGAAGTCATCATCATTGAGCCATTTTTTTCTTGCTATGCTACTATGGTTCAATTTGCAGGGGGTAAACCCAAATTTATCCCACTTCGTTGTCAAAAGTCGGCTGATGCTAAGGCTTTAAGTAGTAGTGATTGGTGTATAGATCCTATTGAACTAGAAGGCATGTTCAATAAGAAAACAAAAGCTCTGATTTTGAACAACCCTAACAATCCTCTTGGTAAGGTTTTCACACAGCAAGAACTACAAAACATAGCTGACTTGTGCATAAAACACAACTGTTTGTGCATATCTGATGAAGTGTATGAGTGGATTGTATTTGACCATCCACATATACGTATGGCTACTTTGCCTGGAATGTGGAATAAGACAATTACCATTGGTAGCGCTGGCAAGTCATTTAGCATTACTGGGTGGAGGACTGGTTGGTCTATTGGGCCAAACTCTTTGTTGAAGCATGTACGAACTGTTTTACAAAACAGTACATCAATTTGTCCGACTGCAGTCCAAGAAGCACTTGCTATCATCATTGAAAATGAAACACCCCTTCTTGGCCAAAATGATAGTTACTTTAATATTTTATCCAATGAATTGAAAAAGAAAAGGGACAGAACTGCTTTAATTCTGAGAGAAGTTGGATTAAATCCTATTGTTCCAGATGGTGGTTATTTTATGATTGTTGATATTTCTGCTGTAGATGTTGCCTTGAGTGATGTTGGCGACCCTGATGACTCATGGGATTATAAGTTTACCAAGTGGCTTATTATCAACAAAAAGATCGCTGTAATGCCAACTTTTCTGTTTTATAGCAATCACCACAAGGATATATCAAAAAAACATATAAGATTCTGCTTCGCCAAGAATGATCAAACTTTGAATGACCTAGCAGACAATTTTAAGAAGTACGGAACATTTGTAAACACTGCCTAAGTTTTATTGTATATGTACAGCTACCGCAAAATGACTTCGGACCTTTCTAAATTTTCAAGAAAAACAAGCATTTTGTATACAATGAAATTTTTTAATAAAAACTATCGACCTTTCTTAATAATTTGTCATATTGCATTATTATAACCTTTTCACATTTTTCACAATCTTTGCATTGTTAGTCACAATGCTTATTGTTAGTGGTATGATCTGATGTAAAACGCACAGCTACAAACCTGGCGTAAATTTTGGTAAAAAGGTTTGAAGTCATTTTGCGGTAGCTGTATTATGTATAGTGTGGTTTAGAGAGTGTTTGTTATAAAGCTTTTAAGTGAAATAATAAAACAGTAAATGCAGTCATATAGTCTATATCACAAATCTCTTGACATATCAAAGTAAAATTATTTCCTTCATGGCTTTGAGAAAAGAAGTAAACAACTTTTATTTGTAAAATTACTCTTTTTGCTGTAATCACTAATCATGTCTGCGTGATATTCTTTAATATGTCACCTCTTTGCTTATTATTTGCTTTTGATGTCATTTTGGTAATTTTGTTAGTTTTATTTTAATTCATTGTGATAAGAGAAGTGTGAGCTTTGATAATAAAGACAAACATTGTAACATAGATATCTGCTGTTAAGGATTGATATATCCTGAAGTTTATATGGTTATGGCTGAAGTTATTCAGTTGAAACGTTTATTTAAATTGTAAATTCTCAAATGCTGTTTTCATCAATTGGTAACATGCATGTTTTTTTGAAAAGAAGGCCTAGTCTTAGTTTATCTTTGTCTACAATAAATAAGTGGAATAACTTTTTCTAGGCACACCCTTTTATGTCTAGGACTGTGTTCAACATGCTGGTTTAAATTATAAGCTGTTTAGTGTTCAGTGACTTTGTTCCCATCTTCACTCAATAGTAGGTGATCAAACAATTTTGTTCATTTGCAATGGACTGTTTTATGTACTAAGAGAAGAAAATTAACACTGCAAATAGTTCAATTTTTAATCCGAAATAAGAGTTCTGCTGAACAATGTTAGTTTATTATTATCCTGCCAACAATATGATAATGTCATGTAGTACAATTTTGGTATTATGTGATACATTTGACACACTGTGGTGCCCAAATGCTATGCACAATGCACAAATTGCACATTTTAGTCTTTCACAGCATGTTTGGCATTTGATTATGTTATTCCCTGCGTTTAATAAGTTACTTTTTGCCTACCAAGTAAGAAGGGAAGTTATAGAGTATATATATATATTTAAATTTTCATATCATGAAATGCTGCCCACATGAGTTATATACTAATAACTAATATATAACTATCGAGGACGCACTGTAGTGATATTGCAATGTGTCAAATTTTTTCACTTGCAGAGCATTATTTTTAGTGCGGAATGGCCCGTTTCGGTGAGTCCAATTCGGTGAGTCTGATCCCTTAATGGGGAATTTTTTCAATTTTTTTTTTAAATTATCGGGTACCGTAGCCTAATTATCATTGCTGTTTTAGGGTTAGGGGTTAGAGGTTAGGAACTCACCGAATCACACTCACCGAATCGGACTCACCGAATAGTAGCAGACCCTTTTTAGTGAAATAAAAGAATATGGTTTTTTAACAAACTCTTGTTCTGTTTGTACGGTACTGTACGGTACTAAAATAATGATGAGCATGCGTACTGTTTTGATGGTAAATCTATTTTTTTAAACAAATTCAAAGGTTTTATGTTATACTCCTGTTGACATTCATCAGTGAAATTTAAGGTTTGGTGAGTAGTGCACTCAAAAATTTTTTGTATCTACTTTTGCACTGTTCAAGTGTTCATTGTCGAGATCAGCATGTTGTTAATCTTCTAATTGATGCAATACTACTCATTATGTTTCATGTGTGCAATCATTTAAATTTGATTTGTTTCACAGATTCATGATAACAAAAGCAGATTCTTAGGCTTGGGATACTTTGCGTAGTGTAGCTGTATAGGTGGAGAACCATGTTTAGAGGACTGAAGGATCGAATAGCAAATGATTCACGACGAAATTCACCTGCAAGTAATGCTGGGACCCCAGTAGCAACTCGACAGGTATTAAAATGGAAGAAGGCTCTAGAAAATGTTATTTTTGCTTCAACACAGGACATTCCTTATTAAATTTTTCAAGCTTTGAAGTCTATTAAATGTGTGTCATTTGTCAACCATTTTTTACAAAGTAGTTATACATTCAGTCCTCGAAATTAGCGGCGGCACACGGCAATTGCCGTGGTAAATGCCGCCGCAAACATCATCATGGCCATTCTGCTACGGCAATAAAAATGCCGTCGCAAAATGAGCACTTAATTAGGACAAAAATTGTTCAAAATTTCTTCCTGTTTTGTTTACTCGCAGCGGGAGTTTAATCAGCAGAAACATCGCACCAAGACCTAACCTCGGACTATTTTACTTGCTGTGAACACTCACGCAGGCTTCGAAATTAGCATATTTTTACTTTGCAAAAACGTTGACAAGGCCAAACGGCAAAAGTTGAAATTGCCTCGGCAATTGCTGTGAACGTTTATTACGAAAAAATTGTACCAAAACATGTAAAACGAGAAGAGAAAAATATAATCGAATAGTCTATCACGGCCGCACTGTTTGATTTGTTATGATGTAATAATAGGCTACCAAAAGTAGCGAGAAACGCGATACGCACGCTGTTACGGTGATTCACGTGAAATAACTCATTGGGAGGAAAACAGTAAGTTAATTTTGGGTTGATTCAACGTTTGAGCCAGCACAAATCGATTTAATTTTTCCGGCGGGTTATATCGCATAACAACAATGCCATTAAGAAATTTACGTTTGTTTTACATTAATTCGACATCTAGCGACGTTGAATTATCATGAAATAACGTTAATTGCTCAATCAGGTACCGGTAACAAATCAATAGAAGATTGCCTCGATTTACGTATACAATACACTAACATAATTTCGGCACAATTAGGATACTGCGAGCAACACAAAGTCTGTTGGATAAAGAACTACGGTAGTCGAAATCGGATGCTGTACCGGAGGAAGAGGTTGTCGCGTCGTCACTGGATGACTGGAATATATACTTGAAGACGCAAAACTGCCTGTTCATGAACGCGCGATGTCATATGATCGGAAGCATTACTTTACTGCCGAAAAACCATTTATCTAATTTTGTACCACTTTTTATATTCGCAACGACACCGGTAAAAAATAAGCATTCGATGAAAGAATAACTTTGCGTAACAATTAAGCCAGTAGCCTATTTATAAGGTTGCAAACTTTTTACAGTTCACAAGAGCATTGTCAGCGCATAAAATAGCTTTTGTGATGCTCTGGGCTACCGCCGTGTGACACACGATGAAGCGCATAAAATTTTGTTTGATTAAAGCATACGGCAATTGCCGCCGTAATCCAAGGTTTGTTAATTTGGCGACGGCAATGTTTTTGCCGTCGTAGATGGAAGCTAATTTCGAGGGCTGTACATTTATATATAATTTATGTTATGGTATTCTAAATGTTACTCTAATACAGAGGTGACGAACCTGCGGACCGCAGGCCGCATGCGGCCCATCAAATAATTTTGTGCGGCCCGCAAAACAATTTGACAATTGCTCATGCATTAAAGACAAAAGACATCTCAAAGCTGTTTTATGTCTTCACTGACCGCGCCTTTCCTTGCTATTTTATTGCCCTAAACACTAACTTTCAGGGTTTAAAGTTAGAAGATAGGAAAGCTATAAGGTAAAGTAGTGAAAACACTATTCACCAACTTCACCTTGTATTTTTGGTCGATTCCAGTCTATGACGTCATGGAATTTTAACAAGCGCTAAATTGTGAGGCCCGATAACTCATGTGTAATTGACAAAGTGGCCCGTGACCGCAAAAAGGTTCTTCACCCCTGCTCTAATAGATCAATTTAAAGGTGTGTGTATTTGTATAGCTTTTATATAATCCATTGAATATACATATGCAGTAAAACTGTTCAACAGACATCTTCTAACAATATACTAGTGATGACTTTTCTCAATAGTTTTAACTTATGGAATGTATTATGCTAGACTGTGGAGATGTTGGATTGGTTATGACTTCCATAAAAATCACCATCAGTAAATCGCATTTTCAATCTTTATATTAATGAGATTGTTTTCATTAATGCTTTTTTTTATTTGAATTGGTGTGACGGTTTTTCAGTCTTCTTGTAATCTGCATTTTTATAAAAAATTGTCTTATTCATTTAGACATCTGCTACCGCTGAAAATTCAACTGCACGAAATAGCACTGAAACAACTCCTACCACTTCCACACCAGCTAAAAGTTCTTCCACAGGTTTTGTGCAACTGGTGCTTGTCTTGGAGTGGGAATAATTTTATGCTTGTTTTAAAACCTTTTAATACTAAATTTGAAGTGATGTACATTGTACACTGTCACAATTGTCACATGGAAATTGGAAGTATATATTATTGTTAGTATCGCACCATATGATTGGTTGAGTGCTTATTCTACCAACACATAATTTCCATGTAATGGCTTCCTTCTTTCTCCTCCTCAGATAATGAGAAAAGTTTGTTGCCACCTGACAGCGAGCCAGCGACACCTACTGGTCAACAGGTTGCACCTACTGGAGGATTTTTTAAACGTTTGGAGTTTTTAACACCATTGAAGGACCAGGTGAAATGTGTAGGAACTAGAGATGTACCGATATATCGGCATCGATATCGGTGATATCGGCCATTTTTTGAGTATCGGCATCGGTATCGGCAAAATTTGGCCGATACTGTGGCCGATACTAAACATGTAAAAAAAGGCGTTTGCTGGGGATTTTCTGCAGAAGCAAAGATAAACACTGATGTAGAAAAATAAAAACCTGTTCAAATTTTTGATACCTCACACTCCCATGACTTCATGCGCGCAGCCGCGCACCTTTTGGCATTGTTTGCTTACAGTGATTCTTTCACTCAAACAAAACGTTTTGTTTCAGCAGTTTTGCGTTGTTCGATTCTTAAGTTGTAAAGGAGACTCAATTTCTCCAATATTTATCATTTGTGTTTCTCTTTTACTCTTAACAGAGGATAAAACCAGGCCAGGACTGCCCAGGTGGCGGAAATGTGTAATTTTGCATCGTTTTTGCGTTGCTGGACGTTTGGGGGACCCGTGTAACTTGGTTGTTTTTGGTGGTCTGGTTCTGTCGGTTTGTGATTTGGTTTCCACCTTTCGTTGTGGTGGACTCGCCAAGCTTGGGCAATGTCGTGGCGGAGTGGGTGGGCTCAGGGTGGGAGCAGTGGGACTGCGAGTCCTCGCTGGGCTGGTCAATAAGTGGTCTTGTTGCGCCTGGGATGGCGGCCTTGTGGGGGGAGCGTTCTTTCCGGCTGTCATAGTGGGGCGCTCACTGGTGCGGCGGGCTGTTGCGGTTTGCTGGTCATAGCGGTGTGGCTTCCACGCTAGCCATTTAGACCATCCAATCAACTATATGTTTTTCGGCAGCCGTTTTGTAGCAAGAATTGACATCGACAAGAATTAAAATGGCTAGTGTGGAAGCTGCACCGTTGTGGTTGGCGGGTCGCGGCTGCTCGCTGTGCTGGTGGGTGACCGGGAGGGGCGCTCCTTTCTTCGTGGTGGGGTTGTCGTATTGGGCACGGCAGGACCGTTTTGATCGGCTTGGTGAGGATTCGTGGTCCGATTGCTTCAGGGTTGAGAAAAACCTGGGAGTCATTCCATTATAATTCAACAAATGGTGAACACCACCATCTCTTAGATTTTCTTCATTTTTACATATTTGGTACATATTTTAGAATGATTTTCATAACTGTTGGAATTTTTTTGATACCTTGTGTCGTTTTTAAGTTATCGCAATTTAAAATTTGACATTTTTGCCACTAGTGGCGCCATTGTGCGTGGGAAGATTTTGGGAAAATGCTCTAAACTCACCATTTCTTGTCCAATTATGATGAACAAAGTGTCTATTCCCATGTTCTCATAGGTGAGGAATTCAATTATGCTATTAAATTATCAAAAAAACAATTGCTTGATATGAAAATCCTCATGTTATTTTTTAAAAGTTCCTTAAACTTTAAGGCCCCCCCACTTCCCCATGATTGCATAAATTTTTTTCTGATTGGCTCCATTTTGTAAAGTGATTGTTTAGTTACCAAGAAATGGAAAATCTTTCACTGCATATTTCTCTAAGTGCTTTTATCACATTAACTGTTAGCATACCCATTGCAAGCTAATAATTATATTTAAGCTATTGTGAAGTTAGGGATAACAATTATGACTTCAGAGCCATTATGACTTCACAAAGACATAAAAATGATGTGGTTAACCTCAATTAAAATAAGTAATATCACACCACATCAGAAAAATAAATTTATTGAAATATAGAGCTTTCGCCACACAAGTGTGGCTTCTTCAGTATAATCTTATTCGAATAGAAACTATTGAAAATATTCAAGTACAATTCTATTTGAATAAGATTGAAACTATTGAAAATATTCAAATATAATTCTATTTGAATAAGATTATACTGAAGAACCAACACTTGTGTGGCGGAAGCTCTATATTTCAATAAATTTATTTTTCTGATGTGGTGTGATATTACCTATTTAAATTGAGGTTAACCACATCATTTTTATGTCTTTGTGAAGTCATAATGGCTCTGAAGTCATAATTGTTATCCCTAACTTCACAATAGCTTAAATATAATTATTAGCTTGCAATGGGTATGCTAACAGTTAATGTGATAAACGCACTTAGAGAAATATGCAGTGAAAGATTTTCCATTTCTTGGTAACTAAACAATTACTTTACAAAATGGAGCCAATCATAAAAAAATTTATGCAATCATGGGGGAGTGGGGGGGCCTTAAAGTTTGAGGAACTTTTAAAAAATAACATGAAGATTTTCATATCAAGCAATTGTTTTTTTGATATTTTAATAGCATAATTGAATTCCTCACCTATGAGAACATGGGAATAGACACTTTGTTCATCATAATTGGACAAGAAATGGTGAGTTTAGAGCATTTTCCCAAAATATTCCCACGCACAATGGCGCCACTAGTGGCAAAAATGTCAAATTTTAAATTGCGATAACTTGAAAACGACACAAGGTATCAAAAAAATTCCAACAGTTATGAATATTATTCTAAAATATGTACCAAATATGTAAAAATGAAGAAAATCTAAGAGGTGGTGGTGTAAAATTTCTTCAAAATTTGTTGAATTATAATGGAATGACTCCTGGGTTTTTTTGGGTTTTATTGGGTTTTTTTAAAAAAGATGCAAAAAAAGGTAGATTCATGCTTATTTCACCTCAAAACTACTTTTTACGAGTGAAGTGCCTTTCACTCACAGTACATGCTTGCATAACTCAATAAAATAATGCACTAGGGCTGTTGTTGCTTGAATGTTGCATCATCCATTAGTTTCAAGATCAAGTTGGATGTTGCATCATCCACTGATTTCTATACCAAGTTGATGCTACTGTGGTAGAAATCACATTATTGCATCATTTGTTTAGATTTGAAGGCAAGGAGCATTTATGCCATCATGTTTAAATATTTTTTATCATTTATATATATATTATATATAGTAATGGATGAGCAATTGAGCGATTGCGTGGCCAATTAGGCAAATGCTCTGAAACAGCCATGCGTTAGAATCCAGAATCTGTAATTGGTAAATAGCCTCCTAAATTGCATTTCACATCATATATACAGACTACAGTAGAGTAGTACTTTCACCAATTTAACTATAAGGCCTTCTTGCATAAATGAGTTTTAGTTTAGTATACACAAAGTGACATTACTTGATTTTTGTGTACTGTGCAATATCCACTGCGTTTTCAGTTTATTCTTGGAAATTACTTCACAATCACATCCTTAAGTCCTAATTTAAAGTTTGTTGTAAGTGCCTTGTAGTGTTTTTGTAAATTTTTTTAATTTTCCAATAAAAACTGGACAAATATGATGCTCTGGGTTTTTTTATGGTTTTTTTTGGTTTTTTTAAGTGGGTTTTATTAAAAAAACCCACCCGGGTTTTTTTGGGTCGGGTAAAATACCAACAACCCTGGATTGCTTTCGTTTTGGGCCTGCTTGTTCTGCCGTGGCATTGTTTGAGCTTGGTTGGTTTGTTGCAGCGAGGGGTGGAAGTTGGGTCGCGGACTGGTGGAGCCGGCTTGCTGGGGTCAGCCGGGTTGCAAGGTTTTTTTGGATCTTTAGCAGTGTGGGGGCGATACGCGATTGTGCATTTTTGCTGCCTGGATGGTCTTGGCCTGGCAAAAGCTTTTCAACCAAACAACAAGCGCACTTAGGTTGCACGCACATTACTTGTCGAATAGTTTTTGTACGACTACACAAATTACTTGGTTTACATTTTACATCTTATTATCAATTATGATAGCCTATTTGGAGAGTTTGCGCAAACACTTTATTTAATTTTTCAGAAACCCCAATTATGATGCAATGTTTCTTCCCTTACACCCCAGTCCTCAATTATGGTGGCCTTTCATTACTAAAACCTATTAATTATGACTCAACAATGCGGTTGAGATTGGATTCTTGAATCTTTAATAAACTATGCCATATTGAAAGCTTTTTTTAATAGTTTTATGCAAATAAGGTAAAACTTAGCATTTGATACAATTCCTTGCAAATACCAAAATTGCTTCTTTTTGTAACACCAAAGTATCGGCCAAAATATCGGTATCAGTATCGGTATCGGCCTAAAAAGGTGATATCGGTATCGGTATCTCTACCTAGGAACAATTGTTTTTTATGCTCTGCCACACTGAGAGTGAAAACTTTTTATCCAAAACCAAAGGTTACGGTTGTAAACCTGAGATTTGAGACGTTTTTTAAAAATTTATCCCATGATACACAGAAAAAGCATTATTTTACTTATGATATATTATTAACTAGTTTTTGAACTTTTGTCATGTTATAGGTGATGAAACATTTTTGTTTTATCTAATTTTTTTTATTAATTTGATTATAAGATAACTTATTCTTATCTAAAACTTGTTATTAAACATCTTAAATCCATTTTAAAACGTTAAGGTTGCCGCCAAGTTGAATGAGAGCCGCGAGTCTATTAATTCTATGGTGGAAGAAATAAGACATACAGATGAAGCAAATGGTGCGGCGAAAGTGGAAAGCCAAAAAACACCCGTTAAACCTCGTGCCAATGACAACCACACCGTTAGTACAAATTATCTTGTTTGAATGTTATTTATTTTGATCTTGTGCATTGGTGTATGCGCTGTTATCAAATACGTTGCTCACCACAGCAACTACACATTTCTCTCAAATGCTGTACAGAGACGACAGTGGTAACAGTCTCAACCACGCTGTAGAGGCACAGTCGAGTAAGCTATTTTATTACTACCGTACTGTTCAATGTTCAAACATGCGCTTGATGGTAGAAGATTGAGATTAAGTGAGCAAGAAGGTAAGGAGTTACGCCTCTACCTAGCCAATGATTGTCTTGTCTCATAGGTAGGTATCCAACCGACGTTGTATCGATGATTTTGCGCACACCTATCATACCACATGGCCACGCACCTGACAGAAATCAACAACGAGGAAAAGTTAATATACTACAAGCAATTTAACAATATTTGTCTCATCTGGAAAAAAAACAAAGAAAAATAAAACAATTGCATCTCTAGAGAATGTGCTTATGACTTTGCAGCTTCATGGTCAATTTGCATAAGAACGGTTCAACAACGAAGCAAAATATGTAAAAATTCACATCATAAATTATTATCCAGACTCAGCAAGTGACTCCGGGATCGGAAGCTCAACACATTTCGGCTGCTGGAGGAGACCATCCTGGCATCAACACTGATGACATATCTAAAGAACAACTTCTCAGCAAGATTATAAGGTGGTTATAAAGACAAACGAAAAATTTGAAGTATTGCATATCATATGTTACCATATCTAACTGCTAATCAGTTCGCTAATTACTGCTGTGTATTCGTATCAAGCGACAACAGCCAAAAATACTTTTTAAAATAACAATGTGTAACATCAACCCTTAGACTATGTAACGATAATATGGAATGTGAAAATACTGATCTTTTTTTTAAAATAAATTGTATTATGCACATTTCGATATGCTTCAAATTGCCTTCAGTGAAGAATTTTATCAACAGTTTGATGAAAGCATTTACAACAATTGATTTACCGTATGATGTATACTTTCTTCAGACTTGAGAAGACGCTGCATAAGTATCGGGAGAAGTATTCGGAGTTGATGGAAAAGTTTAAAACCACAATGAAAGACAACGAAAAATTGAAAGTCACCTCCCAACAGATGCAGGACAAGCACGCACGCCGCATACAAGAAATGAATGAGGTGATGTAATAAATTAAAGATGTTTGGGCAACTGCAGTGGTTTTACTTACTGCGACCACTGGCATACAGTTCACCTTTTGGTGCCTTCAAGACGGTCGCGGACCCCTAAAAAATTTTATCTGAATTTTTAGTTATTGTGTCTTCTAATAAAAACAAATGTTTCATAATTTTCGAAGCTACACGCCAATAAGAATTTGCTGCACTCGCGACGCACATGACGATTGATGACATTGACGAAGTTATTTTATGAGCTGTACTATATTTTGTCACACAATTTTCACTAAGGATGAAAGGAAAAGTATATCGGAGCTGTGTGCGGCCTGCAATGCTATATGGTAGCGAGACATGGGTATTGAGAGAGAGTGAACTGGCAATCCTGAGAAGAACGGAAAGGTCAATGGTGAGAGCAATGTGTGGGGTGAAAACGAGAAGGGAAAAAAGGACTGAAGAATTGTTGGATATGCTAGAGATGAGAGAGACCATAGACCAACTGGCAAGGGCAAATGGAGTAAGATGGTATGGACATGTGATAAGGAGGGAGGAAGGAAGTTTTCTTAGAAAGGCACTAGATCTAAAGGTGGATGGGAAGAGGAAACGCGGTCGTCCAAGAAGAACGTGGAAACAACAAGTGAAGGATGAATTTAAAAAAGTCGGACTGAAGGAGGAAGATGCAAGGGACAGGGTGAAATGGAGAGAAGGGATTAGAACAATTGCTGCGCGAAAACAATCGGCCACCCCCACTAGTGGGGAACAAACCGACGATGGATTATGATGATGATGATGATGAAGATCAAACATCAGTAATTAGCCTAATTTTTGTCCTGAATTAATGTAATCGAACAATTTTTTCTGTAAATTTTATCGAAAATTCATAGAATGTTTGCCACCTTTACAGAGAATTTCCCCCTTTTTTCATTCGTAATCAATATTTCATTGTAATCACAGATGGCAAAACTGTGAGTGCTGATAAACTGCTGATTAACGTTTGCATTTCTATGTAAAGCATTTAACAAACATCTTCTGTCTAAAATAAATTTAAGTTGAACATACGTTGACTCATAAAAGATGTAACTCTTTTATATGAAGTTTAGTCTAGTTTGGAAACCGAGCCTATGTAGGACGTCCTTTGAAGTTTCAAAGGAAGCACAGTTTGAGAATCACTGTAATACACGTCACTAGACACTAGGCCTAATAAAACACAACCAATTTCTAAATGTCGTAATAATGCTGGAAACTAGAAAACTTTCACGGATTCCTTGAAAACGCTTTGCTGACCCTTGGGGGTCCGCGGACTCCCGGTTGAGAACCGCTGATATAGCCTCATTTGCCGGTGCATGATCACCTGTTACATGCGCTTCTTGTACTAACGACGATGAATTTCGCATCTTGTAACTGGTGCTATTTTTGCTTGATGATTAGGTGCTTGAGTTAGATAAGCAAGCAAAGATGCATCTTGAAGAGGAACTAAACATTTCCATCGAAGAAAAAGTACAAATGATCGAAGTTTTACAAACACAGGTTAGTTACTTTTTGTTGGCTACATGCTGGTAGCACCACGGTATAAATATAATAATATAGACTTTCAGATTAGTGTTTATTATATAACTAATTTTAACGCGTCATGTTTTGCTTGTCGCAAGAGTATTTGAGTATGACTCGTTGAGCCCCAATGAAGTTTTAGAGCATTAAATTACAAAACGGTACATTTTAAGTTAAACTTGCCATTCTCGTGACAACATGGGGCAGCCATTGGCTTAACATCGTTTGGATTCCGTAGTAAATTACTATTACTGAGGAGATATGATTTTAAACGTAATATCACGTCAGTACTTTCAAGACTCCACATTTTACTTTTTGTAGCCTAATGATTAAATAAACAATCGCGTTCGTGGTGTCGAAGCTTCCCGCATTCATTAATTTTAAATCTCTGCCACCCGACTTAAACTTAGACTCGATTAAAAAAGTATGGTAGTTGCTAGTAGTTAGATAGCCATGGATAGGCGTACACTTCAATTTAATAGCTTGTTGTTGCAACGGATTGTCGATGCTTATGCACCTGTACTTTCGTCTCTCCACTGTTTTTCTATTAGCTATGCAAGCCCAGTTTTGTTAGTTTAACTCTATTGAGGTGTTGATTGAGTGCACAGTTTCCAACCATGCTTGAATGCCTAATTATATACTGTATTCGAGTTTTTCAACTACAAGGCAAATGATTTAAACATGGATAAACGCCAGATTACCAGGGCGATTTTTATTTTATTGCACATTAATTTCGCTCTAAACAAGCGCATTGCCTTGCGCCAAAATGACAATGAAACTGAAAGCTCACACTCTATTTATCTGCTTGTAGTTTCCACGTCACCAGAAGACTTTTGTTAGAATAGTTTCTAAATGATCCAGATAAAGAACCAAATTTTTCACAGTTCGTTTATGATTGATCACTCAGGTCAAACTATTGAAAAGTGGTGAAGATTCCTCGCACAAGAGTTATCCCAGTGATGGGAAGTCAGTGGATGGCGAGAGCATCACTCTCTTGAAGCGGAAGCTGGAGGAACAGAAGGAGCAAACATTAGTTCTGCAGCAACAACTTAATGTGAAACTGGAAGATATTGACAACATAAAGGTTTGCATTGCTTAGCCGTGCTACTTAATGGAAACTTCTCACATTTTTTTCTATTTGCTTTAAAGTGCTCAATATATTAGCAGAAGTTACAGGCCGCCAGGCGTAATCAGTTTTTGCAAATGCTGTGTTCTACCATGCTGGAGGTTTGTATTTAACTTGCCATGTTTGTCGTAAGCAGCTTTTTTAATTCTTTATTTCAATGCTTTTGCAATAACTAATTTTGAAGGTCACCTCTAATCATTCCAGAATGCCCAAGGTGCCATTTCAAGGATTAACATATTAACATTGGAATCCCTTGTCTTGTAATAGACCATGTATTGTTGCTAAGCGTAGTGATATTTTGCGTGACACTAGTTTTTGTAGAAGATGAAAGATAATAGCAGGTTGAGTTTAAATCATTCTGCATATCGCATCTTCGTTGTGATTGGTAAGCCATACACATCGCAGTTTTTTTTACTATGTCCAGTACAGTCTGTAGTCCCAAACTGCATCAACAACGTTACTGGATTCATTTTGCGGTGTTTGTTGATGGTAGTGATTTGAGTCATATTTTACGAGCACTTTTTTTTGAAAGAAGCGTTTTTTTGTGATAAAAATTATATAAAATGTTTTCTTCTAAACAATCTTTGAAAAATTAAAATGCTGAAACAATTTTTTGTACTTTGCAGTTCTGAAATAAACGAGACAGTTATATAAGTTATTTTGTTCCAGTGGAATTAATTGCAAGGTCTCTGATTAGTTTCAGAAAGCAAGGCATTCACTCACATTTGATACATTAAGCTAATTTGAAACTAATCTAATTTTTAATAGACTAGTCTTCCTGTTTTACGCCTCATTTCCTAGAATCAGGGTAGGACGGGGTCTGGCAAGGCACATCCTCACATTCTAGTCACAAGCCATAATTTGCAATTCTGTTTTTATTTTCACTTTTACTGTTCTTGGTAACGATTATTGTAAACCTTTGTAGCCTGAAAACGTGAAAAGTTTATAAAATGATTGCAAATAGTGAAAAACATAAAAAAACAATTAGAAGAATGATGCCTACAAACAAAAATAGCGTTTTTTAACATCCCGGTTGACGGCATCATTATCATAAGTAACAATTATTAATTTCCGTTTAAAGAAAACTCACGTTGAAGAGAAATCGAAGTTGGTTCGTCAGTTGAAGCAAGCTAAGACCCTGGTGGAACAGTTGGAGCAAGACAAAGGCATGGCTCTCGCTGAAGCTAAAAGAATAACGCACGAAGCCATGGAGTTGAAGGACGCGGAGGTAAACTTTGTTTGTGAGCGCGTGATTTTGTTAAACTGCTGTCACGGTTATGATTTCACTTGTGACGTTTACTAATTTTCTCTTTGTAATTTCACAATACCTCGAACAATTATTTCACTATTTTTCACATAAAGTCCGGGCTCCATCCGGAATTTGCACAAAATCGAAAAAAAATTTTGCATGTTCCTAGGTATGTCCATAGGCACCTTTTAAACTCTAGTTCTGTTGTGTTACTTGAAAAAAGTCAAAATCACCCCAGTATAGCCCACTGCTACTAAAAAAACCACGATTTCAAATTTTGCTTTAATTTTTATCCTAGTACCTACCAATTCTGGCATTTCATGATGTACTGTAGTTTATTTGCAATTTTAAGAAAGACATTACCGTAACTAATTATTATCAATGTTTACTCTTGTTTATCACTTAGCCAATTGTTTTGAAATTCAGCTGCTGCAATTACGCCAACAAGTTAGTGTAATCTCTGAAGAGTTGAAGCAGGTTAAAGATGCCAAAGAAAAGGAAGTATGTCTGATACTTTGATTGTTACATCAGTTGTTGCAATGTTTTTACAAGATCCGTTGAATATTACACATTCCTTGAGATAATGGTAGTTCAATGTCTAAACTAGACCTCTCTGTATAATTTCACCCACGCCTAATGGCATGGGCTTTTTGGAAGACTTTTTTGTGTAAGGTTGTAGGAATACTTGATTCAAGCAGAGTTGTCTTAGGAAAAAGCATTCTCTGGGGATCTTGAAACTGCTCTGGGAAATTTTGAGATGCTTAAGAAAGAGAAAGAATCGATTTTACAAGAATTTACGGACACTAAGAAGAATTTACAGAAACAAATAGAACAGGTAGAGCAAACCTTAGACGAGGAAAGGAAAACTCTCGTTGCTGACGTATCTCGAGGCAAAGCAGAAGTCCTAAAACTCATGCAGGTTTGTTTTGCTAAGTTGTAGCGTAACGTTGCGTAGCGTTGTTTACGCAGCATGGCATCGTTTACGTTTACGCAGTGATATTCTGTTGAAGTTTGGTGTGATTAAACCATAGCGACCTATATACACAGACTATGCCAACGTGCAAACTTCAATTTTGACTTGAGGCCGATATCTGCTTACGTTTCATAACAGCCAGAACCGTTGCAGCAAGTTGATATTTTGAATAGTAGTTGATAAATATAAGCTGTTTGTGTGCTTTTGTTACCATACAAACAATAAACTGGACTTTTGCACTTGTGCATGAAATCCAAAGAACATCTGGCAACTCTGGTAACCAGTAAAGATTTGTAATTTTTAACTTTTAATTCGGAGTTTTGCAGTGATTTGAGATTCAGTGATCACACTTTGGCAGTTTGGAGTCTCCTACTATTCTATCATTGTGAAGAATACATTTAGCCTAGGGTTCAAAATTAAAATTACATCGGCATCCAGTCATGATTACACGTTCGCACGTTGGCAAGTCCTGTGTATAAAAGCTTCTATGGATCACACTAAATATTTTTCCAAAACAATAATGCGTAAAAGTTGAAACCTACTTTCACTTGATCAGTATTTTTGTCTGTCTCAAGATGCAATACGTGTGCGGGTGTAACTTTTATGTTTTGGTTTGTTTTTCTTATAATTTGCTTCTTAATTTTGAATGTTGGCAAAAAGTATGGTTTTATTGCTTGTGCTATGAAATGTGTTTATTTCAGAACCTCACAGAATAATCAAACGGTAGCTTACAGCTCGAAATTTAGAGTTTACAGATTTGCTGATGTATTTACGTGTTTTTTTTCTTATTGCTGTTTGCAGTCTTTTAGTTGACTGGTTTCAATCAAATTGATTATGATAAACAAGTAACCCAACAACTCGTTGGCAACGAGTAAAGTTTACAATTTTTCCCGAAATGGTTTGTTTTTACCACGGTTTCTGCTGACATACTGTTATAGCGACTGAATACAGTAAAAAATGAAGAAAAAGGTCAAGTTGTTCTTAACTAAAATGCTTCAGTAAACAGTTTTGTGAAGCAGAGGTGAAATTTTGCACAAAAAGCATAATTCGACTGGACTTAGTCTCATGAGGGTTAAGCATAAATATCACTTAATTTTACTTCTTCAACTGGTATCTTGTCATGGAATGCCATGTTGATCTTGCATGTTGTCTATTTTTAGCTCCACACACAATTGCATGCTTGTGCTGCTGCTGCTGTATGAGGCCAGGACGCAAAAGCTCGAGGTTTGGTCGTTTTTGTTTTTAATTTGCACAGTAATCAAAAATGCTCTGTAATTGGTAATGCATTTTAACGTTGATTGCTGTTTAAAATTCAGCTGTCAGTGCATTGTTTTTGTTGGTTCCGATTAAGCATGTTTAATTTTGTATTGTCCTCTAATAAAACATGGAATGGCCCGTTTGGGTGAGTCTGATTCGGTGAGTCTGATTCGGTGAGTCCGATTCGATGAGTTCCCTATTCGGTGATTTTTTTTTTAAATTATTGGGTACCGTAGCCTAATTATCATTGCCGTTATAGGGTTAGGGGTTAAGGGTTAGGGTATTATTTCAACGTTTAGCGACGTTAAAACTATGTAAAAGCGGCAATGATAATTAGGCTACGGTACCCGATAATTTTCAAAAAAAAATTCAAAAAAATCACCGAATAGGGCTCTCACCGAATCGGACTCACCGAATCGAACTCACCGAATAGTAGCAGACCCAATAAAACAAGAGAAAGACCTCACTTGGGTTAGGTTATTTAATTCAATAGGTTTACACTACATTTGAAAAAAAGCATGGTTTGACTCGTTTGAGTTACATTTGGGCAACTCGTAACCATTGAAACATGTTTGCGGACCCTGGACATACTTTAAGCGCGCTGTATCTTAGAAACAAGGTAGCTTTATAAAACTACCGTGTATATTCCACATTTGTTGGTCCATTTCAGTTTTCGGATCACGATGCTACAAAGTAGTTGTAAACCTTTAGTATTGACATAGTTGCTAACGTGCGGTTGTATATTGACTGAGTGTAACTATCCTCAGTGCAAATACGCTGCCATTGCCAGCATATACCTTCAGCTGAATATGATTGTATCTCCCAATTGAAACTGCACGCTTGGTAGATGGTTTAAGAGAATTCAAAATCAATTCCTTAATCTGGGATCTCTGAAGAACTTCATAATTATCAGTTTTCCAAACAACAAAATAGCCGGATTGACCTGTTGATAGCAAATGGTTCTTAAGCGGTTTTTATATGAATTTTTATTGCGGTTCTTGTTAGTTATGGTTATATTGCGATATATTCTATATTATAACGGTTCTTGTTGAGTTGATGTATTTCTTTGAGTTGTGGACTATAGAATGAAAGATGTTCCAATTATTTTTCCTCTTAGAGACAATCACAGGAACAGATCAAAGTGGTCCAAGAGGACAGAGAAGAGGCTCTCAGAAGAGTTGAAGAAGCACACAAAGCTGATTTGCAAAAGATTGAATCGCAACATGCCATGGTAATAGTCTGTCTAATATTTCTCTCTTGTTTAAGCCAGACAGCTAATCATTCTCTTTATGCATTCAAACTGTTTTTTCGTTGATTTAACGTTTGTAGACGTTGAAACATAACTGATTTGAGACGTTGAAACATAACGAAAAACAAACTGATTTGCTGTCTGGGTTAAGCCATGTCTGTTTTAGGCCGAGACAAAACATACAAATTTTTCAGGAGATTTTCATACCCCGTGATGTTGTGTCAACCCTTGTGTGGTTTAGCACATTGCTATGTAATTGTAAAGCGAATTTTAATTCTGGCACCAGTGTTGTTATAATCATTACAGTTTGGCATTTAGAGTTTGTCACACTTTGATATGCAATCTTATTGTTGTTTTTTTTAACCGATTGTCCTGTTGCTCACTATTGTTTTCAACCAGCAAATATAGCTTTTTCCAACCACCGCAGACGTTGAATCAATGTAACCAAAAATTAACTGTCTGGATGAGTTTATGCCACGCGCGCACAACACACGGTAAATATTTCATGCATTGAGCAAAGCTTGATGCGCTGAGATTGTATTGCAACAATGCAACAATACAGGAATTGTAAAGAAATAAAGTGAATTGATTCAATTATTTTCATGCTTCCACTAGGTTTAACTGCCATTTATTCTTTTTTCAAATGTTAGCAATGTGATAAAGTAAACCTGCAAGATGGCTTTTTGCCTGGTTAAACACAGGATTGCGCCAATCACAGTTTTGTCTGACTTTTCCCCACACAACCGCTTCATTGTCAATGCATCACTGTGAGGTACTGGGCTATTGGTGGCACTGTGTGTGCGTCATCTTCGCACCACGCTGTTGGTGGCGCTAACTGTGTCTAAAAGCTTTTTCAATTCTTTTTTTCTGTTTAAACCATCTGATGTGGAACTCAAATACATTTTGTTTGCAAGCGTGGACAGTATGACTAGGTTAATTGCGCTGGCGCTTTGAAATGTATATGACTTGAAATATGTTCTTGAAAAAAGTGAATTATAAACATATATCTTCGTACGGCATTGTCTTCAATTTTTTCTCACAAATTCTATTCGGGTTTTTCTTCCAAGGAAATCGACAAACTGAAGGCTGGTCACGCAGCGAAGATTCTGGAGAAATCCAATGAACGTGAAGCAGCGTTAGCAGAACTAACTCGGGAAATGGACAACAAAATGAAACAAGTAATTAACTGTTTAACGGCGTCAAGAAAAACCTTCATTTTTGCATTGTAAAGCTTTACAATGCTGTTGTTTCATGAAGTAAACGCGTTTTCACCATTAAACTTGTTTGCTTTGCTGCAATTCTGTTTTTTCAGCTATGGATATGTTTTAGCATAACTTCTAAGTGGGTTTGAAGTCGATTGTTTTAAATGGGTTTGACATTGCCAAAAAGAGTTTTTATTCTCGTGTATTTTAATAATATAACTTTAAAACAAATTCACTGATATCTCCACCCCTTTTGTTTTATGATATAATCTGCACTGATTTCTTATGATGTTACTTTGCGATTTGTCGCAAGTTTACATTGTCAGAACGTCAGTATCTTGAGTCGCATATTGGCATGGTCAATCACTCAGTTTCTTCCTTTTTAATGAGTCTGAAAAATTTTTGTTCTGGAACTTTAACTCCCCCTCCCCGTTGTATGGTTGGTTGTTGCAAAAAGTTTTGACTCTCAATGTTCCTGGTCTGGATTGTGGTTATGGAGAAACATAAGAAAATTGCTCAGTATTTTTTTTACTTTAACTTGACAGTGAAGTAAAAGAAGTGAAGTCTCTCTTGAAGTTTCATGCGAAAATTGACAGTTTTTCTATTTTTATGAAGTTGCTATTGTTGTGGTCGTCAGCGATGTCTCTTGTTTGAAGATGATGGCTGAGAATGAAGCGCAAATGCGGCTCGCCATCGAAGAACGAGAACTGAGCAAGATGGCTGCTGTGTCCAAGCAAGATGACAAGATGCAGACTCTCCTCTCTCAGACGGAAGAGGAGCTTCTCGCATGTCAAGAGGAGCTCAAAATTGAAAAAGAGAAGATCACACAAGCGGAAAGAACTATTCAAGCTGAGACAGAATTGATGAAAAGTAAATTAAAAGTAAGTTTTGCTAGACTGTTGGTTAGTTTTTTCATGTTTTTGATGTTCATCGTTAGATTTAGGTGTTTTTGATTTTTTTTTTGAAGCATAACGACTAGGTGCATGGTTTTGGTAAGGATGTGGCGCTATGTTAATTTTATCCTTATTAGCCTACTATGTGAAGGGACTTATTGGTCAAACTTTTCAAATTCAACTTTAGCCCTGATTTTTGAACACAACAGGAAATTCTAAGTTCTTTTGTATGATTTTAAAGAAATTTTCATCCAATCCGCCCTATCTAGAAAATTGCTTTCTGATAGGACTGTATTTGCGGCGCGTAAAAATCGCCGAATTTTGTATTAAGTCACTTTGTGTTTACGGCATTTTAAGTTTAATTATTTTTTTCTAGTTTCTAAAACTCGTCGATATGTTGAAAGACAGCGGAAAACAGTTTTTCTCTTCTAGACTTTATAGTAAAATACCGCAAAATTGTTGCGATTTGTGCGCATGGCTTAGCGCAAACGTAAAAGCGTAAAGTAATGGCAAACATTTTGTCTGAAACAGGTTGTATTTACGCTGGTTCAAATTGAAATTTTCTCAAGTTTTTGCCAAAATTGCTTTCCAAAAAATCAATGCGATGATTCCTAATATAGCATAAATTTTTAGTGGATCAATGTTGGTACAAGGAAACTTTACTGCTAATTTATCAATCAAAACTGCAACAGCTCACCTAAACATGTCTGTTTAAGCTTATCTTTAGTCTTCTGAATTGAGCATGAAATATGCTTTTTCAGACTAAACAGTAAACATTCATGATGCATTGCCTCCAGTCCTTAATCAACCCGGTAACATGTGTACAGGACTTGGATGTTGCTCATAAGAAGATGGTGGAGAAGGTGAACAACGATTGGAAATCACGATGGAATGCTAAACTAAAGGAAGTGGAAGATTCGTTGTGTGAAGCTGATCGCCAGAAATCCGCACAAATCGCCGAAATAGAAGCAAAGTTTGACGAGAAGAGAAAGGTTGGTTTTTATCATTGGTTGATTGAGGGAATCATTATTAATCGTCGGGTTGAGAAAGACAATATCGTCAAGTCTAAGTAAAGATCAACAATGACCACTTTGCAGCCTACCTACGCCTTGCAACCAGCTCTTACATTCCTGACTCCGAGAACCTAGCTTCTTCTCAGGTCTCACTAAGGCAGGAAGTGATTTCATTTTTTTTAAACTCAGAGATCTAAGGCCTATTTTTTTCTTCTGCCATGCGCAGGAGACACCTGCATAGCCGAGTGGTGTGAGCCCTGGTAGGCTACGACCATCAAAGGGTGCTGATTCGACACTGCTCAAGAGCATGCGGTTGTGTCTTGGGTAAGACACTGAAACACATATCTGGAAGTAGACACGAAGATTGGCTTCCTTGCCTTTCTGTCCACTTAATCTAAATTTTCAACTGCCAGACATGGCTTTGGGATCTTGATGCTGATCTGGTAAATCTCAGCAGGTTGGTTACTTAAAAAGTAGATCTTAGGTCAAAAAAGGTTGGGCACCTCTCCTCGGTTACAGTTTTGGTTGTATTTGGTCATTCCTTCAGCATGAGCTTACCACGATTTCCGCTATATCCAGGAAATAGAAGAACTTCATGCGAAGGAACTAGAAAGCATCCGATCCCAACAAGATGCGGACAAAAGCGAATACACAGATTTGTTTCAACAGCAAGCCACTAAAATTGGACAGCTTGAATCGCAGGTGATATTCACAGACCACAACCCACAAGCTATTCTGGCAACTTCAATATGTTTGTCATTCATTGTGCCATTGCAAATTTTTTATCTTCTTGCTTCCAACTACAAATTGCGTTGTGTATATTCGTGACAAAGTTTTATGTTTACAAGAATAATACATTCTTCTAATGTTGTTTTTCATCAAAATTTGCGAATTTATTTGTTTACCAAGTGCTATTCCTGAACACGATAAAACGATTAAGGAGCCTTTCTATGGTGATAGGAATCAGAGCCTCTTCATCTGTGCACGGTTGCACAGGGTAGTTGTGTCTCGTGTCTCTGATGTTATTTAACATTATAACTCGCAGCTTTGGAGTACTACCTTTCCCAATCACTCGGGTCAGCGTTGTTTACTGTCGTTTAATGTGGTTCAAACAAAATAATTTTTCCTTCAGTTGTCCAACCTGACGGCTGACAAGACGAATATCGAAGAAATGCTACTTGTGACCGGAGAAAAGCTTAAAATGACTCAAGGAAAGTTAGAAGAAGTCACCCAAAGTTATGAAAAAGCGTCAAGAGACCTGGAGCAGATCAGCAGCCAGTTGGAAATGCAGAAACGATCAGGTTGGTATGAGAGCTTGACTTTACTTCAACGTGCATCATTTTGATTCGTTGCCAGCAGCCAGTTTTATAGTCTAGTGGAGAAAGCTCTGGTACGACGCTCGCAAGGGCTCCAGTTCGACACCGCTACACGGCGTGCGGCTGTGTCTTCGGTATGACACCCTGCTTGCAAGTTAATGGACACGAAAATTGACTTCCTTGTCTTTCCGTCCACTTAATCTAAATTTTTAACCACCGGGCGAGAGCCTGGATACGACAAAAATCAGCTGTGACTCGTACAGAGCCAATGCACAGCTAAAAGTGCTGTAGTAATACAATATGCAATGACTGTATAGAGTTCTGAATATCTTGATTTGTTTTATGCACAGCTATTTTGAAAGCTGAAGGCATTTTATGACATTGATTCAATTACCCTTATCCTAACAGCTATCTGAACGTTTATATTATATTTTTGATGGTGCTTTTTTTCAATTATTTCTCTTTTTCCCCTAGGTACGGAAGAACTTGGGAAAGCAAAAGAAGAGGCCAAACTTCTTGATGTTGAGTTAAAGAAGCACAGAGACAAAGTACTACTTTTGAAAAACAGCACAAAGGAGCAAATCCTTTCACTGGAAGCATCCATCACTGAAGCGACACTACAACACGTTAGTCTTGTGTTCACTTTTATGTGTTTTTCCTTTGGCTCACTGCTTCTTCGTTATTTTTGTCGCAGGCCTGGTGTTTGAAGGAAAGTTGATAGGTTGATAGATAAAGTTGATTGGAAAGGCATGGGGTCAGCGTATCCACCTTCAAACGAGTTTTTACTGAGCTAGCAAATCAGTTTGTTTTTTTACTGTAGAAATTCAGAAAACAACTGATATGCTAACTGGTTAAGTATTTTGCCAAGTCTTGCCGCGTGGTTTTGATAGGTGTTCAATCATTTTTCGTTGTAACAAAAGATTTTTAAATCAAATGTTATCTTCCAATGCAAACTGCTACTGATTTTCGCTTAATACAATGTCAATACACCTTTCTGAGATACAGTTTCATGTGATTCCATTTTTCCCACATGATGTTGTGTAAATGACTGTTTTATGAAGCCAAACTAAGTTGTCCAATCCATTCGACTTCGTATATTTGTTTCGAGGCGACTAGCTTGTTTCAGGTTTAGCTTCGAGTTTTTCCTTGATCTGTCGAGGTGTCATGGACTCGATGCATTAGTATAAGGTCACAACTCAGCAACATCGGGTTTGTCGAACATGATGTTATTGAGAAACCTCTGAAAGTTTACTCAAGTCGATTTTTTCGTTGCGTACTTGTGGAGGCACATTTCCATCATGTTTTAATTGGTAAATATTTTTTCAGGACATTGATGCAAAAACCATTGAAAATGTACAACATGAAAAAGAAAGACTTACTGCTGAGCACGAAATTGTTACATCACAATTGCAAACCTCTACCGAGAGGTTGAAAGAACTCGTTTCCCAGAGAGAAGAACAAATTGCAACGGTAAGGAGTTTATTGAGGACTTTCAATCACCTTTTTGTTTTGAATTTGGGCTCAGCAATAATACGTTATTGTCTATAACGTTCTATGCAATTGCATTAACTTTGTAACATTATGTTAGTATCATATCAACATACAAGCTTTAAATTTGACTGGAGGCCGATCTGGTGCGCTTGATAGCAGCCATACACGCTCGTGTTTTGATAGTTTGAGCGGTAGTTGAGTTTTACAATGATTTGTATCTTCTGC